>NC_041033.1:20693731-21909115 GCF_900634625.1 Parambassis ranga
AACCTGCGCAGACAGTTCAAGGCAGGTTCCTGATGCAAGACAATGGGAAAACATTTGCTGGCATTATTTCTCTCATTGCGATTTCTCTATGGTACATAGGTATTGCTGAAGAGCCACGGCCTGCTGGAATCGGAGGGGAGCAATGCTCCCTCTAGTGGTGACCGTGCAGAGCGCAGGGAGAGGCTGACAGAGAGGAGAAAGCTGCATCAATTAAAGAGAGATCATGAGCAGCAGGAGAGCACTAAGCGTAAGGTCCTGAGGCTCGAGGAGGGAGAGGATGAAGAGCTCTCCTCAGGGTCAGACACAGAGCAAAAAAGAGGAAAGGGCAAGAAGGACAAGGAGGGAGCAGGACAGGACATGGACATACAGGTGAACCCGCAAAGCAGACCTAAAGATTACCTCTGTACCAGATTCATCTGCAGAAACACCTGGAGACAGTCGGGTTCTGAGTGATCGTTTTGTGTTGTTCATTCTGCAACAGGAAGTGAAATTTAAGCTGCGTCACAACGTATCTGAGCTGCAGGAAGCGGTCAGCATCAGTCAGGACCTGTCTTCACGGCAGCAGGCTTTGCTCAAACTGCTGCTGTGCCGAGGCCTCTACCCTCAGCTCGCAGTGCCTGATGAGCACAACACCACCCGCAAAGACTCTGACCAGGTCAGTCCAGTTCTAACGACAGGCGTAACCCTTTCATAGGTCAATCAACTTATTTGCTGTATCTCCATTGACCGCAGGTGTTTCACACGAGGAATAAGCAGGGAGTGGTGATCCACCCGACCAGTGTGTTCGCCAGTGACCCAGAGGCGTTACATGTGCCCGAGGAAGATACCAGAGAAATGGGTAAAACCTCCAGCTGCTTGTTTAGCATATAAAGAACAACACAGCCATTCTTCTCAACATCATATCTCACCTGTCTCCCTTGTCCTTTGTTTCCTGCCTGCAGGCCCTGACAAGAAGGACAGCAGCAAACACCAGCTGCTTGCCTTTGTCACTCTGTTGGAGACCAACAGGCCATATTTGTCCAACTGTGTGCGGGTTCCAGCGCTGCAGGTTCGTGTGGTTGTTTCTTCCAGTAACTAATGATACATTAAAAGAACCAAGCAAAGGAAGAGAGTACTGGGTGACGGGGATGGATGTGGTCCAATTTGGGGAGCTGCCTCAGGAAAAACCAAGCTAATGATTGACTGATATGGGAGTATGAGCAGCCATACCATGTCATACCAAGTCACAGAATTAGCAGAATAAGGCACCACTAATACTTTTAAATTGTTCACTAGGCGCTGCTGCTGGTAGCAAACTCAATGGACTCCAACGCTGACTGTACGCGTCTGGTGGTGGACGGCTGGCTGGAGCTGGAGGTGAGGGAGCCAGAGGAGGCAGTGAAGGTGCTGTCCACAGCTCTCTCTCTCCGGGCCGAGTGGGAGCGCCTCCTGCTGGCCCAGCTGGGTCAGAACTCGAGTGGGGGATCAGCCAGCCCAGGGGTGTCCCGCAAAGTGATGGAAAAGCTGAGTGATGGCCTGGTCCGCTTCCTGCTGTACACGGAGGTACTGATGCTGGATGTGACTTCAGAAGAGGAACAATAATAAAACACGTGAGGTTTATGAGCCTGTTTTGTCGTCACTTCATCTTCTGTGCCCAGGTCCGTTACAGTCTGAGGCGGCTCACAGCTTACCAGACCCAGAACCTATACGTTGGTCCTCAGTATGACATTCAAGCTCCAGATCTAAACCCGCTGTTCCCAGGAATCGAGTCCAAACCGGACCCGATCAAAGGAGGCCTGCGTGTCACCAGCTTCTTCACCTACAACTGTCTGGCTGTAAGTTGATCTGCAGCTCGCACACTCCACTAATCTGAAAGAATATATTGCACGATGATTAAACTTTACGATTTGCAGGATTCGAAAGACATCTACAGTGAGTGTTTGCGTACTTTCTGGACCTGTCCTAACTGTGACCTCTACATGCCTCTGACCCCGCTGGAGCGGATGCAGCACGAAGCTTCCTGTAGACCAGCTGGAGAACAGGAGCCAGAGGAAGGTCAGGAAGACATTTCTTTCCTTTTAATATTCACTCCTTCAAACGCAGCCAGCACCTGAGCAGACACATCTTAATCACCACTAATTGTATGGCTGTTTTTTTTTTTTATTTCAGAGCCAGCAGGAGGAAAGGCAGGCTCCTCCTCAATGTCTCGTCTTACCAGAGTTTATCACTGTGACGTCTGTAATAAAGACCTGACCCTGACCTCCACTGAGATCCTCAAACATAAGAGGCAGCACATGTATTCTGCCAGCTGACCCCCTGCACACAGAGGACCAAAGCTATGTACAGCTGAGGTTATTGTTTTTATGAATCATTTCTTCTTCTTGTCTCTTGTACTTGAACTTAACTGCCAGTGCCCTCTATGGGTCACTCTGTGTAACTGCTGCATAGAAATATCCACATTTGAAAAAAAACTGCTCTCCCCCAAAAATAACACTGCAGTATCAAAGGCAAGAATAAAATCTTTGTTTAACAAAAGAACACATTTATAGACAGATTGTTTTTGTTTTTTTTTCAGATTCCTTAAATAACACTGTGGGATAATTATAGAACACAGCGTCGGTGAAGAAGGCACAGTGAGTTAGTGACATGCACACGTGAGAGAAAAGAAAAACCATGATTTAAAATATAGAGTGAGGGTTTAATAATGATACAAACCCACGATATGTAACACCTCAAAGCAGCACATTGGCACAAAGTCAGAAGTAAGACAGCACAGAAGATAAAAACCTGTCTCAAAAAAATAAAGAATCAGAATAAATATCTCAATAAATAAATAAACATGTAATATCTCATTAATTACTTTGAAACTAATAAATACGTACATTTGAAAATATGCACATTGGCAGAAATCAATACCCAAAAAAAGTAAAGTAGTACTTAATACAGAGTTACTTGGAAATCATAAGTTATTGATTACTCAAATCAAAAGGCACATTTATAAAGATGTAAGAATGGGGCCTGCATGACTGTCAGTACTGTACTCTAACACCGTTTCTGAACCAGAAGTAGCAAACTGTGTGCAATGGCTTTACTAGTTCTGTATTTCTGCACCATCAAGTGTGTGTGTGTGCGTGTCAAAGGGTTAATTTAGGATGAGGGAATGGAAGTCTAGTGACCAATTGTGTTTCCTGCCACTGAGACAAGATTTTTATTTTCTTTTTTAAAGTGGACCAACTTAGTTGGCAGGCTGTTCTTGTAGTGAAGATTTTCCATAACTGAGAGGTCCAGGGTCGTGTTCGTCAGCCCTCGTGTGTCCAGACTCTGCCTGTTCACTCGTTTTAAGTCACTTTGGATAAAAGTTCTTGGCTAAAAACCTAAAATGTAAAGAATACGGTGAAGCGTCTGAAAGGTTCATTCTGCCGTAATTTAAGGTTCAGCTCAGTATGACGCCGGCTTCCTTTACACAAAGCTAATGTGT
This sequence comes from Parambassis ranga, assembly GCF_900634625.1. Classification (NCBI taxonomy): domain Eukaryota; kingdom Metazoa; phylum Chordata; class Actinopteri; family Ambassidae; genus Parambassis; species Parambassis ranga. Next base: position 20,697,189 of record NC_041033.1, read on the forward strand.
TTCCACCTTTAATATTAAACGAGGAATCCACGCACTCAGATCCTTATACTCTTTAACGATGACATCACTCCGTGATGTTTAGTGCATTTCTTCTGTAAAACAGGAGAAACTTGTCGGCCCGTGTTTCCTCGATCTTTCTCAGTTTACATTGCTTCATGATTTCTTTCTTTCAACAACTCACAGAAAACAAACACTATTCTGTCCATAACTGTAATATCAGGACCTACATTTCCTGTGGCTGCACTGCATTTCAGACCCAAGAAAACCTTCTGAGGAGAAACTGCACAAAGTTGAGATTCTTAAAATTATCTTGGTATAATAATTTGATTGAACACTGTTTTTAATTTCCACATGTACTGGAAGGAAGGGACTAAGCCTCTAATCAGAAAAATAACCACAGAAATACAAAAGTGCATCACCACAGGTCTTTTTTAAAAACATCTCGGGGGCAGATTTATCTTTAATTTCAGCTCTAACCTTACAAAAACCTTTCCTCACACACTGCTTAGGATGAAATCCAAACTTGAAGGATTGTTTGTGCCTCTAACGGGAAAGTTTGACTAGCAGCTTTTTTGTTTTTTTTAAAGCAACATTCAGAAAACACATCTGCCACTGTGGTCCGATGCAGACCTCCTTTCATTCATCTTTTTTTTTTTCAAGTTAATGTGTCTCTTTTTGTTATCACAGGGTCAACAGTCTACAGCACACACACATTTAAATGTCACACCTGTGAGCTATGTGCTGCTATTTATCCTCTATGCTCGATGCCACACCACAGTATTCAGTTCCAACACTGGTACAAAAATACTCTTTCAACATTGCACACATTTTTTTTTTTTGGTGACGTTTCATTCAAAGGCCTAGACGTATCAGCAGATTGGTTAGCGTGGGGTCCTGTTTCTGTTTTTCTTTGGGGGGGGGGGGTGGAGTGTGCGGTCGCTGTGTACATTAGGTAGAATAGACTCGCTCAGAGGCCTCAGTTTTAAGCACCTTGACTGATTCAACAAGTACAGTGGTGGGATGTGATGCTCTCATGATTAATATTAAAAATACATGGGAGGATGGATAAAATATGTGCAAAGTGAGGGTGTTTAATGTTCGACACACATTCTTTTTTTTTCCAGAAAACAAACGTAACCTTGTGTTTGGACTGTAATGAATCACATTATGACTTTTAAGTCTTTGTGGGTGTCATTGCAACTTCCCTTTAACAATAATTGTCTCTTTGCATTTGATAACCTTTTCTTACAAACACTGTGGTTTACTACTTCAACCAAAAGACAACACTAGTGGTCTCAGATACTCTTTTGAAGACTGCACTCCAAACCTCTCTCTCTCTCTCTCGCTCTCTCTCTCCCCTCTTTTTTTTTTAAACCAAGGTGGGAGTAACATCTGAGGTAAAATCAGAGGTAAAGGGTGACATCTGTTCATCTGACTGACAAACAGGCCAACATGAAACAAATAACTTCCCCAAAAAATCTCATATTTGTGAATACGTGAATGTGTGTGCCGTTTGGGGAGCCTGTCAATATGTTTTACATTTAATAAAATATACCAATTAAAATTATAACAATCATATATATAAACATCTTTTGTTTTTTGAGATTTCCTTTCTAAATAAAAAAAACAAACAAACAAAAACAAACGGACATTTTGAAACAGTGTACACATCATTGTTGCCTCTGCCACCCTCTCTCTGTGATAAAGTCACTGACAGCTAACTCTAGATCAGCCATCCCACAATAATCCACTATGAAGGCTCCAGATGACTCCCACAGAGCCTGGTCTGAGTGCAGCGCACCTTCAGCAGGCATGGACCAGTGAGGAAGGCCCCAGGTTGAAAAGAGAAAGAGCTTAATGCAGTGGAAGGCTATGGGGCTTTGGAGGGCCATGTCGGAGGTCTGGGTCTGCTGAGAGCACTGTTCCGCCAACTGTAGAGGGGCCACCTCCTGCATCCCTTACGGATGCTCTCATCTCTCAACCCCCAAGCTGCCTCGGTCCAGGGAACCCCTCCCACCCCCTAGCCTGGCCTCATCGGACCGCCTTGTGCTTTCCCCCACAGCAGCCACACCTTTCCCCACATCGCAAGCAGGCGCGCAAAGGCAGGTAGCAGCACATGCAGGGCACGAAGAGAGACAGGGCCAGGAGGGCCAACCAGCGGGCACAGCAAAGGGGGTGCGGGTGGCCCCCCATCGAGTCCTCACATGAACAAGGCTCCCAGAACTCTCCTTCAGAGTCCGACATGCAGTGGTACAGCAGACTCTCCGCACACCACACACAGGTCCACTGGCGCAGGCAGTGCAGGGCCGGGTCCGGTGCATCTCTGCAGCGTCCCCGCCCGTTCTCTGAAGCGCTGAAAACAGAGCGGCAGTACACGCAGCGAGATGAGCACGACGACGAGGCCTGAGGGCACGGGCTGTCCTCGTCGGGAGATATTACCCCAGGGTCGCCACTGCTGCTGGCCCCTCCTCCTCTCTTACGAGTCCGCGACCGGGGCGTGGCCAGTGAGGTGTGGATGCAGCAGGGAGAAGGCGAGCCTTTGCCCGTCTCCTGTGGTGAGCCAGCACCTGAGGACACACCTGACACAGCATTGGGCATGGACATACAGGTGGGCGATGATGAGGACAGACGCTGGGCTGCTTTGCTGTCCAGGCTCACAGTCACGTCACATCCTGCCGTCCCCACTCCGGCCAGCTCCTTCTCAAAGCGAACCACACACAGCTCTGACTTGTCCTGCATGCTCCCTCCTCCACCGACGACCACGCCCCCTGTCAGACCCCCAACCATAGTCCTTGTGGCCCCTGCCCGTCTATAGTCCTCATAACCTCGAGAGCCCCACAGGTCTTTGCAAGGGTCCACGCTGCGCAGGTCTCCCTCCTCCAGCAGTGAAATCGTGGGAGAGAGGGGCGACAGAGGAGATGAGGCTGGGGGACCCACAGGAGGCGTCGGTGGAGCGGGAGGTGGGGGCGGGGGCGCCGGGGGATTCAGCACAGCCGTCATTTGTGAGAGCTGGTGCTGTCCCGGCCTGGTGTGGATCTGTGGAGAGGGTGTAGAATTACAGCATGAGTCAGGAACAGCGTGTACTGTGGCAGCAATTACAGAAGTGTTTCATCTCAAGTCATCAAGAAATTCTACTTTAGGTAGAACAAACAAACATCTCTGCTGTGAGGTGGGAGTGAAGGGAAGAAAATGGACAGATAGACGTGGAGCCGGAGGTGTTGTGCTACCTGAGCAGGTGTCTGTGTGGTGACAGCATGGCTGGATCCAAAACTAAACTCTTCAGGCCGCACGAAGCAGGTAGATGATGACTCGCTTGTCACTATGGTGATGGGTTTAGGAAGCATCTCCTTTCTGCTGTTGGAGGAGGACTCACTTCCTGTATGGGACTGGGAGGGATCAAATGTAAAAAAAAAAACCTGATTATTGGCAGCATTAACAGGAGACTAAAAGCTAAAATGATCAAACTTTTGCGATGCTCACAGCTTGGCCATCGTCCTCAGTGTCGGCCTCTTCTGGTGTGGAGGACGAGGGCGAGTCAGAGCCTTCATAACAGGAGGAAACAGAAGATTTAGACCGCTGTGAATGACCGCTAAAGCCAATCTGAGCAACACACGGAAATCAGTACCTCTGTCGATCTTGTCTATGACAGCCTGAAGCCCTTTCTCGAAGGAGATGGCATCGGCAGGACTCTGGAATGTAAGGCCAAACTTTCGCTCCTCTACTCGCCAGTGATGGAAGATGGGGTTCACCTTGTTGTACACTAACCCCCTTTGCACTGCACACTCCAACACCGGCTACAGACACAAATATATCAAGTTAGTTCTGCATCCGAGACATGAGCCTCCCTGAGAAATGAAAAAAATGACTCTCCTATCTACATGACATCTCAAATCTACAGTCTTTAGGTGGTGTTGACCAGCAACGTGGCACCAAAGACAGCCATATCACACGCACACACTCACTGCTCGGTCTCGCAGCCTTTCTCCACGTATGATGTACTCTCTCCGCCCCCTGCCGTCGTGACTCCGCCCCTTACATATGACCACATGACTGAGGCCGCCACCTCCAAGGGGCACCCAACCACCACTGGAGTCATCACGTGTCATCACCACGGCACGAACACGCACACTGTCAAGAGAGTGGGATGGAGGAGGAGAAATAGTGATGACACACACACACAAAAAAATACAAAAATGCAGCACAGATTTTTACAGTTTCAACACAAAGAATGCAGGAGTGCTGCAGCGTGACAGCTGGAACAGGTAAAAGAGGCTTTGTTTGGATATTTAAGCAGGACATGATCCGCCTGAACTGTGGAGCGAATTGATAGAAATAAAGCTCAACTGTTGAGGAGGAGACAAATGGCCAAATGGGAGGAGGGAGGAAGAATGAGTGTTTCCCACATAGACGTATCAATGAACGCACCCATTCGCCATCAGACGCCCCGGCATTCTTACAACAACAACAACAACAACAAAAAAAATCGGCTGAATAATTCAGCACCGCAGTTCGACATGTGCATGTAACGCGTTTTTTTAAAAAATTTCCAAAGCACAGTGAATTCAAATGGTTGCAATGATTTTCTCAGACGCTCCTTTTCTCCATCCCGCCCCTGCTGCACGCACTCATTAACACACCCCGATATTATGTTATATTTTTTATGAATGGGACAGAGCGGGGCTGGATTCGACATCGCCACTGCGCGCTATACAACAGGCTGTGCTGCTCCGGAGAGGAGGAAAACGGGTCTTAGGCCTAAAATACAATTGCAATCGCGTGTGAAAACAGGGAAGAGAGAGAGAGAGAGAGGGAGGAAGAGGAAGAGAGAGGGAGAGAGAGAGAGAGGAAAAAAGGAACGAGTGGGTGAGAGGATGGAGAGGAAACGAGAGATGGGGGGAGGGGGCCGATTAGAAAAGGGAAGAAGGAGAGGAGGGGTGAGGATGAGGGAGAGCAAGAGAGAGAGAGAGAGAGAGAGAAAAATCACATTTCATTCATAAAGTTTGGCTTTAAAAATCATAATGAAACCCCGAGACACGTTGATAAAAATCACAACGCCTCCATCCCTCCCTCGTTTTACTGTAGCCATGTCTTGAATGACGCGATCTGGCCCCAAACTCGCCATATTTCTCCTTTTCTCTCCCCCCCTCTCTCCTCTCCTCTCCACTCCACTCCATACATTTTACACACTGACTGATTTCGTGATTGTTTTTACCAATCGCTATAACCACGCATCTGAATTGTTGCATAGCCGCTGCTGCTTGCCTTTCTTTCTTTCCTTTTTGGATTGTCACCGGGCTAATTCTGAAATGTTCCCGTGCCAGCAGCAGTCATCTAACCCGCACGGCTCCACACACACACATGTAGGAGGCTCTTTACATTGATCACATATTGGTGGCGTGGATGTATCGGATATGGGGTGGTGTATATGCTGTTGATTCAAGACTACGTAATGGTGTTTTTTTTTTTTTTTTTTTTTTTATTCTCGGCAGCCTGCTAAATTGTACAACAGCGGCGACTGTGCCAGTCTAACAGTGCATGATGCTGGGCTGGTGTAACACTGAAGGTGGTGGCGTTCTCTCTCCCTCTCTCCCTCTCTCTCTCTCTTTCTCTACCCGTGTTGGCGGATCAGGCTCAGTGTATATATGTGCAATGTTTAAAAAATGAAAATGTAAGGACTTACTCGCCCTCCATGGCTCGTTGTTGCCCGCCGCTTGCAGCAGCCCACCCCAGGGTCTCCTCTCTCTCTCTCTCTCTCTCCTCTCTCTCTCTCTTTTTATCCTCCTTTCAGGAAACACTCAGGCTCACTCACATTCTTTCTCTATCTGCTCTCATTTTCCTAATCTTCCTCTCTCTCTTAGCTCCCTCTCTCTCTCCACCTTGATGTCGTTTCGGTGTATCAGGATAGGCTTGAGGTTGCAGCAGCCATTTTCCGCTGGCAGCATCCTCCCTCTCTCTCTCTCTCTCTCTCTCTCTCTCTTCCTCTCCCTCCCTCCCTCCCTTCTCTCTCTCTCTCTCTCTCTCTCTCACCCTCTCGCTCCGACTCACTCCCTCTCTTATTTCTTTTTTTTTGTCACTCTACCTGCCCTCTGCCAGCACATCCGGATTATCACTGATAGCATCGCGGCTTTATGTGGGTTATAAGGGTTTGTCAGTGTAACAGTGTGGTTTTAGATCACTGAAAATGAGAACTCCTGGTGTATTTATATATTATATTATATATACATATATATACATATGCATGCAGTGACGTGGGCGGTGAATGAAGAGCTGGGTAAACCATCAATGACCTCTGGTTGATCCTCTGATAATTACTGGGCAAACAGGTGCTATTGAGCAACACAGGTAAACTAAGATCAGATGGATCTGCCCTGTACTGCATGGCTACTATAAGGTGTGAAGCTCATTTTCTTACTTTGCTCCATCTTAGCCTACACAAACTTCAGCACCATGGACAGCAGTACTTCCCATTCAGTCTGTCCAGTAACCGGAAGGTTGGCGGTTCGATCCCAGCTCCTCCCGAGTCATTGTTGTGGGTCTTTAGACAAGGCACTTATACTTATACTTTTTTTTTTTTTAACACATCAAGACACAAGATCTGTGTTTGCAAGGTTCAAGGCACTGTTCAAAAATAGTGAAAATAGTGGTTGATTTAGCCTAAAACTGTCCTCTTCCGTTAAAAAAAATCTACTTATTGTGACTTTGTTTTTTATTTTTATTTTGTGGAGTGTGTTTCTGGACATGAACTGAAATAATCTAATAGTAACATACCAGGAAAACGTCAGATCCAGGTCCAGGTATTTGGTCCAGGTGCTTCCTTCACTTGTAGATCCTGGTAGGGCGGCAAATTCAAAATAAAAATCCCAGTTGCTTCATATTGTTAAAACCAAAACATGAAACCAAACAAAGTAGAAAGTTTGAAATGCACCGTTACATCTCCAGACCAACGAGGCTAACATAATATAGCATTCACTTCTACAGCTAAAGTAACCTGAGCTAGCTGTTAGCTTACTATAGCTTGGCCCAACCGTTTGCTAAAGTTAGCTAAAATGCTACATTGCGCGTTCGTAATTAGTTTGCGGTTAAATTACATTTTTTTAGCAAACTCACCTTTCTTAACAACATAATCATCTGTTCATACGCAGTATTTAATTATTTGTAGAAGCAAACATATTTTACGAACATCATGGAACCATGAGTAAAAAGTGTCATTTGTTGGGAACTATTTTCAGCAGCGGAATAATTGTGCATACATTTGTTATTGTAGCGGATGAGACTGTGTCAAACCCAGCTGACGTGTGTGGTTATTGCTCTGTGTCTCAGAGGAGAAAGTTCCATCTCTGAAGCACATGTCTCTGCAAATCACATGGATAAAATCACCAGTAATCCAAAACCAGTGGTCCACCAGGACACATCTGCAGGTTGTGATGTGTCATGATGATGAAAATAACTGCAGGAGAATTTGATGCTGTGGGGGTCAGACATCATACAGCAACATCAAGGTATGTCTGAGAAATTACTCAGATAAATACATTTACTCCTGTGTGCACTCATGCACGGAGCCATGCACAGGAAGTAGACACAGCGAAGGAACGCACAAAGTCCAGCTGTGTTCTTGCCAATAGACAAAAACTAAAAAAAACAGGCCTCAGCCAGGAAAGACTTTTCACCCCTACAGGGCAGTTGTCAATGCATTTTAAGCCTTAACCACCTGTTCAACTCTTGAACACACAGTTGGTGCAGAGTGCCAAAGTTTCAGGGTCAGGTTTAGAGTGAATCAGTCCAGTTCTTGCAAGGTCAAGCCTGCAATTAAACATCCAGAAGTAGTGAGCAAAATGGTAAATAAAACTGAAATGCACGGCCATTCAAAACAATTATTTTCCGACTCATTTATTGCAGATAAAGATTTTCATTATGAGATCAACTGGAGTACAAACGATGTAAGGAGGAAGAGGAGGCATCACTGTTTAGAGAACACAAAAAATTAAATGGCAAATCATTTGGAAACAAAGCAGGGCACACATTTCTGTGAGTTATACCATATTGTTCGACTTCAGAAAAAAATAATAAAAAAATGCTGATAGCTGTGTGATACGGAAAGAAAAGTTCAAGAGTGGTGCTGTAATGAACTGAGGTCCAATGTTTTGTAGATGTTGTAGCTGTCACTATCTGGGAATACCCTGTAAAAAGCTCAGCAATAACGATGGACAGATGGCATCATGAGTATTAACCCTCAAATGTCTTCAATAAAAGGTAGATATGTAGTAACTGCTGAGTACACCGACACTAGTTTGGTTCCCCTTTTATCTTTTTTAAAATGAAACTGCCAGACAGGGAGACCTGCACCCAAGATGGAAAACAAATCAACCGCTCTGGCAATAAATGAAGTCATATCCTGTAGTGAAGCTGCGTTTGAGTTGACAGGATGTATACAGGATCAGTGGTGTGCATGTGTCTGAGTGTCTGTACAAGGCTGAGTGTTCCTGGGGGCGGATTACACAATCATTTCCAGCTGTCGTGCGTATTCGATGACCTGCTGTGCCAGCTCCGTGGAGGGGATATTCACCTCCTCTGTCCGCTGCTGCTGACTGGTGAAAGAGTAGTAGCCATCTGCGCTCAAACTCCATCCCCTCTGAAATGAAATGAAATAAAATGCACACTCAGCTTTGTTTCGCTATTTTATTCTTGCTAAAAACAGATTTTAGGAGGAAATTTTGTTGAATACATACTACAAAAGGTAATCACTTTTGAGTACAACTAGAATATACATTGTGGAAAATATACAGACCTTCTTGGCATACTCTGTCATCTTTTTTGGTGAACTGAAGAAGAGCACGCGGGTAGCTTCACTGAACTGGATCTGCTCATATGCCTTCTCTATGCAACCTGCAATCTCATCACTGCAAATTAAAAGGTCAGGTTCATCTTATCGCATAATGAAAATAAGTTAATGAAACAAACCACAAAGTTACATTCATAATAAATACAAATGGTACATTGTTTTCTACAGCAAGACATCAGTACTACTTTTGTACTACACAGGCTCAACTCAAGCAGACTGCGGACTGTTGAATGTACACTTTACTCTGTTGATGCTTACCGAATTGTGTCAAGCAGAATATCTATGAAAAAGGTGTAGCTCTCAGCAGGGATGTTGCCTTTGGCCAAGAAGACCTTGTTGTAGCTTCCCTCCATTAGGTACTAAAATGGCCAAAGAGACAAAATGTGATAAGTAGACATTTAGATACACATTATTCTTAATAGGGTATTCAAAGTAACTGTAGAGAATTCCACAACTAATCATGTGTCTAAGGAATATTAGTCATTTGTACCTTTGTGTGTATTGATTATTACAGATAGCTTGTAATATGTTATATAGAATTATAGAACTTCCTATAACATGAGGTCACTTCACAGTAACAATCAAAAAAAGGTGAAAAGTAAAAGTACAGCACCTGCTCTAAGGACACTGGGTGTCTGATATATACATTGGTCTGAATATCTCGTGCACTGAGTCGCTCAAGTTCTGTGTGAAACTCGGACACACGGTTCTGAGACAGCAGGAAGAGCAGGTTCAGTCCAAGTAACTGATGCATGTAGGCAGCTTCAGGCAGCTCATCCCTAAATGAAAACAACAAACAAAAATTTAAAAATGTTCACAGAATGTTACTTATGATTCTTACATGAAATATAGGAAGGAAACTTTACTTGTAATCGAAGTAGTAACATTTTAATTGAGCCATGTATCTCTCAAAAGATGGGATGTCCTTTTTGAGGATGCTCCACAAAGCTCCAATTTCCAGGACATCACCTGAAACAAATTGGCTTTAATTAGGGACGTACTTCCAATCACTTGTTTACCATCTGCCATCCATGTTTACCATGGACTTCCAGCTTTATTATTCGATACTTACGAGCTAAAATAAGCTGCTGCTTGGTGAGCGCAGATCCACTGGTAGGTAAAAAGTTCAGCTCCAATAACGAAACCTGTACAAAAAAAAACAGTTGGTCATTTTCATTAAAAAAGTCAGAGTCAAATTTAAGTGTTGGTGGTGTTACGGCTACAATGCGAACTTTCATATATATAATGTTACAAAATAGCCAGAGATTTGGGGAAAATTAGGGTCAGTTAAGCAAAGAGTCTCGGTTTTGAACGTCAACTTAGCCAGCTAGCAATCGGTACGTTTACATTAGCAACAATGACTGGTGAGGAAGCTTTTCTCGGGTGTTGTAAGATCCAAACACAAAATACTGACACACAACATGAAAGTGTCTACTCACAGTCATTAGTTCAATATTAATATGAAAACAATCAGTGTCTACAGTTTGTCTAAACTCCACAAAAACTCCGTACACAACGTTAACCTGGCTAGCATAACTTAGCAACATTAGCTATAGCTGCTAATAGAGCTAACGTTTTTAAACAGAGCTCCTGGTTACACTCGTACGAACAAAACAGTCAATAAGATGTAAAACTCAACCTTAAGCTTAGTTAGCAGGTCTCCACATTTGCCCAGGTTTGGGTTTTTCTTGTTCCACTCTGCTTTCAGCGTTTCATACAGTCCCGCAGTCTCTTTCAACGCCATGGTGGTGATTCTGCAAAATATACGACACCGGCCACCGTAATACGTTAAATGACGTATGTCGTAAAACTCGCGGTTGCTATGGGCTGTTTCCTCCTGAGATTAGACTTTTGATCAAGATGGCGGCATTCAACGCAGATCGGTGGCTGAATGATTTACCAAATCATACTATCTTTAAAGTAATACGAGAGAAGCTGGATGTGGAGCCCTGCGCTACGGAAAGAGGAGTCGCTAAAAACCTGGCGTTTTGTTTGGGTGGGGACTTTTTCGTGTGGGACGACACGGACCGCGTGTTTTACACCACCAACCTGCGGCAGTTGAACTCCGATGAAAGTCAGGATAGCGGGAAGTATCAGACTTTGCTGTGTATCAACCCTCCTCTCTTCGAAGTGTGCCAGGTGTTGCTGAGTCCGACGCAGAACCACGTCGCCCTCGTCGGGCAGCGAGGCGTGTCGGTGCTGGAGCTTCCTCAGCGGTGGGGTAAGAGATCCGAGTTCGAGGGTGGACGGGACAAAATCAACTGCAAAACCATCCCGGTGGCAGAGCGCTTCTTCACCAGCTCTCCCTCGGTCAGTCTGCGTCAGGCGGCTTGGTACCCCAGCGAGACCGACGAGCCCCACCTGGCGCTGCTCACATCCGACAACACCATCAGGTTTTACGGATTGAAGTCGCCGCAGACGCCTGCTAAAGTCCTGCCGGTGTCGCAGATAGACGATGACAGCGCCGTCCACCCACCGGCCCGCTCCTACGCAGCATCTCTGGGAGAGATAGCGGTGGCGTTTGACTTTGGGCAGATCGCCTCCCCTCCTCGACAGCTGTCAGCACTGGGCTCCAGAGAACAGCAGGTCTATCCTCTGTACATCCTCTATGAAAATGGAGAGACCTATGTCAGCTACACGAGCCAGGCAAATGGCATGAGTGTAAGCAAACCAGTTGGACCCCTCCCCATGTATCCTGCAGCAGAAGATAACTATGGCTACGATGCTTGTGCCATTCTGTGCCTGCCCTCTGTTCCCAGTATCCTGGTCATCGCCACAGAAACAGGCACGCTGTATCACTGCGTGGTGCTGGAGTCTGAGGAGGAGGAAGACACGGTGGGGAAGTGGATCCGTGGCACAGAGACGGTGCCAGCTCTCTATGTTTTCGAGTGTGTTGAGTTAGAGCTGACGCTGAAAGTAGCCACAGGAGAGGACGAGGAGCCTCAGGAGTTCGATTTCACCTGTCCAATCAGACTGCACAGAGACCCACTGTGTCCACACAGGTACCACTGCACCCATGAAGCAGGAGTGCACAGCGTGGGGCTGATCTGGGTCAACAAGCTGCAGAAGTTCCTTCAGTCTGGTGAGGAGGATAAGGACAGTCTGCAGGAGCTGGCTGCAGAGAAGCGCTGCATTGTGGAGCACATTCTTTGTACCAGGCCGCTCATCACTAGTCAGTCGGCTCCAGTCCGTGGCTTTTTGATTGTGTCTGATCTTTCCCTGGGTGCTACCATGATCTGCATCACCAGCAGCTATGAGTGCATCCTGTTGCCGCTGCTCAGCTCGATCCGGCCTCCCTCCCCTCCACTGCTCTGTTCGCATCCAGGTCTGGGCTCTGGCAGCTCCCCTCTGCGCGGGCTGGCCGAGGACTCCTTCGAGCAGCACATACGTAACATCCTGACGCGTAGCTCCACCAATCCTCTCGTTTTGAAAGCCGGGGACAAAGACACGTCTCCACCGCCTCCTGAGTGCCTGCAGCTCCTCAGCAGGGCCACGCAGGTCTTCCGCGAGGAGTACATCCTCAAGCAGGACATGGCCCGTGAGGAGATGCAGAGGAGGGTGAAACTCCTGACAGGCCAGAAGAACAAGCAGCTGGAAGAGCTGAGTCTGTGCAGAGAGGAGAGGAAGAGTTTGAGAGAGGCTGCGGAACGGTTGGCTGATAAGTACGAAGATGCAAAGTACCGCCAAGAGACCATCATGAACAGGGTTAAAAAGGTGTTGTGCAGCCTGCAGAGCCAGCTGCCCATACTGTCGAACAGCGAGAAGGACATGAAGAAGGAGCTGCAGAGCATCAGCGATCAACTGAAACACCTGAACAACCTCATCCGACAGGTGAACATGAAGATGGACTACCAGAAGACACAAGTGGACAAGGACGCTCATTCATCCAGGACAACGGTCTCGCTCAATGCCCAGCAGAAGAAGGTCGTGCAGGATGTCCTGAAAGAGCAAGGACAGCAGATTGGAGACATGATGAAGCAGATCAAAGACATCAAAAACCACTTCAGCTTCTAAAGACTGCAGGAAAGAACCCAGTCACTTCAGATCTGCCTTTGAGTGAGAAGTTGTTAGTGGATGTGTGTGGAGTGTGTTTGGAGGGAGATATTTTTGTATACAGCAGCCTAACTTCACCTTTGACATGGTCTCTGCCGCTTATTAGGAATACAACAGGTTTTATTTAGCATAACAGGTTTACCTATTTTGTTATTTCTAAATGTTTGACTTGGCATAAGCAGTTAAAAAAAGTCCCATCTGAACATTGTTTCCTCACATTTTGGATAAATAATAAAATGAAAATTCTCTGTAAATGTTTTAACTCGTTTGTTACAGGAAATGTTCGACAACCGCAATAGTTTAGTTATTGGTTGCTGAAGATGATGATGATGATGCCTGTTGCTTAATGCTACTCCAGAAAATTCATATTGGGTCCAGCCACGTGTTTAGTGAATGCATTCAGCAGAGTTGACAGAAGAAACAGTAAGAGCAGTAACAACCATCCACACTGAAACATCCTGGAAATGATTTGACTTGCTTCTCTTTTAGTTAAGAGCTGGTTGTGAAAGTGCTGGCAGCAGAAATGGTGTTAAAAGTCAGATTAAGCAGGGCGACAGCATCTGCTCCAAAGAGCGCAGAATGTTTTGGTGCAGCTGATTTGTGGTGCGTTTACATTTGTACGGCTTTGTGGGGCTCTACAACATAAAACAACAACAAGTCAGGTCTATACCAGTCATGTGTAAATAGAGAAATAAATACAAATTTGCATTTTTTTACGCCTTTAAACCTTCTCTAGTCATCTACTCACTCCATTGTTTTATTTGCCATCATATTCACAAACAGTCTGAGTGATCAGGAATGATGTCAGAGTACCTCTGACCACAGAGAGAAGTGAAACTTAACTCTGAGGACGTGTGGTTATCTCTTTTCTTCCTCGTTAGTGCTGAGATCACTTTCACTTCTGGCATTATAGTTTTGTTTAGGACCCAGTGAGAGTATAGGAAACAACAAAAGCCCAACGGCAAAATAAAAACATAATCTCAACTTTAGAAAATGACTGCATTTTGTATTCCTGTATATTCTTTGTAGACAAAAATGTCCTAATTCTAAGGCTCCACATTTGATTTGCCTTCACATAACCTGTAGCGATGTGGGGTTATGTATCTTTGAGACCTTTTGCTTGCAGCACTGGATGTTTTGAATCAATCTCATGTCACAGAAAATGTCCTGAAATTGATTTGATTTATATTTTGTTTTTAAATTGTGCAGCTTGCATGCCTCCAGTCTGCCATCTACTGTTGGGAAGTGCAGCTCCTCACAGCCTGAGAGTTTGCCAGGAGTCCTGCAGCCAGCAGATGTCACCCATGTCCAGAACCGGTGGGCGCCGCTTTTCTCCCGCTGCAGGTCTTTCTTTTCTCGTGAGGAATTCCCCACATAAACAGTCCGTGACGTATGAGGAGACCCCCGCTTTTTGTTGAGTAAGCTTCATTGTTGGGGATCTCATGTTGGTAGGTGTGATTCTGGGCCGGGCCTGCTCCAACCAGGGCTTCACCACCCCCCCTTCTCCTCTGGCAGCCCTGCAGCTCGGTTTGAGCAACAAATATTTGAGATGGTTTATGACTCAGCATAGATTAATTATGTAACAGGCGGGCATTGTTCAAACTGCTATGGGGATTTTATATTCCACTCTCTAGAAGAAATGTTCTCATGTCTTTCCACTTATTTCTTCCCTTCTTTTCCTGTTGGATCCACAGCAGAGGGTGTGGTGTGCTGCAGGTTTTTCTCACTCCAAATAGGGGGATGTTGTTTAAGTCCTTCATAAAGGTACAGTGTTGAGATCCTGAGGAAACTTAGCGGACCCTAGGAAAGGGGGATATTAATAACTCTTTGGGCCAGCCCACCGCATTCTTCACATGTGAGTCACTGTAAACCAGAGAGCTGGAAGGAAAGTGCTGGGTTGCCTCTGTTTCTCATTTGTGTTTCTTTCCATGGAGGAGTGGAACAAGGAGGCGGGGAAGGCCACCCCCTTCTTTAGGAGACCTTAAAAGCCTCCTGCAAAACACACACACACACACACACACACCGAGCTCTACATGGGACACTGCATAATGTGGCCTAATGAGAATTAGAAAACAAACCCAGATAAAGAGAAGCGTTTGACCAAGTGAGACAGAGGCAGAGAAAAGGCTTCGTACAGACAGAACCAGATGGGAGAGAGCCTCGGAAAATGGTGGTATGGGGGACTTGGCAGGGCAGCGTGTGAGTCACTGTTTATCTGGTCTGTCACCGAGCGACCAAGTGAGCTTAGATAGAAACAAAAAAATGCAGGATTGGATGCCCTCGGCTCAGTGTGTGTAACTTTGACAGAATAGAAGACAAGGCACAGTCAGGTAACTTTATTTGGTTACAATAATAGTTAACAGTTGGTGGAGCTGTGCACAGTAGTCAGTAATATAACCATCATTCAGTCTCAGCATGTAATGTTCTCTTATGCATCTGAGGTCATACAAAAATTACAAAAATAATATATAAAGTCTGCACAAAACGGTAGCGTGTGAAGCATCAGAGTGGAAACGCAGTCAGGTTATTGGACTATAAACACATCTTTGGAGCAAAAATGAATACATTTGTATGATACTCCACTCCAGTCTAGTCACTGAAGGAATGTTTTAATACAAAGTTTAGCTCTGTATTCTCTCAAATACACACACACACACACACACCAAATACTGCTCACTTAGAGGGTGCCAGCCTTTATTTACTGCTGCTCAGCAAACACGAGGGGATATATGTTTGAAAGCAAACTTTGAGGAGCCAGAGGGAAGAAGAAGAAGCAACCAGACCCGTGTGACTTCTTAATGCACAATCTCTGACTTAAATACAGCATTTTCCACTGTGAGAGGCGAACATCTGGCTCACAGGAAGAGTTGCACACATTACAAATAACATTTTAACTTAGGTCTGGGAGGAAATGAGAGCAAATACAGACAGTAGCATAACGTGTGACAGCCAATAGAGAAGACTCTCTCTCTCTTAGCCCTCTGTGACATGTCTATGCATCTGAACCCTTCTGCCGGCGTTTGGAGGGAGGGATCAGGCGGTTGGGGAGCTCAGGGGGGAGACCGTGGCCCTCCAGCTTGACCTCAATCAGATGGCTGGCCAAGGCGAATTCTTCATCATCCAGCATGCCATCTCGGTCCACGTCTGACAGCTTCCAGATGCGCCCCAGCACCGAGTTGGGCAGGCGGGAGCTCACCATCCAGTCCTTAGCCTTGGTGCCGCTCAGTTTGCCCTCATTGGGAGCGAGGTTGTAGAAGATTTCGTCGTATTTGGGCTTGTCTTTGGTCACAACCCAATCCTCCTCCTCCTCACCTCCCTCGCCGTTCTCCTCGGCGAAGGGGCTCTCTGAGAACGGGCCGCCACGGGTGCCCAAGAAGGCTCCGCCCTGCACGCCCAGCTGCTCACCTGCTTCCAGCTCCTCCTGCCGCAAGAGGGGCATCAGCTTGGCAATGTCACTGGAGAGCAGCTCATCCAGGGCCGTCATCAGGTTGGGCTTCAGGGTTTTGAACTTGGTGAAATCATGAACCATCAGTTGTTCCTTTAACAAAGACGAGAACATGTGGTTTAGTAAAAAAGCATCTTGAAGCCAGACGTGCTCACTGCTGAAAACTCACTAACCTGCATCTTTGCACAGTCTGGGAAGTCTCCAGCAGAAATGTTGTGCTGCAGCTGGATCTTGGAGAAGATCACTGGCAGCTGGTAGATCAGATTCTTCTTTTTGTTGTCCTTCCTGAAGACTGAAGGCATCTCCTGCTTCAGATAGCTGATGATGTGGGCGTGGACCTGGGGTTAAACAGAAGCACAGAAATGTTTGTGTCAGTAATCATTTAATGAGCAGATAATGCCAAAAACTCTCACAGTCACTCACCCGGACCAGACGCGCCCTCTTCACCAGGTCATTGAGCTTGCGTAGAGCTGCATTGCGAGGGAGGTTCTGAATATCAGTGAACAGATCCTCCTCCTCCAGTTCAAACAGCTTACGGTTGTCTGTGACCATCAGCGGCTCTGACCAGAAGGAGCCGATGTAAACGCGCAGAACCTCGGGAGTTCCAAACACCTTTCCCAGCGACCACATCAGCGCGCCGTACACCCTCATCAGCTGCTGGGTGCCCACCATGTCCGCCTTGTTGAGCACCACACGCAGTTTGTCCTCGTTACCTTTCAGGGCACCGATGGCCTCCGAGAACTCATCCGATATCTCCAGTTTGTGGGCGTCAAACAGCAGGATGATGCGGTCCACGCGCTCAGCAAACCAGCGCAGCACAGCTGGGAAATCATAGCCTGTTTGGACACAAAGCAAGCAGAATTATTAGGATGTCCATACACTTAAAAATAAAAAAAAGCATGTTTCAGGAGAGGGGAGAGGGGAGAGGGTCGACGCAGACACAAACCCTACTCGCCTCCTTGTCTGTCAGACCTCCTAATCTTCACTTAACACAAAGATAGCATCGCTGTAAAAACAATTCTTTGACTAGAATGTCCAAAATATACCAGGATCTCCTCACATCCCCCCCAAAAAAAATCTATAATAATGTGTTTTTAAAAAGCAAATGTCCCAGTCGCTCTCTTTCAAAAGAACATTGTAGAAATGTCCTTCTTAATTCCCATGAGCACCATTAGTGACATTCCTCTGACCTGCATTGTCTCAGGTTTGGAGGAGGGATGGAGCAGATGGAGATTTCCAAACCTCAGCTGATAAAACCAGAGTTATCTTCATGGCTACACACCACCAGGGGCGAGAGAGGAAGAGTCTTGGATGTAGTTTTGCCTTAAAAGTTGTTAGTTGTTCATGCAGTGACTCCGACAAGAGAAGAAGATGACGGTTATTTCTCAACAGTGCATTCCTGCAGAATTCTTTTTTTTTATCTGCTCCTCATTATGATGTGATGGTTTTTTGGCCTCATTGCCAAGTGTTATTGTGACAGGCGGAGGGCAAATCAGTTCCATGAGTTAAGCCAGGCGTGCCGAGGAGATGAGTTCTGGTGAGATGATGATGATCAGGGATTATGTGTCCTTGCAGAGCCCCCCTCCCCTCCCATGCCCTCTCCTCACCTTTGGCACCTTTCTCACCTCGGCTCACTCTCTGTTTAGCCCCGGACAGGATCCCCGGTGTGTCGATGATGCTGATGCTCTCCAAGACCTGGTTGGGCATCTGGGCACACTGGAATCTGTCACATTCAACATAAATGTTCTTTGAAATTTTCTTTGAAATTCTGCTGAAAAACACAATCAACTCTTATCACAAAGTAAAGCCTGTGTGATCAGAAGGATCAGATTAGGAGCTGCCCTCTCAACACATCCAGTCCCTCCCACTGCGGGCCATTGTGTGCAAACAAGCCTCTCAATACTCCGGGCTTCCTGAAGGAAAATGACCAGTACTGCCAGAATCAAACAATAAGGCCTGCTAACGATGTGTGGCTTGGAAAAACAACACTTCTTCCTGCAGCTTATGAGCTTAACGAGCCCACCGGCTCTCAGAACAGGAAGTCGGAGCAAACGGACAGACGCAAACACACCCTGCAGAGGGAGAAGGGGGACCCCGCTGGAAAACTTACATCAGAACTCACAGAGGCATGTTTATGTCATCAAACAACACCTCACTGTAAAATATGGAGAGACAAATGGAGGCAAACAGGAAAGAAGTCAGAATTCTGCGACCTCATTTGTTTGTCTCTGACCTCATCGTTGAACTTGCGCACATTGAAGTTCCTGTCTGAGTACATCAGCTTTCATCACCCTCACAGGGTGATATCGCAGCCTTTCTCCGTTTTTTCCACAAATAAGGCAAACTGCCTCCTCACTCTGAAATTTGGCACAAGCACACCAAATTCCAAAGAGTCTTGTTTTCTCATTGGGCTCTCCCACAGTGGAAACATTACACACAATTCACACAGTGTGAATGAGTCTCCCTGCTCTCACCTGTTGAGGAAGGTGTTTCCAAATGGGTTGAGCTTGCGGAAAGGCTTGTTGGGGTCTACGATGAGGGCATTCCCTGGGATGACTCCCTCCACCTCCCCGTGCATGATCGCAGTGAAGCAGTCGGTGGTGGGTTCAGGGCCCACCCTGCTCCCGGGAATGTCTTGCTCCAATAGATACCTGTCGTCACACATATAAAAAAACACAGCTTGAGATGTTTTCTGCTACTTTAACTCAAACATGTGAAACAGAGCTGTGCAGACTTACTTGATGAATGTTGTCTTTCCGGTGGAGTACTGACCCACAACCAGCACCATGGGCTTGTTGTCAAAATCTGCATCCTCCAGACTGGGAGAGTGGAAATCATGGAAGCCATAGTACTGCTCCAGAGGCAGCAGCTTCTTACGGTACAGGGACTTCAGCCCTTCTGTCACAGTACGGATCACCTCAGGCGCCTTCTTCACATTTTTTCTCCCCCAGCGTGACATGCTGACTGAATTGATGAGATGAAATAGGAGCTTCTTGCAGAAATCAGTGTCTGTTGTTTGGAGTTATACTTCCTGGAAAACCTTCAGGTGTTTCCTGTATTTATGTGAAGGCTGCTCACTTGTCCTTGAGACCTCCTGTGTGGCTGACGTCTTGCTTGAAGTCTCCTTTGAAAACGGTCACCGCAGTGATAACCTGTACGCCCCTGAAAGAGAGAAAGTCAGAGGTCGAAGCAAATAAATGCAAAAAAAAAAAAAAGAAAGATCTCCCAGTGATCAGTCCGCCACGATCTACAGTAAAGATGTGGAATCTGAAGCACACTTCAGCCCACCAGGAGTCTGCCAAGCATTGTCAGTGCATGCCTGGAAAAAGTTGGTGTTCACGCTGGAAAACTTGCAAACCCAGCCCCTGCGCCAGGATTTGCACAGGCGCAGCTCATTTCTTTACAGTGAAATGAGTAAGACATTCCTTTCAGCCCTCTCAGTGGAACATGAAATACGTGCACGGATTCAAAAGGGGGGGGGAAACAAATGTAACCCTTTGGAAATTATGTTTTTTTTCCACATAAACAGGAATCAAAGGTTTAACCTATTATAGAAGAGACTGACACAAGGGTGAGACGTGTGTCAGCGGGCGGTAACTCATCTGTGGAGAGCTTCTCCTGCAAGTCCCATTTGAGAAAGTGGATAAAAAAAAAATCTTCCCAGAGGGGAACATGCAGCACAGTCCTGACATGTCACAAGACCAGTGTGGAAAGTCAAAATGGCGAACCCTGTGAGGTCTGATGAGGAGACATTAAATGTTGCCATCACAGAAAAAAAAAGCACAGAGCCAGCAGCATAACAGTGTGTGTGTGTGTGTGTGTGTGTGTGTGTTTACGGGGTTTGGTTTCAGCTCTAAAATCAAAAAGCTTTGGGAGTTTGCATACAACAACTGGAAAGAGACAGTGTAGTGTGGAGGAGCAAAAACATCAGGGGAGACATACTTTAATATCCAAATAAAGAGGCAGAGGAAAGTCGACGCACTAACAGAAAGTTTCAACACTTTCAGCATCAGTCACACACATCTGTATTTTTAAGATGCAAGCTGCCGTAAATAAAGTTTTAGAAAAAAAAAAGTGTATTTACCAAGTTATTCAGGAGTCTTCTTCAAGCACCTTGATCCTGTTCTCTCCAGTCTTTCCCTCTGGAGTCTGGAAAATATTTTGGCTGAAGAAGACAGAAGCAGTCTCTTGGAGGAGCTGCTGCTACATGTATGGGTGTACCTCTGACAGCAAATAGGAACCCTCAGCTAGATTACAGAGGATCCTTCTTCTCCAGGCTTTAATGCATTTCAGATGAGCTGCAGATTGAGCATGGGTCCTCTCTGAAAGAACACTTTTCTCTCTCGCTTCTTCTTCCTCAACGCACCTCCTTTTTCAGGGATGCCTGGTAGGACTGTGGGCAGCACTAACACTCTGCTCAGGGCAGGGATGAGCTGAACCGTGGCCAGAGGGCGTGGACTGGGAGGACAAGGGGGGGGGGGGGCTGTGAATAAATAATTTGGGTGGAGTTATTTTTCTCATAAAACACACACACACACATAATCCTCTGATATTTCTACTAATGTACACAATCTCCAGCTCCACCTTTTCAATGTTTTCTTTTTTTTAACTGGAACATCTACAGATGTGACCGTTCACTCCCCATCAGACCTAAAACGCTCCCGCTCCAAAACCCTGTGAACCCTGCAGGCGATGAAGCACACAAACCAGTCCTCCGACTCCACGTCCATGCACCACCTGCTGGCTGTCTGACGAACACACCCCCACCTCCATCCCCTCCTTGCTATCATACTTTTAGTCATCATTAGTCATCCAAAAGAATGCACCCTTCACTGTAGGAAAAACAAAAGACCAGAGGACCTTTCATAAAAGAAGCAAGGTTTAATTTACAGTTTTACTAAATGTACATTTCTTTTTAAAAAGTGTCATTATACACAATAAATACAATACAAAATTAATCTGTAATACTATACTTCAAATTCTCTTACGGTCTTTTTTTTTGTACATTATTATTGTTCCTTTTTTCCATTTCAATGCTTGTGCTGTGTTTGTGTTTTGAATTGTCCACCAGGCTTTTTAAAAAAAATGCACACACACAAGGAGGCAGGGATACAGTGGCAAAGAGATGCAGAAGAGACAGACTGAGAACACATAAAACCAGCTAAAACAGGCCTGACCCCTGCTGACTGAAACACATAAAGTCCTAACCTGGGGCAGGTGTGTGAGAAAAATCATCCGATAGTGGAAGCAGGAATCCTGACAGTATGATAGTACAGCTGAAACTAAAAGAACTTTCTCAACATGTTTGTGATGTGTGTATGAAAGCATGAAGGAAGCTTTGTGAATTAAACACAGAGCAGCCGCTTGAGACCAGTGTAAATGAGCTCTTGAAGGTATACGTCAGTTAAAGAAGATTTAATGATACAAAATCATTTCATGTGCCGTCTGCATTATCTTTGTGATAATGTGAGAACCATTATCTGTTGGTGCTGACTTCTGAACTACTTAAACAAGCTGTCTGTGATGCTCACGAGGACACCAGGAGATGAACTGCTGTGGACAGAGAGCGCTGCTCAGGCTACATGAAAGGAATGTATAAATACTGGAGAAGAGATCAAAAGTGAAAAAGAAAAAGACTGGCAGCCTTCGACAATTTCATCTCAAATCTGGTTGACAGAACACGTATACAAAATGCCGGGCATCTTCAAGTCTGTGATTCAGCGTTTAACCTTTGACCCCACATTTATTCCACTGCGGAGCAACCTCAGGCTGTAAATGACAAAGAAATATCTGGACAATTCAAATGGACAAACAAAGCCAACGCAGCTTGGCAGAGTAGTACAGTGATACTGTTTTCACAGTGCCCCCTTAACCCTGCCTCCTAATCTGTCTTTTAGGTGCCACCAGCCCCGTCAGTCCAGTCTGAGGGGCTGTTATCTACTTTGAGTCTGGGGCACCAGGCTGCCATTGTGGCCACGGCCACCGACCTGAGGGTGCTGGGCCAAGGAGGAGGACGAAGAAGGAGAAGAGGAGGGGTGGGATGAGGCTGCCGAGCCCCCTGGGCGCTGACTTTGGTGTTGGTGGTGCCTGCTGTTGCCCCCTTTAATGTGGTGCCCGCGGGCGGACGGCTCCTGCTGCAGGTTCAGGATGCTGTCGATGGCACACTGCAGGTGCTCGTTCAGAGAGTCGTCCGGAGGGCTGCCGCTGGAGAAGCTGGCGTTATCCATGTCAGGGGAGTCTGACTTGCAGCGTTTGGCAGGAAGCAAAGAGTCACGTGTGAAAGAGGACTCAGGGGAGGGAGGTCCAGGGGCATGCTGGTCCATTCTGAATGTCCCTCCGTCCCTGTGTCTGTTTTTTCCACTCAACCTCTTGTACTTACTTACGTCTGTCTCTTGGTCTGTGTGCTCTTCCCCTCTCTCCTTCAACCCCTCCCTGTCGAGGAGCTGTGGAAGATGATGGTGCTGCGAGGTTTTGATTCCACGGTTAAACACCTCATCCATGTCGTCCAGCCCCTGCATTGCACTCCGTAAACGGCCGGGTTCGTGGCTTGACTCTGTGTGAGTGTGTAAGGCCTCCCTGTCTCGTTTCTCCACCTTCACACTGGCTATGACTGTCCGCTCTGAGGGTGGAGTTGAGGTCTCGTGCCTTGGGGGTGAGGGCGTGGTTCTGGGGTAGGACAAATTTTCACCTCCTCCACCTGGTACCCCAGGTCTGACACGGGGACTAATGTTTTCCCGGTAGGTTTTTCGAAGGGGGAGGCGGCAGGTTGTCTGCGAGGGCGTGGAGGCGGGGTTGTGTTTGACCCCACCCGCATCATGGTGGTCCAATGTCCCATTCATTTGGGTCGATGATGACTGGGAGGTTGACGACCACGAGTGAGAGGAAGAGGTGGAGGAGGATGGGGCAGAGGGAGCATTACCCCTCAGTGACGGGTTACACTGAGTGGTTGCTATGGTGACTGACAAGTCAGAGGAAGCAGTGCATACAGGGGACTGAGTTCTGATGACTGTAGAGGGAGGGGTGGATACAGGGTGGGACTTTGCGTGTGGTACTGCAGCTTCAGATGGAGGTTTAGACTGGGATATGGACTGGGTGCTCAGCTGAGGTTGAGGCGTGTGTACTGGGTCTAAGGCAGTGTTGTGGACCACCTTACTGAACCCCGTTTGATCCTGCTTGATCTTCAGCTTCAGACCGATTCTCCTACGAGCCTCGTAGGTCTTGATAGGAGGTTTGCTGGTTCGCTGCGGTAGAGCGTCGTCGTCATCAGTTGCGGCTTGAGAGTTAAAGGCGGAGGAGGAGGAGGAGGAAAAGGAGGAGGAGGATGCTGCCGGAGCACGGCTGAAGGAGGAGCTCTGGCTGGTGGGTTCAGGTACCGCTTTGCCTGCTGCAGCTGGAGGTGGTGGACAGCTGCTGGACCAGGACACAGATGCTCCGCCTCCACCCTGCTTTATGACCAGTTTGGTAGGGGGGAAAGGTGAAGGAGCGGCAGGAGGAACAGAGGCTGGAGCAGGAACTGGAGCTGGAGGAGGAGCAGGAGCTGGAGCAGGTGCAGGAGTAGGAGTAGGAGTTACAATAGGAGTAAGAGTAAGAGCAGGAGCGGGGGTGGGAGTAGGAGTAGGAAGAGGTACAGGTGCAGGGCTTGGGGTAATGTTCAGCAGAGGGGCTGGAGCAGGAGCAGCAGGTGCAGGAACAGGAGGAGCAGCAGCAGATACACCTGCACTCACTGAGGCGGGTTGAGTCGACAGTTTTTGTTGTGATACAACGACACTGTCCAACATTCGCACATTTGCCACAAACTCCTCTGCAAGGAAATAAACAGAAGAAACATCATTAGCATCTACTTTTCAGAAAATATACAAAATACCATCAGTCCACAGTTTCGTACCTGGTCTTTCCTTTGCCAGAATCCTGTCCTGATTCAATGCAACCTTCTCCTCTTGAATGAACATCCGGTCGATCATCACCATCTCTGCCGAGGGGCCCAGTCTCTGCTCATATTTGAATGCCAAAAACAATTCAAAATCTATTCACGGCAAAGAGGATGAAAAGAAGACGAGGAGAACGTTGATTTATAAACTTACTTTTGACTCTGCGAAGAGCAGGTAACGATATTTATCCAGCATGGCCTGAGTCCTTTTCAGCAGCTGGCAGGAGACCGTCTCAAATTCATCATCCACTGCAGACAAGAGGGGCGGAGTGTGACAGTGAACTATAAACTAGATCACAGTTATATCTACTGGAAGCAGCAGACAAGATGCAGACTGTTACCTCTTTGATAATCTTGAGAAGAGTTGGCAGTTCCCTGGTAGAGATGGTAAGGCAGCAGTCTGTGCAGTGTGTCCTCGAATGAGTGGAAAGGAGCACTATAGTTTGGGTGAAGTACTGAACCCTGATGTTTCCTTAAGTGTTCCAGCATCCTGCAGTGAGGAAAGAAATACGTGTTAGAAATCTGGTATTTTAAGACATTTAAAAAAAAAAAAATCCTTTGTGCACACACCTGGCTTCTTTACTGGGCTCCGCGCTGAAAGGCATTTGTATTGTTGTCGTCTGGGATTTGAACAAAAAAAAAAAAAAAAAGATTAAAGCCTTCAGTCTAAAGCTTACACATCAGCGGCCTGACTGACACGCAGTGACAATTATGTACCTGAGTTTGTACTGGAGCTGGGGGCTGTGGAGCAGGCATTTGAGTCAGATTAGCTCCTAACACCTGTATCTGCATCCCACCTTTTCCCAGAGTCACCCCTCCAACCGAGCTGATCACTCCTGGCTTTGGCTGAACCTGTTGGGGGGGGGGGGGGGGGGGGGGGGGAATAAAGATTTTGTCAAATGAACATCACACGTTCTCTAAAGAAGTGTAAGCGTCACGTACCTGTGTAGGCTGGGTAAGGCTGACAGGAGTGACAGTCTGATTCACCATTGCTCCAGCTGGCCCTTGGGCTCCTGAGAAAACCTGTAAGTCACTTGAAGCTGCAACAAAAACAATGAAATTATTACAAAAAGAAACACATTTAGAGTGTGCAATGCATGATGAAGAATGGCTCAGCACAGGAGAGCCACCTCCTCAGGACAAGACTCAGCTGTTCACCTCCACCTCAAAGACAAAGGACACTCCTTTGAGGACAACAACGTTCACATTTTAGACAGGGAGGAAAGGTGGTATGAAAGAGGAGTCAAGGAAGCCATCTATGTTAAGCTGGAAAAACCTTCCCTTAACAGAGGTGGTGGCCTCAGACATCATCTTTCTACCACATACAATGCAGTGATTCCATCCATTCCCAGGAAGTTTGCACATAATCACAGTAAGAACAAAGGGCTGTCAACCAGTCCTCCTCCGGCAGTTTCATAGTCGTTAGCCAGTCGTTAGACACACCTGGCCCAGTCAGCCAGAACATCACAGGTAAGTATGGAAACATTTAGTGCTATTGTTTTTTAAGTTTTTTAAGTTTTACCCAGACCCACCCACTGAGGTCTGTAACCACATATAAACCATGTTTCCCCACCAAACAGTTAGAACTGATGAAGCTGCTTGGATGAGCAGCGAAACGTCTTCTAGAAAACTCTACAAGTCCAGACGCCTTGCTTCAACCTTCTCTACGAATGCATGATGAGCAGTGGTAGGGATCTCACCTGTAACAGGAGTTTTGACTAGCACTGATGTCGGCTGCAGCATTGAGGTAAGCTGAGCAGGTGTACCAGTGCTGGCTGATGATGCAATCACCACTTTATCAACAGGCACATCTTGCTGAGAACTAAACTGACTGACGATTTGAGGCTGGGGCTGAGGCTGAGCGGGCTGCTTCGCCTGCACCATGATATTCTGCTGGACCTGATAACACAGAAAAACAGACTTAGACCTTATAAACTGAGAAGCTGATCCCCAGTACAGTTAATATGAAGCCTATGACAATGTAAAGGGCACTCAGGCTATCAAACATAACAACAAGCTGTGTTGCATCACAGCTGCAACCACACATGTTGAGAGGATGAAAATGGCATTCAACTCTCTGAGCTCTATGAAATTTTGTTTGCCTTTACTCACTGTGGGGTCATCTACACACCTATATAACATCCTGCACTGTTCATTACTGTTTCTAAAAAGCATTTTAAACTCGATAGCAGGTTTTGGGGTTCAAAGGGATCGAGCCAAAATATAGATTTTTACATGGTTAGATTTCATTAAGAGTATTAATTTTAGGGACATTACCAGGTGCAGCTTATCCAGCAGTTGTTTCTGTTGAGGTGAGGGCTGAGTGATGGATGACAGAGTCTGTATTTGCGCTCCTACTAACTGTAGATGGTGTTGCTGCTCTGCTGTGAAGCCCTGGATGGGAACCTGGGTTTTCACTACAGCAGGAGCACAAGCGCTGACAGGAGGTGTGGTAAACTGGTGCTGTGCAGGTGGGACAGGAGGAGGAGGCTTGGGTGACTGTGACATGGGAGGCATGTCTTGTTGATAGGGTGCAGGCTGAGAGGCCGGTCGAGGCTGAGTCTGAAGCTGAACTTGAATGTGTGTCTGCTGGGGTGGCGTTTGCTGCGGCTGGCCCTGTGGAGCCGGTTTGGGGGACTCTGCGATTTGGTTATGGACAATAAAGAGTTGGGGATGGGATGAAGGTGTGCAGGAGCGGGAGGGTGTTTGAGACTGTGGCTGAGGCTGAGAGGGAGGCCGTGACTGTTGTTGATGGTGCGGGGACTGGATCTGCTGGCTCAGAGTGAGAGGAGACTGGGAAGGCTGGGGACTTTCTGCCACTGGTGGCGCCGTGGTGTGTGTCGTCAAGGCCGGTGAGGGGGACATGCCCTGGATCTTCAGGGGCTGCTGATGTCCACTGGAGGGTACCTGAGAAAGTGTAATCATAAATGTATTAGTACAGTATCAGGTTTAAGAATTAGAACATTTTAGGAGGATTTTTTGCACAACAATCAGATATATTTTAAAAGTTCTGCATGCACACAGACTACAGTAAATCTGATTCTAATACTCAGTCCAAGACAAAAATAGGGCTAGGCGATAAGGCATTATCACACTCTCAATTAGGATACATGTCATATAAATTTGACATATTAAAGCCAAATGCATAAACACTATCAAAATTATCATTGTACAATATCTCTTAATTATCGCCCAACCCCAATTCACACAAACACCACAACAAAACAATACCAGAAGCAAGAAGTTAGACTTTAAAAAATCTAGTAGGTAGTGAATTAAAAGGAGCAGAAACCCACTGATTTTTTTTCTCTAGCATTTAAGGAGGATTACACATAAAAAGGGAGCAATGATCAACTGGCGAGGCAAAAAAGAAAAACTGTCGACAAAAGCAAGAAGTCAAGATCTGCGGGCCTGTGATGGTGAATTAGAAGGTGATCTGAACACTTCAGGGACTAGGGTCAGGGGAGTTTGTGATGTTGGTTTGTGAGGTCTGTTACACTGGTCAGACTAGGAATTACAACAGGGTAGAGGCACTGTAAAAATGATTGTTAATGAGAAGACAGAAAGGGATGAATTGATCGATTGATCAGTCAGTAATGCAGCAAATGAAAGTGAGATCACTGAATTGGACTAAGCAGTGTTAGTAGAGGGGTGAACAGATTGGCAGCTCTTCTATTAAGCATGAGCATGTACGTGGTTACATAATACACAAAATGGGGTGAGTGAACACACTGAAATCTGATTTGAAAACTTGATTGTGAGTCCCAGATCCCAAAGAGGTGCATAACAATGTATTGAAATGGGAGGAACTGACAACATGATGAGGTATGGACAACTGTAATGATCATGCCTTTATGTGTAATAATAAAGCAATGTAAGCAACACACAGAAGCTGCAAGCAAAGGAATCGTGTTTGCACTTCAGCATCAGAGAGAGCCATGATGGAAGCAATGCAGAAAAGAGGGACAGAGCAGTGATGGGGAAAGGTAAGATAACCTAATATTGTTGTGGCAGCAGCAGCAGCAGCAGCAACAAGTGGGTGGGGCTCAACATAAAGGGGCATTTCTACCTGCTTTACCACTGCTGTCATGTGGGAGGGGCCAGGGGAAGGGCTGTGGTTCTGACCCACCCAAGAGTCAGTTAATTGGCTGTCATGGACAGCGGGGGCCGGAGTAGTGATGCTGTTGCTGCTGACGATTACAGACGCTGGTATGCCCACAGAGGGGGTCGACTCATTCTCTGTGTGGTGGTGCTGCTCCTGATAGGAGTACGTTTATCATTTCAGGATGAAGGAGGGAAGGAGGAAGAGGGTTGGAGGGGGGGTGGAGGGGGGGGGGGTAAAAGAGGTAACCAAAGAGGTCAAACCAAGATATCACTCCGAGCATGTTATATTTTTTTTTTAAGACAATGTTAACTGTACACAAGAAAGGCAAACATGCAGAAAGTGGAACACTGACCTGCTGCAGGAACATCTGGAGAGACTCCTGGCTCAGGATCATGCTGGAGCCCTGGTTGGTGAAGAGTAACCTCCCTGGACTCTGCTGAGCCTGAGGGGGGACCAGCCCCACTGCTGTGACAGAGGAAGAGGTCGAAACAGACATGGACGGAGAAGAAGAGGGTACTGCGGTTGCCGTGGACACAGAGGAAGCCGGTTGCATGGCAAGAATAGAGGACTGCGGTACGAGCTGCTGAGCGGGATGGGCAGCCTGGTCTGTGGAGGTTCCCAGCACAGTCACACACTCTCCTGCCTGGCCCTGAGCCATGGTAGCTGCTCCTGTGCTGCTGGGGACTCCACCTGTCTGTGGCTGAAGGGCTGGCTGAAGGCTGACTGCGGGGCTCAATCCCTCCACCTGGCTCAACATGGTCAGGGAGTTCTGAATCGGCATGCCCTGTATGACAGTTTGGGCATGACCTGAGACGCTGTGTGTCTGCGTCTGACCTTGGCTCTGAGCCAATGAGACAGGCATCTGAAAGAGGGTAGGTGTGCCCATCTGGCCAGGCTGGAGCTGAATGGGTCCTGAAAGGATGTGGGCAGCCCCTGGGTGGCCTTGTGAAGTCAACACCTGACCCAAGTTGATGTTCTGGTTTGCAGTTAAAATCTGATTGGCAATGATCTGTCCACCAGGACCCTGACTAGTTATGATGTGGCCCCCAGGGTGCTGCGTCAAGATCTGCCCACCTGCCTGCAGCTGTGGTAGGAGAAACTGGTGGTTCTGACCTTGCAGAACGATGCTGCTTGGTTGGTTTAGCAAGTGTACACTGAGGGGCTTGCCAGAGGGTTGTGCTGCTTGTTGCTTGAACAAGGTTTGTTGAAACTGAGGGCCTTGCGTTGTGGCTTGAGTACTCAGGACTACGTTCGAGCCTGGCTTTCCCGTCAGGAAGGCTACATTCTGAGCAGCAGAAACTGGAATTTGCTGCAGCCCTAGAGCCTTATGGGCATCGTTTTGTGGGGCTTGTGGTGCTGGCTGTGGCTGCTGCTGTTGCTGTTTGAAAAGTTTCGGTTGGATGGCTCCCCCCTGAGGGGGTTTAGGCTGAATGGGTGTTGGTGTGCGCTGGATGATCACGTTCTGCATGATTTGGCCTTGAGTTTGCGTCTGGGGTCCAATTCCTGAACTTAGAGGGGCGCTGCCGAAGCCCACGAGCCCAGCAGGAGCAGTCATTGTGCTGCTGCTGTTTGTGCTGCTGACACACACAGCCGGTCCATTTAAAGCTGGAGATCCCAAAGTGGCTTTGTTGCCTTGGATCAGAAGTCCACCTCCAGAGCCTCCAAGCCCTGCCTGAGAACCAGCACCTGAAACCTCTGGCGCTGGCTGGTGAAGCTGGTAACCACCCATGGCCTTAGCCAGGATTGGCTGCCCAGACTGATTGATAGTCATGACTGTAGGCTGACCCACAACCTGAATCTGTCCAATACCTAAATGTCCAGATTGGCTCCCATTAGAAAGAGCTTGGAGACTTGAAATAGGCTGAAGTGTCACATTTCCCAGACCCACAGGCTGCATAAATGGCTGAACACTAATGGCCTTGTTCACAACCTGGGGTTGGAGCTGAAGACCCTGCTGGGCAAGGACAGACCCCAGCATGTCAGCCGTGGCATTGGGGGGAGTAGCAGTGGTGCTTGGGGCTGACCCAGGGAAAATGGCCGTCGCTCCCCCAACACCAATGCCTACGCCAACCGCAGTGCCCCCAGCTCCAGAGAGGCTGGCATCAGGCAGTGTCTGAACCACTTGTGTGAGGCCTGGAATTCCAAAGGAGCCCAGGTCCAGTTCAGCTTCTGCCTCCTGTAAGCTTTGCTCCGTGATGTTGGCTTCAGCCAAACTCTGCTGCAGGATGTCACATGGCTCGTGATTTGTCCCAATGCCATTGCTCCCACCTTCTCCACCTGGGGATCCTCCCAAGATGTCGTCATCCTCCAGGAAGTCAAGGTCAACACTGACCCTGGGCAGGCCTGCCGACTCACTGGCCGACAGCTGGACCGCAGCCTGGACCTCTGGAACATGGCCCTTTCAAACAAAGACGACAGAAGTGAAAAGATGTTGGAACTCAGATGTGACAGCGAGGTGATTAACTAAACACAAATGCAAACATTAAAAAAAAAACCCACAAAAACTTTGTCTTTCCTCAAATCACTGCAAATCAAAGCTTGTCAAGTGTAGATATGTTAGTGGAAAGGGAGGGTTCTAGGAGACGCATGCTACACAGATGGATAGAACACAGAAGGAAGAGGATTGGGGGATTTTACTCACCCCAGTGGCAGAGAAGAATGAGCTGGAGGGGTCACTCGAACCATCCAAAAGGTCGTCAGTGTCCAACTACAGACACACCCACCCAGGATAGGACAGACAGAAACCAAAGGCACCCAAAACCAGCAAGGCAAAAGTCACCAGGACAGGAAACACACAGACCATAAAACAGAGGAGGGCAAGGAAAGGACAGAGAACCAAGATTGTAAAGAACCAGTAAAAAGATAGGCGACAGAGGGGCAAAATGATAGGGCTTGGGAGGCGTTAGTATTAGCATTTCTCATTTTGTGAATTAGCCTAATAAAAAGGGGGGAAAGCAAGCTGAACCAACAAACAGTGCAATCAAAAAGCAAGACAATCATTTAGCAAAGAAAGCAGTAAAAAAAAAAGTGATAACAGTGATGGGTGCAGGTTCCAGGGTGCTTCAACACATCGTTTTTAAAGTAAAATAAACAGCTGAGCCTCCTTCTTACATTAATTACAATCTCACATCTTGCAAGTAGAAACCACAAGCTCAACAAATGTGATTTCTTATGTTTCCCCCCCTCTCATACTCACATGGGTCTCAGATCCATGAAGAAAGTCATTGAGAGCTTCTGGGTCACTGCAGGAGAAAGTAATGTGATTCACAGCAGTACTGAGACAAGCTGACAGAGATGACTGAACAGTTTGTTTCATTATTATTATCAGTTGTTTTTTTTTTCTCTCACTACGTCAGTGATGACTTACCAAATTACATCTAGAAGGCACCTGCCGTCTTCATCATCCATGACAACTGTTGAAAATGAAAAACGGTCCAATGATGATTTGTTTCATTGTCAATTCATTCTTCATTAGTAACACAACTCAACGCAACTACTTCTCCCACAAAATAAATAACATGTGTATTGTTGAAGATGCGTTTTAATTCATTTCATAGTGGATCTACTTTATAGATGTTGCCTAATAACACAATAAAATTAAACTAAAATAAAAAATCTTGGACTATTTCAACAAACACAACATTATTGGAACAAATTTTCTGCATGGACGGCCATGAAAATTAAATTCATATTGTTTAGTGGTTGCTCTTAAATCCAGAGAACACACAAAGACTTCTCTTAGATGACATTAATTAATAATTTTGCTTGATGCTGTTGGATTTTTGTGATATTCTTAGGAAGTAAACCTCTTTCTAACCACCTTACATTGCACACAAATTATTATTGAGGACTGCCAGACTATGCAAAGTGTAAACAACTCTCACTCTCAGAATCACTGTGTGATGTTCAATATTCAGATCGTGAGTAATGACTCAAAGCATCACATCAACTAACTGCTGTCACACATTTCTGTTAGTGTTCAAATAATGCAATCACACCGACAGCAGTGAAAGACAGTTGGGATGTGGACAATTATATCCACAGCCCAGGTAACGTAACTATGAGTTTCTTCCATAAAGTAAATAAAGTAAACAATTCAACACATCTTCACGTTGCGTGGCAGCACACACACAGTCAATAACACGAAATCCTGGTGTTGTTATGAACCCAAGAGGATCAAAACTCGAACTTATATTTGCCAAACACGGAGGGGACACAGCGGATGATAATAGACAACAAACTGAAAACGCGCGGTTTTCACACCGCCTGCAAAAGATTTCCCCGAGTGCGGGACTCTCGCTGAATTTACCACCGGTCAAAACAAAACAGTGCAAAACCACAACAAATTAGACCCAATGTTTCCAAGCTAGGCATTACTATCGGGATGGTGAGGGGAAACATGTTCGTGGTTGCCGCTCTGAAAAGGCAGCGGATCGTAGCCATTGCTCGGTCAGAGCAGAGCCAATGCGCAGGATATGAATGGAGAGAGACACTGCAAGCGGCTTGCTACATGCTAGCTGGTGTTTTTAAAGAGCTTTGCATGTATATTTTTAAATATTTCTAACAACACACACTATTTAACAGTTACGGGAATAGCTTAAGGCTCTAATTTAATAAAACATATCATTTTAAAAGCCGGTTTCGCCTCTATTTCTAGTCGTTTTCATGCATCTAGGTTGACTTTCGTTAGCCTAGCTTGCTAACCTGCTAAGCCAAGCAGCTATCAACAATATTGAGACGTACAGCTAGCTTGAGCCCTTTGACATTCAAAACAAACCACCGAGTGACACAATTTTAATCCTGATATTGTACAGCGGTACCTTAATTCAAGCGAGATAAAGCAGCGCTGTTTTGATTTTTTAAGTGTAAATGCAATTGCGTAGCTAGCTATCTCTCCTTGCAAGCAAAATATGAGTTAATGTTGGAATACTCTTGGATGAGGGGGGTATGCTTGGGAATTCGGTGGAAAATGACCATGTTTGCCGGGTCGTGCAGCTGCGTGGCGCTTCGATTGCGGTAGCTGTGCAGTTCGCGGCGCCTCTGCAGTTCGCATATATTGCAGCTTTGTCACAGTTATTCGGATTAATAGAGAAATTGCTACATTGTAACAAACTCACCCGAGACGATAGAGGTGCAGGCAGCGCGGGGTCTCCAGGACAGCCTCGCACGGGCTGCTGTACAGGACCCAACTACAGGCAGGAAACAGGAGACTTCCGCTTTGCCTGATTGAAATCTGGGCCTCGTCTTTTTTTTAGTTTTTAAAATGCACTTCACTATTTTTTTTTTATAATAATTATTTGTTTTTATTTGTTTTTTTTAACCCTTGTGCAACGTTCGCAAACACTACCCTTATGTGTTGTTCGGGACAAAAATGTCCCCTAACTTTAACGGTTTTAAAAATATATCAGATAAATATTTTTTTTGAAATTTTTTTGCATAGACCTTTTAATTAACTTCAGTTCTGATCAACAGTAGTAAAAAAAAAATCATTTCCCCCCCAGGGTTTTTAACCCTTTAATCACCAATTTTATAAGGGGTGGTGCAAATAAATGGAAAAAAAAAACACACAAAATGGCTCATTTTTAATCGAAAAGGTGATTGTGGACTGGATTTTTTTAACCTTTATCACAGTCTTGGTCATGTCAAACATCAATAAAAAAATTGACTTTATTGCATTATTAGTTTTTGCACAGCACTGGATTTTCATTTTTTCTCCCTAATGTGTTGTTCGTGGCCATTTTTGTCGACTTCCATTATAACCACATTTTTTGACTGCACAGCCGTGGCACTACATAATCATGCATTCTTGATTGTTGGTGGTTTACCCTGTTGGTAGGAGGTAAAATTTGTGATTTTTAAAGTTAACAACTTAATGACCCTATTAAATCATCACACACACACCGCTACATTAGAACTGACCACGAAAGCCACAACAACATGAGACAAACTGATCACAAAAACTACAAAGACTTAAATTAACCACAGGAATGCAAAAATTATAACACGAAATCTACATAACGCCACATAATTGTGTCACAGAATGTCTTTGTCAGGTAGAAAGGGGGCGTCTTACTTATAGACAAATCATTTCTCATACTAGTAGTATAGTAATTAATTTACCTAAAACAATTAGACAAAGAGAGGACATAATATGATAAGATAGATAGATTCATAAATTAATAAATCTTAAAGCAAGGACCCTGCATGTGAAAAAATGTTTTTTTGCCTCGCAAAGTTGCAATGCATGCAGGGTACTCACTTCCAAAAGGAAAGAAAATAAAAGACACTCATTTGCTATTAGTTTAACAAGGTGGTGCTCATAATGTAGTAGACACTCTTCGCAGATCTCAGAAACAAATATCACAACTTAGAAATATGAATTTTCTGTGGTGATGTTAATAATCGTCCTTGGAATGGGTCTTTAATATTTATTATTAGGGCCCTATTGAAACCCTAGGGATTATTATTTTTTTTCCCTTTTTTCCTTAACATGCCCGAAAACTCACCAAACTTGGTAGACAAATTCTGAATTTTTTTTAAATTTGCTGACTTTTGAAATGCACATGGGAAAATGGCTCTATAGCGCCCCCTAACGTGTATCCCCTTTGATTTAGCTTGATGCGTTGTCATGTCAACAGTCCACTGATGTCATCAAAGGAGACAAGACAAAAAATGCATTTCAAAACTCCTTCAAATGTGTGACGGTGTGGCGGGGGCGTGGCCTCAAAGTTGACCATTCGCCATTACAAAGAAACACTGTATTTTCTGAACAGATATATATATATATATATATATATATATATGCTAATAGGATAATACCGTCACAGCGCCACCTACTGGCAGCAGGAATTGTTGTAAAACAGAAATTTGGTTTGTTGTTGTTTGTTGTACGTCTCTGGAAATGAGAGGAGAGGAGACAGCGATGGCCCCGCGGTTCGCAAGGTGTGCGAGGGCCAATGCTGCCTGCAGCTTTAATGCTCGTGTGTTTTTATAAGATGCCTTCACGTGCCACCACACAGTCTGTATAATTGAGTATTTATAAAGACGATATAAGCGATGAGGTATTATTTATCATTGAGATAATAATTATGAGGGTTAGTGGAGTAATAATTCGATTTGTTTTGTTTTGTTTTGTCATTATGTCTTATTTACTAACCAAGTAAACCGGCGGTAGAGAAAACAATATTGGGATCTCGTATTTTACGAGCACCACCTGAAGGCAGCAGCAGTGCCTTCCTGGTCCCGTGTCACATGACAGAGGAGATGGTTACTTTGCGGCTGCTGACAAGACAACCCCGCTGCTGCTTCTGCTAACAGTGTTTAGCAAGTTTGTTGACTTTCGCAGTTTACTCGTTCTTCCACAGAATCAGGACAAGTGACACAAAAATGGACAACAGCGGGAAAGAAAAGGAAGCCATGGCTCTAATGGCGGAGGCCGAAAAGAAATTAAAATCGTCTCAGTCGTTTTTCGGTGCGCTGTTTGGGTGAGTATTTCAGTTAGCTACCCTTTAGCTAGTTTTTGTCAAGCTAAGGGCCAACTATGCGGAAGGCTGCTAGCTGAACAGTTATTACCACATCCGATGGCTGGATTAAAAACACGATTTACCATCACAGTGTCTGTGAGCTGCTAGCTAGACAACTGCGTTTTTTTTTGTGGTCGGAGTTTGTACAGATGAAGCGTTATCTTGCATCGGGTCACAGCGTAACACATCTGTACAAAAACAAGTGATGAGATGTTTGTAGTTATAACTTCATTACCAAAACACAGTCAAATCGCTGCCGCAATGAAGGTGACAGTAGTGAAACCTGGATTGTGCAACATTTCAATATTAATGTCAGGACACTGCCTGGAGTGTTGCTGCTTTAGCGCCGCCTGTTGGGGGAAATTGTGCAACGTTGCTCACATGTCAGGCACCTTTGTTTACAGTCACTGGGTGAAACGTGTTTGTTATTGGCATTAGGTGCATTAAGACAACATGTAAGGTAACCTTCCACCGACCTTTGCAGGGGAACATGTGTGTATCAATCCTAGATTAATTAAATTAATTCTTCTAGAGGGTAATAATTAATTTATGAACTGACCCTTACATGTTGAATATGGAAACAATCCTTATTTAACTAACCACCTGTGTTGTTACCAGGAGTTCCTCCAAGCTGGAAGAGGCCTGTGACATGTATGTGAGGGCAGCTAACATGTTCAAAATGGCCAAGAACTGGTGTGGTAAGATGATTGTAACAGTTTAAATAAATAAGTTTAATCATTTCCTTGTTTACATGTTCATGTCCGTAAAGGTTTTCAGTCTTCTTTACAGGTAATGTTTTTTTTCTTTTCAGCTGCAGGAAATGCTTTCTCCCAAGCGGCTCTCCTTCACCTCCAGATGCAGAGCAAACACGATGCAGCGACTAACTTCATAGATGCTGGAAACGCCTTCAAAAAGGCAGATCCACAAGGTAACGATTATCCATAGCCTCAGGCTGTATAACTGCTAAAACTCACCCTTATTACCATGTTTTACAAGTTGTTGAACCGGTTCCATTGGAGCATGTGCAACACTGTGTACAGATTTCAGGAACTACTGTATCATAAAGGGGAAGATAGGTCTTTTTGCACAGTATTGTACATAAAGCCATAATTAGGGCCCGAGCACCGAACATCATTCACCCCCCCCAAAGATCGCATTTTTGGAGGCCCTAACATGCTCAACTCACCAAACTGAAACCAAAAATTCATTCGGCTGAAAAATTTTGAAATTTGCTGACTTTTGAAACGCACATGGGAAAATGGCTCTATAGCACCCCCTCACGTCTAGCCCCTTTGATTTAGCTTGGTACGTTGCCATGTCAACAGTCCACTGATGTCATCAAAGACAAGACAAGACAAAAATCGTAAAAGTGTTTTACGGTATTACCATTACAAAAAAACCTCTGTAACAGATATATATGCTAATACGATGATACCGTCACAGCGCCACCTACTGGCAGCAGGAAATTTCTGTTGTAAACATGTGTTTGTTGTACGATGGCCCTGCGGATCGCAAGGTGTGCGAGAGCCCGCAATGCTGCTTGGAGCTTTAATTATTTAATGATATTAAGATGTTATAGGAATAACTTAGTCAGGATTATTCACACCTGTTGATCTACATTCATAAGAATGAGACTATGGAGACTGTACTGTAGATATACTATATATGTAATACTGTACTCTAAAGTGTATTAGAAGCGTTTTAATTTTGTTAGAATTTAAAGTGTATTCTCACTTAGTTGACCTAATAATTCTAACACATACCATGTTATTTTTCCCCACAGAGGCTATAAACTGCCTAAACAGAGCTATCGAGATATACACCGATATGGTGAGTGTGTGAACAGGGTTCTTTAAATCACTAAATTTGGAAGAGTGGTTTTCATGTTTTGCATCTGATTTGGTTATGCGACATGCAACTCACCCTATTTTATTTTTTAATTATCCTTAGGGGCGTTTCACCATCGCAGCCAAACATCACATCTCAATCGCTGAAATATACGAGACAGAGCTGGTGGACATCGACAAGGTCAGTGACAAAGACAGTTCGGTGTATTTTTCTACTCCACTGAAAGCTCTGTTTACATTTGAATGTCTCTTCTAGGCCATTGCTCATTATGAACAAGCTGCAGATTATTACAAAGGTGAAGAATCCACCAGGTGAATATTTTTAAATGAGCATTAATTTCATTACAAGTGTGATGGTTTATTTGTGTTTCCAATTAAGTGCGGTACAGTAGTGCGCTTACAGGCTCTTGATTGTTGTTCATATGTTAATCTTCTCTATTTTTTACTTTTCAGTTCAGCAAACAAGTGCCTTCTGAAAGTAGCGACGTATGCAGCTCAGCTGGAGCAGTACCCGAAAGCTATTGAGATCTACGAACAGGTGGGATACTGCTCGCCACCATCCTGTTATCTGTGACTTTGGGGGCCTGCAGCAGCACATTAAAACATGAACTGTACTTTGTGATTTTTTTTTGTTCAGGTTGGAACCCATGCCATGGACAGCACACTGCTCAAATACAGTGCCAAGGATCATTTCTTCAAGGCAGCGCTCTGTCACTTCTGTGTAGACATGCTGAATGCAAAAGTAAGCCATAATGTGAAACCTGTGTCCTTGTACAACAGCCGTGATACAAACAGCTGTTTTTAAGCTTTATCCTGTCGTCTCTCAGCTCGCTGTGCAGAAATATGAAGAAATGTTCCCGGCCTTCTCAGACTCCAGAGAGTGCAAGCTGTTGAAGGTAGGCTATGGGTGCGATTATGAATCCTTTGAATTAAAAAAAAAAATCTGGAAGCATGCAGACATTGTTGTGTTAAACATGATTGTAAAATGTTTTATTTTCTCATTAGAAACTTCTAGATGCATATGAAGAACAGAATGTGGATGCCTACACTGATTCGGTGAGTGAGCGGTTTTCAGCGCTCTGGCTCTATTGTATGAAAACATCCAGTTGTATTATCTGCCTGTGTTGAGTGTGGTAGAAAATCAATAAAGCTCCCTCATGTGGCACAAAGCTGTACTGCAGTTAGAAGTCTTCAAAACAATGGGAGGAATGCTGTAAATGTGTCTGTAGGTGTGCGAGAGCAGTGCAGATGACTTCTTTTACAGCATGTTTGTAGTATGTTCTAACGTTTTCGAACATTTCTCAGGTGAAGGAGTATGACACCATCTCCCGGTTGGACCAGTGGCTCACCACCATGCTTCTCCGCATCAAGAAAACCATACAAGACGAGGAGAGTGACCTTCGCTGACTTGTCCCCCCTCCTCTTCCTCCTTCTCCTCCTCCTCCTCCTCCTCCTCCTCCTACTTGTTTGTCCAGGAGCCCTCAGCAGCCGACTTGCATACTTCTTTTTGCCTTTTTTGTGCCTCTCCCTTCCATACTAGTGACATTCTTAAATCTTTTGACCATATATTTCCTTTCCTGCCACCTGCAGTATTTTTCTTGCCTTTTTAAATCCACTCAACACAATGCTATAGAAATAATGGTCTTTATAGATGTGAACACTATTTTCCCGAGTGCTCACTGCACACAGTATGGTGGTTGTATGTTGTTATGATGCAGGTATCGGCCCAGTATTAGTCAAAATATTCAGTTGGGCTGTAATACCGAAGCCTTCGTACCAGCAGGCTTATATAATAAAACTTTAATTTTTTTACGATTTATTAAATGGATGAGAGGAGGCCAATTAACCTGTGCTTCAAATTAAACTTACCCAGATATCAATATTGACCTAAAGCGCCCTCACACTGGGTTTTCAGGTCTGTTGAGTGCTCCAGTGTACTGCAGGCATTGCAGGGCACCTCTAATCCAGCAGCATATCATCTCGGCTTCAAAGCTCCACCTCCTCCTCCTCCTCCTTAAAGCAGGGAGGCCAAGAGGTTCTGAGGTTTATTCCATGAGCGAGTACCCCTGCCCCCCCCCCCCCCTCTGCCTTACGCAGCAAAGTTCTCAGGACCTGGACAGCGAGATTTGGTGGGGGGGAAATAAAAATAACATGCTTTTATAAGCGTCACAAATTAATTCTTGTTTTTGTCACTTCTATTAAAAGTGCTTTTATTCCAAAAAAAAAAAAAAAAAAAGGTGAAAGACGCCTGTCACCTTTGTAAACATTTGCATGGTTTGGTATGGATGAGAGATCTCAAATAGCTTTTTTCCTTCATTGTTTAGGAGTTTATTATGTCATAAGAAACCAGGCTGGAATTAAAAAAAAAATGTTTTTAAAAAGCCTGTGAGAGATGCAATACAAGAGAGAAGAGCTTTATTGATCTGAACACTGTGCTCATGTTCCCTCCTCATGACTGTCTTAAATCATCTGTGATGTTTCCTGTCAAACGTTTGAATAAACCTGTCTCAGAACAGCATCGTGGGCGTGGCCTCCCCCCCCCCCCCATCCCCTGTCTGCTTTGTGGTCATCTGACCACACCTGTATGACGTCAGAACCTTAACGCGCGCTCCTCCCCGCGCGGCTCTGTTAAGGAAAACATGAGGTTTGAAAATAAATGATGCGGTTTCGCGCACCTGCTCTCGGGAGCTGAAGACTCGTGGAAAAGTATTTGGCTCCTGTGTCGCTTCACCTTCGTGCAGCAGCCTCGTCCGTTCTACTGTGAGTATTCTCTGAATGTTAAACCAGCTTTTTTTGAAAGGTCTTTGTTCTGTTTTTGCGACTTCCTCTCACTGAAGTCCGAAAATCAGACTTTAACATATTAGTGTCAGGCCGCTGTTCAGGCCTGTTTTATTGACGTATATGTGTTTTTTCCATTAATAAATTAGGGTTACGTGATTTACAGCAGCTTTTAGTGGCAAATAACGGCTCAAAAAAAATCACCTCTACATTCATATTTTGCCATTTTGTTCAGAGAAATAGGACATTTCTGTGAAAGCTTTGATATAAAATATAAAATATTCCTCCTAATCTTTGTGGATTGGGTTCATTTTCTGTTTGAAAGCCTGCAGCAGGCTGTTGTTTGCCTCTCGCTGTGCACAGTGAGGGTTTCATGTGCACTCTCGGGGACCTCAGGTGCGTTCCGAACCTGTCGTGCCGGTGTTCAATCAGAGAGGCCCCCTGAGGACGCCCCTCCATTGTTATTTGTTCTGGCTTCTAATTAAACACTAGAGAGAAGAGTGTGTAGCTCTGCACAGCACAGCAGCAGCTGGCTACATGTATGTTTATTATGCATTTCATTAGGAACACTGTTAAACTGTCAGTATTTATTCCCATGTCCATGTTTCAGACTTAAGGTGATCTTTGATCTAGTCTTAGAGACAGTCCTTATGTTTCTAATTGTTCAGTGTGTGTGTGTATAAAACCTGTGGCCTTCATGCTGATGCTGTTATTTTTAGAAGGAGGATATTTTTCCAGATCATTTGCCATTGTGATGTTTAGGAGTCTTGTGTACTGGAGCTCTGAAGGCTGTAGGTCTCTGTTTTTCTCTGCTGGCAGGAACCTCCATTGTGTCGCCTGAAGACACGGCGCCATCTTCCCTGAGCAATGATCCAATTCTGAAAACGGATCACGCTTCCTGCTTCATTCACCTCGAGCCAATGAGACGCATCCAAACCTTCAGCGTTATGGTTCTTGCTGTCTCTTTAGTTCTGGTCCTCTTCTACTCCACCCTTCACCTGGAGATGGCCCACGTTCACAGAGCAGCACCAGAGGATCTCCTCAAGCAGCCCAGCCTCCATGAGAGTCATGATGTGCAGGTTGGAACACGGCCCTCCCGACCAGAGGCCGCCGCCGCCACCACGGCCTCCCCTGATGTCCACAATATATCGGTGTACAACAGCCTCAAAGAGGCCATCCCTCACAATGGAGCATACTGGAACCGCCTGCTGTACTCAGCCCTGAGGAGTCTGCACAGCAGACGTGACTCTGACTGGTCCCACTGCAGGGAGATGAATCAGGAGCTTCTACACACCAACGTGCACGACTTCTCCTCCTACACTGTCCTGTTCCAGACCTTCCTGCAGGGCATGAACTGCAGATCCCCACCAGTCCTCATCAGTCAACCCAGCAAGTGTGTCTCTGGTGACGGGGACAGGAACAACCACACCTTTCTGCTTCTCGCCATCAAGTCATCTCCTGAAAACTTTAACCAGAGGCAGGCGGTCCGGGAGACATGGGGCCGAGAAGGGGTGTATCAGGGTGGACTGAGGGTGCGTCTGATCTTCCTGCTGGGAAGTTTCTCACCGGATGACCCTGATCTCAGCCCTCTGCTGTCATTTGAAGCCCGTCACTATGGCGACCTGCTGCAGTGGGACTTTCATGAATCCCTCCTGAACCTGACGCTGAAAATGAACATGTTCCTGCAGTGGACACTGACGAACTGTCCTCAGGTGTCCTTCGTCTTCAGTGGGGATGATGATGTATTTGTCAACACACCTACATTGCTCAGCTACCTTCACTCTATGGATGCTTCTAAAGCTTCTCAGTTGTACATTGGACACGTCATAAGCACAGCGAATCCTGTCAGAGACCCCAAAAGCAAGTACTACATTCCTCTGAGCTTCTACGACGGCTCGTACCCTGCTTACGCTGGCGGAGGCGGCTTTGTCATATCTGGAGCGTTGCTGCAGCGCCTGTATTCAGTCTCACACATCATTCCCTTCTTCCCCATTGATGATGTCTACATTGGCATGTGCTCCAAGGCGCTTGGAGTTTCTCCCGAGGCACATCCAGGATTTCAGACGTTTGACGTCAAGGAAGAGGATCGTGAGAATCTGTGCGTGCACAAGAATCTTATTCTGATTCACCAGCGCTCCCCTCCGCAGATGAAGAAGCTGTGGAAGGGCATTCACAGCCCGTTGCTGACATGTTGACGACGTATCAAAGCAACGGTTTCCATCGGCAAGAGGATTGTAATTCAGGGTCTACATCCATGTAGCATGCATAGGAAGACATTTTTAACTTAAAGCTACTCAGCATCTCAGGAGATAATTTGATTCAGAATGTACTTATGGGTCAAGATGTAGAAACAGCCCATTGTTGAATAAATAATTCCACCAAGATTAAATTTCTACGTTTTATTTTCCACAACACACCAATCATAACATGAGTCAGACGGGTGTACATTATTAGTGTGTAACAGCATCACAGCATACCCAGCCCATCTAAAATTTGGGTGTGTACACTAATATGCATCATAATAGGAAAGTTCTTTAACACAAGTTTAATCAGTCACCTCAATGACACACAAGGGAACCTGTTAAATACCATAACATCACCAAAGAGGACAGTTATACAGAAGAAGAAGAAGAAGAAATATATCCAGGGGGAAACTGTTTATTGCTAGATATGCATGTTTATTTGTGTTTTTCAACTGCACCAGCTGTCTGGTCTGTTCTTCAGAAATGCACCTATATGATTGGAAATAATGTAAAATCAAACTGTGAGGGTCGGCTTTGATGGGTTTTTACTACAGACAGAAAACCTACAAACTTAAGGCACCAAACCCAGAGGCTTGAAGTATTTGTGAACGCACACTCCTCTCTCTGTTGTGCAGAAAGAAACGACACTTATCAAAACTACATTTTTCTTTTAATACAGTAAAAGTTGTGCGATGGTGAATACCAGTCTTAATAATTACCCGCTCCCGTTTTTGTTCAAATCTCATTTCATCCTGTCGGTGCAGTTATTTATCATACAGGTCCATTGGGTAGTGCTCTTTGTACTGCTGGATGTGCCTCCACATAGACTCCCTCTGCTTGTTCAGGTTCGGCGTCATCTCCTGGTACACGTCGGTGAACAGCAGCTCAGGATTGGGCTTCTGGCGTCTCTCTGCCTTCTCAAACGCCTCCATCACCGTCTTGCGGGAC
Organism: Parambassis ranga; assembly: GCF_900634625.1. Classification (NCBI taxonomy): domain Eukaryota; kingdom Metazoa; phylum Chordata; class Actinopteri; family Ambassidae; genus Parambassis; species Parambassis ranga. The sequence continues at coordinate 20,740,897 of NC_041033.1, forward strand.
TGCTTCCGCCAGCTGCGCTCGTCGTCCTCGCTCCACCAGGAACGGGCCGTCATGTAGTGCCTCAGCCTGGAGATGGGATGGTCCTGCTTGTCCCAGTAGTTCACCTCGTCCACTGAGCGGTAAGCTGAGCTGTCGTCACTGGTGCTGTGGTGGCCGATTCTAGAGAAAGGTGAGGAACGTTTTTTTTTTTTTATTTTAAAGGCTCAATTGTTTCATGTTTTCATGGATTTTAGCCATTAAAGGCAGCCGAGGTTATCTAGCATGGATCTGAGTGGTTGCTTTGTTACCACTTATGTGGCTGTCTCTCATTTGCTAACAGGGCTATGAACCGTCAGCACAAAAGCTGCTTGGTGGGCCGTCTGTCTGAAACGTATAGTGGTTAGAAATCCCACAAAGATCAACCAACCTGTAGGTCATGGCCTCGATGAGGAAGGGCTGGTTCTCAGCCACAGCCCTGCGCCGTGCTTCCTTTGTAGCATTGTACACAGCAAACACATCATTACCATCAACGCGGATGGACAGCATACCATAACCTGGACCACGAGCAGCTGTTCAAACACAGAAAGAAAAGAATGTTCATAAAAGCACTTTGAGAACCACAGCACAAAAACCACGCTGAGACTCACCGATGCCGTCGCCCCTGTACTGCTCATTGGTCGGGGTGGAGATGGCGTAGCCATTGTTGCGACAGAAGAATATCAGGGGGCACTCGAGGGTGGCAGAGAAGTTGAAGCCGGCGTGTGCGTCCCCTTCGCTGGCCGCTCCCTCCCCGAAGTAACAGATGACGGCGCGGTTCATGTTTTCTCTCTTGACTGCATAAGCAGCTCCAGCCGCTGAAACAGACACAAAATGCATGAACACATTCTGTAACAGGTGTATCCTGTATCCTTACAGAGCTGAAGCTCACCCTGAGGAATCTGCGTGGCCAGAGGAGATGAGATGGTGACAAAGTTCAGGTCTTTGGAGCCATAGTGGACGGGCATCTGCCGGCCCTTCCCAAGGTCATCGGCATTGGCGTAACACTGAGCCATGAACAAATCCAGAGGAAAGCCACGGTACATCAGCACTCCTGCACAAGCCAAGCAAAGATCATGAGACTCAATGTGAGACAATGTGCATGAAGTGAGAAATAAGAGAAATAACTCACCAGCTTCTCTGTATTGACCAAAAACTATGTCGCTTGGGTCAAGCGCAGCAGCGCTGCCGACGTGTGTCCCCTCCTCACCGTAATTAGTCATGTAGAAGGAGATTCGACCCTGAAACAGAAACAAATTATCGCTTCTTTAAATCCTGCTGTTAACTTCAGTTAAACCAGGAAATGCAAGAGAAAGAATATACCTGTCTCTGAGACTCATAAAGAATGCGGTCCATTGTGTTCAGCAGAGTCATCTTTTGATAAAAGTTCAACACTGTCTCTTTAGAGAGCTGAGGAGGAAAAACAAACAAGAACAAATGAACACACTGTGTCAGGAGAAGAGGTCATAACGGCACAGTTATTAACCCCCAGACACAGGAGGCTCTGGCTGTACCTGAGGGTCTTCAGAGGGATTGATGATGTTGCCCTGCCTGTCCATCACCCTGTACACTGGGATTCCAGAGATGACATTTGGCTGGATGAACTCAAGATGATCCACGAACTCCGCGGAGGCTCCAGGAAACTGTGGTTTTTCCAGCGACGAGTCAAAAGGCTGCTGCTGGTGCACGACCTGAAAGATTGAATACAAGCATTACTTATTTTTTATTTATCCTTCTCCTAATAATGACATCCAAAGGGAGAACAGTACAGTGGTGCACTGAGACTGAATGTAAACATGGTGCCGTGTTACAGACTGTGCTTTTACTAGAATAAAACACAGTTTACACTGTTAACTGTTAAAATATATTGATCTGCAGACAGATGACAGATATACAGATGATGCATTATTATCGAATTACGATCAGGTTGTGATCATAATTCGACTTTTTAGGTTGAACAGACTCGCTCCCTCCTTACGCCCCTCTGATTAGCCAATAGGAGCGAAGCTAACTGAAGCTGTAGCCGGCTGGCTAGCAGTAAACACAAGGTGCTTCACTGCAAACCAAGCTGTCGATTATAAATGTTACGTGTTTAATCACAAATATATTGTAACGGGCTGCCTCGTTGGAGAACCGGTATAAATGTAAAGATACGTTAGTGGCTGCAAGGTTGTTGGCTAAGTTAGCTAGCTAGTAGCTAGCTTACAACTCATCGCGATAACTGAAGAAGTCAAGCAATGCGCTCAAGTGAAATCTTGATTAACATTCTTAACCACAGGGTCTTGGGTTTGTTTTTATCTTTATCTTGTCAGGTTTTATTATTATTCCTACAAAACCTTTGTTGTTTGCCACCAGGCCAAAATCAGACCAGGTCCACCAATAACCTTACTGGAAACCTTTAGCTTCACCGGCCTTTCCTGTTGATCATTCTTTTATCAAAACAGCACAGCTGTGTTTTGAACTTACAGTTGCTCTGAAGGCTCTGTGTTGAAGCAGCCCTGATGCCTTCAGTCCTGCAGTCTGACGGACAGCATGGAAACAGAGCCCATACATTTTGCTCATACTCCTCACAGCCGCCATATGGACACTCGACAGTCGCTTGTTTTTAAGCGGCCCTTGTTTTAGCTAAAGAGTCAGAAACGATGCACTTTAGATTAAATAGACCAGTGCGAGAAGAGCAGCTAACAACAACCGTTTAATCACTGCTGGTCCATCCACCAGCAAGCTTCACAGGCCGAGAGCTGGAAACATGTCGTCAGGTTTCCATAATAACCACAACATCCGGTCGGACTTTCAAATTAAAACATTAATATAAGTTTGAAAAGAAGGTTAGGTGTTTGATATCAATGTCGTATTATTTTTAAATGGCACAATTTGCTATTCACCCCTACAAATATATATTAAAAACACATAAAAGGACTTTCAGAGAATAGGTCGGTCAATGTATGCACTTAATTTGAAGGTAAGGCAAATTACTTCCGGTGCTACCTGTAGCTGTCAAACGCTTTGATAGAAATGTGTTTTTTTTAATCGATATTTTCCGCATTCACAAAAACATGTTCATCCAGTTACTTGAAGTTTGAAAGTAAATTCGGGTAAAATAGTGTCATTTAATTTGTAATGATAAATGCTGTGTTCAGTATTGTGAAACAGACAAATGACAATCAGCTGTGTCACATCATATTTAACTGACGTGGCCTTAACTTGACGCTTTAAGGTGAGAAGGTCTCATGTTGTTAAATATCTTTTTCCTCGTGTCCTCCGCTCGCATTTTGCATGGACAGGACGAGGAGGCGAGCGATGGGCAAAACAGGTGACGTCATCAACCAGCGACACTGCTCTTCCGCCGTGGTAGCAGCATGATGGAAGTCTGCGGCTCCTCAAATGTTACTCTGAGAGAGTTTGGCTGTGAACAGAGTTTATTGTCTCGACCTGATGGATCAGCGTCCTTCGTTCAAGGTACCAGTAACTACACAAACACTGTATTTGTCTGCTGGATTTAGATTTGAATCGCTAAGATGATGCTAACGGCTCCATGCTAACGACGTGATGGGGGATTTTTTTTTCCTGTTTACTATGCTGAGTGCATATCATTGCCTTTACAGTGAATCTTACGATCCTCCTTGCTCTTGTTTTTGTCTGAAGGAGACACAAGTGTGATGGCTGGAGTGTACGGACCAGCTGAGGTTAAAGTCAGCAAGGAAATCTATGACAGAGCAACCTTGGAGGTCTTGATACAGCCAAAAGTGGGACTACCAAGTAAGTTGTCATTTGTTAAAAAAAAATATTTATTATGCAGCTTTATGCAACTTATTGTGATGTTAGCAGTGAAAACCTTGATTTTACAGCCGTGTGCATCTCTGTTGTGCCAAAGCTGCTATATCACAACACGCCACAAGGTGGAAGGAGTAAACCTGCACTGTGTCACCAACATTCATTGCTTTCCAGGTGTAAGGGAGCGATCACAGGAGCAGTGTGTGCGAGAAACCTGTGAGGCAGCGCTGCAATTGTCACTTCATCCACGCTCCTCGCTCACTCTCATTCTGCAGTTATTGCACGACGATGGATCAGTATCCTTCAGTAAAATGTAACAGCATTGTTTTGGTGTGTGTGTGTTGTTGAGTGTGCTTCCTTACCTGTGCCACAGCTCTTGTCCTGCTATCTGAACGCTGCCTGTATGGCTCTTATGGATGCGGGGTTGCCCATGAATTGTCTGTTCTGTGGAGTGACCTGCGCCATCAACAAAGAAGGAGAAATTATCACAGACCCCACCGCAGCTCAGGAAAAGGTAAATCTGAGCCACAAACAGCCGGCAGTGTTTCCTGTGTTTTCTCATCCTCTCAGTATAGTTGTCATAGCTCTCAGTCACTCCGGTTTTATAACTTGTCCCGGTTTTAACAGGAAAGTCGAGCTTTGATGACTTTTGCGATCGACAGCACAGAACGCAGAGTGATGATGTCATCCACCAAAGGATCGTTTTCAGTTCATGAGGTAAGTTGACAGAGACAGAGTACAACCTCTCGTTCTACAAAAACCTCCCTCTATGCTATGACAACGCCTGTAGATGTCTACAAACAGGTTTCTTTATGACAAAGAATTATTTTAGTATCCTGTAACTGGTCAGCCATCAGCAGGAGGATTCCCACTTATGTGCTGGGTCCTGTTAAAGGTTTCTTGCTGGGGAATTTTTCTCGCCACTGTTTACCGTCATGTGCTTGCTCGGGGGTCAGCTATTGTTTTGTGTCCTAAAAAACTTTCTTTTACAGTTTACAAGCATATCAAATTGTTGCTCTGGAGTCCTGTTGTTGTCCTGTTTCCCTCCCTGTGCTCTTTGCTCATTGCTCTATAAATAAGCATGACATATGTGTTAATGGCTCTGTTGTGATGATCCGATGTGCTTGACCATTGACTACAGTGATCTGCCTTAGGGTGAATGATCTGTGGTTTGATGATTTGCAGACATGTCATGTTCAGTTCGTTCTCTCCACCCACAGATGCAGCGGTGTATAGCAGTCAGTCAGAAAGCATCAGAGAAAATCTTCCAGTTCTACAGAGACTCTGTCAGACGGCGATACTCCAAAACCCTCTGATAGGAGACACAGGTTTCTTTTTCCTTTTTGTTTTTGTTTTTTTTTAACAATGCATACAGATTCTGATGTTGTAATAAAATATGTAGAAAGCACTTTGTGCTACCTTTGATTCTTTTTTTGTTTTAGTCTGGTGTGCTGCAGGCGGTGGGAAGGCTTACATGCACACTTTAGTGAGACACCATATTTAAATGAAAAGAGGACAAGCTGAATGACAAACAAGTGCATTTATTAGGAGTCATTGATTTTTTTTTCACTTCAGTATTTACATGTAATACAAGGATGTGACCTGGAGGAGAATTACTTCTACTAATGCCTCAACCTTTGACTTCTATTGACTCACGTATTGTCCCTTTCCATGTGTCCAGTTGTTGTCTGTGTAAGTGAGTGACTGTCTGATCACTCAATGGAATCCTCACTAACCGCTCCCATAGCAAACACTGCACTATAACTCAGCTGTAACAACAAAGAGTCACATTTTCTTAGCATAAATGTCCAGTGGAGACATCGGAGGCGGGGCTTCAGGATTGTCAGGACTGTGTGTGGACAGTCACATACACACAGTGATGGCTGACGAGGGTTAGACACTGAGATACCGGAGGTGTGTCTACATGTAGTTACCACTTAAAGTGACTGGACTCTTATTATCAGCTCTATACTGGGGTCTATAAAAACTATACATCTAACTAGAAAATGTCAACCTCACATCTGACACTGATCATTTTTTTAAAGCTACAGTGTGGAACGTCCATGATATTTAAGCCCTTGACAAATGAGTTTAGCGGATGCAGATTAAACCTATAAATACCTGATAAATTATTCTGTATTCTGGAGTTTTACATCTGGTCTCTGTGGGGACATTTCCACACAAGTAGTAGTGGCTGGAACTCACTGGTTCGCCAGACCTGAACCAGTGGCCTACATTTTTTTCTGCAGTGGGCTAGTATGACCATTTCACTGTTGTCCTTTACAAGTAAACACACCTTATGTGCAGGATTGACCCTAGTAACCAAGAAATGAGGGACAATTTAACGATTTGTCAGAGAGAAATTAAACAAACTAAACAAAGATGGAAAAGATTGACCGGATTTGATGTTATTGTTACCATAGAAACAAAACCTACATGCAGTCTGGCATGCTATAAAATGCGATATGGCTCTAAAGCAGCATCTGTGCTTGTCCTGAGTCATGTCTTTGTACAGCTGTAGGTCCATGCTAGGTTAGCTTAGCTTAGCTCTTATCTCACACCAAGCCACTAACAGTCCCAGTGTTACACTATAATCTGTGATGCTCTGAGAGAGTGTGATTCATATTCAGGTGTCATAATGTTTGTGTAATAACACTCACTGCCAGTAGGTGGAGACAAATGTTCCACACTGCAGCTTTAAATGTTCACTTGGCCTTTCTCACTCATTTACTGTTTGATTAATGGCACATTTAAGCTCAATATGGCAGAGGAGCTGCTGTTCTAGCAGAAAGTTCGGGGGGTGAGAACATGTTGGAGCAGATTTTGTTTGAGGCTGTTGCCGCACAAGTTGCAACCAAAATGGGAGGTGTTACTGACTCATGCATCACACGGATGACTATTTTCTGAACAAAGTGTTACTGAGTTTTGTTTTGTTTTGTTTTATATAGAGGCAACAGCCTTTTCAAGTTTGTTGTACTGCAAGAAGCAGGAAGTTCCTGAAGGATTTCAGTCCTCTGGGGAGCGTGTCGTAACAGCCTGGCTGCTTCTATTAATGGAAGAGCTCATGAAAGGAACATTTTCTGAGTTTCTTCCATATTTTTTTTTGGCACGTTTCCTCGCAGGTCTGCACCCCCACCCCCCATAGCATTGTATATATAGAAGCAGGGTCTTATTTCTATAGCAAGAGTCTGTGTTTCTCCTCATTTCTGTGCATTTCTCTGACATAACGGCACTGAATGCATTTCTTCTTTTATTTATTTGAACACAAAGATGTAGTTAAACTTGGCATAAACAAAGCAGAGGCAGTCCTTTCTGCAGGTAAACATCGAGTGACCGTGAATGCAGCTTATCCATGTACATGTGCAGCGTTTCCCTTTTGCTTCAAAACAAGAGGTGCAGTAAAGAATTCTGGGTCCTCTGAAGGAATATTGCTCGTGGCTCATGATATGTTTTAAAGCTCCGAAGCTCTTAAAAAAAAAAAAAAAAAAAAAAAAAAAAACCTGTCACAACAGCTTTCACCCCTTTGGAGTGACAGCGCCGGCTCAGGCCCTCCCACAGTGAAGTCCATCAGGATTTATCTGCCGCCACGTCCTTGCTGTGACCTTCTCGTAAATCATCCGTACGCTGCCCTCCCAGACTCAGGCAGCGTCTCCCTCTTATTATTCATCCGCTGTGATATCTACAGTACTGTGGAAACATCTGCATCTGTTGTTTTCTATTTTAGTAACATGTGATGACAACTACAGCACAGGTTTAAAGGAAGGATGACACTCACAGACTGCATCTTCTACATGAGTTGAACACTTTTTTTTCTTCACGTGCGAGGAGGAGGAGGAGGAGGAGCATCCTCTCAGCTGAATTATGTCTTTAATCCAATTAGACATGGTTATGATCTACACACCAGCGCTCCTCTTGGAGTGTGGCTGACTTCAGACAAACACTGTGATTACTTAACATTTACAGGTGATATGTTAGCATGTGTTGATATGCATGAAATGTGCAAAGAGGGTCTGTCTTTTGTGTGGGAGGAGCTGCTTTTACGGAGGTTTTGCAGACAGGTAGGAGATCAGAGCGGCGATGGCGCAGATGTACGTTATGATGCCGAACACAATGGAGAGCACTGAGAGCCACAGGGCCTGGCGGGACGCCGCATTGGCCCCCTGAAAATCCCCCTGAGCTGACGCCTTGTTGGTCTGGAGAGAGAGGGAACACAGTGAGACAAGGATTAAAGAGGAAAAAAAATAGGAGAGGGGGGCATTTGTCATCATTTGTCAGCGTCCTTGCTGGCACACACACACACTTTCCTCTTCCAATCACACGCTAAGCCCATATTATGTTGCATCTCTGAATCACAGCCGGCGTTTGTGACTCATTCATCACTTTCTCCTCCTCCTCTCCCTCTACAGTCCTCTGCCTTTGACTCTGACCCCAGCACTCAACAACATTGGAAATCTATCACCTTGAGGTTTCTTGTTATGACTCTAATTAAACCTTAACGAAGGCCATTGATCTGACCGAAAGGCCTTTGCAGCTTGCTGCCAGTCTGCTTTGCAAAAGTGTTAATGGGATTTTTTTTGCTCCCTCTGCACTGTTGGACGGATGCCTGGACAGAATAAGGGGCTCTGGTGACTACAAATAGAGGCGTGAGGGCCTTTTTCCTTTGACTCAAATTAACTCTTACACTTTAATTGAAAAACACACCCACTCTACACAGCTTCATTTGTATGAATTTGTTAGTATCTGTTGTAATTACATCCTCAGTGTGTGTGTGTGTGTGTGGTGCTAGAGGACACAGAGATGATTATACTGGTAGATGCTGACTGTGTTTTAAAGAAGCAGCATGTGTGCATGTATATTGATTTTTAATTGATTTGTTTTTCAGTGTGCTGCTTGTCAGATGCAGATGGTGACAAACAAGAAGAGTGTTGAAAAGTGTTAAAAACAGGATGAATAAATATGATGGTATAAGGAGCGATTGATAAGTTTGTGGCCCAATGTAGAAGGAGACCGTTTTTAATGAGCGCTTGTGTTTTCCACTTTTCTTGCTTCTTCATTATCTCAGTGAAGAAGTAGTCTTCACATCAGGAGACTAAGATGGGCGTTGGATGATGGCAGCCATCACCACTGTGGACTTTCTACGGTCTGCAGAGTTGTTGGATGAGCATTCCTTCCTGTATTTTTTCTCCTGATGAAATGATCATGGTCAGCTGAGCTCACTGATTTGGAGACTGTTCTTTGGTCGGGTTGGAAGTTGTGGATAAAGTTGTCATCCATAGTTATGAACTGCTGCAAAAATCTGTCAGGATCTACCTCAGACATTAAAAAACCGTCTCTAAACATGCATTGAATTCATCTCATTTCTCAAAGGGTTCAGTGAGCGGGCTCTCGGTCATTGTTGACTTTCTGCTTAATCATTCAAACAGCTGCATGAATTAGAAGTGATGATCATGCAATGAGAGCCCTGTTATCTCCTCTCCCATCGCCCCATGTAAATGTAATCAATGACCTCTACTGTCCTTCTTCTGGTCTTAATTAAGGTAAAGCCTCTGTATAAAAATGTGTCTGAACTTTGCCGTTTCAACAGTCTTGAGGTGTAATCCTTCAAATCGACATGTAATCCCTGCCTGTCTGCACCCAGTCCATAAAGCCTTCACTTGCACAGCTCTTCAAACCTGTTGTTTGTCTACACACACACACACTGCAGAGGAAACAAAATCCCCCCTTAGCTGTGAACTATGGTGCCAGTTTGTATCATGTCAGTGCAGAACTGTGTGTGTGTGTGTGTGTACCTTCTGTGAAAGGTAGAAGGCAGCGATGCCCAGAGGCCAGAAACAGCAGAGCATAGAGAAAAAGGCCAGACCCAAGTAGTCCTGAGGGATCATCAGAGGGAAGTTGCTCTCACTGTCTGTATCACTAAAGTCATCAATGGATGAGTCCTGAGATTCAAACAGAGAGCATGTTGGTAACACACATCACACACAGGCAAATCATTCTCACAGTGTGGCTGAATAAGTGGCTGTAACAATGCAAAGAGCATGCGAAGCTCTCATTACTTTTCCAAACTTGGTCACACCTGTGTGCATCTAGAAGAAGTCTCACATATTGATCCAGGTTTATTTACAGTTATTAGATAAATCAAATTTGTCCATCAGTCGTGTCTTTCACCCTTGTAGCACTGCACAAAGACTGAGTCTGAGCTCTCTGCTGTTTCCACAGAGCAGCAGGAAAAATGAGTCCACACTGACGGGAGTGGAAAACACCCCACAGAGTGACTCTCCCCTCAGTATCACAGCATGATTTGTGGGTTTGTGCGATGGAACGTAGCTTCTGGATAGTTTCTGAATATATATATATATATATATATATATATATATATATATATATATATATATATATATATATATATATATATATATATATATATATGGTGATTTATTTCAATGTCATCTTAAAGTGCCTCCAGCCCAACGACACACACTAAGTTTGCCTCGGCGTTGTGGCAGCCCATTGCTCTTGATTTTTAGCGCTGTTGTGGGATCATTTTATCAAGCTGCTGGCAGACATCTTAAATCTGACATGCAGAGGAAGAGACACCAGGACGAGTGAGAACGTTTTGTGTGCATGCACAGCTTTTCTCAAAAGCACCAGCGTGAAGCCTCCGTTTGTGGATAAATTGTGCTTTTTGTTGTTGTGTTGTTGAGTTGTGCTCATGTCCTCCACAACAACTGTAAAACTTTGTTGGTGCCTGAGAGATAATGTGACTGAATGGGGTTAGTCTGGCTCTGCTGACCGCAGGCACTTCATGACTCATACATCTTTTTGAAACAGCTGCATATTCAATCTGACTTCTTCTCTCACAGCGACCCTGTCAGATTACTCCGCTGCTGGTTTTAGTCTGTGTGCGCTTCATAAGATGTTGCAGAAGATCAGACACTGTGTTTTATTTTTAGACTTTTAGGAGTCACCGCTCTGTGAAAACACTCTCTAATGTTAGATCCTGAAGCATTTTTTTTTTTATTATTGACATAAAGCAGCTCTGAAGCAATGGAAATCAATTCAGGGCTGAGGTCATCTCTTCTGCCCTCACATAACACATCGATCTGCAGTGAGCGGGTTTTGAGGGGCCAGTTTAAGTTTTAAGTTCAGTTGTCCCTCTTTGAGGTCACTGCGAGGTTTTTATTCCCTCGGGCCGGAGCTTCTGCATCACTGCACAACTACCAGCATCCGAAATGAGTTCTTTTTGTATGTGCTCTCTCTCTTTTTTTACTCTTTACTTTGCGTGTTCGTCCACGCTCTGGTGTAAGAAACAATCGCCTCACAGTGTTTTTAATGTGACCTCGCCGGGAGACTTTTCTCAAAACACCCAGAAGCTACGTTGCTATTTGTGTTGACTCCTGCAGCATCATGTGACCGATGATGAGAGTCTTTACGGCTAATTTCCATTTTCACCTGAGGTGCTCAGTGATCTATGAAATAGAACTGGCATCCTCCATCACTACTGTAGTGTCATTACCTGCTCAGCTGCAGCAGGAGAGCAGCTTTACGTAATCTGGCTTCTTGACAGTAAGCATTCAATTGCTGCCTGCTCTAAAAAAAAAAAAAAAAAAGGCATTGCTCACATGTCTATTTTAAGTGCCTCTGTGGCTCATGGAGTCTGTGCTGAGGATATGAAGGTCTACTGCTTAAGAGTGATAGAAACTGAATCATAATCAGGACCCTATGGGCTGTTTTCAGGGTGATGTCACCCATTTCAAGCTCTCATCTTGGTCTTTGTAAGAGCTGCATGCTGTACATTAGTTTTTCAGAACAGTCCAGGCTGTGTAGACCCTCCATTATTTCTTATAATACTTGCACAAATTTCATATTTGCCTTTATACCAAGAGGAGGAGAACGACATTCCCTCCACAGGAACCAGTTTGATCTGTCTGAGTGGGTTTGGAGAGGGACACACGATGATTAGTTTTTCTCATCAACACATCTTTGTGTCTCAATTAATACATCCAGAGATGTTGGACAGAGAATATGAGGAGTGACTTGGTGTGTTTTTTTAAAAATATGTTTTAAATGAGCTTGATTCTACCGTGTCTGTCTGTGTCCGTATGCTGTCTTACGTCAGAGTCAGGAAGCAGGTCGTCCTCGTCGTCCATGCTGTAGGACACACTGTGGAAGTCCTGCGTCTCGGCCAGGAGCTTCCTCTCCAGCGTGGAGCCAGGCCGGATGTCAACAAAGGTGGTCTCCAGGTAGTCTTTGCTGAGCAGAGAGTCTGCGTGGCCCCAGATAGGAGCTGCTGGGTAGAAGGACTCCAGTGTGCGGGGCAAGGAGCAGGGGTCCAGCAGCTGCTGCTGCTGCAGCTCAGGTGGATGTCCACAGTAGCTTCTCCATGCTAACGGAGGATAGACTCTGTCCTCCTCACACTTCACCAAGATGCTCTTGAACAGCCCGCCTGGAGGCTGTCCAGTCCCGGGTGCCATCCCAGGTCCCGATGCCCGGTTGTTGTTGATGCTTTCACCCAGAAGAGGGTGCTCCAGCTCATCCTGATTCTCCATCCTTCTTGTTTAATACCAACCACACACAAGAGGCCACCGCATCCACAACCAAATGTAATCTACAAAATCGGCCTCCCTGAAGAGCGCTCAGCGGGTTTATGCAAAAGGCAGCTGCTTTGCTGGCTTTAGTGTTTCACTGATAATCCATCTTTAATCCTATTCTTTAATTTTTCTCTTATTATAGGGATTGTCCCAAAGGCCAGCAACACCTTTACTGCAGAGTCAAATATCCAGTGGTGGTTTGTTCCTGAAGATGTGAAGGATAATTCAAGATTCTCTTTTCCTCACATTTGTTTTCAGAGCTTGATGGTTCAGGATTGTTCCCATTTCACATGATTGAGTGTGCCAGCATGCACGAATGTGCTTCTTCTGCTCTCATCCAACAGGGAAATGTCACTTCTTATGATAAAGGTCCTTGATTAGCCCGCAGCAGGCGAATGAAAACAGTAGGCAGAGAGAATTCAGCGTGATTGCCCTCAAGGATAAAATGTGAAGTCTTAATGTGAGCGCGGTGTTTGTGTGAAAGCCTCAGACGTCAATCTTTTCCCTTCAGGATGGAAATGGGCAATGGCTTGAAGAATAAGGAAAAAAAAGGCCTTTCAAGCTGTCACAACGTGCAGCCATGTGTTTGTTCCTCTGCAGGGAAAAAAAAACGCACTGAAAATGCTCAAAAAAGAGGCCAAATGCAGCGACCCTTCAGATGACTGACCTGACACACAGCGGGGTGTTGTGAAGCTTGAATATACACAACCTCCGGCAGCAGTCAAACTAGTGGCGCAATGAACGGATTGGGGCCATATTTGAGGGCAGTTAATCTGTAAAAGCAATGAGGCTCCAAAAATAGAATCCTATGGTGCACGTCTGCAGGTCAGCAGGCCCGCCAACATGCCTGCTCCTCTGTTGTTGTTGTTGTTGCTGCGGGAAGCGATAAATGAAGAAATCAAAGTCCTCTGCTGTTGATTGTCCGCTTGGACGTGCAGTTTTAATGCAGCCCGTCCACTTTTAAGAGGGTTTCATTCAGGACAGGACGAGGAGTCGGGCGAGCAGGACGACGAGGTCTGTTAAAGAGAAGGTCACACAAAACATTTAGCCTCATTCTCTGCACGCAGCCTCCTGTTTCTGAGGGGCTGTGTGGGCTAACTCTGATCTCAACTTCAACGTCACAGCCAATGCCTAACCTTCGTCACTGACTGTCCTCAGGACAGGCTGTCCCTTCAGCTCCTGAGGGGCTGACAGGACTGGGGCGGCCATCTCTAACAGGACAGCTAATATCACAAACTCAGCGGACTAAAAAAAAAAGAGCTTTCAAGACGGCTCCATAAGCAGAAAACAAACACTTGCTGTAGGAATGTGGGCTGTGATCAATAAACTGGTGCTACAGTGGAGGATTAGCCAGAGTTGAGTCACTTCTGGATGCTTTGTGATGAAGCGCAGGCAGGAATAGGCTCTGATATCTGAAGAAGTCTGCTCTGAGCTGTATACTGTGTCGGGGTTAAAATCCCCTTGTTTCCTTCTGATCACCCCCTGAATTAGTTTGTAAGGAAGGAGCGGATAAATTCTGGTCTCAAAATTATAATTTATTAAACAATGAGGCAAATTCTGAGTCGCAGAGCTCTGGGTTGTTGCACACACAGAACCAAACAAGAACAACACAAGAACAGGACAACCAACAAGAACAAACAACCACACAGCAACAACGAACAATGCAACAACAACTGGACATGGAATTCACACATTGATATACCCCATGGGCGTTCCTGCCTGCCGGCCCACAGGGGCATCTACCGCCCCCCTGCAGACCCTGGTTCATACAGCAACTAGACCATTAGTGTTTACTGCCAAATAAGGTAAAAACTTCAATTCCTTAAATCTCATAGGTTGTGAGTCCGATCTGGGGGTGACCATAAACTGGGCACTCAGGAGAAAAACACATTCCTTTAGAATCTGGCTTTTATCAGGTCAAAGGTGCTGCTGTCCTTAGTCTGAATTTATGACCATCTCGTACCAACCGGAGCTCTCTCCAGAGAACAGAAAAACAACTGATCTCATCTGCCACAGCCTGAATTGCAGAAAACAACGTTATATGACACACTATGAAATTACTTATTAATACATTCAGTATCCGCAAATTACTTTGATTTTCTATAAAACTTCCTAACACATAAACACTTATGAAAATCACATTATTAAGCGATAAACACATATAAACATGAATACTTATATATCTGAACACACTGCATGTTAACACCATGCAGAATAAATTCTTTCACCCAACAACTGTAACTCAGGCTTTGTTACTGCAGTCAGTACACAGCCGGTCTGACAGATGATAAAGTGTCCCCCTCAGTGCATGCATTTTACAGGACTGCTTAGGTACCCTGATCCTGTGACAGGAAGCCGCCTCATACAAATACACAAAACTGTTTCTGACAAAATGAGCATGTGATTAAGAAAGGATGAATTCAGCTGTATTAAATCAGGAGATGGGGGAAAGACGAGGTTTACCCAGCTGAGACTCAGTAAAGTAATCAGGCTGTCTGTCCCGCTCCTTGGCTGAAGTTCAGCTTTTGGTTTGCCAACTGAAATAGGACAAAGGAGAGCAGATTTTCTGTGTTTGAGGATGGTGGATAAGTCTTTGATAGAAAGAAAAAACACAGATCCTGTCAGAGTTGGTAGTCTGAGGGTGTGAAATAAAGTCTGGATAAGTTAAAGATACCGTCCATTTTGGTTTGTAGAGATATGTAGCTCTTAGCGCAAGTCCAGTCAGGAAGACTCTGTTTCCCATCATTCACCCGATCCGCTTTCCTAATCTCTCTCCTTCTATCCCTCACTCCACTGCTCCCCCTCTCTTCCGCTCACTTAGTCAGACACTTAATAGAAAGCACCTCCCTCACCAATCACGAAATTTAAAAGTCTCCATCTCCTCTCCAGCTTTCTTCTGATCGAACCCGGCAACCCTCCTCCACCCCAAGCACCACCAGATCCATGCCAGTTCAGGCCTCCTATCTCCTGCCCTCCAGCTCTCCACCACCACCAGGTCTAAACCCCAGGGGGGTCTAAGGCTGCCATTGAGGGAGGACTTCCTGTCGCAGTCAGACGTAATCGAAACAGACCAATCAGCATCCATCACATAATTATAATAGGACTTCAAATCATGCATAATTATGGCAGTGGCTGCCTTGAGTACAGCCGGATGCTGACTGACAACATAAGCTGTCTCAGCTCCACTTGTGCTCCACGTCCTTGCCTGCATTTGGAGTTTAGGCAGACTGTGATGCTACCAACAATGTTTTGTGTGTCTGTACCTTTAAATGATCACACAAAAGGAAGAGAACCACGGTGAGCTGACAAATGAGAAGACATGAAAAAGTGTGTCTGTTCCCAGGAGAATAATAAAGTGTCATTTCAGCAAACTATATAATATCTCATCAGTGAGTATTCACTCTGCATGGCGGAGTGCTTCACTGGCTCCAGATCAATTCAAACGACTCGTCGCACACCTCACTGCACCGCACAGGGAGAAAAAAAAAAAACCCTGTAGTAATTGGATGTGTTTGGGCCGGTGTGGTGCTGAGGGCTCCATTTTCTACTCGCCTTATGGAGGGCTGGTACCTCTCACACTGAACAAGCTGAGTGATTGTTCAATGCTGTGACGTCAGTGATGGCTCTGAGCCTTCCTCTCATCACACACACACACATCTGGACATGCCGCACACATGCTCATCACTAATATTTCTTTTGCCCCCCCGCCCTCCTCCCCCCAAACCGCCACAGCTTCATTCCAGGAGAGATGCACTCAGCTTTATTACACCCCCTCTCCTCCCTTTTTCCTCCTCCTCCTCCTCCTCCTCCACCTCTGCCCAGCCACCATAAAAAGACTTCTGTCAGCTGTATTATAAGCCTGCCTCCTTTTTTTTCTGATTCTGCAACGCTCATAAAACCTCCAGTCAGGTAGAGGGAAGGTTGCAAGGACGCCGCTGCAAATCACCAGCGACTCTTCGCTATCTCTGTCCTTTTTAGTCACATACACAACCACACATCTGCTCAGCCACCCTCCATTACTTCGATCTGACTCCATAATCCCGTCAATAGTGTTTTTTTTTTTAAAGAAAATCTGCTGTATGGAACCTCACACTTGTCCTTTTCTGCTTGCTACAAGAAAAGATGTGCAGTCAAAGTAAAAAGTGGAGAACTGTTGCTGCTGACTCTTACAGAGATTTTCAGCAACTCTGCAGTCTCCCTGACTCTCTGTCTGTCTCTCACTATATATATATATATATACACATGCACACTCATGCTGGAGGTAATGGCTGTAATATTTCTGCTGATACACATCAAGGAGATGTAGAAAAGAGGCGACACAGGAAATTGAAGCTGTAAACGCCTGCTGGCTCTTAATAAAAAGACATGTTGAAGAGCAGCCATGTAGAGTGGGCTGATAAGACCAGATATGTCAAACAAAAAAAAACCCAAGTGGTGGTTAAATGGCCCCATTGATTTCATTTCCAAACTCTTTTCTGTGTGATGTGTGTGGAGCGACTGACGAGAGGAAAGGAAGAGAAAAGATAAGAAAAAAAAAGAAGCAGGCAGGAACGCGGAGAGCGTTGCTCAAAGTAACACCATGTTCCTATGGAAACACATTCACCATGGAGTGGAGTGCTCACTGCAGGATAAATGAAGCAGAGGCTAATTTGCCATTTCAGGACTGTTCCTCTGCTTGGCTGGATAATAACTGGGATGGGATAATTCCAGCGCTGCTGTGCCTTGCAGTGAGGATGTTACTGTCGTTTTAGGCTGCAAAGGACAGATAATTTCCACAGAATTACTCTATAATAACAAATGGGTGCAGTCACACCGGCCGCTCGCTTTACTTGAAACCACCCACCACCCACCACCACCCCTGCGCAGAATATGTGTATGACAGCGTGAGCTCATTAATCAGTCCACGGCGTGCCCTCCTCTAACCCCGGCCACGCACACACAGTCACTGCAGCATCCTTTGCAGGTTTTTGCATCATTATGCCTTTTTCAGACACAAACAGACGCTCTGAAGCCTCACATACACACAGCTACATGCATCTCACACACACACAAACTGCTCGCACAGCTGGTGCTCATGTGCGATGAGGCCCGAGGAATGAGAAGTTACCCATCTGCAATATGTTGCCCCAGCGTCTCTGCAGAGAGAGAGTGGTTTGTTGTAGTCAGTGTTCTGTAACGTGCATCCTGGGACACACTGTACAGGGACAGGCTATATCTCACTGTGTGTGTGGTGTGTGTGTGTGTGTGGGGTGCTTCTGTTGTGGTTCAATGCATTCCACAGCAGATCATTTGCTAACGTCTCCAGGGTTTACATGCATGGAGAGATACCTCCTCTGGGTGGACACGTTTTTTTTTTTACATGTTTATTTACATGTATTATATATAATTTTCCTCTTTTAATCATCCCTCTGTCTGAGCCTTTGTGTCTTTTGCTTGTAAAGTCTGTTATAAATAATATATTAAAGTAAAAATCTATATTTTTAAAGAACAATAACACATCTCAGCATCATTCCTATTGGACAGGATTTCATTTTGATTATTATTCCTAAAGTCCGAAGACTCAGCTTTACAGTAAATGTGCATATTTATAAACAAAAACTCTGTGCTGACTGGCAACAAGCAAAGTGAACTACTTCATTTAGCCAATTATACTAATATAAAATTCTAAATACGCATATATACATTTAGTTTTATCAAGCCCAAACTATAAACCTTTAAAAAGCTGTATACTCCACTGCTAATAGACTTGCATAAGATAATAGCTACGTAATAAATAATGTGAACAGGACATTCAAATGGAGCAGACTTTGAAAAGTAACAGCTGGGAAACATTTCTGTTGTATATATATTGATAAAGATGTGTGTGTGGATGTTTCTCCTTTCTTTCTCCTTTTAAACTAAAGGATCATTCACACTGACTGCTGTATGTACATAAAGAGAAAACACAGCAGTCGTCAGGGACGTCACAGAGCTTTTGGTCTTATTCTAAAAAGTGGAAACGATGATGTCATTGAACTTTACAGCTATTTATTCGCACGCTTGTTAGCAGCTGTCTGACATCTACCCAGCTGTGATGCATGCTCTGCTCTACAGATGTGCTGAGAGTAAAGAGAGGAGTCAAAGCACGCTCAGAGCAGGTGTTTACACCGTGATGCTTCCTTATGTATTGTAATAAAATATATATAAATGTACGCCAATACTAACAGCCTTTATGTCCGTGGTACAGGCTAGTAGTTGGCAAACACAAGGCTCCACACAAAGGCGGCACAGATGTCATAGGCTGTGTTTACATCAGTCATATTGCGGTGTAATGACCTAAACGTGCCTGCATGTGTTTGTGTGTGAGTGTGTGTGTGTGTGTGGCCTTAATCCCAGTATGGTGACAAAAATCTGTTGAGAGGATACACCTTCAATCTGCAGGAGCACACGAAGCAGATGAATTAAATTTCCACTTGCAGCAGTTGTGATTAAGGTCGAGCAGAAACCTTCAGGGAACAAACAGGAGCCAGCGTCCTCACCAACGACTCAAAGGAGCTACGAGCGGAGTGAGCTAATTAGCTGCAGATCTTTACATGAGCAGTGATGTATTACTTGGAGACATCATCACAGACTGAGGGTGTGTGTGTGTGAGAAAAACCCTGTTCCTCTGAAAACACTGTCAAACACTCCACATTCAGGCCGATCAGACGCTGACTGAAGGAGTTTTACACCTGAACAATAGATGAAATGTGTATAAAGGTTGTGATGGTTGTTGTCAGGCTCGCAGTGCAGCTCCACAAAGGTAAACACTGGAGCAGAGCAGAGTGTGTCTATATATAAAACTCTTTTTCCATAGAACAGTAATAGAAGTTACACACATTTTAAGCAGAAATATGATCAATCATCATGAGAAAATCACTAATAACTGTCCTATCCTTCTATGAATCAAATGTTTTAGTCACAAAATCACCTCAGTCACAACATACAACAACAATCAAAGCTTTTGTTTGGTTTTTTAAAATATGACAAAACTCTCATTTGCTCTGAATCCTCTCACCTTTAGGCACAAACTCCTGCTCCGTCCGGCTCCGTCCTCCGAGAGGAAGCCAGCGTCCCACTTCCAAGCATCCTCTGACTGCACTGATCCTCCTGCGCTGCTCTCCCTGCTCTCAGCGTGGGAGTGTGTAGATATATATATTTATATTTATGTTTATGCCTGTATGGACATCTTACACGTGTTTGTGTGGGAGTGAGACGCGAGTGGAAGTCAGGCACAGTTGCACCTATTTACACCTGACAAAGACCCCTCTTCCTCCACAGATCCTGCAGCCAGATGCTCGCTCCCCTCCTCTTCCTCCTCCTCCTCTTCCTCCTCCGTCTCCTCCCCCTCTTCTCTTTTCTTCTTCTTCTTCTTCTTCCTTACAGAAAGGTATTTCCTTAATCCGTGATGCAGTTTCACGTTGTCAACTTTCTTCTGCCACTCTCAGCTGTTCTCTGACTTCCCAAATAGACGCTCTCCACCTCCTCCTCTCCTCTCCTCTCCTCTCTCTCCTCCTCTTCCCCCCTCTGCCTCCTCTCCTTCTCTCTCCTTTTTGTTTCTCTTCAGCTCTGCTGCTGCTGCTGCTGCTACCTTATTATGGCAGAATAACAGGGTCCTAAAGCCTGCTGGCTCAGTGCCTGTGAGACCGTGATTGTATTTCAATTAATCTAAGGTTCTCATAGGGACGGAAAGGGAAACACGCAAAGTGAGGACATTTTGCATTTTCTTACTTCCTTAAGAGGATTAATGGGGTCAGGGCTTGATTTTGGGTTGGAATTAGGATTGAGGTTAAGACTAGGGATCTAGCAGGGAGGTGTAAGGTTAGCCTTAGCAACACAAATGTATGTGCAGCTGATGTGAGGACTCTGGACAAGCTGCAATATCTGCAGGCAAGGTGAAAAAGCTCACACAAAGCAAACACAGAGCAGGACAGTGGGGGGGGGGGGGGGGGGGGGGGGAGCTTAGGGAGCATGGTGGTAGCATTCTGCATGTATATGTGACTCCACTTTGTGTCCACTTCACCCCCTGACCCACTTTAGTCACCCCAGCTGGCCCACTTTAAGATCGGCAGTTAGAAATAGAATCAAGACGCGCCAGCAGTGGCTTCACGCTCGTTCCGAGCCTGTTCCAGGGGAGGCCGAGCTGGATAAAGCTCAGGCATTGCTGGACACCAGCAATCAATGAAATCCACAGGGCTTACGCTGAGTATTTAATGAGGTGCATTGCTCTTAGCTTGAATCTCCCTCTCCCCTCCAGAAAGGGTTTAACCTTTGGGCTGTTTTTGTTTTGTTTTTGTTCTTGTTGTTTGGTTCTTTCCAGCCGGTCAGCACAGCTGAGCACAGCAGAGCACAGCAGAGCTGCCTCTCTGATGCTCCATTTGTCTCTGGCTGTCAGGGTGACACGTGCCTCCCCCCATCCCCGAGTCCATCATGAAGCACAGATCGATATGCTCTCCTTATAGTCTGAGCACATCTTATCCCCACATCACTCCATTCTCCAGCTCCTTCTCCGTCCTCCTCCACCTGTGCTCACCTCTCCTTCTCCATCTCTGTGGTTTACATACAGAGCAGAGTGGAGGAGACTGAGGGAGGATTGATTTGTTTGGAGAGGAGAAACAAGGACACTAATGACGGTGCATAGGGTGACATCAATGTGTGCTTTGTTCATGTCAGTCTGATGCTGATCCGTCTACCTCTGATCTCCTGAAATCTTCCTTTTGACGCAGATATCAGTGACAATCAGAATGAAGCTGTGGGTGCAGCTGCTGTAAGAAATGAAGAAGTGGTGGCGGTGAGGAGGAGTTTAGGTGGAGCTGAGCCATCACTTGGTGCATATCCCTATCCTCACTTATGGTCATGAAATCTGGGTAATTCCCAGAAGAGCAGAACAACATGCAGAAGTCAGATTTACCATCAGGATGAGGAGGAGGAGGTCCCACTGTTGCCTTACCTGCTTGCTCTGGGCTTCTGGAAAGCTCCTTGAGACAATTCTTATTCTAAAAGTCTTCGCTCATCACCATAGTAGCCAGAAAATGGTGGAGGTTTTAAACATAATTAAATATGTTTGATGTGGAAATCCATTTCAAAATCAGACAAACTGTTTGTACCCAACTACTGCAGACGGATGTGTGGCCAGATGTGGCGTCCTGAGTATTAGGTAAGGTAAAAATGGACAGAATGTGCCTTTAATTTGTGAAATTTTATTCCTAACTAGTAAAATTCTCTGTTACAACTCATGTTATCCAGTATACAGTATGTCTGCTTGTAATTTCGGGCAGTTAGGGGTGGCCAAGATGCATAATATTGCAGTGTGTGTGTGTGTGTGTGTGTGTGCCATTACATGTCGCTAGCAGAGAGTAAGACTCTTACCTTCTTTCACATGCTGCTCTGAGAATAATGAGCTAACAGGGGACTGATTCCGGTGAAAAGGCAGAAATGACCACCTCACTGTGGGACCATCACACGCGACGGCAAGTCTGTGCACACACACACACACACACACACACAGCGTGGACTTTTCAGGAAAATCAGATATGATCAGACTGGGAATTAAATTCAATTACAGAACTCTTTGTAGGATGACTAAAACGGCCCGCAGGTAAACAGAGCAAAGATATTTTTAAGTAAGCTTGTGTTTTTGTCCTTTTAGGAGCGCCGTGGAAGCAGCATCTCCACATGGATGGCTGCAACCTCAGCACCACACTGTAAGGCAGCATAAAGGCAGAGGAGGTGGGGGATGTAGCATTACCAGAGGGCCTGAGGTGGTAAATGGCTCAAGTGGGAAAACACGGCTAATCTAATACTCACAGAGGAGGGAAAACAATGTTGGGCTGCAGCTTATAACATCAGATTCTACAAACATGTGATGATGAAAGTGGCCATGATGCTTCTCTCTGCCCCCCCTAGCTCAGGAGGACATATTGATATTTCTGCAAGATGTAATCTATTATCCTTGTTACCGAGAAGCACTAACAAGAGATCCTGTTTGTGTGCCAAGCACTTTGGGCAAAATGCAAATGCAGCAGCTCAATCTTCCGTCTGGGCTGCACACAGCTGATGAGGGGTGATGTGTGTGTGTGTGTGTGTGTGCTGCAGTGTGGCTGGGTTATATGCATCACCAGAGAGGAAATGCAGCCTTTGTACTCCCATCCTTCCCTCCAACACAATACATGGAGAAAGTTGGGTCTCATGACTCTTTCATTTCTTTCCATGAACGCTCCCGCTCCGCTCTCTCTCTGCCTCTGGAGGACTAAATTATTTAACTTACATAAGGAAGGAAGCGCTAAGGACCATCGGAGTGGAGAGAGAGAGAGAGAGAGAGAGAGAGAACATGAGACACTGACACACCCACACATATGCAGGCATGTTTACGTAATTCTACATACACAGATTTGAATATGGATGCATTACAACCAGAGATAGTGTTTCTAAATTTGGAGTCTGAATTAACATGAAGTGTGTGTGTGTGTGTGTGTGTGTGTTTGTAGGGGGTTTTCTCCGAAGCAGTGGGATTAATGTACCAGTACATTGATAACACAGAGGAGCTGTTCAAAAAAAGAATTGATGTGCTGTTCAGAAGGAGAGTTTAGGGACCAACAATTCAACACAGCAGCTTGTTGTGATGTAAACACTTCCAGTGGGATCACAGGTTTATCATCACAACACCTGTGAGACACCTGTGATTAAAATGGAGCGCTCATGGCAGCAACACGTGTCCATCAAAGGGCAGGAAGTCCTGTTTCCTGCCTTTACTGTTTCCACTCTTTGTGCTAAGCTAACTGTTTGCCAGCTCTAGCTTCATATAATGATGTGGGAGTGCATTACTCTAAGCATCAAAGTGACTGTCGGTCTCCAGAATCGGTGAACTATTCCTTAATAAATCAGATCTGACCGTCCGTAGCTCCTGTTCCCTGTGAAGGACAAAACTGCAAACTTTTTTATGGCCACCTTTCGGATCCGAAGGAGCATCTTATCGTCAAGCGATAAATTTTGTGTCCGGCATCAATCATCAATGGAGAGACTTGGTTGAGCGATTGAAAGGGAGGCAGAGTCGGAGATGTGAAGGCAGCTCAGCAAAGTGACCACCCAGAGAAGAGTAAGGAGTCCTGTCCACTTTATTGATGGGACACCACCCTCAGCGGCTCAGCTTACTGTGATTGCTTCAGCGGCTCCATCCTGTTGAAATAGGACCGAACATCCAGTGGATTATTCATCGGTCCTTCGTCTGTGTGGTCGCTTTCTGTCCTCACCAGGGACAGGTGAGGCTGCAAGTATACAAACTTGCCGTATTGTCACCCATATCTGCAATGAGCCGGTTTAAGTGTGTGTGGGAAGCTACAACCTTTGCCATGTGCCATTACAAAGAGGTGGAGCACAGGCAGACATTTGCAAAAGCAGGAAGCTAGAACTACACCCACATGTTACACAAAACCTGAAGCATGCAAAGATGTAGGTCTCCATATAAACAAGTGAGGCATTTTAACATTAAGGTCTATGGGCACTTACTTACTTTTGGAGCCGGCCCCTAGAGGCCGTGGCAGGAACTGCAGTTTTTGGCCCTGTTCACACTGGAGAAAGTCATTCCAGCTAGAGTAGGATTGAGTCCAGACCGCCTTTAAGATGGATGCGTTCAGACCTATTTTCAAATCTGGCTAGCACACACTTGTGTCCGCACTCAATCCAGCTTCATCCAGCATGTTTGCTGTCCTCCAAACCACTAGGTGGCGCCTCGTAATATACAGAGCTAGATCCAACTCTCGTAGGTGGATCTAGCCGTATTGAAATCAAACTGGATACAGCCGGATTCGAGGTGTTCACACTCAGAAAAAAACCATCTGGATACATATGGATGCAGCCCTAATCCCGCTTTAGCCAGATTTATTTCCCCAGTGTGAACGGGGTATTTGACACCACTGCCTTTTTTCAGCTGCAGAGCTTGCTGCTAGCTGCTTAGCTGACACACAATGGTGACCAGGGCGAGCATAACAAATAACCGATGACTCTTCATCTGAACACATCGTCCATGTTTTTGCACAGTGGGTTGTCTAATGGGTCTGCAACCAGGGAGACTACACTGTTTAACTGAGGTCACCATGCACAATGAGGACGTTACACAACTCTCCGCCGTCTATTGTCTGCTCCTCATTCACGGTGGCGTTCTGTGATATATTTTTCTGGACGTGGAACATCTTTTTTTTTATTCATTAACCTCACAGTGACCTGAGACAGCACCTTGTTATGAGAGTTTGAGAGGGACAGCGGAACAGCTACTAATCAGATCAGACAGCGAGTGAATACCAGCACACACACACACACACACACTTGCCAGGCACACACTCAAGCTCCCACACACACACACACACTCATGAGTTTCATGAGGAGTTTTCTGCAGGATTTTGATTTTTGAAAATAAATGCTTAAGTGGTCATTTAAGGGGATTAGATGTGCAACGTGAGTCTTGATGCAGAAAAAGCTTGAGTCAAAGTGTGTGTGTGTGTGTGTGAGAGAGAGAGAGGATCGAGGGAAAGTAGGGATCAACGAGGGAGAATGAAAAAGGAGACAAAGAGAGAAGCATCCAACGAGAGAGGATGAGAGATGGAGGATGGAACGGAGGTCTCAGGCCTTTTGGCAATTAAAGTGATTAATACCCTCCTGCCAAAGAGGTGATGGGGTTGGGGGTGGTGGTGGTGGTGGGGTGTGGGGGTGCTTGGTTAATGGAGCCAGATTAAGAATAATTGCTGCTCAGACATTTTGTCTGTAAAGGACTCAAAGGGGCTGAGAACACCAAGACGAGACATGAGAGAAGGAGAAGATGGATGGAGGAAGAGGAGGAAGAGGAAGAAACATTACAGAGTCCCAGAAAAGCTTTTATTTAAGTCCTCGGGTGTGTTTCTCCACAAATCCATTCTAGCACTGATGATCCTTTTAATGAGCTCCTGACCCAGCAGCAGCTTCCTGACAAAGGATCCGGTCAACATTTTAAGGAAATGTGTTTGTGTGTGCAGCCTCAGCTGGAGAAAGTGATCAGCGTTTCTTTGTAAATCACTTTGTCTCTCCGAGTTGCTGCACTCCTTACTTCTATCCATGCTGCTTATATCCCTCCATGCAGCAGCAGCAGCAGGACGTTTCCATGTGATGTCATCCCAGAGAGGCAGGGAGGGTGAAGAGAGGGAGGAGATAGGTGTAACGGAGAGGGAGGGAGGAGATGAGGAATGAGGGTGGAACCCTGTCAGAGTGAGAGCTTAAGTGAAATGGTTCCCCCGTGGGAGTGGGACAGAGGAGGAGATAGATGGTGTGGGACTCCTTGTCAGTGTCTTGGTCTATAACATGGGTCAAGTGGAAACAACGAAGGACACAGAGAGAGGAGAGAGAGAGAGAGAGATGATGATGAGAAAGGGTTGCTCCATGTTCTGGACTGGAGGAGGAGGTGATGCTGCTGTGGAGGAAGATGGCTGGGTTTTTACCAGCGCGGCGGCCCTAGCTTAGCCTGCGCTGACGGGCTCGTCGTCCTGAAGGCCTGAATGATTTATTACAGTGAGGAGTGGCAGAGAAGAGGGCAGCCAGGCGCGCTCTGATTAACTAGGGGAGCGAGGGAGGACAAGCACTCCTCTATTATTCATTACTCCACAGGAGGAGCACAGAGTGGGAGAATGGACAGAATGGATTCATGAGGGGAAGACGGAGTGAAACAGAAGTGGGCTGGACCTTTTTCTTCTGTGTCTCCCCCAGTTTTCTGCTGGTCTCTCTGGTTTATTCTGGGTGTGTCCTTGATGCAGCGCTGACCGGGTTCATTTGAGTCCATGTTTCTGCAGGGCCGTGGATCTGTCCACTCACCTCAGTGTCTGAGTGAGGATGGAGCATGCATGCAGAAATGCACATGTACACACACACACAATACCCCCCCAACTAACACACAAGGCAGACTGCTCAGAGACTCAAATTCACACACAAGCTTGTCGTCTCTAAATAATGAAGCACAGCTTATGCCGGGATCACATTATGAGATACTTTCCTGCCCCCCCCCCCAGTGATGTAGAACCGATCTCCTCAGAAGTATAACTGAGCGAGACATCTGCTCACTACTTAAAAGGCAAAAACATACAACATTGATGACCTGTGGGTCAAAAGTTACCATCGAGTGACTGAGACAGGCCGACGAGACAGTAACGTCTGTACACAGTGTCTGGCTTTATTTTCTATATTTTACATCACATATATAGATTAATCACAGAAAACATAATATAATAATTTCACATAGATTACAGCTGTGATGTATTGTGTTGCTGATACATCCATTAGCATGCTAACCAGCTAGCTGCAGCACCACTTCTAGAGTGGAAGAGAACAAGACTTATTGGTGTCTAGTATAGAAATCATCCAACAACCCGTCTGTGCAATGCTCTGCTAAAAAACAACAATAACGAGCTGATCAGTGGATCCTGTGCTGTGGCACCAGCACGGCTGGTTTTGTGTGTTAAAGGATCACAGTGGCGGCTGCTGTTAGTGGATCTCAGAGCTTCTGTCTCCTCTGGTCACTATTAGAGCAGATTTCACATCATAACTGTTGATTCTACTTGCTGTCCATCAAAGGCGGGTACAATGGTGCACGTTTGTCACAGCCGGCTGGTTTAAAAGATCATCCCTGCATCCCTCCTCAGGTCTCCCATCAAACTGAAAACTGCACAATGTGCTCAATGTGCTTCATTCCCTCTGTCACACTCTGTATGTCTCTTCATTTACTTTTTTTTCCCCATTCTGCCTTCCTATTTCCAGCTCTGCTCTTCTTTGGGGGTCAGCCTGTGGTGTCAAGTGGGCTTGTCAGACCATAATGGGTCAAATAGAGGCTGTCTACTGATAATGGGCCGCATGTGTGAAGTCTCAGCGTGGTGGGCCGAGGAGCTGGATGCAGTGTGAGGAATGAGAATGAGGTGAAAAAATGAAGCTGTGTACAGGCGGGGCGAGAACACAGTAACCTGGCTGCTCCTCCATCCTGAACCGCTCTGCTGGCTGCAGAGACCACGTCACTAACAGTTCATTATGGTTCTAATGGGATTTCAATGAGGCATCAAATGAATTCTGCTTGAATAGAGTCAGCACAAAACTTAAACAATCCCTACACCAGCGTAGGAGCCTCAGAGAGAGAGAGAGAGAGAGAGAGACTGACTGAATGTGCATTTGTGGTTGTATACACCCTTTAAATGCTGTTGTTGCACTCTTTCATGAGTTAAATGCTGTTGTTTGAATCCAGCGGCTCCTTTCTTCATGCTCTGACTGATCTTTAAGACCGAAAACATCTGCAGAACTTTTACTTTATTGGAGACATCCTGGTAAACTTATTACTGTAAGGGTTAAATATGGCTGCCAGTTGTGCAAATGTCTCATATAAATATGAGTGTGTTCCATTTCTAGTGATGAATAAAGATGATTTTACTCCATGTTTCTCTTAGCTCTGCTCTGATCGAGGCTAAGAGGAGAGATGCATTTCTACAAAACACCATGCATTAATGCCACAAACCACTGGACACTTAAATCACCTGCATTATTCAGCAGAAACACTGCATCAGTTCACCACAGCTACACACCAGCATGTGTATTTTTTATTTTAGATACTTTAATAATCCCAAAGGGAAATTGCTTAAGGCTGCTGCCAAGCAGTGTCATACGATGACCAGCAAGGAGCGCCACACCAGTGAGTGCACTGGAGGCAGTGCAGGTGAAGTGCCACAACAATGACTAGGGAGGAGCCGGGATCGAACCACCAACCTTCCGGTTATTAGTGTGTGTGTGTGTGAGTCATTGTTATTATCACGTTTGTATAAGCTATATTTAAAAAAAAACATTAAAAAGGGAGCAGCAGTGAGCTTCAAACAATGTTGGCACTAATGGTCCTCAGGGATGGTGATGAAGCACACACACACACACACACACACGTTGGTGGGGTTCAGATCAAAAGGCTGGAGTCAGGCTTAATTAAAATAAAAATCATTATGCGTGCAGCTTTTTCAGTTATTACACTTACTGCATAACAGTGCAGCTAATTGATTCATTAAGTATCATAGCAGACGCCTGTGTGGCGTGAGAGACGTACACGACGCACACGAGCCTGAGCATAGCTTCAAAGAAGAAGAAACAGCACACTAAAACAAAGTACAGAGAAACATATAACTGTGATCCTGAGTTTCTATGTGATAGTACAGCGCCACCTGCTGGTCAGTAGATGACATTTCACATCTTTATTTTCACACAAACGCACATGACTGTGACACATAATCCCCAAATTATTGAATATTTGAACACTTGGTGGCTGTGAGCCCCGTAGAAATCAGAGGGTTAAAGGTTTCTACCAATGTGAACACACACAAAGAAAAGACACTTTCATCCAGACATTTGTTTTATAGTCAGAAATTAAACTGTAACCCTTTACATGAGAACAGAGGCCACGTAGAAACCGCTGAGGTCTGGGTGAAAACAGTGATATCAGCCATATGTTAGTAATAATCTAAGAAAAAAATTACATTTTCAATATTAAAGTTGTAAATTTACAAGAACAAAAACACACATAAGCCCAGATATCTGTCTGATCTGATCCATTGACATTATCTGAGATCATTTTGTCACACATTTGCATAAAAAACCTTCTTCCCTCTGAGATTAAAGCCACAAATTTCTGCCAAAATTGACTTTTATGTCGACGAATGAAGCCGCTAAACCTCACTTTCCAAGCTGTGGTTGAATTTACTGGGTTTTACGGCTGCATATTTGGAGCCACTAACCAAATTATACTTTGCATTTTTACTTAATAATAAAGAAAATACTGGTGATTGTCGGTTAGAATCAGCACATTCGCGTCCAGACTCTGTCTCTGTCGCACCTCCTCACTCACATAAGTGCTGCCTGTTACTTGTGGTGCTGCTGGGTGGCTCTATAGCGTCAGAATATCCACGAATATCTTTTTCCACATTTGTCTTTTGCACAGCATGTATAATGAGACACTGACCCTGGTTTTTAAAAGCTGAGCAGTCATCTGTTTGTTGACACACACACACACACCTACACTGACCTCACGGACTGAGCAGCATCATGCTGCTGTTTGCATTCTGATTAGTAACCAGCTGATGACTCAGAAATGTCAACTTCAGACTAGAACACAGTGTGAGCGGAGCAGCAGGCGCCATGACCCCTGTGTAACCTTTGAATGGACAGACAGCAGAGAGGGAAGCACAGAGCAGTACAGAGGCTTTCAAAACATGCTGCTGCAGAGTCAGTACAAATGAAAAGACAGATTTATCCTTGTCAGTGAATTGAACACTGAGACGCCTCCTTCCTCTCATTTCTCATCCTCTGCAGGCTTTTTTCAAATAACCACGTGGAGCTGTGAATGTCCTCAGAGGCGGCACCAGTTAAACCAGGATCGATCATCAGGGGTTTGCTTAACAGAGAGACTTTGGCCGCACCTTTGGGAAAAGCTGGGGGAACAAAAAGAACAGCTGTTAAGCAACAAAACAAGAGGTTAAAGTTCGGATTGTGAACCCGGTTCTTCCTTTGAAACTTACCCCGAAGTAGTTGTTTGGAACAAAGCCCTCTCTGCCGCAGAGCGAGGCCCACCACCAGTCAGACCCTTCAGGCTTCTGCAGGATGGTGACCATGTCTCCCTCTTTGAAGCTCAGCTCGTCGGGCGCCTGAGCCGGGTAGCTATACAGAGCATACAGCACGCCGCTGTTCTCCACACCCATGGCCTCCTCCATACCTGGCACATGGATACATACAGTGTTTTATATTTCATAACAGAGGTGACATTATTTGCCTTAAAATATAACATGGCAAATTTAGTTCGATAAGTCTGGAGTCTGGTGTTGTAGTTTTCAGCATGTTTGAGTCTGGTCTCCTGGGGAATCCTGGTCCATTCTGCTTTGGTTCCTTTCTAAAGCTCCTCTAGATCTGATGGTCCCCTGCGTGGTCTTTAGTGCACAGGTTCAGGTCAGATTTAGGTCTGGACTTTGTGCAGGTCGGTCAGTAACGTTCACTTTGTTCTCCTGGAGGGAGTTCTTCACTAGAAGAGATGTTGATTCACGTCCTTGTCATGTTGGAAGAGAAAACCAGGACCAGGACCTGGTCTGACTGCAGACGGCTTCAGGTTTTCTTTCAGATGTTCAGACAGTCTTCTTGTTTCATGATTCTTCCACCCTGACAGGATCCACAGGTCCAGACTCACTGAACCATCCTCACAGCATCATGCTGCCACCACCATGTCTGACTGTATGAACCCAGTTCTCCTCTCCACATGAAGTCATCCAGTCTGTGTGCTCTGTCTCTAGGTGGTCTCTAGCAGACTTCAGTCTGTGTGATCTGTCTCCAGGTGGTCTCTAGCAGACTTCAGTCTGACTTGGAGGAGTCTTGTCTTCTCTGACTCTTCAGGTCCAGACCTGGTTAGATCCTTCACTTGTGTCTCTGCAGCTGTTCTCGGCTCTTCAGACTCATCTCTCATTAGTTTTATTTCCAGAACCTTCCACATGTTTCTCTTCCTGTCTCTGCTGGTCTTGTTCTGTTGGACTCTCTTTGAACTTCTTGATCAAACCTCTCACAGCAGCTCTTAAAGATAAACACTCATATCCTTCTCCTGCTTTGTAGACATTAACAATCCTTCAAGTCTAAAGTTATGTTTTTGTGGGAGTGGCAGCCTCACCCCTCAGAAGGTTCAGGCATTCCTCAAACCCAGGAGCGTACGGGTCACACTTCTGTGAAGCGGTGGCGGCGTCGCTCTCCGTCACGGCCATGACAGCAGCACCGTTCCTCACCAAGAACTCACACAGAACACGGTCGTTACAAGAAGCTGCACAGTGCAGAGGAGTCCTGTCAAATGAACAGCAGCAGATTACATGTGTGCATTACATACTAAAGTACACACACTGCCTTTATGGGAAGAAGATAAGAGGTGTTGTGTTTACCAGCCGTGGCTGTCCGGGGCGCTGACGTTGGCTCCGATGCGAACCAGGAAGTCGACCACATCGTAATGCCCTCCACAGATAGCATTATGAAGGCCGGTGATGCCCTCATCATTAGGCTGGCTCGGGTCACTCATCTGTGAAAAACATTTAACACGTGATGAGCATTGACTGTCAGCACCTCCATAACTTTTAACTTTTAAAATAGAGGAGACACTGTTGACGCTGACTGTCAGACCAAAAAAAATGCATGCTCAGCAAACCCTCAGAAAGTTAAATATAACAGATTTTTCAATATTTCTGAGTGTCCAAACCCAGAACTGGAGCAGAATGTACCAGAGCTCTGCTGTCTCCGGCTTCAGTTGTTTCCCTATAGGGTATATTTATGGAGGCTGCTGACGTAAGCTAGAAAGAATTTTAGGGTTTTTTTGGAAGATGGAGAATAAACAATGACAGCAGAGACAACTACAGTGATGTATTCATCAAACCTCCCTCAAACAGTCACACTGCAGTTAACGTGGGCGTCTGTCCAGACTCCTACATACAATGTAGTAAAGGATGTTTTTAGTGGATTTTACCTTTATTATCGTGTGTCCTGCAGGGAGGACTATAGCTTGTGTTCATGGGGTTCATGGAACTTGAATAAATATGATTTTTGGAGAATATTACAGTGCCACAGTGAAGCATGTTTGTGTAATATTAGTCTGGATAGTTGTGTGACCTCTGACCAGCAAACTCTCATCATCCAAGTGAACGTGCCAAATGTGATTGATCTGTTTTAAAGGCGGTGTTAGTTTAATAATGGATCAATGAGAAGGCAGTAGTACCTCCTGCACGGCTCTCTGCACCGTCTCCAGCTCTCCAACCAATGATCCGTCCAGCAGCAAGACCAGCGGGCTAAGCCGAGCCCGCCTCCCAGAACCTTTGCGCTCTCGTTTGGGTTGTCGCAGAATCGAATGGTAGCTCTGAAGGGACAAACGGCATGTTTACAGCTGTCCAAGGTGCTTATTCTAAAATGTATAAGTCAATATCTGGTAAGCTGATGTTTTACTTTGACGCCATGGTGCATCGGACTCTGCGGTCCAGGTAAGGGGGCAGGAGGTGGCGCACTCTCCTCGCCCTCTGAGGAACTGCTGGTCTCGCTCCCTTGCTCCCCCTTGTGGCGGGGTTCCTTCCTGCGGAAAAGCTTGTCGATGAGATGTTTGTACTGGTTCGGCTGGTAATGCGAGGCCTTCTTCAGGGGCCGTGACTGGTCCACGGAGCCCCGTCTCTTCAGGGCCCGGGGGATTTCTGCCCTGATACGCAGCAGCTCCTGCACATCAGGCATTACGTGAGTCTGGGCATCGGGGGCCACGACTGGCTGCAGCCTGGTGGGGCTCAGGGGCCGGGGGGCAGGCTGGGGGGCAGGCTGGGGAGCAGCCTCCGGGCCGCTCTCTGGAACTGTGGGGTTCTCCAAGATCACAGGAATGTGACGTACGAGGTCCAGCCGCTCTAACTCTGCATCAACATCCCCCGGGTTCAGCGCTGCAAACATGGACACACATTTTAAACTTGTTGTAGACATGATGACAGTGTGCAGGTGTGTGCAGGTGTTTTTACCATCGCTGTACACAGCTGGCTGTCTCAGCTCAGGAGGCTGTTGATGAGGCTGGTACAGAGGGACATGTTGGTGGAAGAGTTCCTTCAGGATGGGTGCGGCCAGCTGGTAAGGCGGCATGTCACCTTCTCCTCCCATAACTCTGGGGTTGGGGGTCGGCATTGTTGCCCTCCAGTGGGGGTTTTGAAGCCGCAAGATGACAGAGAGAGGAATGGGCCCACGCTGGCGGGACTGAGGGGAAGCGGGAGGAATGGAAATACGAGAGATGATGGGCTGTGGGTGGTACTGGGAGTGGGCTGAGGATGAAACATCTGGGGGCACTGATATACGTGAATTACGGGGGAGGGAGCCATGTGAAAACTGGAGGGGATTAGAGCGAGGATCCTGGAGAGGAAAAATAGAAACTGTTACTGAAGCAGTGTGACAGATGAAGCCGACTTTTCCAACGCCTATCTCCACGCACAGCCGGTTTTATCTGTGAAAAACAACACATTAGGTTTGGAGCAATGCCCATTCGACAGATATCTGACGCTTCTCAAGAACTTTAAAAACAGTTCACCCATGACTCAACAAACAAAAACAAACATGTGTTTAAAAACCTGTGTTAACAACACCCACCTTTTTAGGGCTTGGAGCAGGAGGAGGGCCATCCAGGTTGGATTCCCTCCAGCTGCTATTTGGCACAGACGGCCGCAGCCACTCCGTCTCTACAACAGAAAAAGGTTCTGTTAAAAAAACTTGACTGATCCCATGAATTCCGAATAACTGCTGAAATAAGTGAAAGTAACACAAACTGTCATAGGTGTGGTGAGGTTTCCTCTCGTAGGACATGTCCAGATCTGTCTCGTTCCACTTTCCAGGGTTCTTTTGCCGAAGCATACCCTCATCTGAGAGATTAAAAGTGAGAAAACAGGAGCAGAAGAATACAGCTAATAAAAAAACAGGCTCGTTGAGGTGATAACTGTCGGATTATGCTATGATTGACAGCTCACCGCACCCATCCATTAACATACCGTTACTGAAAACTGTACAAATCCTCAACTTTGTTTGGTTTGTGCTCATTTGAAAAAACGTTACAGCAGAAATAAACCAGACTAAATGATTTCCTTCAGTTCTTAAGAGGATGATTATCATCATCAAATCATCTTACCAGATTGTCTGAAGCCGGTAGGGTTCCGAGGAATTGTGCCAGACATCGGGTGATTGAATAACAGAGGAGAGGGAGCCCTGTCCAGCCGGGGTGACCTGCGACCCATCTGGCTGCTGTCGTAGGGGCTCAGTAGGTTGTAGGGGGTCTGACCTGAAGTGGAGCGAGCCGACTGGTCCAATGGGTTTGGAGATGGGCATCTGTCCACATAAGAAGTGGAACCTCGTGGGCTCCTGTCGTAACGTGTGGGCGAGTCGTGCCTTTGGGTGTGTGGTGAACTCTTGGGGCTCTGCTGGGCGTATAAGTAGCTGTCGGATCCGGTTCGAGAATGTGTAGGACGGGTCTCCTGGTGGACCTTTGGGGTTGAGACTGGGCTGGTTGTAATGCTGGGGGATGAAGGTGTGTTTTTACTGCCGGAGTCAGTGGGAGGGAAAGATGAGGAGGTCGAGGAGAACAGTTGGGAGCTGGAGCTGCCATCAGTGCTGCCACTTGAGAACCGTGTGGTGACGGAGGTGCTGGAGGGTCCAGTGGACTGAAGCTGCTCTCGGGAGATAGAAGAGCCAGCCTGAGGGGGAAAGTGATTTGTTGTGTGTAATTCCTGCATTTTATTGTGCCGAACGTGAAGATTGAAGCTGTGAATAACTGTGTACCTGAGACCCAGGCGTTGTGTTGCTCCTGTTGGGAGACGAGGAGGCCTCCTTCAGCAGGGAGTTAAACTCTTTGGATAACTCATCTGCTGTAGCCAGCGATGCGTTCAGGTCATCGTTTATGGTCTGGACTGAATGTAAGCCATAGACAATTAGCTTCAGGAAATTACTCCCATGTGTACAGACACACAGCAGAGCCAAATAAAAGGATTTGTGGAAAACTCACACAGCATGCTGCTGCCAAAGGTCATCTGAGAACTCATGTCTGCGAGTGTGCAGCGATCTGCTCCTGAAAAAGACATTAGAACACCTTGTTACAATCTTGTGAGTAGAATGTGAGCTGCAGGACCCACCATTTTGCTCCTATTGGTAAATATTTGCACAAAGAGGCGCTGCCCTCTGGTTTCCTCTCATCCCTTTTGAAGCAGCCTTCTTTAGGCCCTTTAGGTCATGTCCAAACAAGCCACAGTTTCATCATGATTTGGAAACAATACGAAGACACTAAACGTCTTCACACACCTCAGAGGCTGCGTTCAGATGGACTGGTTGCAGTCGTCTCGTCATATTTGCTGACTCAATCATACTCTCTGTGATGCCAGGTGTTGATGTATGACCGCCCTGTTAGAACGCCAGTTTCACACAGAGAAACAGGTGGAGCACGCTGACACTCATCAGTAGTCAGTTAGGCCCGAGCGGGGCGTAAAAAGTGACTCAGCTACTGTGTGTTAACGCCAACAAAACTCTGTGTGACATTTAAAATGAACATTCAATGCACACACACCTGCACAGAAAAGACAAGCGGACACACCGGTCAGTCTGTGGACAAACACAGAGTCTGATGGACTCTGTTGGTAAACTCCCTTTTTGTGACAACTGTAGAGGAGTAAATCATTATAATTATATTAGGACTTGACATGACTGCTTTGAGTGATTGATGTCCACTCACAATAGAAGATTGACGGTCTGAGCCTCCCACAGAGACTCAACCCGCCCTTTAGAAACCTTCGGGTGATGTCACAGACATTCTGTCCACAATTATATATACAGCTCTGTTTCCTGCTATGACTCTTTGTGCTAAGTGAATATATATATATATATATATATATGGACGTTAGGGCTGGGGGTTTGTGTTCCATGCTGGCGACACGTTTTTAGAATAGAATACTTTATTAATCCCTTTGGGAAGGTCCCTCAGGGAAATTCGGG
This sequence comes from Parambassis ranga, assembly GCF_900634625.1. NCBI lineage: Eukaryota > Metazoa > Chordata > Actinopteri > Ambassidae > Parambassis > Parambassis ranga. The sequence continues at coordinate 20,776,830 of NC_041033.1, forward strand.
TACCAGCAGTACACACTTGGTAACACTGACAGTCAGAGCAAGAATAAAATAGAATAAAGTAAAATATAGTAAAGTAAAAATAAAGATTTTTACACATAACTATACTCCAGTCTATGTGGACAAACTTTGGCCAGATGATACTCAGGTATACAAGCCGCCATATTAAGGTGTGTGTTATTGTGATATTGAATCTGTAGCAATAACTTTGCACCAGACTTTCCCACCCTGTTCACATGCACTGCACTCCTGACATCTTTTTATGCTTTCCTGGTGAGGATTGAACTGTTTCTTCACTTCAGAAATTTCCCGAATGTTCCTGGATATGTTGCAGAACAGCTTTGGTTTCACTTGATCAGAAACAGTGAGGGGAAGTTTAAGTGTTTATCTTTACTTCTCTGTTATATGCATAATACAATAGGTGTATTTATACATAAAACCTTTCTAAGCACACCTTTAAAAGCTGACTACCCTCTGCCAACATTATTAATACCATGGATGATCACCAGCCTGCTCTTCCACTGGACCAGCCGAACATTAGACAGGACATAAAGGAAATAATGGATTACATAAGCTCATCAAACTGATGTAAACACAACAGTCGGATAGCGAGTGTGTGTCAAGCCTTAGCAGGGACTTGTCATGTCTCAGTCAGGCTTGTTTGCAGGCTCACATTCCTCACCACTCCTCCCAGTGAGGCATTCACCCCACACACACACACACACAGACAGAGTGGGACGCTTATCTTTGTCAAGAGCAGCTCACACAAAAACAGATTACACTCTCACTGACTCACAAAGGTCAGGTCAACCAGCTGAACTCTGGCTACACAGCGACGCATCCACCCGCCCCCTTCCTGTAAAAACACATGCTATGTGGCGCTTTCACAAGCTTTTACGACAATTTGTTCTGATTGTGTCACCCTCATTTTCACATCATAGAGTTATTTTTAGAGTTAATCCATAGATATTCATGTAGTGGATGCGTCTCACTACTCAAGCCTTGTTGTTTTCTTTTGTGTGTCTGAACAACAGCTTCCATTCTTATCTTATCAGCACCGTTTATTAGGTGTAAATAAACTTAGACAATCAAAATATAATGAGTAAATTATCATAGAAACACACGTGAATGTGTCGAAGCAATAACATTAAATCCAAAACTGAACTTATAAAAACACACAAAGCTGAATTATCTGACAGCGTGTGGCCACTGCCGCTGTGCTTTTCTCTATTTCTGGCTCTTGCTCTATTCACGCTGCAAGTTTCTTGGAAAACCTCTTACTTATTTGCTTTCCAGTTCCCTTCCAGTGCTTCGACTACATTGTCAGCTCCATCTACAATTTTAACATGCAACAATTAGCTTCACACACAGCCCGTGTGGCAAAGCCCAAGATGAGGCCATGACACATGGAAAACCGTGGAAACTCCGAAACTAAAGCAGAGAGTTCCTGTGGGAAGCAGCGGGGACAGTTAAGGATTAAAGACAATAATCATTAGCTTTGCACAGAGTCATGGGTGTGTCTGACCAAGACTCCGGGACGTCCCTCCCCCTTTCTCATTCCTTTTATGTCCTCTACTTTGAATCTAACCGATTCTCAGGTTTCTGCTGAACCCCTTATTTCCACCCTGGCGTCTCTTCATTTCCTCCGTTTCTTGTTTCACAATTGTCGGTCCCTCCTTCATATCCTTCCTCCACATCTTTCCAGCTTTGTCTTGGCAACCTGCACGATCCTCTGATACAACCAGACATGGTTTGCCTTTTATTTTTCTGAAACTGACAGACAGACAGACGGTACCAGCTTCAGGGAAGAACTCGGTATAACTTCCACAGGCTCTCGGGAATACCCAGAATAATCATTACTCTGAGCTCACACCAAGGTGGTGGTGCCAGTGGTCCAGAGACAGAGATAACATCCACTGTAATTTATCTTGGCACACTATTAACTCATGTGAGTAAAGTCAAGGCTAATTGTGCAAATGCAGGTGGGAGGAACTGTGTAATTATTGTGTAAAATCTCAGGAATCTGTGTCACGGAGCATTAGGGAGGAGATCATGGTGCATTAATGGTTCTTATCTCCACCTGTTACCATAGAAACACTGATTATCCAAAAGGTTACCCACAGAAAAATCACCTCAGGATTTATAGACCGTAAAAACTTTGACCTGCTACATGAATCTTCACCATCTGAAGAAAAACTCCACCCAAAGAGCTTCTTTCTTACACCTGCACCTCTGGCATGGTTCATTGAAATGCTAAGACTTTCTGCCTACACACACACACATATAAGCATTATATTCATGACAGCAACTGTCAAAACCAAATACCTCACACAATACAGGTTTGATGGCCCTCTCAGACTGTGGGATAACAGCCGTTCCTGCAGACACGGCCCAGATCCCCCGAGGTGTTTCAGAAGACAATCAGAACATGCCTTCATTCCTGTTTTTTTTTTTTATTCACGTTGCCGCAGGCTCTCCTTTGGCGTCTTCATCTAGCACCATGCTAATTATTATCTTCACGTTTAGACCAACACTGTCCTGCACAGCATGTGACTCGGGAATCTGTCAGTGCTACACAAAATAGCACAGATTTCTGACAAGTTACAGTGTGTCAAAGCACAACAGAGCCGGCCGATAATTAGCAACAATTCATAAATAAATCATCCAGCCAGTCAGCCAGTCAGTGCGGTCATGTATGACAGAGCTGACTGTGATTCTGCAGAAAGTTTGAATGTGTTCGGTGACAGGTTGCAGCAAGTGCTGCCTGCACACAATGCAGCCCAGCTGGTTTCCACAGAGAACTAGAACACAGAGCTTGGACACATGCCACAAAAATCCTGCTCTGACAGGAAGGTTTGGTTCACAAATTACAGTTCTGCTGCAAAGACCAGATATGCAAATACATTTAGCAAAAACTGACAATTTGACTTCTTAAATTCCTGCAGCATGCATGAAAAAATACTTGTAGTGTACTATAGTGTAACTTATAATCAACACTAATATGATCAGAATCAGAATTCCTTTTGTTTATCCCTGAGGGGAAATTCTTTAAATACCCCTGGTTTCATCCAGGACAGCATGGTAAACGGTGATGAAATAAAACAAATGCAGCATATCCCTGTGGATGCCCTGCTTCCCTGTGGTGTGGTATGTGACTGCATCAGTCTCTCAGTGTCCAGCCAGCAGCTCCAGCCTCTCTCTCTATGTGGCTGTAGGCTGAGAAGCATGCCAGGCAGGCAGAGCTGGTAACATCTGATTTTCATTAAAGTACAAGCTCCTCCTCGCACACAAGACCCCTCACAATGAAGGAGAAAACAGCAGAAGGAACTATTCAGGCGAGAAGAAAGTGCGTTTACACAAGCTGAGCAACTACACCAACAATGCACTAATGATCCAACTCACACATGATCTTTCAATACAACTTAATTCATCGTCAAGCTTTCTTCTCTGCGCTTTAAAAAAAGATTTCCTTACCTCAAATAAAGAAAGGGAGAGAGAGAGAGAGTGGCTTCTGTTCTTTGCGCCCCAGGCTCGGGAGGAGAGCTGAGCCCTGTTCAAAGCTTCTCGTCTTCCTGGAGTCTGGTTGATCGGTCTGTGTTTGCCTCTTGTGGCGGAGGCTCCAGACATTTAGTCATAGCTGCGTACTCAGTCGAGTTATTTTGGCTCAGAGTCCAGCCCCTCTTGCTTTCTCCGCCGCTGTAACCCGAGCCAGGTGTTTCTGACACAGCTGGTCCAGGTGAGCTCTGAATGTGTCCTTTTGATTCATTTTTACACATATTTTCCTTTCCACCTAGGCTGCGTTTTGGGAAACACTACAAGCTACATTACGCTTTTATTATATATTTTTTGTTTATATCACTAAATATAAATACTATAAAAGCATATTTGCACATTATTTATGAAATACTTGGCCTTAATTATACATCCTCCGTGTATAAAAAGCTTATATTGTACTTAATAAAGCATGGGAAGTGCAATAAACAAATGTTCTGCAACAAAAAGATCATTTTAATTGCAAGTTTTTAATTTATTAAGAACATTTAGTGGAGAATATGTTGTGTACGGCATAGATTTTGGGCCTGTTTAGATAAAAGTTTATCTTAAATTGAGATTATAAGTGTTATATCAGAGATTACTCAATATTAGGAGGTGCAGCTCGATCATGTGCACAGTGTGACCTGCCTTGTCAATCATTAAACGTCATCACGTAAACTCTACGTATTACGCCTACTGCTGTGAAGTGTTTCCGCAAAGATGGTTGTCGGTGCCTTCCCCATCGCCAAGCTCCTCTACTTGGGAGTGAGGCAGATGAGCAAGCCCGTAGCGAACCGGATAAAAGCAGGAGCCAGGAGAAGCGAGTTCTTTAAAAACTACGTCTGCCTGCCTCCGGCCCAGCGTGAGTAACCGAGCTAACGGCCGTTTTAGCTTAGAGTTCACTGCTAGTCACCCCGAATACGCCATGAAAGCTAGTAGCTCTGAACCAACCAATGACATTGAAGTTCAATGGGCGATTTATCCAATCATCTAGAGTGGTTTATATTATTGACCAATAGCAGCCAAGCAAGCTAGGAGAGGGCGGGTCTTGTTTGTCATTGAGCAGATTGTATGAGGCATTGCTGTGAGGACATGACAGGACAACAGCTTTCCTATCAATTTAAACAAAATATTATATTAGATTTGAACGGATAAAACAGTGGTGACTGTCTATTGCGTTCTATTGGTCAAACATATTAAATAATTCTCCTCGTTTAGCCATTCAAAATCATGTTAAAATGGCTAGCTAATATTGCTAGCCTGTTTACAGTGTGTGCTGTTTATGGAAGTACTAGCCTTACATTTAAAAATGCATAAATGTTAGTGCTTTGTTCCAAATAAACATCTTATTTTGTGTTGACTGAGTACATCATAAAGAAACTAGCTGCATGCTGTTAGTGGTGCATTCACAATGATAATAAATGCTGTGTATATATAAGAGTGTATATAGAAATAAATCCTTTCTTCTAATTGTATTTCTAACTAAAGGATCTTTTTTATCACAGTGTATCATTGGATTGAAATGAGAACAAAGATGCGGATCATGGGCTTCCGGGGTTCCACCATCAAGCCACTAAACGAGGAGGCTGCTGCAGAGCTGGGTGCTGAGTTGCTGGGAGAGGCTATCATCTTCCTTATCGGTGGTGGATGCATGGTGTTGGAGTACAGCAGGCAGGCTACCAACTCTCGAAACAAAGAGGAGGAGCTGAACAAGACCATAACAAACCTACAGACTCAAGTAGCAGAATTAGAGCTAAACACAGAGACTATAAATGCTCAGCTCAGAGAGATCAACAGGCAACTGGTTTCCTTTCCCATGCCCACCAAAAAGTGACTGAGTTAGGTGTTCGCTATCCTATGTGGCACATGTTGGTCTGTGTGTAAAAGAGCAAGAGTGCACCTGCATAGCACTATCATATGTACAGTCTGGTAACTGCCCCACTTCGCACACACCGCTGAAGTTTGGTGGAAGCAAATCAGGGCGCTGATGATTGGGCGCTATTATTTGCTCATGGTTTGAGCAACTAGTTGTAAAGGGAAATTGCTATGATATTCATAGTGAATTTCTATGTTGGATCTTGCATGTTCATATATAAAGTTAATTTGTGACATCAAAGAAAATATATTTTATAACAGCTCCAGCATATTACTTTTTAAGTGAGAGATCCTTTTGGATAAAATGCTCATTTTCAATTTTCATGCATTATTATTAGCTTCAGCTGTGGGTAATGTGTGTAATGCCAACTGGAGGAAATAAAGTGATATGTTGTCTGTTAATAAAATTTGTCTCGACCTCAGTATGTAAACATTTATAGGCTTAAAAGCCCATGTTTCCCCCCAGAATGTGTGATTTTCCGCGATGGATGTTAAACTACATTACCCAGCATGCTTCGACTGCAAACACTTCCGTTTTAGAACGTACCAAGGACTTAAAATGCAACGGAAATAAAATGCAGACTTGCCATCATAATTGGAGTAGAAAACAAAAGTGAACAATAAATTGATGTCGTTTACTAGACACAAGATTACATACACTTTGAAATGTATTTAAATTCGCAGTTAAAACCTCAAATAACCCGAACGAGTGGTACAGTCTTGCTAGCTTCCGGTTTGAGTTTCGATCTGGTGTGTGACGATAGAGGGCAGTAGCGATTCCCTGAATCCTCTACAACGACTTACCCGCGCAACTCGCGTAAAGGAGGTAGGCCTCAACTCTATTTTGATCATATTTTGCTTCATTGCTGTGTTATAAACTGACGAATTAATGCACTGAATGCAATACATTTACATATAAAGATAGAGTAAGTTTGCAGTTTGCATAGTGTCTGAGTTAAAGCTACTTGGCTGCAATGGTTGTCGGTACGGTAGCTAATGCTAGGCTAAGAAGGTTATCAACGTTCGCCAGTTGGAGAAAGCTTCCGGCGAATAAGAATTATAGTTTAAGTATTCTGGTGGAGTTTTGTCGTGCAAACATTTTAAGAGGGGGAGTTCATTGCAAACATCGGGTTATGTGGTTTACAGACAGCAAACCTAGCAAGGTGCAAAGCGTAGTTTCTCTCCAGCGCTGCTAGCCTAGCCAAACAGTTGGTGTACCCTGTTTGGCTGCGAGAGACTGCCGCGCAACAGCTATCGATTTGAAAGTTAGATGCTGTTGTGTTAACTATATGTGACTATTTCCCATTCGACAGACCACTACACCAGACATCAAAGAAATAAACAAAACAGAAACACCATGAGTGTTGACGTGAAAAAACTGAAAGTCAACGAGCTAAAGGAGGAGCTCCAGCGCCGCGGCCTGGACACCAGAGGCCTTAAGGCGGACTTGGTGGAGAGACTGAAAGCGGCTCTGGAGGCTGAAGCTCAGGCTGATGCCTCAGAGCAAGGCGAGCAAGAGGATGACTTCAGCCAGGATTATCAAGAGACTGAAGACAACGAAAATGGAGAGGATGTCCAAGAGCAACAAGGTAAAATGTTTTTTTTATTTAGAAAGTTTTCCTTTCTATCAGGCATTGATTATTACCATAACAGAAACTGAAACTGTTTGCCGTATTTGCATAACAGTCATGAAACAAAAGAAATTATTTTAAAGTCTTCTGTTCCCTGTGATTATTGTGTTTAAAGAGAACAGTGTAGTTGCATTTTACAATTTAGTGCTTGAAACTAAAAGTTTAGAATTTCCTCTGTTGATGTACAGAAGAGGCTGACGACTATGGTGATGATGATGAAGGTGATGATGATATTGAAGGCGAAGATGATGCCCCTCAAGATGAAGATGGGGGCAGGGATTCAGGAGGCTACTACGAGGAGGAGGAAGAGGAGGAGGAGCCAGATGAGCCAGAGGAGGAGGCAGAAGGCGAGCCCTACGAAGCTCAACCAGCTTCAGACTCAGGTCACAGCATGCCTGACTTCACCGCGGATGTGGATATAACCAAATCGGAGATGATGTCAGAAGAAGAGCCCAGGCATGTGGTGAAGGAGGAGGAGCAGCAGCAGCAGCAGCAGCAGCAGGAGGAGGAGGAGGAGAAGGAGAAGGAGAACAACACTGAGAGTAGACAAGGTATGGTGTTTTTAAATGTAATTAAACAGGCTGATGCGTTTTTTGGAAATTTTGTGGACTAATTTACATTTGGCTGCTTTTTTAAACAAAGCATTTTACTTACAGTCCAGTTCAGAGAGCAGCTTTGTAGACGGGCATTAGTAAAATTACTTTCAGTGACTTATAAACTTATTCGTGTATCATTTTAGATGTCAAAGTGGAAGTCAAAACGGAAGATGAGGCAGAGCCTGCTGGAGACAGAGAGCAAGACATTCCCAGGACCGAGCAGCAGCCTGAGCAAGAAGCAGACCAGGCTGAGCAGGTCAAAGTGGAACCTGAGAGAGGGGGACATTATGGCCGCAAGAGACCATACGAGGAGAGCAGGGGTTATGGCTACTACGAGCACCGCGAAGAAAAAAGGTACGTTTGATTATGATCTTTTGAATTAGATTTCTAGGTGGTGTGAAATTTTTGTGTATAGCTATAGCTATAGTTTATGACTTAACTTCATGCTGTTATTATTGCACAGATCCAGAACTCCACAGCCCCCTGCTGAAGACGAGGAAGAGAACATTGATGACACTCTCGTTACAATTGATACATGTAAGTAAATAAGGATGAAGAAGATGTGAACTGGCTGGCTTTGCTATTCAGTGTGTATCTTTTAAGGGAGCTCATTTACCCTTACAGCAGAAATGTTAATATTTCTTAGACCTGTTAATATCTGTAGACTTTGTGTGCAGTTTGAACACAGTGTTACACAAACAGTCAGTGTGTATTGACCACACATTTGGACTTTCAGCAGGCTTTGGATTGTGTGTAATCTGCAGTGATAGTAACCACTGGGTTTATCAGAAGAAGAGAAGTAAACTCAGGAGTGTCACGTTTCAGTGTTTGTCAAAGCTATCTGCTATGACATAATTTTCAAACGCATTACAATCTTTCTCTGCCTTTCTTTCAGATAACTGTGACTTGCACTTCAAAGTGTCCAGAGATCGCTACAGTGGGTATCCTCTAACCATCGAAGGCTTTGCTTACTTGTGGGCTGGGGCACGAGCGACCCACGGTGTCACACAGGGCCGTGTGTTTTATGAGATGAAGGTAATATGGACATGCCTTTCCCTAATAGCAATGTATTTGATGACTGATGACTTTGATGTTTTTAATTTTTTTTTTTAAAATGTCTTCAGATCAATGAAGAAATCCCTGTGAAGCACCTGCCCAGCAGCGAGCCAGATCCCCATGTGGTCAGAATTGGATGGTCCCTCAACACTTGCAGCACTCAGCTTGGTGAGAAGAACATCTGTTCCATTATTGAACATATACATTTTAGCACAAATAAATGTTGAGTACAGTTGGTTTATTTGTGTTACATTTGTAGGTGAGGAGCCATTTTCTTTTGGATACGGAGGAACAGGAAAAAAATCCTCCGACTGCAAATTTGCAGACTTTGGTGAGAAGTTTGGTGAAAATGACGTCATCGGTTGTTACATCGTAAGTGTCCATCATTATACTTGAAATGTCATGTTTTTCAAACACGGTAATCATGTGCGTAATATTTGTGTTTTCATGTATTTCTTATTATTTTAGGACTTTGAGAGCAATGATGAGGTGGAGATGGGTTATTATAAAAACGGAGTGGATCTGGGTGTGGCTTTCCGGACGACCAAAGAGGAACTGGCCGGCCGCGCTCTGTTCCCACACGTCCTGGTGAAGAACTGTGCAGTCGAGTTCAACTTTGGACAGAAGCGGGAGACATACTTCCCTGCTCCAGAGGGATACACCTTCATCCACAACCTTGATGTTGAAGACAAGATCAGAGGCACCAAGGGACCGGCCAGCAAATCTGACTGCGAGGTAAGGCCGCTCGTTACGTTTCTTTGGCCCACAAAAAGAAGTTGTGATTGGTATAATTCCTTCAATGAATGTGTTTATTTGAATAATTTGAACATTAAACCTGCTGGAGAATAGTTGACTTTAAAGTTTGTGATCATTCAAAACACATAAATCCATATTTAAATAAATATAATTTTGATTTGAAGTAAAAAAAAAACTGCACTTCTTCTGTCAGATTTTGATGATGGTGGGCCTCCCTGCTTGCGGAAAGACCACTTGGGCCATAAAGCATGCTGAGACCAACCCTGACAAGAAGTACAACATTCTGGGCACGAACGCCATCATGGATAAGATGAAGGTAGGCGTTTAATCCCCAAGTACGAACAAAAATAACATTCACAAACATTTACGCCGAGTTGTGGAACTGTGCAGGTGATGGGTCTGCGCCGCCAGAGGAACTACGCCGGACGCTGGGATATTCTGATTCAGCAGGCCACCCAGTGTCTGAACAGGCTGATCGAGATCGCCGCCCGCAAGAGACGCAACTACATCCTGGATCAGGTACTGCCCCTCCACCCTCCACACTCCACATGCTCTGATAACTCACCACAGTCAGTCAATGTGCCCTGATGATCACTCTCTCTCTAATGGATTATTTATTTATCTTTCAGGGGGTCTCTGTGTATTATAGAGTAGAAGAAGCTTTGTTCACCCTCTTTGTCACTTGCTTGTCATGCATTGTTAAAAGAAACTGATTAATGGCTCTCATAAGTGACAGAATATGTCCTGTTTTCATTCCGCAGTATATTTGCACTTGCTATTTCTTGTCATATATACAGTATTGTTTGTCTTGTGAATTTCAACAATGTACAAGTAAACCATGACTATGTAAAGATGTTGAGAAACAAGTAAGCTCTGACTGGTGAGTAAGAAAAACACCTTCTGTTGCTAATTTAATAAGACAGAGATGATAGCTTGTTAAAAGCTATTTTTTAACGTGAGATACATGGAACTTTTGAGTGTGTTTTTTAATTAATTGACCCTCAAGGTAAGTACTGACTAACAGGTTTTAGATTTTCAGACCCTTGTGTTCAGCTAATGTGATTTAAAAAGGTAAGTGGGTCTGATGGCACACTATGGCTTTACTATGGAGACTGTGAGTATGGGCAGGTAGGTAATATCTGTCTGTTGTTGTCTGGGCTTGGACTGGAGTTCTCGTGGAGATAAGGTGAGTCGAGGTGAGTTGTTGGGGGACCCGTATAGAACAGTAGGTCGTTTTTTCACGTAGCATGAAAAGCTTGAGCTTTACTGCGGTTTTAGAAGCTCAGAAAGGGACGAACTTACAGCAACCCAAGGCTTTGTCGATGTTGTGCTCCTAACGGATGAAGAGCAAATATTCTCTAAAAACCGTAATACATAGTGTAGACATGATTATGGCTGAAAGAAGGGACAGATAAAATGTTTGGTGCTGTTAGTTGCATGTGTTTTTGTCGCAGCGTCTGCTGGTGGCGGTGAAACGTCTGTTTGAATAACAAGGCATGGTGGTGCTGAGCTATGAACTTAAAACACCCAACGAGGATCGATTGTTTGCTTTTTTTTCTTAAGGTCTTAAAAGTTAAGTTTTAAACATGCGCCAAGGAATATGACTGTTTCTTAGACTTTAATCGACAAATGTGTAGCATTTTATGCCATCTATGGAATCACTAAATTGCATTTAATGACAAAATATAGGCTCAGTACCAGATATTGTACATTAATCCTGATGTGTTGGATGGTGTGCCATTGGAGACATTTTGGAAAGCTTAAAAAATTTACTTTGCAGATGATTGAGATGGTTGCTGACTTCTGCTAAGATCTTAAGAAAGCTAGCAAGTAGCAGTTGGCTGCTCTCTTATTGGAAAATCAAAAGCCTTTAGAAGTGATCAGATGCTTCTTGCTGTTGCACCTGAAGGTCTTTGTCATATTAAAGGGGGAAAAACACCTTAACTGCTAGTACTTCCTCACTGGACTCTGGCCCAGTTTGAAACCTTGCAACATAGTCAAATATCGGGGATCTTGTGAGATGGCTAGTTTGAAGTGTAAATGTGTAAATATCCTGTAATCACATTCAAAACGTGTAGCTCGACGTGTAGCTTGATCATAGCTCGATCTGAAACGTGAATGCCTAAATGATGTTGGGTAACTTAAGCAGGCATGCAGCACAGTCTAAACAGTTGTGGGGGTCCCCCTTTTCATAACATCCATCAGCAGTCATCGGGCACCTGTTCATACAGACTGGTGAGGTAAGTCTGTGGAGTGACGAGAGGCCTCTAGCACCTGAGTTAAAAAAAAAACAAACCGATTAAAAAAAACCGTAGACTGACCTCCAAGCCAAACCTCTCTCACTTCATTATTGCAGGGTTCCAGCTTCCTTCCAGTGGAAAGCCAGTACAAGTAAACAATAACAAACAAGCTTCTACTTCTTTCTTGTCACCATTGCTAGACAAATGTATATGGATCAGCAAGGAGACGAAAAATGCGTCCTTTTGAAGGTTTTCAACGCAAGGCTATTGTAATTTGTCCCACGGACGAGGATTTAAAAGAACGAACATTAAAGCAAACCAATGAGCAGGGGAAGGATGTGCCCGATCATGCTGTTTTAGAAATGAAAGGTAGGAATGCTGTGGAAACAACAAATAAAACACCAGATCTACTTTTTTACTTTTTTCTATGTGTTGTCTCTTTAAAAAAAAAAAATCAAACTTGGAAGATGTCCCCTCCCCCCTTTCCCTCCCCCCCCCCCATCATAGCCTTTGGCCAGATATCAGACTTGGACATTTTTTTTTTTAAAACAGTCCACTTGAATTGATTCTTATTTTTTGCCCTCTATCTGCCACTTTTGCCATTCAGCTTTTTTCTGACGCACTGCAAACTGAGACTTTGGTCTTGCAAAGGTCATGTAGTATTAGAGCTAATATTGCACAACTGGCTTCTGCGAAAAGGACACCTAAACTTACAAGCAGTCACATGCCCCAAGAAGTTGGAAGTTAATTTGTAACCCCTTCATTACATCAGCTGTCCTTGGTTTGCAGTGCCGTTTCCTCTTCTCACCAACCTTTAAGTTTTTCCTTTTTGTCCCTGCCCCTCCCCTCCTCTACTGAAGTCTCCTCCCTCTCCTGTGTCTGCTTTTTAAAAACAAATGTTTCCTCCATGTTCCCCTTGGAGGTAATGTTTGTTCCCTTTTACCCTGCCATCTGCTTTCATTATCTGCTCTTAGTTTCTCTGATTTACGCTGCCCATGTATAATAGTAATTGTTTTTCATTTTGTCTTCCGGTGGTGTGGCTGCTCTGGTCTTCACTACAACCCCCTTCCCCTCTCTCTCTCTCTCTCTCTCTCTCTCTCTTTCTTCTCTTCCTCTCCATCCATCTCTTGCTGGATGGGCTGTCTCTTCTCTTCCTCCTGTGGTCACCTCTTGTCGCTCTCCAAGCCAACTTCACTCTCCCCGAGCCTTGCGACTTCCTGGAGGCAGTGACGTACGTTGAGCTGGAGCGTGAAGAGACTGAAAAGCTGGTGAAGCAGTACAATGAGGACGGCCGCAAGGCTGGCCCACCCCCCGAGAAACGCTTCGACAACAGGCAGGGCGGGTTCCGTGGTCGCGGCGGAGGTAGCTTCCAGCGGTACGATAACCGTGATGGATCCCGCGGCAGCTACCAGAACCGCAGCGGAGATGGCGGCAGTGGATACAGAGGAGGTGAGCAGAGACGACATTTTTCCTACCAATCTTTCAAAAATCTACACAATAATTTGTGCGATAACAAAGATTTGTTTTACATGTTTTATGATTCCTTTTATTAAATTTTGCAGGATACAGTCGTGGCAGCTATAACCAGAACCGATGGGGCAGCAGTTACCGTGATGGAGGTTTTGATGCACGTTCTGGATATAACCGCAGCCAGCAATCAGGGGGTAGCTACAACCGCCCAGCCCCTTACAGCAAGGGAGGATACAACCAGGTACTTAACACAGTAACATTCAAGTAAATATGACTTAATAAAATTCAGAAAAAAAAACTAAACCGATGTGTTCTCCTTTTACCACCAGGGCTACAGCCAGAGCTACAACCAAGGGTACAACCAGGGCAGCTACAACCAGAATTACTACAGCAACTACAGTCAGTACCCAGGATACAGCCAGAGCTACAGCCAGACGCCAGCCACTGCACAGACCTACAACCACCACCAGCAGCAGCCGCAGCAGCAGCCACAGCAACAGCCGCAGCAGCAGCAGCAACAACAACAGACCCAACAAAGCTACAACCAGCAATATCAGCAGGTAGGAGGAACCAGCTGTCCACTCTCTATGCTGCGTCTGTTGATTTTCTCCCGTTTCTGTTAGTATCCTGCACTCGCCTGTCCACGTGTGTGACCGAAACCTTTCGGTAGAATGTTTGTAGTCAAATAGAAACCGTGTCTGTGGACAGTAACTCCACCAGCTGTCGGCCCCCTTCCCCTATCATTCCTCTGTCTTCTCCTTGTATCGTTAGCCCTAGACGGCCAGTATTAAGCTGTGAAGTCTATTGCAGCCAAAAAAAAATTGCAGAAGTGTCGTTGTGGTCTTTGAACCACGACCATGCTACATTTAGGGAGGGAACTGCTCACCAACAGAATCATGAGTTTACCCTTTTTCTCTGTTCTTTTCCTGCAGTATGCTCAGCAGTGGCAGCAGTACTACCAGAACCAGAACCAATGGAACCAGTACTACAGCCAGTACGGCAGCTACCCCGGACACGGCAGCCAGGGCTCATCTTCCGGTTCCCAGTAGCTTCGCTCTGCACCCACCCGTTTCCTGAACACCTCTGACCTCTGCAGCAAATTGAATTTTGTACAGTCCCACATTATAATCACAGCCCATAACATTGTCTGCTTCCTTCACCAATCGGTGTACACATACAGCTGTATACACTTTGATGTCTTTTCATTCTTTCTACTGAATTAAGTCTTACTCTTTAAGCAGTGGCTTTGAGGTGGTAGATCATAGGTATCAAGGCATTTAATGAATGTTATTGATTATGCATTGAATGTGGGTGTCTGGACTCCACATTTCCTACAGATTTAAGAGGTAATTGTATATTTCTAGGATGCATAGTGTGGAAAAGTTGACAGGAAACACACGGGAAAGCCTGAGTAAGTTTTTTGCTTGCTGTCAGAAGCTTAACAAAGAACAAAAAGTGCATGCTTTTTACCTTCACACCCCGCTCCTCCTCCTCCTCCTCCTCCTCTGTCTTGCTCTTTACTTTTCAGTTACCGAGTAAGCACATTTTATTTACCTGCAATAGATTTCAAGCTTTATGGATTTTTTTTATAGATGTTGATACTGTAGTATTTAATCCAGTCATTGAGAAGAATATTTTGCCACTCTTGTTGAGTAGATGTATGTGGATTTTTTTTTCTTCCTTCTTCTTCTTTTCAACCTTTAGTGGTTGCAGTTCATTGAGTCCAGTAGTTAAAGCCTGTTCCCATTTTTTTCTACCTGAAAATGAACATCTGATTTTGACCAGCTGTCTTCTTGTCTTTATACAATAAACACCGTTGTATACACCTGGAGATTTTGGGTGCTGGAGATTTTGACTGAAGTCAAACACCACACACAAACAGGAGGGTTTGTCATTGTGGGTTTTGTATTTACGGACAAAGGACAAAACAAAAAAAAAGCATTTAGCTAAAAAAAAGACAAATGGCACTTCTTATTTCAATGAAGATATTGAAAGACAAAAAAGATGTCAGGGCAGGAAATCAACATTTTCTTCATTTAAGTATAAAAAAAACAGGAACTTTGAATTTGCAAAGTTAACTGAGGAATTAACTGGAAGTTTGCTGCATTCACATGAGGAAAAAATAACAAAATAAGCTGTTTGTGAGTTCATGTGAGGCCTGCCCTGCATCACAGATTACAGCGTTTCTCTGCTGCTACATGTCTCCATAGGCCCGAAAAACCAACCACTCAGACTGCAGAAGGCATCTACTTAATTCAGAAAAATTGAATTATTTTCGCCTTTTCATTTGCAACTCTTATTTCTAACCCTTATTTCAGAGAAACTCCTTATTTAAAGCTTTATTTTTTCCTCTTGAGTGTGAATGCAATATACTTCCATGCAAAAACCATTTAAATTCATAACTGTAAATAAAAAGTCTTCAGTTATGATGCAAAAACTGCCTCCCACCTACCACCGGGCCTGATATAAGCAGACTGAGGGATGCTGGCAGCATAGTCTGGAGGGTTCAGGTAATGATTGCTTAGCTGTCGTCGTGCTCAGAAGAGCCACAACATCCATTTTTCATCCAGCTCTACAGGAAAGTTTTGACTTGAGGGGGAAAAAATATCAGATACCACACAAAACAAAAAAAAGAGAAGCCAAATAAAGAGCAAAGCGAAATCCGTTTGTCCTTCCAGGTTTACACGCAGAGGTTTCATGTAGCTGCCTAATGTTAGTGTTAATTTCCTACCCTGTGTTTGTGTGGATGATCTGGAAGAAAATGACTTTATGGGCCGAGGTTGTAAAGAATCTTAGCACCAGACAAACAAAAAAAACAAATAAATTACAGAAGGAATCAACGTTTGAAGCCAAAGAGCCAAACTAATAAGACCTGACAGAGACAAAGACAATTTCACAAACAAACAGGAAGGAGTCCATTTTTAATCCCTGGTGTTCTGAGGTGAATCTCATCAGTTCAACACGGGGCCAGACAGTTTCAGCTGTCAGAGAGGTGGTGAAAGTTTTAGTTTTTTGTGTCCATGTGGGGGGGGAAAGTGAGAGCTCTCAGTCCGGCTCTCTGCTTTTGTCCTTGTACAGGTGGAGCTCCTCCATCTTCTCCTGCAAAAACGAGCAACCTCGGCTTCTCTGTGGCAGAGTGCTGACCTGGAACAAAAGCTCAGTGTTAGGGATAAAATGATAAAAGGACATGACATCCTGTCCGTCTGTGGGAGCAGCTCTCTCACCTTTCTGTCTGGAAATGTGTGTGAAAGAGAGTTGAGGTGGTTTCCCCTTCTGTCCTTCCTCTCAGGCGTCCACACTCCAGGATCTGTCTGAGTGGAGCGGTCCGACAGCGTCGAATCATCTGCGTTATTCCTCCAGATGGAGGTGCTCTTGTTGTGTTCTGTTTCATTACTTTGTGGGAAAACGAACGCCTCCTCCTCTGAACCTGACAGGAGACATAAAACATCAGTGTGAGGAGTTCAGAGTCGTTTTCTTGTTGTGGTTTTTCTGTCTGAGGGCAGCAAACAGTGTGTCTCTTGTGTTTGTGGTGGACGTACTCCAGCTGTTACCCTTGGTCCTTGAGTCGGGTGCGGGCGTGCACGGGCAGGACCCGGTGGTGTTTTTGTGTTTCTTCAAGCACTCCATTCTCACCAGGTCTCTGCAGTGTCTGTGACAGTTGATCCCACAATCTGGGAGACAAGAGACAATATTAAGACTTCTTCTTCTGCCACTTTAAAGAGCAGGTCCCTCAGATTAGACAAGGGGGCCCTGTGGATTATCCAGACTAACAGACTGGAACAGCATGGCAGCTAAAATCTCAAAACCTGGACCCAAACCTCAGAGAAAATGTAGGTTTCTGTGAGTCACAGTGAGCACATGTTAGATCAGGTTTGTGACAAAGTCCATGTGGAGTTGTGGAAAAGTTCTCGCTGATGATGGGACACTACTTCCTGCCACAAATCTGGCCAAAAAATCAACAACATGCTCACATCGAAGTCATGACTTCTTAACGGTTGAATTCATGCGTTCTTGTAAAATCTGTAACACAAGTTTCTTCACACAAAAGTTTCTGGCTAACTCTACACACAGGACTCATGGGCTGCAGCAGTGTTTGTGTGATTCAAACGTCTGCCATGGTGAGAACCAGCTTCTTTGCAGAGGTGTGCTGGAGAGCCGACAGACTGCTTTTTTAGAATAAGTTTGTCCAGTCTGTCGGCTCTCTAGCACACCTCTGCAAGCGACCCGACTGTCAGAGCCGTGCTCACCAGCTCAGACTAACACACCTTTTTATTTATTTTAGATACTTTAATAATCCCAGAGGGAAATTGTTTAAGGCTGCCAAGCAGTGTCATATGACTAGCAAGGCGGCCACACAGGCACAGGCGAAGTGTCTTGCCCAATGACACACAGCAACAATTTAGGGAGGAGTTGGGATTGAACCACCGACCTTCTGGTTATTGGACAACCCTGCTATACCACTGAGCCACTGCTGCCCCAAATTGCTTAAGGCAGTCCAGCAAAGAGCACCATACACCAGTGAGTACACTGGAGGCTATGCGGGTAAAGTGTCTTGCCCAAGGACACACAACAGTGACTAGGGAGGAGTTGGGATTGAACCACCAACCTTCCGGTTATTGGACAACCCTTGATTGATAGATTAGAGATAGATTTATCACAATTTATCAGTGTGAGTGCAGAGATAGTTGTGTAAGCTGCTGTGTTAATGTACTAATTGTATTTTGTCTTGTACACTGCTGCTACAATGACCAAATTTCCATATGAGTATTAATAAAGTTAATCTTAATCTTAATCTTAATTTGCTGGTTACTATTATTGTCATAATATTTTGCTCTTACAAGGGAATTATCACTTGCACAGACCGCTTTATAAGTGTGAACTGGTCCTTTAAATTCTCTCCCTGTCTTCCTGTGATGTCATGTTCTGATCAAGCTCATGACTGTTGACGCCTGACTGATCTTGTAGGTTTGTCTTTGCTTACCTTTGCAGTGATATCCTTGTTTGATGACTCCCCACAGCTAAAACAAAAAACACAAAGACAAGAGACATCATGTTGTTGTTGTTGTTTTGTTTTTTTTACGCAGTTTGATTGGCCAATTTGTGTGAAACCAGAGACATCAATAAGGAATGACTCACAAAGCCTCCACACGTGTCGCAGAACGTCGGCCTCTTGTATGTGGTTTCATGGAAGTTATGTGCGTCATTGAAGTTGTAGCCCAGCTTGGCACACACAGACATTCCCCTCATGAAGTAAGAGGTGATTTCCTCACGGCTGATCTGTCCCTCTCTGAGCAGAACATTTTCCAACAAGAGCAGCATCTTTTTTAATGTCATACGCATATGTTTTGTTATTTGTGTGAATGGTTGCCACGACAACAGGTACAGCTTCCTCACCTGTCAGTTTCTTGCGTGCAGAAGGAGAAGGGGAAGTTGGCTGCTATTTTTTCAAAGTCCTCCAGTGAAATGTAGCCGTCCTGGTTCTGGTCGTAGTTTTTCATTATGGACTGCAGGGGGGGCACCAGAGCCATCAGATCACTCACTTGTCATGCAACTGTTTTTTTTTTGTTTTTTTGTTTAGTTCTGTTTTAATCTGCCAGTAAAAAGGAAGTGAAAGGTAGGAGGCTGACGCAGAGGCGGCATACTCACATCCACCATCTGCTTGACGTGCTTGGATATGGTGTCGGGGTCGAGCCTTGGGGTCACCCCTGAGCCCCACTCTGCCACCACCGGCGGTTTAACTGGAGCTACAGGCTGTGTGGATGGAGAGACGCAACGGTGAGACACGAAAGACTGTGAGAAATGACAAGAAAGAGCACACCCACCACATAACACACTTCCCTAACGTACGCGCTTTGATGTGGCTGACTTTGATGTATTTCAGCACCGAGTCTGTGCTTTTGTTTTGGAAGAAGATGTTACACCCACAGAGAGCACACACACATGTCCATCCCTAGTCTGCAAAGAGGTTAAAGCAACTGATGCAGATCAGACGGAGCTCCCCTCAGCTGTACTGACCTGGATTTTGGGGTTCTTGGGTTCCTTTGTGTATGAAAGTTCATATATCTCATCCTCAGTGTAGTACAAATCAAGAGAGAGCTGTTAAAAGAAGACACAGTTTAAGACTTAGGTCTCTGTGGAGTCCTGTCATCTGAGTTCTTAAGACCCCTCCCTCATACCGTGAGCAGGTGCAGGAGGTCTTTGTTGGCCTCGAAAGGCGGCGTGCAGCTGTGGATGGCCAGCAGGTCGCTGATGTTGCTGTACAGGTGCTGCAGTTTGCTCAAGTTGATCTTCTCCCCGTCTATGTAGTCCGGCAGGGCCTCGTTCAGCGAAATCAAGTCCTTCAGGTGGACCCCGAGGATGGGCACCTTGAAGCCGGTGCACTCATTGTAAACCCTTCGGTAGTTGCTGTAGTTGCTGCGTGAGGAGAGCAGCTCTGTCATTTCACTCAGGGCCTGAAAGAAAACAAGAAATCATCCTTGAAACAGGGACGTCTGTGCAAAGACTCACATGTTGTTCTGTGTTAAACCCACGGGTCCACGTTTGTAAATAGAATACCACTTATTTATTCAAACTTTTTGTGCATTTTTCTACAGTATATATATTATTTTTCAATGCACACAATCAGATTTTGTCCATTTTGTCATCAAATGGAATATTCTTGATGTCTTTGATGCACTATTTTGAATAAACTTAACGCTTTCCTTCTTAAAATAGGTTTGTAATGAGCTTAAAGGTTAAAAAAGTAGAGAATTCATATCAGGACATGACAAAGAAACCACACACAGGGAGGTGAGGGTGTTGGCGCTCAAAGAAAAACAACACCTCACCTAAACTCTTTCATTATTGCTCCTCCTCATATAAAAGGCTACACAGATGGCCGTGACCTGCACCCTAACAAACCATCACGTATCATATTGAAATCTACGACCTAAAAATGAACTTTTGTGATTAAAACATGAATAAAAAGAAGAAAAAATAAATTCTGATGACAGTGAAGCCTGAACTGTGTCTGTGGTGATGTAGTCATCCACACCGACTCATGGTGTCATCTTGAAAATACCTTAGTGACGTCAGGAGGCAGCAGGTTGGACGTGTCTTTGAGGCGGGAGATGGAGCTGTGACACAGGCCTCCTGTGACGGCCATTAGAGTGTTAAAGTTTTGCAGAGCTCTGAGTTTCTGCAGAGGGAAAGAGCAGACTGATGTAAAACCCACACACACACACACATGTGCAACAAAACATAACAACACACACACACAACACACAGCTGCTTCTTACCTGAGCCACATGAATGAACTTGATGAAGACCTGAGCTCTCTGCTGGGCCGTGTGTCTGCTCAGGATCATCAGCTGAACCCACTGAGAGACGCCGTTACACATCATGACAGATCGCTCCAGAGCGGGGTTGTCCCTCACTGAACCTCGCACCACGTAGCTCCGGTAGTCCAGGAACTGAGGACAGAACACAGAGTCTGGATCTTTGAAAACAGCCAAGACATCTGAGAAACGACTTGGAGGAAGACTTGGAGACACTTATAGAAATATTCTTATGATTTGATGATCCATGATCTTTGATGAAGCCAAACAGTAAACCCCTTTAAAGGGACAGTTCACCCCAAAATCCAACATCTTTGCTACGTTTTCCTGAATCATGGAGACCTTTACCTTCTCACAGGACTAGATGTTTTTGTAATTTTTACAGCCCCTGAAAGTTCTGTTGAGCAACCTCAGCTGAATTTCAATTGCAAATGACGAAACTCCTGACTGAATTTTAAGGATATCGTCATCTTGTTCTCTAGCAAATCCTGACATGATCGGCCATCAACAGTTATGTCTGTTGCCTAGCAACCAAATTGTTCTTTTTAATCACACCTTTCCAAATAAACCAAACCCACAAATAAAGAACGACGAAAAGAAATCCAGCTACATTGTTTTGATTTGTGAAAATGCTATGACAGGAAAAAAAGGGGCGGTTCAGGAGTTTGTTAATGATTTTGCAAGTTTAGGATGTTTCACACTCATAGTTAGGACTTAAAGGAACCTTAGCTGTAAACACCACGGTTACCACACCGTTACAATAGAATCCACTCATCCTCTGTCCTGCAGACGCTCCAGACTTGAATCCTATGATGTCTATTTATATGTCTTCAGGGCACAGATCAGTGTGGCCCTCATACTATCAAAATATCAATAACCTGGTGTGGAGGCCTTTCACCTGCTTGTTTCAAGAATAGCGACATCTCTGTGAGAACGTTGAACTTACTGAAACGTTACAGAAGTTCTTGAACTCCAGGTAGCTGAGGTGCTCGGCCATCTCGTCCGGCTCCATGTGGTCAAAGATCAGAGACACCTTCCTCTTCTTCACTGAGGGTGAGGGCGCCTGGGATAAGTGCACATGAGGGCTTCTGGGAAGAACAAGCAGCCAGACAGAAATAGACGGTTATGCTATTTTTGGAAAAAACAGTATTTTCTATTTATAGAAAAACTTGTTTTGCCATGTAAGACAACGGAGATTCCTCCAGGGCATGAAGGAGAAAGAAAGAGAAAACACGGCTCACAGGCAGGAGGTGTCGATGAGCTGTGAGTGTGTCTCCTCTTTGTCGGACCGGACCAGCGCCCACAGGTCCCCCATGGTCTGCTCCAGGAGGGGGTCCACCTCAAACACCGCCGGGAACTGGCTGATCCACTGCCTTGCCACGAAGCAGAACAGAAAACATGTTTACTACTCGCAAATAGAGCAGGAGAACCAGTTCTGTCAGGCTCCATCATACAGCGGGCTCATGTGCCTGGTGGTGTCCTTACTCACCTGACAAGGTGGCAGATCTGCGTCCACCTGGGGCTCCTCTTGTCTGAGGGACAGTCCTTATAAGTGGGGGAAAATAGAGTCAAGGATCCAAACTCAGCGCTCAGATAAAGCACAGTAACATAGTAAACAGTGGCAGGAACATATACTTCAAATCTGCTTTGGAGACAAGCAGTGCCAAACAAAGCCAAGTCTGTTTCCTGATCTGATTAATTAATGTGAACATGTGATCGGGAGCTGTGCACCGGTGGGACCGGAGCGCGGCACAGCGAGGGCAGCAGGGGAGGATATAGGGTGAGAAGTTTCTGGGCGAACGTCTGAGATGGGACGACCCAGCTGTGCATCATGAGGGTCATGTGGACCAGCTGGGACCCTCGGGGGCTGGAAAGCTTCCCTTCTGAGTCTGCAAGAGAAACACAGCAATGTGTTCACACCGGGAGGGTTGAAGATCAGGTAGAGTGGAGATTTTCCTACAGGTGTGCCGATAAAGTGTCTGACAATGTTGTGTGTGTGAAGGACCACATCAAACCAAACAGAAACACACTATAATGCACATAACTGCCTGCTGCAGCTGAACTTGATGCAAAGTGCACAGTGTTTACTGTAGGAGACATTCCATCCCTCATAATTTAAAGGGTCAATACAACCAAAATAAGTACAGTAACTTTCATCAGGATGTCAAACTGTTTTATCATTTATATTTATTTAACAGAAGCACATGTTGGTTTTAACCACATTATTATTTTTTAACCACTTCTCGGTCTTAAAGCATCATTATTGCGCCTTCTCCTCTCTGTACGTCCCATCAGGAGCATCCATGCTTGTTTTTTTTTTGTTTTTTTTGTAAATCTGGATGAACTGACTAATGAAGAGTCCACTCAAAGAGAGAAGAGAGGGAGGTTTGTATGGTAGCATTGCATGGGAATGGCTGGCTGGATTCGGCAGGCCAGCAGAACAAAGCTTGATTGTATGAGACTGGCCTTTGTCTCTCTCCCTCCCTCCCTCCTCTCCCCCGTCAGTCTCTCTCACCCTGTTCCTCCCCTCTCTTTACTTTCACTGCATCTCTCAATTATATAACCTTGTTGTGATAGAAGCATAAAAGACACACATGATTTTGGGAACACATGCAGACATGTGGGGACAGAGACTAACCGAAGCAGTTCAGGCAGCGCTGGATCAGCTCATCCAGGCTGGCAGCGCTGGCGCTGGGAGCAGGGCTGGGGCTCTGCAGAGCCCGGCTGATGTCCTGAGGACTGGGACATGTATTCCTCCTCCGCTGGACCAGCTTCCCTTTCTTCTGGACACCAGGACTCTCCACGTTAGGCTTCCTGAAAAGAAAAAGACAGAGAAAGAGAAAGTGACACAGAGCGTAAGTGTGGTGAGACAGAGCAGGTCAGCATCGGAGGAAACACACACAGCTCCTCACAGCTGATAAGCTGCAGCTCTGCAGCTGCCTGAACCATCATGCAGACAACAACACAGCTTCATGTGTTCATCTGAAGCCACCGTGCCTGCAGATGAAGGCAGAACCACTCAGTCGTTCTGTGTTTGTGGAACAGATGGACGGCTTCTCAGACTAGTCCAGCAACGACTACTGTACGTCATTATTAGTGTGTTCAGATCCTAGCCACAGACAAAAAAGTACAACGTTACACCACCTCTGGAAGCTGTGCGTGTAACAATACATCACACCTCTGCAGCAAGGCATTGCAGCTGTTCCAGTCTTTTCTGCTTGTGAAACCCGACAGCTTTACCTCATCAGGTTTTAGAAATGAACTCCTGACAGTACAGAACTGATGATGACAACAAATCTGATTCAACCTGCTCTCTGCTTAAAACCAGGTTCAAATTCTGTGTCAGAATCTAGTCATGTGGTCTGGTTGGAGGACTACCAGGGGGGCCCACATCACATTTCGGGGGCCTCTTTAAGGGTTTTTTTCTGACAGTGTGGGTAAGTCAGGAAGCACTGAGAGATGGACCTACTTGATTAGGTGATTTTTTTTTTGTGTTAATGTCAAATTACTCTTTCAGGGATTTTCAAATACCCTTAAACACCAAACAAGAGCTTTTTCGTTTCATGATTAGATTTATGCTTCCTCTTCAGATCAGTTGAGCAATGTCTGACTGTATTTCACAATAACCAGTAACTCACTCTTGAGGGGATACGTTTGTGATGAGAGTCAGCACTGACCTGATGACTGCTCCTTAACACGCTCAGTGTTTCTTTTCTTTTTATTTGAGTGTTTTTTTCCACATGTTGCCCTCATTCATCTGCACGAACAGAGAGCAGCTACTCTGTAACGATTTGAAACTGTGTCGGTCCCTATACTGCAGCTAATGTGACGCCATTACCAGGAAACACCGCTGAGTTCAGAGAACTGGCAGCAAGTTCCCTGAATGGCCAGAGCTACATCCCCTTCTCTCTCTCTCTCTCTCTCTCAAACCTGCGTCGAGTGGAGCTCATTTTCCCACTCTCTCAATGCACAGACACACTAAAACTATACAGGTTTGAGGACGCTGATGACTGTACACTCTCATACAGGTGCACGGGGTGACATTCAGCTTCAGATCTATTTATACCACAAGCTGTACATGCTGTTCCACACAGTTCACTCTCAGCCATGCCTGGTTTCAAAAGATGAGGGGCAATGCAGCAGTGGCGATGGCGGCGCCGCTGCTGCCGGTGGTGGTGGAGATGGTGGTGGTGGTGACCCCCACCATCTCTCTGCATCCTGGTAAGTCCACCTCCAGGAGGCTGTTTTACAAACCTGCTGGACAAGAAAACCCCACTCCTCCTCCTCCTCCTCCTCCTCCTCCTCGCCTCATTACACATTCTGGCTACTGAATTCAAAACACTCAACAGCACAGCATGTACCACCACCACCACCACCACCACCATGAGCTATAATACTGAAAGAAGGGGGGGTGGGGTAAGCCTCGATTAGATAAGCTAAACAAGGGCACAACCAAGGAGCCTGGGTTCATTTCAGCCCCTGATGACACTCATGATGATGTGATGAGCTGCGGGGTCACATCCATCTTTGTCACGTTAAACTGAAGGAGGACCGTGTAACCTGCATAATTTGACTTGACCCTGCTACTGGTTTAAATCCCAGAGTCTGGAGCGTGGATCAGGTCACTGGGCCGCAACACTTACACAATTTGTTTTATAACAGTTTATCAGGCCTCCTCTACTTTATTGTTACTGTCAATATTAAACAGGCTGTTGGCACAAAGGGAGGTTCTGCATGTTCTGTGTGGCCTTCACTTTTAACGTTTACTGTTTTTTTATGATTAATATTCTTGTTCTGACTTTTAAACAATTCTTTTTTTTCTTATCTTTGTGCTCTTTGTTTCATCTCACCTCTCCCCCCAGCTTCAGAGTGGAGTGTCAAACACACATGAGAAATGCTGACGGGGAAATGTTGTTGATGTCATGATGTTAGTCAGGGAATTTCCCCCCTGAGCGATAATGAGCGTTAAAATATCTCTACAGTACAGCCTGACCACCTTAAGAGACACACACACGCGAGTGCTTTTGATAAATAGAGCCGGCGTGTGGTAGACTCATGCAAATCTCAAAGACAAATGGAGTTACTGTTACAGCATTTGCATCCAGCTTTTTCCAAAGAATCCAATGACTTAGGTAATAATTACCTTCTGTTTGTATGAGGGCATCCATGGAAACTAACTGCTGAGTAAAAAAAAACTAAACACATCATGTGCCATCACATCACTAGTTCTGTTTCGGGGAGACCTTCCACACCTCCAGCTCTTTTCCTCGTCCCTCATCCTTCTTCTCTTCCTTAGGAAGCAGCTTCCCCTTTAATTCTCTGGAAACCCCCTTCTTACTTTCTTTCCCATCCGTGTCAGGACTCCTGGCTGCAGATCCACCACCCCCTCTTCCTCCCCTCTCCTCTCTCTCTCTCTCACTGGTGGTGGGGGGATATGCAAATTCCTCTCTTTCTTTCCTTAATTGATTAATTGAAGCCCAGGCCCTTTGAAGGCCTTGTTTGTTTGCTGCTCTTTTTCCCCTCGCTCACAACCTGCGTTCTTGTTCCCCCACTTGCATCGAAGGGGATGCAACTCCTTCAACGAAGCCTTTCAACCATTTAAATTAACTGTTCCGAGTATTATAGTTAGTCAGAAAAATGCAGAAGCCAGAACGGTCCACCTGCACAGTACACTACAAAAAAAAATCATGCACACATTTGCATTGATCTAATTTTCTCTCTCTTGGTTTTGCATGTTAATTCTTTGTCCTGCCACTAAAGGGCCCCCCCTTAAAGTCAGGTACACATCTGAGTACCTTAACACTCAAACCTTTCATTCCAGGCAATCTGATAAGACCTGCGGTCACAACTACAGCAGAAAAAAAAGTACCACTGAAAACAGTCGTAGTGTAATTTCTCCTCAGTATCTCCACACATCAGATGCAAACTGAAGTGACATGAAAACAGAAATTCAAGCGGACAGAACAGAAAAGCAGAAGCATTTCCACAGAAAGGTGAGCAGGCAGCAACTGCAGCCAACTGTTGAATGTCAGGGGCCACTGTGTGTGCAGTACACACAAATAATTTGAGAAGTTGATATTCCTCGCTGATATGCAGGTCAAAGACACGAGCTGCAGCCTTTTTTTTTTTTTCTTTTAGCACAAAGCTTTGTGCATGCACACCGTCTAGACTGAAACACACACACACACACTAGAAGCAAAGAATAAACCTGTGCCCTTGTTTCTCTTTGACTTGTCATGAGCCTTTGCACAAACCACACTGCAACTCCGGTATAACCTCAGTCTTCGCACATCACTTCTGTACACAGAACACTTGCTGCTGACACATACACAGACCGACACTTGCTAAGAAAGTGAGCTGAGAGAGTCTCAGTTTGAACACTCCTCCTGTCCTCTCTTTAATTACCTTTTGGTCTTGTTCATTGCAGAGTTCTTCTCCTCAGCTGCACTCCTCCTCCGCTGGTGATCCGCACGGTCATCTGAGCGTGTCCTTACAGCTCCATGGTTGACCCTGCTCCTCCTCTTCCTCCTCCTCCTCCTCCTCCTTCTCCTCCTCTGTGTCCTCTGTGTGTGTTTTTATGTGCCCAGGCACAGGACGGAGAGCTGCAGGGGGTGAGGACTGCTCACCTGCCACTCATCGACTGAACTCCACGCCTAAAGCCTGCTTATCAGACCTCTCTCTCTGTGTGTGTGTGTCACCTCACCTCTCTCTCTCTCTCTCTCTCGCTCTCGCTCTGCTATCTGAAGACACCCATCAACCACAAATCATCAACAAAAAAGGCTTCATGCCCCCATTTCCTGCAACAAAGAAGACATGTTAAGACCAAACTGCCGCTTTGAAGTAGAGTGAGAGCGAGCTAGCAGAAGTCATTCACTTGTCCCTTCAACATAAACAAGTCAGCATCTTAAATGGAGGAACTGACTCTGACAGATAGGGGAACTCACATCAGTTTCTGTGTGTGTGTGTGTGTGTGTGTGCAAGGGGGAGGGGGAGGGAGGGGAGAGAGAGAGAACACAAATGTAGTACCATAGAGGAAGGAGGAGGAGAGTTAGAGATAGTGATGAGCAATCGTATAAGCACCATCACTACACTTTAGGAGGCGACATCTGCAGTTTTTTTTAAAAACACACACAGGCCACACCTAAATGTGTCACTTTACTGTTTTTTTATTGTTTGGTCATGCTTTAGGAAAGTGTGTGTGTGTGTGTGTGTGTGTGTTCAATCCTGACACGTATGCTGGATTTGTTCTTCCAGGGTCGCCCTCAAAAGCAAAATCACGCCTATCATCCTGATTTCTTCCTTTTCTTCTTCTCTGCTGTCTTTTCTCAGGGTGGCCATGTGATTACACAGGGAGGTCAGTGTTTGTGCTGCTGAATGTAGCCGTGCAGCTGGACAGGGAGCCTCAAAGGAATCCTTGTTTTATCAGCACCAAGAGGAAGAGGCAACCAAAACAGGGGGCATTAATGTCCACCCCAAAAGTCAGCAGAGGTGGCTTCTTCTTTCTTTGCTGCTGCAGGAAGCTGACTGGCTGTCAGAGGGGGTGTGGGGTGTGTGTGTGAGTGTGTGTGTGTGTGTGTGGCATTAAAAAGCAGAGAGAGATGCATGGAGCAGGCCTCCTGCAGAATGTGCATGCCAAGTCCAAAACACCTGATCAATATATTAGAAAGATACGTGATGTGGGAAAAAAAAAACTCACGTATCTCATATTTCCTCACAGTGTGGTAACTTTACTGTAATCTTAAGCAATACCTAATAAAACAGGAAGCAGTGCAATCAGCGCAGCTGATGACTCTAAAGACAGATCTAACTACAGGCTTTCATTTTTCAAATGATTCAACTGTTTTATGTGACTTCTGTGTTTTATTTTGGAGTTGTGTGTAAGTTGTGTTTATGCTTTTATTGTGTCATGCCCTGTGAACCGGAAGTCTTTTTTAAAGTCACAATAAGAGCAGATCCTCGCCTTTCTTTGGCACTTACAGCATGAGCTGAAAGTGTTGCTGTCTTAACTCGTTTATGTTTTTGTAGAAATCCTTATTTCCTCCTAAAATTCCTGCACAATTACCCACATTCGTCCTCCAGACAGCCGCCCTTTGAAGCCCTTTATTGGAGCGCCTGAAGAGCCCTGCGTACAGTTTCTGGTACAATGTCGCCCCCCGGAGGCGTAGAGCCGCACCTGCGCGTAAACACAGGCTGATTCGTGAGTTGGCAAAAATCAGGCACCAGCAGGTTAGTTCTGATCCAGGACTCATACTCCCAGAATTCATGTTAGTTCTGCCTCACTGGCGCATCACCTCCTCCTCCTCCTCCTCTTCCTCCTCCTCCTCCTCCTCCGCCTCCATCCTTCCTGTCCGCTTGATTACCCGCTGGACGGAGTTGTATCCCGGTGAGCACCGTGCTGCTGCTGCTGCTGCTGCTGTTTCAGTGTGAGATGGGCGAGAAAGGAAGCATGCTGAAGGATGCCAGATGGAGACTGTGGAGGTAAGGTGTGTGTGTGTGTTGTCTGAAAGATTCTTGTTTCCACTCAGACCTCCAGATCTGGTGTCTGGTGCATCTCTGCTGCCTGTTTTGACCAGGAGGGGTGTGCCTGCCTACCCCTGACACTCAGCAGAGCCCCCTGCTCCTCCCAGCATGCCCACACTGAACTGTTGATTTCCTGGGAGGGAAACTTAGTCTGCAGAGATTTATATTGTTTTTTTTTTCATAGCTAAAAATGCAATAACAGAGGATGTTTCAAGATAATTATTTAGGTGACATCTCCACATTGCTTATTAAACTCAAACATGAGCCCGTAAATTCAGCTAAAATGCTATTTAACAGAGAAAAATCCTCAATCATCTACATTTATTGGCATTTTTGTGTGATAAACAAAGAAAAAATAGGATTTATCCATGATGCAGTGTCTTGTTTTGGACCTATTGGACTGATGCCCAGTCATTAAGCTGCAGGTTCAGCAATTCATCCCTGCTCTCTGTGCAGATTAGACCTTTAACTCTGAGGCATAAAATCTGAAATTTGACAAGAAAGTGTAAACGTGCACAGAGCTAATTAAAAGCCCCACATAATGTCTGTGCAAAGTGTCTGATCCTGTTATTGATTGGACTGTAAGGCAGCTTCAGAGGCATCCACTGCGCTCCCCGTGCCAAGCTGGAGGTTCGGATCCAACAGATTACTCCATCATTTAGGAAAGGACATGAATGATGTGGTTTACAACTGCCTGGGGCGCACTGATACACAGCAGTGAGGTGGAATGATCCATCATTTCCCTGCTCATAATCAACAGGAAATGATTCAACAGTTTCCTCTTTGGATTCTGCATCAAAGCAAAAATACAAACAAACATTGGCTGGTGGACGTTTTCTCTGCAGCATGATGTGATGATAAAGTGTTGTCCAGGTAATGCAGGACAGTGTGCAGACCTCCTGTATGTTGTTTTCTAACATTTAATCAGTTAAACACTCACTACTTCAGGTGTAAGAGACAATAAAGGTCCAATTTGTTGCACTTTCTCTTGAATGTGGTCGCTGTTGTTTCTGTTAAACAGCCTATACAATATATAAGATAGGAACGTCATGCAAGAGTCAATCTACTACTCCACCAGGTGCACTAACCAGAAATTAGCACAGAGTGTAAACACACCTGCTGCCTCTGCAATTCTGACTGCACAGAGCTAGCTAGGGTCCAGAATGGGGATGCACCAGTCTGACTTTATCAGTCCTGATAACGATACCTGGACATTGTAAAATGGACGTGGACAGAGCGGCCCCATGGGTCGACCACATCATCGTCAGTCTAGAGCTCTGTTGTTAAGTCACATTTCAGTGAAAACAAAGATGCTAAACCTTTACCTTGGTTTTAAGGCCTAATCTGAACCAGGTAAGTTCAAAAACCCTAACTAGCAAGTGAAAACAAAACAGCTGGTGGAGTAAGGGGGACTGAAACCCCAGACTCCTGAGTGAAAGTCTGCTGTGTTGTGTGCCCTCACGTTCCCATAGATGTCATGTAAAATCTGTTGTTTCTCTGCATGCTGTTGATAACTTTAATTGTTTGTTTGGATCTTCTGAACTTAAAGGTCGGGTAGGAGATTTCATTCTGATGCACTTTTTGTTAAATTAGTGTAACTTCTCTTTACAATCCGATAGCAACCAATTAGTTCAGCAGTTTCGCTTTAAAACGAAGAATATGAATCATCTGTGGAAGCTATAAAACACTAAAAACATCAGCCAATCCTATGAGGCGCCCCTGCACGTATAGTTGGCTGGTTGTCACTCTCTTCCTGCTCTGCGTGCACCAGAGAGGTACGTGCATGATGGCCAAAGTCACAGACTGGTTGGGAGGCGTGGCTTCGGGGTGAGCTCCGAGAGAAAGGGGCGTGTGTTTACTTTGGAAATCTGGCTGACTCTCACTGAGTTTTCAAAATCTCCTACCCTACCTTTAAACACACAATGTTGACATTTTGAGTCAAACTCCTGATTTCTTTCACCCAGCAGGACACTCACGTCCTTTTGAAAAGTTTAAGGTGCGTGAGTTCTTACTGCTCGCTCCCCAAAGGGCTGGTCCTCACCCCTGTTTCCTTTTATAGCCTCAGACATATGGAAGGAGGGGATGGTGATGGAGGAGGAGTGGGGGAGGGAGGGAGGGTGTAGCCTGTGTGAAGGAGTGGCCCACTTCTACAAACATGGCGGCACACTAGGATGGGAGTGGTGTGTAAATGTGTAACAAGGTGCCTGCCCCTCCCTCACCCGCTGCTCACCATCCCTCCCTTTCCTGCCTCATCTGCAGCGGGGTGGGGTGGGGGTGGGGGGGGGAGATACGAGGTAAGAGGGAGAGAGGAGCCGGGGGAGAGCCTTGCCTCTCTGTCACTCTCTCTCACAACACTGTGAGAGCATGCTGTCCTCCAGCACACCCACACACACTAGCACTGAGAGGGAGAGACACTGAGACACAGTGAGAGAGAGAGAGAAGGAGGGCAGCAACAAGAGGGGAGAAAGAGGGGAGGGACGTACAAATTAATAATAATAATAATTATAAGTCCAGAATTGTGAAGGAAGGATTTTCCTTTTTCTCCTGAGGAGCTGCGAATAACCCTCAGTGAAAGATGGCAGAAGGGGGAGAGGGAGAAGAGGAGATTCAGTTCCTGCGAACGGTGAGTCCTACTTACTTTCCTATTTGGGGGATGGGGTGGGGGGGCGAAGTTGCACCGGCTGCTGGAGAGGAGTTTGGGGCCGGCGAGTCAAAACAGAGAGACAGAAAAATCTGATTATTTTAAATGTCCTCTCCTGCATCCGCTGCACTCTCCTTCACTGCTGCTCTTTCTGGCTTTGGATGTTGGAGTCTAATGTGTGGTTGAAGTTTTCAGAGCCGAGATCTGCTTCTGTATATAGTTGACTATTTTTGCGGTGCCCTGAATGTGTCATGACCTGCTTATTAGTTGCTCTCCTTAAACTTCATAATTGATTTCTTAAATCTCTCGTGTCTGCAGAAATCATGTGAAGTTAACCTACATTTTATGATCAGTTTTTTTCATCTTGTCTGCTCATTTCCTCTTTCAACATCCAGAATGTTCTTAGCTTAAGAATAGGTGGGTGACAGTGTATATGTGTGTGTGTGTGTGAGTGCAAATAGATAGACAGCGGCTGGTGCATCTGTTAGCATCGTTATCTATTTATATCTGAGGAAAGTAGAGCCTGTCAGAGAGGGGTGAGAAGGCAGAGCAACAAGCTACCCTGAGCCTGCAGGGGACAGCTGCCCAAAATCTGTACGTCTTCCACGCAACAGCAAGCACACGGCCACAGTGGAGAGGTGTGCACACAGTGGGGGGACACCCCCCCAAAAAAATGCCTGTAAAGCAGCTGAGTTGGTGGAACGGCTAAATATAGAGACAAAGATTCAGGCAAAGTCAAACTTAATGACAGGAAGAATGAATGGCATCAGTACACATACAGTCACTGTGATTATAGGAGAATATTTATTGATTAGAAAATGTTTGTAGAAATAGGATCAACCTTAGAGGCATCAGGTGTCAGTGACTCCAGCAGCCTGTGTGATGCCATTTTCATCATTTTAACATGTTTCACAGCAGTAAATAAACAAACGGTGTCACAATCTAAATTGTTGGTGTGTCTATCATTCTTCTTTTCTCAAACACGCTGGTGGCAGGTTGGTATGCCACACCGTCCAATGTGCAAACCTCAGGCAGCTGAATTAAAAGGGAAAAAAGTATTTTTTAATAGAAATTGTTTCCTTATCGGCTCATTCATGTTCGATTCAGGGTTCTTCTCGGTCCTGCTGCACTGTTTGGCAGCGTTGCAGCAGATAATTAGGGCAGATTAGGGCAGCAGTGGCTCAGTGGTAGAGCAGGGTTGTCCAATAACTGGAAGGTTGGTGGTTCAATCCCAACTCCTCCCTGGTCATTATTGTGAGGCACTTCACCTGCATTGCCTCCTGTGCACTCACTGGTGTGTGGTGCTCTTTGCTGGGCAGCCTTAAGCAATTTCCCTGATGGGATTATTAAAGTATTTCAAAATCAAATTATATTAAAACAATTCATTCTTAATTGTGTTTGTTTTTAATTTGTCAGAATAATTAAACTGGTTAAACAGCTAATGACTTTCAGCACCAATTAAAGTCAACACATAACAATATGGAGTAGAAAGCAGGCACAGGACCACAGGTGAGAGGTCTTATTGCAGATATGGAGACGTCTTCATGACTGGACTCTTACCTGGAACCATCGGTCTGCTGTTTAATCATGAATCGAGGCACATGGACATATAAGGATAGATATATGTGCACATGCAGGTCATCCTGTGATGATGCATATCGTTATGGATCCTAAGGACCAGTTTGGAATATGTGCAATGGTTATGAATGGTTCAATCTGAGTTTGTTGCAGCAAAATGGGGCCAAACCTGCATGGTTAATTCAAAATGGTGGACTTCCTGTTGTGTTTAGGGTGTAGCTCCAACAGACATTTTTGTGCATCCTGGGGTGTTGTTGCATGTAGGTGACATGTAGGCTAGGGGCTGCTCCATCAAACAAAATGTATGCACTCATGCTGCAGCCAAGCGATGCAGTTTTCAGGGGTGTTTGAGCATCCTAAGGCCTTAAAACACAACCTCACTCTGCTCAGTGTGTCATTGAGGACACCCATAGTATACGGATGCCGTTTCTGTTGAAGTGGAGCTCTGCTTTAGCATCACTGCTGCACCGTGTACCTCATTTGCACTTAAATCCAGCTAGAAGTACAGACACACAACATCAAGTAAATTCCACTGATGGACAGGATTCCTGCCACAGTAACCACAACACAACATAAAAGAGCATCCCAGCTGTTTGTTTCAAACTATCAACAGTTTTTTATTTCTACTCTTCTGGTAGTGGCAGATGAATTGTGAAGCTCAGAGGCCGAATGCCTTCAGTGGGTTTGTCAGGAGGCTCAGACAGGATAGAACTGTTACACAGCCACACTTCAAAAAGGACAAACACTGCAGCTCTGTGTGAATTATTAAGGTCATGTGCACTTTTATCTTTGACACGAACACGGTCGGGGTCAGAGGTTCAATCCCCACCGGGGTGGGATGCAGGGCTAAAAATGTAAGGTGCTGTAAGGCCTGTGGATTAAAGCATCAGCTCTGGTTATCAGTGGTTTAATTAGACGCCTGTGATGGGAGGCACTGTGTGAGTCAGCTGCCTGGCTCTGCAGGGGTTTTTTTTCCTCCTTCGTTATATTGGAGGTGTAAGAGCACAGAGCGGCGCTCAGCTCACCTGGACCAGCTGGGACAGCAGACTGTGGTCGTATGTAATCGTTTTCACAGTTACGTAACCTGATGTAAGCAGCAGGTTTGTCTCACTGACTGGAAATACTTCATCTTTAAGGAGATGGAGATGTTTATGACATCACATCATATATATTTGAGTATATGCACAGGATTTCCCATTTGTTTGTGTCTGGATGAATAAAGCGTGATCATCTGGCCTCTTCTAAACTATTGATCCGCTGCAAAGAAATCTCAGTATAGCCAGTAGGCAGCAGTGATGATATGAATGAAGCTCTCCTTACAAGAAGAAGCTGACTGGCTGTCGGGTTTGTTTTTAGCCTATGATGGCCTTTTATTGTAGGTCTACAGAGTCCTCCATACT
This sequence comes from Parambassis ranga, assembly GCF_900634625.1. Taxonomy (NCBI): domain Eukaryota; kingdom Metazoa; phylum Chordata; class Actinopteri; family Ambassidae; genus Parambassis; species Parambassis ranga. Next base: position 20,811,440 of record NC_041033.1, read on the forward strand.
GTGCACCAGCACCTGCAGATCTTCTCCTGGGTTTGTTGTTGTTGTTGTTTGGTTCCTGTGCTGAGGCAGACACACACACACAGACCGGGGCAGCCCTTCTCCTTTGTTGCTCCGAGCAGGCGTTCCTGCAGAGAGAGCCGTTGTATGATGATGTTTTTCACCCTTGCTGGGATTCCTCCTAATAAAAAGAGAAGCTGTGAGTGTTGCTGTGCTGCTTTATCCTTCCCTCTCCTGGGAGTTTTCTTTAATAGTAACAGAGGAACATTTTGGGCATCTTTCACACATCTTCACTGATCATTCCATTAAAGGCCACAAGCAGATTACTCAGCAGTGCTGCTGTATTCTCTTCTGGATTGAAGGTGTTTTTTTGTTGCTAAAGCTCAGGGCTGTGACTCATACAATGCTGAGTGCCTGCAGTTGTTGTACACTCAGGAGTGGGGGTTAGCCGTGCCACCTGCTGTACAATAGCCAGCTGTGAAGTGGACACTCTTCAGGTATCTACTCAGCCTCCTCCCGACAACAAAATATCTCATGTGAAGCACTTCAAGCCCCCGCACTCACTGCCAGAGGCTGACTTCAGTCGCAGCCGGCTGAAATAAACAACTTCATCACAAAGTCACGAGCCTGGTGATACTAGGAGCGGTGTCATCGCTTCATGTCGCCACATTTGCCGTGTAAATCACACAGGTGAGTGAGTTTAAGGGGCAATCGTGTCTATAGCAGCAGTTTCTTTTTATAGCGTGTGCCACTATAACTGCACACACTCAAGAGGGAGAAACCAGAGGAGTCAGTGTCCTACTTGCCAGCATCCTTCTGGGAGACGTGGTGTGTGTGTGTGTGTGTGTCAAGCGAGCAGAGATATTGTTGTGGGATGTATAATTAGAAACCTGTCTGCAGTGAGCACTGTTTTGGAGCTTAGTGGGTTAAAAGACTAAATTTAAACATTGTGATGAAGACTTTTAATCGAATGAAATTTGTCTCCGATGCACATCAACAAAATGCAGACTAAAAATCTAAGTTGATAAGATTTAATATTAGAAAAACCAAGCTGTATATGAAGTGTCTGGTTTTAAATACTGAAAGGCTGTATACTAAATATGAGCCACAGGTTTGAAATAAAGATAGAATGTAATGCCATTACATTATCAATATTCAAAGGAGGTCACATCTACCTAGAAACACATGTGATCTGGTTAAAGAGACAGATCAGAGATGTGGTTTGATGCAGAGAATGAGGGAGGCAGCAGAGATTCCCTTCCTCTCTCTGTGTGTTGCATTAGCTTCCATGTTAATTTAATGCTTCCATTTGCTAACATCTATCCCTGAAGTCTGTATATTACAGCATCTTTTTACTTTGTGCTTCAACAGCCCTGATAATGCTCTAAAATGGTTCTGATTCTGTGAGCAGACTCCAGCGTCGGTCTGCCTTCATTAAAGCAACACAATAAATAACAATAAAAAAACAGGACACAATCAAATGTAGTTCGTAAAAACACACTACACTCTTCACCCCCCTCTGGTTCTGCCTCCTGCCTTTGACACCTCTTGTCTCCTCCGTGGAGGCTGATGCTGTCGTGTTTGTTTTGTTTTCTCTTCTGTGATCCCTGCTGGGATTCTGATTTCCATTTTGTAGAGTCGAGGCGACACTGACACTGACTGAGGAAACACAAAAGCTATCACACAGGGTTTATTTGGTTGTGTTGTTGTCAGCTTCCATCCCGCACACAGACACTGGTGTGTGTACATCTGTGTTAGCAGCAGTCCATTTAATGTAATGACTGTGGATGACGGACAGTCACAGGGGTAAAAGGAGGAAGGCTTTAGAAGTGCTGAGCCCCTGGAGATGAACACATCCACACTGTGGCACACACACACACACACACACACACACACATCATACACCACCTGTTACTCTGCTTGCTTTGGTCACAGCAGTTTACACAATAAACAGGTGGTCTGCTTTACACTCTGAGGCACGAGACAGACACACAGAGAGGGAGGGGGTCCTGCTGAAGTGTTGCACAATGACACAGCCGTTGTGTGTGTGTGTGTGTGTGTGATTAGCTCTGTTACCTAACAGGCCATGTTTTGTGTGTTCTATCAACAAATAAATATCACATATAGGACAGCGTGTGGTTGAAGTCGAGGTTAAAATGGCTGAACTCTGCAGCAGTGAGTTTGTTTTTTGTAGTCCTCTGTTTACGTGCTGAGTCTGGGATGCTGCACCACACCAGTATTGAACTTTTTTGGATGTGTTTTATTCAAACCTGCAGGTCAGGGAAGTGCTGAGTGAATGTTGGATTCTGGCCAGCTAAAATGATTTATTTAAACTGGTACTTTGCTTTGAATCGCTGCTGCCTGGCAGACTAATCGTCTTTTTAAAGGGCAGAGGCTGCTTAATGTTTGATGTCTGGTAGTTTGTAGCAGTTTTACTGGAGCCTGTGTTCGTGTGAATGAAATTCTACTTAAAAGTCCCTGAGAATCTGATCTGAATCTGAATCTAGAGCATGTCAAAGCTTAGTTGTTTCTATAGGAACATATCCATTGCTATTTTTTTCCAATCAGTGTGCATTTTTAAACAGTTTTGTGGTTAATATTGCCTTTTTAGCATATCGTGTTGCCTTTTTTTGGACATTAAATCGTTGATATTTGGCTTCTTGCTCTTCAGAAGCAGCTCGTTTCTTCACCGTGAGCCACACAGAGTCTCTGCTGCTGGCTCTTTCTTCAAGTGAGACCTCTAAGTATCTGCTGGTCAGCAGAAGGAGGGAATGTGATCTTGACAGGTGCAGCCAAACTAAAATAGGAGTGGAGTGAAGGGGGGGAAGGCCCAGAGCAGAGAAAGCGGCCGAGGTAGTAGAGGGGGGGAAAAAAAGCACAGAAGAAAAATAAAAAGATGAGCGGAACATATGAGAGAGCGTGAGATAAAGATGAGGAGGGATGTATAAGACAGATAAAGCCTTTAATGTTTGACTGCAGAAAGATTTATCAGCAGTGATTCAATGCAGCACAGAAACTCCTCTGTCTCATTTTCTGTCTCTTGAATAGCTTTTATAACTTATCTACAAAACACACGCTGCATGACACGTATAAATCAAACACACACACATTCAGCTCACTCTGCAGCCTCGGATGTTTCGTCTTACTGTTGCTCTGTCTGCAGGAACTTTTCTCTAATGCCTGCAGTGATGTGAGCACAAACACATTAAGCTGTAAAAGATGGAGGCAGCTGGGTTTGATTTGTTTGTCATTCTCTTTGTGTATTTGCTCAGAGGATACATGCTTTCCTAGTGGTATCGTGTGATGGAGAAGGTTACCTGTCTGGCAAACTTAAAGAAAGATGAGGAGCAACAGAGGAAAAAAAAAGAAGCAGGTTTTATAAATATTTGACCAAGCTGACCAGAGAGGATGACTTGTGCTGAGGGATCCACCACTGCTTTCAGTCTGTGCTGGAGGATGCTGATGGTGCACCTGCATGGTGTCTCCTATAGTTTTCAAAGGGAAACCCCCATCACTGTCCCCCCCCCCCCCCCCCCCCCCCCCCCCCCCCCCCCCCCCGCTGCCTTATTGAACTGTTCCTCTCCTCCACCCACCACATGCCTCGCAATCTGCTGTCCCTCACTCTTTTTATGTGCACAGAAATATAATCAATGCCTCCGGAGTGGACCTGCATCAGCACTTACCGAGAGGCAGAAATGTGGCGTGAGGAGAGAATGAATATGTTTCTTATCTGATGAGAGCCATGTGTCGTGATGTGCAGGCTTCTTTGATGTAAATCAATATAAACACAAGATATTAACGGCCACAGTATGATGGTTTTTGAGGTCTGATTTACAGTTTAACAGGCAAAGGAAAAACCAAGTTACAAAACAGTTACAGTACAAACAGTATAAATATATCAGCGCCTAGCTGGAGGCTGCAGCAGGTGAGCCGGTGTGAAAACGTCTCACACAACAGGTACACCGATAAATCCCACATAAACTGTTTTTATCTGAGTAATGTTCAGACCTGTCCAAGGTTCTGTTGTCCCAGCTGTCTCCCTCCAATCCAACAGCACACACAAACACACCAAAACTGAACTCGGTTTTTAAAGTAGGACAGCAGCATCATTAGTTTTCTAAGGGAGTGCATATGTATGATATGATGAATGTGTTTGTGGTTCAGTCTGAGCCGATCTGTCCTTCGACAGGTGTGGTGTACAGAGATGTGTCCTTTGTAGATCGGAGGTGTGACCTTTAAAGGATGGAGGACTTCTTCTTTGTTCCAGTTTTGATGCATGTGTTGCCTAGCAACCTGCAGTTGATGCTAACATTCAACAACATGCTACTAAAATGTTTATTCTTGTTAAGTCTGTAGAGGCTTAAAGAATCCAGCTGTCACTGTGAATGCTGGGCGAAGCATCTGAGATTGACTCGTTTGTGGAGCCGGCCTCAAGTGGCCACTTAAGGAACTGCAGTTCCTTAACAACAAAACTAAGTGAAGAATAAAATGTTCAGACGCTGGAGCGTCATCAGCCACGTCCACAGTTATTGAATCCCGCCCTGAGCAGATTCCGCTCGCTGTTTGTCGACTTGTTTCCTTCCTGTGCCGTGCGGGCGCGTTGCCTGTTTGTCTGGGGAACCCTGGCTACCCTCCATCATCTGCATGTGCACCGTCGGACGGCCCCAGAGAATATACAAAGGTGTCTGCTTTCAGGCGCTATCTGCGCTCTTGGCTGTGAATCCCTGGTGCATTACACACCTCTATTTGCACACACTGATGTGTTTGTTTTGTTTGTCTAACTGTCTGCCACCCTGGATTCAATTGTCTCTCCCTCTTTGACCCCGAGCATCCTCATATCCCAGATGCTTCGGCTGAAACTCTACACCCTGTGTGTTGATATGCCGTCACATGTGTTTCACGCCTTTACACAGCCCAGGTAGAAGTTCAGTGTGTCATCACATCTCTATCTACCTCCTCCACCTGCCAGACATGAGATGGACAAATCATCAGGAGCTGTGCTAGGTTCTCCGTCAGCTCCTTCAAATCCTGAAAGCCGCCTCTATTAATAAAAGTGTGAGTTAATCTGAAGGGTTTGTCTGGGCTCCAAGTCGGCTTTTCACATGGTCAGATGTGAAGTGATTCACACAGTGTGACTCTTTGGAAGGACGCAGCAGAGATCTATCAGAAGCCTGAGTGTCCAGACATTCAGGGGTGTTAGAACGAGTTTAACCCAGGTCCCAGAGAGGGGCTGGTAGGAGCTGACTTTGGGTGTCTCTGTGCTCGTTCACGCCACCAACTGGTTTTGAAATGTTATTTTTCTCGAAGGTCTTGTGTTGTGAATCAGATTTGCGTGGGTTCGGACTATTTTGTGCAGGTTTGAGTGCTTGAAGTCTTCCTCCGTTAGGTCCTCGTCTCCTTTTTGGTCTCACACTCACACAGATGCACGGTGATTGAAGCAGTGTGAGGCTGTGGCTGTTGAAGTAGACGGGAGCTGCCAGGCTGCACTGCTGTATAATGTCAGGACATATATCGTGCACGGCTGTCATTCGATCGCACATCTTGTCTCAGAGCAGTGAGTCACTTCGGTCTGCTTTTAGACACCCAGTAGCTCAGCCCTGTCTCCCTAATGGGGACCGTGGTTTAAAGTTAAACACTGAACTCTCCTCCATTCATCTCAGCAGGTATTCCACCACTTTTTTTTATCCCCACAAAAACATTATGTTTGAAGAGCCTCTGCACAGTTTTAGCAACACTCACATATGGAGTGCTGTTGCTCATGTCTGCAGTGAAAGAGAGAGGACACATTGCTCCACTTTCTGGACTGCGAACCAGGGAATGCGAGGACAGGACAGAGGAGACGTTTCTGGGCTGAGGAGAGATAGATGATAGCCTGGCCAGAGGAAGAGGGGACGCTCTGCAGCCAAAGAAACACCACAGAGGCCTCTGGGTAGAAGCGAGGAGTGTGGCTGTTATGAGGTCACTGATCTACATCACTTTCCATTTCCCCCCTCTCTGCCGTGCCATAAACATAGACATGCACAACAAAGCCTTTGGCCTCGCGTTAAAGGGCCAAACAATAAGTCACCACACGTCAACGGACTCACAGGTCAGGGAACCAGAAGACAGGATGATTGATGAGTCCCCTGAAAAGTCAGGAATGTGTCCAGATCTGTGGAGAGGAGCTTTAGCCAGGTTAAGTGATGGAGCCCTTTACATAATGACTGAGTGGAAGGAACAGCTGAGAATGCAGAGTGTCAAGTGTGGGTTTCACATGGCGGGGGGGTGTTTATCGCTGTATTTACACCAGTCTGTGCAGCGTCCAGGCTTTGATGAGGAGCAACAAATGACTGGCTGTTAGCATGCTGCTCGGATCTGTTGTCTTCCGTCCTCAGCAGGCGGCCTGAGGTGGAGGTTTAACTCTGAAACCAGAACGTATGCACCGGTTTCTGGAGCTCTTTCATTCCAGTGCAGTAATATCATCAGTGTGGCTGCATCAGGTGTACATTAGGGTTAGTCACTGTGGTTTTCAGTGTGGTTTTATGTGCTAGCTGTGCACTGTAAGTTAGTCTGAAGCTGCCTCTCCATCACCTAACGTTCTCTGTGATGGATGAAATCTGAACTCCTACATCTGCTGGCATGACGTGTTGTCTTTAAAATGACTCTGTTTATCATAGAGAGAAAGCATTTTCCTGCTCCTCCAGTCTTTCAATGAATCGTGTGTTGTTCCTCTGCACATGCTGTTTAAATGTGCTGCAGTATAGAGACTATATGCTCAGGGTGCCTGCATCTGGCATCAGTATTCTTGTATGAAACACACAAAACACAGAGTATAATTCTTTATTTCTGGACATAAACAGCTGTTTTAGTGACAGTGTGTTTTGTCGGTTCAGTCAGTGAAAGGTCAGACACAGCAGCGCCTGCATCACATCGGAAGTCATTCAATGCTTTTAAAACTATTGTGCATTAAGCAATTAAAAAACTGAACAGTGAGTAACTGTGTGTCTTAACGCTGTGTGTGCAGGATGACCAGGTGGTCCTGCAGTGCACCGCCTCCGTCCTGAAGGAGCAGATTAAACTCTGTCTGTCCTGCGAGGGCTTCGGGAACCGGCTCTGCTTCCTGGAAACCACGTCCAATGCTCAGGTAGGACTAGTTCTCCTCCTCCTCCTCCTCCTTCTTCTTGTTGCCTTTCATTTGTCCTACATGGTGTAAAATTGAACTTTTTTTTTGCTTTCCGTGCTGCAGAATGTGCCCCCGGACCTGGCCATATGCACCTTCATTCTGGAGCAGTCGCTCTCAGTCCGCGCTCTGCAGGAGATGCTGGCCAACACGGTGGAGATGACCGAGGTAGGACCTGGAGGAGTGTGGCCTCTGAGTGACGGATGGTAGAGAAGAAATGATCTGTCCTTTGTTCCATTAGACCTACCGTCCATTTGGTTATCGCTGCAGTAACAGGATTCAGTTCGCCTGGAGGTTGCTGATGTCAGTTTTACATGTGCAGACAGATGTTTTCATTTCATTCACTGCCTCAATACCCTCACAGAGTTTGTAAATATGAATGTTTGCTGTCAACAACAGGAAGTCACGATCCAACAGTTTCTTCTTTTAAAAATTTGCACATTTTTTTAACTGTTTACTGCCTTAAATGTGAGGAAATATTCTTTATATTTGTAACACAAAGCCTCTCTGCGGCTGCCAGAGTTCACCGGTCCCTCAGCCTGATGCAAGCACAATTAATGGATTTATTTTTAGCTTTTATTTATTTATTTATTTTCTAAACTTGCTATCTGACACCCACTCCTCCTCCCTTTTTTTTGCTCTCTGCCAAGCAGGCAGTCGATTTGGACAAATGGGTATGTCTGTTCACATGATTACTTCCTGTAATGTGTTGTTGTCCCCAACGACCTGGCAGCTGTCCGTCTCCCTGTCCTGTCGGCAGCTGGATGTCCTGTTGAATGAAACAGTGCTGTGTCATTCACACGTCTCGACTCATAGTCCTCACAGTCAGCGGTGGAGATCAGTCAGTATAGCGATCATTCATATTTCTGCAGCATTATAGGAGAAAACCCAGCAGAAGTTAAAAGCGGTGTGAGACATTTTACAGTTTAAATGTGCAGTGAGCTACATTTTGCACTTTTTGGTAATAATTACGACTCTGTCTGTTGTGAATTATCTTCCCTGCCACGCCGCTCCATTCATCATTCCATGCAGGAATACTCCCAGCTCACCACATGTCACCACATCCTGGTCCTGACTCTTACTTTGCCTGGCTTCATGTTGTTATTTTGTCTTAAATGGCATCATTATGTATCTTTATTCCTGTTTTTATACAGAAAATGTTTTTTTAAATTGCTGCAAAGCTGACTTTCAACCACGAGCCTTTATTATACTGAGATTTATTTTATTGCTTTATAAGTTTAATGTAGTGTAACCAACAAAATATAAAGTCATAAAATAGTAAGAAGTAAGCTGAATTATTCAGCAGCTAATTCAGGTTTTTATAAGACAGATAAACCTTAAATCATTTGCTTCCGGTGTTGTGCCAAATAGTGATCGTCTCTCCCGCGACGGAAGTCAGTTTTTGGCAGAGGATCACTTTTTGGCACCACACCTGCGTCACAGCCGATGATGAGGATGAGAATAGCATGATGGCATGCAGCCCAGCCCGGTGTCCCACCTTCCTCCCTCTGTCTGGGATGGATGGGGGGGAAACTGGACACCCCCCAGAGCTCACACAGGCCAAGCTCACACACACACTTGGGAAAACATACAACACACACATCGCCAACACCACCTGTCCTAACCAAGCCTAGTGCTAATACAGCCTGGAGCTAATGGTGCTGCCACTTGACATACCTGCCCCTGGCTCATCCCGGGGGATTATGGATTCTTAACCCTACACATAAAGGATTATTTTACTCTTGGTTCCAGTGAATAGTAGGGTTGGTTTATCTGTGTACGACTGCCACAATAATTGTGTTTTCTTGTTGCATCCTTGCTGGATGTTGAGAAAAGGTAGGATGGTCCCATGTTGTGTAATCAGTGGATTCAGTTTGTTTTCTGTTGTTTCAAACTTCATTTGAAACGTATTTAAAGCTTTATCCCAGTTTCCATTGTTATAAATGTGACTTTGTTTTTGTTTTATTCTTGAATTTTATGATGAGTGTTGTGTTCGGTGTTTGTTTTGCTGAAAATCTGTCATTGCTGCACAGTGCGGGAAGCTAGCTCACAAAGTTTTTGCTAGCTAAAAGTAGCAACGTTTTGCTAGCGTTGTAAAGGGGTTTAGACTTATCTTAGCCTTAATCTTATTGGGAAGACATAGTTCGACAAAAAATGTATATATTGTTTAAAATTAGCTGGTCTACATTTGGGGGTTTATTTATGAAAGTTGTATTGTTAGCGAGACCTGCCTAGAAAGCTAGTACAATGCTAACAACGCTAAAAGGCTAATAGATAGCAATTCAGCTAACTAGCTAGCTTGCTGGGCTGCACTTTAACCTAAAAGTAGTCAACTAAATTACAACCACTTTTAAATTCCAGAGTAATTCCTTTCTTTATCAGTCAAAGAATGTTTCTAAATTGTAATAGCCACATAATTAAATGTAATGTTAATTATATTTACACTCATTCAGTTACTTCCCAACACCTCACATAGCTAGTCTCAAATTCAATATGTTACAATGGCAGTGTTGTGATTCATTTGTTTTGTGACAGTTTGTACTGTCTTCTTCTGGCTTGGGGACCTTTAAAAACATACCCTTGTTTTCATCCATGTCTAATCAGTGATTAGTCAGGCATATTAATATTAAATATTAAAAGTGTTTTTACTTTTTACTCTTCTAGTCGTCCCAGGGTGGAGGTCATCGTACTTTACTCTACGGCCATGCCATCCTTCTAAGACACCACCACTCGAGCATGGTAAGACCGGTGTACATTTAAAACACAGAATTGTAGCTGCGTATGCCTTCCATGAGAAATGAAAACACATTTTCTCCCTAGTATCTGAGCTGTTTGACAACATCTCGGTCCCTCACGGACAAGCTGGCCTTCGACGTGGGCTTACAAGAAGATTCAACTGGTACAACCAAACTTGAGATCCCTTAATGCTGTGATATAGATGTGGAAAAGCGGAGACAGCCTTGCTTTCACATTTTTGATCTGAAAAAGAGAAATGCGTATATAATAATGACTGCTTTGTCTTGCAGGTGAGGCATGTTGGTGGACTATTCATCCTGCATCAAAGCAAAGATCAGAAGGTGAAAAGGTCAGGGTGGGAGATGATCTCATCCTTGTCAGTGTGTCCTCCGAGAGATACCTGGTAAGATTTGACAAGGTCCACTAACACTGGAGGATTTAGTCATGTACAATGTGTTTGCCTAAACTCTTCTTTTCCTCCTTCCGCTCAGCATTTGTCCTATGCCAGTGGGGACCTGATGGTGGACGCCTCCTTCATGCAGACTCTGTGGAACATGAACCCAATTAGTTCAGGATGTGAACTAGCTGAGGGTACAGTCCTTTCAAAGAGCTTATATATGTGTACACTACTCACAGATCCAGAAGTGCACACAGGGAGTCTGATTGTGGTGTGTGTCCCATCTCTCAGGGTTTCTCACAGGAGGCCACGTTCTCAGGCTGTTCCATGGCCACATGGACGAGTGTCTGGCCATCGCCACACCTGAGGAGGGAGAGGAGAAGCGCAGGTGAGGAGAAGAGAAGGTTCACAGCTTTTCCTGTTAGTCTGATACCTTGAAACAAACACATGTCACTTTTCTACAGGATGGCTCACTATGAAGGCGGTGCTGTGTGCAGTCAGGCCCGGTCCCTGTGGAGGTTGGAGCCCCTCAGAATCAGGTGATTGTGCCAGATATGATTGTGGAGTTGTGTAGGATATGTGCCTAACTGGGAAAGCCCTGTATAATTATGTGTGTTTCCACCGTGTGCTTGCAGCTGGAGTGGGAGCCACATGAAGTGGGGTCAGTCTTTTCGTATTCGCCACATCACCACGGGCCGGTACCTGTGTCTGGATGAAGAAAAGGGCTTGCTGGTAGTGGATCCAGAAAAGGCCAACACCAAACTGTCTGCTTTCTGCTTCCGTGCCTCAAAGGTCAGTTTGCATTTTTCCAAACATCTGTTTAGGTTTTTTATTTGTTCTTATGCTGTGACCTCTCCACAATGATCTCTTTTTTGTGTGGTTGCCCTGAGTAGGAGAAGGTTGATGTGGCTCAGAAGCGAGATGTGGAGGGGATGGGTATTCCAGAGATCAAGTACGGAGAGTCGATGTGCTTCGTCCAGCACGTGTCCACCGGCCTGTGGCTGACATATGCAGCTCTGGATGCCAAAGCTGCTCGTCTGGGAACGATGAAGAGAAAGGTCTGTCTTAGCACAGCATTGTGCCTGCAGTAATATTCCAGTGTGTGCCGGTAGATAAGGAGAAAGGCCTGTCATTGTCTGAGAAATAATGATGTTGTCCACGTCTCCAGGTCATTCTGCACCAAGAGGGTCACATGGACGATGCCCTGACTGTGTCCCGCTCCCAGACTGAGGAGTCTCAGGCTTCTCGAATGATTTACAGCACTACAGGCCTCTTCAGGCAGTTCATCAAGTCAGTAAAATGTATATTTTGAAATGATTCACAATTTCAGTTGAAAAGGGGGGGTGGACACGGGGAGGCAAGTTTAAAGGAAACTGAGCTGTACCTGAGAAGATACACAAGACAACTCAGGCCAAGAACAAGGATTAACTGGCAACTGACATGAAAGACAAAAGACCAGTTATCTAGCAGAGAAACCAGACAGGAAAAAAAGACATGTTAAGAAGAAAATGTTGAAATAACTGATCTGACTGCTTCCAGGGGATTGGACTCGCTGAGCGGAAAGAGCAAGTCCCCGGTGTCGGTGTCACTTCCTCTTGAGGGGGTCATCCTCACTCTTCAGGATCTCATCTTCTACTTTCGCCCACCGGAGGAGGAACTGGAGCACGAAGAGAAGCAGACCAAGCTCCGATCCCTCCGCAACCGGCAGAACCTCTTCCAAGAGGAGGTGTGAGATCGGCATGCTGCCCTCACAAACCCACAAACATTAACCATAATATAAAATATACAGAGAATGGCTGTATGCATAACGTGCCCCCTGCCTGTTTGTTTTTATTCCCAGGGGATGATCACCATCGTGCTGGAGTGCATCGACCGCCTGAATGTGTACAACACCGCTGCCCACTTCTCTGAATTTGCTGGGGAGGAGGCTGCAGAGTCCTGGAAGGAGATTGTTAACCTCCTCTATGAACTGCTGGGTACAACAATGACTATGAACGCACTAGATTAAACCTAGTCTCTGCTGACTAACCTTAAACTTCTTCCTCTTTCTCTCTCTGTGTCTCTGCTGCACAGCTTCTCTTATCCGGGGGAACCGCTCTAATTGTGCATTGTTCTGTGACAACCTGGACTGGCTCGTCAGCAAGCTGGACCGTCTGGAAGCCTCCTCAGGTATCAGACGTGCTGCACTCATTCCTATTCATGCACAATCTTCAGGCATGTACTAAGAATTTCTTTAAAAAATGTAGGTATCCTTGAGGTGCTGTACTGCGTCCTCATTGAAAGCCCCGAGGTTCTGAACATCATACAGGAGAACCACATTAAATCTATCATCTCTCTCCTGGACAAGCATGGAAGGAACCACAAGGTGGGTCTGTTTTTAATGCTAGGATCAGATGCTGTGTTATTTGCCTAATATAAACTCAGATTTGTTTGTCTTCGTCCTGCCTCTAGGTGCTGGATGTGTTGCGCTCTCTTTGTGTGTGTAATGGTGTAGCTGTAAGATCCAATCAGAATCTCATCACTGAAAACCTGCTGCCGGGGCGCGAGCTCCTGCTGCAGACCAACATCGTAAACTATGCCACCAGGTATTTACACTTATTTAGTCTGAAGGTACAAATGTTTTTTTTGACACATTTATAATATTGATGTCTTTTCTCTGAACAGTGTAAGGCCCAACATCTTCCTGGGTACATGTGAGGGGTCCACACAGTACAAGAAGTGGTACTACGAGATGATGGTGGACTATGTGGAGCCCTTTGTGACAGCCGAGGCAACTCACCTGAGAGTCGGCTGGGCTATGACTGAGGGCTACAGTCCCTACCCTGGAGGAGGAGAAGGCTGGGGAGGCAACGGTGTGGGAGATGACCTGTACTCCTACGGCTTTGATGGGCTGCATCTGTGGTCAGGTACAGGATTTACTCGGCAGTTTCCCATGATGCTTCATGTCTCGTCATGACCTCCCTGCTCTCTGTTCTGCTGTTTAGGTACCATAGCACGCCAGGTGGCTTCACCGGGAGCTCACACGCTGGCTGCAGATGATGTCGTCAGCTGCTGCTTGGATCTGAGCGTGCCCAGTATCTCCTTCCGTATCAACGGTCACCCAGTTCAGGGCATGTTTGAGAACTTTAATGTGGACGGCCTCTTCTTCCCTGTCATCAGTTTCTCTGCTGGGGTCAAGTGAGTACAAATAAACACGTTCTTTCGTGTTTTCTGTTCATTAAATATTTATCTTTGTTGTTTAGCTTCTCCAAACATTAATTAGAGCGCAGTTCAGTGTCAGTGCTTTGCTGTGCATCATCATCATCTCTCTCTCTACTCATTGTTTGTCTCTGTCACAATACCTGCCAAAAATTCAGTGAGTACTTGGCTGACTGGCAGACTTTCTGCAGTTATGCAGAGCAGAAGGAGAAATAATGAAATACTGCGATCATTATTCTAATCATTGAAGTTATCTCTCACTATTCTAATTAATCCCTGTAAAGTCTACAGTGTCTTTGCTCCAAAAAGGAACTTTTACAACCGCTGTGTGCTCTGGTGCCACAGAGTGCTGAGATGGGGCTTATGGGTGCAATGACTGATGTTAGCAGGAAGAGAAACACAGGCTCAGGAACTGGCACAGAAATTAAATCAATGTTTTCTTTATTATGACTCTTACAAAGATCGATGTACTGTTGTCATAAAAAAAAAAAACTTTGGAAGTATATAAAAAGTGTCAGACACTGTGGAAACAGACTCTGTTTGTGTCACCTCAGGGCTCGGTTCCTCCTTGGTGGTCGTCATGGTGACTTTAAATTCATGCCGCCGCCCGGCTATGCCCCGTGCTACGAGGCGCTGCTCCCCAGAGAGAGAATGCGCATTGAACCCATCAAAGAGTACAAGCATGACTTTGATGGTGTGCGCAACCTTTTAGGCCCTACTCTGTCCCTCACTCACACCTCCTTCACCCCCTGCCCTGTGGACACTGTTCAGGTAAAAAAAAAAAAAACAGAAAACAGAAATCTGACTTTGTCTTGTCACAAGAACTGTGATTATATTAGTTGCTTTCCTTCGCTGTATAGATTGTGTTGCCACCCCACTTGGAGCGTATCCGAGAGAAGCTGGCAGAGAACATCCACGAGCTCTGGGCCGTCACTCGTATTGAGCAAGGCTGGACCTATGGGAGTGTGAGTATGGTGTCAGCAACTGTGGAAGAGTATTGATTTGACAACCTTACATTTAGGTGAAAAACATACTATCCTCTTTCCATCCAGTTCAGGGATGATAACAAGAAACTCCACCCCTGTCTGGTGGACTTCCAAAGTCTACCAGAACCTGAGAGGAACTACAACCTGCAGATGTCTGGAGAGACTCTGAAGTGAGTTTGTAAAGTCAGGTTGTGTTAAGGTCAGAGCAGGAACACTCTTGGTGATGCCTGTGTCTGTGTTGTTTCACAGGACTCTGCTGGCTCTGGGTTGCCATGTTGGGATGGGTGATGAGAAAGCAGAGGAGAATCTCAAGAAGATCAAGCTGCCCAAGACGTATGAAAGCAAACAATATCTCTATACAAGCTTTATGTTTAATGTAAATCTCATTATGACTCTATCTGCCCTTTAGCTATGTGATGACAAATGGATACAAGCCTGCCCCCCTTGACCTAAACCATGTCAAACTGACACCAAACCAGAATCAGCTTGTAGAAAAACTGGCAGAAAATGGGCATAATGTTTGGGCGAGGGACCGGGTACGACAAGGATGGACCTACAGCATTGTGCAGGTGACCCTTTTGACTTTCTTTTCAGATAACATGTATATGTGACTTGCTCCAGTTCCATATCAAACTATGTTGTGTTCCTCTTCAGGACATCGTAAATAAGCGAAACCCTCGTCTGGTACCTTACAACCTGCTGGACGAGAGAACTAAGAAAACCAACCGAGACAGTGTGAACAACGCTGTCCGCACTCTCATTGGTTATGGCTACAATATTGAGCCTCCAGATCAGGAGAGCAGTAAGTCAGCTAATGCTAACATGTGTAATAGGCTACATCCACCATCCAAGTATGGTCTGTCATCTTATCCCTCTTTTCCCTGCAGCTGGCCATGGCCTTGAGAACACCCGCGGGGACAAGGTACGGATCTTCAGGGCAGAGAAGACGTACAGTGTTACCCAGGGGAAGTGGTACTTTGAGTTTGAGGCATTGACTACGGGTGAGATGAGAGTGGGCTGGGCGCGTCCCAGTGTCCGCTCTGACACAGAACTGGGAGCAGATGAGCTGGCATATGTTTTTAATGGCAATAAGGTCAGTCCGCATCCTTTTAGCTTCACCTTGGTCTGATTATTTTCATATTTGGGAGAGTGCAGTTGTATTTTATTTGTTATATCCCAATTTTAGGCTCAAAGATGGCACATTGGCAATGAACCGTTTGGTCGCCAGTGGCAGTCTGGTGATGTTGTTGGTTGTATGATTGACCTGACTGAGATGAACATCATGTTCACGCTCAACGGAGAGATGCTGATCAGTGACTCAGGCTCTGAGATGGCTTTCAAAGACATTGAAATTGGGGAAGGTGAGTATTAGTGCACATTGGATCTTTTTCTTCCTTAGTAGAATCAACTGAGTAAAATTACCATTTTCTTTTCATCAGGTTTTATCCCGGTTTGTGCCCTGGGCCTGTCTCAGGTTGGAAGAATTAACCTCGGTCAGAACGTCAGCAGCCTGCGCTACTTCGCCATCTGTGGCCTGCAAGAAGGATTCGAACCTTTTGCCATCAATATGAAGCGAGACATTACGATGTGGTTCAGTAAAGGTTTGCCCCAGTTTGTGCCTGTTCCCCAAGAACACAATCATATTGAGGTAAACACTCAATGACTCATACATATTTAATATAATATGAAATTTAGAGCATTTATTAATCAGTAAATATATTGTCACCCAGGTGTCCCGCGTGGATGGGACTGTGGACAGCGCCCCCTGTCTGAAGATGACCCACAAGACATTTGGGTCACAGAACGCCAACACTGACATGATTTTCTTCAGACTCAGCATGCCTGTGCAGTTCCATGAGATCTTTAAGATCCCAGCAGGCACCACTCTTCTCACCCGTGCCCTCACCATACCTGAGGAAGAAGTGGTGGTGGAGGAGCCTGACTCTGAGTTTGAGGTTCTAAAGAAGTCTGCCAGCCGCAAGGAGCAGGAGGAAGAGAAGAAGGAGCCGTCTGTGCCCAAAGAGATCTCTGTGGAAAATGAGAAGGATGAAATTTCAGAAAAGGGAAAGAAAAAAGGGTAAGAACCCTAATTAGTGCTCTTGTTTTATGTGAAACAAATACAGAAATATAAACTAATTTTTCATTGTTTTTTTTGTCTGTTCATGACAGATTTTTCTCCAAAGCCAAAAAGGTTGCCATGACACCTCTTGCCCCTCCTCCACCTCCAGCAGTGCCCCGTTTGGTGGAAGATGTGGTCCCTGATGACAGAGATGACCCAGAGATCATCCTAAGCACCACCACTGTGAGTTTTCCTGCCTTCTTTTATTGATAATCCATTCCTTGTCCTTTTGATGTTTCGTCTACCTTTTCTTTTGATTGACAGTACTACTACTCCGTGAGGATCTTTGCTGGGCAGGAGCCCTCTGGTGTTTGGGTTGGCTGGGTCACTCCAGACTATCACCAGTTTGATCCAAGCTTTGACCTGTCTAAGGTGCGCAGTGTCACTGTCACTGTGGGAGACGACAGAGGCAACATACATGACAGGTTAGTATTTTATATTCCAACAAATGCCTATGTATTTCATTACACATGATTTAAAGTAGTCCTTTTTTCTTATCCTTCTGTGGATCAGTTTGCATGTTTCAATGGTAGAATAGAATAAACATTTCAGTTAAGATGAGTTTCGCTGATTCTTTGCAGCATGAAGCACAGTAATTGTTACATGGTGTGGGGAGGCGACCTGGTCAATAATCAGCAGACACGCTTCAGCCAGGAGGACATGGTGGTCGGCTGCCTGGTCGACCTTGCAACAGGTCTCATGACCTTTACAGCAAATGGAAAAGAGATCAACACTTTCTACCAGGTCAGGAATGTGTTCACAGTTAATTGGATTTTTTTCTGACACGCACTTTGTCTATGTCTGGATGCCTTACCGTGTTACTATGGATTGTTTTAGGTGGAGCCCAACACCAAGCTGTTCCCTGCTGTCTTTGTTCAGCCATCCAGTCAAAACATGATGCAGCTGGAGCTGGGCAAACTCAAGGTTAGATATATATATTTTGTACAGCTACTTAAAATCTTACTCCTATCCTCATTTGCCTTTTAGATCAGCATGGAAACATGGGTTATATCCCATGATGATATTTCATCATTATCCCAAAATATGTGTACATGTTTCCTGTCATGATTCCAAACTTGCCTTCCTCTGCCTCTCTCTCATCAGAACATCATGCCCATCTCAGCAGCCATGTTCCGCAGTGAGCGTAATAATCCAGTGCCCCAGTGCCCTCCCAGGTTAGACGTTCAGATGCTGACTCCAGTTATCTGGAGTCGCATGCCCAATCACTTCCTCAATCCAGAAGTGGGTAAAGTGAGTGAGAGGTTGGGCTGGATGGTGGAGTGCACTGAACCTCTCACCATGATGGCTTTGCACATCCCAGAGGAGAACAGGTCAGAAACACAAGTCAGTGGTTTGTGTCCCTGCCCTAGCCCAATCGGTATCTAGATCGAGTTTTTTTTTTTTGTCCACAGATGTATCGACATCCTGGAGCTGTCTGAACGTCTCGATCTGATGAAGTTCCACTATCACACCCTCATGCTCTATTGTGCTGTGTGTGCGCTCGGCAACAACCGAGTAGCTCACGCGTTGTGCAGCCACGTGGATGAATCCCAACTTTTTTACGCTATTGAGAACACCTACCTGCCCGGACCTCTCCGCAGTGGCTACTATGATCTGCTTATTAGTATCCACCTAGAGTCTGCTAAACGTGCACGCCTTGGCACCAACAGGGAGTTTATTGTTCCCATGAGTGAGGAGACCCTCAGCATCAACCTCTATCCAGATGTAAAGAAAGCCCATTCTCTACCTGGTGTTGGCCTCACCACCTGCTTGCGACCAAAGCTGCATTTCTCATCCATCAACTTCGTCGGCACAGACCCTGATCTGTACACCCTCAGTCCTGTCTTCCCTCTACAGGTAGGACAGATTCAATTGGAACAAAAATGTATGTTTTTGTTTTTTTGATTACTATTCTGATCATATTTGCATCTACAGGAGCTGAAATCCAAGGCCATCAGCATGTTAACAGAGGCTGTGCTGGATGGAAGCCAGGCAATGCGGGATCCAGTAGGAGGCAGTGTCGAGTTCCATTTTGTCCCGATCCTGAAGCTGATCAGCACACTGCTCATTATGGGCATCTTCAACGATGAGGACACCAAGCACATCCTCAAGATGATCGACCCCAATGTCTTCAGTGGAAAGGAAGAGGAGGAAGAAGAGAAAGCTGAGGAGGGTGCAGCTGCTGAGGGAGAAGGAGAGGAAACGAAAGAGGAGGCAGCTGAGGACGATATTGAGGATGAAGGGGTCGGTGATGAGGAAGAGGAGGAACTGAAAGAGGCGGAGAAAGAAGAGGGGGAAGCTGAGCCTAAGGAGGAAGGAGAGGAGGGGGAGAAAGAGGAGGGAGAGGCCAAAGGTGGAAAAGTGGATGGAGAGAAAGCGGAGGAGGAGAAGGAGGCAGAGGTTGTGGAAGCAGAAGTAAAAGAGGAGGAGGAGGGTCTAGAGGAAGGACTTCTTCAGATGAAGCTGCCAGAGTCTGTTAAACTACAGGTCATTAGGATGCCCATTATTCTTTTATATTTTAATATCAAAGATCTGAAAAAAAATCTTTAAATCATCTTTTATCTCCCACTTTCAGATGTGCACACTCCTGCAATACTTCTGTGACTGTGAACTCAGACACAGAGTAGAAGCTATTGTCGCCTACTCAGACCAGTTCATCCACGGTATTCAGGGTAATCAACGTGTTCGTTACAACCAGCTAATGAGAGCTATCACCATGTCTGCTGCTGAGACTGCGCGCAAGACCCGCGAGTTCCGTTCACCACCACAAGACCAGGTACTGGTCATTTTATCAGCCTTAGATGTTTTCATGCAACATAAGCAAACAGACAAATGTGCTGATGTTATTGTCTGTGATCTTCTTCGAGGTTCTTCTGCTGACTAACTTCAAGCATGATGATGAAGATTCCCCAGTGCCCGAAGATGTGCGGGACACTTTGGCAGAATTCCACAATGACCTCCTGCTTCACTGTGGTGAGAAGTTCTTTCTGTTTAGTTTGGTTTTTACTATCTTTAGACATCTATCTATTCTTAATGTTTGGGGTTTTAAATTTGTATTTCTGTTTTACACAGGTATACATGTTGAGGAGGAGGCAGAGGAAGAGGAGGTGGACACCTCACTGAGAGGAAGACTTCTCAGTCTGGTGGATAAGATTAAGACCTTCCGCAAGAAGGAGGTGGAGGAGAACCCAGAGGAAGAAGAGGAAGCAAAACCCAGTAAGATTACCAGATTAACAAGAACCTGATCTGCATTTTTTTAACAAATAGTCATCAATAATAGTTAAATGTTTTTGTTATCAGGTCAAAATAAAGATAACTACTAACTAAAACACATTAGCAGCTTCATTAATAAGTATATCAAGCATGTCAACTATAATAAATGACACACTCTTTTCATTCCACCAAGGCACTCTTCAGGAGCTAATCTCCCACACCATGATCCACTGGGCCCAGGAGTCCTTCATCCAGAACCCTGAGCTGGTGCGCATGATGTTCAGCCTCCTCCACCGGCAGTATGATGGCCTTGGCGAGCTGATTCGAGCGCTGCCCAAAGCCTACGCCATCAACGCTGTCTCTGTACAAGACACCATGGACCTGCTTGAGTGTCTGGGACAGATTCGGTCACTGCTTATTGTCCAGATGGGTCCTGAAGAGGAGCGGCTTATGATTCAGAGCATTGGGTCAGTATGGGGTGGTAGAATTTAGTTCTCACTCGTAAAGATCAATATAGATCATATGTGAAATGTTAAATGTAACTTTAGACTTTTTTCTTTTTGATCAGAAATATCATGAACAACAAAGTCTTCTACCAACACCCTAATCTGATGAGAGCTCTTGGAATGCATGAGACTGTCATGGAGGTGATGGTCAATGTGCTGGGTGGAGGAGGAGATTCAAAGGTAGCTGTGATGATTTTGCCCTTTACATTCAGGGGTAGTTTCTACCACTGCGTACGTCAGACAAAATGTGTTTGGCAAACATTTTTTATTTTCTTTCTCTAGGAGATTCGATTCCCCCAAATGGTGACCAACTGCTGTCGCTTCCTGTGTTACTTCTGTCGTATCAGCCGACAGAACCAGCGCTCCATGTTCGATCATCTGAGCTACCTGCTGCAGAACAGTGGCATTGGCTTGGGTGAGTGTCACTCACCTGTCAACTGATAACAACACCCCTAGTTATTGCTTAATCAGTTTTTGTTACTTTATCTGAGCATTTATTTTCCTCGTGCAGGTATGCGTGGATCCACTCCCCTGGATGTGGCTGCAGCCTCCTGCATTGACAATAATGAACTGGCCCTGGCTTTGCAGGAGCAGGACCTGGAGATGGTTTGTTAAATCAAGAAGATCTGACATAAGATTGTGTACAGAGGAAGGTTATAGGATAGTTAAAGCCTGTTGTTGTCCTATACCTGCATGGTGATGTAGGTGGTGACATACCTGGCAGGCTGTGGACTGCGGATGTGTCCCATGCTTCTGTCAAAGGGCTACCCTGACATCAGCTGGAACCCCTGTGGAGGAGAGAGATACCTGGACTTCCTCCGCTTTGCTGTGTTTGTTAATGGTCAGCTGTTATTATTGTGTTGACATTTGTAGTTTTCAGTGCTCACTGACATTAACACATCTGCTTCTCTCAGGAGAGAGCGTGGAGGAGAATGCCAATGTTGTGGTACGTCTGCTCATCCGTCGCCCTGAGTGTTTTGGCCCAGCCCTGAGAGGAGAGGGTGGCAATGGCCTGCTAGCTGCCATGGAGGATGCCATCAAGATCTCAGAGGATCCAGCCAGGGATGGACCCACAGTCAAAAAAGACAGGCGCTTCATGTAAGTGCAGCTGCATAAGGAACACAAGACGTGCACATACAGACCCAGTCATCTAAAACTTGAATTGGTGGTTTCATGATTGGCAGGTTTGGTGGTGAGGAACAGCACGAGGAGAACCGTGTGCACCTGGGAAATGCTATCATGTCCTTCTACTCAGCCCTTATTGATTTGCTGGGCCGCTGTGCCCCTGAAATGCATGTAAGTAAAGTAGCTTTTAATGGCACAAGTTTTTCTTTAACCTCTGGGTCAAGAGTTCCAGTAAATACAAGTCATCTTCATACAACATGTTTAAATGTTCAATTCTGCAGCTGATCCAAGCAGGCAAAGGTGAAGCTCTGAGAATCAGGGCCATCCTGAGGTCTCTGGTGCCCATAGAGGACTTGGTGGGAGTTATCAGCTTGCCTGTGCAGATTCCTGCCTACGGCAAAGGTTAGATACAGGAGTGAAATAACATTTTTTTGAAATGTGGGAACAGTTCCCACTTTTCCTTCTTAATATTTCACGGTGTAATTTCTCTGTCCAAACCACAGATAGCCAGATTATTGAGCCGAAGATGTCAGCCAGTTTCGTGCCAGACCACAAGGCCTCCATGGTGCTGTTCCTCGACAGAGTGTATGGTATTGATAACCAAGACTTCTTACTTCATGTATTGGAGGTTGGCTTCCTGCCTGACATGAGAGCTGCAGCTTCTCTGGATACAGTGAGTTGAAAAGATACATTTCACAGTGGTTGGTCCCAGAATCTGTGTATTGACGTATCACAGTATCACAGCTAGGCTAGTTTAAGTAGATTTTCCTGTCTGGTTGTAGGTGGCATTCAGCACAACTGAAATGGCTTTGGCACTGAACCGCTACCTCTGTTCGGCCGTGCTGCCTCTGCTCACTAAATGTGCCCCGTTGTTTGCTGGGACCGACCACCGAGCCATCATGATTGACTCCATGCTCCACACCATTTATCGCCTGTCCCGTGGCCGAGCCCTCACCAAGGCTCAGAGGGACGTCATTGAGGAGTGCCTCATGTCGCTCTGCAAGTCAGTACAACCTGGGAATGTAGAGATACTCATTTTATTGTGATAAGGCTTTAGTCCAGGAGCCTGAAAGACATGAGAGAAATAATAACCCTGCATACTTTTGTGACATTTCAAGGTACCTTCGACCCTCTATGCTGCAACATCTGCTTAGACGGCTTGTATTTGATGTTCCCATCCTCAATGAATATGCAAAGATGCCTCTCAAGGTTTGAAATTTAGTTTAAAAATTTTATTTTTAGTAATTTATTATTATTATTATGAAACAGAAATGATTTTAACAACACAAACTTCCAGAATTTCTTTGTAGGAATTATTGCATTTTGTTTTTTTTCCAACAATTAATTACACTATTACCAGCAAATTATTTACCTGTGAACACTATATATACATAACAGATGCCCTTTTCCATTTCACACTTTCATATTAATCCTTTCAGCTTTTGACCAATCACTACGAGCGTTGTTGGAAGTATTACTGCTTGCCGAACGGATGGGCAAACTTTGGGGTGACCTCTGAGGAAGAGCTGCATCTTTCCCGCAAACTCTTCTGGGGAATCTTTGAATCACTGGCACACAAGGTAGGCCCCACCTAATACTGTTTCACATGGTTTAAGGTCCATACAGTTATTAACCTGGATTCTCCTGTGGCCATTCAAATTCTAGAAATATGATGCAGAGCTCTTCAAGATTGCCATGCCCTGCCTTTGTGCCATAGCTGGTGCCATCCCTCCAGACTACGTAGATGCTACCTACTCTTCTCACACTGAGAAAAAGGCCTCAGTGGATGCTGAAGGAAACTTTGATCCCAAACCAGTGGAGACCACAAAGTGAGTGACCTAACATGACAAAACATAGAGTCCAAATGATCATTTAGAGTACTGTAATTATAACCTGTGCAGTACTAAACAAGATAATAATTCACAGCACCATCATCCCAGAGAGGCTGGATGCTTTTATCAACAAGTACGCAGAACACACTCATGACAGATGGGCTTTTGAAAAGGTCAGTTATAAAAAATGTCACATTGGGCTTAAATTAAGTCCCTATTTATGACTTGAAAGTTGTTAATGATTGCTTCAATGGTCAAATCACTTTTCAGATTCAGAACAACTGGACCTACGGAGAGGTGTTAGATGAAAATGCTAAAACTCACCCAATGCTCCGGCCATACAAGACATTCTCTGAAAAGGTAATGCATTTTTCACAGTTGTCATAAATTAATGTATTGAAGTCTTACTAATTTGTCTCCCTACTTTTAGGACAAGGAAATCTATCGTTGGCCCATTAAGGAGTCCATCAAGGCTATGTTGGCGTGGGAGTGGACGTTGGAGAAAGCCAGGGATGGTGAGGGAGAAGTTGAGAAGAAGGTGGCCGCCACCACCACTACACGCAAGATCTCCCAAACTGCTCAGGTACAAGAAAGAGGAGTGTAAACATGTTCAGTATTCTGGGGAATGTGTAAGGTTCAACATCTTACATTGACACTGTGTATTTCGTCTGAAGGCCACTTATGATCCAAGTCACGGTTACAACCCTCAGCCAGTAGATATCGCAGGAATGGCTCTGTCCAGAGAGCTGCAGGTTAGTATCTTTCTGATTATATTTACGTTCACTGATAGGTGTCTTATTTTTTTGGCTTTGTCAGATAATAGTTTTACCCTGTCTGTACAGTCTATGGCTGAGCAGCTGGCAGAGAACTATCACAACACCTGGGGCAGGAAGAAGAAGCTGGAGCTGCAAGCCAAAGGCAAGCGTGGATTTATTACCCATTTTAAATTCATAAAAACATGTCAGTGGTTAGTGTTAATTCTAAAAGTGTCCTGTGTTCCTGGTAGGTGGTGGCACCCATCCTTTGCTTGTGCCTTATGACACCCTGACGGCTAAGGAGAAGGCCAGAGACAGGGAGAAAGCTCAGGACCTGCTCAAGTTCCTTCAGCTCAATGGATATGCTGTGACAAGGTAAACAGGGGTCATACTCCTTCTGGGAGTTTTGTCCATTTTTGCTCTTGTTACCCTCATTATTACTCCGTCTGTTTTCCTCAGGGGTCTGAAGGACATGGAGCAGGACATTTCTTCCATTGAGAAGCGTTTTGCTTATGGCTTCCTCCAGAAGCTTCTTAAATGGATGGATATCGCCCAGGAGTTCATTGCTCATCTCGGTACTGTTGTTTTAGAAGCTTCTAATAAGAATTGCTCTTGTTAGTGTTGTGCACTGCTTCTTGTAAATGTGGCATGACTCAAGTATGAGTATTTATTTTTACAGAGGCTGTGGTTAGCAGTGGTAGAGTGGAGAAGTCACCACATGAACAAGAGATCAAATTCTTTGCCAAGGTGAGGACCTTCCTGCTCCTCTTGCTTTTTTGTACACTTTGTTTGGAGATTTGTCTTCTCTCTCACTGCAGGAGCTGTTTATTGAAGTGATTTTAGGGGTTTCTTTGTAATAAATAATTCATCTTAGGTCGTTTTTTCTTTATAGATTCTCTTGCCACTGGTAAATCAGTACTTCAAGAACCACTGCCTGTACTTCCTCTCCACTCCTGCCAAAGTATTGGGTAGTGGAGGGCACTCCTCCAATAAGGAGAAGGAGATGATTGCAAGGTAAATGTGCAGTAAAAGCATATTTAACACTGTTTTCTTCATGTGACTTGACTTGTTTACCATATACCTCCCCTTTAGTTTTTGTACTCTCCTTCTGCCACGTCCCTCCATTTCCCTCCTAGAATGCAATTTCCTTGTGCTCCTTTTTCGCTTTCTGTGTACTTCAAACATTTTTCTTTCCCTGGTTCCCTCTCACCATCCTCCTTCCCTCTCCTCCCTTTCCTCTTTTCTCCTCCTACCTCAGTATCTTCTGTAAGTTGGCTGCTTTGGTGAGACACAGAGTATCTCTCTTTGGTAAGGAGCCTGCATGGTGGCATCATGCCCTGTCACCATTGTCCCTCTGCTTGTTTCTCTGTTGTCTTTTTACTTCCACAAACCTTTCTTGCTTACAATTACTCCCCATTTACATACTAAACAGCAGATTCACACCTTTCCTTTTTCCATGTCTAACACTTCTCTCTCTTTAGCTCAGCTTCTGCTTGGCTTTACTGGCTTATACAGTCTTGTGAATGTAATGTTGTCTTCTTAAGGTGTAGACTAAGATTTGTACACACACTGTGAGAGCATGAATGTCTGTAAAAGTTTCAGATATTGTCACAGTCACTCTTCATCCTGGAATAATAGATAAGCATACTTTAGCTGTTGGCACCATGCTCAACTACTTCCTGGTGTGCAGTCCAGCTGTTGACTAGCTACTCGCTAAGACTTCAAGCCCTGGCCTGGACCCTCACGACGCTGAAGCCTGTTTCAAATTGGTGGTTCGAGTTTAGTGCAGACAATAAGTCGTCCAAATATCTCTGCTACAGTATCCTTCCTGTTCTTGCATGTTTCTATACTACATGCTTCTATGGTGCGTCTTCTTGATCTGTCCCACATTTTTCCAAAATCTGAATCCTAACAATAAGTGAGCAGAGGTGACTGTGACAATATCCACTGTTAGTATACTATACTGCAACTCTTTGATGTGTTCCTTACTCTTTTCTTCACAACCGTGTGCCTTTGGTAGTCAGTCACTCAGCAGAAAATGCCCAGTGGACCACTATGAGCTGTCTCTTTTGTTCTGGCTCATGTACTACATTATACCTGGCAGATCATCAAAGTACCCACATCCTTTTAGTTTTGTTTCAGAACTTTTAAGCATTGCTCATCCACTGTTATGAATAACTGATTGACTTTAAATTTAGCTCCTGCAGAAAGCACATTTGTTCCAAGTGTCAGCACTGACAACACATTTCTTTGTAGGAACGGATGCCTCTGCAGTGGTAAACTGTCTGCACATCCTCTCACGATCACTGGACGCCAGGTATATCACAATCTGTTCATTTCAGCTCTCTATCGTGTCCCCAGGCAGGGAGAAAGTAGCCTGACTTTTCCTCTGTGTCCTTTTTTGAAGGACTGTTATGAAATCGGGCCCTGAGATTGTGAAGGCCGGCCTGCGTCAGTTCTTTGAGAGTGCTGCAGATGACATTGAGAAGATGGTGGAGAATCTGAAACTGGGCAAAGTGTCCAGCCGAAACCAGGTCAGAGAGAAATGCACGCTGCCTTTGCACACCTCACACACTTGTGGCTCTTTTCTTGTTGGCTGATATGTTTCTGTGTCTCTCTCTCCTCAAGGTTAAGGGTGTGGCCCAGAACATCAGCTACACCACCACCGCCCTGCTACCTGTCCTCACGTCACTGTTTGACCACATTGCCCAGCACCAGTTTGGAGATGACGTCATATGTGAGTGAAGTGTACATTTGGCCCTCATATCTCTTGATTCAGTTACACAAAGGACTAACCTTTTTTTCTGCACCATTAGTGGATGATTTGCAAATATCCTGCTATCGTTTGATGTGCAGTATCTACTCCTGCGGCACTGTGAAGACCCCGCATGTGGAGAAGTGAGTATTCACACATGTAAACATATTGTTTGCATTTTGACTTGGTTTTATAAAGACGTCTTGTGACGCTTTCGTGTGGTATTTTTCCTTCATGCAGACTGCGACCAGCTCTTGGCGAGTGCTTGGCTCACTTAGCAGCAGCGATGCCTGTCGCCTTCCTCGAGCCAGTACTGAATGAATTTAACGCATTTTCTGTCTACACTACCAAGACCCCCAGAGAGAGATCCAGTGGGTGTTTTCCTCTATAGCACATTAACCTTAATATTTTATTTGACATGCATCAGGTAAGCACTTATTATGATTTCTTCCTCAGTTCTGGGTCTTCCCAATCAAGTGGAGGAGCTGACCACTGACATCCCAGAGCTGGAAATCTTGATGAAGGAAATCCATGACCTTGCAGAGTCTGGAGCTCGCTACACAGAAATGCCTCATGTGATTGAAATCACTCTGCCCATGTTGTGTAATTACCTCCCACGCTGGTGGGAGAGGGGTGTAGAGAATTTCCCCGAGCAGGAAGGTCAAGTCTGCACTGCCGTTACCTCCGAGCAACTCAACCAGCTGCTGGGTAGCATCATGAAGATCGTGGTTAACAACCTGGGTATTGATGAGGCATCCTGGATGAAGAGATTAGCAGGTCAGAATTGTTTCCAGGTTATCTTAATGCAATTTGTATTGGTACAGAAATAGTATATTGACTCTTGATACCTGTTTCTCCCTGGTCCAGTGTTCGCCCAACCCATTGTCAGCAGGGCTAAACCAGAGATGCTTAAGTCCCACTTCATTCCCACCATGGAAAAGCTGAAGAAGAGAGCAGGGAAAGTGGTGGCAGAGGAGGATCAGCTTCGCATGGAGGGCAAAACAGAGGTGGACAGTGAAAATGGAACAATTAGAGACGAGTTTGCCGTGCTCTGTCGGGACTTGTATGCTCTCTACCCTCTGCTCATCCGCTACGTGGACAACAGCAGGTAGCTGAACCTGTTTTTATACATTACAAACTCTCTAGCAATAACAACTGGTGACTCTCACAGGCTCTGGTCCTGTTTTGATGTTGCATTCATGGACCATCCATGAGGGTTCTGGTGGTCTGGTGTTTAAAGTGAATTCACCTCTTTGGAAACTTGCCTTCTCTCTTGCTGTCGTGTCTGCCATTGTCTGTAGGGCTCGGTGGTTGACCTGCCCAGACCCAGATGCAGAGGAGCTTTTCAGGATGGTGGGAGAGGTCTTCATTTTCTGGTCCAAATCTCATGTGAGTCTTTCGCCTATATCATGATTTTTTAATCTGTCTGTTACTAGTTAACATATCTCTTGTGTTAAATATGCTGCAGAACTTTAAGAGGGAGGAGCAGAACTTTGTTGTCATGAATGAGATCAACAACATGTCCTTCCTGACGGCTGACAGTAAGAGCAAAATGAGCAAGGTAAGGGTGGACAAGCAGAAGTAAAACACTGCCTGTTACTTAGATGTTTGAGCCACCATTCCATATCTTCAGCTGTAACACATTAAGAAACTAAACTCTAATTAATGTTTCACTAACCGCCACACATTCCCAGCAGAGAAAGATTTAAAAGGAAACCCCTCTTGATCTTTTCTCGGCTGTTGTTTCATCCATTTAAGATGCTATAGATAAGAACATTTTATTAAACTGGTATTTTCTAGAAATGGTTAGAGTATTAACATCCTTTTTCAGAACAATGTAAGAGCCGTGTAAGACTTTACATGGTAGTAGGAGTGTTGCTAACTGTGTTTTCTCCTTATATCCTGTGTCGGGGGTTGGACGCTGGGGCCACTAGGCCGGAGATGGAGAGGTTAGACTGTTTGTGCACGAGCGCTGTGCTGATCGCATGGCACCCTGAGTTTGGGGAGGCATTTCATCAAGCTCTCCCCCTGGAATACCAGACTTCTTTTAGACAGACCCCTGTATTCACACGCATACATACATACACACAAGCACCATCAGGAGAGACGTCACTACACATGTATGGGTGAAAGTGTTGCTGAATTGTAGAACTGTGGGACGTGTTTGTGAGTGTGAGTGTTGTGTTCATGGTATACGTGTGTGTGTGTATGTGTGAGTAGGGGTCTGGAGTGGCTTGATGAAAGCTCTTTGCTGTAGATCGTAGTACCCTGAGAGGATTCATGGTGCCCGGCTGTGCAGCTGTGTATCTAAATTGTTGTGCGCACTCATGCAGCCGGGCACCATCACCCTTTTTTGGTTTGATGAATCAAGTTTTTGCCTTTAGATTCGTCCCTGGTGGATACAGTTGTGGAGCAGTTGTGTAGTTGTGTGCTAATGTGCCACCTAAAATATTGTTACTGACGCTTGGGGTTTATTTTGTTTTTCAGCTTTTTAAAGATTTCTGCGCTGGGGGACTCTTCTCTTTTCAGTATCACCCTTTAGATTTGTGTTCATACTGTTCCATTCCTTGTTGTCTTAGTTAGAAATTAGCCGGATCTATCGAGGGAAGGTGAAACTAGCCCAACATCACCAGATAGCTTCATCATAGTTACTAACTGGACTCCATGTCATGTTCATTGACACCATTTAATTGTTAAATAATTAGTTATCTAATCGCTGTTTGGTGTTTTACATGGTTGCTTTAGGTAGAGCCTCCTTTCCTTGGCTATCATATGGACATTACTGTAGTTCTTCTGTTACCTGTTCATCACAGCGCCTCTCAGTGCCCAAGGAATTGTTTTTCTGCACAAACACATACTCAGGGCAGAGAGAGAGAGAGAGTGCTGTGAGGCCAGACAACATTCAGTAATGATCATTGGCAGCTGCAGAACGGGAGTGTGTGAGAAGAGCTCCAGGGCGATGGAGCTGACCCCACAGAATTGCTGTGTGCTATCTTAATGGACAGGATGTGCCCTGTCTGGCCATTGCACTACTAACTGTGAGGCTGCACTAGTCTGTAACAACAGTAGATGATGCAGCATTGAAGCACCTGGAACATAAGATGTTAATTGGAAAATGTAGCTGATGATCTGTTTTTTTTCAGCAGGGGAATTATTACTATTAATCACTTTGTGACGCATGCTGCAGTATTTCTGTTACCATTGTGTAACGACCAATCATATTGTGTAATAGTTTGTGCTAAGAGCAGGTTTATATCTTAACTTTTGGGTCTATATTCTCAAGGGTCTCTTAAAAATATGTTTGAAAAAGTAATTTTTGGTTAAGAAGATATAACCACAGAGTGATCTATCTGAACTTTGTTGCTATCTTTTAGTCCGGAGGTTCAGAGCAGGAGCGTACCAAGAAGAAGCGGCGAGGGGATCGCTACTCTGTGCAGACCTCCCTTATCGTAGCCGCCTTAAAGAAGATGCTTCCCATCGGCCTCAACATGTGCTCGCCTGCTGACCAGGAGCTCATCAATCTTGCCAAGACAAGATACTCACTGGTACTGTGATGCCTTTAAAGCCCACTTTGCTGAATTTCTGAAGAAAAATGTTCAGATTCATAACTTGTTTTTCTTTTATAAAGTTGTTTAAAAGCTGAAATACATGTCAGAGTGCTGCTCTTTACTAAACCGTAGGATGTTTGATCTTGTAGAAAGACACAGATGAAGAGGTGAGGGAGTTTTTGCACAACAACCTCCATCTGCAAGGCAAGGTGAGCAGACTCTTTAATGATTTTTACAGGCTTCCCAAACCTGGAAAATTTAGAGCAGTTTTACAGTCTGGGAAGCCTGCATCAACATTTTCAGAATGTCCAAAATGTAATTATTAATTATTTACATGCATTATATATACATTTTTTTTTTGTTGCAGGTGGAGGACCCTGCCATGCGCTGGCAGATGTCTCTCTATAAGGAGATGTCTGGAAAAGCAGAAGATGCAGAGGTTCCTGAGAAGGTGGTAAAAAGGGTCCAAGAGGTGTCTGCTGTCCTGTACCACATCGAGGTGGTGAGTATAAACACAAGTTCCAGTGCTGTGCAAGTAAACGGATATTTCATAACGTGTGTGGTCTAATTGTGAGAAAATTAGGTGCATTGTTCAGTGGATGTTTTTTTTGTGCATTAGACTGAGCATCCCTTCAAGTCAAAGAAAATGGTGTGGCACAAGCTACTGTCTAAACAGCGTCGCAGAGCCGTGGTGGCCTGTTTCAGGATGACACCTCTTTACAACATACCCCCGTAATGGCTCGCCAACATCATTAACTGCATCTGTACATCTGACATTACTGAACTTGCTAAGTCCTCTGATGTCTCGTCTCACAGTCACAGAGCAATCAACATGTTCCTGGATGCCTACAAGCGCAACTGGTTAGAGACCGAAGGTTACTCATTTGAAGATAAAATGATTGACGATTTGTCAGTAAGTATAACCTTGTTTAATTCTGAGATGTTGCAATCAGCTATTATTGGCATATTAGAGGTTTATCATATATACTACAATAATTAGAAAGCCATGGAGGAAGAAGAGGAGGAGGAGGAGGAGACTGAGACGAAGCCTGACCCCCTTCACCAGCTGATTCTTCATTTCAGCCGTACAGCTCTTACAGAAAAGACGTAAGAGCCTCTCGCTTCTCCTGCTGCTCCACTCTGTCACCTGACAGGTGTCACTGATTCCTGTCATGTGTTATCTCCTTACAGTAAATTAGACGTCGACCATCTCTATATGTCTTATGCTGATATTATGGCAAAGGTAGGACACAAAGGCTGCATTTTCGTATCAAAGTCTGTCATGATTTTAAAAGAGGATCAATAAACCTAATGTGAACTTGCATCCATCCCTGACTCTTCTTTCAGAGCTGTCACATTGGTGAGGAAGACGAAGGGGGAGAACAGGAGGGGGAGGAGCCATCCTTTGAGGTGCGACAGACAGAGATGGTATGGGGGGACCAGGGGAAGGGGAGACAGGGGAGTCAGCGGAGAAGCAACTCCCCAAGCACTGAGTGACCACACCAAGACATCACACTCGGCACAATCCCCCCCCACCATCCCACTTGTGCTACGACGACACTTCTCTTTTTCCTCTTCTTACCTTTCTCTCGTTCACTCACACCACTTGTCTATTTCCTGCTATGGTGGACTGACCTGTGCATGCCTTTCCTGGACTCTTCTCACCAGTAGGATCAAATTGTTTTCATGTTTCTCCAACATTGCATGACCTGAGTGCAGAGAGATGGTGCAGCTAAAGACAACAAAATGAGGTCAATACAAAATCTTTGGTGGCTGTGTTATTTCACAATCACAGTTTCCAAGCCTGGTTTGAGATCAGATTTTTTTTTTAAGGGGTTGATTGACTAAGTATACCGCAATGACCCTTGACCTTTCGTTCAGCGTCTCTGCCAGATATTATCTGAAGCTGTTTGAATGTAATATCTTATTACATTCAAACAGGAGCTGTGCCACTTAACCCTCTGAACCTCCAGTTGTTCTTGGACATGTTTTTCCCCTCCTGTCAGTTTGTTGGTCAGTGTGACTTTTTTGACTGCATTATGAAGTCTTTTACCTTTTGACTTGAAGTGTCTTCCTGATTATTGTGGTTACAAGTGAGTGCAAAGAATGGGGCTGATTCTTTTTTCCACACTATCATCTTGGTGCAAGTGGTTGTACAACAAAGTAGTCCAAAGCATTAGGTGTAGATTTGACTATATTTACCACATGATGTATACAAGGACTATTTAAATTCCTATTACAAAATCTGGTAGTAATGAACTCAGCCTTTATTATTTTTAAAGTATAGTTTTCAATCATTTTTTTGCTCAGATAATTAATATCTTAGTAAATCAACCCTTTAATATGACTGATAACTCAGTAGTGCTGCTCTAAAGCCAGGTTTGGACACGGTGACATTGTAGCTGTAGAGAGATGCTTTTCCTGGAGGGTAGCATTACACCAATTTGCACGGTCGATTCTCTTTTCAGTCATTTTCATTAGCTGAGCATCATTACTTTTCTTTCTGTGTTCTGAAAAGTGATGTTGCCTTTCCAGCCTTTTCTTCAGTAGCCATTTATGGAAACCGACAGTTATCAAGCCATGCAACAGGTTTTTCTAACCGTTAAACTTAGCTCTTTTGTGCTGATCTTGTGTGTTTGTGGTCTCTGCCAGACTCACACCACCGCCTCCTTTACTTACTTGAAAATTTGGCTGTGTTCACCCTCATGGACTCCAGCTTTTAATTCTAACACTTAACTGATTTTGTTTGTCTTTAATTTGTATTGGACAACAAGTCTCCCTCTCTGTGCTCACCAAGGACTACAGTAAAAGCCTGCACAGTCAGCCGAACAGCACATGTGCTGTCCCAAGCCCAAACATCCTCACACAAGCACACATCCACGCACGCACTCACACTCACAACTCATCACAAAGGCATATCATTTGCTTCACTGATGAGCAGAGCCTCTGCAACCAGAGACAGGTCTCTGCATCCCCCTTTTTTTTACCCCCCCATACATTTCAGGCTTACGTGGGAGGGGGGCGGAAGGAGGGAGGGGGTTATATTGAGATTTGGGTGCTTTGGGTGGGGTTTCATGCATGGTGTGCAACGGGTGGGTCAACTCTAACCTCTTCTGTCAACAGGATGGTTGTTCATAGCAGCTAGGCTGTAGGATCTGATCATCCTTACATCAGTCAGGACTGTTATTTTTCCTACAGAGTAAAACAGGTGTGAGCTGATGCACCTTAAATCCTAGTCTGAACAGGGCCTAATTGGCCAAATCAAACACATCTGCTTTTCCATCTGTGACTAGTCAGAATACCTGCTGTGAAAACAGCTTATTACATCAATGACTTAACTTCGATGTCAGGCAAGGATTCTATAGTTTAATCTAAAAGAACGCCGGCTCCACCAGCTTCATGGTAGAACCACAGGCTATAAGATAGAACAACCTCAAATTGTTTGTGGATGCAGGACTTGCATGCTGTGGTACTCGGACCACTGCTAAGAAAAATGTGTGAGAAAGTGTGTGTGTGTGTGTGTTCTGCTGTGGGCCAGCAAATGTTTGCACCTCTGAAAGATGTGAAGAGCTGGAATAACGTTCTCTGTCTCTAATACACATTGTGGAACAGAGTGTATGTGCTTTGAATGAATGAATTTCCTGCAGCTAGACACTGTGTGTAAAAAGCTTAACATTCAGGGAAATTTACTTTTTTTTTATTGTTTAGAAAAAATCTTCGTAAGCAGCAACAGTTAAACTGTTTGAATGAAAAGTTGGTAACTAAGCTGCAGGGCAGGTGTGTGTGTGCAAGATATCACTTTAAAGTTTAATTGAACTTGTAGGGATCAACCTTTTCTTTGGCTTTAGATTTTGATTATGTGAGTATTATGTGTGTGTTTGAGTGTCTGTGTGTGTGTGAGTGCGGGGGGCAGTGCAGTTGCTGTTGGCAGGGTTACAGCTGTGTCCCTTCCTGCTCTGCTCCGCAGGAAAAGGAGATGGAGAAACAGCGGCTTCTGTACCAGCAGTCCCGTCTGCACGACCGCGGGGCTGCAGAGATGGTGCTGCAGATGATCAGCGCCTGTAAAGGTAGCGGCCTGCTGGGATCTGCCCCCACTGAAATACACACACTCACTACAGAGATGATGGGTGAAATGAATGCACATCACTTGTGTCTCTTTGTTTCAGGTGAACCTGGAGCCATGGTTTCTTCAACACTCAAACTAGGAATCTCCATCCTCAATGGGGGCAACAGTGATGTACAGCAGGTAAAGACGTTGATCAGGAGTTTTACAGGCATGTTTCCTCTTTCTTCTAATGCCCGGTTTACATTGTGCGATTTTGTAGGCTGTCGCACTGTGAGGCAGGTTCCACGACGGCCGTGGAACCTCAGATGAGCTGAGATAAAATTTTAGCAGTGTCAGAAATTTAGGATGACTGACTCACAGAGTGACAGCTGCTACGACCTGTCACTCCACATCCATGTCCTCCTGCTCCTCCTCCTCCTCGCATGTTGACGTACCTTGTAACCTTGTAACTTGTGATCGCCTGAGATTCAGTTAATGGTCATCGTACAATGTGCATGAGATCCAGCAATAGATCCTCATCGCGTAGTGTGTCATGCAATGGTCTTATAAGATCGCTAAAAATCGCACAGTGTAAACCGGGCATTAGTGGAATTATGCTGGAATTACAAGATAAATCGGATTTACATTGTGTTATAAAAAGATGTTTGTCAAGTTTTGCCCATAATTCCAATCAATAACACATCATGTCATTGAACTAATCTTATGCAATTATTGTGTCATGCACCCTTAAGGCAGCATTTCCAGTTTAGTACAGTGTATTAAGTGGTTGCTGTTGTTTCTCTCCTTGTGTCTGTGTGCAGAGAATGCTGGACTATCTGAAGGATAAAAAGGATGTGGGATTCTTCTTAAGCATTCAGGCTCTGATGCAGACCTGCAGGTCTGTCACTTTTTTTGTTGTTAATATAAATCAAATCTTTCCCATAGCCCGTAGTGAAGTTAATGATTGTTTGATTTTGTAGATTTAGTTGATTCCTGACATCGCTATTGAGTCTATCGGCTCCTTTTTTTTTTTTAACTTTTCAAGCACCAGGAGCTGTTCTAGTTTGATTACACTGGAGAGAAGTCACAAATCTGTGTCTAACACTTCAGCTAGCCAAAAAAAACGTGGCTGTTTATTGGGTCAATGAATTGTTTATGGTCGATAAACTAATAAATAGTTTGGTATTGGCAGCGTTTTGGACTTGAATGCTTTTGAGAGGCAGAATAAGGCAGAAGGACTTGGGATGGTTTCAGAGGAAGGCACCAGTGAGTATGGTCTACAGCAGCTCACCGTAACACACACGCACACACACGCATTGTTTTGTATTGCATCTGTACATATTGTATCTCCAGTGTGTGTGTCCTTATGTGCATCTGTGTGTGTCTGAGTGCCTGTTTGTGGACGCCTGTGTTGCAGGTATGTTTTCATGTGTGGAGAGTTCCTTGAGCCTCTTGTGTTAGTGGAAGCATTTAGACTGTTGATGTTTGAAACTGTTTATCATCCACTGACAGTCATGAGATTTTTGGACTCACCTCGTCTCTCTTTGTTTCTCTCTCCCTCCCCCCTCCCATCCTCCCTCCCTCCACATCTCATTCAATTTTTACCGTTTCGACCCTTTCCCCCCCCGTGTCCCTCCCACTTGTCACTTTGCTGCTCGCACGGTTCTCAGATATGAAGCTAGAACGTGGTAAATGAAACTTTGCTCTCATATATTCTCTCTTTCCTTCCTTCCTTCCTTCCTTCCTGTCCTCTCGGCCTCTTTTTAGCTCTTAATCACTTGACTAGTCTTTTCCTTGCTGTGACCTTAATATGCATTTCATTTCACACTCAAGGACCCAATGGAATTATGCTTTACAGTCACTTACTTACAGAGGAAACCTTGCTGTGATACACAAGCTGCCATGCTCTGTATCCGCCTCATTTTCTCTTGTGGAGTGACTGTAAAGTTCAGTTTTCATCCTTGAGTGTTTTATCACAGATCTACTGTAACTCCAAACAGTCTCCTGGCTGATGAGCAGGAAGTAAAGGCAGTAACCTCAGCCTTCCTCTCCTGCTTTTTCTTCTCTCATAGCACTGTACTGAGCCTGAAATGAATTGCAGCAGCAGCAGTAGGAAATCTCTCACAGGACCATCAGTGTAATGACACTGTGTATAAAAAAAATCCCCACATCCTGCTTCATCTGTCAGTCACAAAGCATTGTCTCTGTCTCTGTAGTGTTAGGTCATTGACTGGGTTTCGGCCCTTGGACGGAGTACAGAAAGGGATTTAGACTCCCCAGTCCTTGGTGGCAGCTGAGGGTCATATAGGACGGAGAAAGATGACAGAAAAGCTTTGCTTAGTATTGGTCCATTTGAACTATCCCTGAGTCCAGTTGCCTCGATTTTAAACTCTTGGACATGACTATGATCTGGATGAATGCGAGTCGGCATGCACAGCAGCAGATGAATGTTTGTACTTCATACACCTGGTGATAATTCTCAAATTAAAAGTCCGGCACTGCTGAATCCTTCGCAGTATTATACACACACATATAAATATTTTGACCTCATACCCCGGTGACTCTGTTGTATGTTGCTTGCCATAGAAATGGGGTTACTTAACAGATGTCTCTCCCTGGCACGGTGTCTGTGATTGTTACTGCAGTAAAAGTCTACACCCCAGCATCCCTCTGCCACCTTGTTATGTACAGTCATGATTCAATCTGAGAATGCTTGTGCATCTAAGGGCATGCTAACAGAGATTATTAAAATAATTGGATGAGATTAAAAGTGTAGAATTTCCAGCCTGACAACAGGAGGGATTAACTCTTTGTGCATTTTTCCAGCATTAGAGACACGTTTAGAGAACTGGAGTTTTGAGAGTTCAGTAGATCTGTCCTGCATGATGGTGTGCCCTGAAGATACATATCTGTATTTGTCTGTTTCCTCTGTTGTATTTCTGTATTTTTCTTCATGTATCTGTTGTCACTGTCCATGTGGAAGTGATGTGACTGATGTTTTGTTCTGATATCCATCTGTGAGTTTTGTTGAATTAGAAAAAAAAAACAATGTGACAAGATAGAAGATGGTGATGTTAAGGAAGCCTCCTGCTGACAAACAGACGGAGACTGAGAGGTTTTTCCACTAACGAGTGCTAATAAAATCAGGAGAGTGGTATGACGTGGTGATACTCACAGATTTATTTTTAATATACAAGTTTTAGTCTTACTTACTAACTTTGACCTGTCATCACACAATCCATGACTAATTTGTATGTACTGCTTCATTATCGGAGCTTAAGTCTTATTGATGGCTGTCACTGCTAAATATTAATCTAGATGAGATTTTAATTTACAGTTATTCTAGTGTATTCTACATCTGTAGCCAGTCATTAGGTCATTCTTACCAGTGTGCTGTCGGCTTTTTATTTTTACTAATATGTAAGGAGCTGCAATCATTTTTCTACCTCGCAAACAGTAGGAGGACAATGGTTCAAGGTATGAGGTAGAGCCTCATGTTTTAACTTTTTTAAAACACCTAATCCCAACATTTTGTTTACTAGTAAGCATTCTAACCTGACAGAGTCCATGTGGTCTCTGTTCTGGGACTGTTGAAACCTTCTTCTGCACAGATTAACTATCATTGTTGCTCTGCCCAGATGAGAAAGTGATGGCTGATGATGAGTTTACCTGTGACCTCTTCCGCTTCCTGCAGCTCCTTTGTGAAGGGCATAATAACGGTGAGGAGAGCCGACGCTTCTCCAGTGGTGAATCTGAATTTATTGTCCCGTGCATCATGCACCTGATGTTTTTTTTTTTCCCTCTGCTTGTTGTCCGTGTTTAGATTTTCAGAATTACCTGAGAACTCAGACAGGCAGCACCACGACCATTAATGTCATCATCTGCACAGTGGACTACCTGCTCCGCCTGCAGGTCACTCTCAAGATGCTATTCACACCCTGCATTTCTATAGAATCACTCAAACGGAAAAGGATTAAATAAATTAGAACATGTCATATCTCTGAACATCCTCCTCCTCCTCCCTGTGTACAGGAGTCCATCAGTGACTTTTACTGGTACTACTCAGGTAAAGACATTATCGATGAGCCTGGTAAGAGGAATTTCTCCAAAGCAATGACTGTGGCTAAGCAGGTCTTCAACAGCTTGACTGAGTATATTCAGGTAAGATAACTGCATCTTAATCATGGTCTATTCTTACACATTCCTGTTAAAGGTCGGGTAGGAGATTTCATTCTGATGCACTTTTTGTTAAATTAGTGTAACTTCTCTTTACAATCCGATAGCAACCAATTAGTTCGGCAGTTTCGCTTTAAAACGAAGAATATGAATCATCTGTGGAAGCTATAAAACGCTAAAAACATCAGCCAATCCTCCGGGTGGACCCTGCGCGGAGTATTGGCTGGTTGTCACTCTCTTCCTGCTCTGTGTGCACCAGAGAGGTACGTGCATGATGGCCGAAGTCACAGACCGCAGCTCATCTTCAGGTAATGCGCGTCCATGTGATTGGGAGGCGTGGCTTCAGGGTGAGCTCCGAGAGAAAGGGGCGTGTGTTTACTTTCAAAATCTGGCTGACTCTCACTTAGTTTTCAAAATCTCCTACCCTACCTTTAAGACAGGAAAATGTTGAATATTATCCACCTCATGTCTGTGTGTGTGTGTGTTTCAGGGCCCCTGTACTGGTAACCAGCAGTCTCTGGCCCACAGCAGGTTGTGGGATGCTGTTGTGGGTTTCCTGCACGTCTTTGCTCACATGATGATGAAACTGGCTCAGGTAGGACATTATTATTTTAATAGCTTTCTATATATATCATATGATATCAGTGTTATGTATATATTATATTGTAATTTGTTGACTTCAGATATTCTAACATTATGAACTGTCTTTCTCATGGGTCCTGCAGAGTAAAGTATGTATTTATTTGATTATTCCTTTTTTTAAATCTTGACTAGTTTCCCCCCCTTTTTATTCTCTTATCAGATTGTTTCTGCCTCTTTACTGAGATATTACAGGTATATTATGTCAAAGAGCTTATCCAGTATCCAGGAGTCCAGAGCAGCATAGTGTACTTAAAACGCATAAAAATACTAGAAATATAATTTAATGATTTATTTAGACATCATGCATATATGTTTATTGATCTAATGTATTAGTCTCCACATATGGCAGGATTCAGATTTTTGGTATGCAGACTTAAGCAGAGACAGATACAAATTTAGAATAATCTGGCAGAAACGATTTGAAAATAAAACCAGTTAATGTCCTTCTTACTTTCATTTTCTCACTTTTGTTTCTGACACAGTTAATCTGTTCCATCCCTTTAATCCTGAATAATGCTTACGTTTGATTGTGCTTTGAATAATGTTTGTCTGCTGTTTGTTTGACCTAACACGGAGCTGCAGTGTCTTAATTGTCTAATTGTCTGTGACAGTTTTAATTAATACTGATGCTGTCTTTCAAAATGCTTTTGTCAACAAAGGTTCAATCAGGGAAAACAAAAGATCTGAAAGAGTTTTTATATTTAAATTATTGTTCAGGCTTAGATGGAACAAAATGAAGTAAAAGTGTTGGTGGATAACATTTTTATTTTCAAATGTAACCCTGTTAGATGCACCCTGATCCTGGACAACGAAACGGCGTAAGAATCTGTGTTTTCCTGCCAACACCATCTCATTTATAAGTCCTTCCTGCTTTATTTATTTTTAAAGATATCATGCTTAATCACATTTTTTATTGAACAACTTAACATTTATCATCTACATTTGTGGCCTTTTTGTGGATTCTTTGCAGAAATCCATTATTTTTTCTTTGCATATGCAAGTATCAATGCACTTTTTTCATTTAATTCCCTGTCTGACAGAATAAGGATAGTTAAACAAGGACTTCATATTAAATATGTAGACTGTAGGATCTTATTTTGCTTCCTTAAAGCATTTAAACATCTTACTTTGCTTCTGTTCGTTAGGCTGTCTGTTTCTATCCTGACTCCCTTTTCCTCTAGTTCTCCACCAGCCATCACACACTGTCTAAAACATTTGTGGCTCTTGTTATCTGCTCGTGCAGGCCTTCAGAAGTGCTAAGATCAGTGTCTGCATACATGTCTTCCATCTCGCAGTCTCTTTTTCAGATGAAGGGTGGCTCTTTCTCTTTCTAGAAGAGCTCTTTTCTTCCCTGCCTCTTATACCTGCCTGTGTTTGTAATGTCTGTCTGGCCTCCCATCACATCCAATGTACTAAATGTGATGTTAAAATGCATGTTTTCTTATTTAAAAATGCAAACCAAGGATCATTTTTGGAGTAGAGCTCACTCGGAGGTAGTGTCTTTCCCTTTTGTCTCAAAAGAAGCACATGTGATATTTTGAAAAATATCAGTAAATGGAACGTTTTCTGTCCATATACATGTTAAAAACCTGTTTTCTCTCCTCTGTGTTTCGCCTTTGTTGCAGGACTCCAGTCAAATTGGGCTGTTGAAAGAGCTGTTGGATCTGCAGAAGGACATGGTGGTGATGCTTCTGTCCCTGCTTGAAGGTACAATGCCAGTCTGTTATGTCCTCCTCTTTTCTGTTGTCTTGTCCTCATGTCCTCTCACCTCTTCACACCTCCAGGCAATGTGGTGAATGGCACCATTGCAAGGCAAATGGTTGACATGCTGGTGGAGTCATCCAGCAACGTGGAGATGATCCTCAAGTTCTTCGACATGTTCCTCAAGCTCAAGGACATCGTGGCGTCTGATGCCTTCCGTGACTATGTGACTGATCCGCGTGGCCTCATCTCAAAGAAAGACTTCTCCAAGGCCATGGACAGTCAGAAGCAATACTCTCCCTCAGAGATCCAGTTCCTTCTCTCCTGCTCAGAGGCTGATGAGAATGAGATGATCAACTTTGAGGAGTTTGCCGATCGTTTCCAGGAGCCAGCCAAGGACATTGGTTTCAATATTGCTGTTCTTCTCACCAACCTGTCGGAGCATGTTCCTCATGACACCCGCCTTCAGAACTTCCTGGAGCAGGCAGAGAGCGTGCTCAACTATTTCCGCCCGTTCCTCGGCCGCATCGAGATCATGGGAGCCAGCAGGCGAATTGAACGCATCTACTTTGAAATCAGCGAGGCAAACCGCAACCAGTGGGAAATGCCACAAGTCAGAGAGTCCAAACGTCAGTTCATCTTCGACGTGGTCAATGAGGGTGGCGAGAGCGAGAAAATGGAGATGTTTGTGAACTTTTGCGAGGACACCATTTTTGAGATGAACATTGCTGCATCCATCTCTGAACCCGAGGGAGATGGTGCGGAAGAAGAAGATGACGAGGAAGAAGAGGAGGGCGGAGGAGAAGAAAAAGAGTCCATAGAGGGAGAGGAAGGCAACGGTGAGGGTGAAGCTCCAGAGTCAACTTCGGCCTTTGCAGATTTTCTCAACAGTGTGGTCAACTTCTTCAACATGTTCACCTTCCGTAACCTGAGACGCCGCTACCGCAAACTAAGAAAAATGACGGTGAAGGAGATGGTGATCGGCCTGGTGACATTTGTCTACACCATCCTGATGGGCATCCTGATGTTTGTTTACGGTATATGTAAGGGCTTCTTCACGCTGATATGGAAGGTTCTGTTTGGTGGAGGCTTAGTGGAGGGCGCCAAGAAGATGACAGTCACAGAGATCCTTGCCAGCATGCCTGATCCAACACAAGACGAAGTCCACGGAGACCTGCCACCCGAACCAGGTGCCAGAGAGATCCAAGATGCAGACGGTGTGACAGACCAGTTAGATGTTGTAGGAGGAGAGGAGGATGAGGAGGATGGTGAGGATAGGGAAGGTG
Source organism: Parambassis ranga (assembly GCF_900634625.1). Classification (NCBI taxonomy): domain Eukaryota; kingdom Metazoa; phylum Chordata; class Actinopteri; family Ambassidae; genus Parambassis; species Parambassis ranga. The sequence goes on from NC_041033.1 coordinate 20,853,616, forward strand.
GACGCCTACCTGGTTTCAACGCCCCTGGTGGACTTGGAGACTTCGGAGAGACGACACCAGAAGAGCCTCCGACTCCAGAGGGCACACCGCTGCTGAAGAGGAAACTGGTGAGTTTTTTTTTTTTTAATGTGTGTACACGTAACATTAATCAGTCAATTAACTGCGAGCAATTTTGTAAACAACAGTTGGCCGCTACAGTTGGACAAGAAGACGAGGAAAAGGGTGAAACTGAAGAAGAAATTCCTCAGGAGACTGAGAAAGCAGAGTAAGTGTTCAGTTTGCAGATCATCCATTGAATCGAGCACCACCATGTGCTGGCTTTGCCCGCTGTCCACAGAGTTCAGAGAAAGTATTACTTTCTGTTTAAAATGAACGAAACACTTTGCATCTTTTGCAGCATTGAGAATGGAGAGAAGGCAGAAAAAGAGGAGAAGACAGAGAAGGCAGAGCCTGAACCTGAGGTGAAGGAGGAGGAGCCTGAGGAACCGGAGGAGAGAACCGTAAAGGCCAAGGTGAAGAAGGATAAGAAGCCTGCCGAGGAGGGCTTTGAGCTGTGGAACGAGCTGGAGGTTCAGAGGATTAAATTCATGGTAAGCAGCTCGTTATGACTCTTTATGAACACACAGTATTTTGACCTTGTCAAAGCCACCAGAGATATTTGGCTTAGCAAAAGAATTACCACCTTATCAATATTATTTTTTTGTTCCCTCGCAGAATTATCTTTCTCGTAACTTCTACAACCTTCGGTTCTTGGCCTTGTTCATCGCCTTCGCTCTCAATTTCATCCTGCTCTTCTACAAGGTCAGTAAAACATTCTCACACCTTCATACCTCCCTGCAGGATAATTAATAATATCTTCCTCTTGCTGATGTGTCCAGGTGTCCGACACTCCACCTGGTGATGAGGACTTTGAGGGTTCCGGTCTGTTTGAGGGCTCGGGCCTGTTTGAAGGCTCTGGTGCTGAAGAGGACGGGTCTGGATTGGAGGAGGGAGGAGAAGATGACGAAGAAGAAGGTCCCCTGTACTACTTCTTGGAAGAGAGCACAGGCTACATGGAGCCCTCCATGGCTTTTTTCGGTATCGTCCACACTGTCATCTCCTTCCTCTGCATCATCGGCTACAACTGCCTCAAGGTGTGTTTGCTTTTCTTTGCAGAAATCCACTCATGTGTTTGTGTGTCTGTGGGTTTGTTTGATGCAGAATGTTTTGTTTTCCGTCTCAGGTCCCTCTGGTTATCTTTAAAAGAGAGAAGGAGCTGGCCAGGAAGCTGGAGTTTGATGGTCTGTACGTTACCGAGCAGCCTGAGGACGACGACATCAAGGGACAGTGGGACAGACTGGTGCTCAACACCCCGTAAGAGCTGTTTGTCATTAACACTAAAAAACGGGGAAATCTGATTTTTCCAAAGGTCTTTGAATGCATCATCTGTGACATCGGGTTCAGTTACAAGATACAATCAATTCAGAATCATGACTCCTTTATTGATCCCTGAGGGAAAATTACCTTTTATAATAAGAATATTCTGTGAAAAAACACACTCAGAGGGTTAACAAATGCAGCTGGAATATTCATTGTGTTTCTCTTTTTCATGCAGAACTTTCCCTAACAATTACTGGGACAAGTTTGTGAAAAGAAAGGTGAGTTTTTCAGTGTCGCAGGAATACTTTTGAAAGTAAAATGAACATGTTAAGGATGTTCTGCGTGTGATCTCCAGGTTCTGGATAAATATGGTGATATCTATGGTAGAGAGAGGATTGCAGAGCTGCTCGGTATGGACTTGGCCTCTCTGGACGTCAGCGCCATGACCCACGAAAAGAAGCCAAAGCCCGATACCTCAATGTTCAGCTGGTATGTGCTGCTCACTCTTTTATAGATGTGTATAGTGTATGCTGCATGACAAACATGTCTCTGTCTCTTTGCAGGATTACATCTATTGACATCAAATATCAGATCTGGAAGTTTGGTGTTGTCTTCACAGACAATGTGAGTTAAAGAATCAGCACACGGTGTGAGGATCTGTTGATAGTTTGTTTTCGTACTGACTCTCCTCTTTCCTCCTCCAGACCTTCCTCTACCTGGTTTGGTACATGTTAATGTCTCTGCTCGGACATTACAACAACTTCTTCTTCGCTTGTCACCTTCTGGACATCGCCATGGGTGTGAAAACCCTGCGCACCATTCTGTCCTCCGTCACCCACAACGGCAAACAGGTGACACTTCTCTCCTCCTCGTGTGAAGCATCTGGAGGCTCTGCTGTTTCCTGACATGATTTTTTTTTTCCTCACAGCTGGTGATGACCGTGGGTTTGCTGGCTGTGGTGGTGTACCTGTACACCGTGGTCGCCTTCAACTTCTTCCGCAAGTTCTACAACATGAGTGAGGACGAAGACGAGCCGGACATGAAGTGTGATGACATGATGACTGTGAGCGCAGGGCAGACACATTTACTCAGGACACACGGAGCGTGATGAAGCACTGACCTCTGCTCCCCTGCTCCTTTCCCGCAGTGCTACCTCTTCCACATGTACGTTGGCGTCCGTGCTGGCGGTGGCATCGGAGATGAAATTGAAGACCCGGCTGGGGACGAATATGAGCTCTACCGAGTCGTCTTTGACATCACCTTCTTCTTCTTTGTCATTGTCATCCTGCTGGCTATCATCCAGGGTGAGTGAGCAGCAAAGGTGCTTCATGCTGTTTGTGGATAATTAGACAGGACTCTGCATCACGCCATTACAGAAGCAGCTTGTGCTGCCTGTCTTTTACAGTAAATCTATTGCAATAATAATACAATAAAACAACAGCGTTGTCATGAAAGGCATCACAGAGGTAGGTTAAGCTCAAAGACGGCAGGTTTGGAACACAGACCATCTGATCAGGAGGAAATAACGCTGTGCCCGTCTGCCAGGTCTGATCATCGACGCCTTTGGCGAGCTGAGAGACCAGCAGGAGCAGGTCAGAGAGGACATGGAGGTAAGATAATGAGTCTCTGGGATTTAATTGGTGGCTTCACTCATTCCTTCGTCACCTCTCCGTCTCAGACACGATTGTGTCTAATCAACTCTGCCCTTCCTCTGTCCAGACAAAGTGCTTCATCTGTGGAATAGGAAGCGACTACTTTGACACGACGCCACACGGCTTCGAGACGCACACCTTAGAAGAGCATAATTTAGCCAACTACATGTGAGTTACACACGCACATGTAATGTGTAGTTGGTATGAACATGTGTCAGGATCACTGATTCCTGTTCCTTCTGCAGGTTCTTCCTGATGTATCTCATCAATAAAGATGAAACAGAACACACTGGACAGGTCAGTAAATACACAGCACAGTTTAACCCTTTCACTACTATAATTGATATATAATGATTCTGTCAGAAAAAGTTCTCTGTATTAATTTTTTTACAGATAGACAGATGAAATGCTGGCACATATTTTGGTCATTACCGTAATGAATGTAATAGCGATCGAAAGAGCCAAGAGATTTTTTCAACATGTGAACATAACCAGAGCTACGGTAGCTTGAACAGCGCATGTCAATTTCTGTGGCTACAGCTCTGTTTTAGGAGGGTTAAAAAAATAACAGAAAATAGCCATACTGTGGAATCAACAGACACACGATCCACTGCTAGTCTCCTAAAGGGGGCAGTAGTGAGACCGGATATAGGAGGTGACCTGTCTTGTTTCTTAGCTGTCTAACCTGCAACATTAGGTTGCTGACATCACATTCTAGCTACTGTTGAGGTCTTTGTTTACACACTGTTATTAAATTAATTAATACACAAACAGTTTTTAAACAATTTTAAGTATGAAAAGCTTTGATATCAAGTGTCGTAACCCTTTCCCCTTGTTGGTTTTCAGGAGTCGTACGTGTGGAAGATGTACCAGGAGCGATGCTGGGACTTCTTCCCTGCTGGCGACTGCTTCAGGAAGCAGTATGAGGACCAGCTCAGCTAAAAAGTCCCGTTTTTTTTTTTTTCCCTAACGTGCATCTCGAGAAGAACCAGAGGAAATAACAAAGGAAGGATTAGAAATTTAGAGGTGGAACACATCTATGTCTTAGCTTTGTCTTTTGTCTGCACATGTCTCTCCTCCGTTTAAAAGCTATGCACACTTTGACTGCACTGTTGTACCACCTGCAGGAGGATGCTGTTGTCTGTAATAATCAGAGAGGCATAAAAAGACACCGGGGCCTTTTTTATTCTGCTATGAATACACTACATGGCCTTTTTTTTCGTGTGTAAAATATAACATAGATTGCCTTGCATATCAATTGTGTCTTTACACAACGGGGCTTCTTTAGTCGCTACTGCTGTTATAGTGCCTATAGCAATGTCACTGCTTCAGTTTAGGTTTCAAGGTTTCGCACTTTTCTTTGGTGTTATTTATATTGTTTGTAAGATTGGGATTTGTTTTTTGTATGCGGCGGCTGCTGTGTGACAGCTCACACAGACGTCTCTCGGAGATCAGTGACGGTGGGTCCGCCTCACCCCCTTTTCTCTCAAGACACTGAACAGGTGACTGTGACCTCTCGGACTGACTCACTACGATACTAATAATAATAATGATGATGATATAACAAGGTGGAGCTGCCTTGGCGGCACTCTGAAGTCTTACAACACATCCTTGATGATGTGTGTGCCTCCACTCTGTGCCATACAAAGATAGTGATGATGTACACGCATACAGCAGGAGGATGCCACGGTTATTTATTTATTGTTTATACACAGAGGAAATCTGTTCTATGATGCACAAGTCAGCTTCTGTCAGTGCATTGAAAGAAGTAATGAATGTATTTAATGTATACATTTTGGCCGAAGTGTCATCTGTATAACGGAGTAATGATGACGAGGCTGCTCGGAGGCCTTTTGATGAGACATATTTTACATAAACCATAGATACATATATTTATTTTTCTTTAGGGCTCGGAGGAAGTGATGATTAATGAACCCGTGTCCTGTCTGTGAAGAGAATCGGTCTTAACCCCGAAGTAAAAAAAAAAAAAACGCCCAGTTTGCAGTCAGAAAGAGAAAATGAGCTTTGGTTTTTGTTGGTTAGGTTTTTATGATAGGTATTTTTAGGAATTGTTCAGCATATGGGTTATTTTTCTCTATTCAGGAAAGTCACTTGTGATGCATTGATCTCAGACAGTTCCGTCGCTCTACACACTCTCCATCCTGTGTTTAATCCTTCACGTCAGAGACACAGCCGTGTTTTGGTTGCCGATGACTCTGAATGTGTGTGTTCGTCTGCCGCTGTGGGCTGCACGGAGGCAGCGGGTGGTGTGGAGCTGAATGCAGATCACTACTTTCCACTTGACTGAGTGTCCTCTGACTGAATCCTGTGTTTCAATACAGAATAAACAGATTATTTTAAGGAGAATTGAAGATGTCCTCATTAATGTGTGACTGATGAAGGTCGGTTTAGCCGCATGCAGCAGGGTGAGCAGCTTATCCGGGGCCGTGTCACGGGGGCAGCAGCCTGAGCAGGGGAACCCAGACCTTACTCTCCCAAATCTTCTGGAGGGCCTTCCCAGGAAAGCTGCTGGACATGCTCGGAACACTTCACAAGGGAGGTGCCCAGACTCAGTCCCACGTCCAGACCAACAATCTGCTGCTTCGCAAAAAACCTGAAGAGGTAATCGTAAACTTGTGTAGGAACAAAAGGGGAACAAACTTCTCTGTTTATCGGTCATCGCTGAGGACTTCTCCTGATCTACTCTCACGATGGCCACTCTGCGACAGAGGAGGTCACAGCCTGGTACGCAGAGAGCTCAGCTTTAGACAAGAATCCGCTGCAGAGAGGGTCTTTACAGCCCAGGATAGAAGAAGATCCAGATCCAGACTCCTCACATGCATTGTGTGTGTTTATATATGTGCGTGCATGCGTGTTAGTATGTACTACACTTCTGGATTTTTAAAGCAGTAATCTCGCACCAACAATAAACAGCATTATATTTAGTTTTTGTTGAGAAATGTCGGCTTCTGAATTCTTGTATAATGCAGCCGAAAGTGTGTTTTTAAGGTCACAGTGACCTTTGACCTCTGGTCACAAATTTCTTCCAGATTTGTGCCAGCTCTCAGACATTGCTGAAAAATTGATAATCAGATTAGGACTAATCTGTGGCTGTGTTCATTTTACTTTGAATCATTTTTAGACCAGATGATTATATTGATATCATTTTTACCGGTATTGATCTCCCTTCTGATTCTGCAGTCACAGTGTGAAAGCCTTTTCCTCCACTGAGATAATTATGTTGATATAAAGGGAGTGATGGTGACCTCTGTCCTCTAAAATCCAGTCAATCAATCCAACAGTCATGGCAGATGCAGATTGATTTTTTAATAATTACTATTTTATTCCACTGTGGCTTTTCAACCAACTCCTCTGTCGGACGGATGTTTTATTTGTATGACAATAAACGGATTAATGTAATGATTTGACCTCTGATGATGATCTGAGGCCAGATCCAGTCTGATATAATCCATGGCTGTGTCCTGCTCTTGAAGGTTCCTGCTTTGAGTCACGACTCTGCCGAGGTCGAAGCAGAACTTTATCTTAACCAAATATGAGAAGCACAAAGAGTCTCTTTGGGGAAACTCCCACCTGTCACCATGACAGCACAAACATTTGTGTCCATATAACCACTCTGCATGTTGATCTACAGCCTCCATGGAGAATGTATAGTATGTAAACACAAAGTGCCAGATAAGGGTCACCTGTGTTTTAGTAGAGGCTTGTCTGAGTAATTATTGTAGTTATACAGGACTGAAAATGACAAAAAAATATTGTTTTTATTTTTACTTTTTACCAACAAATGGTGTTCTCATAGCTGCACACAGCCTTGATCAGCCTTTTAATGTCTACTAAAGCTACTACTAGGCGGTCTATCACATGATCAGTATCACTGGATACAGGACAGCGACACTTTGATTCTCTTATAATCAATATTAAAAGAGAACCCTGGAATTTGCCTCGGCATGTTAAACATTCTCATAATGTCTTGAAGGCTTCACAGAAGACATTGTTGTGTTTTCACCTCTTACAGTAGAGCTACAGTTTTAGCTCTGACTGTAGAGCTCCTGTGGCCTTTCTTTAACAAAGTGCACAGGCTCAGAGCTGTAAAAACATCACACCCTCTGATGAATCATTATATTGCATGCATCGGGACCACCAGCCTTCAATGAGTTTCACGTCAGCTCAGCCACACCCGGTTCAATGATTGATCTGTCAGCTACACACCAGAACTAATGAGCACATTAAGAAGCTTTTTATTTATTAGCTGATAATAAAACACAGATAGTCCTGATGCTGGCTCTGCTGCAGAGTGGAGCCTTCAGTCAAGCAGTTTTTTTCCTTCTGTCTGTCTGTCTTTTGTGTTCAGGTGCCACTCCTGCAGGCCAAAGGTTCATTTGCATCATGTGCCCACACAAAGTCAACACAGAGCCGGGGTTTGGTTTGCATATAAAACGGGACATCCAGCAGAGCTCCACTCTCTGACTGAAGCCTCCTCCTGCGTCCCGTCTGCGTGTCCGCCACACTCAACTGCTGCCATGTTTGTCTCTCCGCCCGGCTACAGCCCAGTCTACAACCCTGTGAGTATACACACACACACACAAACACACGAGTTTTACAAAGAATACAGGAGGGGCAGCATCATGCAGACAGGTGCTAGTGTGATGCTGAGTCTGAACGTCAAACTTTCTGCAGAAAGGTTCATATAAATCAGTATCAGAATCAGAATTTACTTTATTTATCCCCGAGGGGAAATTCTTGTTTGTTACAGACACAGGAAAAGATAATTGAAATATGAAATAGAAATATGTAATAAATATCTAAATACCTAGACATCATTTAAATCCCTGAGTTGTTACCTAAAGAACATACTACTGTATAAAAACCTTTACATAGTAAAGAGCATGACATGAATGTACAGTGTCTGAGTGACTGTTACAGTTCAGAGTTCAGTAGTTTAATTGAGACGGGCAGGAATGACTTCCTGTGTCTCTCAGTGGTGCACCGTGGGAGTCGGAGTCTGTTGCTAAACGAGCTCCTGTAGCTGGGCAGCATAGTGTGGAGTGGGTGAGAGGGACAGTCCAGTATGGTCTTTATTTTGGACAACATCCTCCTCTGACACATGTGCACTTAAATGTGCACTTTATATAAAATGAAACCAAAAAACATGCAAAAAAATATCTTAGCAGTCATCCTTTCAAAATAAAAGCACCTAAAGTTGCAGTCGGCAGTAAAAATGCATCCATGTGTAAGTACTGCTATAGATGATGATTTATAATGTACAGTGGTTCCTAAACTAAGGAGCTGACACGGCCTTTAAAGGACATGATGGATGGAGGAAAGAGCAAAAGATTTTCAGTCTGTGTTAATATTTTGACTCTAGAGTCTACCTCAAACAGCGCTTTTGTTGCTAATATTGCTAAGTTTTAAATGTGATGGCACTGAACAGATGCATGTATTTAAAGCATTGGTTCCTGGTTTTATTGCACACTGTGGCTTTTTATTTGAAGATGTGCCTTCCGTCTTAGCATGCATTGTACAGTGATGTTGATCATTTGTGTACTCGCTGCAGAGCATCCCCTATCTGGGGCCCATTTATGGAGGCCTGAGAGAGGGGATGTCCGTCTACATCCAGGGCTCCATTCCTCACCACATCACCAGGTCAGTGTGGAACTCACTTTTAATAGCTGCGTATGAAGCTTTAAGGACCTGTGTTATCAGATTGTATTTAATGAACACCTCATGTAATCTCTGGGTGTGTCAGGTGTGCACACACAGTTCCCCTTCATTATCATCCGCTCCTCCCATTTTCAGATCTAATATCTGAGTTTTCTGCATTTACAAGCCATTAACACACAAAGTAAACACACACCTGAGTGTGTCAGGTGATTTATTCCCCTCTGCTCTCGGCCCTACCCGCTCTGTTTGCCCTCCTCCTGTTCTCTGCTCTGATGAAATGTTGTGCTCGGCAGGTTCGTTGTCAACCTGCTCTGTGCAGAGTCTGAGTCCAGCGACATCGCCCTGCACTTCAACCCTCGCTTCGACGGCAGGGACAAGGTGGTCTTCAACACCTGTCAGAATGGAGTCTGGGGGTCTGAGAACAAGGTCCGCAGCATGCCTTTCTCTAAGGGCCAGACCTTTGAAATGATCATCATACCCAACTCACAGGGATACCAGGTCACTGCAAACACACACGTCTTAAATGAAGTTTAACACATTTCATTGTTACAAGCTGTAATTTTAACACTGGAGTTTATTCATACGTGTGCATGTGCTGCAGGTTAAAGTCAACGGGAACGACTTCTTCACGTTTGAACACCGACTGCCTCTGGAGCGAGTCTGTGCAATGCAGATAGCAGGAGACGTTGTTGTCCAGACCATCAATGTCATCGGGGTGAGTCCTCTCAGCACATGAGCAGCTGATGGATGATTGTTATTAATAATAATAATAATAATAATAATGCATTGGTCTTATATTGCGCTTTTCTGCTCTGTTGGGCAGGCACTCAAAGCGCTTACATAGAGATGCATTATTCATTCACACCACATTCACACAGTGGCTAACTACAGATGTAGCCACAGCTCCCCAGGGGGAGGCTGACGGAGACGTGGCTTCCAAGGTGCGCCTACGGCCTCTCCGACCACCGCCGATTCACTCATACGCATTCATAAACTGGATAAAGTGCCTTGCCCAAGGACACACAACAATGACTAGGGGCAGAGCTGGGGTCGAACCGCCGACCTTCCGATTATTGGACAACCCTGCTCCATTGTGTTTATCAGCACAGTTCTCCACAAGAAATGATGACATTATTACCATGTTAGAGAGATAAACTGGAGGATTTTTGTCTTTTTTAGGGCGGTGTGGGTGGAGGAATGGGTGGAGGAATGGGTGGAGGAATGGGAGTGAGTATTCATGACTTCTCATAGACCATCAATAAAATATTACACTAGATTTTAAGTTTGATTTAAATTCTTTTTTTTAACAGGGAGGATACCCAGGAGGCAACATGGGGGTATGTGCACGTTCATGTCTTTATGTGTGTGTGTGTGTGCGTTTGTGTATAAATACATGCCTCTTCTGTCCAGGGATGTTACCCGGGCGGCGGTATGGGAGGAGGAATGGGAGTGAGTATACTTAAGATCAAAATTATACTAATTAGGATGAATAAATAACAGTTAACATGTTGACTGCTCTCCCACAGGGAGGATATCCAGGAGGAGTGGGAGGCAGCATGGGGGTATGAAACAGTAAAAATCATCATAATAATAATTAATCATTTGGCAGTTTGAATATAATCAGTGATGGTTTTCTTCAAACAGGGAGGATATCCTGGATCGACCCTGCCGGTGAGAACGCTGCACGATAGAAGCCGACATGTTCTTTAATATGTTCTGCTGTACTTACATGATCTCTCTGTCTACAGAGCATGGGCGGGGAGCCAGTCTACAACCCTGTGAGTACAAAGACACTCAGACACATCTTTCTACATATACCATAGTCTTACAGTATAATTCTGTTTTAAGGTTTTATTACGCAACACAGAACATGGAAATTAATGTATTTGGAGGTCTGTGTGTTCACTGCCCTCTGCTGGTCAGAACGAGGAACTGCAATAATAATAATATAAATAATAATAATTATTTTTATTTTGTTTTAAGCCTGTGCCGTACTCCAGCATGGTCCCTGGAGGGATGTTCCCTAAGAGGACCATCATCATCAGAGGCATGGTGCCCTATGGAGCCAACAAGTGTGTTCATCTGTCCACCACAAACTCACATCACTGTAAGCAAGGCAGTGCTAACACACATGTATGTAACACACTCCTGTGTGTGTGTTGCAGAATGTGCATCAACTTTAAGGTGAGCAGGTCCCGGGACATCGCCTTCCACATGAACCCCCGAGTGAGGGAGGGCATCGTGGTGAGGAACAGCATGATCGGAGGGAACTGGGGGCAGGAGGACAGAGAGATCAGCATGAACCCCTTCATGGAGGGCCAGTACTTTGATGTAAGTGCAGCAGCAGCAGCAGCAGCAGGCTTAAAACATGCGGTATGGGTTTTATGGGCGCTGAGTGTGTGTCTCTCTCTGTGCGCCTCTCAGATGTCGATTCGCTGTGGGAACCAGAGGTTTAAGGTGTTCGTGAACGGACAGCACCTGTTTGACTTCGTCCACCGCATGCACTCCTTCAACGAGATCGACCTGCTGGAGATCGAAGGCGACGTCCAGATCTCCTACATCCACTTCTGAGGAAGTATGTCACACATTTCAGAGGATTCGTCCACAAAAGTCTTACCTCATCACCTGCGCTGTTATTTTACCTGAATAAATACACATCTCTTACCTGTGGTGATATGAACCAGGGAGACTGAGCTCATTCTTGAATGAACACATTTATTTCTTATTCAAAATACTGTATAGGTATAAAAAAAATTACAAATCATGACAATATAAAGGCAGTTATGGTACAATCCTCCTGAAATCATCAGGGGAATCTCCATCCAGACACACATCGACCATCATGTGAAATACTGGCTCTGTGAAGGCACTTGATGTGACATTTAAAGGGACAGTTCACCACAAAATCCATCCATTCACACAGATTTTCTGTAGTCTGTTGAGATTATAGTCATCATAGTTTTGGATTTTCTCTGCTAAACAGCATATTTACATTCTCAATCTCCTATTATAATGTATGAATGGCAGTAAAATGGTTAAGAATGTACATTAAAGCACGTATTTGTACATTTTGTTGTTTTTTAAAAACAGTGGGTAAGCTGTTTAAAAGTTTAGGATACAGAGACACACGTTGGTTGTAGAGATATCTATAATAACATAACATGAAGCCCAAAGCCCTTTACTTCCATTAAATTAAAGAGAAAACATAAATCTGTACCATATTTCCATCACTGCCTCCCACAGACACATGTTACTATTTCATATTTAACATTTGATTTTGAGGTGAACTGTCCCTTTAAGGCCGATTTACATGTAATAAAGATTTTTTTTTCAGTTTCCTTTTTGACCAAAAAGCTCCAAAACACACAGGTGTCAATCCATGTAAGACTCCCTCTGAGGTTACAGTACCAAACGGCGTTGTGAGGAACTTCGGTCGTGCTACTGATACTACATTCCACTGCATGTACGTCTGTACTAAAGTACCTGAAACACAGCGCCTCCTTGAAGCATCTTGTTCTCCCAAAAGTGTCTGCAGGAAACTTGGCCGAGTCCATAAAGCAAATATATATTTATATAAAAATAAGTGCATGCATGATGCAGAGCTGCAGCGGGGGAAACTTTCCAACCGCCGCGTCTTCCTCCTCCTCCTCCTCCTCCTCCTTGACTCTGCCTGTAACAGACCTCTATTTACAGCGGTAAACCTCAACCAAATAAATCCCAGAATAAGAGTGGCAGCATGATGACGTCAGATGGCGAGATTAGTCACGTCTCCCAGTCTTTACGGTAAAACACTCAGTGCACCGTAAGGCTTTCCCAGGCGCTTGTCCTCTACAGGATGACTTACAGAAAGTAATCAAAGGATGTACAAATTATACACAGATACAAAAAACATTAGTGCAAAGTTGTAAAAATACAAAAAAATCTGCATGAAAAATACAAAACGTGTGCATACACTGTGCTTGTCGTCGTCTGAGTGTTGTTGGGTGACTCCATGGTGTCCGTACCTGTCCTCAGTGTGTCCACCTGTACCTCTGATTATTTGTACCCTCGTGACATCAGTCAAACACAGGCTCAGCTTCCTGAGATCGGCTGAATGGGCTCTGTGAATGGCTCAGGTAAACAACAGGAGCGCGTCGGAGCGCTACATCAGACCAGGCTGCGATACAAACAACGGAGCCTGGAGAAGGTCCTCGGGCGAGGCGCACGTCTAGTGGAGGTGAAACATCCACCGTCCTTTAGAAGCAACTTCAAAAACTGAAGAGCCTGACAGTGAGGGGTCGACCCCGTCCTTCACAGCCCCTGCGTGAATCACCACAGTCCAAAGAGGTCCTTATAAACAGCAGTGGGTGAGGTGTCCCTTTAACTCGGGCGGGGCGAGCCTCCGCTCACTGGAAAGTTTGTTGTAGGTTCAGTCTGGCAGTGTCTGTCTGAGCTGGCTTCATACAGAGGTTGGATTTAGCTTTAGCTTACAGGTAGTTGGACAGAAATGTGATTGTGCTGCAGTGTGTCTGTGTGTGTGTGTGCATGTAGGGGGCGACAAAGGAAATAATCCCGATCCCTCGCTTCCTTGGAATGCATTCGGACGTGTGTGAATTAGAGTATTTGTGCAAAACATGCACACAGAGGCACATCAGGTTTCCCTTAGTCAGTAGCAAGAGGCTGGATCTTTATGTTGGACTGGGGTGGCCCCCTTTTGGAAGCAGTGTGACTCGGTCACTGCCAGGGCATCTTCCGGGACCCGTCCCTGTCCTCCAGCAGCTCAACGGTCGGGGTGGGAGTCGGGGTGGGGTTAGGAGTGGATTGGCAGGACGACTGTAGAGGCAGCGTGGCTGTTGAGGACGACACAGGCATGTCCAGGCTCTCAAGGGAGTCAGAGAGGGCTCGGTTAGTCTCGTGCTGGGGACAGAGGACGTAGCGGTTGGGGTGGTGGACCTCCACCGTGGTCACAGAGTCCAGACCTTTCAGGCAGAGAGGAGATGAGCTCCCAATGGGGTCACGGCCACCGACGGCTCCCAGCTCCATGGAGGACTCGTCCATATTGACGTAGAGGATTTCGTCCGGGTCCTGGGGGTCTGGCAGGTCGTCGAGGGCTTTTTCCAGCTCGCAGCGCAGGGCCTCGAACGATGGACGGTCCTTGGGGCTCAGCAGCCAGCAGGAGAACATCAGAGTGTAGCTGGAGAGGACGGAACATGTTCAGAGAGGCTGGTGGAAAACATGACTGCAGTTCCAATAATAAAGGGGCATTTGCAGAATTTACATCAATCCTAAAGTCCTCCTGACAAGTTTAAGGAGCAAGTTATTCTTATTATTAACCCTAAATGACTTTTACACTGTAGTATCATTAGAGATCATTAGAACATTGGATGATAGATGAGCTCCTGGGCAACAGCAGATAGTCTTGAGTCTTAATTGTTCATGGGGATAAATAAGGTTTTTCTGATCAGGACTGAGCAGATTTCATCGGCTGTGGGTCGATTTATGAGAGAGAGCTGACACTTACATGCTGTCCAGACAGTCTGGAGGCTGTTTGAGGCGGTTTCCTTGTCTCAAGTAATCATAAATCTCACTGTTTTCCACCCCGGGGTACGGTGTCTGGCCCCGTGTGGCAATTTCCCACATGGTGACTCCAAAGGACCACTGAGGGAGGGAGAGGAAAGATAACTTTACACACCTTGTTGTTTTGCTGCTTGCTGCTCTGCCATGAATCAGTCTGTGTGAGATTTTCTGACATCCTGCTTCGTGTACAAGAATTCTTACAGCGTATCGACATATTTTCACATGTGCCTGGACGCCACATGGGCCCCTAAAATTTACATGCAATGGTTCCCCCAGCTGTTACAGCTGATCTCCGCCACAGATGTTGGACATATTTGTGTATATTTGACTGAATGTTGAACATTTTACTGCCTTCACGAGGCTGCACGCTAAATATTTCCAACAAATCATCTCACATTCGTGTAATCACTCATTGCAGAAGAACTTGGGGGTCCTCTTATTCTTCCCTTAAACCTGGGGCGACTGTAATTTAACCCTTCGGGGTTCTACAATGTGTTTTTGTTTCCCTTGTGGAGAACAATTACAGAATAATTTACTTTTCCATGATTCTAGTCCTGGGCCAAAAAACACAGCTTCCACCTTCCTTTATGCTGCCAAAGCTCTGCTGGAATACTGCAGGAGCACGAAACTCAAGGAGGCGTTGATACTTTTATTCCTGTTCTTCCAAAACATTTTAAATTAAAGTCAGATTTTTGGTGTGATGCTTCTTTACATCCCTAAAAAGTGACCCATCGATCCGCTTCCTGGGAACCATCATGCTGAATGTCATGTTGTGTTTTTGAAGGTGGACTAACCACGTCACTCTTGGTGGTGTAGACGCGGTCAGCTAAGCTTTCGATGGCGATCCATTTAACGGGCATCTTAGAGATCCGGCCCTGCCTGTAGTAGTCCCCGTTGTAGATCTTCTTGGAGAGGCCGAAGTCTGCCACACACACGTTCATGTTCTCGTTCAGCCTGAAACACACACACACACAGTGTTAGGATGCCATCACAGGCTGATGCACTGCTCATAGTGCTGTCCAGTGTTGTCCTATTTTTACCTCTTTATTTTGCAGACGTTCTGCACCCATTGCATGATGGGTAGAGAAAGAAAGAAAGGAAGAGCGAACAGGAATAACCACAGGAAGTGAAAAAGTGGAAGCAGGGATTGTGCTTACATGCAGTTGCGAGCCGCGAGGTCTCTGTGGATGAAGTTCTTGCTGCTGAGGTACTCCATGCCGCGGGCAATGTCGGTCATAAACTTAACCAGCATCTGAGAGGGGAGGTACTGTCGGGCAGAGCACAGAGAGAGGGAACCTGATGTTGATTTTCTGCACAGCAGGGGGCGCCATCGCTCGTCTGTCTGCAGACTTGAGCTGACACTAACAGCCTCCTCCTCTGAGGGCTGAAGTTTCAACATTCAGTTTGAGCCTTGCTTTGATTAGGCTTGTGTTTCTCAACAGGACTCTTCAGGGACTTACTGCGTACAGCAGTTCTTGCTTTCAATCATTAATAAGTAACGCTGCACACAGCTGAGCCATCCCATGTGTTTTTATGATGTCAGTGTGTACGTGCTGCCAGAAAGGTGTGGCTGGGGACAAAGATTTTTACATCAGCGTTAAACTTTGGATCCCATTTTGCTGCTGAACTGATCAACCCAGAAAACCCATTAAGCTGTTAAATTGTGTGTGTGTGTGTGTGTGTGTGTGTGTGTTTATGCATGAGTGGCTGCGTGTGTGTGTGTGTGCTGCTGACTCTGTGCTTTCGTTGTTTAGAGTGTAGAGACTAACCACAGGGCAGTCTCCGAGCCTGGAGTATAGCAGATAGCTGTGCAGATCTCCGTGCTTCATGTAGGGCAGGATGACCACGGGGGAGGGGTAACCTTCACTCTCCACCGTCTGCAGACACACACCTGCGTAAAAAAAAAACAGCTCAACTTAGTGCTTCACTTCCAGAAATCACTATCATTTTAAAGAGCTGCTTCACCCACAAAGACACAAAAAGATAAACAACGTTTCTCTCTGTTCCAGGAACATCAGTGAAAACACACACTCTGTGCCTGGATGTCCTAAAAAAATCTGTACGAGTTTTTCACAAAGTATCGAGCAAGACAAAGCCTAACCCTATTGATTCACCGCCGTTGTTTTTAGAGGTCAGCTAGTCACATGTCATTCAGGAAACACAACAAGCTGCTGTTAATGTTTAATAACTACCACAACATGTGCACAAAAGACACTTTATCACTTTTCCTTAATGCTTTGTCGTCAGTAAGGCTGAGCTTACAGCTGCCATGTGAGGTAAAGCGCACATCTTTTTGTGTTTTCAGTGTGTCTTTGTTGTACAGTCACGACTCACCGAGCAGCCTCATCACGTTGGGGTGATCAAACTCTTTCATGCAGGCGGCCTCGCGCAGGAAATCCTCCATCTCGGAGCGGGTGCAGATGGCAACTGCAGAGGAGAGGACACAGAGGTGAGGAGACGTGGCACTATCACTGCTGACGGGGTGGAAAAATGAACTTTTATTTCAGAGGGTGTTTTCTCACTTCGCATAATACATATTTTTCCTGCTTTAACGCAGCGGACTCCTCGCTATCAGTGCAGTTTATGAGAGGTCGAGCACTTCTTGCGCCAATATTTCCTACAGTCTGCGTCTTTGTCTGTTTTCTGATCAAACTGAGATTTTTTTTGACCCCACCACGTCTTAATGTTTGCCCCCAGAGGAGGAGGTGGGGGGGGGCTGCCTGTCAGACGGCCAGTGTTCCAAAGATAAAGGGATCCATTGTGCCGACCGCTGACTGTCTACTCACTCTTCATAGTCTTGACGGCAACTTTGAGAGCAGACTCCTCCTGAGTCAGCAGGCCTTCCATCACAGAGCCAAACTCCCCTGAAGAGAGAGAGAGAGATCAGAGTCAGATGTTAAATTAAATTAAACAGTGATGAGTGACACTATTATGCAGAGAGGAGATAAGAGGAACACAAACACTGATCCTATGGCAGATTAGATCTGCTAGAACAGCGTTTACTGAGAGCGTTACCTTCTCCCAGCGTCTTCCCCAGGGTTAGTTTATGTCTGTCCACCATCACATCTTGAAGTTTCTGCTTCAGCTCGTCACTGATGCCCAGGCTGTTCACTGAAGATGGAAGAAAATCCAGGATTTTAATGGTGTTTGCAGTCCAGAACACTTTTAATTAACAACATAGAAAAAAAGGAGAAAAACAGCCTCACGCTTCCAAAACCACAACGAACAACTCCGAGCCAAAAACCAAGTGTTAATAAACAGCTCCAGACAGGAATAACAATGGAAATAAGGCTAAAACAATCTAGTAAAATGGGCATTAAAATACTTGCAGCTTCATCGTTGATGAAAAACGAATTCATTTTGATTTTTGACTTTTGTGCACAAAGCTCTACTTCACACCGAATCTCTATTATTATTTCTTCCAATAAACTTTTAGTGGCGACAAACATAGAAAACATTGCAAAGATAAGAAGGAAAGACTCCATTTTGGGATTGAAGGCCTCTTTTTTCAGGTGTGGCCCGCATGCCGTTGGGTCAGGGGAGATGAGGTCAGAGGATTGAGGCCGGTTTACGCTGCTCCACAGCTGGCTGTCATTGAGCTACGGTGGCAGCAGACTGCGCTGCAGGCGTTCACTCTGTTTTCACATCTGGGCCAGGATGTGACAAGGCAACAGCATGCTCGGAGATCCCCCCCCCTCCCCCCATCCCTTCCAGCTGCTGCTACACTATCAATCTGCCGCGTGTTGGACAACAATGCACTCAGTCCACAGGCATGTACTGACACATGCTGGCATTGAGAGGAGCCCCCCCCCCTCCGGGGGTCTGGCTGTTTTGTGAATTGGCTAAAATTACTGGTCTACATGAGCGGCGTAAATCTCTCCAATCTGAGCTGCTTCCTTTACCCCCGTCGTGCCATCCATCATTCACTCAGAGTGTTCACACACTGAATCATCTGCCTTTTCCTCCCCTGGCCTCTTTACGCCTGTGGCAAGCTGAGACTCGCGCACAAGGACCAAACACCAAACAAATATTATGTGTACACCAGGGACAATGTCAGGACTTGAATGTGGGCCAGCTGTGAAATGTGAGTCTGTACTCTGTGTTTACATGTTGCATGTGTATCTCTGTCTGTAATCATGCAGACTCGCGCAGGAGTAAAGCAAAGTAAAGTCCTGCAGAGGTCATGACGCGGAGCAGCTGACTCTTGTTGCTTCATTTTAAAATCTCATCCTGTCCCTGATGTAACTGTATCCATCCTGAATCTCCCGGTGCATCATCAAGTTTCACCTTCATTTGCTCCATCTGTCAAGTCGTGTTTCATTTTGCTGCTCGTGGCCGAGCGTAACTTCATGAATGGATTTCCTGCACAGCTAATCGATGAGATTATAAAAAAAGATTGCCTTATATAAGGTACGAGGCTCACTGTCAGCTGACTGAACACTCCGGGGCTGTTATCACAGCTGTGGGGAGAGAGAATTAACCCTTCGCCTGTCCCTGAGGATGTGATCTCTGTCTTATAATGTGGAGACGAGAGCTGGGATTCTGTTTTGATCCACCTCGCCTGAGAAGAGATGCTGCTGTGTGTGTCTGTGTGTGTTACTCTGTGCTCAGGGGTAGGTTTGGGCATGCTTCACTTGGTATGTCTTCCTGCTGTAGTGACAGTATTAGTGTCATCTTTCTGGCAGACATGTTAGGGCACTCACAGGTTGCTTCAGTAGTCCTGCGGCTGTAGGTGCGCCGAGCGCGGTACCTGACGACCAGCTCTCCGCTCTCCATCATGGGCTCAAACGCCTCTCTGTGATTTAAAACATAAAAGAAAAACACAAAGAGAGGTCAGAGCAGTGTCTGTGTGTGTACACACAGCTGAAAGCATGGCGCTGTGCCACAATTTCAAACAAACATCGTTCTCTGGCAAAAGGCAAGTAGGTCAAAGAGCTGGAAAAAAATGTTTTCAACTTTTTGGGGTTTGGCAGAGTAAACAGTCGCCTCCCTTCCACCCACGAAGGAGCAACTACGCACCCGAAGCGCGTCTCCTTGCGCCGCAGCTTGGCCACGTAAACAGCCATGAGCACGGCTATGGACACGGCGCCGGCGATGGCCATCACCACATACCACCAGTGCCAGGAAAAGGCCGGGGGAGATGATGGAGCTGAGGAGAGAGAGAGGGGGGTGCACAGAGACAAGGAGACAAGTTCAGGATTTGAAAAGTTGAAATTCTGAAAGCATCTTTCCTCTCAGGCGCTCCTGCTGCTCCTCTAGCTCACTTTTTCCTGCTCTTCCTCCCCCAGCTTTCTCTTTTAATCTGCCTTTTCTTGTTGTTTGAATTGTCTGTCTGGCTCCATTAGACAAAGCAAACAGAGATGCTCCACTGTTCTTGCCTCTTATAAATATTTATGATGCGTCGCTTCCCCCCCCCCGGTGTCCCCTCTTCCTCTTTCCCGTCTCTCTGAGATCCTCAATTCTCTTTTTTCTCCTTCCTTCCTTTTTTTAAAAAAAGCCAGAATACACAGGATGGAGCTAACAGTGACAGAGAAGAAGAAGAAGAAGAAGAAAGAGAAGAGAAACACCATGAGCTCACTTCCACGCTGTCATTTCGTGCCACTCTGATAGGTCACAGAGTGTGTGTGTGTGTGTGTGTGTGTGTGTGTGTGTGTGTGTGTGTGAAGTCGGTCATTACTCACCTCTAAACTCCCCCATTTCTGTGGGAGTAAGAAAAAAAGCAGAGCTTGTGTCAATATTTTGTGTTTCAGGAGAAAAACATCTGTTTTGTGAAGACAAAAATGCAACGTTTGTGATAATTCTCAGTAATACTCACCAGGAGAAACCAGTGTCAGAGTCTGAGTGGGGGTCCACGGTCCTTGACCCGCCCCTGTGTAGGCACACACTCGAAATGTCACGTTGGACAGGGGGACGGACAGATTGATTGACAGCTCAGTGTCCAGCACAGTGTCCACGACGAGCTGTCGGTGAAAAGAAAAGAGGGAACCCGTCAGTGTCTGTCACAGTGTGTGTGTCTGTGTGTGTGTGTGTGTGTCCCTGGCTGACCTGCTGTGTTGTAGGAGTGCCGTACTCCACCAAGTACCCCTGCAGCTTCCCGTTCATCTTCCCCGGTGGCCCCTCCCACGTCATCAGCAGCTCGGTCCCGTTCAGCACGGCGGTCACGTTGACAGGTGGGTTTTCTGGCACTGAAACGACACGGGATAGGTAAGCATGGAGCTCAGGGTGTGGTGGTGGTGCATGTGTTAGGGGAGATGTGGGCAGTGCTGTGACTGTGGGGTTTCGGTGGCCAGAGGCCAGTGGGCTGAGGGTGGGAGGTGGGGCGGGGGTGGGCCAGGCATGTGTTGTTTTGACAGCCTGGAGCCTCTTGGGTGTGGATAACAGCTGGGAGGAGAAGATGTGAGAGAATGTGGAGAATTCTGCTTTTCTTCTGAGATAAAGTGCATCTGAGGGCACCGCAGTCAGAGGTGGCGGCGCTCCCACCTCCCTCACCTCATCCCGCTCTCTGTGTTTTTCTGTTTTTATTTAGCTGCTGGCAACCAAAACACTCGATGGACAGAAAACCTGGCTGAGTAACATGCTGGAAATAGTGTGAGAAATGTTTGTGTGTGAACAAATATCCAGGGTTTTCCCTTTGTTAGTGAGTTCTCTTTGTCTTCGCTCCCCTCTCTCTCTCTCTCTCTCTCTCTCTCTCTCTCTCTCTCTCTCTCCAAGCTTTTAAAGCCACACACACTTACACACACTCACTGAGCTAAGTCACTGTGAGTTTGGGAAACATGTCCCAGCCTATGGGTGATGTTATCAGGAAGCGTTTGGCGGGTGATTGTTTCCACATGTGGACCCCGCTCCGCCTGCCAGCGGCGCAACAAAAAAAACAACCTCCAAAGTCAAGTTCGCTCCAGAGTTTCAGCTCCACCTTATGCTCCATCATCTCTCTTCTCCTCCCCTTCTCATTTTTCCCCTTGTCCTCCATCCAACATGATTCCATCTGCTTCTTTCCAAGTTTTCTTCCCTTCCCTTCTCTTCCCTCGCTGCCCTCTCTGCGGTCTTTATGGAGCAAAGAGTTCAAGAGAAGCGATAATGCTAACGTGACGTTTGACGTAAAACACTACAGTTGGAATGTTTCTAAAAGAAAATTCAGACGTGGGCTGCTGTGGAGTTTTTTTTCCCTCCTCATGAAAGCAGTCTTAAGCTTGGCATGAAAAACAAACACTGGAGCCACAACTAGTTCACAACAGCAGAGGTCAACATCTGCATCCATGGCAGACTACTGTTTCACATCCTGTTGTGGAATAAAAGTGTCACAGAGCAGTGTCCCAGCACCGCACAACCCAGCACCGCACAGGAAACATGTTTTTTCTTTATCACTCAACACAAATGTCACAACTTTCATGCACCTCGTGCAGCAGAACGGGCCGTCCGTCTGTCTGTCCTGCAGTCATTTAATGCTGGAGGTCGCATTTCTGCTGCCGCTAGTAGGATTAAGTGTGACACACGTGCCACTTCATCATGACTCACTTCCATCAGGACGGAGAATTATGTAAACAAGTGTGAACAAGGAATCCGGAGCTCCTTAGATGGAGGTATTTTGGAAGGCAAAAGGAAAATGCTTATACAGGATAAATATGTAGGATTAGGAGGGTGACATGGGTCGTCTCACTTCCTCTCCCACTGAACACCCCTCCCCTCCCCCGTACGCCTCTGTCAGCCTCCTGGGAGAATAGTGGGCTTTGGGAAAATAGCAAAATGGGTGTTTTCTCAAAGTGCTGCCCCCCCCTTCCCTCCCTTTGCTCCACCATCCAGGCCTTCCCTGCTCCCACCATCCATCCATATTTTTTTTCCCACACAGCCTATAGCTGTGCGCTCTGGATAGAGAAATCATAGGTCATCTGAGGTCAGGAGAGAGGGCGGGAAACGAGAGATGAAGGAGTGGAGCTGAAAGGGTGGATTCACTCAGAAACTTGTTCGGCTTGTTTGGTAATGAAGGGAAATTAACTTCCTCAGAAAGGTGAGGTAGAAACATGGAGGCAGCAGAGATGGAGAAGCTGCCACGAGCCAGAGTTTGGCTTCAATCTCTGGTTTAGTTGGTTATTTGCCTGCTTTATTTAGTGTTTGCCTTTCAAGATTTTTTTCTTGTGTTTCCTGTTTTATTTTGAAAGTCCATGTTTTCTTGCCTGTTGTACTTCCTCTTGTGTTTCCCTCCGTGGTTTATTACCTGCCCGCCCTGGTTGTTCCCACCTGTGTCTGTGTATTTCAGTCCTGTGCTCCTCTTTGTGTTTCTCAGGTCTGCTATTTGCTTTTTGACATTTTAAATCTCAGCTTTTTTTTTTGGAAGTTTTTGCTTGGAAGTCTGCCTCTTGGGTCCATTCAGAACTCTAACATAACAGAAGCAGCAATTGGACAACATGTGAATTCAGAAAACATGGCTGAGCAGTGAGCATTCTTCTCCTCCTCCTCCTCTTCATCTTCTTTTATCTTTTCTGTGTGTGTCTGACCACAAACTGGAGCTTATGCTGGAGCTACTTTGTTCCTGTGACTCTTTACTCACAGCAGATCTCCTGAAGCCACAATCGAAGAAAAGTGACATAATTTGTGATCTTCTTTCGCCTGAAATGAAACGGGTTATAATGTTCCAAAATAAAGAACTGAGAGTCACTGAGCGGAGCTACTTCTCCCTTTTTCTTCTCCTGTTTATGAGAAATGTTGCAGCTTCCATTATGGAAAGTCCCAATCATCCCTCCTGTGGCATATCTCTCCTCTTAGTATGCACTATTTCCATTCCTATTTCTGCAGGGATAGACAGAGGGAGCATGAGCTGGCATGGAAAATCCCACCTCAGTTTAAACCCAAACATGCAGCAGCCGCAGCATTACGCAGCGCTGCGATCCTCACTGGAGCCTTTCAGGAGACTAACGTCCGCTCTCTCTTTTCCACCTCCACCTCCGCCTCCGTCCCCTCAGCCGCCTACCTCAAGAGTTTACATTTGTAAGCTGGTTCACTGAGGCTCTGGTATCCTTCATAAGCGCAGTTAAAGGGGCACAGGAAGGAATACAATGACTGATGGTGAAGTGCAGCTTCATGTTATCGCAGAGTCAGTTGCCAATAAGGCATGGATCAAAAAATCCCTCACTTCATAAAGCTGTCAGGTCAGTTTATAATGCTGGCTACAGATCTGCAGAGGCCACTGCAGGTAACATCTGACAGCTTGAATTCTGGACAAGATAGGAAACACTCACACTGACAGCCCGAGGCACGGGAAGCCAGCACACAGCTGCAGTGCATTACCCATGGTCAGAAGAGTCAGATGTGTGAGTACGGTTTGAGTCATGGGTAAAATTCTGCAACAATAAAAAAAGAAAGCCACAATCCTTCTATTTTAAGTGTGCATTAAAAGTTCGTTTTTACACACAAACGGCTGCAAGTCACCTGACCTTGACTTGCTTTAAGTACTTGAGACTCAAGTGTGTTTAAAACGGAGTGTTTATGTGCAAAACAAAACAACTCGGTGGCACCTGCTAGTTTCTGTGTGGCTTCTGTCCTGAAGGGGTTACAGCACACAGCAGCAGAGGGAGGAGGCTCGGAGCTCAATCAGTAGCCAGATAGCACAGCTTTAACCCTGACACACTTCTGAGGAAGTCTTCCCACACACACACACACACACACATCCACAAGTGCCCGTGGTGAAAACAAACATCTCTGCAGACTCACCTCCTTCTTTGGTGCGCAGCTCCACCCAGGGTGACCAGTCAGAGGGGCCCTGGCTGCTGTGACAGGCCACCCTGACAGCGTAGAGGCTGTGCGGCTCCAGGTCCCCGATGAGGTGGCTGGCTGGAGGGATGTTGATGTTCTGGTTGTGGATCATCTCATCTGGGCCTGCTGTGAAGGAGGCTCCGGCATGCTTGGCCTGGAATGTTCAGATAAGAGTTTGTTACATCCACGTGGTCGTAGATGTGCTTTTATTGCTTTATGGCACAAACAGGAAGTGGATGCTGTTGTTGTTTCACTACAAGGAGCAGGTTTTACAGAAGACAGATGGACAAAAATCACATGAACAGGGTCCAAAATACGCTTTAAGAAATCCAGTAAATCAGTAGCTTCTGTAAAATCAATTATTTTTCTTAATTAAGTAGCTGTGAGATCCACTTTTTTTGGTAAATTTAACCGATAATGTCAGAAACTCCAGAAACATTTGTAATACAATAAATTAAAAAAAATTATGATGCGCAAGTCTTGACCTGTCTCTGCAGTATGGGTATTTTTTGAGCTGTTTTTATACTATTTCCCTCCGTATCCACGGTAACTGCCCGTATCATGGATGAGGTAGTGTGAAAGAAAAGTTAAAAACAGTGCTGCGTGTAATCCTGCTGCCCCTCCTGCTGTTTCTGGTGTGGCAGTGGTGTGTGTGTGTGTGTGTGTGAGTCTGTGTGTCATTAAGTGTTAATTTCCAAACATGCTGTAAATTCTGCTTCACTGCTCCTCTGAACGTGACCCATGCAGGTTCAGCAAGGTGCACTCAAAGCAGCAGAATATAAAAAAAAATCAGACAGAATCCTGCTGTCTCTGCAAACTCTGTGCGGTGAACACATTCAAAGAGGAACATGAGGTAGGGGGAAAAAAATCCACTATTGCAGCAAGTTTTTTTAAACCACATTAAAGTTGCTGGTCTGGACCATTGTTCTGCTCCTGCAGGCAGCCGGCTGCACTTCACAGGGAGGAGTGATAAATCCACCAAAGTGGGAGCAGGTGCTGATGTAAGCTGACTTTACAAACAAGAGGTTTACACATAATGAGGAAGGCTGCGTGACTTTCTTTACTCACAGAGTATATAATATGAAGCTGTATGAATGAGGGCTGTATGATTCACCACTCGCTTTAATCTAATAGTACAGCTCAGCCCTGAGTCACTCTGCAGCCTGCATTCCCCTCGTATGGCTCAGACTCACCATACCTGTCATCAATGGCCTTTCCTGTTTGGTTTTACTGACTGGTTTCTTTTTCTTTTGTTCGTCTTCGATCCCTCTCTGCAGAGCACAGTGACATCTTTCTGCTCTGCTACACAATGAGCTGTTAAATTCAGGGGTTTCGCCTCTTTTTTTTTTGCAGAAGCAGGCCCCTTTTCTTGTTCCCCTGTGAGGGAGGGGAGGGCTAGGGAGAGCTGAGAGGAAGGGAGAGGGGGGGAGCAAGAGCAACAAGAGGTATGAGGGGCAGCTTTATTAGAACCAGACGTTTAGGGGTG
This sequence comes from Parambassis ranga, assembly GCF_900634625.1. Taxonomy (NCBI): domain Eukaryota; kingdom Metazoa; phylum Chordata; class Actinopteri; family Ambassidae; genus Parambassis; species Parambassis ranga. Next base: position 20,879,095 of record NC_041033.1, read on the forward strand.
GTGCTGCTGCACGGCTCCGTTCTCCTGGAGAAAATGTTCCTCTGCTCAGCTATGAGCTGTAGCAGCCACAAAGCAGGACAGAGAGAGAGAGGGAGTGGTGCTAGACTAGTCCAGGAGGCCACTTTCCCAGAGTGAAACCTGATCCACGGGTACGTGAATAAAGCAGGGAGGGGTAGAAGATGAGTTAAAAGAATAGGAAGCTTTCTTCTGTTTAAAGTCAGGCTTGCAAAAGGTGAGACAGAATGAGGCCTGCACACAGAGGGTGAATGATGTGTTTGCCTCACATGCAGTTCAAACAGTTGCAGTGGTTGTTTGTGGTTCTCTTATCTCTTATCTCACCTGAACAGTGCAGCGGATCATCGGGTAGTCGCCACCAAAGCCGGGTTGCCATGACAACCGGAGAGCGGTCTGAGTGACCTCCACCGCGCGCACGTTCTGAGGCGGGGACGGGAGGACTACACAAGCATAGAAAAAGGTGTATGAACTCAGAAGAAACACAGAAGAGATCGACACTAACTGTGTGTGTGTGTGTGTTTGAGAGACTCACCAGTGATGGTACCAGATCCAGAGGTGGCCACACCTTTGCGGTTATGTGCTTCACATGAGAAGATGCTGGTCCTGTTGAGACCTGGACACAAACGTGTGAAACGGAAACATTTCATATCAGTCAGGACAGAGAGCGCTTACTCAGCACGCGGCGATGGACACAGTGCGGTGTGAGGAAACACTGTGAAAGTTCAGAGCAGAGTGAGAACGGTGTGAAGGCAACAGTTTCCAAAGCTGAAGGCTCACACGGTTTGTTACTCAGAAGCATCTGTCAGTCACAGCCTATCACAGGGTAATATTAAAACCAGCAAATCACATTCATATGTGTTGATAGAACCAGAGCCGACAGCATCCTGGGGCCAGCCAGGGTCCCCCAAAGACTGACAAGCTTTAAACTACAGTAGTGGTAATATACAAAGTTAGCAATGAGAGTAGAAGACCTCCATGCGGTGAGTTTTTGCTTAGGCCCAAACAGAATATCGAAAAAAATCAAGCCTGAAAAGGGCTGTAAGTACCAGACAAATACATTGCTTTACAGCACAAACACCAAGTCCGGTGGCTTAATGCTGCACTGAGCCCATCCCATGGGGCAAAGCCCTGGTTGTTTGCTATTGTTAGCTCTGAATCTCTTTTATTATTGAGACCACCAACAGACGAAAAGCACAGCAATGAATGAACCTGCTCCCCCACCTTCACCTCCATCACCCTGCAGAGCTCACCCATTAGAGAGAGTAAGTGTTAAGTTAGCTCTGAAATGTTGCATTAGTGTTTAAACAGTGTTTTCCACCTAAAAGTTGAAAATCAGTTCCACACTGCCAGCGCAGACTATCAAACCAGTGGAGCATTTTTTCTGAGATCAAAGGGGGGCGGTCGTGTTGAGGTCTAGGTGTAAAAAGGCCGATCCGCTGCCTCCGAGAGGCTGGGGCTCCTCTGAAAGGGGGCAAAACAGTGTGACACATGCTGACCTTCAACAGAGAATGAGTCCTCTCACCGACTGACTCACAGCGTGCTCACACACCCGACACATTCCACATCACAACACGGTCTTACACACACACACACACACACAGACCCAAACATGTGACATTCAAGTTTTATCACGGTTATCTAACACCCCAACATTGTCAAACTGAGCACAGAATCACGCAGTGTGTCGTTCAGCGCCAACGGCACCATGCCTCCATTGTGCTGGGGCCGGAAAAAGAACAGGGGGTACGATCCTCACTGAGCGAGGGAAGAAAAGGAGGGAGGGATGACCGCTAGCAGCGAGGACGAGTGAACTGCTCATCAGGCCATCTCGAGATTGCGCCACTCGTTCCTCCGTCTCTTTCCTTCCCCATCAGCAAACCGCAAAACAACATCCCTCACCGGCTTAAAATGTCATTATTATTTCACCAGGAGGAAGCTCATGGTTTCCACAGTATTGACAGTATTGTTAGTGTCAGCTGGGATTGACAGCTTCTTCCCTTCTGAGGGTAGATCTGTGATGATGAGATGTTCAGTTCACTTGAAATGAAACCGACACAACGAGGTTAAAAGTGCTGACTTTATAGCAGCAACATCAAATATACAGACACACTGTGTTTCCTGTAGGACTACAACACGAGGCCCTGAAGTCTCAGGGACATGTGTGGATGTCTTCATGGCTGGAATGTGCAGAGCTTCATGCCGTGTCTCTTTATGGGCTTCTTGAAAGATTATTTGTGTTTGCCTTGATTTGAACCTGCGGTCTACCCGACCAGCTGTCCATTCCAGAGACCTGAGTGTACGTTACCGTTAAACGGCTCCTGGTCAACACCAGGCTGCCTGCTCCGATGAGTCAAACCAGACGCTTAAATCGAACACTGCTGCCTACTCCTCCCTTCTTCCGACTGACTCAGCCTGTCCCACTACCCGAGGACTCCATGCACGCCAGCTATCTGGTAGGCAGCTGTGGTTTTTGCATTCAAGCAGCGACTCAGCCCTCAATCTCTCTTTCATCTCCCTGTGTCCTCTGCACATCAATTTTCCGTCTCCCAATTGTGCTCGCTCGCTTTTTGTCCTCAAAGGGTCTGCTGGCACTGTGCCAGCCCGCTTCTCTGGAGGAGGGGCTGCTGGTTTTTGTTTGGGAGGAAAATGGCTGCTGTGTAGGCAGGTTAGTATAATGACGATACATTAAGCTGCAACTTCTGGGGCTTAGACATGAAGCTTAAAGCGCTGCAGTTCTTCAAGTGGCCACTTGAGGCTCTTTCCCTCAAAGAGAGTCAATCCTCACAGACCTCCATGTTAACTTTGCAGCAGAAACAAACATGGATCCATGCAGATAAACTGCTTTGAATGACAGGTTTATCTGTCTTTAAAGAGATTAAGTCAAATAATTTTTTCAAAGTTGCTGTGTTTCTATCTCTGGGCCTGAGAAATGAAGCCCCATGAGGATGTGTTGAATATAGCAGTTCACCATGCAGCCTCCAAAAGTGATGGTTCCCCATTGACTCCCATGTTAAACTGACAACACATCACAGCACTTCCTGCTTTCGCGCCATCCTCAGCTCCGCCTACGGTCCACCTCCTCGCCCGTATTTGGAGTTTAGGTAGACTGTGACTGTGACGCTGCCACCATGGCGACAGTCAGAGCCTCCCACAGAGGCTACTTGGATCCCAAGCTTCCACTGGAACTTCTTTCATGCTTATTGTTTACCTAATCAGGAGAAATCATTGATGATTTCTGAGGCAATAGAGAGTGATAGACGATACCTGTGAGGTTGAGCGTGGAGGGTGACAGAGCTACGGCGTCCGTCAATAAGTTAAGAGGAGCTCCATCCTGCAGCCAGATGACCCTGACGGGATCTGGAGGCCCGTGAGCCACACAGCTCAGGCTCAGGGAGACGTTGGCCACTACAGACATGTGCTGAGGCTCCACAGAGAAATGAGGAAGGCCTGTGGGAGGATTAGCTGAGTCAGGGACGATTCAAACACGTCTGTAGTTCTCAGAAACAAACCCGATTTTTCTTGTATAGTTACTAAAAACTCACCTTCCAGCTGAATGTTTCCCACGTCAGACACAGTCTGGTAGCTGTCTGATATTACAGCGCATCTGTAGGAGCCCATGTCCGGCAGCTGGACCTTCTCAATCCTGTCATCAAGAGGAAGCATTTGTGAATGAAGTGATAATTTCTTCCCTCCCATTCACACCAGAATTTATTTCTCTTGGACAATAAAATTTAATTTCACAGTGCAGGCCGCATGGAGGCCGTATTGTGACATAATCCTGCAACAACAAAAACTTGTTTCCCTCAGGAGGGGGGGGGGGAGAAGATGAGGTGGAAAAACAGGAAATCACACAATCACACATGCATGATTGACATTTTTTAGGCAGGGTGCAGCCGCCTCACGATACACGATCCTTAAATCTCATCAAATCTCAAGCAGCGACACGCACACAAAGCACAACAAGAAAAGCCGCTTCCTACCTGAGCGTGCTCATGATCTTCCAACTGTGGCTGCCAGTCGGAACCTGAAACTGGTTGGTGTCTGCGTACAGAAGCGGCTCGCCGTCTCTCAGCCAAATGACATCGGGAGGGTCCTCCTCCTCGCCTCCTGTACCCCTCAGGCTGCACTGCATTATGACAGGTTTGCCCAGCGAAGAGATGACGGTGGCAGGGCTCCGTTCAAACTCCAAATCTTTGATTGAGAGAAGGAAACAGTTCCCCATTAACTTCTGCCAAAGCTGTGCAAACCTGCTTGAAGAATGCACTTTTTCAGAGCTGAACAGCAGGTGCATGTAGCTGTATACTTCATTTTCTTCGGATCTAAGGCCACTGCTCCCTGGAATCCGACCTAAATCCACAGAGACCCGACTGAGTCTATGTTTAGAAGGGGAAAAGACTCAGGATGGCTGGTTAGGCTGTAAATAAATAACCATCACCCAAACAAACTGACCGATATTCACACATGATGTTCATTTACGCTGCACAGACTTGAGACATGATAAGAGCAGGTCAGGTGAACTGAGAGTTTATCCACCAGCATGCAGGCTTTTGAAAGAATCTGGTTATCTCCTGCTCCTCGCTGATAGTACGGCTGACCTGAGAAGGACATGTGCTGATACCGGGACAAAGGCTTCTTGTTGCTGCTGCTGCTCTGTGTCACAGAACAAGAAGAGCTCAAACTAAACACAATCAGAATGTAGGTTTCTCTCCGACGGCAGCTCGTGTGCCAAACAGTCTGTTCAACATCCAACCAACGTCATCATAAATTTGACGAGTACCACTGGGTTCTGATGATCCACACGTCAAGCCACAGATCTCCTCCTGGGATTAAACTGAAGGTGGATGTCTGACTTTCTGGACAGAATCATAAATCTTGCTTGTTACACTGGCTGATGTAGTAAAGGTTTTCCCATGCTTGTCAGCCCGCCCTCCCAGTCTGTTTCATGGTTAACCTTCGACCTTTGATGCTCTGCTGTGACCTCACCTCACACCAAACACCCATAACTCAGACACAGAGCTCTAATTTTAACCGCTCATCCTGATTTTGATGACACACACACACACAGCCTGACATCCAAAAAGCTAACTGCTAACTCTTCTGGGAGTGCATGTGCAACAAAACGAAGGGGTCCGCTGAGTCCTCTGCTTCTCCGCCTCACTGTCTCTCTGTGTGTTTTCTGGCGTTAAAAGTCATTCCTCCCTTTATTTTTAAGCTTGGCTGAGCCCTTTCAAGAATCTGCATGACCCTGACTTTGTTTTTTTCCCTCCCAGTGCCACACCGAACAAAAACAGCCCTAGTTTTCTCTCTCTGTATCTTTTAGCTTCATTCATATAATAATACGCTTGTAAAGCTTTTATGAGAAGGCAGATAGTGTGTGTGTGTGTGTGTGGCCTATCTCCACTGATTCATTTGTGCTTAACTACTCCATCTCCTCCCTTTTGTCCCCTGAATTCCCTCGAGGTCCCACACAGTTTTTAACCTCCTCCTCCTCCTCTCTCTGCTCAGATGTTAAATGTCAGTGGACATGCACATACCAAAAATACCCGACTCAGTCTAAGCATTTATCCGCCTCTCACTCCTTTCTTTATCCTTTTGGGGTTTTTTTTTTGAAAGCTCCCCTCCTTTCACTGCCGTGCCTTTGCCCTTTCCTCCTTTTCATGCCATTCTTCGGATTCATCGCTACACATTTTACCACCTCTCCCCTCCACTCTTGCCCTCGTACCCCATCCATCATTGCACTGCTTGAGCCTGAGTCAGACCGGCTCTCTGACTCACAAACCAAAGCACCCCCCCCCCCTCCATGAATCCCTCTTCATCCTTCACATCCCCTCACTTTTGGGCCTCAGCCATGCGTCCTGATCCAAACAGGAACTGAGACATCAGGAAGAATTCTGCTTTGAACCCGGTCTGTCTGAGCATGTAAATCACTGTAGCGTCTCTGTCCCTCCTGGTCATAATACATCCACACTGAGGGCTGAAGGTACAACTCCCAGGGTGACGGTAATGGTCAAAACACATGAGCTGACAGGTGGAGGCCCCTGAGGGAGAACCCTTGTTTTCATCTAGTGGCTGCAGGTTAGGACAGATCAGGACTTCTAAAACATGAGGGACAAAGCTTCCACATGTGGATCTGTCCAGTTTTCTGTAGGACTCAACAGGATTACTCTCTCTCACTCACAGGCTGTGTATGTAAATATTTGAAGTGGCTGCTTTTCCCCCCCCCCTAGCCCTGAAATACATCTCTCACATTCCCCCGTGTTCTGGAATTGCCATGAGCGCTGGGAATCCTGGTCTGGTCTGGAGTTTAGACTGAGCACAAAGATCCACCTGATCTCAGCGACAACAGTGAAGCCAAGCAGCTCAACACCACCCACCACAACATGTCCTCATACTGAGCATTAAACCCTCTGCATGGCTGGACTACATCTGTAAAGCTGTGTTTATGTTTGTTTTCTTTGATCACCTTGTTTCAGGAGCTTTTTATTGCTCTATTAGATTCCTTCATGTTGGCCAGATGTTGCAGCTGTGGTTAAGCCATGCACCACCCCCCCCCCCCCCCCCCACACACACAGCAAATTGATTTAACGAGTTTAGGAGCAGAAAGCTGACTGGGCTAATTGCTCATTACCATGTTTTTCCCTCTCACACAAACAGCAGTCAGATGGTTCTTCTCCTTACCTGACAGCGTTCCGGCACCCACCGGCTTATTAAAGGTGGAAATAATGACGGCGAAGACCAGACAAGACCACTTCATGGTTTCTCCTGAAATCACAGCAGCTCTGAAAAAGCGTTTCACATCTCCGGACTCCATCAGCGCATCTCAGCAGCACCGCCGCGACCCAAAGCTGTCCGATAATACAAGTTTCTGTTCTAAACCTGACAGATGCTTTAAAAAGTGATCATTCACATCAGCAAACCGGACTCAAGCCGTTTCAGTTCCCTTTTCAAAGAGACAGATTGAGTAAAAAAAAAAAAAAACAATCTTCACGACGCTTTTCTCCTCGCGCTGCTGGTTTGGTTCACTCCAGAAACTTTTTGGGTTACCCAAAAAGACGCACGACGGCGGCGGGAACGCGCACCAAACTCCAGCAAACTCCGATCAAGTCGTCCTAACACGAATCTATTTCCAGCCACCGAGGGAGTATTTTTAAACCAGTCTTTTCCTGCAAGAAGTGCCTCTCCTGTCCAGCGGTTCCCTCAGACAGACAGTCCCCCTCCTGGCTTTCTTCTCTCCCCCTCCTCCTCCTCCTTCAAACAGGATTCAAATTCCTCAACTCAAGTTCTTTCCACCCTCCTCCTCCACCTCCTCCTCCACCTCCTTCTCCACAGTCTCCCTCCTTTTTCTGAAAGGATGTGAGAAACCCTGCGGCATGCTGATTGTCTCAACACAATTCCCCATTCGCTTTTTAATTACACGCGGGTCCCCAGAAGTTGTAAATAGCTCAGTAAATCAGCGGCAAACACTATCACACACAGACCCGTGCATTTGTCACGAGTGGAGGCGACACCAGAACGTAAACAAAGCAGAATAAACAACACACTGGTCTGTTCTGTTTATTTGATTACAGTGATCTAATTCTCACTGAATTAGGCTGCTTTCTGGCCAACTTACATTTCTATACTGTATCATGATGTTTGATACTTTATTTGTGTTTATTTAATAAAAAACAAACTTAAAAAGTTTCCACCTCTATTTGGGTCCATATAAGTTGAGGATGGGGAGAGAGGGTGAGACCAGACGTGCATTACAGTGCTGTGATAATATGCAGTTACACTCTGTTTGCATTTATTGCCACTGCACATAACATATATCACCACTACGTCTGGGAATTTGTTTTGACATGCAGCCTGAGCCAAAACAGTCTGAAGCATCATCAGCTGTAGTCTAAATAAATGTCCCTGCAGAGTGCAGCTGATTGTGTTGTTGAGCTCTGGTGTGTGTGTTTGGACTGAGGTGAGATGTTGGCGCTGGGAGAAGGCCGGTCCTGCAGAGTTCACATACCATTCAGGAATAATTGATTTGCTGCGTATATGCCTGTGTGTGTGTGTTTTTCCCCTTTTTTCCCATGAAAACGATGGGAGGTGCCGGACGGAGCTCAGGTTTTTGCGAGGACCTCGGTCCCACTGGCCCTTTAAGAGTGGCTCTGTGGACAGTGCTGTGTTCCCAGGGTCTTTAATGGAGACAGAGAAGAGACTGAGAAAGACCCCATTGTATATGCTCTCTTTTCAATAGGAGCTTGAGCAATGGTGCTCTCACTGCTCCCAGATAGAAGCACAGAGAGGAGAGGGAGGGACATGGAGGGAGGGAAGAGGGTCACAGAGGGGGTCCTGAACAAGAAAGAGGGGTGTTCTACTCAAAAACACAAAGTTTCGGGGCTCGATGGGCCTGGAAGGAGAGTGTGTTTGGGTTTTGAGGGGGATGGGCTTCTGCCTCACGTCTCTCATGTGTGTGTGCGTGTGTTTAGGTTGCTGCAAGACTTAAAGATTACCAGATTTTTAAAGCTCAAGTGGATTAACAGAGATGAAAGCGCATGCTTGTACCAGCAAAAACTACACACATGGACACCGGTTACTATAGAAAGCTGCTCTGATGATGTCTCAAATGTCTGCTAAACACAACAGCCTGTTGGGTTTGAAGGAGAGGGCGTATTGGCTGCAGGACATGAGAAACACCTTCCTGCTGCTTTCACGCTAAGGTGCTAACGATGAGCTAATCTATTCTTCATCATTATCCTCAGGCTGCACACTGCCAAAGACAAACCAACCTGTTGATACATTACAAAGACAGTGATGGCCTGTTTGGCTTGGAGTTGAAAGCTCTCCTGCCCCCTGCTGGTGACCAAGCCCACATACAGGCGGTGACACCAAATATGAAGTAAATACTTCACTTATTACTAATAATACTAATTACTAATATATGGATAATCCAGATTGTATGAAGATAAAGATCTAACACACTAGTGGAAGTGTTCAAAACAATTAGATATTTGGTGTCTATTGCAGTGAAGCCAGTTTTATATTGTCATGGTAAATACCCACAATGCACTAAACAATAATAGATTTTTTATTTATATGAATAAATACATGAAATGCATTCATTAAGATGGATTGATTTGTTTTACTTGGCCGTATCTTCCATGGCTGCACTCTTGCAGGACAGTCCTCAGGATTAGCCCACCTGTTTGCGTCATCACTGCTCTGATCCAATAACCTGCCGCTACGTGCTTCCGAGTCGTTTTCCCGCTTTTAAATCCCGGAAGTTAAACATTCAAAACGAAATCCGGATGCATGCTGTAGCCTGATCCTTGGATTGATGCTGCAGAAACTCCCAGTAACTCTGGTGAGTTCTGTTACCGTCAGCATTTTATTATTCTACCTTCACATCTCGATGTTGTTAGCCTGCTGCTAGCGCTAGCCTGCTTCACCAGTTTCCCTCTGTAGTCAACCTGTATCATGTAAGTTCTTCTCCTTCCCATAGACACCCGTTTGATGCATGCATTTGATTATACATGTCATTAAATCCACGTGCTGTGGGCCTCACTAGCCAACAACTGCAGCCATCCACCGTGCTAACACAGGCCTGTTGGCTAGCTTCACTGTTGTTCCACATGGATGCTGTGTTGTTTTTAGTGTCTATACTGACAACAGTATTGTCGTCAAAGTCGCAGATTATTAAGGTGAATGTGCATTTGATCATACATGTAGGTTAATCCTCAGGGACTGAGGGTGTTTTGAGGATTGACAGGTGCTGACTGTGAGTCATGGCAGTGATAAAAGAGAACCCAATCACATGGCATTAATTAATTCAAACATATGTGCGAACCTTTGCTTTCAGTATCATCTGAGACCTTGTGCTGCAGTAACAACAGCTAAAGCTTTCCAGTAGCTGCTGATCAGCCATCCATGAACCTAGCCCATTTCCTCACATGAACTGCTTGTATCAGGTGCTTTCGCAGCATTTTGCTTAGCCTAAGGTCAGAACGTTGACTAGGTCATTCACTACATTAACTTGCTTTTCTTCTTTAACTGTTCTTTTGTTAAACAACTTGTTTGGTTGTTGTTGTGGTGGCACAGGACCCATTTTTGTTGCCTCACAGACAGATGTCTGACATTTCCTTGTTATATTCTGAGGTATAATTCAGGACTAATTGTTCCATCAGTGCTGGCCGGTCATCCTGGTTCATGTTTGACAGATTGGATAGGTTCATATACTTCAATGCAGTGTCCTCGTGTCATCTCTCCTCTAACTATTTTCCCAGCAGCCCTCTGGTCTGTCCACATGATGTTTATCAAACTGCAGACAGGCAGCAGTGTCTTTCTCCTTGCAGTTCAGCCAAGCACACCATGGTTGTTCAGTTTTCTCTTGAAGGTGGATTCATGAACATTAAGCGATGTGAAAGAGGCCTTTAGCTGCTTAGAGGTTACAATAGGTTCCCAATTTAACCTTGTGACTTGTTTTTAGAGACCACACCTGCGGAGGGTAACCATAGACTTGAACTTCTTCCATTTGAACACAGTCTGCCTGTCTGTGGCTTTGTGGAGCCCAAAGTGTGTAGAGGTGGCTGTGTAACCTTTACAGACTGATGAGCAGCATCAACTGTTTTCATGTTTTGGAGAAGATGAAATAAAAGCTGACTAAAAACAGTCATACCCCATCCCCAAAAATGGTGGTATCATCACCAGACACTCCTGATTCAACGTACATCATCACAACACTGATATGTACCTTCAAATGCACACTGCCGCCTAGTGTTGGGCCTTTGGAACTGCAGTCACTCTGTGTTTGTATAGGAAATTCTAACAATACACAATGTTTAATAGAAGAATATCTTGCTGTATAATAATTGTGACAGACATGTTGTGGTTTGTCGGTACAGCTGCAGCCCTTAGCTGCTTATCAATCCTGTCATTCTCCCACCTTTCTCATGTCCTTCCCTTTGCATTTGCCATTATAAACTCTCAGTCTGGTAAAGAATAAGTTCAAAACTCAGGACATAACTAGTTAAAAGTGTATATGCTTTATATCTCGCCACTCATTGTGGACTGCATGTTTGTTTTTCTTTAGTGGTTGCTGGCCTGGCTGACAAATGCTCTAGCTTACTGGTACCTGATGAGGGCTGTGAGTATGATCCGATCATCAGGCAATGTATAATTATTGAGAAATGAAATGAAATATATATATATCAATATGTTTTTCTTTTCTTTTGTTTCTTCCTGTAGCTGAAGCCCCACATTAACAAACCTTTCACCTCTGTGTGGCTTCACTCAGTGTCTCAAGTTAGTGCTGTGGTCTGATTAACAGCTGCTCCGACTCCAGCTATGAGGACATGGATCATAGTGCCTCATGCAGCATGGTGGGTTTCTGTTGTGGCATTGCCCGCACACACATGGCTGCCAGAGGAACTGGCACATATTTGTGGATGAATTCAGAGCTGACAGAAGTAAGTTACAAAATGCACTGAACAGAAAAATACATGCAGATTGCAGAATGAGAACCTTTGTAGAAACGGAGCAGATCTGTCTGATGGGAAAATTAAAGTCTGCGGTGTGATGATCTGGATTTCCATCAACATTATGCTTTTAATAACTTACTAATAGCTATGTTTATGATTAGTAGTAAACTATAAACGCTGCAGGCTAATACTGGGAATAAAATCAAAGAGTCATTCAAAACAGAGAAAGGCTTCAAATGGAGTCTTTGGCTTGTTTGTGGTGTTGTGCAACACATTTTATTGTATCCCATTCAGTGTGTAGTGATTCAAGGCAGATCATTCAGTCTCAGGTGTGCTGTGCTCACTTCTTGTTGGTGGCTGTGATGTCTCAGCCGGATGAGGACCAAATCGTGAAGCATCCATTTTGTTGTTTTGTTTTTTAGCCTTTTGCGCTCGTTTTTCATTTCTTGCTTCATTTCCTCGTCTCTCAGAGATCTCACAATCCATTTATCTGTGAATCTGGGACCTGTTTGATGAAGGCATGGTGAGGTCTTCACCATCCATCCCCTTACATAATGCTCTTCTAGCAATAATAAGCAGACACAATGAGAAGAATTTAATCCCGCTGGGATATATGAACAATAGTTAATATCTTGGATGCTGCTTGGGTTGAATTGCGCACACACACACACACACACAGGTCTGCACAGATTAAAGTCTTGGTTGGGGCTATCCACAGCGGTGCAACAACAGGCCTCCAGCTGTGCAAGAATATAAATCCCTCTGTTTTAATCTGCCCAGCCAGGATGTGATCCAAGCTCTGGTTCCGAGGGCTACGTGAGGGCACAGAGGTGCAGCTTTGATGACAGTTTAATGATAAGCTATTATGAATCTCCCATATTGTGTACAGGACTGCAAATAATGGTTTAAATCAGTGTGACTGACAGTGAAGTGAAAGGAAAACGACATCTGCATGAAATGATGGTTTCTCTCTCTCTCCCTCTCTCTCTCTCTGGTGGGATTTATCCATCGCTGTTATGATTATTTGGACCTCTTATGCTCATATGATGTTTATGTGTGCAAAAGCAGGGAGGGCTCCAATTCCTCTCAGAGCAGCATGGGTTTAACTAGTGAAGGCCTAAATAGTAGGGATTATACACTCTCTCTCTCTCTCTCTCTCTCTCACTCTCACACCCACTCTCTCTCTCTCTCTCTCTCTCTCTCTCTCTTACCCTATTTTCCATCATCAGATCCTCTGCTTTTCATTTCAGTTCCTGTCACTGCAATGAACGCAGACATGAACGCAGCAGGTGTGCATCGAGGCTTCCTCAGGAAATATGGTAGGCCCGCTTCGATTCCTTCATTAGTGTACAGTTCTTGCCCCAGTATGTTAAGTGTGTTTAATTTTATGTTTGCTTCATGCGCTCCAAATTGTAGAAGCCAAGGTCAGGGCTTTGTTTGTTATTAAATGTAGGTTAGTGATGCACATTATTTCATTATTTAAATGCTGCAGTTTGATGTCAGAGTTAGCTGTAATCAGTGTTTGTGTGATGATGTCTGAGGTCTGAGAAGAGTTTTATTCATTGGAGCCATTTTTTTTAAAGCAAACATCATTTGGGAATCTCCTCTTACAACACTGTTGACAATGAGAATTAAAAAACGGTTAATACCCCCTATAGAGCTGTGTCTTAAGTTTAGACTGACTCTGCTGATTGATGAACCTGATTTCCCCCAGAGCATCATACATTCTTGGTATGTTCTCGGCTCATGGGGGCATTGTTGACTTTACAGAGCTGGAGAAGTGTTTCAGATCAGCACTCCAGCTCTGTGATGAGTGATATCACTATGAGTGTGTGTGTGTGTGTGAGATGTAATTGGTCCCAGATGTTTCACAAGAATGACGAGATGTTAATTTTCAAAGCCAAGTCATGATTCAGGACTCAGTCGGGGTCTTTTCTTACATCTTGATCTGATTTGATATTGGCGTCAGGAACATTCAGTGTTTACAAGCTGAGTGTACAGACAGTAAAATCTATATATTCAAATGTGGCACAGTTTGTAAGCCACATAATCCATCAGCATTCCTATACCTCCTCTTTCCTTCTCCATCCCTCCCTCTCTCTCCCTCTCCCTCTCTCTCTCCTTTGCAAAATCAACCTGTTTATCTGTAATCCTCTGTATGGAGAAATAAAGCAGATCGTCCCTGTCCATCAGCATGTGCTCTCCATTTATTATCATTATGACACAATAGACAGTCGTCTGGGACACTCACAGTCTGAAGCCAGCATGTGGGTCCTGTCCTCAAAACTCACGGCGTCACACTTCTGTTACTGACAGTTACTTTTTGCATCGTTGCTGTTGTGTCTCTATATATTTTTACACTTCTTCCAAAGTGTTTTATTTATTGTTTAAATTTAAAGGTTTAGACCTGGATTTTCTTTCAATAAAAAAGCATGTTCTGATAAAGATAGGCTCTAGTTTCTGGCTGTTGGGCGGTGCCGTTTTTAACATTTATGTCAGTTTTACCGTTGTTGTTGAGGGAGATCAATAAGCTCTTATGATGTTTTTGAGAGTACATGGTTTTAAATTGATTGTTTTTCCTAATATTTGTACAGATGTCAACATTTTTTTATTTTTAAGGTGGATCATTGAATGGGAAACTAGAGACATTATGAGAGATTTTCTAATAATGAAAGATAATGTCTGGTGTGGTTCATATTGATTGTGATGGATCAGGGCGTCTTGTACATGACAAGTTTTTGGGCAGAATGATTGATCCTGTAAAACTGCATCATTGATAAAGTCTCACCTCCTCGCATGCATGTTGGTTGTTGTTCTGCAGGAGGCTTCATGTTCAAGCAGTGGAAGGAGAAGTACATCGTCCTCACCATGGAGGGAAGCCTGCTGGTTTGCCGGGACGCAGAGTCCCCTCCTGACCAGGTGGTGGTGCTACAAACAAACTGTGAGTCCGTTGCAGAAGGAAGAGAAATACTCGACCTGCCCAAGCTGCCTCCAGGTGGCAGGAGGGACTGCTGCTTCGCCCTCATCCTGCCACAGAACAAGTTCCTGCTGCTGCTCACAGACAACCCGGACGACTGCAGGTTGGTCTCTGCTTCTCCTTTGCCCCACTCAGTATCAGATCTTATCTGGACACTGTGACATATTGACACACACACACACAACCATGCTCTCCTTTGTCCTACTTACTTGTTTATTGTGGATGATTATCAGGCTCGGAATGTGTACTTACATAATGCTATGTCATGTTTACCTTTCACAGTCTTTGGCTGAACATGATCAGGAAAGTGAGAGAGGTGAGTCGGCAGTTCCGACCACTCTGGTCCTGCTCATAATGCCTGACAATACATACATCTAAATAAAAACTACTTCATTGTTTTTAGGGCGTCATGTCACCCATGACCCTTCAGAGACAGCGCAGCATCACACCCTGCATCACGGACAGAGACCCCCTGCCAGACTCGTCTAGTGATAAAGACCCCGGGTCACCCCGCGTTGGAGATGGCACACCTCCTTTGTCTCGAGTCACTGAGCGGGGAGGCTCCTTCAGAGAAAGAGGCCAAAGCCAAGGTCAACCGTCAGCTGATGATGTGATTGAATGGTTGTGATGAATGTGGTCATTTTAAATTTTGGTCAGTTGAAAAGCTGGCTCACTGCTCCCTACCGATAAAGAACTTTTTATTAGTTTCCAGAAGCTTGTATTTTTCAGCCTCCAGTAACGAGCAAATAGAGGGTAATTGCGGGGTTAATAGCAGTGTGATTCATTGTTATCAAAACTGTAGCCTGTGTCTTGTCATCTTATCAGTTTGCTGATACTTGATCTGACACAAATTCAGGAGTCTTGATACTTGAGGATCAGGTGGCTCCTGTGGTTGAAAGCAGGGAAAATGACAGCTGCCTCACAGCTCTGAGACAGCGCTGACATCTCCAAAACCTGAGCTAAAACCTTGTTAAGCATTCACATAATCTGATATATAAGTATCATAACATCAAATACTTTATGTTGTTGATGTTATTTTTCTGCTGTCTTCCACAGCCGGCGGCCTACGGCGGTCTCTGCGCGGCGTCCCCGTGGCTCCACCTCATCGCGTGTCGGATTGTCTTCGCCATGGCAACAGCAGTGATGCTCGTGCGGTGAGGGCGGTGTGTTTGCTGATGGGCGGGGCTGCGGCTTCCTCCGCTTTGGGCTACCTCAACTCCTGCTCCCCCTCCTCCCCTCTGGCCACCAGAGCCCCGGAGATTGGCCACGGAATGGGGGGCTTCTCGGAGCTGTCAGCGGGCGGCTCCTTCCACGCCTGCAGCCAGGACGTGGACTCCCCACACTTCAACAGCTTTGACTTTGAGGCAGACTCCGACTTTGATGCTTTTGACTGTGGAGGGTTCGCTTTTTAGTCACGGCTGGAAACACTTATAATATATAAGGGCATTGGTAATCAGCAATCACTTGTTGGGTTATCTATACGTCTAATTTATAAATTAATGAAGGTGTTCTTCCTGGCTTTATGCCCATGCTCCTCAGGTAAATCATTCATGATCTTGACTCCTCTGAACACTGTCTGTCTGTGTCGTATCACTCTTTCCGTGGCTTGAGGTTAACCAGGTGAGGAGGATTCCAGACACCCACAAGAACTTTTTTAAAAATTACAACAATAGTGTTTGTCTATATTTATTTTATACTTTAAAATATTTTCTCTCCACCCACACTTTTTTTCCATTTCCTTTCACACTGCTTTAAAAAAAAAATCCCCCATTGCCTACCTGTCTGCACACACACACACATTTACATGTTATGGAGTACAAAGGTAGACTCTAAATAAACCCCGCTGTCACCGTGACTATGCGTCTTTTTTTCCTATTTTTTTCCTCTGTAGGTCCATCTGCTGTTTGTTTTGCTGGCGTAGAGCAGCAGTGCTGACAGCAGGACGAGGTTTGGGGAGAAGGGATGATGGGGCAGATTTGCTGGTATGGCTGCGAGTGCTTATCTGAGATTTTTATCTGCCGCAGAAATAATCTCACAGCTCACGGGCTGAATGTGTTTGTCTGTGCGGCCTCGGTTTGAGCAGCGGCAGCTGCAGGAGGATGGAGATCAACAGGCAGCACCTGCTCTCTGAAAAACACGCCTGCTGGTTGCATTTTGATGCAGAGTGCAGATTTGCATGTGCATGTTCAGTGTGTTGGCTGGCATGAGGTTTGGCAGTAACACGTTTTTTGATGTTGTGAAATGGTTTAAAGCAATTTATGATCTTTTTTATGATCTAAAGTTGCTTTGTTGCCTAAACACAGGTATCACAGCACAAATAGCAACGTACTGACATGGACGTTTGAAACATGCACGATCATAACAGCTTTGCAGCATTTCTGTAACCTCAGATCTATATTCAGATGGCCTCTGCAGTCACTTTAGAATGAGGTGGAATAGGAAATTCTTAACATCTGAGTCATCCGTCCAGCCCTCTGATAGAGGATGGAAAAAGGCTTACTCATCACCACATCATATCATGCTTGTTTAGTTTTGTCCCATCCCTGGTGGTCTTGGATCATGTTTATGATATGTAATCACACAATGTCTAAAACATCTGAGGTTGCCTAATACTGATGTTTGACATAACTTCAGATTACAACAAATATTTATTCAAAAGTAGAAAAACTCCCACCAGCGTGTCTTTAATCAAATTGCACACATTTGTTTTATCTCAAAACAAATCTAGTGCCTGTAATATTTCCCTGAGACTGTCTGTGGGCCTAGTTTACTATGATAGCATCAACAATCAGAGCAAGCAAGCTAGGGTGTATATTCCTGCTTGCAGTGGTGCTTGTCAGTGTTTCTTATAGGGCTAATCTGATTTGAAGAACACACAGATAACGTTTCTGTGTATGCTGCTTCATTTTTAGCTCACATATTGAGCCCATATTGGTTTAAATGGATGTTGCAATACATAAGAGCCCTGCAGCTCAGCGATCAATAGATCTGTGTCTTGTGTTATGTGTTGAGTTCAAATGATTGTCCAGGATGCACTTAAAAGTTACAGCAGAACAATAATGTCCACGCTGTGAGATTTATAGAGGGAGGACACAGGAAAAGATACTAATCTGAGAGATTATTAAGAGATTATGTGTGTTTTATGCTTTGGATTGTGAATCCAAACATGTTACACAGTTTTAATGAGGCTTAATGAGATATAAAGTGAACAAACAAAAAACTTTACACCTCAACTCTGCTTTATAGAAACCAGAGCCTGATGGCTGGCTCAGCAGGGGTGGAGGAGGAGGACCAGAGAGAAAGAGGCGCAGGTTTGAATACTGACACAAAAAAGTGAGTCTTTGGTGGAAGAGTGTGAGTGCTTTGTTGCTCAGCCCATGATGTTCTCCTGTCTCTTCACTCTCGGTCTTTAATCCTCTCTCTGAGGGGCGTGCGTTCAAACCCAGCACAGAAAATGTTACATAACTTTTCAACATGCTAAAGCTCCACTCCAGGACTTGATGTACAGAACAGTGTTTACACCATTTTCATCCCAGCATGCAGCATGATAAATAATCTCAATGAGTGATTAAAGGGTGTGTGTCAGTGAGATACGCTTACATTAACTGACACCACATCAAGCAAATACATGATGATCTTTTGGGACTATAACTTTATAATTAATTTAACAAGTAATTCTTGTCATTTTACTAAAAAATATGTGATAGAAAAAAGGAGATTGTGGACAGATTACATGTTTTTAAAACCTCACCTGTGCCCCACTGCTGCACTCCTGCCAACTCCTGCCTGTTAAAAATAAACACAACTGTTCAAATATATAAAGAGAGAAAGTGAGAGTGAAAGATGAGAGAGTGTAGACAGCACTATGGACTTCACAGCGACCCTGGTCTTAGCCGCTCTGGTATCAGCTCTGCTGTGGCTGCTCACTGTAAAAACCAGCAGGAAGTCTCGGCTGCCTCCAGGACCCACTGCGCTTCCTCTGATAGGAAACCTGCCACAGATCGACAAACATGCGCCCTTCAAAAGTGTCCTGAAGGTGAATTCAGAGGGCTGATTTCATCACATTGTTTTGAAAAAAGGGACACAACTAAATCCAGCTTTTTCTTTTAGTTCAGTGAGACCTATGGTCCTGTGATGACCCTGTACCTGGGCTGGCAGCGGGCTGTGGCTCTGGTTGGATATGAAGCAGTCAAAGAGGCCTTGGTGGACCAGGGAGAGGAGTTCACAGGACGAGGGCCCCTGCCGTTCATCATGAAAGCTACAAAGGGCTACGGTAAAAACTCCTCAGATCTGTCACACTGTCCGGTGATCTGCTGTCATGATGCCACATGTTGCTCTTGTCAGGTTTGGGGATCAGTAACGGGGAGCGCTGGCGCCAGCTGCGACGTTTCACGCTGACAACTCTCAGAGACTTTGGGATGGGGCGCAAGGGGATGGAGGAGTGGATCCAGGAGGAGAGCAGGCACCTGAGGGCTCGCATACAAACATTCAAAGGT
This sequence comes from Parambassis ranga, assembly GCF_900634625.1. Classification (NCBI taxonomy): domain Eukaryota; kingdom Metazoa; phylum Chordata; class Actinopteri; family Ambassidae; genus Parambassis; species Parambassis ranga. The sequence goes on from NC_041033.1 coordinate 20,898,036, forward strand.
GTGTTCTTCGTGCAGGTTCAGTTTACATTGAGCAGCCACGGCTCAGTCTCACATGGGACCTGTGTGTGTGGAGACACAGGCCAGAACCAGTAAACAGGCGCTTATCAGTCTTCCACTAAGCTATACGCTCTAATCCTCATCTCATTCTAATGTGCAAACTAAACACAGTGTTACATAATGTGATGAAACGCCGAAGCTTCCTGCATGGCCTCAGTGTTACAAGACACTGAAGAAGTGAGTCAAACATGGCTGCAGGAAGGCGGAATCTTCCGTTTCATAGAATCTTTCACATGTAAACTGTTTATTTTGTTGCGGCATGATTCTAAGCTGCTGTATTTTCCAAGGGACCATGTTACATGGATTTCAAAATGGCTTCTTGGTGGTAAAGGTAGGGTAGGAGATTTTGAAAACTCAGTGAGAGTCAGCCAGATTTTTAAAGTAAACACACGCCCCTTTCTCTCGGAGCTCACCCCGAAGCCACGCCTCCCAATCACATGGACGCACATTACCTGAAGACGAGCTGCGGTCTGTGACTTCGCCCATCATGCACGTACCTCTCTGGTGCACGCAGAGCAGGAAGAGAGTGACAACCAGCCAATACTCCGCGCAGGGTCCACCCGGAGGATTGGCTGATGTTTTTAGTGTTTTATAGCTTCCACAGATGATTCATATTCTTTGTTTTAATGTGAAACTGCCGAACTAATCGGTTGCTATCGGATTGCAAAGAGAAGTTACACTAATTTAACAAAAAGTGCATCAGAATGAAGTCTCCTACCCTACCTTTAAGAGTTCATATACATTAAAAAAGGCACCAGGAAGTACACAAATTGTTCACTTTTTTGTGCATGTGCATGTTTTTTGCATGTATCAGCCATTTGACAGTGTGAAGTTACACGGGTCTGTGTTAGGAGGCTGTTGATTCCTGGATCGAGTCACTTCCATTTTGTTTTCCACTCATGGCAGCGGAGTGGCAATTAAAAACAACTGGTTAAGGTGGGGCATAAAAAAAACAGGGCAAGGTTCTAAGTTTCCGTCTGCACAAAACAATTCGAATTAAAGAGCTTCAGGGAATTAGAGTGGAAAACATTTAAAGCCAGGAGTTGTGCAGTAAAAGTACCTTCAGGCATCACTGCAAACATTAAAGTAGCAGGTCTGAACCTGGTTACAGAGGGTCGGTAAAGGTGAGTCTGCGGGACATTTGGAGGATTTAAAATGCAGTGAGAAAAAAAAATATCTGTAGTTGCCTGAGCCTGTGTCCTCCCCTCTCCACTCTCCCCTCTCCTTCCAGGTGCACCGTTTGACCCCACATTCATACTGAGCCGCACGGCGTCCAACGTGATCTGCTGCCTGGTGTTTGGCCAACGCTTCAGCTACAACGACGAGCAGTTCCTGCGCCTCCTCCACATCATGTCTGAGATTCTAAAGTTCGCCAGCAGCCCTCTTGGTCAGGTCAGTCTGGGTGCAGAGAGTCAAAGAAGGGCGATGACCCTCTGGAGTCAGATACTGCAGTGTGCTCTGTGCCTCCCCCTCTACAGATGTATAACATCTTCCCCTGGATCATGGAGCGTCTGCCCGGACACCAGCACACTGTGTTTGCCCAGGTTAATGAAGTGAGAGAGTTTATCAAGGCGAAGATTCAGGAGCACAAAGACACGCTGGACCCCAGCTCCCCGAGAGACTACATCGACTGCTTCCTCATCCGGATCAATCAGGTGGGAACACCTGATTATTGGGGATTATTGGTCTCCTTTAGCGCACCCAAACCTTTACAATAACTCATTTATCTGTTGCACAGGAAAAGGACAACCCTGCAACTGAGTTCCACTTTGACAACCTGGTGGCTACAGTTCTGAATCTGTTCATGGCAGGAACTGAAACCACCAGCTCCACCCTCAGATACGCTCTCAGTGTGCTGGTCAAGTACTCTGACATACAGGGTAGGTCCCTGGAAGGAAAATGTCTCATGTTAACCCATTCTGGATCATAATCCGATTCAAACATTTCTCACGATCAGAGAAAATGCAGAAGCAGATTGATCGTGTGATCGGAAAAGACCGCTGTCCCTGCATGGAGGACAGGAAGTCCCTCCCCTTTTTAGATGCCGTCATCCACGAGGTGCAGCGTTTTCTGGACATCATCCCCTTCAGCCTGCCTCACTATGCTCTGAGGGACATCTCTTTCAGGGGTTACACCATCCCCAAGGTATTCCCGGTCCATGAAGTCCACTTAGTTGCTGTGATGTTTGCATCACAGGAGTCTCTGTCTCTACAGGACACCGTCATCCTTCCCATGCTGCACTCTGTGCTGAAAGGGGAGAAGGAATGGGCGACTCCCTGGTCCTTCAATCCAGAGCACTTCCTGGATCAGAACGGCAACTTCAAGAAAAACCCTGCATTCATTCCCTTTTCTGCAGGTGAAACTAAATCCACACTAAAAACCACCAGATTTATGGTTTCTTGTTTGTTCTTTGATGCAGTTTGAAAACTCTCCACAGGAAAGAGAGCCTGTGTTGGAGAGTCTCTGGCTCGCATGGAGCTTTTCATCTTCTTGGTGTCACTGCTGCAACACTTCACCTTCTCCTGCGCCGAAGGCCCTGACAGCATAAACCTCGCCGCAGAGTACAGCAGCTTCGCCAATTTGCCTCGACGGTATGAAATCATCGCCACACCACGCTGAGCAGAGACGTCTGGGGACTGTGGTGTGGTTATTGTACAGTTGATGATGATGATGAGGAGGAGGCCTTCTCCTTGGTGCGACTGTGAATTTCGTTTTGTATATATGTGGCCTATTCTAATGCATTCTTTGATCATGTATTAATTTTTAAACTGTTTTCTATGATAATTATGTTGCTACTATATCAAACAGTTATTGTTGGGATTTGTGCTGCTGTTTCTTTAAAATAAATTCAATTAAATGCACAAGATCTGTGTTAACCTTCCACTCACTGCTGGGCTGCAGGAACTCTAAAGACTGATATGTATGAATTACTGCTGAGCTGCATTCCACAGACCACACATGACACTCAGGCAAAAGGTTGCAGCAGCAGCTGACCCGGTTTGGGAGGTCTCCAGTTTGTTCTCCACACCTCCTCTGGGCCCTCATTCAGGTAAATATTAAGATATTTGGATCATGGAGGTGCTTCAACAAACCCTACACAGCTGCTGCTGCTGCTGTGTGTGTGTGTGTGAGCTGCGGTGGGAGGGCCCTGTGAGGACGTACGTGCGTTTCTCGTCCAGGTGTTCCAGTTTAACTGGTGAAGACGTTGTCTGGTGATAAACGGATGTTGGCTTTCGCAGATTCGTCACTTTCCAGGACTGTTACATGTGACAAGATATACAGGTATACAAATATAGAAGACAGAATTCATTATATATATTGTCACATTTACCAGCCACCACGTGGTGTGTGTGTGTGTGTGTGTGGAAGTAGTCTCAGAAGGAGACGAATCTGCGAAGCTGCACACCCTGTCTACCTGAAACGTAAACAAATGTCGTCATCACCAGTTAAACTGTAACACCGGCTGAAATGAACTTTGTTTTTGTGGAGTATGAGACGTGTGCGCAGTGTGTAACAAGCTTTAGTGAATTCAGCTGCAGAGGACAACAACAAGCAGCATGGAGATCTCCAGCACGCTGGGTTTAACGGGGTTAATATTAACCTTTGCTCTGCTGTGGTTGTTCAGCCTGAGGACACGCACAGGGTGCTGTTTCCCTCCAGGACCCTCAGGCCTGCCTGTCATAGGAAATGTGCTGCAACTGGACAAAAGAGCTCCGTTCAAAACCTTGCTGAAGGTGACTCAGAGATTGCATAAATATATATACATATACATATATATGGACATACAAACATGGACTTTTGTAGTTCCAGCATTTGTTTTTTTTTAGATTTTCTGACACAGATTCCTTTCAGTGATTCTTGCTGTAAGTCTTTTTAACAAACCTCACCTATTAAATGATTAAAAAAGAGAAAGAAAGACAAGATGCACAAACCTTCTGCACTCACTTTTTTATTTTAAAGCTTTTCTTCTCCCCGAGTGTGTTTACATCAGGTCGTTCCTTGCATGCCTCTACATGTTTTCCTCTGTGTTTAACCTGCAGCTGAGCCAGAGCTATGGCCCGGTGATGACTGTGTATCTGGGCCCTCAGCGTGTGGTGGTGCTGTCGGGTTATGAAGCTGTGAAGGAGGCACTGGTGGACCAAGCAGATGACTTCACGGGCAGAGGGCCTGTTCCTTTCCTGCTCAAAGCTACCAGAGGCTATGGTAGTATACCTTTTAACACCAGGCAGCAAATTTGAATCTAATCCTAATCTAATCTGGACATTGTTTATAGGTGTCAGGTGTAATCTGACCTCTTTAAACCATCTTCTAAAGGTTTGGGGATCAGTAACGGGGAGCGCTGGCGACAGCTACGCCGCTTCACCCTGACAACTCTGAGAGACTTTGGGATGGGACGCAAGGGGATGGAGGAGTGGATCCAAGAGGAGAGCAGACACCTGATCGCCTGCATGAAGGACACCAAAGGTGAGTGTAATAAATACACAATGTTTATAATGATTATTTGATTTAAGCATCCAACATACTTTGTTTTCCAGCCGTTCCCTTTGACCCGACCTTCTTACTGAGCTGCACCGTGTCCAACGTGATCTGCTGCTTGGTGTTCGGTCAGCGCTTCAGCTATGACGATGACCACTTCCTGCACCTTCTGCAGATCATCTCAGAGACTCTGAGGTTTGGCAGCAGCCCCGGGGGTCAGGTAAGAGGTGGTGAGGACTTCAAGAACAGCTGAAGATGTGAGTTGTAGTCTGGGTTTGTTTGTAGTCTTGACTGTGACAGTAGAAGTTATACTGGCTGTGATTGTTTGAACTGTCGAATTAGTAAATATTTGTGTTTAATATGAACTTTTTATGTCATCACAGTTTTTGTAAACACAAAATTTGTGTATCTGTATATAACAGTTATAATAATTTCTTTCAATGTGTCCATTTTGACTCAGCCATCATACATGAGCTCATTTCAACATGGTGGTCAGAGGTCAAAGGTCACGGTTTCAGTGACATCACAAAACACAATTGTTGGCCATGGCTCAAGTCATAATTTCTCTTTGATTACTTCAGATTTTGGTGACCAGACATCACAATTTTAGGTGTAATAGAAGAATTCAAAGTCAAAATCAACGTTATTGTCGATTCTGCCATATGTAGCCTACAAGACGCACACAGGGTCAAAATGGCGCCGCTCCCTGATCCTATTTCCAAGAATCAAGACTGAGTCATTATTTATGGTTCCTGTCACAGCTGTATAACATCTTCCCTCGGCTGATGGAGTGGCTGCCGGGTCGACATCACAAAGCGTTCGCCAGAATTGAAGTGCTGAGAGAGTTCATAATGGCAAAGATCCAGGAACACCAGGACACGATGGACCCCAGCTCACCCAGAGATTACATCGACCGCTTCCTCACCAGACTCAGTCAGGTCTGACCAGACTGCACAGCAGAATGTTCTGTGAATGTCTGCCGGTTTTAGTACAGGTAAAATTATTGTCTGTTATTTTTTTTCTTCAGGAAAACGACATTCCCACTTCTGAGTTCCACTATGAGAACCTGGTGTCCACAGTGTTGAATCTGTACCTGGCAGGAACTGAAACCACCAGTTCAACAATCAGGTTTGCTCTGAGTGTGCTGATCAAATACCCCAAAATACAAGGTAGGCCACAGAAAACTATGTGAGAAGTGGAAAGCTCATTTTGGTTTGTGATATTTGTCAAAATGTGTTTTTTTGTTCATCCCCTTTCGTCCCTTTTAAAGAGTCGATGCAGCAGGAGATCGACTCTGTGATTGGACGGAAGCGTTGCCCTTATATGGAAGACAGGAAGTCCCTCCCCTTCACCGATGCAGTCCTCCATGAGATCCAGCGTTTCCTTGATATCGTCCCCATGAACTTGCCTCACTACACACTGAAGGACATCTCCTTCAGGGGTTACACAATTCCCAAGGTATACAGCTTTCACCAGCTAACGTGCTGTGGATGTAAAATGTCAATACAATGCTCTGTTTCAACAGGACACCGTCATCCTCCCCCTGCTGCACTCTGTGCTGAAAGAGGAAAAACAGTGGGCCACCCCTTGGTCATTCAACCCTGAACACTTCCTGGATCAGAATGGAAACTTCAAGAAAAACCCAGCATTCCTGCCATTCTCTGCAGGTAACCAGGCTCATTTCCTTGTATGTTGGAGAAATGGCATCAGACATCAGACGTTTACTGTCTCTCTCTCTCTCTCTCTGGCTGGTTGGTGTGTGGTTATTTCTCAGGAAAGAGATCTTGTGTTGGAGAGTCCCTGGCTCGTATGGAGATTTTCCTCTTCCTGGTGTCACTTCTGCAAAGCTTCACCTTCTCGTGCCCCGGAGGGCCCGACAGTATCGACCTCAGCCCAGAGTTCAGCAGCTTCGCCAACGTGCCTCGCAGATACATGATCGCTGCGACGCCCCGCTTGTCATAGTTAACAGTCAGGTTTATTTTAACTTTCATCTGCTTCTGCATATAAATATACATACATACCAGTGCCAAAGATAAAGCTCATGATGCTGTAATAATTAAAGGACATTAACTTTTTTTAAGTTTACATGATTCTATTCGTATCTACTCATCACTGTCAACCCTGCAGCTAAGTAATGATCATAGTTATGCACAGTAATGTTAGTAGTTGAATTAAATACATGTGAAGACAAAGTGGGATCTACAGGTTAAGGGCTTATTATCTGAATTATGACTGTTTAAAGATACAAACCTGAAAAAAGTTTCCCTGCATGACTTCATGGAATTCTCAAAATCTAAATCCTGTATTTTTTAACACATAAAGCTTCTGAATTTGGAACTCAGTGGCGTTCCCTACTCAGCTGCATTGCACAAATCAACCAGACATGGAGTCAATAGGTGGTGATATGACTGATAACAGGAAGTTTGTATATATGTACAATCAGTTAACCTTGGTCCATTCAGCTCCAGAGAGCCTGAAATGGGACAGTTGTCTGTGCTGCTGCATCATGGAGATCTCCAGTGCGTTGATTTTAACAGGGTTAATATTAATCTTTGCTCTGCTGTGGCTGTTCAGCCTGAAGAGACGCACAGGGTGCTGTTTCCCTCCAGGACCCTCAGGCCTGCTTGTTTTAGGAAACTTGCTACAGCTGGACAAAAGAGCTCAGTACAAATCTGTACTAAAGGTAAAGGACTAGTGTCTCCTTGTCTCCTTGTTTTGTTCACTGTAAATGGTTTTCTTTCTATTAATTCAATGCATGTTTTTTTCTGTGTTTAACCTGCAGCTGAGCCAGAGCTATGGCCCGGTGATGACAGCAGACATCTTCCCTCGGCTGATGGAGCGGCTGCTGGGTCGACATCACAAAGCGTTCGCTGGAATTGAAGTGCTGAGATAGTTTATAATGACAAAGGTCCAGGAACATCAGGACACGATGGACCCCAGCTCACCCAGAGATTACATCGACTGCTTCCTCATCAGACTCAGTCAGGTCTGATACCGTTTAATAACCAGAATAGAAGCTCAGAAAACTGGGTCTTTATGTGTGGACCCAGGTCTCATCCATGGTTACAAACATTGGTCTATAGGTTTTTGTGGACATGGACATGTCCCTGGGTCCTAGTCTGTGCCAATAAACCATTGTCTTATTTAAGAAGCTTTCATGGATGTTGTACATGGTCGTCTTCCAGTCTCTCTCTCTGCAACATTTAGGAACCTGCTTCTGTACTGTGTAATGGAGCATCCTCCATTTTTCTCAGTCCTGACATACACTTATTAAATCACCAAAAACAAAAAAATACAAATTCCTGCAAAGCCACTCACAAATGTATAAACCACCCCTGTGCCAAGACACTGGCTACTCTGGCTGCTTTGGTTATCCACATGAAGGGCCTTTTAAAACCTTAAATTGTGATGCTGTTGATTGTGTAGTTGGTAAAAATGTTTTTTCTTTCCCACCTTATGGAGTCCACAGTGCTGATTCTGTTTCTGGGAGGAACTGAAACCACAAGCTCCACAATCAGATTTCCTCTGAATGTGCTGATCAAATACCGCAAAATTCAAGGTAGGCCACACAAAACCATGTGAACACACATCTGCTTCATGTCAGTCATGTCTCAAGTACAGAAACACTGAATAGTTGGCCTTTGTGATTTACTTGCTGATTTTCTGGCTAACTGAAGAGGCCATGCAGCAAGAGATTGACTCTGTGATTGGACGCAAGCGTTGTCCTTGTATGGAGGACAGGAAGTCCCTCCCTTTCACAGACGCAGTTCTTCATGAGATCCAGCATCTGATGGATCTCGTCCCAATTGGTTCAAGAGTTACATGATTCCCAAGGTGCTCTCAGTTCCATGACTAAAAATGGATACATCTACATTATGATAATACCAGATGTCCCATCAGATTGAATGTTTTGTGTCCACGGGGTACAATCATTCTTTTAACAGCGGGTCACGTCTTGGTCCTTCAGCCCCAAACTCTTCCTGGAAAGCTTCACCTGTTGCCCTGGAGGGCCTGACAGTAGTGACCTCCGCCCAGAGTTCAGATGTGCCTCGCAGACACTTGATCACTGCAACGCCCCCGGTGGTAATGATGCTTCAAAGCGTGATCAGAGGTTTGTTCCAAACACTCTCAAATATTTTGAAGAAAAAAAAACCACATGCCTCACACAAGAAAACATGAATAAATAATCTGTGTTGTTTAAATTTATTGATAAACAAGAAATACAGAATGTTTTTTCCATATTCCATCAATCATCTTGTGACAGATGTAGGGCTCACAGCTCCTTGCACACACGCACACGCACACGCACAGAAGGAGTTACATTTGTAATTTGATAAGGTCGAGGTCAGGTCAAGCTGTGTGGCAGCCTGTCAGTGTGTTTGATGCATGTTTAAGAGGATCGCTGTCTTGTGTCTGAGGAACAGTGAACGTACATGTCAGAGTTTGGGGATTGCTGTCCAGGCTGAGGCTGCAGTATGTTAATGTCCAATTACCGAGAGTGTCAGCTGACATGGCGGGTTTTATTAAACCTTAATAAGTCTGACTTACAAGTTAAACATCAATCTCTGTTAGGGATATTGCTAGCTAGCAGAGGCTGAGCCAATTTAACCCAATAATAAGTCATCACAAAGACCTAAAGTTTAATACATCTTTTTTAGTGAATATGAACCTGTTGGTGGTTGTTAGATACGTCAGACAAACTATAGTCCAGGTGATGATGGCACAGTGGTTATAACTCATTTTACATTGTAGTTGTAAAAATGAAATGGAAGCGGAGGTGATCGCAGAGCTCAGACACGGTCTACCCTCCATACTGCTCGCCCAGTTAAATGTTGGGCAGGTGATATTTGTGCTTCACTTGTTTCTTGACATCTGGTGCTGGTGAGATGTTGCTGTTTGGTAACTGAGGCAGGTACTGAACCTTGAGAGAGAGAGAGAGAGAGAGAAGAAGAAGGCGACAGTGTGCACACTGCCCTCACATCCTTAAGCCACTGTGCTGTTTCAAACTCACCCCTGCCAGTCTGCGCCGGGAGCCTCTGTCATGGCGCCTTCCTGGACGATCACCCTCACGGCCCCAGTTGGGTCCTCCTTCCTCCTGGAAGTAAGGCAGCTCCAGCAGCTCTTCACAGGACAGTCGCAGGGTGGGGTCCATCACCAGGCAGGACTGTTGACACAAAGCAGCAGCAGCGTCAGCATGGAGCAGGGAGAATAAATATACAGTAGCTTTGTCAAAATCAATTCACGGTCAGGCTCTAACTGATCATACCTTCAGGACTTGAAGGGCATGAGGGGGCACTCCATGGAAGCGCTTATCCAGAGGCTCCTAAGATGATAAAAACATGGAATATAATATATATATACGTATACACATATGAATATAATCACACGTTATCACCTCTCCTCTGCACTTTCAGGGGTCCATACCATTGTGTCTGGTTCAGGAATACTGACTCCACTGAAGAAAACGTTAGAGCGGAAGACCTGCTGGTGGTGTGGGATCAGGTCACCTGGGGTCAGATATGAGGTATATAAGATTAAAATATACAGTACATAGAGAAAAGTCTGTTGGTTTTTTGCTTGGGGCTTTTCACAGCTGAACTCTTTGCCTGAGTGCACACACGCTCTGCTGCATGTGCCTTTAATTAGACTGTGGTGAAAGCTGTGAAACGACCAAATGACAGGATACAGTTTGTTTGCGGTGTGAATAACAAGCCACATGACAGGCGAGTGTCAGAGGACCCTGCATGTGACTGTAAGCATGAGTTCACACGCTGTTATGAAATCCACGTGCAGCGTATAGGAACCTTAAAGACTGCAGAGTCATGGTGATATCTGTCCCTGTCTTATTATCTGTGTACCGAGAGTTTTCCGGATGAGGTAGAGCTGGTCCACGTCAGACTTCCCCGGCCAGAGCGGATTCCCGTGGAGCAGCTCAGCAAAGACGCAGCCCAGAGCCCACACGTCCACGGGAGGTCCATACTGAGTGTCTCCGACCAGCAGCTCGGGGGCCCGGTACCAACGGGTTGCTACGTAGTCTGTGTAGTCATCATCGGGTCCAGCTGCCAGTGCACAAACAGACACGTTCACTTAGATGCTGAATAATGAACACTGAATAACATGAACATTGTAGAGGAGCGGATTACAAGATGTGCTGAAGGACTACATGTTAATGTATGGTAACACAACACCGAAACCCAAAGCGGGGCGGGTGAACAGAGACACTCTAACTGGCTGAATGGGCCTCCTATGCTCATTGAAAGTGAGGCGACCATCAGCAGAAGCTCATATAGGTTTCATGTTGAATAAGTCATTGGAACTACATCGACACTAAATGCACATAAACACACTGGCTGTCCGGATGACCTACTCAGGATGCGGGCGAAGCCGAAGTCGCAGAGCTTGATGACTCCGGTTTTAGTGAGGAGGATGTTCTCGGGTTTGACATCGCGGTGGATGCACTGAGACACAAACAGTCAGGATCAGGGATTTTGGGTAACATGATACACAGTGTGACAGAGAAGGATTAGAAACGGACAGGGGAGAACAGCAGCAGGAAATCAGAAACCCATACACGGTTTAATATTGAAACTGAACACTACAAGGGGTGATTGATAAGTCGGTGACCTAATTTATACACTGGTGACCTAAAGGGAGTCAAGATGAGCTGGTTCTTCCTGTTGAGAAAGAGTGAGTAGTCTGACGGTGCAGGATCGGCTGAGCGGGCCAAGAGTTGTTCAGATCTGCATTTCTGTACGGCAGTATTTAAAGGGTTAAAGTGAACATGTGCCTCCCTCTTAGTCACAAACCTATCAGTGTTTTTATTCCCATTGTGGAAACTGACTTAACAAGTTTATTCTTAGGCTTTTGTTTAACTTTTGTTTAACCCTCGGGCGTCATTGTGGACTTTTTTGTCCATTTGGGTCATTTTTGCCTCTTTACCTGGCCACCATTTTATCTGTGTTGGTGCATATGGCACAATTTTTTGTAACAAAGACTCTCTCTAGACACATTTTAGAAATCAAATTTAAAGCTGCTTTAAAACTGCTGCTACACAAAAACTAATAATGCACCAAACTCAATATTTTGGCTCATCTGTGACAGATTTAAAAATAATGTTTTATACAAAAATAACTCATTTTCTGTGTTTTCTTCATAAAAAATTACTTAAAACTGGCATTTAAAGGTTAAATTCCTCAAAATGATTTAATATTTGGTAGTTTTGAACAGGGCTGATGTTGTTTAAGATATTTATGCAGAAAAAAGCAGAAAAAAATATTATTAGACGATGTGAAAATATAAACTTAGACCAGATGTAGCAAAAATAAAAGCTGGTAAAAAAAAATAATAGACTAAATTTAACGCAGTGAAACAAACATGCATCACGTGTAGTCAGCTGTACTACACTGTGAAATATGGTGGATAAATAAAATAGAGTAAATAGAGTGTGATATGAAGGAAATACTGACGTTGTGCTTGTGGCAGAAGTTGACAGCCTGCAGCGTCTGCCACACTATACTTTTCAGCTGAGCTTCCGGCACCCTGCAGAGAACAACAGACAAAGGAATATTGATTGTTGTAAGAGAAGCTAAACACACACTCTATTTACCAGTCACGTTTCCCTCATCTATTATTCCAGCCATTTAAAAAAAAGAAGTGCTTCTTTACGCAGCCCTCTGGTCACCCGGGTAACCTTAGGCCTGTCTCTAACAGCAGCAGAAGCGCCTTTGTTTCAGGAGCAGCTAGAGTTTCTGCTGCACGGCGCTCTGGGAGAAATGGTCAGACGGCAACGATATGTGTTCACATGACAAAAGCTGAACTGCAATCATACGCTGCGACCACGGAGCGGACAAGAAGAGCTCGGCTGCTCCTCTTCTCTCCAACATTCTCCGCCATACGAGCCTCTTGGCAACAGTCTTGGCTTCTTCTGTGTAACTCACCCTGTTCCTTCTCTTGTAAGCAACACTCCAAACAAATGAGTGCTAAACACATGACTCAGTATTAAAAATACTCCATATTACAGCTAAACGTTAAGGTCAAGGAGTTCTGAGAAAGGTGGCCCTGACTTACCCTCGAGGGTGTTTGTCCAGCTCATTCAGCACTGTCTGCTCACAGAACTCAAACACCAAGTGGAGCCGTCTTTTTCTCCTGAAGACCTCCAGCAGGTTGACCAGATTCACATGTTTCAGCTGCTGTAAGACGAAACACACACACACACACACACACCATGTCAGTGGCTGCCTCTTAATGCTGCTGTGTGCATTTTCCAATAGCTCACAATCTGCAACATGTGAACTTACACAGGACACCACCGTGAATGTGAGCGTGCACCTGTGCACCTGTGCACCTGTGCTGAACAAAGCAACATTCCACTCACCTTCAGCATGCGTATTTCTCGTAATGCAATCTTCTTGATGACAGGGTCGTCTTCAGATTCCACAAACTTCTTGATGGCGACTATCTGGCCGGTGTCTCTGTGCCTGCATTTGAACACCACACCATAGGATCCCTCACCGATTTTGGCCAGTTTCTCATATTTCTCCATTGGGCAGTTTACTGACTGTCAACCTGGCAAGACACATGGATGGTAAATATTATAGCAGACATCAAATTAAGTCATATTTATGTTTTTTTTCCCCTGAAGCTGCAGCCTTAGAATGAAGATTTCTGTTTATTTTTTTTTTAAATGTTAGCTATAAGAAAATTCCACAAAGTCTATGTAAGACTTCTACAGACCTGTTTATAGTGTCACAGTCAGAATCTAAACAAACACACTCACGTCCAGCAGCTAAAAGTCTCTTCATCAGGTCAGCAGCGGCGCCCATCAAAAGTCTATGTATGTGCTCCCATAGCTGCAGTAGCGAGGTGTCTCACCCTCTTTCTCTCTCCCCCTCTCTCTCCCTCTCTCTCTCTCTCTCTCTCTGCCAACACTTATTACACACTCCCTTTGCTATATGTCCTCACCCCCGGTGCGTCGTCACGGCAACCTATACTAATTCCCTCTTTGCTAATCGTTTTCGTTTTATTTCCATAATAAAATGACGCATCATTAGTTCATCAACACGTTAAAAGTTTAACTTACCTTTTGGGAAAATGCGCCAGAGTTAAAAAAAAAAAAAAGAAGCAACAACAACAACAACACAAACACAGGAAACCAATTCACAAAGCTACATGCGCAGGTTAAACTGCGCATGTGGATACACACTCGGTGTTACCATGGAGACGAGTGGCCAATAGGTGAGGCGGCCGCGAGTTTTAAAGGAACACACCGTTATTTTACCGTTTATTAATGTGTTAACTTGTACAATCATTCTGTTAAAGCTTTCTGTCCTCTTGGACACGTTTTCACAGCGTTTATAAGAATATTTTTACTACTGTTTTACACAAGATGTGCCCTTATGTGTCATTTGTAAGGTCAGTAACATATTTTTGGCAACATAAACTATATTATTTTAGCATAAACTCACCAGGAAGGAATCACCAGGAGTGTTGTTAAAAAAAATACGAAAACCTACATTTTTCTTTTATTTTTCTCACGGCATAAATTATGTTACACACTGCCTAGTGAACTGTAATGTGTCATGTCTCCACCCGTTTTGTCGTTGTTGTTTAAAAGGCTACACCTGTTAAGCAAGCTAGCTGTTAGCTTAGCTAGTATTATTCTAGCAACAGATGGATAGCTAGCTAGCTCGCTAGGTGGCAGTTTGACCTTTCACCGTGAGTTCAACTAAGCTACAACTATAATTCAGACTTAAAAACAGTAATTTTACATCTAATGCAGGCTACACCTGTTTAGCAAGCTAGCTGTTAGCTTAGCTAGTATTATTCTAGCAACAGATGGATAGCTAGCTAGCTCGCTAGGTGGCAGTGGCAGTTTGACCTTTCACCGTGAGTTCAACTAAGCTACAAGTATAATTCAGGCTTAAAAACAGTCATTTTACATCTAATGCAGTTGCTTATATTTTGTATCCTAGATGCTAGGCTGCATGTAGTCATTTTAACTGTTAAATTGCGTTTTAATTGATCCATTCAAAACAACATAACCTGTCTTCCTAGCCTTTCAGCCATATAAAGTTTCTGTGCTGATTATCTTTGTTTTTGCCGTCGTCTCTATAATCAGTGGTGAAAAATAAGTAGGCTACAATAACTCAAGCAGTGCAGGTCTACCTAAGTGGAGCAGAGCTGTAATTACTTACTTTGAAGACTAAGATTTTACATCCAAAACACACAATTCTTACGGTATAATCTATTTTAATGTCCCCAGAAGCATCAAAAGTAACGAGGCTCAGCCGTGATTATAGGAGCTGTAACATCCTCACAAGTTGTAACTAAGCACTGTTGAAAAGAAGCTACAGCATCCTGTCACTGCCACATTTATGAAACATATGCAGCAGCAGCAGCTCTGACATAGTGACATGATTTATAGTCTGTTCTCTGTTCTCTCAGTTGACTGTGAATCTTCTCCCTCCTTCAGAGACCTTGCCTCACCACCCTGGGACTACACAGAGGACCATTTAGGACTTCACAGTGAATGATGGGAAAGTATGCTGCGCTCTTGTGCTCGGAGACACGCAGACACCTTTGAGGTCTTGGCACTGAGGCGGTGTGGTGAAGGGTATGAAATGCCCCATGGCAGGTTGGTCAGACAGGTGGGTTGTACAGAGTCAGTGAAGCATGGAGGATACTGTGTTCAGTTCAAATGTAGCACGTGAGGCCATGCGGGTAAAGTGCCTTGCCCAAGGACACACAACAACAATGACTAGGGAGGAGTTGGGATCGAACCACCAACCTTCCGGTTATTGGACAACCCTAGAAACTGTCTTCATATTTAAACTTACATTTGCATTATATTTTAGAAATTCCTATCTTGCAGCTGTTGTTTCTAAATTATTTGAGTAAAATCCCTCCTAAAAATGGTGTACCATTTTTGCCCACTAGGGGTCAGTGCATGCCCATCAACACACCTCACAACACAACTTAAGACAACAGTAAGCATTGTTGACATTTGGTAGCTGTCTTCATTTTGTTCTCCTCCATTAATCACTTATTGTACTAGTCAGAAATATGCAGCAGCTGACACACCCCCTAACAAGTTTTTCTGTCTGAGTAATTATTAATGTCTGCTGTTATTACCACTGGAATTCTAGGGGATTTCTGTTGTGTTGTGTTTCCTTATATTAAATGTCACCATTTATTACCTGTGTTTGACGAATAGCTTCTTCATAACGAACAATAGACACGATTTATGAGTAACATATTTGGACACAACCTCCAGGAGTAGGGACTGTACAGTGACTGTTTTCTATCTTTAGCGTTCCGTTGAATCATCCCTCAGACAGAGACCATCACTGCTTTGTTTTAGTCTTGCCTTCCTTTTGAAAATACACAATCCAACCTCTAAAAAGCAGCCAGACGCAGGGCAGTGCACCACACAGCCCTGCCCTGTTGGCTCCCCATCCTTTTGAAATTTACCATTCTACATTTAGACTCAGTTCTCCGGCCAGGCTGGCACAGCTCCTTCGCAGCCACCAGGTAAATGTGGAGGTCAGTTGGTGAGACAGCCTGCCATGGACGGCTTGTTGACATGTCTCTCAGTGGCAGACTGGTGAGAGTGTGTGTGAGAGAGCTGGTACTGCTGAACTCAGATATTCAGCATGTTCAGCTTTTGGCTTCCTGATGTGGACAGAAGTCAGGCAGCAGAGCTCTGAGAGCTAACAGCAGATGTTATACACTGCGGCCGTTACCCTCATTTCCTGGGCGGAGAGCTACTCGCTCTATTAGACAAGCAACAGGAACCAGAAAAAAAGAAGAGTTAGAGGAGGGGGAGAGAGAGAGAGAGAGAAAGAGGCAGAGCGAGGGAGTGAAAGAGAAAAGTTATCTGAGCTCAGAGCCTCCACAAATCACTTTGTCACCAGCAAGCTTTGACAAGCACCGGGAGAGAGAGAGAGAGAGAGAGAGAGAGAGAGGCAGAGTTAAATAGAGGTGTGAAGAGAGAGTTGTGTTAGTGCAGACTCTGGAAGGGAGAAGGCGTGAAGGAGCTGTCTAGGGCATGAACGAGATGATACCGATGGATGGATAGAAGGGAAGAGAGGACAGAGACTGCGATCCAACTCCCCAAACAGCACAAGAGGGACTGTTGCTCCTGCTACTGCTATCGCTGCTGCTGCTGCTGCTGCTCCTGCTGAGTCTGGATGGTGCTCTCATTTAAAGGGAAGGTGTGTTTCGTCTGCAGTGATATTTTAATCTTCTGATAGCAGACCTGCTTGAGCTGTCGGTACACAGAGAGCATAAACTATCATCATGTTTGAGAACCAGGCGCACAAAAAGACAGCTGCTGTGTCTGAAGGAGGCACAAGTCAGAGGCGTTGAAAGCAGTTTCTGGTGTACGGCAGCTGTACACAGATCACATGCTGTTATTGGTAAAAAAGAGGTAGTCAGAAGCA
The DNA here is from genome assembly GCF_900634625.1 of Parambassis ranga. Classification (NCBI taxonomy): domain Eukaryota; kingdom Metazoa; phylum Chordata; class Actinopteri; family Ambassidae; genus Parambassis; species Parambassis ranga. The sequence goes on from NC_041033.1 coordinate 20,915,009, forward strand.
GATAGCAATACACATTGTGATCCGTTGTTCCGGCATAATTAGCTCTGGGCTGACTCAAAGCTCCTGGACTGTAAAGAAAGACTGAGGTCAAACTGTAAAAACAGAGAAATAGAAAGGCTATTTTTCTACTTTAAGCACTAATTACAGTGCTGTTTCTACTTATAAGAGACGTTCAGAGAGGGCATATCTATCTTAAATCCATACAGAATTGCCCTTAATGATCTGTGAAGTATCCTTGCGGGTCAAGCAGGACAATAAGCTGCGCCAAGGCTTTGGACTCAGATAATAAGTAAGGTGGGATCTGCCAAATGTGATCTTTTTTTTGCTGAGTGCGCTACTGCTCCTTTCACATTCGCTTGACTCGCCTCGGGGGACATGTAATGAGAGACTGCTCGGTGAGCAATACAGCAGAGAGCTGACACGTGGAGGGGTACACAGTCCGAATAAGTGAAATTGCAGTTGGGGGCCTGGAAATACAGCAGTCACACGTTGGTGTGTAAGTACAGAACCAGATCTGTTGGTAGTTGGGGTGTTTTGGACGGATGGGTGCTGTAGAAGTCCTCTGAGTTTTGCATGTTCGGACAGGCTCTTTTAGCATTTGACAGCTCCTCTCTGGACTCACTTCAGAGTCGGACGTCACAGTGTTACCTGTGTGGCTGAGTCACAGGCTGGCTCACCGCTCAGTGTGTCTGCCTGGTGGGAGTCTCTCCACCTGCTTCTATGCAAAGAAGGCCCGAGTGTTAGGTGCTTTTCACAGCAGTAGCGACAGCAATTGAGAATTTTCAGGACTTCTGCACACTGCTGTAATTGTTCAGTTCTGTGTGTAAACACTTTGCGTCAGTTACACCTCTTCACGGAGTGATTCAGTATTCCCTCGGATCCCTGGTGGGAGGCAGGCAGTGAAAGAAAAGGTGAGGGTGAATTTACTGAGAACCAAAGCGAATAAGTGGTTGTCCTACCAAGTTGCTACCATGAAACTGGAACTCTTGATGCTGATGGTCGTGTACATGGTGGGCAACGTAAGTGGCATGTCTACATGTAAGACTGTTGACCTGGAGATGGTGAAGAAGAAGCGCATCGAGGCCATAAGGAGCCAGATCCTCAGCAAACTGCGTTTGCCCAAAGCGCCTGAGCCAGACCAGGCAGGGGACAAGGAGGAGATCCCAAGCAACCTGCTATCACTTTACAACAGCACCAATGAGATGCTGAAGGAGCAGCAGGTCCCAGTCCAGACCATCTCCACAGAACAGGAGGAGGAGGAGTACTTTGCCAAAGTGCTACACAAGTTCAACATGACCAGTAAGTACCAGATCACTCACAGGAGTAACACATAATTCAGGTTTGCTCCTTAACCCCAACTTAGATTGGGGGTAATTGCTGATGTCTTAACCATAGTAGTAAGAATGTCAAGTATTATATGACTGTGATTTATGCCCCAACATTTACAGGAACTCGGGGCACATTACTCAACATACACACACACAGAAGCTAATGTATAGTAGATCTACGGATAGTTTCCACTTTAAAAAACGGTGCTTGTCAGAACTTGTAGTAACAGTCATGAACTGCTCATAAAGCACAAACAGGTGCCATTTGGAACTAAAAGAGTTTTTGCCTATAAAAGTGATAAAGATTCTACACAGAAGAACCAAAAACCCTCAGTCCAGCCAATCGACCAAAGCCACATCCATGCTGTGGAGCTAAAGTACAGCTAGCTGGATTATTAGCGTTACATTGTACCACTCGTGATTGTTAGAAATCAATTGTTAGACACATTTTCTTACCATTACATCTTTTATTGTTGGAATGTCAGCCTAGAATGCACCTGATCTGTGATACTTGTATCGTTACTTCGGCCCAGGTTACTTCTTAATATTAACTGATAAAACTATTGGCAAACAACTATTTGCTAGCTAGCCAATTTGGAGGCTAGATCGGACCTTGGGAATTTCGATGAATTACATACTGTTCTCTATGTAAGACAGCATTTTCTCAGCATGGCTGGGCAAGAAGCTAAGCTAAGCAAACTAGCATCACAGATTGACATTTAAAATCATTGAATAGACAAATCTTTCCCAGATTCTTACACATGGAACCTTTAAAACCGTCTCTGCAAGAGACAAACTTTATCCCTAATCAGGATTTGCCTAAAGGTTAGTCAGTTCCAATCTTGTCCATAAATTCCCCGAACACATGTATCCCTTCTGATCTCCACCCAACATCTTCAGGCAGCTTCAGGAGTTCAGAGATCACAGGCGTTACAATTTAGCAGGACCGCGCACCCCATCTGGTCTGCCGCTCTTTGAGTTGCCTGCATGATATCCGCGGCATTTTTACTGCTTTATTAGCGCTGTTTGTTTGTTTGGCAAGGCTGCGTGTGCTGCTTGTTCATCCAAATGGTTGTTGGCTGTAATTGTGCAACAACTGAAATGATTACGATAAACATATTTTTTTTGTTTTGTTTCTGTGCTCCATTGTTCTCCCTACAAGCCTATACTCCTCACCCTATCAGGCAGGCATTCACACTATCCCCCCTTTTATCTACCACTTCAAAAGAAAGACTCAAGTGGATGGAGCATGCTGAGGAATATGCAGACCAAAGGGAGAACAAAGAAATGTTTTTAGAATGGCATGATTTTGTTCTGCTTAGATGGAAACCAAAGAACAGGATGGGAAATAGAAAAAGGAGATGAGAGGAAGACATAAAATGCACTCATTCGCCCTCACCATCTCATTTTGTCTGTCGTTTTTTTTCCTTTCTCTCTGACTTTGTTCCTCAGGGACTGGGGTTTTCCTGTAACTGGAGCATCGGGTTCTCCCTTGCTTATCCTGTCACTTGATTGCCATCATATCTTTTTTTCTCCCCCCAACCATTTTCTATTTTTTTATTCTTGTGTTTATTTGAACATAATAACCCATCTCTCCTTTTCTCTCTCTCTCTCTCTCTCTCTCTGTCTCTCTGCTGGGTTTCCTGAGCTTATTATCAGCGTGTTTGCAGCGTGTTTGTGACAGGACAGCTCCGCAGGAAGGAAGGCAGGCTGATGGCCACTGAGATCTTGAGTGACTCAGGTCCGGTGCTAGCAGTGCCCATGGGGAGCACGTGTTTCCTACCTCTCTGGAATGCCAGAGAACACCCATACACTCTCTTAGCCCAGCTCTATATAGCACACAGTTCATCTCAACATAATGGAAAAAGAGCATGCCAATAGGATGAGAAGACATGTTCAGGCCTATCTAGAACTGTTTTGCAATTATTAATAAAAACACACACACACACCAGGGGGTGAGGGAGACAGTCCAGCTTCTCCTTTTCTGAAGCAGAATAATAGCTTGACGCTGTTTGAACTGAGCCATCTAAATAGAATCCAAATGGAAAACAAGGTTTTTATGTTCATTAACAATCCTATTCCATTTTTTTATTGGATGACTCACACTTTCCCGATAGCCTTTGGTTATACATACTTGTGTGCAGAGCATTGTAGAAGTTAATAGTCTTTGTCTCCATCGTGGTAATTGTGTAGTGGAATATGCTACATTTCCTAATCCAGTCAGCGATCGCATCTGTCCCCTGAAGCCCACACACACTCCACCTCTCCCAGTTAGCACGGTGTCGCTCCAGCTCCTTCACAGAGGGAACTCTTTTCTCCTTTGGAAACCATTCAGGAGTGAAATGAGCTCACAGCTCTGGAGTAATTATTTCACTTTAGCAATGGTAACAAGGGTCTAAGAGCATGTGAGAAGCAGGGAGAGAGACATTGATGAGTGGGGCTGTGGGAGGGTGGAGCCCAGTATGAAGGAGGCAGATATTTAGCTATAGTTGCTGGAATCTGGTTCCTCCCACTGGTAATTACAGAGCTGTCTCCCTACCTGTCACAACAGCTGTCCCCGGCTTACCTGTGGATAGGCCTTGATTCAACACACACAAATCCCCACCCCACACACCCATGTTAGTACGCAGGCTTAGGGTTCTCTCTGGAAGCCTGAGGCCCGGAGGATGAGGAGGAAATTTGACATTTTCTTCCGTCGAAGTGTTTCAGCAACAGGCCCCTGGAGACAATGCAAGCGGTGTTAATTAAAAAGTAGAAGTGAGGATAAAACCTCACTGTAATTATAGTACTGCGGCCAATATGCTTCTTAGGGGAAGTGACTTAATTTCCTGTTTCACAAACACTTCTCTAACCCTTAACACATTTATCTCCCATTTCTCCAACTAGCTGGAGACGTTTACTTTTCGTGCTCGCTGTTGCCCGGTGCACCACTGCCAGTTCACTGCCCTGTGCTTACTGTACACTGTTGTGATGCTCGGTGTTTTCATTCAACTAAACATACAAGTTAAACATATGACTCTGGGTGGGACCAGTAAAATGTCATCTCATTTCCCGTCACACTCCACATCAGCTCTTTTCAGTTTCAGTTTTGGCCTCACTACAAGGGGAGAAACACTACCTCGGCAACAGCCCAGATGGTCCTACTGGTAAATGATACACAAGCAGCCGTGACATGGAGTGTCCTGGTACAGCTCCCACCAAGTATGCAGCACAAGTATGCGAGGCTGGGATGTAATTCCTGTCAAAGAGTATTTCCCGGACTTGAGAGCAGAGAACCCTGGCTCTGGCAAGCTCAGGCAGTGTAGAGGCTTTGGGCCTAGGCCAGACCTTGTGCTTCATTGATACACATCTCCAATTTCTCCACACCCACACCCACACCCCTCCCACCCCTCACAACTGTGAGTTATATTCACACAAGTGCATTCTTCACTTTGCTGTTTTCTTTGCATCCGTTTCTGCTGCCTGCCCACAGCGCTTCACTCTCTGTCTTCTGCCTTCCCGTGCTTATCTTTGCACGTCTCCGTCCATCTTAATCTTCTGTGATGTAAAACTAGTAGATTTATGGTGTTAAAGCCCTCGGTAGCTCAGATCTGTTTTTTATAAAGCTCTGTAGGGGGAATGTTCCTGCTGTCATGATATGGGGAATTAAAGTTGCAGCCCTGTGGTCAACTTTGCAGCAGTTGGAAGGTTTTCATGTTTGGCTGCAGTTATGGTTATTGTGTAACACAGCTTTTCTATTTCATTAGCGAACAAAGTTTGACAAGCACGCTTTTTATTTCTGTAAGACAGGACCATGTCATAAAAAAATCTGAACTGTGTCAGTTTAAAGATCTAATTCTTTGAACTGTATGCCAAGTAATTCCTTTACAATTGTCCTACTGCCATGTCCTATTGATTGTACTTTCCTGTGCCAAGAAATTGTAAATGTCACTCACACAAAATGGATTGCAGTATCAAAAACCTAGCTTTTTTTTTTCAACCTTTATTTAACCAGGTAAAACCCATTGAGATCAGGATCTCTTTCACAAGGGTGACCTGGCCAAGAGGTCAGCAGCACATGTCAAAAAGAACAGTGTGTGTGTGTTGCGATGAAAATGTTCTTCCAACTGTGGTCAAAAATGCTTAGAAACCAGACAGAGCACTTACTACCTTTGTAGAAGGCTAGCTGCAAGTACTATTGACTACAAAGCCACACTTCTTCTAACTGTTTAGAAACTAAATTTACATTTTTGGACCAAATGTTGGCAAAGGAAAACCACTAATCAATCTAAACAGAAGTGTGTACATTTTTAATAATATTTCCTGACATACAGTCCTGATCCAACATAATGTTTATTTTGCAAAGCAGCTGAATCATCGCAACACACACACACACACACACACACACACACACGATAATCTATCATGGCAGCCATTAAAGCTTTGCAGCCAGCACACTGCAAGAAATGACTTTTATTTTTAGTGTAGTTGCACCAGCGAGGTGCAGTCTCATTGAGAAAGTATCCTATCATAAGTGCCTGCCCATAAAGGATCAGAAGTTTATATTAATAACAAAACAAATATGTGTATCTGTCCACAGGTCACACCAAGGACCCCAAAATCGTCACAATGTCCTTCAACACCTCTGAGATCCGGGCAAGTGTCGGAGACTACCAGCGGCTGACCACTGCGGAGCTGCGGATGCTCATCAAACATCCCAAGATTGCAGATGTGCAGCGTGTGGAGCTCTACTATTCCACAGGATCCTCGTTCACCTACCACGCTTTACGCTTCGTCACTAACGAGTGGAAAGACAAGTGGTTGACCTTTGACGTCACTGACCCGCTCCGTTACTGGCTGAAAGGGACCGGTGAGTTAGAGAGGCTTTGTTTTCTGATAGAAGTACAACTTCTGTGTGTCTGTTTAGTTCAGCCTTTGCTAGATGACATTTATCTTCACAGTTTGTAAATTCCTCCATAAATAATTGTCTCACCAGATGAGGAACAGAGCTTCCAGCTCCGGCTGTTCTGCGATTGCGACCAGGCAGGTGGGGACAGCAGTCTCAGCTTTTCCATCTCTGGAACTATAACCAGCCGGGAAGACACAGCGGGTTTGGACAAGCTGACTCAACAGCAGCCATACATCCTGACAATGTCCATCCCTCAGAATGTCAGCACCCACCTCAGCTCACGCAAGAAACGCTCCACTGAAAACAGCGACACCTGTTCAGCGTAAGAAACATTATACATATAGAATAAGTGATTTCTTCCTGTCTGTCATCACACACTTACATCAAGACATCTCCCTGTTTATTGTAGCCAAACAGAGACCTGCTGTGTGAGGAGCTTGTACATTGACTTCAGGAAAGATCTGGGCTGGAAGTGGATACACATGCCCAAAGGATACTTCGCCAACTACTGCATGGGCTCCTGCACGTATATCTGGAACGCTGAAAACAAATACTCTCAGGTACAGTGTGAATCAGCAAGCTTTTCTATGTAGCTTCAATAGACTGATAGAATAATTGGTTAAAGAGAAACATTAAGTGACACGCCCGTTAGCCTTTCTGACATAGTTTGCACTGATAGCGTCTCAGAGCCACTTGGCAGACTCGGTGTTTCTTCATCTACGGTCATATAACAATGTTAAGTGTCATTTTGGATCATTACAATAAAAAAACAACATTGACAGACAGGTGAACTGTATGCCCTCTTGTGGTTGATTTGAGTGAGTGCATGTAAAATCTTCTACATGACCATGGCAGCCAAGAAAATGGCATAGAGGCTTGTTGCAGGTGGAAAAAGATCACGTCTCTGCTTAATAACCTCAAGATAAAAGATCTTATGTTACAACGAATTGTCTTGTTTACATGTGGGGACTTTGTAAACCGAACTGGTAAATGATGTGTAATAATTAAATATGCCACATTTGTTGAATTAGTGAACATCAGGAAGCTTGTGTAACAAAACCACTTTGTTGGAGTGTCTGTAATTTAGTCTTCGAGGCTGTTTTGTTGTTTATTGTTTTGGCACATTTTTTGTTGGTGATGACACGCTGTGCTGAGTTTTGTGGTGTGTTATTGCTCACAGATTTTGGCTCTGTATAAGCATCACAACCCAGGAGCCTCCGCCCAGCCCTGCTGCGTCCCTCAGGCACTGGAGCCGCTGCCAATCATCTACTACGTGGGCAGGCAACACAAGGTATCTACACATGTGGCCATTCAGCGCTTTACATAGGACATTTTGTTATTTACATGAAACTCAACTGTTGATGTGTTCTTTCAGGTGGAACAGCTGTCCAACATGATCGTGAAGTCCTGCAAGTGTAGCTAAAGACACATCGCGGCACACACTGCTCTACAAGGATAGACGATGCTTGATGTGGACAAAGAAGTGAAGGTTTTAAAACCAGCAGGAACTCCTGCAAACTCTTTTGTGGGCAAACCATGGACGTCTTTATCGTAGATCTTTTTTTTGTTTGTACATATCTTTTTTTATTGCAGTAGTAAAATGATCTGTCTTGAATTAATTTATTTGTTGGACAGATTTGTAAAGAGGAGCTACACGTCTTTGAAATAATTTGTCATAAATCCAAAAAAAAACAAAACACACACACGGACCAAAGCGACCCGGTTGGACGGACGTTTGCTGCCACAGATGAATCCGTGGGACATTTCTGTTCGCCACATAGCAAAAAGGTGCTAACTCCCAGGTGGAAATACTGTGGTGGTGGTGGTGGTGGTTGGGGGTTTCCTGGAAGATAATACCACAGGTGTTATTGGAAAGAGCTGTGTCGTAAAAAAAGGACAGGAAAAAAAACCACAGGGATAGTCCAACCTGGGGAAACTCCCTCTGACTGAAAGGCTGGACAGCCGACTAAGCAACATTTCACTTTCACATTTTCAGGAACCGTCCATCAGCGTCACCTGTTTTGTACACACATGATGTTTTACTGTTTGTGTTCTTGATCGTGCTTGAAGCCTCCTGGTCTGTCAACAAAAAGAGAAATAGGGAAGCCATTCAGACTTTTTTCATCGCCATGGTAACATATTGCCTGAGGAAGTTTTTTTTTTAATGTGATGCTTCGTTTCAAAATGTTTGTTTCAGCTTTTCATATTTTTAGTGCACTTATGTGTAAATACATGTAGAAAAAGAAATAAAATGGTTAAATTATCACAGAGTGGAAGAGTTTCTGAACAAAATAGCATGTGAGATGCTGAAGATGTGTGACAGCAGTGTGCTGAATGGATGCTTGTGTATGCTCAGAGCTGCGTGGTACTTCAAATCCACAATTTTTGTGCTCCTTTATTCATATATTATGGTAAATTTTAGAAAGAATTATTGTAGTTATTGTCAGCCAGCAGCACAATATAACGATGCTTTAATGTTTGAACTTAAATAAGAGTTTTGAACCAACAGTCTTTGACCTGCTGTTTGTGTTTATATAGGATATTCTGCATTGATGCAAACTTTAGATGTTAGATGCTCAATAAAACAGTGAAAGACGGTCAGGAGGCGGACCGGTACCAGTGGAAAAGTGTGGCATGTGGACTGTTTCTGGACGACCACTGGATGCCTGTGTACTCTGGACACCTGAAGAGGGGCGGTGAGTCCTGCTGGGCTTCACTGATCACAAAGCCTGCACCAGATACACCCGAACACACCACGGCACTGGTTTTGTTTTATTTTTGAATTTTTTAAAAACTATCTCTTTGCACATGACCTACGCCACCTCGCCCCCACCCTGCCAACCCCAGCCCTCTCTCTCTCTCTCTCTCTCTCTCTGCACCCAAGGGATTACTGTCAGCCCATGAGGCTGAATTGGGAATGAGGAGAGCAGGTCCAGACCCGTTGGTAAGTCCCAGACTTAAGGGCAGTGACTACATGGAAAATTAAACACACACACACACATACACATGAAAACACTGAACCCACTGACACACAGCCACAGCTCAGGCACACCAACATCACATACCTTACATAAGCTGTGTGTGAGTGAGTGGTGTGTGTGTGTGTGTGTGGGGGGGGGGGCTGTGCTGCTAACAAGGTGACAGTGATCTGTGCTATCTTGTTCCAAGGCTGGTCATGTTACCCAGAAAGCACAGAAATGTTTTTTCTTCTCTCCTGTGGGAGAACACACACCTCGACTGTTTGAAAAGTGAAGTCAAACAAACAAACCCCCCCCCCCCATCTCACCTCTCAGAGTGATTCTGAATCATCTGCTGCCAGCTTTGGGTTCATAAGCACAATGTGTGCTGTGTTATCCTGACAGGCTAAATGTAATTAGAATGTTAAAAAGTTTTTTTTTTGTCTCTCCCATAAAACAGAAGGATTACCAAACCTAAACAAGAACAACATAAGGAGACATTGAACATACATACTACTGCTTTACTTTCCCTGTTATGACCAAACAAAGGGCACGACATGCATGTCAAGAGGCTCATAAATCCATCATAGTGTTAATGGAAGAGTCCCAGAGGGGAGTTAAACTCAAGTGGGTCTGTCCTTCCAAACCAAACTGATGTTCGCTTCTCAGCAGCTGCTTCCTCTCAGGCCCTCCTGCTTTTTATGGGACGGAGACAAACTGCTGACACCTCCAGAAGCACGTCCCTGAAACACCAAAGACAAAAGGAGTAAAGGTGGTGCCGATGTTATGCAAAAGGGGGTCAAGCAGGTGCTGTTTTACCACTAACACAGTCCACGTGCCGTCTTTACACGACTGCATGAGTAACCAGGAAATTGTTCTGTTGTTCTTCTTCACATAATTCCTCCTGTAACTGCATCCATGTGCTGCTTCATGCAGAAAACACCAAACAAATGCACGTTTAACAAGTTGACAGTAAAAAGACGATCACATGGGCTGGTTCGCCACGCCGCGCGGCCTTGAAAGGCTATTTCTGGTTCCATTTTATTACAAGTACTATGACATTGACAATTATACGTCCGCTGATCTTTCGCCACAACTGGTCATTAAAAGTGGAGCAGCAGAGCGGCCTGAGCTGACTACGACCTTAATAACAGAGCCCGCCGTCCTGCTGCTGCTGCTGCTCAGCTCTGCTTCACACACAGCTGTTCAAATCCATTGTTGCTCCAGGTGCACACACACACACACACACACACACACACACACATCAACAAACAGGAATCCCTGCTTCCAGCTGGAGCTGTTTTGTAATGCTTGAACATCGTGTTTAATCATTAGTTGTTTTTAATTATCTAATCACCATATCAGGTTATTGCATTGATTACACTCTGTAACCGACACCACGTGCAGCCATGTGCTGCTTTCTGTTATTGAAGTCTTAATGCTGCAGCTGCTACATCTGCAGCTGCAGATGTTTGCATTATTGATTGATTATCCATGACTAATCAATCTATCAATCAATCAATTCTGACATTTCATGGTCAAACCGGTGGAAATCGATCCTGTTTCAGTTACTTTTGCAGCTTCAGAGCAGATAATGATGACACCTGACCTCATCACTGTTCAGACTAGAAACATGGTGGCTGGATGTCCACGTGTTTGTCCATATAGTTATGGAGGAGCTAATCATTATTTTTGTGTTTTAATTCATGTGTGATGCAGACTTATTCATTATCCTGACTGAGCTCTTGGGAAATAATTAGGCTTTGATTTGAGTGTCTACAGATTTGCTGACATGTTAGAAATCCAGCTGACAGGGTTTTCCCTCTCCACCTGTCCTGCCCTCACCGCAGTCCCCTCCTTCACACCTGCAGTTTAAACCAAGATGCTTATCAACAGTGTGAGTCAGCCGACCATATCTCTCACTGCGTTCTTCTTCTTCTTCTACTACTTTTTCTTCTTCTTCTTCTCTAATCTTTTTGTTTGGCCAAGCTCTTTGAAGCTTGAACAAAACAAGGACAGTGATAGGGGAGCGACTCAATGAGGGAGACATAGAATAAAATACCACACACACACACACACACACACATTTGCTTGCCAGGAATTTAGCCAAAATGTCTACAAGAGGGAAAAACAGGCTGTTAGCCAATGAGAATTGTTCATTTCCTCTTCAGCAGATGTGCCCGGTTATCGTGTGCATAACCAGTAGCTAACATCATGGCTTCATACACAGAGGATCAAAGACAGGAGAAACTCAGAAACCCTCTTCAAAGTGCAAACTACAAAGGGAAAGTATGATGAACCACGTGAGCGTGTCTGACTGCTGGTTATAAAGCATGATGTGCCCTGACTCATTTGCTGGACCTCGCTAAGTAAGTAACATGTTTTCTAAAAAAGGAAAGGTACCAATTACATCTCTGAAGTGGCTCCTGCTCACAGCGCCGCCCCTCCATTTCCTTCCTTCTCTCTCTCTCTCTCTCTCTTTCTTTCTCTCTGTCCCTGGACACAGAGAGGGGACGGATCTGCCTCTATAAACAGCTACCATCTCCCTGGGTAATAAACAGAGGATCTGGCTCTGGTCTCTGAAAACACAACAATGTCCATGTAGGATCAGTACCCAGGGGACAGGCAGCCCTGAAATAGCAGTTTAATCTCACAACCCCGACTCAGGAACGCAAACCCAGTGGGTGATGGTGACGTGAATCCGACATGTTTCAGGGGCACCAGAGTGACCATTAATCTGCTTCTATTACATTAGCATCTGTGGTGTCAAGATGAATGCATATCAGCTGGGTTTTCTTCACCTTCAAGGTGAGATAGTTTTAAAACATTTTCACTGTCTAAATGAGTTTATGGGCTGAGAAATGAAGCCATGATGGCAGAACTGCAGTTCACTTGGCTGCCTCTAGAGGCAGCCTCCAAATAAGAGTCAATACCCACATACCTCCACCTTTAAATGTCCCACTTTACTGTATAAATAAACATGTTCACAGTCTGGCACAAACATAGTTTGGTCTCTATTGATCAGTTCCAGAACCGTTTTTTTGCTGTGTGCGCAAATGCATCGGGGAACTGAGCCACCAGGGGGCCCCAAAGCTGCAACTTCAACCTCACCTGAGGAGAATTAGGATTACCTGTCCTTATCTGCAGCTTCCTCATGTGTTTATTATATCGTTTATATGCTTAAAAATACATTTATAATGTTAATTAAAAAATAAGCTGTAATGATAAGCTGTGGCTCGTGTTTTTGTGGCATAAATATGTCAACATTGTTGGACTGCACTGTCGCAGTGAGTGACGTGCGGGCCGCCGACAGGTACCATGGGAACGACAGAGTGTCGTACAGCTTTACGGCATCAAGAAATATTTATGCTAGTGTGGCAGAAAAACGCACGAACGGAGAGAAGAAAACGGTCAAAGGATAAAGGTAAAGCGTTTATTGATGCTGTGGGATGAATGGTGAAGATATAAAACCGCTTCTAACAAGTTTGTTTGTTATTTGTCCCTTCTTGCTAGCTAGCTCAGCCGGCCTCGGAGAAATGTTAGCTAGCTAGCTAGCTAGGATTTGTGTGCTCATGCTCGCTAGAATACGATGACACGTCACATGTCAACGTGCGTGCTGTCCTGCCATGTGACTGACTGACTGACAGCAGGCTGGGTGTGTTGTTGTTGTTGTTGTTGTTGTTGTTGTGCAGCTGTCTGCTGTCATCGTCCAGTGGAAGCTGTATCTCAGATATTTGCCACTTAATATTACTTTAGGATAATTTACGATTAAGTAAAGGGTTATTATGAATAACACTAACTATTTTTAAGTGACTGATGGTGTTGATGTTTTTGGCCTATTGTGGCTGTGGATCATTTATCATTATAAATACAGTGTGTAGATAAACGTGAAGACCTCTAAGGACACTGTAGATTAAAATGTTTAAAAGCAGATTATTAGTGCCACATCACTGCAGTATGTGATTATGGTGTATTTTATTTGGAGCTTTGTCTTTGCAGAAGCAAGTCTAAAAACTACGTTGGAGCTCCAGCCCATGAAGAAAAGTGTTTTCCCAGGACCTTCATATTCCTCAGGACCTCCTCCTGGACCAGGATGCAGCAGGGCTGTCTTCACCTACATGGTCAGCTGCCTTTTTTGTTTTTAAGTCAACCAGTAGACCGAGCTGACTGGCCAGTGGCCATCACTCCTCTCTAATTCATTCTGGACAGACTTGGCAGGTAAACAGATGACTAGTTAAAAAGCCCGGAAGCAGACATTTTGAGGATACTGCACAGTGACTGTGATGTTAAACATATAAGTGTGATATATAAGCATTATTTTTTAGTGTTTGTAGTAGTTTGTTTTAATTGTTGTACTTTAAAATAGATGGTTTGTTGTATTACAGTCTTTCAAAATTTAAAGTAAACATTTTTTGCTTTAAAACCCAATATCTGTTTTATTTATTGATGAGTAGAGGATTGTCATTTACCTGGTTTTATCATTTTTTAGTTTATTTTGTTTCGTTTTTATGTTGAGTTTAACTTGCCTGAGTGGCTCAGCCTTGCTGGTGAAGTGTAATAGATTGTAGCGTCTTTGTGGATCATCTAAAGGGTGGGGTATCTCTACCAAACAGCATCGTGCACAGGGCCTCCACAAAGCTAGAAACAACCCTGATCAGTTCTCTTCTGTTCTGACATGGTGGTGAGTTTTTTAATGACTCACTTATTTGAATTTTATTAGGACTTAACTATAAATTCTGCATAATTAAGTTTGCTTCCGGGACTGCCTGCATTTGCTTCACTCGCGCTCCACCTCTTTGCCTGCTCGTATGTGACAGTGTTTGTCAGATTGCACAAAGTTCATATGCACTTGAGGAAAAACTCTCCACACCAGCAGTATGCTGTGTTTGGAAACGTGCTGGCCTATAAGTTGCCTCGCTTCAACCTCTTGAATCAAGCTAACAAAACAAATCTGAAGACATTACATTGGTTTTAAAGGACATTTAATTATTATAATTATATTTAATTAATTAGTAAATTCTCTTAACTAACCCTTAAATTATTGGAGTTGATATTAGGTGTATGATTCAGATCAGTGAAGATAAATCCAGTTTCCCTACAACAGCACTACAAAATGAGACGCCCAGCAGTGCACTGAGCCATTAAAAGTAAATGATTTTGGACACTTGTGGCTGTTTAGTAATAGAAGCCACTGGAACAGAGGCATGCTGGGAGAGTGGGGGGGGCAGGGCACCAGCCCTCCACAGACCCCTTAGTGAGTTTGGCTGAACCGAAGCAGTGACCCTCACCAGTGGGAGTAAACTTGAGTTCAATCACACTCTATTACTCATCCCACTGCCTCCTCCGTCCACACACACACACATAGTAAACCTGGGGAAAGGCTGCAAATAAGTGAGGTGTGACTCAAGTCGCAAATCACACGCTGGTGTTAAACTGACAAAGTGGACATTCGGTGAATGTACACACTCCCACACGTTTGCTTGTATCAGATGGTAACTTGAGTCTTCTTATTGGATGGATGGGAGGTGTGAGGTTTTGGAGGGGCAGCTTGGTCTGTTTTGCATTAGTCAGCCGTGATCTGCGGCCTCCTGTGCCGGCGGGGCGCTCCGCCGTATTGATGGGCGCACAAAGGTTATGACAGCAGAGAGAGCGGCTCGGCAGCCATCGCCTCCTCTCAGAGGGACGTTAGGTCAGCGTGCCCCGACCCCTCCTTTCTCTCCCCACCAGCTCTAGAATTCCCCAATGAACAACACATTCCTCCTTCCCAGTCCCTGTGTTTATGACACGCCATCCTTTGAAGCGCTGTTTTCGTGCATGTGTGCACGAGTGTGTGAGTGTTTGTGTGTTAGCCTTGAGCAACTGAGCCGTGGTAAATACATAAACGTTTCAGTATGACACTATCAAAGTTGCTGCATGCTGTAAGTATTCTGTGGATCAAACACACCTGAGCAGGTACGTCAGGGCACACATCTGTGTAACAGCTGGACTTTTTACATCGCTAAACTGAATTACACAGAGAGAGAGAAGAGAGAGGGAGAGTGCATGAGAGTGATGGGTGGAGGAGAAAGCTGTGAGTCATCACCAAAGTTGGGATGCGCTCATTTTAAAAGGCAGAGAGAGAGAGAGAGAGAGAGAGAGGGAGGAATACTGGCTATTGAGACAAAGACAAACAAATGAGTTGCTGTTCTAATTAAAGCAGTCTTAAAGGAGAGGGTGGGGGTGTTAGGGAGTGGGGGGAGGTGGAGGTCAAAGCTAGCTGACTCATTCTTTTACACCCATTTCCTGTGATCAGGGCACTTTGGGAGCTGGCAGCAGGGTGAAATTATGTCGACGGTTATGCAGTTCTTCCTCATCTCTCCTCCCTTGAATGCGCTCTCACGCACAATATTTTAACATATTTACACTCATATATCACACACAGACATTTACCTATATGAACAAAGCATCTAAAAATCAGAATAGCTAATAACCTCCTCCTACCTGCAGGTTTTTATTGTGTAAATACTGCTGAGTATTGTCGTCCATTTGTGCCACACACATCTGGAGTGTCCAGTGCCGTCTGTAGACCCTTTCACACAGGAGTCACATTGTGATGATGCTATGAAGAAACCTGCTTAATTCTGGTTTGCTCACCTCGTCAAATATCAAATAAAGCCAGCATAATGCCTAATAAGCTTTTAAAGGGCTTGTGAGTGTTGTGCAGTCAGACGTATGTCACAATAATGTTTGATGTAACATTGTGTACCGGTATGCCTCCACCGCTCACCCAGAAGCTGTTCAACACTGCTTTGAGCCATGCTGTGTGAATGGGGCTCTTTGGGAAGTGTGCACACTTATATTAATACAGAGTTAGGTCAATTAAATGAATCCTGCTGCTGGTCGAGAGCCACAGGACTGTACTGTTGGCCCAGTTCAGACTGTAGATATGGATGAAGAGGGAAGGTGTCGCACTGTGTTTTTATCATGGCTCTCAATCATAATGTCGGTGCACTGGCTCGTTAGTTTGCTAACTATTTAGCTACTGCTAACAAAAGTCCATCCATCAATGACAAGCTGGTTAACATTAAAGTAACAATAATTTTTTAGAAGTTTCTTTGGATTATTTGAACCTGTACATATATAATCTATAATAAAATCAATTTTGCCAATCAATACATAAAAATTTCTCTTTGGTTGCTTTGCTGGCTCTGGAATAACATCCACTCAGAGTAAAACAAGCTACAAAGCTCCATCTTACAGTTAGCTGCCAGCTAACTCCACTCCCGGCTATTGCAACATATGCCTGATGCAGGTCGTGTGTACTTCCTACATGAAACACAGAGCTACATAGTGCTGGTTCAGGTGCTAGGGCGTGCTCAAGCTGTGCATGGGGGTTTTGTGGCTTTGTTTTGTGTGTTTTGGTTCAGATTAAAGTCTAATTTTCTGCTTTGGTCCAGACCAACACAACTGAACCATGAGTGCAACTACACCTTTAAATAACAGGAAGTTAGATTTTCTGTACTTCAGCTCTGTAACGTTACTCCACAGTTCCCTACAGCAAAGGTCCTGTAACATGTTAGACACACATTGATCTATGTTGTCAGTCACTTATAATAACAACCTGAGCCCGTCAATGGCAAACACAGGCAGCTATAGTGGACATAACTGGATGTGTGTAGCTGCCCTGTGGGTTTTTGCTCACTAATGTTCTGACAGCAAAGACATTTTATTCCTGTCAATCAAAGAAACATGAGGCTTTTTATCCTTTAAACCTGCTGAGAATAAAATATCAGTTGTCAGCATTCATAACATGAGCCAGACTTTGAAAGTAAGCTCTAACTCAAACCAGTCTATCTCAGCATCTGACCCTCTGGTGCTGCTGAATCACAGAGGCGAACTCTCAATGCACTGGAACTGCCGAGAGCTTCAGACACAGCAGCAGCAGCTGAGCAATCTCTGATCAAATTGATTAAAAAGTGATCGGCTTTCTGCCCAGATCAAGAGGATGCTGATTCAGTCTGATTCACTCCACTGAGGTCCGCTGAGTGTTTGGAAGATAGTGTCTGGGGTTGATTTTTGGTTCACACCACCTGATGAACACATGTGACCGCACCGCTGAGTGTGGTCCTCCTATTTTCTTTACGATATAGATATATACCCACACCGGTCTCTGCACTGCACCTAGGTGCAAACGGGGCCGTCTGCTGCGCCTCGATCGGATGCTGCCTCCCGCCCCCCCTCCCTGTCCGGCCACCCAGGAGCGCAAGATGTGAAGTAACACTTAAGGAGTACAGTAAGGAGAGATAAAGGAGGCACAGGGATGAGTCTGGAAGGCACCCAGAGGTCTGTCGGCAACTAACAGGAAGGTCCAACAGTCAGAGCAACAGGAAGAGGAAACTCTCCCCCACAACATCCTGGATGGCCTGCCTGCCTGCCTGCCTGCCTGCCTATGTGTGGCTGGATATTTTCAGACTGTTTCTGTGTTTGTGCTTCACAGCTGGTATTGACATGGCAAAGTTTTAGTGTCTCATTAGTGACTTATAAACATCTGTGTTCCTTGCTGTTGTGCAGCGGTTGGGAAAGTACTGTCGTTCTCCTGACAGATATTTCGGGGTTTGTCTTGTCTGCTGCTGTTGTTTGTTTGTTATTGGTGTCTGGCCACATCAGATCTATTCATGCCATTTGACACGGATTCAGCCCCATTAGAAGAGGCTGGGGTGCTTTTCACAACAACCCCGTCTCTCTTTCCACCTATTGAAGTCTTCCTTCCCCTTTTAAGTCCCACAGTCATCTAATGGTCAGAGTGTGTGTGTGTGTGTGTGTGTACCCAGACATCCTGAGTCACTTATGATGCGGGTTCCTTTCTGTGGGAAAAAGCTTGACCATGTGTGCTGTGCGCCTTCCCTTCATTGCTCATAAACAGTAGGAGCGCGGCCTGCGATGTAAAATAAACTAGCCGCCACAACGTGTCGTCGCTGCCGTTAACCGCTGTGAAAACAACAACCGCACGGCCAGATGAGAAGGCTTCACTGGGTCACACAACAGCTCCGCTTAAACGCCACTGACGCTTTGATAGATAATCCTCACTTGTTTTATGAGCTCAACTGCTGGAGGGTTGCCGTCTAAGCAGCTGTAGGATGTGGGTGTGATGCAGAGTTCGTCCGAGCCCTCAGTCTTAAATGAAGATTATAACATAACGTGAGGTCAGATTGTCAGAATTGTTGATGGAGAGCGGCGGTACGGGTGGTCCCTCCTCTCTCTCTCTCTCTTAACTTGTGCCCACAACATTTGAACCTTGAATATTTACAGACTCTGTGAGTCTATTTCACATCCTCCACCTCCGTCTATCTGTATTCCTCCTCATGACTTTTTGTCTTTCTCACTCAGGCACAGAGACATGGGTCTACTTACTTCAATTTCTCATTTCCTGTTTGGGGTGTGTATCCGATCCCTTGTTCTCGTGCCCAGCACACATCAAACACTTGTGCTGTTCAGAATGAGAAAAAGAGACAGAGAGAGAGAGGGAGAGGGAGAGAGGAGGACACCATGGAAGCATACAAATGAGTGAAAACTAAGAAGGGGTGAGCTCGATCAGGAGGAAAGGAAAATTCTGAACTAGCCACAAGGAAAACCAAAGGAAAATGTAAAAAGTAGTGAGAAATACAAAGCAGATAGTTATCATAAGATATGGCCAAATATGGCGAGACATGAGTTCATTCTCTGAGAACGCTTCTCATCCTTATCTCATTCTGAAGGAATCTGGGCTGCATTCACTTCCCAGTGCAATTTGTTTTTATTCATCCTAATTATCTGTTTAGTTGGTCATTTTCTAAAATTTGCTTTAACAAGGCTTTTGGTGCCAGTCAATCAGGAGGGGGGCCGCTGGGTAAAAGCCACCTCCCATAGTCTGCCTCACATTTCCACAGCACAGAAGTGAATCCACTCACAGGCTGTGTGTGTGGGCTTCCACTCAGGTATGGAGATGTGGTTTCAAGTGGCTCTGCTCTGCTCTCCTCACTGTTTCAGCACATGAGTCAAAACTGGCTGGAAAAAAAATGTTCCAATAGTCATGTGCAGAAGATAAAACTAAATGTTACAGAGCGGTTGAGGGATGTAGGAAACCATTTAAATGCCACCAGTTAAAATGAGATTTCCATGTTTTTGATTTATTTGATGATCAGGTTTTACTTTGTGGAAACAAGATGGATGAAAGTGAATAATAGAAAGAATGAGAAGACACAACGACCACAAACCAGTGTGGTCACAATCTGAAAATACCAGTGAAATGAGTTATACTGTGATTTTTTTTAATTCAATTTTATTTATATAGTGCATTTTACAATCAACAATGACAAAAAAATGCTGCATTTTCCTGTTGTTCTAGCTTTTCTGTCGATTTTCCTTGAATAAATACAAGGACAATAAATAAATAAATGGTTAACATTATGACCCTAGCTCAGGGGTAATAGTATGTTTTTATAAATAATCATTTTCCGTGACCATTTCCATTTTTGGTGACATAACTCTTGGCGTGTGTTTTGATACTAAAACTATTAATGTGTTCTAAAAACATCATCTTAACTCATGGGTGCTGCAGAAAAGCTGATATTATTTTCTATAATAACACTCAGCGGGAACCCTGTAAAGGTATAAATACATTTAAATATACATTCTTCTGCTGTGTTACATCATATGTGTCCTCACATACACGTTGTAGCGGATTTTCCTGCAGGCACTGAAGGTAGCATCATTATTTTATACCTTAAACTGCCCTGCAAAAAAATGTAAACAGGCGCTCGGCAAAATCTAAACACAAAATGCCTTCTATACCCTCCTCTTCCTCCTCCTCCTCCTCTTCCTCCTCCTCTTCCTCCTCCAGTCCACACCCATGGCTACAAGTCCAAGAATCACAGGAGAGGCTTCAGTGTGGAAAGGTAAAGTGGCAGGAAGATTTTCAGGCAGGTATGCATCACGTTTTTTTTTTTTTTTTTTTTCCAGCGACATGAAGTTTCCAGCTGCTCGCACAATGTGTCACACAGATGGCTCTCTGCTGACCAACGGGAGGTTTCACTGGTAGACTTTGTCATGAGCGATCCCCGGATTTAACCTTTAAACCAAGCACATGCCAAGATGGATGGAGGCTTCTTTGTCCAGAATTTATCTTTAATTTGGCTTTAAGTCTGCCTTCTAGAAAAACATATGGTTCGAATAAGCGCGACCCCCCACAGACTCCCCGAAGTCAAGCGCTCATTAGTGAATTATTCGGACAGAGTGAAGCAGAGGAGACTGTTTCAGCTGCTGCAGAACACTGGGACTGCCTGACATGATGCTTAAAGGGGAGGAGGACTTAAAGCGGGGTGTACTAAATGCTGCTTTGGTCTTACATGCTACAGGATAATAAATAGTAAGCAGTTCTGGACCGGGCCTATGTAACAATATACTGCACTCAGTCCTCAGCCCTCATCGTTCATTGGCTTGCGGCCCTGGAATGTCACTCACGTTCCCCCCCTGACCTTCATCTGTCTCTCTCTCTGGTTGCTCGTATATCTCAGCGCTCCTCCATTTGTGTTTGTTTTAACTTTCTCAGGACCCCTCCAACGCCCATACTCATGCATCGTACACCCGAGAGGACAGCAATTTCCCTCCTCCGAGCAGGCCACATTCTCTCTGCCTCTCTCCCTCCCACTCTGTCTCTCCCACTCACTGTCTGCGTTTACTCTCATGTGGAGCTGAGGCTGTAACGTCAGCTTGTTCTCAGTCACTCTCACACTGTGTTTTTTTGCCTCCTCCCTCAAGCGCTACTAGTAAAACCATCACAGAACTAGACAGCTCAGAAAGAAGGAGGCGAGTCATGGCTAATCTTGCAGAGAGAAAGTGAACTCACACTCTGAGGTTAGTAGGAGTACGGCAGGGGTCATGGTGAGTCACACACAGTGTTTGGCCTCTTATGCCTCACTGCGGGATGTCGCCCTGTGAGTCAGGGCGGCAGACTGGACTGGGCTGCATCCTCTCTGTCTGTCTCAAATGCTTCTCAGTTACGTCTCTGTTGAACTTCTAACCCTGACCAACCAAAAACCAAAATACACCACACCACACCACAAGCCTACGTCTCAAAGGGTTGACGTTTGGGGCACAGGAAAGACGTCCCTCTCGTCTGACTCCGCAGCACTGCTGAGGCTGAGGCAGGAAAAGGGCTTCAGCTTGTGGTCCTGCTAAAGGTTGCGTGATGTTTTTATGTGGGGCCGGGGTGCGTCAGATACCATGTAAGAGTGACTAAAGTTTGCGGTGTGCACCTGTGCCGTGTCCCCCCTCAGCGCAATAAAAGGCCAGTGGTGAAGCCCGGAAACTTCTGTTCCAACGTCCTCAGGCCTGACAGCATCTGTGACAGAACTAAAGGAAATGTGACTGATTCAGTTAAATACTCTGAGTCAGGCACAGATTTTCACACAGGCTATTTTAAAAATAAAACAAAACAAAAAATAACTTCCAGATAAAACTGACCTATAAATGAATCACTTACCTTGAGCTATAAACAATGATTCAGTTGTACTCACCATCTTCTTGGTATTTTCATATGAACTTTCTCTATCAGCAGATGTTTGCCTGAAGATCCAAAAAGTGAAGGTATGCACTGACCTCTGCTGGTTAGTAGGTAAACAGAAAGAACTCAAATGGAAATCTTCCTCTTTGATAATGAAATGTGTTGTCAGTGTATCCCAGCTCCACCAAGATACACATTTGACCAAACTTTTACTAAAATAATAATTATTGGTCAAGTGAACACGCCACGAAGCCACAATCATTATAAAACACCCACTGTTCTTTTTATCAGATTCATGTCCCGTTATTATTATTATTATTTATATTATTTATATTATATTATATTATTATGTATCTAGTTGAATCTATGGTCTTTGCAGTAAAGTTTTATTAATTTTATTTCAAATAAAAAAAAACATTTAATTATCTTGTTCAATAATTAGCACAGACAATAATTTTCGTGGTGTGCATCGATCAGAAATATTATAACATATATTATAATATAATCCTCTTGTGAAATTAACTGAGCATAAACGACAAATGAAAGTTCGAGCAAAAACAGACTTTGCGACTGTCCAGTCAATGGCGAACGAATCGGAATACGGCAGTGAGAAGAAGATGGCGGAGGGAGGTAATGATGCGGAGCTACTCAAGGAGAAGGCGAATAAGTACTTCAAAGGTAATTTGGAGGACTTGTCAAGTCGGTGGCTTTTCTAGCAGTTTGTAACAGATAGAGATGTGACCGTTAATTTGAGTAGCGGTGTGGTTGTGCAGCTGTATACTTCATTCGCAGCCGGGACGCAGTTATGATGCTAAGCTAACGTTGCTCAGCGAGCATGCTAACTGTAAAGCCCATTCATTAGATTAACGCGGCTCTGAATGGAAACTAGCTAGCAGCAACAGCGATTTTTAACCCATGCTGTCACGGGTGTTATGTTTAGTACACAGTCAAGCTGCCAGAATTTAGCACTTTGTTGGGGTTTTACAAACCATGGCCGTCTACTGTGTTCAACGCGTATCTGATTGTTTATATGTCACGTATTGTGCAGTTTTATATAAGCTAAAGTTGCACCTCCTAGAATATTCTGTTAACCGGCGGATGTGTGTGAGCAGCAGCGAGGCAAAACATCCTAAACTTATAACTACAAGTATCTTGTGTTGTGTGTCCCGACGACTTTTAGCCATTTTATTCCAGAATAGTCAGTTTATTTCATAGAATTATGTTTTTGTGGAGCCGGGCCCGGCGAGTTTTCAGTCGCGGATGCAAACATGCGTGTGCGTGGGGGCCGCGGCCATGGAGGTGACCGTCCAGGTGCCTGTTCACAAATACCATAAACTGGAATGAAACGTTCACAGAATGTTCGCCTTTGTTATCCGCAGCATTGTAACTGAGAAACGTTCGAGAAAGAGACCTGTAAAGAAGGCAGGTCATGGTGTCAGCTTGGATTTGAGATGGCACTAAGCTGTTATTAAACGTGACAGACGTAGATTAACATGCGATACATCCGGATTTGTGTCACAGTGATATTCTACACTTTTAAAATCGATAATCTATTTTTAAACATGTGCAGAAATATGATAACACTGGGCATGGAATGTATATGATCAGTGTAATTTAAACTTTTTTATTCCTTAAAACCAGATTACAGATTACATATAGATTACATATTATATGAAAGTATTTTATTAGTATTTTTATTTACATTGTGTGTGTTCATCAGAAAAGTCTGTACAATGTAAGGCACTGATAAATAGACCAAGTGTTTCTTACACACCAACCAGATGTCTGCCTCATTCCACCCGAGTACCAACAGTTAATGGGAAACTCCAGCATTGCACGGTTGACACTGTGATGAATCAGAGCAGGTGCAAGGAAAAGACTGCCTGTTATTCTGCATATGATACGATTTGATAGGCATTCACACAGGCAGCGGTGCCATCTCAAAACAAAATGTGTTTCTCCAGAGAAAGAATATCATGAAAAACAATGTTGCCTCCTGATTAATCTTACAAAAACTGACTTTTTATTTATAGATACAAATAAAAAGTCAGTCTAATCTGCCCTCATCTGCTCTCCAAAGTGTTTTTATTTACAGTTTATTTGTCAGGTACGCCTTAGTGGATGTAAATATTTAAATTGGAGGACGTAATATTGTGTCTAACATGTTTTTTATTATGATATACTGTTTGTGGATGCAATTGTCTGACCGAATTAGGAGACATAAATCATGTCTGCATCACTGATTAAATTTCCCATCACCCACTCGTACTGAGCAATGAAACAGGAGTGTTCATCACAGACTCATTCAGTGAAGATGTGACATTTGTTTTTCAGAGAAAGACTATGAAAATGCTATCAAGTACTACACAGAGGCCCTGGAGCTCAATCCATCCAATGCCATCTACTACAGCAACCGCAGCCTGGCGTACCTGCGCACAGAGTGCTATGGTTATGCCCTGGCAGATGCTACGAAGGCCTTGGAGGTCGACAAGAACTACATCAAGGGATATTACCGCCGTGCCACCTCAAACATGGCATTGGGCAAATTTAAAGCTGCACTTAAGGATTACGAGACGGTAAGAAATACAGCATGAGAAGTATGCAGTGTAAGTAGTAGTAATAAGTTAGAGCTCTCCAGTTACATCTGTTGACCTGTCGCAATCTGTTCTTTATGTGGCCCTGACAGCCTGAAATAGGGATTATCCTCTAATCCAGCCATGATGCCAATTAGATCCAGTGTGAAAGCACTCGTACCACAGCTAATTTGGTGTCTATTGTTGTGTGGTTCTTGTAATAATGTCATAATAATAATATAATATTGTAATAATTTAATAATCTATATGATATCTAAGGTCTATGAGAACAAAGATCTTAAGATATTTGTATTTTCATGCTGCAAGAGAGGAAACTTGGTCCTTAATATACTTTTATTAAAGTTTATGTCGTGTTTTTGCAGCTATGCTGAGTCACTTTTGCCTCTTTGCCAGGTGATGATAAACCATTGCGTTTATTTCATATCATTTCCTCCTTGTGACGTCAGGTAGTGAGGGTTCGACCAAACGACAAGGACGCCAAGATGAAGTATCAGGAATGTAACAAGATTGTGAAACAGAAGGCTTTTGAGAGAGCCATTGCCAGTGATGAGATCAAAAAATCTGTTGTCGACTCCCTCGACATTGAAAGCATGAGTAAGATGACTTCTTTTAATAGACACACATACACATATGTTGCACATAAAACTGATTCTAAAATGTATTTGTGTGCTCTTGTATTGCAGCGATTGAGGATGACTACGTGGGCCCCAAACTTGAAGATGGAAAGGTGACGTTGAAGTTCATGAATGAAATGATAGATTGGTTCAAAGACCAGAAGAAACTGCACAGAAAGTGTGCTTATCAGGTAAAAACATTTTATTCAGATATATACACACACACTGAAGAAAACTTGTGTCTTTAAACCTTCTCATATTCTTTCAGATTTTGGTGCAAGTTAAAGATGTTCTGTCAAAGCTACCAAGTCTCGTTGAAGTCACATTAAAAGAGGTGAGGATTATCTGTCCTATAGAGTAAAAATATTGGTTGTTTGGACTTTTATTGAAGATTTTCTGTTTATTTTGTTCCTCACAGACAGAGAAAATAACTATTTGTGGTGACACCCATGGACAATACTACGATCTCCTCAACATCTTCAAGTTGAACGGCTTACCTTCAGACACCAACCCATACGTATCCTTCTGTTTTTACAGACAGGTTTTGATTGTTCTGTTCTGTGTCTAAAACAACAACAACAACAGCCAAAGGGCCTTAAATCCAGAGCTTGTCCATCATGCTGCTTAACCATAACACTCAGCTGTTCAATGGTGACTTTGTGGACCGCGGTTCTTTCTCTCTTGAGGTCATTCTTACCCTTTTTGGCTTCAAGCTGCTCTTCCCCAACAACTTCCACTTGCTTAGAGGTGAGAGCGCTCACTCTGCCAATGTACTGTGTAACAGCTGCTATAACATGACATATTACACATAGAACTGTGTGCTTATTGTCATAGTTTCTACACATTTTTGTGGCCGTGTTTCATTTGGTATCCACTCATAAACTTACAAAGAACTTAAATATTATTGCACCACATACAATCCCTGCAGGTAACCACGAGACGGACAACATGAACCAGATGTATGGATTTGAAGGCGAGGTCAAAGCGAAGTACACAGCCCAGATGTTTCAGCTTTTCAGTGAGGTCTTCCAGTGGTTGCCTCTTGCACAATGCATCAACAAGAAAGTCCTGGTAAGCCCATTGATGGTTTGGTAGATTAGAAGTGAAAATTGTTGTTCAGCAGGTCATGTGATCGGATGGTAGTCTTTAAAATCAAGTCTGGATGTGGAGATTTTAAAAAAAGGACACTGTGTTCTGAACCATCTGGTGTTGCATCAGGCACTGTGTACAGCTCGTTTTTCTGCTACACTCACACTACGTCCAGCTGAAAATGATGTAGCTTAACTTTTGGAGCACAGCTCAGCTCAGATGGTTCACTTTTCTCCTGCTTCCAATTAATAAGCAAGATTTTTGAAATAAAATGTAGAGCACGAATGGTTGAGAGGTGCCCAAAAAAATAAAATAATCTGAAAATGGCTTGTGGCGATTTGCCTTAAATGAAGGGAATAACAAAGCTAGGGCCAAATGCTTTCCTTTGATGAACTACAATGTAGTGTATGTGTAATGAACACAGTCTGGTTGTGGCACTGTGGAATTCTGGTCAAGTCCTCCCAGTTCTTGCTCACTGTTTGATTCTCCACCTCAGGTAATGCACGGAGGGCTGTTCAGTGAAGATGGCGTCACATTGGACGACCTCAGGAAGATTGACAGGAATAGGCAGCCGCCAGACTCAGGTAGAAATTCAGACACTACAGATTTGCCTTCAGTATTATGCTGCCTTTAAGAAACTATCTTTTAGAGAGGAGAGGAACCTTTCAGCACATTTCGCTTCTCTTCCACAGGTCCCATGTGTGATCTTCTCTGGTCAGATCCACAGCCTCAGGTCGGTCCATGCTCCGCCAACATGCCTTTTAGGCCTAAGTCAGAGTATCTGCTTGTTTATGTCAGATTGCGGATCAATAATTATTGTTCTCCTTGATGGCAGAATGGCCGGTCGATCAGCAAGCGAGGAGTGAGTTGCCAGTTCGGGCCAGACGTGACGGAGCGCTTCCTGGAACAGAACAAGCTGGACTTCATCGTGCGTAGTCATGAGGTCAAAGCTGAGGGATACGAGGTCACTCACTCAGGGAAGTGCATCACCGTGTTCTCAGCACCCAACTACTGGTACGTCATCATGATGGACAATTAAAGGGCTGAGTGATCTTATAAGGAGGCTGCTGTGTGCATGAACATGAATGTTTTGCTTGTCCTGCAGTGATCAGATGGGAAACAAAGGAGCATATATCCACCTCAGGGGATCAGACCTCAAGCCAGAATTTCACCAGTTCACTGCTGTGGTTAGTGCTCTTCTCTCTACTCTGTAATATTTTACACTTCCAAATGAACACACTGAAACCCACGTTTGACTTTGCAAGAGGCTGAATCTAATGTCTCCCTCACATTCTTCTTTTACAGCCTCATCCGAATGTCAAGCCCATGGCGTATGCCAACACGCTAATGCAGTTGGGAATGATGTAGAGGCCACTGTAACCTGTCTGTGACACTGATGACCTCCCATCGGACCCCCCAAACCATCCCCACCACCTCATTCCTTTCAGTGATTGGACATGCTCTCGTTCATGCTTAGCCTAAGGGATCCCTCTCCCCAGCAAACTTCCACTAGTTGTACACACACACACACAAAAAAAAAATCTGTGGTGTAGTTCAGAAGGGAAGAGATCACTTAGACCAGCCCAGTCCACAACTGGTCACCTTCAATCGTGTTCAAACTGGAATATCCCCATATCTCTTATCCATTTGCCTGCTCATGTGCTCCATCACCTGATAAAAAAACAACACAAAAAAAACAACCATGAGAATTTCAGATACGTCTTCTGGAGCTGCTTGGTTTTTAAATGTTTGATATACTCAGCAGATGGCATCAAATAGCGGGTATGTACCAAAGATCTGTATTGATTAATGATTGTTCAGTTTTTGCAAGGAGCATCTTGTGACTCTGAAACCTAGCATTGTACTGTTGGCCTGCATACACAGTCTAGAGCTTTGTGAACAGATTTTAAGAGCAGCATGTCTCAAGTGTTTCTCAAACCACCCGACAGTATGTCAGGTTCTTTTGTTTATTTTACAGGAATACAAAATGACACCTATGATTCCAGCCCCCCCCCCTCTCAAAAAAAAAGAGGTTGTCTCTTGGGTACACTCTTAAAGGTGCTGTTTGCCATTTAGTGGTGTATTTAGCTGGTTCAGTCATGTAGCTGGTAACATTTATTTTGCACTGCTGCACTGCTTCCTGTTGTGGAGGGGGGAAGATATTGCTGCTCTCCATGTTTTCATCCTTGATTGTCATTGTGCCACTCACCCGGCAGCTCCCGCACACTCTACTCTCCAAACTAGCTTTGGTGTAAAGCAAACACTGATGACACTCTTAGTCTCCAATACATGTTTGATGACCGGTGACTTGTTGACCTCCCCCCGTATGTGGATTTCTTCAGTACACAAACGTCCAAAATGCAATCCTGTCTTGAAACGCACAGCTGCATTGTCCAATGGCCCTCAACTTTTTAGATAAAAAAATACACTGATGTGTATGTATATATACTGTATCATTTAAAGATTCTGTGTAATGTTTGGAGAAAAATTATTGAATAAAAAAAAAGCCAGTCCAGTGATTTTTTTAGAAAGAAGCTGGTATCTTTATTAATAAACTCATACTTGGATTTACGTTACACATATTTATTTACAATATTCGCTACATAATTTAATTAAATTTAACATAAAAACAAAAGGTTTTACTAGCAACGCAGTTAGGAAGAGACGGAAATATCTATTTCCGGGAAGCTTGACAGTCGCGTTTATTTGACGTCACACGCTCCAACAGCTGATGACGCTTCGTCACTATGCGACACGAGTTGAAAACACAACACGAGTTTCACCTTGTTGTGAACCGAGCTGGATACGGAGAGAACAGCTGTTACAGCAGCCGACAGAGATGCCGAAATATTGTTCGGTACAGAACTGCAGGAATGATTCCGGGAGCAGCAACGACAGGAAAAGCTTCTACAAGTAAGACTCTGATTTAAACTCTTTTCGCCAGCTAGCTTAAACTCATCATATCACTGCCCAGCGTCAACCTCACCTAAGGCAACTTATGTTCTGTTTGACGGCTTGTTCTTTCACAACGTCTGTTTTTATGTAATTAATTTCCCCGCTGAAGTTAACAAATGTCATAAAATGTATGATTTTTCACCGCTTTTTATTTTAGTTTTATTTTGACCTTTGACATAATCGTGATTTCTGTTTGTAAAGAGTGACGGAACGGTTCTGACAAGCCTATCTACCACTAAAGGTCGAGTTTTGCTGTTTATTTTATATGTTTTGTTCACATGTTGGAAATTAGCACTTTTTTTATATATTATTTTATTTTAGTTTTGTGAGTTTAGTTTAGTTTATCGACTGTAGTGATGATGTCATCCTTATCTGGTAGCTAACAAACGGAAAATACTGCCCTGACGATATGAAAGGGTCCATAATTCGTTTGATTATATGATTATATTATCTGTTCTTCTCCCTCTGTCTTCTTCTTTTTTTATTCTTCTGTATGTTTTTTGGCGCAGCGTATCTTCAGCATACATTGACCAATTTCAGCCATTCAAAATGTTCACCTCACAGAGGACATTTCGGGCCAACTTCAACTTTTTTTCAAAAAATTATAATTTTTCAAATATGAAGCAATTTCTGCATCATTTTTAACATGGGAGTCTATGAGAGAGCCCTTCAACCCAGGCTCTCAAAGTTGGAGTGGGTTTTTGAGGTCTCCTCTGATGTTACCATGGTGACAGGCTGACACACAGAGGCATACAAAGCTCTGACTTGCTCTGATTCTCCAGCAATTCAGAGCAATGCTTCAGCTGCAGCAATCAAACTTGCATTTTCTTCAAGAAATGCCCTTTTCTGGTGTTGAAATGTGTGGTTTAAAGGGTGTTCTTTATAGTTTGTTCATCCCTGTAAATGTAAAATGAAGCTGCGTGGAGCATCAGGAAATGACAACACTTTGGTAATATTACACGGCGTAAGCTAAAACGTGATGAGTCCACAGTTACCTGAACGCATCAAACCTGATGCACTGATGTTTAGCTCAGGTAAAGCATCCTGTTTTTGATGCAGTTATTCTCTCTCTCTGTGGGTGTATATATAAATAATTAGTAAGAATTTATTCAGAAATCTTCATGATGCAATGTTTGTAATCTTTGCTGTGTTCCAGGTTTCCTCTGCAGGACCCCGTCCGGCTGCAGCAGTGGCTGAGGAACATGGGACGTGAGAACTGGACTCCCTCTCGGCATCAGTACATCTGCCATGAACATTTCGCTCCATCCTGCTTCAAGGTGCGATGGGGCATTCGTTACCTGGAGAGTGATGCTGTTCCCACAATCTTCCAGGTTTCAAAGGTAAAGACCGCCCACATTCAGAGAGTCACTTTAGGGCAGAACAGTCGTCAGTGTTTGGCTAAATGCTGACCTCTTGTATCAGAAAATTGAGCGACCTTTTCCTTCCAGTCGGTTATATCGTATTAAAGATTAACTAACCCTAACATGGAAATTGAAGTAGGGCTGAAAACTTCCTTTTTGAAATCTATTAATATTCTGCAGCCCTCACACTAGAGCAGGTGTGTTTAGCCGAGTGTGAGTTAAAGTCATTTTGTTATCAGGTTTATTTATCAGAGCTGTTCATCTCAAACACCTACTGTAAATAAATCAGATCAGCCATGCCTTGATTAAAGTCTGTACTCTCTGCAGTGTTTTTTTTTATAAACAAGTTTATTATTAACACACACACCACTCCTTTTTTCCAGAAACGGGTGTGCACGGATCCAGGTGACCAGCTGAATCCGAAGCGGTTTCGAGCTAGCAGTAATGAAAGCATAGCGGTGTCGATTGACGGCCCCGTGCCATATGACTCCACAGAGATGCACACGGTGCACCTGTATGAGATCACTGTCGAGCCGTCCCAACAGACGGCCGCCAGCATTGTGGAGCCCAGCGACGCTGGTGAGTCTGACTCTTCCCTCCAGACCGGCCTGAAGCCGCTGGCTTTAAATGTCCCTTTGACATTACTCCAAGCTGATCTGAGTGACATTGAGGAGAACATAGAGGAGGTGGTGTTCATGTCGGAATGCCCCGCTGGTGAATGGCAGGATGAGCATATGAATGGAATTGCTGCAACCATTTTATCTCAGGGCCACAGTCTGGTCATGAATGACTCCACATTCAGCTGCACAGAGGAGACAGTGGTCTCTGATGGAGCTGAAGATCTGACTTACACCACTGAAGACCTCTCAGATGGCCACGAAGGCCGCGAAACTCAAGTCATCACCTTCTTCGAGACGATACCAAACATCCTACCCAACAAAACCTCTGCGCAGTTCACCTTTTCCCCGGACACTGTGTTGTCGTCCGCTCTGAGCTCCAAGCCCATCGCATCCATTCTGCCAATAGTGTCCAAACATGAGGTTCCTTCTCCGAACTCTCTGGTCCTTACTGTGGAAAGGCTGGACACAGATGGGGGAGGCGAAGGCAGGTCAGAGGAGGACAATGCACAGCAGCCGGATTATCGGCTGGAGGAGCACAGGTGAGGCCTGACTTTGTTTTAAGGCATTTATCTTGAAGATTTGAGTTTTACAGTCTCTTTTTATTTCTGCCACATGACCAGCTACCACAAGAACAGTCTGAGCAAGGAGCAGCTGGAGGCCATTGTGGCTGAGCTGCAGAAAAAGGTGAAAGTGCTGCAGCAGCGACACCGCCGGCACCTGGAGAAGCTTTTAGGACTGGAGAACACCGTCAGCCAGCTTAGACAGAGCAACCTGCTGAATGAGGAGCGGCTGCAGCTGCTCGAGAGGGTATTTAACCAGAACTAAGTGTACACTGATCGTTGTTAATATTTTATAATCTTCTTGTTTAAATGTACTAATTATGACTCCATCGCTCACTTTTTCCGTATCTTCTCTTCGCTCAGGCTTACATACAGACCAGTGCAGCAGTGCCAGATCCAGGTGAGACTGTGGCCATCATCTACGAGGAGGATGATGTTGCGTACTTGTATACTCCGCTGAACGATTCGGAGGCAAAGCTGTGAGGCTGGACTGACTGCAGACATGTCAGCTGTCCATCTGTCCATCCACTGTGCCAAACCAAAAAAAAAAAGGACACAAAATAACAAAGCCTTATGTAGAGTCTGTGTATGAAATGTTTGTTGGTCCATCTGCTGTGAGCGTTGCACAAGTATGGAGGATAAAATGGGACGATGTTGAATGTGTTTTTTTAGGGTTTCTCCTTCTCTGACTGTTTGAGTTCTTGTTTGTATTAATGCACATATGATTAAAAATAACTTCCAGTATTGGTTACATTATTGTTTTTTGTTTTGAAAGAACCTGTGTTGTCGTAGCTTTGCACCCCCTTGTGGTTGCGTGAAGAAATGCACGTCCAGCGCTCACTAAGAAAATGGCAAAGGTGAAAGGTGAAATGAATTTTTGGTCCCTTGGTCACCAGGCGGGTAAGAATAGGAAGGGTTTCTTTTATTAGGCAGGTAAAACCAAAGAAATGAGTCACCACGGTTGTGTGTGTGTGTGTAGCATCACACACACACACACACACACACAGAAGCTAATTTAAGTAACACTGAACAAGCTGAAACCTGAATGAATCCACCCACAGCCGTTAGTCACCTCCTAAAGCAGGTTTATGAGGAGTGTTGGGTGTGATGACATGTACTGCTGCCGCGGTGTTCTTCTTTATTTACATTAGATGCAGCTAAGATGTGGAAACAGGTAGTACAGGGAAACAACACACCAGGTAGTGTTGTGTGTTTAGAGCCAAGCCCAACTCTCACAGCAGGGGAAGTGTGTGTGTGTGTGTACAGTAAGTGATGGCTGCAGTGCACTGTGGGGAATTCCTGCTTTTGTCTCTGTCATGGCTGGCTGGGATACTTCGTGGAACTGAGCCATTACTGATACACCTGTTCGAGTGTGGACAAAGATCTGTTTGTTCATTGAATGGCTCTGTTTGCCCACTAGGTGGCAGCAGAGTGAGTAATATCCAACTGAAAGGTGTATCTGGATATTAGAAGATTTAACACTGAAGGGGGGGGGGGGATTTATTTTGGAAATCTGCAACAGGAGAGTGAATTTTAGCTCCAGATCAGGACTAATGTGTTCTGTGTTTGGTTCTTTTTTTATTTTTGTGTAACTGCCCTGAAATCTGTGGAGATGGGCATATGACTAAGCTAAGCACACCTTAGATGAGTGAAATGAGGTTTGGTGTTATGAGTTTATCGAACCCACAGTAGGATTGTTGGGTTTCTAATGTGACGCGTCTCTGTTCCAGAGGTAGAAAAAGACTGAACGTTACATTTCTTCCTCTGAGGAAATAAAATTAGAGCGGGTGAGTTGGCGTCTGATTAATGCTGCAGGATGTGAGGCGTTCTGTTGTCATTATCCTCAGATGAAAATTCTTAGTTTTCTTCCTTTTGACATCAATCAGTCAGAATCAGGAAGTAGTCGAAGTCACAGTCTGAGCGTCTCTTAGTGTTTTTGTTTTGATATTTACTCATGTTTCAGGCCTCAGCAGCAGCTTTCCTCGTTCTCTCCTCCTTGTCTTCCTCCTCCTTCCTCCTCTCTGTGAGTAGATGCATAGCAGCAGGTCTTCAGCTGCCTGTTGGCCAGCTGGTCCTGGTGGTGGTGGTGGTGGTGGTTTTGGGTGTAGGAATGAAGAGGAGCAGGGCTGTGGGGAGTGTCAGAGAGGAGGGAGACCTCCTGGCAGTGGACGTGCGGCAGGTAAGGAGACAGAGGGTGATCCTGACTCGAGGGAGGCACGCTAGCTCCGACCTGTGTAACAAATCATATTACAGCATGTGTAAAATAACCTGACTCTGTGCTGTCGTTTGTGTCTCAGGGGTTCGGATGTGGATCATGTCCCACCTGGGGTGTGTTGCTGCCGGTGTTCCTCAGGTCATCCAGGTCAGTCATCCCCAACCTCCACCTCTGCCACACTTTCTTTATCTCTGCCTGCACCTTCAGGCGAGTGAACGAAGAGGGAAACAGGGTCAAAATCATGAGGACACGTAGCAACACTCGTCAAGAATACACTTACTTCCTTGTTGACAAAACAATAGAGGATGGCTACAAGTGAGCCCTGTGGAGAGGAAAACGTGGGATTACAAAGTCTCCTTGTTAGTCTTGAGTGTGTGCTTTACGGAGAACAGTCGGTACCTGGAAGGAGTTGAGGAAGAGCTGGAAAAACAGGTTGATGTTGTGAAGGACTCCCTCTGTGTGCTCCTCTGTCAGCAGTGCAAAGACCACCTCGTGGATCCCCAGCAGAGGGATCAGGGTCAAAGTGGATTTGGCCAGTCTGGAGAGAAAAACACACAATAATGCTTCCTGGCGTCTAAGAGCAGCCGTTTGTGCCGTTTGTTGGACGCCTGTTTTATATCTGCTGTGCAGGGATAAAGAATTTACCTTCCTCCAGCAGAGCATCATGGGAGCTTGATGGGAAATTATTGATAATGTATCATTCAGTTTGTGTAAGATAGCCATCTTCTTGTGGCTTATGTCGCCCTGGGTTACATAAGGAGATATATATACTGTAAGAGAAGCCTGTCCTTCTTCAGTCTGAGTTTTAAAAAGCCTGACGAACAGGCACCAGCTGGGTCCGTCACCTTTTGAGGTCCCCTGGAAACATTTCTGTTTGCATACTTCTTGTCTGCATACCTGAATTTGTAGTCGGAGTATCTCATCTGATGGGCTCTCAGCTTTGAGGCGAGGATCTGGATGATGCGAATAAAGATCAAAAAGTTCACCTGAGGAGGTAAAAACAGGCAGAGGAGACAAAATGGCCGTCAAACTTTGTTAATCTCATACTCTGCAGTCAGTGTGTGTGTGTGTGTGTGTGTGTGTGTGTGTGTGTGTAATACCATGATGGCCAGCAGGATGGGTGTGCGGATGATCCACCAGTGTGCCGGGTTTTCATTTATCTCCCAACACCTGAAAAACACACCGTGCTCTGTACACCTAGCCTGAAACTGTGTGTGTGTGTGTGTGTGTGTGTGTGAGCGTAGTGTAAAAATGCAGAGCTTCACCTCGTGTTTTCAAACTGGTAACGCACAACGATCCAGGGAACAACAAATAAGACTGGAGTCCCTGACACAGACAGACACACGTTAGCATGGAGCACAGCCACTGTATGAGCTGTGTGCGGTCCTTTGTGTGTGTGTGTGTGTACCCCAGCCG
Source organism: Parambassis ranga (assembly GCF_900634625.1). NCBI lineage: Eukaryota > Metazoa > Chordata > Actinopteri > Ambassidae > Parambassis > Parambassis ranga. The sequence goes on from NC_041033.1 coordinate 20,950,126, forward strand.
ATGAACAGGTATCCAGAGAAGCAGTGGCTCTCGGAGAACACCATCAGCACCAGCAGGTTGTGCAGATACAGGCCTTCCACCAGCAGCCAGTAGTAGTTAGCTCCTACACAGTACTGCATCAGCACCTGAGCCACACGGCAGCCCAACACTGCCTATAATCAACAAGATACCAAGATGAGGTGCAAGACACACAACATGGATACACAACGCACAACACTCAATGCAAATGCTGACAAAACATCGCTGAAACGATCCATGTTTTCTTTCCACAGGTTCTCCTGATAAACGGCTTCCAGGCTTCCAAGGTAAAATCCTTCCTGTGTGTGTGTGTCACTGTGTGTGTGTGTGTGTGTGACCTGGGCACTGAGTGCTACTGTGATGTCGCTGTCGTCTCTGAACTCCGGAGGGTTTCTGCTCAGCAGAGCGTCCCTGGTCAGGATGGAGACGGCTCGCAGGATGAAGGACACGAACAGGTTGATGTGGATGTAGTTCCTGGTGCAGTGCAGCTTGCTGCAGACATCACACCACAAGAGAGCGGCTTAGATCAGAGATGAATAAGAATGTAAATATCAAAAGTAGGTTCACCTGAAGAAGAGAAGAACAATCAGAGCCAGGGAGAGGCTGGTCAGGCTGACACAGTAACCCACCGTGTACATGACTCTGAAGTGGGATAAAACCATCATCTGCTTCTCCTGCACACAACAATAACACAAAAGTGGGTGGATGCTGTGAGCAGGAAACGACGCTGCCGGTCTGCCTCTCTCTTGTGTGTGTGTGTGTGTGCACCTGAGCTTTCTGTTGGCTGTTGTTAGCGTCACACTGAGAATTGTCCCTCCAGGTCAGGCTGGAGTTCCTGGTGGCCCACTGACCATCAGGGCCACACTCCCGCGACACGAAGCCATCACGCACTACAGAAACACACACACACACAGAGGCTGGAACACACACACACACACACACACAGAGGCTGTAACACACACACACAGGCTGGAACACACACACACACACACACACAGGCTGGAACGCACACACACACAGAGGCTGGAACACACACACACACAGAGGCTGGAACACACACACACACACAGGCTGGAACACACACACACACAGAGGCTGGAACACACACACACACAGAGGCTGTAACACACACACACAGGCTGGAACACACACACACACAGAGGCTGGAACACACACACACACAGAGGCTGGAACACACACACACACAGAGGCTGGAACACACACACACACAGGCTGGAACACACACACACAGAGGCTGGAACACACACACACAGGCTGGAACACACACACACACAGGCTGGAACACACACACACACACACAGGCTGGAACACACACAGGCTGGAACACACACTTTTGATCAGCAGAGTGAGTGAGGATGATGGGGGGTTTCTACCTTGCTTGTACCAGGGCAGGTACCAGGGGCACGGCACTTTGGCGCTGGAGTTTGGTTGTGCGTCAGGCCAGCAAGCGTACCTGTCAAACATGCGACCGCAGTGCACTCCTGGGGAGGAGTCAGCATGTAATTTGCAAAATGTTTCACTTTTAATGATGCATATGTGAAAGAGCTGTGCTGGTGACGGGTAATTAACATCAACAAGACGTGCGTCTTACCGCTGAATCTGGGTTCTGTGCTCATCTGGAGCAGACACTCATTTCTGTAGTGGTTCCAGTCCATCCACATATCTTCTAAAGTCCTCCCTGATACACTCTGCACACACACACACACACACAGCATCTCACCATGTGTGCCCTTAACACTGAAGCACCTAAACCTGACGCTAAAGCAACCCAAGAACTCACAGAACAGGAAGGATGTGCTGCTTTTCTCAGAATCTATGCTCCTATTGACGTGTATTAAATCAGCATTGGATATTTTTTGATTATATTTTGTTTAAACTGGTGACACTACCTGCTGCTGTGCAATCAGTGAGATGTCTTTGTGGCACATACCAGGGTCCTGTAGACGAGGAAGAGGGTGAGGAATGTGTGAGAGGCCTTCATCACTCTGCTGAGGGCTCATCACAGAGCTCCACAGGCTCATCAGGAAAATCCAGTCCAGGAAAAGAGGTCATTTAGCGGCCAGCACATGGAGCAGAGATACTCTGGAAGTGTGGACATAAAGCAGCCATTACTGTGGGTGAGTTACACTTTGTATGTTGATTGTGTGTAGGGTCTAGCAGGTTAATATTCGCTCACTCAGCATGAATACAGAGGGAGAAATGCATGTGTGGATGCCACCGAGAGACTTATAACATCACAAATATTTAAAAACTGATTACATTTATTGATTATTCTCCCTAGATGATTGGAAATGTACTCAATATCTGATAAAACCTCAGCCTGAACTAATGGGAAAAATGGTCAGATATGAAGTCTTATCTATTTATTTACTATGAATGACCTCATTAAACTTGTTTAATCTCTTAGATATTGTGATTTCCGATGCTGATTTATCCTCATAGAGGCCGCGGAATTATTTCTAATAATAATCATTAACTGAAATGAATGTAAATACTCAAATACCGGACATATTTTTATATGTGCATATCTATGCTTATGTATGGCAGCCTGTTCATTCTAACAGTAGGAAGGGCAGCCTAAAGCTCTTAAACATCTTTTTTTTTTAAATAATCCTTAAACAATAGATTTATGCAGCTGTGACGTTTATTGGAACTTAAAGAGACGCCTCCACCTCTGTCCCAGGTCCAAGGAGTGTAATGTTACTGACTGAGACAGGAAAGGACAGACAGATACATACAGAAGCATCAGAGTGAGTGTAAGAGGCTGGTCTGATGGTTGTTTTGTCTGCTCCTGATCGCTGCATGCTCCTAAACACACATCATTCTGATCGCTGCTTCACATTCGACAGCTCTAACCATCCTCCACATCACTGCTGTTATAGAGAATTATGATGATGATTCTTAGGGACTAATTGTCCCAAAGAGAAAAAACATAAACATTCATAATAATCTGTCTAAATATGTACAAAAAACCCACAAAAACACAAAAACATAAAAACATAAAAACACAAAACATACCTTTCCTCCCTGAGAAACTGAGACATCCAGCGATGGAGCAGACGTCAGTCACATCATACAGTTTAGAAGGGAAAGAACTGACTCAACCCTCTCCTCTCTCCTTCTTGCTCTCTCACTGTGTGTGTGTGTGTCTTTAATTGATCAGCTCTAGCAGTGCAGGATGTTTGGTGTCTGTCACTGAAAGCAGCTGCTCTTACAGAAACTTACACTAGTTCAAAAAAATCAACTATTCAATAAATAACGTTTCCTCCTCGTGCAGCATCATTAGTCAATGAACACGTTTCCATGATTTCTATGATCTCTAGCAACGTAAAAATGAACTTCAGTGTAGAGTCCGTTCTTCCTTCCTTCTGGGTACAACATGTACACACAGACTGGTCCGCAGTGTGTGAGGGAATATTTGTACAGTCATGGTATCCTTGTGTGACGCTTTACTGGATAGAATAACAAGACTCCTTCTCATAAGAGACCATATTTACTGATGACACACACACACACACACACACACACACACACACACACATTATTTCAATAAGAGCATATGAAGACAGGAGATGCTGATGGGGGAGATCTGTTCTATGTGGGCGGAGGGGGCGATGATGGGCGATGATGGGTGGTGCATTCAAAGACCTGCTAATTTTTAAATGATGGTATCCATTGTTAGAATCAGCAGAAAATGACGTCATGACTTTAAACACATCATGATGTGTCTAAAAAAAAAGTATTAATTGTTGATTTTAGAGGCTACCTGCAGCTACCCTGTGAACTTAGTCTTCATCATGAACGACTGTTTGTTGTTAAGATTAAGATTAAGATTATGGCAGAAAAACAATCACAGTATGGAGGTCACACATCTTTATTTTGCATTATTTATATTGTTCACACAGTGTCTTGTAGAGAGAGTGTTCTTCTTCTGTCTTCTGGAGAAGTTTTTTGTCGTCTGATAATTATTGAGCTGAAATGTAGCCGCTTTGTTGTTTGTTGTTTTTTGTCAGGCGCCATTCATATACAGATTGAGACCATTAATCCTCGTTAGAAGGCGACACGGAGTGATTAATGGTCAGTGCTTAGTCCCATCAGGAAAATTACACCAAAAGTTCCGAACAAATTTTACACAACAAATATTTCATCATCTCAGAATCAATGTGCTTTATCTGTTTGAAATTATTCTTCATCAAAAGATGGTCTAACAATGAGCAAAAAGCTTTATTACACAGCGTCAGTACACGAAGCTGAGACATGGAGTTTATGGCATTTACGGGTTTATCATCATGTCAGTTAAATGACCTCATCTGCTGAATGTGCTCTTTGTAAAATTTATATTTTAGGTGATCTTGTCACATCCTGAGATCAGTCACAGTGTGTCACATGCACATGACTGAACCAAATATTTGAACACAGACCAGGGAGGCGTGTGTGTGTTTGTGCCTCCATCGATGTTCATGTTGACATGTTTTCCTCATTTAGTCCCAGATAAAATCATTTTTAAGATTTAAAGGGAGTCCCGGCTGTTTGTGATGAAGAAAGCTGCAGAGAATGTTTAATTTCCCTCCTGTGTGCACAGAGAGCACAGAGCAGCCATTTGCAAATAGATTTAAGGTTTAATGACATGATTATAAAAGTTATCATCTCACTCTGGTTATGGTTTGGGAGTTATAATGCTTTTAAATGACATCTGGCTCCACTGGATATTTCATAACAGGGAATAAATACATAGATACAGTATGATTGCACACAAAGTGCAGCTTTGCAGTTCACAGATGTGACCACTAGGGGGCAGCCGTGTGCTTTAAAGGTTCAGGTTACTGAAGTCATGACAGAACATCATAGATCTTCTTTTAATTGGAGCGTTTTGATCCAGGTGCTGACTCTTCAGGCCTCCTCAGACAGCACCTTTATCTCTGCTCAGCTCACTGTGGAATGTGAGGGAGGGATCCGCTCTTTTCATCACGGCAGCAGCTTTATCAGCGGCTCATACCTGCCTCTCCGGTGACCTAACAGTGCTGAGATTCCTGCGGCTCAGCACACTGTGTACACACCGCCGTCCTCCCTGAACCTCATCAGGCAAAACTCCGAAATATTAACGATCCTGTCAGAGGTTTGCTGAAGTATGATTCTATACAAACACATATGAAGAGGTGTAAACACTTTCTGCAGGCTTGTAGCACCTCTTGCCTGTTTCCTGGCAGTCAGACCCTGCCTCCTTTCAGGTATCCAGATAAGAAGGACAACTTGACATGCATGTGTTATATATATCTAAAAATAATGATGACATCTAACATGACTGCTTCAGGTTCAGTCCCTGTTGGAAGGGTTTCGTTTGGTGGTTTTGTCTGCCCTGGTTTAGATGTAAATTTCTCACTGGAGCAGGTAGGAACCTCGGGGAGTTTCCGTTCCCACTGAGTGGACACAGTGAGCCTGTGTTATCATCAGAGAGGAGGAGGAAGAGGAGGAGGAGGAGGGGAGTTGTTTTCCCTTTCTGACTTCAGGTGCCAGGCAACCTCTCTGCCCTTCACATTCCCCAGTATCGGTCATGTGACCAGAGTTTGGCCGAGCATGACCAGAGACACCAGAATGCCCTTTATCCCCCTTTCAGTCATCCAGGTTGAGGTACTTAATGAGATGCATGGCCTCAGGAATGTTTGCTTCACATGGCCGCTGCTTCATTTTCTATTCAAAACCCTCATTCACACTTTAAATTAGTGTGTTTCATTTGTGAAAGAGGGACTTTTGGTAGAACAGCCGCGCACCAATCATTGATTAACAATGATCAAACACGCCTGAGGGTCTGTGACAAGTCACTGGAACGGTAAACATGCTGAGCAGCTGATTATTACTGGTGACAATAAGCTTTTCTGCCTCCTTTAAACATAAAAAGGAGCTCTAATCTGGAGTCACTTTAATCATGAGCAGATGTCAAGCGGCTCCCTGTCCTTTGTTGGAGGCGACACTGATATGGTCCTGAGAGACAACTGTTGACAAGTAACCTGAGATTGGTCTCTGACCCATATTTACTGTGAAATGTTCATTAATTTTTCACTTCTTTGTCTTCATCAGTGTGTGTGTGTGTGTCATGTAAGTTCTTCCTCTTTATTCTAGAGATGCATCATCTTATAAACTGCCAGTTAGACTAAAACTGGACCAACATGGTCTGAGTGATGGTCAGACAGGGCAGCTCCCATTGACTGACTGGAGTTAAGTCGGAAATCTGATGATTAATAATATCTAAAAAAAAAAAATCCTGTCTCTGGAATGAGTCCACTCCTCTGTGCTCACACTTGTCGCCTCTGCCTGTTAACTGATCCTGTGGCTAATTGCTCAGAGCGTGTGCGGTGAAGGTGGCAGCTGGAGGTAACGTATCCTTCAGGATTGAATGTCAGGGCTTAAAGAAGGCTTTTTAACTGACTCATCATGCGGGAGTCACTGTGCCGCTAGATAAAAGAAGATCAGACGCACCTTAACGCAGCTTAAAAACAGTCATGTTTATTTAAAAAAAAATAACACACAAAATGGAATACATGTGAGTCAGCGGTACGTAATGATAGAGTTGTGGCTGCTTCATTGTCAACACACTGCACTGAACACTGTTATCTTCTGACTGTTACAGGTGATTAATGACAGTCTTTCTACAGTATTTACAACCATAATCCTCTTGATAACGGTGTTATTATGAAGGAAACCGTAAACACTAAGAAGCTAGGACTGTAAAAAATATCGGTGATTTGACGAGCTTAAAAAAAGACATCACTTTCAGGGTTTTCAGTCTCTGAAAACAAAAACAAAGAATCTACTTCAAACACTTAAAACATCCTTTATGGACCACTTTTCTTTGTTTTTGATGTTCAAAAATGTCTTTTTGAAAACCCATTTTAAACGTAGTCTTTCCTCTCTAACCCCGGGCCACCTGCAGACCGTGGGGCAGAGTACGCCATCCGTGAAGGGTTGTATCTGGTCTCACGGGGTGGACAGGAGCAGCAGAGCAGCCCACCGCCGAGAACCAGGAGCGCCGCCGCTGCCCAGCCGATGTACAGCGCGGCCCCCAGCTCCCTGCGCTGAGCGTCCGTTAGCAACGGGTTGTAAAAATCCCTGATTATAGTATTAGCAGACCAGGAGACAGGAATGAGCTGCATGACCCCGGACACGATGAAGAAGATCCCGGAGATGATCATCACCTTGGCCTTGGAGGCCTCGTCCTCAATGCAGTTGGTGCACTTGGCCCCGGCGATGGCAATGAGCACGGCGAGGATGGCGAGCAGGATGGAGATGACGGTGAGGGCGCGGGCAGCCTGGAGGTCCTGGGAAAGGGCCAGCATGGAGTCGTAGACCTTACACTGCATCTGTCCCGTGCTCTGGACCACGCAGGTCATCCACAGGCCCTCCCAGATGATCTGAGCTGTCACGATGTTGCTGCCGATGAAGGCCGTCACCCTCCACATGGGGAGAGCGCACGCCACAATGGCAATAATCCATCCTAAAATGCACAGGGAAATACCTATCAACTCCAGGCCTATAGACATACTGAACGGTCTTCCTCCTCCCCCTCTTCTTCTTCTTCTTCTGCTGCTGCTGAATGTAGGTCACACCTGAGTGGAGCTCACAGAGGAGAAAAACACAGCAGAGACCTGAGTGGTAATTAAGGTAATTTCAGGCCTTGCATCTGTGAGTGTGAGATGATCTGTTACCTCGGCTTCGCCAGTATCCTTCTTATAAGGCCGATCAGGTGGAGGGGAGGAGTCCTTGACGAAGCTGACATCACCAAAAGGGGAGGAAAGACCTGGACACGCTCAAGACTCTGTGCTATCAGCTTACATGGCCAGCTTTACAATGGGGCTGTCTACAAAGAGGCCTTTTACAGCTGAAAGGGCACTGAGCAGGTTTTTAGAAGCAAAGAACGGAAGAGAAGTGTTTAAAGGTTGACCGACTATCTTCTTTCATCGTGCATGTTCAGCGGAACAAAACCGGCATGACATATTTATTGTTTATCAACATACAAAATACAATCTTCATTGATTTACACACTAATGTAGCATTTCACAGGTCTGGATTTTCTGTCCTCTATCTGGGAAAAATCTCTCAAAGATCTTCTTATAAACAACTATGCAATCATAACTTAGTAGGTTCTTCACCACAATAAGATCAACACCAGACGGGCCGGTGAGACCGTGCATCAGCTCTGAGGTCCTGTGATTGAAACACCTTAACGACAAGCATGGCAGAAGAAGACTGGCAGAGGTATGAAGTGAAACCTTCGGACTGCCAGGCTGTAGACCATGAAACACTTGACACCTCCAAGCCAGACTGAAGCAAACCTGGAGACAGACCAGGTGTGTCATTTGGTCAGATGAAACTAAACCAGAGCTCTGATGTTGTCTTCATGTGGAGAAAGAAAGGAGAGGAGATCATGTCAGCATGATGCTGTGAGGATGACTCAGTGAGTCTGGAACTGTGGATCCTGAAAGACCTCCTCCTCCTTCATTTTGATGAGCTAACTGTTCTTTTAGCTAAACTACAGCTCGGGGTGATGGAGTCCACTCAGAGCTAGGAGACGTGTTTGATGGGTCTGTCTGCAAAACATCCTTGAATTTCTTCGTGGCTGAGACTGTCTCCTGAGGAATGTCTCCAACCCCCAGCGCTCGGGAACCGTGTGCTGACAACCTCCTCCCACCTCCCACCCCCTCGAGTCTGAATGAAATGAAACAGGTCCTTTGTTTGGAAGGGCAGCTCAGATAGGTGAGTGTGGGTAAGCAGACAACATGGTGGCTCTTGTTATCAGGTGAAAAAGGTGCAACCGAGACTCTGAGACACACACACACACACACACTACCTGCTAAATACAAACAACAACATGCTGTTTAATATGTGGGGAGACTATTTAACACAGAAACACAATTTAAATAGTATGAAAGTAGTGTTAAAATATCTTTATTGATCTGATCACTCTAACCTTAACCCAACCAAATCTGTTCAAATTTGGCCTGGTGCATCACTTTTTGGGGTCCCCCTGGGAACATCATGAGGCACATTTCTGTTTTTTCCTCAGCAATTAGGTAAAAAAAAAAAGGACATGCGTATAACATTAAATATAGACAGATTATATAGATATTCAGTTGTTTTTATTTATATTCATATATAAGAGACAAAAGTAAACATAACAATACAAGATGTATACCAAAGTTACAAAGTAATGGAAAAAGTTACAATAAAATAAAACACGTAAGAAAACACAACACAACATAATCCTCATAATCTGTCACAGTGACACATTTCTACTGAACTAAACGTGGATCACAAATCATACAGGGATTTTATGTATTAAATACATGACAGTCGTTAGCCTCAGTGCCTCCAACACAAAAAGTACCACACATGTAACACAAAGCTTCTACTCCAGGTCTGTCTGGTGTGACTTCAGACATAGTCTCTCCTGTCGTAGCCACTTGGAGCCATTGACCTGCTTTGGGGGTAGATCATCTTTGACGGAGGCCCGTACCTTTTCTCAGGTTGTTTGGGACAACTGGAGCAGAGGATGCCCCCTCCGAGGAGAAGGAAAGCGGCTGCGGCCCAGCCCAGATACAGAGCTGCTCCTATCTCCCTCTTCTGTGCCTCAGGAATGACTGGATTGTAGAACTCCATGATGATAGCATGAGCACACCACGTCACAGGTATCATCACCGTCAGGGAAGCCATGATGAAGGCCACGCCGGCGGCTATCATCACCCGAGCTTTAGCCACCTCTTCGTCCACGCAGTTGGTGCACTTTGCTCCCATGATGGCCACCAGGAGCCCCACAACCCCCACCACGATGGAGATGATGGTGAGGGCGCGGGCGGCCTGAAGGTCAGCGCTTAGAGCCAACATGGAGTCGTGGATTTTACACTGCATCTGGCCCGTGCTCTGGACCACGCAGTTCATCCAGATCCCCTCCCAGGTGATCTGTGCTGTGACGATGTTCACCCCGATGAAAGCGGACACTCTCCACATGGGCAAGGCGCAGGACACGATGGCAGCGATCCATCCCAGGAGGGCGAGGGACACTCCCAGGACCTCTAATCCCAGTGAAGGCATGTCTGCGCTCTGTGTGTGTGACTCTCCTGGATTCAATGGGGGGGTCCTCTGCAGGCACGAATGTTCATATACTGAGCAGATTTACTTAAAATAAAAGGTGGAGTCACTCGGTCATTGGCTGGGGAAGAATTCAAACTGTCTTCTGTCCCACCTCATCTGAAATACCACAGCCTTGGCCTGTGAACGGCCTCAGCTTAATCATTCAACCTGTTCAGCCCGGCAGCTCTCCCACCCTCTGTGTGAGGGAGACAGGAGAGCAAACATGGAGCCAGGTCTGCAGTGGTTAAAGGATAACAGACGTGGTAACGATCAGTGGATGAATGATTGAAAGTGGAGCTGCTGCAGGTGTCTCAGTGAAAGAATGTCATCTTCATATTGTTTGTTTTGCTTGTAAATGATCGAAACATGAATTAAAATCACAATAACATCAGTCTGGCTGGAGTTATACAGACGCTCATTAGTCACTTGTGATCGGTGTGAACATCTGTTGAATGCCTGTTCCTTTAATTCGGCCTTATTTCTGTGATCATTATTATCTGATGATGAGCTACGGGAAAGAGGAGGCTTGATGGAGGTGGTGAACTTCTTTGGAAAGCAGAGGGAGTACTCTGATTATGAGAAGGGTGTATCTGTGTCTGTCAAGTGAAAGACTCTGGATCTTTTCAACCTTTTAAAAAAAGGTCTACGTGAGGTCTGAGGAGGCATTCTGACTGTAAAGTGTTAGTTACTTTCTAAATTTACCAAACACCGGTGTCCATTTATGTAGTCCACAGAGTGAAGGATCATGGGAATAAAGCACAGAGGCTACAGAGACACAGGTGGCTGCAGTATTGTCTTGACCCTGGCAGCAGTGAGGCTTAAAAACAAAGTGACAGAGACACATGAAGATCTCAGAGATACACTGTTCATGATAAAACAACCCTGGATGCATCGCAACAGGAGCTAAACCAGAAGGCCTGACAACACTACAAGGGCTCTGACACTGCCTCATGCAAACAAAGGGTAAGACGCACATCTCCAGAGCTTTCCATGGCATCAACAGAGAACCACGCTGCAGTAACCTGGACTGATTTCAGGTTGGACCATAGAAAGTGTTGTTTCTGCTCGACTTCAAGTGAAACCAGTTGCCTGCTAGTTGAACTAATTCATCCAAATTTGGCTAGCTTGCTATTTGCAGATTGTGAGCTAATGACCTGGTTAGCTGTTGGTTAGCTTGCTAATGCTACAAAATGTTAGCACCTGAAGGCAGAGGCAGTTAGCAGCTAGCTTATATTAGCATCATAATACTCACGTCATGATTCCTTGGTTGTAGTTTTTCCTGGTTTGTTTTGGTTGTTTCCTGCCTTGCTTTGAAAGTCTGTCTCCCTTGTGTGTCTGTGTGTGTTTTACTTCCTCCTGTGTTTCCCACCTTGTTGATTGTCTGCCTCGCCCTCATTGTTCTCACCTGTCTCTTGTGATTCTTTGTGTACCCCCTTTGTATTCGTCACTTCGTTCTGCATGGTGCTCAGAAATCCTTGTGTATTGTGGTGAGTTGCATCTTGGAACCTTTTGTTCAGTAGTTTTGTGTAGTTTGTCTTTTTGTACCTTTTCCCAGCTTTAAAGCTCGTCTTTGGTTAAATTTAGTTTTGGGTAAGAGGCCCTCAGCTAGTTTTTCCACCTGTTGTACATGACAACACAACAACACAATGAACTACTAAAACTGACTGATGCTACATGCATCCCTCCCTTTAAACAACACATCTGCAGGTCTGATGACTTCATTATTAGTGTGTGTGTGTGTGTGTGTGTGTGTGTGTGCTGCTGCAGAGCTAAACTTAGAACGGTTGACTAATCTGTGTCACAGTTCACTCTGGGAAGTAGATAACCTGGACCATATGTAGGAGTGCAAACAGGAGGCGTGCCGGACTCACACGTACTTCTGTCTGGACATAAGCTAGATGTTTCTAATGGTGTACTGTTACACATGCCATGAAACAAAAAAAACTACATTCATCTGTAGCCCCCCTCTGACATGATGTTATCCCTGTATGACTGCACAGCGCTGCAGAGCAGAGCCCAGTAACAGGCGGTGCAGTGTGCTCAGTCAAAGGGAGTTTCCATCATATTAACAAAGACTTCCTCAAATCATTAACCTCATCGCTCAGTCCAAAGCAGAGGCTGCATGAAGATGGATGCTGTAAGACCTCCACCACAGTGAGGCCAAAACATATTCACCGCCCCCTAGTGGCTGGCTGCAATATCGGTCATATAACCCCCCCCTCCTCATGTTAGTGGATGGGACACAGACCCAAGTTAAAAACTAAAAGTAGTCGTCGCATGTTGTGTTTTTAGGAATGGTTTGTGGCTTGTTAGCTAGTTTCTATAACGCAGAGTGGTGTTTAAATGCTGCCAAGCTGCTGACTCAGCTCAGAGGTGGATGAGTGGTTGGGTGGGGCAGCAGTGATGCAGCTTCACCTCTGGCCTTCTGTTGTGCAGTCTCTGGTTCCAAGATGGTGTCGTCTTGTTTACAACATGGCAGCAGCCATTAGTGAGGTATTGTGGCCTCATTTTTGTGCGATAGGTGGAGGCGGAACCACATTCTCCATTGTTGTTGTACGGTCACATGATGCAAAGCAACAAGTGTGTGACTTTTTTGTTAAATTTCCTCCTGATGTAGCTCAACTAATCATCTTCCACATGTGTTTGTTTACACTTTAACCTCCATCAAAAAGGGGACCTGAGCAGGAAGGGAACCAGTAGCTGATCAATGGGCTCTTTGTTGACTCAGTTTGGAGTCGGTTACAGTGCGGACTGCAAACGGAGACTTTTATCTCTGCCTCAGTTTCGCTTTTCTAATAGAGGACAGGTTACAATGGAGGGGGGCTTAAGGTGCTCTTCAGGGACAACAAACCACCCATTGTGCCCCCCCCCCAATCTGCATTTGCATTGAAATAAAATACCCAATTGGCACAGACCAGCCCTGCTCTCATTGGTCAGATGCTGCTGAACTCTGCAGCTGGCATGTGTCCCTGTTCTCTGCATACCAAGGAGCTGTGTGGCATGAAAAGCTCCACAAAAGGATTTTATTTTCAAATGACATGCAGACAGTGTGACAGTGTGTGTGTTTTTGAGGTTTACAGACACAGTCTTCAAGACACAATTTACTCAAATCTGTTGATCTAAGAACAACATGCATCAATCATTCAGCATCATGTACTGACCACAGAGTTATTACAGACAGCCGTCGGTCTTCATGTGTTTATACATAGTCTCTCCTGGTGTATCCATTGACGGCCATTGTTTTGACAGCTGAGTAGTCCACCCGGGAAGGCGCCGAGCTGCCACGACCTGGTGCTGCAGCTGATTTGGATGGGCAGGAGCAGCAGAGCAGGGCTCCTCCTAGGATCAACAGGCAGGAGGCAGCCCAGCCAAAGTACAGAGCATTCCCAAACTCCCTCTTCCCCGTCTCCTCCAGCAGCGGGTCGTAAAATCCCACAACGATGGCGTGAGCTGTCCAGGACACAGCCACCAGAAGCAGCAGTCCAGCCACTACGAAGGTCACCCCAGCAGCCACCACCAGCCGGGGCTTACTGTTCACATCACTGCTGCAGTTGGTGCACTTGGCCCCAGCTACTGACAGGCCGATGCCCACGATGCACAGCACCATAGAGACAATGACCAAGGCGCGCGCAGCCTGCAGGTCCACCGGCAGCCCCAGCATGGAGTCGTGCACCTTGCAGTGCATTTGGCCCGTGCTCTGCACCGAACAGTTCATCCACAAGCCTTCCCAGATGACCTGAGAGATGACGATGTTCTGACCGATGTAGGCAGCCACCCTCCACATAGGCAGGCCGCAAGCCACCATCACCCCCAGCCAGCCGGCCACGGCCAGGATGATCCCAAGGATCTCCAACCCTGCAGAGTACATAGTTGGTGAAGGAGCTGAACTAAAGTCACGTCCAGGGCTCTGTGGGATAGAAGGCCCCTCTGTGTCTGCTGGCTCAACCCTCCTGAGATGAAGGCGATATCGGATCTCTGAGGCTCAAAGTCCTGTGTAAGACTTTTAGTGGGAGAGAAAAGAGAGGGAGAAACGGATTCTTTATAGAGCTTAGACGACTGAAGGTGGAGTCAGCTGAAGGTGGCATCATGTTTACCTTCAAACTACACCTGCGATATAGGAACGCACGCAAGATTTGTATAAAATAGCATCAAAATGGAGCCAGTGTCACAAGAAATCCTAATAAACCTGCAGAATCTCGGATAACATCAAACAAATATTAAAGAACTATGTAGGCGGTGCTAAATCTGAACCACATTTACACATATGACAGACTTCCTTTGCTCAGACCTGATATAGATGTACACACACGTCATTTTTTTTTATTAAAGATATGATGAATGTATAAATCTGTGACACCTTAAAGAAAGATGCAGCATCATCCACTGAATGAGCTCCATGCAAACAATGACAGGCCTTGTTGTTCAGCTACAGAATCCCTTCACACACACACACACACTGAGCAAACTCTGGCTCCTGTTAGAGGAGGTTTCATTTTTAATTGTTGATATATAACGTGCTGATGTTGAGCCTGCTGTGTGAGCAGATAACAGTCTTCTTTCGTCTCCATGGCAGACGCTAAACCTTAAATGCATACCTGAGACTTAATGGTAGGTGGTACGTAACTAATCCCCTCAGTAAATACCCCCCTTTGTATCTGCTGATTTGGGGTATCCTCAGAGGATAGAGAGGGCTCTGTTTTCCTCAAGTAAGTTTGACAACACTTAAAACTGAAAGAACAAAATAATAAAACTATAGTAGTACTGTGTAGTATTTTTTGTGACACCACATCTCTCTTCTGTCGTGGTAGGAACACCTCTTTTAACTAAAAGACACTGTTGTTGGCTACCAATGAGCTCTGTGTCAGTCAAGGCTTCACTCTAATAAACAGAGGTCACCTGAGGTCAGCGGTCAGGATGAACATCTCTGTTATCTGGTGGTTCACCCCCTCCACGCTCAAACGGACACACTCCCATCCTCCCACTGACACACACAGACGCACACCAAACTTCCAAACTCTTTTTGTATTCATGTGGTGTTTTTCCTCCATCAAAGTGAATATTTCTGCATATTTTTGGATAAGAAAACAAACTCTGGGACTGTACCTGTTGATGGGCATTATAGTGTTACTGCAGGTTTTTACCAGCAGAGGGAGCTGCTTCACATTTTATCCCTGTTGCGTTTTGAGGATCTCTGCAGAAGAAACGCTGTGTCTGTTAAATTAGGCTGGATTAGGGTTTGAGCAGCACCGCTGGATGACGCAGACCGCTAAAATATCATGTGAATGAAATGTTCTCTGATAATGTGCGGCTGGCAGCAGCTCCTGCAGTACCAGGAGTGCTCAGCTCCAGGGAGTCTGGATGCAGCTCTGTGGATTAACAGATCAGATAAATCACACAGCTTGAATTACATCAGTGATAACATGTCCTGAAACTCTGATATTTACAGGATTAGATTAGATTTATGTATTAGCAAGTAGAACAATACGTGAGGATGCAAAGGTGCAGTAGTAAAATTGAGTACGGTAACTTTTTGAATTTGTTGTTGTTGTCTTCTTTTCTGCGGGGACCAGACCTGATGCTGGTCTGACCAGACTGATTCCTTGACCTGGATGATTCTCAGTCATCCAGGTCAGTTTCCTCGCTCTCCCCTGAGCAGCTTCATCAGTTCTGTTTGTATGTGGTGGAGGACCTGTGGCCTCCATATTTGTGGTCTGACTGTGAGACCTGTGAGACGACTATGAGACTACAGGAGGGGGACTGGTTGCAGGCCCATTGTTCTTCCTGGATGGAAGCTGCATTGTATGTGGTGGAAAGATGATGTCTGAGTCCACTGCCTCTGTTAAGAGAAGGTTTTTCCAGCTTAACATAGATGCTTCCTTGACTCCTCTTTCAAACCATGTGTCCTCTCTGTCTAAGGTGTGGACATTGTTTTGTATTGACATGGGGGTGGTTCCAGGAAAGGAACTCGGCGCTCTTCTCTCCACTTCCTCCATGCACAGCAGTGCTTCTGTCTGAATAATGCAGCTCTTCTTGGTGGACTGAGGGCTGATCAGACACTACAATGACTCACTATCATGTGTTCAGCAGCTTGAAGCAGCTCCTCCACGCTGCTCACTGAGCAGTGAAATGTCTTCATGGCACTCTAACAGGTCCAGTAGTAGTAGTATTCTATTGACAGTCAAATACACAGGGAGACACTGTGCAACAGCACAGAGTGTTGAGAGAAACTAACACTAAAGCAAAATGTGTTTTTATTCAGTAACTCGAGACAGTTTTCGTCCTTATTTCTTTGTTGTTTCTTTGTGCAGATGATCTCCACAGCACACCCACATATTTCTAGATAACTGTTTATGTCCTCACCAAACATGGCGATCATTGAAGGAGTTACACTCGCAGCAGGTGCAGCGACTTCACCAGACACTTTTCTTGGAAACATGCACGCAGCCACTTGCCAAAACGTTCACCTGCCCTGGGAGCGGGAACCGGTCTGACCAGGTTTTGGGAGGTGCAGAGGGCTGTTGTTGTTTCTTCATAATAAGTTCAGTTTAATTCCCAGTCACTATTAGAATATTGTGTGTGTGTTTGTGTGTGTGAAGAGCAGTCAGTGGTGATGAAGTACTAGGAAGTTAAACACAGAAGGAGAATTGTCCTTGTGTTGTGACAAAAACAGAACTGATGGTTCCCCCACTCACAGTTGTTACAATCTTTCTGCAACTTTTTTGACAAACCTTCATGTTCCTGTTTGTGTCATGTGATGATGTGTCATGCCCGAACCTGCCTGACTCACCACAGATCCCACTAAGATATTTACTGCTTAAATTACCCACTGAAACTGTGACTGTGACTGTGCCTCAGGGCTCTCTGTGATGACATCACACACACACACACACACACACACCGCTGATGGATGAAACTGATGTGCTCAATTTTAGATCATGAAAAAACCCAAACATTGGCATGTTAGTGACAACACTAGAGAGCAGGAGGGACGTCGGTTTCACTCTGCTCATCAGTAGTTATTTACTAGAATGACTAAATAAACAAATACATGGAACGCTGCGTGACTTCTGTCTCAAGTACAGAAGCGTATGGAGGCTACTGTAAAATAAAAGTTTTTTTTTTCATTAATAATGTAATAATAATTCATTTATCTTGAAGGGTTTGACGCCTGAGCCAGAGTCGGCCGTTACAGGCTCGCCTCAGACTGCCTGCTGACACTTGTCGCCTCACCTCCCTCTGGCATTTTCTCACGCTTCCCACAGCCGAGTCTTTCAACCTGTTGCTGCAAAATGTTGCACTGTTTCCCTGGGTGAGCTCTTCCGGTCCAGTCTTTGGCACAATCATCAGACATTTTGAAAGCTGTTACACTTTTCACGACTCCATTTTGCATTCAGTGTGGTTCTAAAATGTGCCTGCTGCACGTGTATGATTGACCTCGTATGATTTTTACTTCAGGCCTTCATGAGCCTGCACATCAGGGCTGATCTCTCTCTCTCTCTCAGTCCATCTCTCCTCAGTCTTAATTGTGGAAATTCCTCCCTGCCTCCTTGTGTGCGGAACCCAATCTCCATAGCCAGGCTCAAGTACCTTTAATGATCCTACCTTGGATAAAATAGAGGTATTATAGTCCTAACGGCAGTTCTGGCTCTTAAACACTGCCTCCATTCATGTCTGAAACAATCTGATTCCCTCTCTGCCTGCCTATGCCTCCTCTCATTATTCCCTCTTTTTGCAGCAGTGTGTCACCCGGCATCGTGTTTGCCATTTCCCCGACGTCTTTCCTCCTGATGTCTGGACAACTATCGATAATACAAACCGGACAGCAGCGTGCAGCTTTCTCTACCAAGTCGATCTGCAGGAGGAGGCCGCGACCCTTCGCCGTTAAAGGACTGACATCACTGCAAGGTCTGTTTCACTTTCACCCTACATGCTCACAGAATCCTCTGCTTTAGTCCCAACCATGTGACTAAAGCATGATATAACCATGCAGCAACAAATTTAAGGGCTGTGGTTGGCACACCTGTAGCAATTACTAGAATCTCTGCACACTCATTAGCTTGCTAAGCTAAGCTACCTGTGTCACTATACACATGAAAAAAATGTCCTTTTAGCAATCAAATTCAGCTGCTTGTCGATCTGTTGGAGGTGACGTCGACACATTTTTGTCACCCGCCGCTTGATGACATGAAGCCAGGCTGAGTTATCATTATTTTATTCATATTCAGTTTAATAACTGCAGAAATAGAAACATATATGACAGTAAACAGCTTTAGTAGGATCGTGTGAGCAAAGAGAGAAAGACAGATGTTAGGGTTGCGTGCACTGAGGCTGCTTTCACATTAAAAGCCTCATAGTTCGAATCAGATTTCTGTGCACGGCTCATGTTTGTCTTTCTTGTCTCCCACATTTATAATTACCAGTGATCTGCATTAAGACTTGAATCTAACTTCAGTGCAGACTTCATTTGCACATTGATACTCTCACATGTATCATGTCACCAATAACGTCGTAGATAGGTCAATAGAGCCAAAAGCCATGTGCATTCATGTCATATGACCACTCATCAGAAATGTTTAAGACCACATCATGAAGCAACCCAGAAAAGTGAGATTTCTGTCCATAGAAACCTGAAACCAACCGCTCCAGTGTGATAATCTGAAGCCTCTCTCCACCTGCCTCTCAGCTCTTTATAGACATTTTTACAATTTTCAGATTACTGCTGAGGAAGAACAGGAGGCTCTCCTGAGGTCTCCAGAGGTGTCTTTATAATCTGACAAATTAAAAATCATTTCAATTATAAATATAAATAAATAATTCCCTGGAATAACTCGTGGATTAGCCTCTCGTTGTGTTTCTGATCAAGCTTTTGTGCGTTTGTGTGTTAAACAGAACAGACGTCCGTTAATAGCTCCAGTTCCTAAAAAGTTGCTTTGTGATTGTCATGTGACATCTGTGAACTAGTTTCAGTCGGTGTTACCACAGAACATGACAGAAAGGTCAGTACCATGATTCAAAGGTGTGTGTGTGTGTGTGTGTGTGTTGACCTGTGAGTCACTGAGCGCCTCTTCTACTCGCACAAATTACCCAACTGAGAAGAGAACTGACATGATGATACATGCCTGAGCTTGGAAACAGGTGTGTGTGTGTGTTTGTGGGGGGGTACGACAGTAGTAACGTCACAGCTGTGTGTCACTGTATGAATGTGTCTGGCCCCTCCTGGGTTAACGTATAAAAAGACCTGCTCCAGCCTCATCTACACATTTACTCCTGAGGATCTCTCAAGAAAAGACACAACTCTCGGACCTTTGTTTGATTTTTTGGGGACGACCACAAGAAGCTTTCTGAGACATGGTTGCTGCGGGTTTGCAGATGCTGGGCACTGCCCTCTGCATTATTGGCTGGATAGGGGCCATCGTTGCCTGCGCCCTGCCCCAGTGGAAAGTGACGGCTTTCATCGGGCAGAACATCGTCACTGCTCAGACTCAGTGGGAAGGAATCTGGATGAGCTGCGTGGTCCAGAGCACGGGCCAGATGCAGTGCAAGGTTTATGACTCCATGCTGGCCCTCTCTCAGGACCTCCAGGCTGCCCGGGCTCTCATCATCGTCTCCATCCTCACCGGCATCTTTGGCATCCTCCTGGCTCTGGCAGGGGGGAAGTGCACCAACTGTGTGGACGACGACAGGGTCAAGGCCAAAATCGGCGTGGCTTCCGGCGTCATCTTCGTCATCACTGGCTTTTTGTGCCTCATCCCTGTGAGCTGGACGGCAAACACCATCATCAGGGATTTCTACAACCCACTGTTGTTAAGCTCCCAGAAGATGGAGCTGGGAGCTTCGCTCTTCATCGGCTGGGGTGCCGCGGCCCTCCTCATCATGGGTGGGGCACTCCTCTGTGCTAACTGCCCCGGCAAAGATAACTACTCTGCCAAGTACACAGCTCCTCGCTCAACTGCACCCAAAGATTACGTCTGAGGAGCAGGAACGGCCAAGAGACTGGAAAGAGAGACTGGGAACACGGAGTTCTGTTTTCAGTGAGGCTTCTTTGATACTTTCATGTCGAGTTCCAGCTGAGCAGAACAAGAGAGAAGAACCACACCCAAGTCAAAATGCATCGACACACGTGGGACTGAGCGAACACCAATACAGGAACAATGTCTGACTTTGTTCTGTTTTCATTCATTTCCTTTGATTTCATTTTGTTTTTATCATCATTTCATTTGTAAGAGTTCTAAATACACAGCTGTCTGAAACTGTAAATAAAAACTTTTTTAATCAACATTCAATAATCACGTCTGTGCTTTTTCCTTTAAAACATTTAAATAATTTAACTTTGAATCTAAATAAAGCCTCCAAAGACGAGATAAGGAGGACAAAAAAAATAAAAGTTTTCACCATCAATGCACATTATAATCTTATAATCTGTTATCCGTGCAGATAAACACACATCAATAAGTGACATTGTCAGTAAAAATCCAAATAATGCACATTTATTACACAGACGTCTGTGTATTACACTAATTCTGTGCTTTGGCTCGGTGCTGCCTGGGTCATTATTTGTCCAACACTGCCCCCTGCTGTAAAGAAAATAAGCACATCCTGTGTGTGTGTGTGTGTGTGTGTGTGTGTGTGTTGCTCACCTGCTCATATATAAATAAGCTACAGCCTAATTTTTGACATTTGAATTTAGTTCATGTTTATTTTTTGGGGTTTTGTGCTCATGCGAAAACAGTGAAACTTGAACCCACAGTTTTCCTGAAGTTAGCTGCTGGTTGGTCTGTGTGAGGTGATGGTGACACGTTTTGACGCAGCTGGCTGCATTTCAATCTCTGTTGTGTTTATTTCATGAGAGATAACAAGCTCATAGTGGGCAAAGAAGCAAACACATGTAAACAGGTGACTCCAGACTGTGTGCACCCATTGATCACGTCTGATTTAGATTTGGGTTTCTGGACGTTCCCCTTTAAAATGACATGCAGTGTCCTGCATCAGACATTTTGACTTCAGTGTGAATATGGCTGCACCCTGAAGCAGCATGTTGATACTGCACCTCTGTAAGATGGTGGTTAGTTGTTTTATTGTTGGCGAAAGCTGAAACTTGAGTTTAGAAGTTTTCTGAGCCACCATTTTGGGAGAAAAAGCCTTAAAATGAAAGTGTGTTTTGTTTGTGACCTTGAAGCTCTGGATTTCCGGCTGCTCAGCACTACTAGAGGTCACAGGTCTCTGTTTGTGGGTAAACTCTGTCCAGCCAATAGCGGCCGAGCAACGTGGTATCATCCCTCATGTCCTTTTTCCTTCTTCTCACACCCCAGGCCATAAATACCTGCCAGCAGCATCCCGCTTGTTTTTCTTTCTGAATTTCTCTCTGTGAGGACACAAAGCCGACAAAAAATGGTTTCTCAGGGGATTCAGGTCCTCGGGATTTCAATGGGTGTGATCGGCTGGTTCATGGCCATCGTGGTGTGCGCTCTGCCCATGTGGAAGGTCACTGCTTTTATTGGAGCCAACATCATCACGGCTCAGACCATCTGGCAGGGCCTGTGGATGAACTGCGTGGTGCAAAGTACCGGCCAGATGCAGTGTAAGGTGTATGACTCCATGCTGGCTCTGCCTCAGGACCTGCAGGCCGCTCGAGCCATGATCATCATCTCCATCCTGATGGGAATCTTTGGATTGGTCTTGTCAATCGCTGGTGGGAAATGCACTAACTGCATCGAGGAGGAGCGCGCCAAATCAAAGGCCTGCATCCTGGCTGGGGTTTTGTTCCTCATATCGGGGCTGCTCTGTCTGGTTCCGGTCTCCTGGTCTGCCAACACCACTGTCACCGACTTCTACAACCCGCTCCTCCTTGAATCACAGAGGTACGAGTTGGGAGCGGCGCTGTACATCGGCTGGGCGGCTGCTGCCATGCTGCTGATGGGAGGGGGGCTGCTGTGCTGGAACTGCCCACCCAAACAAGAACACCCCCACTACGTGCCCAAATTCACACCGGTGAAGTCATCCTCCACATCCCGGGAATACGTGTGAGATGGGCTTCCATCCTTAAAGGGACTCTCAAAGTCACAGGAAGGGCATCGGAGCGCAAATATCAGGCTGGTTTCAACCTGGTTCCAGCTGAAGGATGAGCTCTGTGTTTGTATGTTTGTCAAAGTGACCCTTCTAAACCTACCTGCATAAACAAATGGCTGCATTCCATTTAGTTGTCTCAGCAGCTGATGGTCACACCTAAATGGAACGAAGCCTTCGTCTGTGTCACCTCTAAGTGTAAATACTTGCTCTGTGTACTTAAACAGAAACTTATTTATGTTGATGCTTCACTTTAAGCTTTGAATTAATGAGGATTTTGATTAATTCAATCAGATTTTTATTGTTTTCACAAAGATCTCCTGTACCTGCCTTCACAACACAACGTGTGTGTGTGTGTATGTATTTTCTGCCTTTGAATGTACATTTTTGTCTGTTGTCACATGTACTGTAAATAAAATATATTGGTACCGAACTATTGTAAGCTTGTGATCAATCAATCACATAATTAAACCTAAAAACCAGCATGACAGATGAGTGATAGAATAATAATTAGATGGATAATTGTCCTATAATCTAAAGAAATACAACCATAGAAGAATTAAAATACAAATTCGGAATAAATGTTAATGAAATAATTAGTGGACACACTAAAAATAAAGATGTAATAAAGTAATAATACTAATAATAAAGTGATGATCTTTGCTTTTTTGTTGCGCTTGTTTATCATTTTGATCAGTTCCCATTCGTCCCGGTCTGAGCTGGTTTCAGCGGTCCTTCCTCCATTAACCCCATCGTCTCTGATGAAAGTGTGTTTTGGAGGTCAGCAGCGAGGCTTTGTTTAAAATGAGTGCCACTCCTCTGTAACTTGAAGAGGAGGAATCCAGTTTAACCAGATGAACTCACCTGAGCACATCCTCCTCCTCCTCCTCCTCTTCCTCATTCTGTGACAAACAACAGGCGACAGAGCCGTGTCCCTCTGAGCCAGACCTGCACCTCTCTACCAGCATCTCTCTCTTGCCCCTTCACCATGGGGAGGATTGGCAAGGAAACAACAGCTCAGATCATCAGCTTCATCGGCCTGGTTGGGGTGGCGGTGACCAGCGGGGTCCCCATGTGGAGGGTGACCACCTACATCGGAGCCAACATTGTGACGGGCCAGATCGTGTGGGACGGCCTGTGGATGAACTGCATCATGCAGAGCACGGGGCAGATGCAGTGCAAGCTGAACGAGTCCGTGATGAGGCTGTCCAGGGACCTGCAGGCGGCCCGGGCGCTGGTCATCATCGCCCTGGTCTTCGGCTTCATCGGCTTCGTCATCACATTTCTTGGAGCCAAATGCACGGGGTGTATGAAGAGCGACTCCTCCAAGGCCAAGGTGGTGATCATATGCGGCTGCCTCATCATTTTGGCTGCCGTCCTGGTCCTGATCCCCGTCTGCTGGTCTGCAGCCATCACCATCACAGACTTCCAGAACCCTCTGACCATCGAGACGCAGAGGAGGGAGTTAGGAGCCTGCATCTACATCGGCTGGGGCTCTGCTGCAGTTCTCCTGCTCGGTGGGATCATCCTGACCACTTCATGTCCTCCTCAGAAGCCCATGTACGGATATCCAGGCTACCCGGCAGCACCAATGTACCCGTACACGGGGCCAAACCCGGCGACATACGGCCCCGTGTACGCGCCTCCGTCCAGCGTGCCATACACGGGGACCTACGTACCCAGCAAACCATACGCAGCGCCGGGCACATACTCTGCAGCGCAGTTCATCTAAAAACAGAGGCGTCTGCAGGAACTTTATTAGCAGTTAGAAAGTTGAACTTTGTGTTTCACAACATTTGTGAAATGTAGAATTCACCTTTGAAATCTTTATGAAATGGACACTGTGCCATGAAAGCCGAGCTCACTGTCACTGTATTTATGTCTTTGTCACAATGAGCTGATTTTGTAAATAAAATGATTTGTTTCATGTTCTGTATTTTGAGATCATTCAAAAGAATAAAACCTTTATAGTATTTCCACTCATCTCTTTGTTTTCATTGTATTCATGAAGATGAAATATCAGCAGCAAAAATAAGACAATTCACATATTTTAATAAATTAATTACTGTGTATTTTCATAATAAAACCACATGGTGCTTTTCATCAGCAACGATTAGTGGACTATACTTTCATTTCAATAGATTGATAAAGTTGGATGATCAAACTACTAGAATAATTGGAGGCTCCTTTTCCTTCAGGTCTTCCTCGTCATAGTTTTGTCTCTCTATCTGTTTCAGTGTCTTTCTGCTGGTCTCTCTCAGATCAACATGCTGACCATGCATCCAGCCCTCTGACAAACCTGGTGTCGACATGTTGTTTTCTATGTAGAGTTAATCTGAACAACATATCAGCTAAAATACAAATAAATACAACACACAGATTTTCAGCAGCCTGTCATGTTTGTCCTATGCAGTGGTGGAATGTAACTAAGTATTTGTACTTCCTTACTGTACTTAAGTAATTTAGTTTTTTATGTATTTATACTTTACCTAAGTAAAAATAATTTACTTTATACTTTTACTCCATTACATGTTGAGCTGTTACCTGTACTTTCTCCTCCACTACAGTTCTACAGTGTCTGTAGTTCCTTGTTCCATGTGATGAACACAGTGCTGGACTGATGTGAGGTCAGACTCTGCATGGAGGTGGTGTCACGCTGCCAGCTGTGTTTCTATAATGAGCCTCAGTCATGATGCCGGTGCTCTGGCTCAGTTAGCTAACTAGTTAGCTGCTGTCTGCTAACACAGGTCCATCCATTAATGTCTGATTAACATGAATCATAACATGAATCTACAGCAGGAACACTGACACAGTAAACATGCTGAATGCCTGTTATCAGCAGCCTCTCTGTTCACTTGATGCCCACAGCCTGCCTCATGACACACAGACCTGTCCATAGCTGCTTCTGGACTGAACATGTACATTAACTACACATTTTAATTTTAATTTGAAGATGATTTATTTGATTATTTTAACCTGTTCAGATCCATTACAATATAAATCAATAATATATATTCGTCGAGTGAGTACCTTTAATTTAAATACTTTAAGTACATTTAAAAGTACTTAAGGCTTTTACTTAAGTAGTATTTTATTGGGGTATATATTCTGCTGGGTAATTGTAACTTCCTCCACCACTGGTCCTTTGTCATGTCTGCTGTTTATTGCATGTGTTTCTCTCTCTTCCATCCTGTCTGTCCTGCTCAAGGTGTCTTCCTGTTAAAAGGGAGTTTTTCTTGGTACTCACTGCTTACTTCAGCTCTGGGTTTCTCTGAAGTGACCTAGAGACAATTTTAATTTTTAAAAGGTGCTATTATATACATTAAACTGAAGGACCTGAATTTTGACATCCGGTGAAACCATGTTGTTGTTTTTAAAAAAAGCTGAAACCAGTGACTGGACCTGACGTCCCACTAGCCGGACCAATCAAGCGTTTGGCATTGTTTGAATGAGGCATGTGTTCACAGAACTCATTTACATAAAGACTGACACTATCTCGTCGAAACTACACCTAAGTCTGCATACGGATAAAGTGAAGAATCTGGTCGGGCAGGTAAATCACTGAAGTGTGATGGTTTCAGGTCAGAGGCGGATGGGCATTCTGACTCCACCTTCAACACAGACCTACTTATAACTGAGAGCAACATGCCTCAGTCTTCATTCTACTTTACAACCAAAGCTGATCTTCTTCTGGAAGCTTCGACTCCTCTGCTGGACTCATCATGGTGTCAATGGGACGACAGATGCTGGGCTTCAGCCTGGCCATTTTCGGCTTCCTGGGGGCCATCATCGTGTGCGCCCTTCCTATGTGGAAGGTCACGGCCTTCATTGGAGCCAACATCGTGACAGCGCAGACCATCTGGGAAGGCTTGTGGATGAACTGTGTGATGCAGAGTACGGGCCAGATGCAGTGTAAGATCTACGACTCACTGCTGGCTCTGCCCGAGGATCTCCAGGCCGCCAGAGCCCTCGTGGTCATCTCCATCATCGCCGCTGTTTTTGGGATCATCCTGGGCATCGCTGGAGGCAAGTGCACCAACTTTGTTGAGGAGCCTCGCGCCAAAGCCAGGGTGGCCATCACTGCTGGGATCGTCTTCATCATCGCCGGCGTTCTTGTCCTGGTCCCTGTGTGCTGGTCTGCTCACACCATCATGAGAGATTTCTACAACCCCATCCTGACCGACGCCCAGAGGAGAGAGCTGGGCGCCTCGCTCTACATCGGCTGGGGCACGGCTGGCCTTCTCATCCTGGGCGGTGGCCTCCTCTGCAGCTCATGTCCACCCAACGACAGCCCCGAGTATCCAGTTAAGTACGCCCCAGCCAGATCCACAGCCACCAGCCGGGCCTACGTCTGAGAGCTCCAATCTACTGAGAGAGACTGCAAATTCTTTTAGTTTTCTTCACATATCGCCTTCATTCTGAGTTCCTGGCGCCAGTTTGTGTGAGAAATTCAGAATACTTTGTTAGAGATGAGAGAGAGGACGCTCAGGACCGAGATGTGGTCGGAAAACCTTCCAGCAGACATCATTACTGGACTGAATGAGACCTATTTAATGTTATGCTTAAACTGAATTATGAAACTGATGAAAAAGTTTGATGGCAACACTGTACAGAACCTCTGTGTGAATTTATTGTATAGGATTATATGTGACGATTCTTTTTGTTTAAATGACAGCTTTATACACTGATATAATAAAAACATGTACTCACTGATCTTACCCTGTCCAAGCGTGCTTTTAGATCACACACAGTTCCACACAGTGTTTCTACATTCACACACTTAATTTAAAAAAAAAGAATGCAGTGACAGAAAACGGTAAAAAAAACAACATCCTTCAGTTTGTTTAAAGTTTTCAAGCAAACGTTAAACTGGTCTGACCAGTTCCACTGCATGAACTGTCAGTGAAGTGTGTGTGTGTGTGGGATGTCTGAAACTACCACACACACACACACTCAATGTAAAAGTCTTTGCACATATTTGAATAATGTTATGTGGGACGTTCTTTTGTTCCTGTTTAGCCCTATGAGAGATAGCAGTGTGTCCACACCCCGTCTCTATGACAGCAGCTGCTTCGCTGCTCTGTGACACACAATTCTTGGTATTTGGTATTTCTTCTGAGAGTCTACAAAGAAACAACGTCATGTTAGAGGTGGTAATTTTATTCTATCTCACACATTCAGCAGAGAAAGAGTGAAAAAAATATACAGTCATAAATTTATACATACATTTTATTTGTTTAAGACCTCATCTTACAATAATAATATCTAGGTGCTTTAAAAAAAACAGCCTGGTCGCCTAGCAACCAGTTCAGAAAAAACTCCCTTTTTAATAGGAAGGAACGGTGAGCCCTGAGCCCTGCTGTTGTTTTCAGTTGTTATAAAAAACAAAGGCCACATTTTGTTTCCAAAAACGTTTTCCATAAAGACGACATTGTTTCAGTAAATGTGTGCGTCCACAAGTTTCCACAAAAAAGCCACTGAAAACGCTGCAGTACATATGCCAGGCCTGTTAGTGGCGCTGTAACGTTACCACACCAAAAACAGAAAAGAAGCACACAAAAACTGGTTTGTAAACCAAAAATTATGGTTTTTATTTTATTATTGTTGGTTAAATCTACCGCTATCGACAGGTTAGACTGAACACTGGGCAGGTCAGAGGTCAACATGGAGGCAGAGAGACAGAGAGCGAGGACACACCGTTAATCACATCACATACAGGATTAGTATCACTAGCAGTGCTAACATTCTCATTAGTCATTGTTTCAGTCGGGTGATGTTTTTTCATTGACAGATAATTTTAACTCTGAGACCGCAGCTCCAGACATGTGTCAGTGTGAAGTCATCTGCATTTTGTCTCTTTATTTGGGGGCATTGTTTATTGTTGATACTACTTAGAGCTAGAGGAAATTACCTTTGCATTACAAACAAGACGTCAGCATAGCGCAGCAGGGTGTGTGTCACTGGTGTGAACTGGTGTGAAACACACCCTGCTACCTCCACCATCACATTCCTCTAAGCTGGCCTCCGCCATCAGAAGGTGCCCTAACCTGTTATATTTAATGATGATGAGTAAGAGATGTCAGAGTACACAGTGACACACATATCAACACAGCTCAAAAAACACCGAGACATATATTTAAATTAAAAACACAAGAAGGAGCTGAAAGAATCTGCAGTTTATTATTAGGTTAGAAATGTAATCCCTGTTGGCCTTGAAGCTGCAGTGATGGTGTCACTCTCCTCTCCTCAGCTTACAAACTGTTGCATTTTCTGTTTGCAGAGTGTAACAGTTTTCATCTCCATCCAGAAGAATAATTGAAATCCCAACCTTTATTGTCTCCACACACAAAGAATCCTGCACAGCTGGTATTCGTTGGCTGAGGTTCTAATATGTCTTCAGTAGTTTGGCTTTCATGCCTTCCATTCTTCGTCTTCTTCAGATGCATACATACACACACCTGGTAATATTCTGCCAGAGACGCTCAGAGAGAGAGAGGAGACGATGGCTTCCATGGGGATGCAGATGCTTGGCTGCGCCATGGCTCTTTTTGGCTGGATCGGGGTGATCATTGTCTGCGGTGCTCCCATGTGGAGGGTCACAGCCTTCATTGGCAGCAACATCGTGACAGCGCAGACCATCTGGGAGGGCATCTGGATGAACTGCGTGGTGCAGAGCACGGGCCAGATGCAGTGTAAGGTCTACGACTCCCTGCTGGCTCTGAGCCCAGACCTCCAGGGGGCCCGCGCCCTGGTGGTGGTCTCCATCGTCACAGGCATCGCAGGGCTCCTCATCGCTTTCGCTGGAGGAATGTGCACCAACTTCATTTCGGAGCAGAGGGCCAAGGCCCGGGCCTCGGTGGCAGCAGGTGTGGTGCTGATCATCAGTGGGATCCTCTGCCTCGTCCCTGTTTCCTGGACTGCCAGCATCATCATAAGAGACTTCTACAACCCCGCGCTGGTGAGCGCCCAGAAAAGAGAGCTCGGAGCCTCTCTGTACATCGGCTGGGGGGCAGGGGCTCTGCTGGTTCTAGGAGGGGGGCTTCTGTGTGCAAACTGCCCCAGGAAGGAAGATGATGCCCCGTCAGTGAAGTACCTCATAAATAAGTCTGGAGGAAACAGCAAAGAGGAGTCATTTCCATCTTCCATACCGACTAAGACATACATCTGAAGGATCTGAAGGCAGCAAAGGATCATGAGGACTGTTTGTGTTTATCCTCAACAAATAAAAGAGGCTTTACTTGTTCAGTAAAATAACACAAGACGACCTACAGTGAAGGAAATCTGCACTTTGAACGAAGCAGCTCCCTGCCTGAGATTTCTTTTCTTTTGGTAGTGAGCATGTAAAGTTAATATTATATATTATATTATATTGTTTTGGTGTGGAAAGCGTGGGTTTTAGTTGAAAAATACTTTTTAAAATTGCACTTTGTGTTGTTTTCCACAATAAATGACAGTTGATTGTATGTTTTTTTTCCTCTGGTGATATTTATTTTGAGAATACGCCTGTGGTAAATGAACCCTGACAAAACCTGTTTGGCAGGTACTTACCAGAGATCATAATCAAGGGAGGGGGAGGCACAGGTGGCCGCCTGCACTTGAAGGCTTCCTTCATGCCTTAGGGTATCAAAGAGAGTAAATGTGTGACAAAAGACTTGATTTAGATTTGCATCATCTTTATTTTTCACTTTATTTTAAAAGAAAGGTTTAGATTTTGAAATGATGACAGCTTCCAGGTGAACAGTTCAGGCTGCGGGTCAGAGTGAAACCAGGTCAGATTGTTTCGATGATGTAACAGGAAGTGTCTGAACAGCCCGTTCAAACCAAAACGTGACCAAAACGACCGTGCTCAAACGTATCATATACTCATCATGTAAATCGTCACACATCAAGTTTGCAAGACCATTATTTTATTAATAAGCCAATTGATTACTAATTACAAACTAGTGTGAGAGTCATGATAATGACCCCTTTTATTATATAAAAAGAAAATGAAACCTTTAATTCACCAAACTTACATAACAAACACACAACATAGAAATCAACAAGCAAACAGGGACAGTGTGAGTCAGTGGTGGTTAACAAAACATAATGACATTGACACTTGATCACAGGCAGGCATGAGGGGAGTTCAGGGCTAGGGAGGGGGGTGTATGAATATCTTCATTCAAGCTTTAATTAAATCTTCAGAGCATCCTTCAATGTTCATTTTCACTATGACCTTGCAGTATTTGTAATTTGTTGGTCAGATCTAAAGTACTTCAAAGTATTTATCATGTTGATCTTCTGTGACATGCTGCCCCCTGGTGGCTGTGTGTGTGAGTGTGTGTCTCCATGGCTAGAAAATCCCTAAATATTTGTGCAATGACATCACTTAGAAAGAAGAAACAACCACAGCGTTGTTAAAAACACCTCTGTGATCTGCACTGTGTCTCTGTCAACGTTTATCTGTCTTTTCTTCCCATTAAATGAACATTATTCTGAACCCTCTTAACGTCCCTCTGAGTAAAGGTCCTGTGTGTTTTTGCAGGAGTCTGCCCGGTCTGCCATGGCTCTGGAGGAGCTGGGCATCAGTCTGTCCATGGTGGGCGTCGCTGGGACCATCCTGATCTGCGCCCTGCCCATGTGGAAGGTGACGGCGTTCATTGGCACCCACCTGGTGGTCATGCAGGTGTTCTGGGAGGGCCTTTGGATGACCTGTGTGAGCGAGTACACGGGCCAGATGCAGTGCAAGCTCTACGACGCCCTGCTGGACCTGTCGCCTGACCTGCAGGCGGCCCGGGGCCTCATATGCATCAGCCTGGTGCTGGGATGTCTGGGATTCCTCATCTTCCTCCTGGGAGCCCGCTGCACCAACTGCATCAGCCACCCTCACATTAAGGCGAGGGTGGTGCTCAGTTCCGGGGCCATCTTCTGCCTGGCATCCCTCACCACCATAGTGGCTGTTGCATGGACAGCCAACTCCATCATCAGTGATTTCCACAACCCTCGAGTCCCCGAGGTGCTGAAGAGGGAGCTCGGAGCAGCCATATACATCGGCTTTGTCACATCTGGGCTGCTGTTCTGTGGGGGGGCCATTCTGTGCACGAGGTGTCCTCCACAGAGGGCCAGAAAGTTCCACTCTGGTGGGTACACACAAGCCAAGACGCACACACACAGCAGCTACGCCATCAAGAACTATGTGTGAGGCCTAAACACACACACACCAGGGTGTGTGTGTGTAAGCACTCAACACCCAATCATGTATGTTATCTATCAGCCCACAGAGATCTGTTCAGATACACGGAAGGTGTGTTTGTGTGTTTTCTTTGTGGTCTTTAAAGTAGAACATTTTAGAAATAGTATTTTCAGTGTTTAAAGGTTGTGTACGTGTGATTTGTGTCTTCAAAATAAAGACAGTAAATAAAAGCCATGCCTAATATGAGTCACTGTTGTTGTTCTCCACCCAGTAGCCCCACAGAGGTATTCGCTTACACTCCTACTGACACAACCGACCTCTTTCAATCAAGTTTCCTCTCGGCTCCATGGCCAAAGATTTAGAGCACAGTGGAATCTTTGTTTTCACTTCCACGCAGAAACTAGGAGAAAGGGATTGTTTTGAAACCATGGCAGAGCAAACAGAGGGATTTCCCTCCTCCACCCCTTCTCCACCCAGCTGTGCCTTCTTTTCAAGAATCCCAGAGAACTGGTTTTCACTCTCTGAACAGACATGCAAAGCAGACTGACACACATTCAAATTGTCTCTGCCTCACACATGAACACACACGTTAAAACAACACCCCACCCCACAGCGCTCCGCTGCCAGCTGTTTCTAGTTAGGCAGCCGGGTCTGCAGTGAAGAGGAGGAGGAGGACGAGGCCGGCCGGAGTTATGGAGCGGCAGCTGGAGCTCGCTGCCCTCGGTCTGGCTGTCACAGGGTGGCTGTGTGCCATCCTCACACGCTGCCTGGCCCTGTGGAAGGTAAGCGGCACCCTGGACAACAGCACAGCCACTCTGCCTGCCTACTGGGATGGGGTGTGGCTGGAATGGGATCACTGGGACTTGGCCCACGATGGCAGCCTGCACTGCTCCTTCTACCAGTCTCTCCTGTCTCTTTCTGGAAGTTTTCGTACATGGAGAGCCCTCATCATGGCCGCCATAGGAGCTGGGGCCTTTGCGTCAGTGATCGGAGCAGCGGGGTTGGTGTGGTTCCCCAGGCGTGGACAGATCAAAGTGTTTTCTGGTAGCCTCTTTGTATTGTCTGGGATCCTGCTGCTAATTCCTGTAGCCTGGACGTGCCATCACACCAGTCAGCCACTGGAGGGGGTTGTGCTGCTGAAGAGAGACTGGGGACCTGCTCTGTACCTGGGATGGATCTCCTTTGCCTTGATGCTGGTCTGCGGGGTGTTTCTCAACACCAGGTGCTCCAACACTGAGGCGCAGCCCGAAGTGGGCCGGTACCCGAATCAAGAGGAGGAGGTGAACCACCCGCTGAGTCGCATCAACAGGACTGCACTCACACACAGCCAGTACGAGCGCAGATCAGAGCCCATCTGAGAGGACTGTGGTGGGATGTTTAAGAGTGTGAGTGACTAAAGTGGAATGAACATGGCTGTGGGTAGATTTGACAGCTGAGCAGACACATGCAGCACATGTTGGTTTAACACTGGTTTAACCAGGAATGAAATCACCACTAGAAATATGATGAATGTTATTGATCAGAAGTGGGAACGACTTTGATTAGGCATCTTATTTTACTTCTACTGAAGCTGCATTTTTATTGGTGCGCTGTTTTACATCCAATCATCATCACAATTCAAAAACCACTGTGGAATTTAAATACTTGACACTACTGTAATGTCCTCAATGTGTTTTATAATGATCCTGTACCTGCGTTGCTCTACATTAGAGCAAATGCAAGAGTAACACTGTGAAATAAAGTAACACAGATGATTTACATATACACATTTACATAATTTGACCTTAGTTATTTCATAATTCTGAAACATATTTAGAGGAAAGAGGAAGAGCAGCCACAGTAGGCTTACAGAGTGTTTTTAAATAGGCTGCAAACTTGGCTGGACAATTAGATCAGAGCATACAGATGGTGCACAGCAGATGTCAAAGATGAAATCTGACCGAAAATATGTAAATATGTTATTTATTTTGTAGAAGAATTGAAGAATCCTTCAAATTAACTTGATAAAATGACTATTTAAGTGGCCATTTTGGAGTTGTTTCTTTATTTCCTTGAGAAAATACGACAATAATTCTAAAATAAAAACTTTTTAGTTGAATTTCACGTTTAATGTTACGAAACACATTTTTATGTTTCACTTGTGTATTTATATATATAAATATGTATATATATATATATATACACATATACATCATGGGTTTATAAGCTGTACAGAAAGGAATTTAAATGCAGGTTTTAAATGTAAATAGTCCAGATCTGAGCTCTGACCCCAGTGGAAAAGCAAAAGAGAAATAAAATGTTGAAGATTTATTTGCTACACAGCAATTTCACTCATTATAACAGAATACATAGTATTGGTTAGAGACTGTATCCATAAGATCAGAGTATGATGGCACACAAAAGCTGGTGGAAGTTAGACACAGATATCCAAATCTTCCTCTCATTTCCAGAAGTAATAAAAAAATAAATAAAAGAGATTACTGGTCAGAGTTTATATTTAGGTAATAATGATAAACAACATACCATCCTCCTACCAAACTTGTCTCAGTCAAATTAATCCTTTAAATATAGTTGCTAATGGCTGACGTGTTCGTTGTTTGTGTGCCACTGTGAAGCGTGTTAGTGTGGATAAGGTGCAAGGTCCTGACAGTCTGGGTTACTAAAATTTCTCATCTCCCTCCTCCACATCCTTCAGACTCAGAACCTCCAGGGAACCTTTGCCTTTAGTCTCGCAGCGTATCAGCTCATCAATCTCCCTGAAGCAGCCGGGATCCACCAGACACACCTTAAG
Source organism: Parambassis ranga (assembly GCF_900634625.1). Taxonomy (NCBI): domain Eukaryota; kingdom Metazoa; phylum Chordata; class Actinopteri; family Ambassidae; genus Parambassis; species Parambassis ranga. The sequence continues at coordinate 20,984,316 of NC_041033.1, forward strand.
GGTCAGGACAGAAAACAAAAGGGTTAATCCAGATAAGACATGAGAGACATCATAAACAGGAAAGGGTAAAAAAAAACTGGTTTGTCACCATTTCCAGCTCCTCATCAAAGTCCTCGCTCTCCACGACCTGCAGGAGCGGCTTCAGCTTCTCCTTCAGCCTCTTGCCCTCTTTGGCTGGCAGTACCAGCCTCAGCCTCATGTGGGCCCTCTGAATGTCCATGGTCTCCTTCAGCTGCCGGATCACCTCCAGAGCCTGGGAACAGCAGGACAGATCAGTTTGACAGCGTCGGAAGGTCAATACTATAAAGGAGGAGACTGTTAATAACGATGGTGTGTAAGCCAAGCGTTTCCTGACCTGCTGCTTCGTGCTCTTAGTGGTCTTGACAGAGTAGTGGATGTCCTTCATCGCTCGCTCTATGAGGTTAACTGTGTACGGCCTCTTGGTGCCAGGGTTGACGCATTTTTCCGCCACAATCGTTGCAATGTCCCTGAACATCGTCTCCAGCTGAGACTGCCGTTCCTTGTCGGACACTTGAAGCTCTCCTTTGGTCAAAATCTGTCCAAAACAAAACAAAACAACAAATGAAACATACGTTAAACAAAGAACATTCAGATGAGGATAACAGTGTAGATATTTTAGTTATTTTTTTACCTGTTTACAGATTTCTGTCTGATCATCTGTTCCAAAAGCTTTGGTCAAGTCATCCTTCTTTGCCACCTGACCTTTGGACACATTAACAAACACAGAGTGTGTCTGCAAAACCTCATCCAGGTCTTTCTCTCTGGAACAAAACACAGTGGCATTAAACTCAAGAGATTTGTCAATTTTAACACACGTAATTCAGAGAACGTGTAATAACATCGCAGTAAATGTTTATCTAAACGTTGTGGGCGTTGACGTTTAATGTAACTTACGCTCCAGATCTCCAGCTCATAACTTTATTTTTGTAACAGGCGATTTCAAAGCGCTTCCCTCCTTTCTTCATCCGCACCACCGCCACATTCGTCAGCCGGATTTGATTTGTCGGCGTAAATATCGACATATTTGTGATAAAAAAACACAGAAAACTGTGTCCAACGTGCCAAAAACAATACGCTGTCAGAGCGCAGCGCAGTTCGTTTCTTCCGAGTGTGCTTTCAAACAGTGTCCGCCGTGGAACAGCGACAGTGAACTAAGGTTCCGCTTTCTGTTCACGGCTTTAACGGCTCTACATTAAATGTAGCTGTCTTATCAGTAGGAAGACATAATTGTATTTTAATTGTTTTTAGGATTTATTTTTGTTGATTTTTATCTTTAATCGCGTTGTTTGAATAATACATTTGCTCTATTAAAGAATACAAAACATCAATGACATTCAAAATGAACGTCATACGCAGCGGGCATATTTAAACAAAATTCAAACCTTATTATTTTAATTTAGAATTATAATTTAATCGTGTTAACGGCTGTCTGCGCTTGACCACTAGTTATTGGAACACAGACGGAACACTGAACTACACTTCCCAGGATGCTCTCCGGCCAAACAATATGGTTGCACACAGCACCAGTGGATCAGGATTGTGTGTTTTTATGTAGCGTCTACACTTAGCAGCGATGCTGAGTTTGTTCCTTGTTGTTGTGCTTTTCACAAGTCACGGCTCTACGTCGGATACTAAAGGTGAACTTTTTAAACATGTTTACGGCAGCTGAAAAGCAACTTTATGTGATGTTTTAGCTCAGGGTCGTGGCCCTACTTGCTAGCATGCTTAGCTAACCATTAAACCGCCTTTTATTTCCTGCAGGTGATCCTGCTGTCTTAGTACACGGTGCTGTGTTAGCATAAGCTACTACTGTTACTACTTAATATGCATTGTTTTTATTCCTTCAGTATCACACGATGCCCATACACACAGCGAGAATTATCTCATGCTGATATGGCACAACAGGCTGTACTTGTATTCAGCTGCTGCCCTGGTCTTTGGGATTTGGTTCTCCCTGAAGGTGGCGTTAAAGAAGGTGAGTTGAAAGTTGTGGATGCTGTAGGCCATTTACACTACTGTCCTAATAAATCTCTAGGTTAGTGCTGTTCTCTTTGGTGGCTGCTGGGACTTTGTATTCAGCCTCTGCATGCCATGTTGTCATATTTTAATTTTTGTGCATTTAAAGTAAGCTCCACCTGCCAGACTGCACAACATGCATTTGTTGTCTGCCTCTGTATGTTTGTAGAAAAGCATCGCTGAAGATGTGGCCAGCTCGTCGGTCCAGAAAGCTGCAAAGAAAAGCACCTGTTCTGACAGAGACGCCGAGGTTTATGTGTCAGGAGTCAAAATCTTCTATGGATCACAAACTGGAACTGCAAAGGTACAGATACATTTACTGAGAAGGTAAATGCTGTTTGTGATGTTAACAGATGAAGCTCACCATGCTTCAGTTTACTTAGTCCATTAAGTTTGTGGTTAAAAAAGCTTCTAGCTGACAAGACGATGATGTAGTGAAATACTGTAAGAATAAAATGCACAAGTGCTAAAATTTAGAAACAAGAATGGACAATATAAAAACTACATTTATTTAATCTCTGGCAACAAAATCTAAATTCCACTAGTTTCACAAAAGTGTGATTCAGCTCAGAGCTGTGCAGAGTGGCCTACAAACGTTTAACCTTTCTACAAAAACGAAATTGAAATCTAATATCTGAGAGATCTGAAAAGCATCATTCATTTGTTTCAGGGTTTTGCAAGTGGGCTGTCAGAGGAGGTGAAGATCTTGGGTTTGCCTGCTGAGGTGATTGACATGAAAGACTACGACCCAGACGATCAACTTGCTGATGAGGTAAGGAAAAGCCTGCCTTTATTTTTGACACTGTGTGAATGAATGTATTTAATGCGTTGCAGCTCTGTGAAGCTCCTCTGGGGTGTTAATTAAATCTCTAAAATGTAACTGCAGCAAACGGAGACCTGGAGATGTGAAATTAATTAAAGCAAAATAAATTACAAGAGTTTTATTCTAACAACAAACAGTACAGTAAGCTTTAACCCAGCCTTCACTGGTTCAGACAGCCGGTGCAGAGCGCAAATATGCTCCACTAACCCTTCTCCACTGAGGAAAGGAGGATTATTTTCACTCTTTTATGTTTTGTTTGGCTCCGGCTGCTGTGTGTACCATCCTGAGGGGGTGTGTTGGATATAGGTGACTGTACACAGCAGAAAGGAAAGTGTGTATTTATTCAACAGGACGCTGATACAGTTATCACTGATAGAAAATCTCCATATGCGGTATGGCTGCAGGCTTCAGTCGCTTCCCCAGACAGAGCTGAAGCAGCTGTTTTGTTTGACAGTTTGGGTATGAGATAAGAGACTCATCAAACAGCGTATTATACTATAATGTTTTTCCTGAGGTTAAAATTCTTTGTGCTGTTGTTAAAGAAAGACATTTTGTGTTCTTAAATGTTGTCTTGTTTTTTGTTTGTCCTTTGTGTGCAGTCTGTCAGTAAGTCTGTCTGTGTGTTCCTGGTTGCCACCTACACTGACGGACAGCCCACAGAGAACGCTGAGTGGTTCTGCAAGTGGCTGGAAGAGGCCTCCACCGACTTCAGATACGGGAAGACCTACCTTAAAGGCCTCCGATATGCCGTGTTTGGTCTTGGCAACTCTGTCTATGTTGGCCACTATAATACGGTAAGACGTGGTTTTCATATTAAAATCCCACTAGCACCACTTTATGACCAAATAGCCATGTCTTTCCTCCAGGTGGGTAAAAATGTGGACAAATGGCTGTGGATGCTGAGCGCCATGCGGATCATGACCAGGGGGGAGGGTGACTGTAATGTGGTGAAGAGCCGTAATGGGAGCATTCAGGGAGATTTCCTGGCCTGGAAGGTGAAGTTCCTGAAACGCCTCCAGGCTCTGGCCAAAGGGGAGAAGAAGAGCTGCAGCGGAAACTGTAAGAAAGGAGGTTCCTGTAAGAACAAAAAGAAAGAGAGACAGGAGGAGGAGGAGGAGGAGGAGGAGAAGACTGACGTACAGAACAACAGCTCAGAGGTAAGGACAGATGTTTAGATCGTATAATGGCACACTTTAAAAAGCGACCTGTCTCGGTCCAGTTGATTAAATGATTTGTTGATCTTTGCTTCTCATGCCTTGTCTGCCAGCAATTAAAAGAAGCAGAAGGAATGAAAGCAACAGATCCAGCCAGTTAAACTAGGCCAAGAACAAAACCCTTAATCTCTAGAGTTGCATCCTTTGAAGCACACAGCCTTCAGAGGACCAGGTGCAACCAGCCATGGCTGGTTCATGGCAGATCCACCTGTTCGTCCATTTCCTGTATGCACTTGATGCACATTGTAGTCTTGAAATTGGAGTCTGTCTGAAATACGGCCTCTAAAGAATGTACCTCCTACATTGAGACACAGCTAGGATGTTAATCACACATGTAATTTACATCTGTTGGCTTTTGAAACATTCAGACGTCATGGACAAAGCTTACAACATGATTTGAGTACCATCTGTTGTCGCACTTTAATATGACACCATTGGGCTGCAGGGTTGAGTGGGCGGTCAGTTAGTGTGGCCAAGGATACCTCGAAACATGGTCTGAGAGATGGGATCTCAAGATGGCCACAGTGTGTTACACCTGTTCGGTTATCGATTACCTATGCAGGTGTGAATAAACTGCTATTACCTAGCGTTAGACTTCAGGCTCACCCCTTGAATACAAGGAAGCCGGTAAAGAGGATTACAGGGAGAAATGGTGTGTGTCCAGCTGATATCTTATTAGGAAAATGTCCCCTGGTTCATGATGTCTCTTTCTGACATTACAAGGGCACTTTAGATAGGGCAGGCAGTTCTTGTCACAGGAGTCTGAAGCAGACTCCTGGGGCTGAGGGCCTCATGCTGCACTCCTCTAATGAAGTGATTTATATCACAAAAGGCCTCCAACCCACTCAGGAGTGTTACTCCTTGTATCATCAGTAGTACCAGTGGTTTAATGTAATACTCTGCAAGGCTCACGTGAAATGTGTCATTTCAGTTGGCGCCGTCCATCTTATCAGCATTATATATATATATATATATATATATATATATATATATATACACACACTAACAGTTTTCATATGCATCACAGCGCACACAGATGATCAGTTGTCATGGTAGCGGGCACCTCAGAGCCAACTCTAGCTGAGACTTCCTCCCCTCTGACTGCAACACTCAGCAGAGGTGATATTCAGCCGGAACTGAGAGTAGAACTATGAACTGTGGCGAGGGGGACGATCGTCCTGATTTATCTATATACGCACACTTGGGCCCAAGCTCGGACTCTGTTGGCTGCTTAAACATCATAAACATGTATATGGTGTTCCACAGGCAGCCTGGGGGGAGCTAACAATGTACAATAAATGTGTTCCGTCTCAGCACACTCACTCAATCATGGCCAAGTTTGAATTGGTTATGAGTTGGAACATATGTAATTCTCTCTACTTTAGAGAATCATTAACGTTTCCCACTCAATCATCATCGTCACTGTTTCCTTGACCCTTTTCTTCTTGGTGTTTTACTCCTGTCTGTTTCCTTCAGGAGGAGCTGATAGACTCCAGCAGTGAAGAAGAAGAGTCTGACCTCCAAGATGAGAAGAAAGTCGTCGACATGGAGGATCTAGGCAACATCATGAGCAGTGTCAAGAAAGCAAAGGTCAGGATGACGCCATTGTTTAATGCATATACTTCTTTTTTTTTACATGACCGTGATAAGCTGCAGAAAACTCAGGCAGTCATGAGAAGCTTTATATTTCCTCCTGTAAATAGGAGATGAAGCACTTAACCGTCTGACTCACAGTGATACATTTATGTGGTTGTTGAATCATTTAAATTGGAGCTCCAGTGTCATCATCCACCAGCTCTATTTTCAGCGTTTCCGTGTAAAGGTCTGTAAACAAGCGCTTTCCAAGCATTAAGCTTCCACCACCTTCGTCCAATATATCTGTGTTCAGTGAACAGATTGAAAAAAAAAAATGGTGTCAGTGAAGGAAAAAAAATGGCAGATGGGTTGATAGACACCAGACCCCAGCGGACGAGAAGTGGAGCCTTGCGTAATAGCAAGGACGCCCACTTCACAGACTTATGAGTGACTCAAGAAAGGCAGAGAAATAATGAGAAGGAAGAGACATAATCAGTCTGCTGTTACGGGCTGTCGTATCATACGAGGCAGAGAAGTGAGCATTTAGGAGTGAAGGAAATGTTAGGGAGGGATAATAATGTTCCTACAGGTTTAATGTTGCTCTAACAAAGGGAGAAATCAAAGAAAGCATCCACAGGCGACCAGCACGTTTCCACCTTTTCAGCAAAGAAAGCTCGTCTTCTGTCGTTCAGTGAACTGTGGGCTAGCTAATGAGTGTAGCTGTTTTTAATCTTCATTATTTTCTTCTAGAAAACATCTGTTCTATCATTGTTCTTGATCCACTTATCTACATTTTTACCTGCCTAGAGCGGAATGAGAAAAGCATATTGAAACTGGTCCAGTGAAGCCTTTCAGGCTGCTGTGGGCTCTTGTACTGCTTACTATATTCTTTCCAAGTTTATGAGATGCATGATTATGCCACTTTCTAAGATCAAATAATTGTTGTAACGCCTTTGGGTTAAGCCGAAAGGATTCGAGGAACTTTTATTGTCAAACCAGCTCACATTTACATGTTGATGGTACGAAATTAGGAGTCAGGCCCCGGTTTAAAAGCCAAAAAAGAGAAGAGCAGAATAATAAAAAATAATAATAAGAGCAGCGAAGTATGAATTATAAATTAAGATATAAATATAAAATGTAGACAGAGCATGTGCCTACAGTGCTTTTAAACTGCGTTCTCTCTTGTGGCCAATAGGGGGCGACTCCTATGTCTCCAAGCTAACTGTATAGCAGTCTTTAAGAGAATAAGCTTATTCTTCATTTGATCATGTACATCTCAGTAAAGCAGAGAAGTTCAGGGTCATTACCTGCTTTTATCTGACAGAAACAGAACTTTCAATGTTTAAAGAGCGACTGTTTGCATCCAGGAGCAGAGGGAATGTGAGGACAGGGTTCTCAGAGAGACCAGGACTGTGTCATGCAGATGGCAGGAAAGAGAGGCAGGAGGCTCGGTGTTATTCCAACCTCCTCTGGCAAGTGTTCATGTAGATATTTGTTCCAGTTATGTTCTTTGTTTTTCTTTCTTCTGGTGAATTTAGAAGTGAATCACAAACACATTGTTCTCAACCTACCTGGGTTCCAGAACCACTAAAGGTGTATGAAAAAGTAGCCATGATAAGAGCTCCAGCTGTGTGAAAGCAGTGTTGAAACAGGATTAAAAAATAATCCCAATCTTGCCACGTCTGAAATATTAATATAAATTGACTAATGTCAGAATTCTGTCACTTTATCAGCTTAATGAACGCATGTTAGCGGCTTTTCAGTAAAATAGTTTATCAAGTGGGATGTTTTTCCTCCAAAGAGGATCCTCTCGACATCTTCTTATATAATCTATGGTTCTGCTCCAAGCCTCATGTCTTTGCTGGACGCGCTCGTTCACAACAACAAGATGAAAATAAAATATAACGTTTTGTCACTGCTGCAGCAAAGGCATGAGCGCCTGCCTGGCTAATGTAACATTTTGTCTTTTAACAAATCAAAACAGTTCAGTGTTTGCAGGCATCATATTTAATCTATGATAGGACACATGCTGGCACTGAAATGCTTCATGTCCTGCTAACATGCTCTTTATTCTTCCTTTATGACATTAATATTACAGTATGTAGTGGTGTGTAAGCTCAAGAAGGCTTGGACAGGCTGCTTTCTAAAGCTTTGTGTTTGCACGTCACAGCTGGCTTGAAGAGGTTGGAATGATCAGCGTGCTTGTCTGCCACAGTGGGAAATGCCACATTTAAAAATGTCATGTTGTCATTTAGTTTTTATGAGGACGTGTTCCTATGCATTTTTTCATGACTTTTAACTTGACAATAAAACATCTTGTAACTCTTAATTATAGCTGTGTATGTGATGATGATTTGTATCATCATCACACTTGGATGCCAGGATGACAATTTAGCTCCGTATCTGTGTGGAACCAAATTAGTGTTTGTCTTTGCATAATTTGGTCACACAGAGCAGGCAGTGCAAGATGTAATTAGTCTGAACATTAAACATTTGCTATTGCCAAGAGACAGCAAGTATTTAGCCAAGCTGGGCGAAGACGGAAATTGTGTGTGTGTGTGTGTGTTTGAGTATGCAGAGCCAGCTGAAGTCCAGAAATGTAATCTGGTTTCAAGGCCCCCTGCTAATATGCTGAACTACAAAATACTGAAGCTGTTACATTTTTCAAACCCTTGAATTTTGTGTTATAAAAATGGTGAGAAGACGACTCTCTGAGCTGATCTTTGGCTTTGCTTGAGGTGACCGTCATTCTGACTGCAGGTGGACGTTCATTTTGGCCACTAGGTGTTGTCAGAGTCTCAACTGAATATCTGACATCTAATACCAGACTGTGTTTACCGTTTGTTTTTTTCAAACTCTTCTCTTTTTGTTAGATGATAGTAACTTTAGAAACAAGAAGAATCATCAGACTTGGAAATTTCCAATGGCCTGTGAATGCATCATATGTGACAAATGAATTACGTGATGAATACATATTTGCTTGTTTTCTTTTTATGCACCCAGCGATACACTGGCAGGCAGGCTGTGATTGGCTGAGCTCATGTTGCCTGGCCTTAATCTGTATTAGTCTTTGGCTGCAGTCCTGTTTGTATCCATCCAAGTGCCAGCAAGATTCCTTACCATTGTTGTTCTAATTGATTTTGCACAAATGTTCAGAGTATTGGCATCTAAACTTTGTAATGAGAGGCTTCAGTTTCTGCCAGAGAGGTCCATTTCATGTTGTGGGACTGTTGCCAGGCAGGACTTAGTGTGGAACGGCTCATTAACCTGAGCTGCCTCACAGCATTCTTGGCTCAGTTTTGATATTTTTTAGCTTAGAGTCCAAAGGGAGAAGACAGACATAAGCTGCCACTATGACTTACAGCGATGTTGTATAACCACATTGTTGTAATGTCACGTTGCTCATGTATGTTTCCTTGTGAGGTAGCTGAATTATCATGAAATCAGAAACTCTCCAGGCTCCTATCTAAGCTGTTCAGCAGTTTTTAGGTGTGACATCGGTTCCTTTTGTATCAATATTTGCATATTATGCATATTGGAATAGTCACGGGATAAAGATGAAGAATGAGAAGATCCTTCTGCTTTGGTGCTCATATCTTTCCTCATGCACTGGTTCACTGAACAGCCCAACAACAAGGTCTCGGACTGCTGGGCTCCGCGGCAGATTCAACAGGCTCAATTGACCTAAAAGCCAATTATTGCAAATGGTGCAAAGATGCAGAATAATCCTAAGGCTGTAGATGCCTAGAAACTCCCTGACAGTTAGCCAGTGGCTGATTATTGGCCTTGTAGGCTAAATCTTGCCAATATATGATTCATTCTAGTATATTTTAGCCTTCTTCTATGCCTGTTTTCTTTAGTTTTACCCGTTTGCACCTGCTCTCTCCATGTGTTATCGCCGTACTGTCCATCTTCATCAGCCCTGTGTCGCATCATGGTTCCAGAGTACAACACGGTGCTGTGAGGTGGCCCAGTTCTGTTAGCGCTGACAGGCCCAGGCATGATTGGATATCTTCTGTTCCTCTACCCGGCCGGCTATCAGCAGGAAGGTTCTCCCTTATGAGCCGGGTCCTGCTCCAGGTTTCTTCCGGATAACAAGGAGTTTTTTCCTGCCACTGTTGCTCTTAAGGGGCTTCAGGCTCTGGGTTTCTTTGAGACAATTCTGATTGTGAAATGCGTTAAATAAATAAAGTTGAATTGGATATCTGTGAGCTCTTGAGCGAGGCTGAAGCGGAGCGGCGGGAACCAGGGACTGTGGCCAGATAAGTCGCCATGGCTGCACGCAAAACACCGCAGGGACAGATTGTTTCACTGTTGGCTGCATGTTGTGTGTGCTGTCAGAATTGTACTTGTCACGGATGCATTAAATTCAGGTGGACATTTGTGCTGACTAAGAGCAGTAAACTGGCTCATTTTGAGCTCCAAACTGCAGATTCCACCCTTGTTTGGATATATTTTTATTAGCTACCTTGCAAGAAGAATGTAGTGTTTAGTTTCCTAATGGCAATTTGATGTCTGACATACAGTTGTTACTACCGTTCTGCAGAAATGTTAAACGAAAGAACAGCATAGATGCTTTCAAGAAGATCACCTTTAGCCACCGTTAAGTGTGATACCATTCACAGGCAGACAATTATACACATGTTTTGTTGCACACAACTATCTTGGAAGTCTTTCTTAGAAGTTAGTTAGGGAGGAGCAGGCACTTGATTGATGGATGATGCATCATTAGGCTGCTTCTTGCTGACTCGGCCAAACTTTAAACATGCCTGTAACAGCCAGTTGTTCCTCGCTGCACACTGGTTGGTCCAAACTGCAAAGCCTGCCTGGCTTGATGGATTATTGTGTGTTCTGGTAATCCTCATGAGAGTCAAGCTGCTGGTTACTGACTCACAACATAACATACAACATAAAAAGGGGAACTCAGGCATTTTCAGTGAATATGGATGATGCTCTCTCCACTTTGAACTGACTGATCAAACCCAACATGGAGTTTTTTCACTGTGTGTTTAATGTAGCGTTTACAGCTTTGCAGTGAACGAGGGTTAATGACCTACAGCGAGTTACACAGAAATCAGTAAATTGTCTCAGGAATACACACCTACTGTCTGAGCATTCATCAACATTCGCTGACATGCTATCAGCACCTCATGAGCACTGCTGGAAAAGCTGACGTATGGATCCCTATAGACCAGCCGAGGAAGTGGCAGCGCCGCAGTAATTGGATGGTGCTGTCATTTGACGTGGTTAAGCTTAAAGGCAGGTCGTCCATCACACCTTACTGAGACATAATACCTGTTCGCGTGCCCCAGGCAACTTTTCCAGTAGGATTTAATCAGCCTTCTGTTGCATCTGTACACAGCATGTCTGTTTAAGGTATTTAGCTTTATATAGAAACGCTACAGTAATATATTTCCAGCCTGAAAGAAGGTGCTAATCTTTCAAAGAAATAGGATGCAGCAGCTTTAGTGGTGAAGAAAGACTGCTGTTTTTGTATAAAGTCTGGAGGCTTTTTGTTGCATTTTACTGAGCCTCTCAAGGCCCTCAGACCAAGATTATGCAGACAGAATCTTACTTGTGTGTTCAAACATTTTTGGCAATCCATGCAGGACCAATAATTGCAGCATATGCTGTGAAGCGTCAGAACTTTAACTCAAAAGGCCTTCATTCATTAAGTCATTTGTTTTTGTAAGGTAATACTCCTAAAGCAGGAGAAGGCTTTAGAGAAATATCAAATCATCCCCTGGTTGCATTTTTTTTATTGTTTAATTCGTCAGGTTGAAAGCTTGGATTTAAAAACTGGAACTTTTGTTTCCGTCTCAGGAGAGTCGAGGAAATGGGCAGATGGTGAAGCTGTCCAAACTGAACGGAGTGAAGAAGCTCGAAGACGAAGCAGAAAGACGGGAGATGATCACACCTGCTCTAAGAGAAGCTCTGACAAAACAAGGTGAGGAAATAAAGATAAAACAAGATGCAACATTTCCAAGCACTGACCGACTGATACCTCAGATGGCGGTAGAGTCAATATAATAATAATAATAATAATAATAATCGCTGACTTTTATCCAAAAGACCATGCGGTGTGTGACACACTCACACTGCAGGCCGAGCACACCGGCTGCTTGTCAGCATATGCTTAACCTTACTGTTTCCACAAGGACACCAGAGAGCTAATTGCCTTCAAAACATGAATTATAAAAAAAGTGTTCAGTCCTCCTGACAGAGAAGGTGTTTCTTTTTTTTTTTTTCTGGTAATTCATCAAGCATTCAGTGGTGTCAAACGTTTACTCTCACCTTTCTCCTGAGTTTCTATTTAAAGCGGGTCCGAGGTGTTACATGAGGGGAAGTGTGAAGCTGGAAAATGTGTCGTCTAATGGTGCTTTTAGTGATGCAGGCCAGTTACCTTGAGGAAGGACACATCTCACTGTATCAGTGCAAAGTAACTGTTCTTTTACACATCTGAAACACCACAGTGCAGTCACACAGGATGCCCTGATGGGTAGGACAGTATCTCAAGCATTTTTAAACTTATGTAGCCTTATGTGAAAGAGTCTGTTTGGATTCATAACCTCTTATGTTGCTTAGTATTTATATTCTGTTGTGCTGTCTCTTATAAGGCCAGTCTCATTACATCTGTCTGAAACATTTTACGCTTCTACTCTCCCATCTGTTAGTCCATTCAGTAGTATAACACAGGGCAGACATTTTCAGCCAGCACCCCCCCCCTGCTGTTAGCTTACACAACACTCTATAAATAGGAGCAAGACTTCACTTCATTTGACCAAATGTTGACCTACTTCAGGGTGTCTGTGTTGGCAACCATCAGTGCTGGTGGCCGTTTGTTTTATTTGGAATAAAAGAATGAAGGATGAACGTTTTGGCAACGTTTTAATAGCATTCAGTCCTGGAAGGCTTTATTTCCTGCATAGCCGTTTTTTTTTTCTGGCATGGCGTAGATGCAAAGAGTCATATGGTGCTGGAACTCCAAAGCAGTGTCCAAGAAAGTTTTAACACAATACTGCCTATTCTGGAAAATAGTTATCAGACATCAAGGAAACAAATCTATAAAATGTGTCTGTTATCAGTATATGTGATGGCAGCAGGAGAATCCATCATCCATCTAACAGTTAGCTCTTTATCCTGGAGTGGGTGGTAGCTGGCAGTGAAGTGGGAGAGATGCAACGTGCACCCTGGACAGGACCAGGTTTTAAACTAATTTCAACCTTTTATCAGGTTTAATCAGTTTTATATTTTGTTCCTGAACTTTCAGGCTTTTTGTTAGTTTAATTTTTTAATGATGTGGCAGATTTTTAGGCAGAATTAATAGATAATTAAATCACAACAAGCAGTTTTCAAGCAGAAAAACAATTTGATGCTGGTGTGGTCAGCTTTTTTTTTTTTGTCCCAAAGGGAAAAAGGCTCAACAGACATTAGTGTGTTTAAGAAGACAGACATTGATTTGTGTTTTGTCTTTTGTTCTGTTTTATTTATTCAAAGAGTGTCCTTGATCATGACAAGCTGTTTCAGTCAAATGAGTATTTTTTTCACCGCTCAGCCTTGATGAATAACATTTGTGTTTGACTCATCTAGCATCAAACCTGAGATCTGTGGAAACAGGTAGAGCTCGTAGAGTCACCGCTACAAACTTCCTGCTGTGTTTTTTAATTAGAACTATTGTGTACAAAGCGGCTAAAAGAAATACAAGCTCACCAAAATAAAACAAATTACCACCTGAATTCCAGCTGAAAGGCCTCTCTGGAAGGCTACTTCCTACCAGAGCGGTCCCATTATCACGGAGCACATTCAGTGATACAGATAAAACTATTCTCTTTGACAGATGTCAAAGAGGAGGGAAGTGCTCAAAGGGAAAGTGAGAGAGGCCTGCATGGACTCCTCCAAACATGGCTGTTCAGTGGTTTGAGCCTGTGGTAATAAAAGAGGGATAGAGAGGCACCCTTGTGAGGAAAAAGTGCATTTGAGCACTTTATCCTCCTTTTGTGCAGCGGCGGAATTTGAAACGCTCTTCCCTCTTTTATACCTCCATGTGCCCTTGAACGTCTGCTTTGTTGGAGCTGTTTAGCAGCCTTTAACAGAAGAATGTCAGTGAATGAGATTTTTGAGAGGGGATTTATAAATGCAGCGCTCACTTTACTGTCTGGTGGATCTGTGTCATTAACAGAGGTGTGAACTGATTGAGACGTGTTGTTCTTTATCTTTCATGTGAAGGTTATAAACTAATTGGAAGTCACTCCGGAGTGAAGCTGTGTCGATGGACCAAGGTAAAGGAATTTATTCTTCTTGATGAACCATTACCTTTTTTTTTTTTTATTATGGGTCAGCAGTGGCTCAGTGGTAGAGCAGGGTTGTCCAATAATCGGAAGGTTGGCGGTTCGATCCCACCTCTGCCCTAGTCATTGTTGTGTGTCCTTGGGCAAGGCACTTTACCCACATTGCCTCCAGTGCACAGTGCACTCACTGGTGTATGAATGAATAATGCATCTGTAAAGCGTCTTTGAGTGTCCTAGAAAAGCTCTATATAAGTTTGATGTATTATTATTATTATTTCTTGTGTATGTGTGAATCATAATGAAGGTGTTGTCTGTGTTCTTTAGTCTATGTTACGAGGAAGAGGAGGGTGCTACAAGCACACTTTCTATGGCATTGAGTCCCACAGGTGCATGGAGACGACCCCCAGCCTCGCCTGTGCCAACAAGTGCGTCTTCTGCTGGAGGTACGGACCACTACCGAGCCTTGTGTGATGTAGTTATTGCCTGTTTTTGACATTACCTCCCTTCTCCTCATGTTGGTTGCCTGTTTGATCGAGTCATTACGGAGACTCATAAGACATGAAATGTGTTTAATTGGGGATTAATCCTGTTAATAGCACCTCCTGCCAAAGTTGTTGAAGATTAGCAAAAGCCAAACAGACTTTGGTTACTGATTTGCAAACATTAATTAGCACTGTCAGAGGGAAAATGTTTTCATGACATATGTTGTCTCTTGAAGTCAATCATCAACCCGTGCTTTAAGTTTTCGTCTGACCACTCTCATACCAGACGTTTGTGTTTCTATACCACTACACCGGCACCAAACAGCCAGTTTTCAGACTCTCTGTGCTGTTTTATCTCACTAAGACGCATTTTCTTTTTCAAATTTGGCACAAATATTCAGTTGGACTCGAGGATGAATAGATTTTAGCGACCAAAGATCGAGGTCACTGTGACCTCACATCTCCCCTATTCTTGTAAAGAAAAGATACGGAACGCCTGAAGAGATCATCAAATTTGGCTTTAGTGAAAAGGTCACTGTGACTTCTTGAAGACTGGAAAAAAAAATTCTGGTTGGCAGAAGCATAAACCGTGCAGAGGTAATCCAAATTTAGTGTTCATTTTGCTCTATACTGATGTGTTAAAAGCAGGTGAAGTCACATTGGCTGAAACCTTAATTAGTTGTTTAAGAGTGCTACAGAAATATACCCTCAGCAGGCAGGGGATGTGTCTTTGTTGCATCTAGAGATCATTACTTTTTCTTCCTCCTCACCTAAAGCAAACCTTTTTACCTTATTTCTTTAAGACCGCTCCCTGTCAGTGAGAGAAGAGTCAGCTGTGACAAACACGTTAGTGATTTACGTGCAGAAGACTAATGGCTAGTATAACTGCAAGGTCTACATGTGGACAATGATTTATTATGACATCGGTGAGAGATGGAGCCTTTGCTCCCCTCAAGTTTTGTTTGAAAAGCCGACTGTGTTGAGCTCTGAAAGGTCGCTGTCAGAACGTGCTGTTGTGAACTGCCTCCCTGTCAGCACAGATATGCTGGTCTCTCTTAAGGCAGCTATCTGGGATGACAGGAAATAAGTAATGTCAGACCGCAGACGCCTTGTTGCTGCTGCTGCGGCCGCCACCGCCCTCTCTGTCCACCAGCACTGTGTCAACAGGTGGAATCAGATTTCATTGGGAGGCGTCGGTACATGTGCTGTTATCGCATGCATATGCGTGTGACAGACCGTCTGTAATTTGCGATCCCTCTGGGTTTGTTATTGCACATCCACATCACACTTTGGCAGTTAGAAGGCGTCATTAACACCTAAAGGCAGAGCGGTTTTTACAGCAGGATGCATTCTTTCACTTAATATGCTTTTATAGGGTGAGAATACACATGCCCACATAATTCACTTACCCATCCTATTCGCCTTTTTTACTTTATTTGTAGAAAGAATACATAAAAGTTGTATGTAGTATTCATAATTATGTTTTTATTTTTAATATAATGGACTTTACAGAAAGTGGAGTAGGTCCACTATGCTGTTGTGGCTGTGGGTATGTTTATGTTGTAGTAGCACCACCTGGTCACACTGTTGTTGCAAGGCTCTGTTACAAAATTAGATTTACATATTATTCAGTGTCTCTATGCCAG
The DNA here is from genome assembly GCF_900634625.1 of Parambassis ranga. Classification (NCBI taxonomy): domain Eukaryota; kingdom Metazoa; phylum Chordata; class Actinopteri; family Ambassidae; genus Parambassis; species Parambassis ranga. Next base: position 21,000,381 of record NC_041033.1, read on the forward strand.
AAATATAAATTAGTGTATATAAAAAAAAAACATAGGAGAGGTGCTGACACTAATACAAAATCAATTGATTTTGTATTAGTGTCAGCACCATTCAGCACCAGCACCACAGCACCATTCAATGCCACTAAATTGTACGACCCATCCCTTTAAAAGGGAAAAGGATGAATGTCTAAGAGCAGATATTATGTAAAGTCAGATGCAGCTCACATTGGTTTGTTTTGGCATGAAGCATTTGCAGTTTATCGCTACATTTCAAGTCAAAACTGTCCAAATAAGAAGTGCAGATTCTTTTGAGCTCTTGAAACATAACACACACTCACTCAGACCACTACAGTGGCCATCTTTGGCCTCAAGCTGTGGTTGCCGTTTGACTCCTGTTTAGTGCTCCTGTGAATGTTTTAGCTTTCCTGACCAGTTGGTTACAGTATGTGCCCTGTTTGTGCCCCTTTAACAGACATCACACCAACCCTGTGGGCACAGAGTGGCGATGGAAAATGGACCCTGCAGAGAAGATCCTGCAGGATGCTGTGGAAAAGCACCAGAACATGATTCGACAATTCAGAGGTTGGTGTTCCCTCTCAACGTATGAAAGTCTTTGAACGCACGCTTCTCGGGTGACTGCCTGATGACCTGTGGTGTAATGAAGCAGAGTGAGGATGAAAAATGCTAATGATCTGTCAGCTGTTCTGTCAGTCAGTTGCTGTACTGCCTCATAAATCATGTCTCAACTGCTACACACACATGTTAATTTCCCCATCTGGTCCCTTCACTGTGTCTTATTTGTCACCACTTCACTTCTTCTCTTGCATTGTAACCCCACTTTGTGTTGTACACAGTGTTCAGATTATGGAGGGTTGTAACAGTGGCAAACAGAGGAGCTGCTTGTACTGATTATTCGAGAACTGCTGCCATTTGGGAATGTTCACCCTGGCAGTGAGGAGTGTTGGCTGAGTGTGGCTGGTTGGCCACCCAAAATTCAGTCAAAACAGAATTTAGCATTCATCCTGTGAGGATGCCCTCGGCAGATTTTCTTTGAGAGGTTTGGAGAAGTGTTGTCAAAACATGGTGGAAACACATTTTTTTAGGCATTTATTATAGCAGACAAGTTCTAATTGATGAATTACTTCCATTCCAGGTGGATTTAAGCAAAATCTCCACCAGGTTAGTCTTTATGTATGTTATGTTATGTTATTTATTTACACAGTTATTGTTGTTATTGTAGATTACTGCCTGAATTAAACGTCCATTTACTTCCACTTATCTGTGGTTGTGTTCTGGCCGTATCCAGACCTCTTTCTTCCTGGTTACCTCACCCACCCCTTCTTTGGGGATACTGAGGTGTTCCCAGGCCATCTGTGCCTTTTTAAAAAGTGTTTTACACCAGAACACTTTCTCAGAATCTAGAGTGATGCCTTTAAGTCTCTGCGATGTCTGTCCAGTGATCCAAAAACTGATGAATTATTGGTAGTCTATGTTTAAGTGTTTTCCTTCTATTGTTGTTGTTGTTGGCCCTGAATGAGTCTATTATCCTGCAGACCCTTGTCAGCACAGCATACAGCCACACACACACACACACACACACCATTCCTGTGAGTTCCCTCCGGTTCAGTCTTGATTCCTTTCTTAGTGGTTAAACTCATACGTAGGTCATTACCAACCCTTCCCAGAGGGGGCTCTTATTCGCTTTGTGGCCTCATAGAAAAAAGTCACCCAGACTCCTTCTTTTATTTATATATATATATTTTATTTATATTTTACATATAAATATGCAAAATCTCTCCAGCACTTTGACATGAAAGAAAGCTTAGCTGACATGTGTGTCTGTGTCGTTATGAGCTGGCTTGATCCCTGCGACCTTCCTGTCAGTATACTGCCGCTCTAACCTCAAACCTGCTGCTGATCCCATTATGAAACACTGAAGGCATTGTTCTTAGGAAATGATATAAATTCCAAATGCTGAAAACTTTCTGAGACGTATCTCCTTCAAAGCGCCGCTTTATAGCTAATATCATTCTCAGAGCAGTCACTCAGGCTGCGTTATAATGCACAGCGTCGTAGAAAATGTAATTTCCTGAGGCAACTGTGATGGAACCATAGCGCACATAAAGCTTATGTTGACAGTAAGCTTTCATAGATCACTGAGAGACAAAAATATTGATTACAGTTATTATATTTATGTAATGCTGCATGGAGAAAGTACATTTTACCAAACACAACTTTCAGCAGCAATTGTAATTAGAAACAGAGCACAGTCCAGTGCTGTCATCATTATCCATAATGATCTTTCCAGTTGTGCTATAAAAAGTTATTATGCAGCCGTCAATGATATTTACAATTGACAGTGATACTTTGCTTTGTGTAGCACAATGAACTAACCAGACAATGCTTCAGAAAACCCTTCACGAGTTGCCCCGAGAAACGGAGGGTCTGCTGTATAAATGGCACTTCCAAATGTCATGCAATGGTTAATAATGAGAATGACAAAAAAATAATATATTACGCTGCATGTTTTTGCTTTATAAGTGTGAATTTAGGCTCATTTTGCATGCAGGATTCAGGAAGATTTGTAATCTGCCTGGAAATGGGACACTTTGGTGGCTAAAAAGTAAAAACACAGTAAAAACTGATGCTTCAGAATATGTTTACTTGTCTAAAGTACCTGTTTTTGTGCCTTTTGAAGGCACCCTAAGTGGTTGGTTTACCATTTGATAAGTTTATCTCACATTAAGCATCCATTAGTACTCAGGATAGACTGCAGTTTGTGCTCTTTGTTGGTGCTAGACTCTAGTTGTCCCACATGAATCTGTACGCTTGGCAGTATGGTCAGATTCAGATGCTTTACTCCACAGAGCAACACATTTGCAGATCAGGAAGAAGCCCTGTGATGTTTGGCAGTCAGTGCATGAATTAAATATTTGTATGGTGTTATTCTCTTAGCTAAAACAAAAACACTTTCAATTTTTAAAATGACTCGCTCCAGTCATGCATACTGCATTTCAACACTGGCTGCACCCTTTCATCCGAGCTCCTGCAGGACCTACTTGTTTAATTTGACCAACTTACTGAACAGTACCGCCAGGAAGTGTTCAGTGTGTTTCTGCCTTCAAAACATTAGAAAAAAAGACGGAAAACACCTTCTGTGAAACATGATGCCAGACTTAAAATAATGCAGGGCAGCTGCCTGGGACTGAGTCTGTGGCTTCTTATTTAATTCAGTAACCACCATCATATATTCTGCTACATAGGTAGGCTTAATGTTGTATCTGAGAGATCCACTTCACTTCCCCGAGCAACCTTGAGGAATTACCTTAGCGTGTAATTATTATTGTCAGAAGATACGTTGCTGTGCCACCAGAGTAACCTCTAACATAAAGCCTGACGAGCGAGGACGGATTCTCTGATGCATGCAGAACATTGTGGAGTCAGTCTGAGGTTACACGAAGAGACAAAACCAGCTGAAACGGCCTGAATCTGCAGAAGAACTGTAGCATCTGTCAAGTATTAGTTTAAAAAGAATCATAGCACATATAGATTTTAATGAGTTTTATACAGATGATTAATGGTATTAAGTGAAAATAACTTAATTTTACTTGTAGAGCATGAAACCTTTGTGCAGCACTGTGTGTGTCTGTCTGTGTGTGTGTCTGTCTGTGTGTGTGTGTGTGTGTGTCTACTCCTTCACTTCTCAGCTGGCTTTAAAGTGAGATTTCTCCTGAGGGACAGTTGGCTTCTTGATGCCTCTGCAGCTGTTGTTGTGAGATGTAATTTGTCCTTTAGAGGTATACCTCAGCAACAATTACTTTATGTCATTCAGCGATAGCAAACTGCAGCCTTATCAATAATTCATAGACAGTTTTATAAAGCATTCAAAGGCAACGGTCCAAAGTTTTATTTAATTAAGATTCACTGCGTTACTGCTTCCACTACTGTAAAGTTAAATGGCATCTGCTGTGGCTGCATCAATATCACATTAAACCCCCTGTGACAGTGGATGAAGGTTTCCCCAAGCTTTTACTTTGTAATGAAAGTTTGTTTATTACAAATTGTGGTGCTGCCATATATAATATCAACAGAGAAAGTCCCAAGAGAAGACTTCATAAAATCACTAATTTATATTATTTATAATAAAGACTGACAACACGTCTCCTGCTTTTTTCTCAGGTGGTTCTGTTCATTTTAGGTGTTTTGGTTGTCAGATTTAAGCTGGCACATCTAAGTGAGACTTTATTGCTTTCTTTTAAGGCCTGCATTTAAGACATTGCATTTAAGAGTGTTTGAACCGGGATTAATGCCATCTGTCCTGAGTTGATCCTGCTCTTCTCCTCTGCCCTCAAACTGTCCCATCCTACCTGTTATTTTTATCTTTTTACCCTTCATTTTGTTGTCTGGAAGACATGAATTATTAAGGCATGGGTGGACTTGAGAACTATCATTTACTCAGCCACCTCTCCCCCCCCCCGTCTCTCCAGGTGTCCCTGGAGTAAAGCCGGATCGGTATGAGGAGGGCCTGGTGGTCAAGCACTGCGCCCTCTCCTTGGTGGGCGAGCCAATCATGTATCCTGAAATCAACGCCTTTATCCGCCTCCTCCACAGCCAGCGCATCTCCAGTTTCCTGGTCACCAATGCACAGTTCCCACAGGAAATCAGGTAAAGTGTATACAAACAGGATGCTTGTGTGGGTGGTATCATTTCGTTCTTACTCTGAAAATAACTCTTATATCTCTGTAGCGTATACTTATCTTTGACATCAGGGGGATGAAATGGAAAATGGAAAGTGGAGAACGTGACTGAGGCCAAGATCAATGACTTAGTCTGCACACTTACTGTGTACTCCTTTAATAAGGAGGGTACAGGCCTGTCACACAACAGTAAAACCATCACTGCAGACGGAGATGTGTTTGTTGTAAATCCAGCCTTTAAACAGTCACTGCTGAGTGATTGATTGAAATTACAAATATGCATATGCATCCACAAAAAAGTGTTTAATAAGTTTTCTAAAGATCAGTTTTTAAGATCATTTTCAGAGACTCTAAATGTTGGCAGTTCCAGAGTCCTCCTGAGTCAAGCCCGTTTTTCATACTAAGCTGTAAACATGTTTATTTCTGCTGCAGAGTTTCATGTTAACACGCAGGTCTATCAGGGTCGACTCACTTTTCAAGCCAGCCTTCAGAAACTGCACTTCTGGTGATGGGCATGTTGAAACGCTGGCTGTATATGTTTTCTTTATTTTGCTGTAATTACATCACAATTAGTGACCTAGGACGTTTAGTTTTAGTTGCTAAATCTCACATGAATGTGCCAGTGAGCCAGGCAAGTTTCCAGCCAAAGTTATTTTCTCAAATTTTGGAAGGGACTGCTCAGTGCACCTCAGCCCATTTTTTTTCTGCTTAATTCCCAGCATGACTGCCAGTAAGCCACTTAACCCAGCTCAAACAGTTCAGTACATACACAGTTCTTAGACATCCTAGACGTCCTATGCTCTCAGAGAAACTGTATGAAAAATTCATAACACAATCCCACCTCCAGCTTTACCTGCAACACCTACACCTGTTTTTTTCCTGTTCGACCCTTTTACATGTGAGCATCAACATGGAAAGTTTTGTGTCTGAGGAGGAAACACAGTGAAGTGACCTCAGAAAGGCACTGCAGACCTGTCAACACAGCCCTGAGCCTGTATTCTGACATGGCTTTTTACACAAACAGTGTGTGGTGTGAAGTTACACAGAGGTTACTTCTGCAGGAGTGTCAGATAATTCTAGCATCAGGATGATTTCCAAACATTCAAACACAAACCGATCTACTCTAAGGTCGCCGAGGCTGAGTGTCACCTGTTCATTTCTTGAGATGCTACTTCCACTTGTCAGGACTCACTCTGACACATGTGACGTGCTGGCTAACTGGACTGTCACAGGCTTACAAATCACTTACTCATCGAGCAGGTTGAAGGACGCCAGCTGGCGGCCATTTTTCAGGTCTGTCACAGACACCTGGTCGAGATGAGCTGTTGAGTTTATTAAATGTCTTCCTAGTTCTGTTTTATTAGAGAGAAAAGTTCTTTTTTGTGTAGACTTCCACCTGCATTTGATTTTCCATTTGGTCTAATCATTTTCATTTATTAAGACATGAAAAGGTAGAGCTGTGTGAGTCTTTCTGATTGTCTTCACTGCTCTGGTTCGCCGTCCTGCTCTTACATGCAAATAAATAAATGTCCTTTTTCATGTATTATTGATGAGATCAGTCTGTTTTTTAACAGCTTTCCTCTTCCACATTTTTCATCGTCAGTATGCATGTATCCTGATCTGAGCAGAGCGACAGATCTAAATTTAGTCAACGTTTTCTGTCTTATCTCAGACAGAAGGAATACAACTGTCTGCTTCAGAGAGCTGACAGAAATACGCATGTTTTCTTAGGAGTATGATAAGATTTGGTACCAAACACAAAGTGCATACACATATATAAATGTAGTTTCTTTCCTAAAGATCCCAGTAGTTCGGGCTAACCTTCTTCCTTATTGTCCTGTTTTTTTCCAGGAGCCTGGTGCCGGTTACTCAGCTGTATGTCAGCGTCGATGCCAGCACCAAAGACAGTCTGAAGAAGATCGACCGCCCCCTTTTTAAGGACTTCTGGCCTCGTTTCCTGGACAGCCTCAAGGCCCTGGGAGAGAAGGTAAGCTTCCCGTACACTCAGTCAAATTTACCTTAAAAAAAAAGGATGTACATAAATTTACTGAGCACAAATAACATCGTGCACAAGACTCCTTTGAGTTTGTGGCTATAAATAATGTATCATCAGCAGGTTTTTATAATAACACAGCCTCCAAAGAGAAAGAGCACTCGGTACTTTCTTTGCACAGAACCCCAAATTAAAAGTTAGAAACATGTTGTTCAGACTTTGTTCAGCTTGTTGTGCCTCTTCTAAAATGCTCAGGCAACATAAACCTCCCAGAGCTGTCCTAATCCTCATTAAAAATGTAAACACACAGAACTTCACGCACTCCGTTCCTTTGTTAGGCGCAGCAGCTGGGCAGTGACGACACAGTCGGTATGAATAAAAATGATAATTTCAAGAAAAGAAGAGCAGTTCGACATAAACGGACCGAACTTCACCGAAGTTTTAGTGCCCATAAAGCTCTCATTATCGTGTTCTTCCACTTCAGCATGCTGCGTTACATCAGCTTTGATCAACTCAGTTTAATTTGTCTAATAATTCATAGTTTATTATATAATATTTTTTCAGCACGGTGCTGCTTTGGCGTCTAAGTGTGGAACTAATGCTTTATTGTATTAATTTTATGGGCAGGTTTTTTTCCTGAGAAAAGCTCTTATGTATTCTACGTTTTAGACACTGTGACAGCTACATATGTCTGATTGGATTATTATACTCAATTAATAGGCATTTGAGCGAAGCCAAATAAATTAATGACACCTCTGACAGCACATCTGTTTAATCAGCAGAGGAGCCTCGGGGCATCCTGGGACTTTGTGGCGCAGACATGCAGCAATACTAATAATCTTTTTATCCCTGATGTTATGAATCATTTTACTTTAACCTGAGAGGAATATATCTGTTTTGATATTTAAATTCACCTACAAGAGGACAGATGTAATGCTTCCAAAAACAGCTTAGACATAGTGACATATTTAATTACATAACTTAATTTCACACTTACTGTAGCTGTAATTGGAGCCAAAATGGACACCTCGTGGGAAACCACTTGCTCCTATAAACTGTAACTGTAAAGCATCGTCTTACAATGTGTCAGCGTCTCTTCTCGCTAACACTGGGTTTCTGTTTTTTCTTGTTTCCTTGAGGAATTCTCAGATTTATGCACTTGTTTGAGAGATAAGTGTGTGGTTGTTGATAAGCAGAGGAGGATTCAGCTGCTGCTCACCACCACGTTATCTTTTTCAGAACATTGTATACAGGGCTGTTTTTTTGCATCCCCAGATTCTGTGTTGAAATGTTTAAACTGAATGGAATGCAGTAAATAATCTGTCTCCATCACACACTCAGATGTTTTGTCTGCTGTGTGTGTGCAGACTCACCTTAGTTTTTGAATTGAGTAACTTGGTTGCCTCGATTGAATCCTCAGAAAGCACAGTTTGAGACTTCCTCTCTGTTTAGCAGCTCCATGCAATGACGGCAAGATGGCAGAATGACAGAGAAAACCTCACGCCTTCAACACTTAACTGGAGTTTTTTGTAACTGATTCTTTTTAGATGTTTAACACTTGAGTATTACGTTGATAATAGCACTGTCGGCAGTTAAGGAATGAAAACATCCAAAGGAGTACATTTCTATTGAGTCTGTGATGTGTCTGCAGATAGTCTTGCAAGCGGGTTAATAAGGTGCATTCAGGCCCTTTTCATCATTTGTGAGAAGAGAGCAAAGTCCATTATCACACCCTGCATCGAGCCACCAGGCTGCCTGTGTGAATCGATTCTTTCTGTTGGAGTGTTGTGTAAAAAGCCAAGGAAAAAATGGTGCTTTGGTGAACTATCTGGAAAAAAAGATGTGGGCTGTACAGTCTCACAGAGGGAGCCTCTGTTGCACCTATCTGCCATGAGTCTGCTTCCCTTTTGGTTTATGCTTTAACAAGCGATAGATGAATTCATTACCAGCTCAGTCTGACGTGTCGGAGAGTGCATGGTTTAAAGGTAAATTGCCAGTGATGGATCATTGCAGCCTAACGCAGCAGATAACACGCTGACACAGCAATGTCAATGTGAGGTGATGCTGGGGTCAATGGGAATACCTTTTAAATGGAAGCGGAACACAAACGCTGTTTTCAAACAGCCTGTGGACTCTAAATGTACTTAATGTGGGATCCTGGTAATTATGTTGGTTATGTTACCGGTTCCCAACTCTCATAGTGACTAAAATCCTCAGGCCAGATGTGCCAGGCTGCTGGACCAGGTAATAACATTCTTACCCGTTGGCACATTTGCTCCTTACACCCTGGTATCTCATTATTTTGAATACTGTTTCAGTGACAGTCCAAAGAAATACTTCTGAAGTTGTCAGAATTTATCAAGGTTTCCTGACTCAGCATTTTTACACTGAGGATGATGACACCAAATGTGCAAACCCTGTCAGAAACAACCATGCACAGTTTCTCTTGAATTGGTTGCTGGACTGTAAATGTATGCAGGGTGTTTCCATTCGTATGCAAAGAGTGATGATTTAGAGTGTTAGCCTTTGATCCCTTTGTGGCAGACTGTGAGCTGTGATAATTATAATAATTAAGATATGAAATTAAATGGAGGGTACACAGTGTTACACTCTTATGGCGTCACAGATTCATGACACCGCTTTGTCGGTGAGCTGGTTCTATATCCATCGCCTTCCTGTCTCTCTCTCTCTCGGCTCCATATTCCTAAGTCTTCATTTCATAGTGCGCTCTGTCTCCGTCCTCCTCTGAGCGCTTATCCCCTCTCTGTTGTCCGTTTGACAGCTCTCCTCCACCTGGCCTCCCTGCCAGTGCACTGGGGATTGATAGAGTTGTGCCTCAGTGTCAGATTTGGAATAGAAGCAGCTTGAAATACCTCACCTCCCTGCTTCCACCGGCCAATTATCCCCTTCCCTACTGGGCTGGAAGGACCTAGTGTTACAGATAACCTTCCAGAGCGAGAGGGAGGAAATGAGTGAAAGAGTGCACTCTCGTTCCTGTGTATTAACCATTTGTCGGGTCTTCTGGCCCTGCCGTCTGCTTTCTGTCATCTCATCTGCTCAATAATATACTGTCTCCTGCAACAACAGGCCGAATCCTCATCACAGAACAGACCACGAGCTTCTTTCTGTCTTCTTTATCATTTTCATTGTTTAGACTTTCAGGTACATTCCCACATTTTGTAGCCATTTTAGCCAGTAAGTTTGAAAACAAGTATAAACAATGTATTGCCATGTGGCTCAGAGGACAGTGGTGTCTACTTGTACACACCATGTAAAGTTGTGATTGTACTTTTTGACACTTTTTCTTTGTCCATCCAGAGACAGAGGACGGTGTACAGGCTGACTCTGGTGAAAGCCTGGAACGTGGAGGAGATGCAGTCCTACTCGGAGCTCATTGCTCTCGGTCAGCCAGACTTCATTGAGGTTAAGGTAGGATTCAGCAACATTTATTTATTTTATTTCCTCCTTTCTCAGTCAGTATCTTATGGATCTGTCCCATTTGTTTAGAGTTTAACTGTCAAAACCTGCAGGTATTTTAAAGGTTTTGTTCTATTTAGTTTTTCTAATCTTTATAAAGTTTAAACCGTTTTTATTTAAAATGTCATGACCACGACAGATCATGTCAAAAATCCTGATTCATTTTTAGCCAAAAAGTCTTTTTCTAAGTCATTTGAAGCTTTCATAATTAACGACCTTCAGGTTTGTGCCAGTGAAGTTGTGTTCATCTTCTTCACTTAATGGATTATTGACTTGTCAGTAAATGACTCGACTCGTTGCATGTGACAAAACTTGTGACAACAATTGTGAATTCAGACAAGACCACAGAGGTGCCAAGAAAAACCCCTGCTGTATCTCTGTCACATATACAGTACACTGTGCAAAATCATGGATGTGCTTTCAATGCACAGGCTCGATGTTCCTTTTCTCTCTAAATGTGAATAAAATTAGGGCCATTCAGGCGCCTGTCTAATGGAGCTGAATGATAAATATGAATCTAAACACCTAAAACGTATAGTATATATATTCACTGGAGTGGTGGGATGTGTGACCACATCGACCTTACCCTGGTCATTTGGCGGACATGGTATAAATAGAGTGGGAGGGGCATGTGATTGCAGTCCGAGCTATGGTTGTCATGGTGACAAATGTGCATGAATCCACGTTCATTATTCAGAGCGTCACATCTCGGTGCGATCCCAGCGGTAGTAGTAGCAGCGGCAGAAGCATAAAACTGTAGTAAATGAAGACTTTACACCCTGAAAACTAGTGTCTTCAGGCTGGCAGTCATCACCATGGGGGCTAAAAATGGCAGAGATGGAAAATTTCAGGGTTCAAGGTTTAAGGTGAACTTTATTATTTCACAGCCTGACTAACCCATACCAAGTAAAAGTAAAGACTAGTAAGTACAGACCCTTTCCATAAATAAGGGACCATACGGAGGTGTGGAGCCCTAAAAATGTGTTTAAAGATGTTTGCAATGGGTAATAAAGCACTTTTTTTTCTTTTGTTGACTTCTTGGGGCCTTAATACCGATGTGTACCAGCCCCATTGTCACACAGCCAGACACATTGTGTCCAGGCCCTCGGGAAGAAACATGGCCTTCTATCAGTGCTAGCGTGTAGAGTGTGCCGTTTAAATAATCACCTGGCTTCATATCTGAAAGTAATGGTTATATTTTCATGGTTGTGCATCATGATCCAGCTCCAATAGGTTTTAAAATTTTACAAAAAAACACCTTTTTGTCACTGTGGCTTTTGATATATATACTTTGTAAACCTTTTTTTTAGGATACTCCCCTTTATGTCTGCCTTTGAACATAAGGCACTCAGTGAAATATAGACTAGGTGCTTTGTTTTTATTTTGATATTGTATTCTGCCTCCAGCTGAGCTGTCTGGAATTTGCTGTCTGCTGCAGTTTCTGCTCTGCTCCTTTTAAATAGTGCCTACACTCTATAAAAAAAAAATAGGCCAGCACAATTACCTCAGATAGAAGAGATAAAGGAGAGCCCTGACCTTTGAAGTCAACTAAAGATGAGATCCTGTAGTATTCTATTTTAATTTCACTGCAGGGGTGTGAGCTAATTGGTTTGAACAGATGATCCACACATTTTTCATCCCTTTACACACACACACACACACACAGACAGAGTCCTCTGTCACACGTGTCCCTCATCGTAAATGTCCTGATATAAAGACAAAAGAACAGGTGAAAAGCTTCTCACAGACAAAGTTAGTATTCATGAAGTTCCTCTTCACACATGGGAGTACCTCCCTCACATTCTCTCATTCATAATCCGAAGCACAACTCATTCTGTGCCACATGATAACAGTCCCAGCACTGGACGCTCTCCACAGGGGTCCCACCGCTCCCAGCTACTGCAGCTATTACTTTCTTTAACCTTCATTTATCCACGGTAGGTTTACTGGAGTGAATGGTCTTTTTTTGCAGCAGCCTGCTCACAGTTACACTGAATCACACCTGGGAACTGCCCAGTTCAAGCACAGACTTATCTGTCAGCCACCAGCAGACAAGAACATTTAGGGGGTAAGTGCCCAACTCAAGGGCATCGTAACAGTGGCGAGGGAGGACAGTAAGTAATACACTGGTGTGGCTGATAGGATCTCAGTCTGTGTGAGATGAATGATATTTTATTTAGCAAAGAACACTGAACAATGTATTATTTATAAGCTCACCTTCCTATTGCTCATTTTGCCCTTTAAAATCAAAATTAAATTAACATATGTTTGTTGTTGTTTGTTTTTTTAGTGTTTTTGGTTACTCATACGCTGCATATTGACCGTAAAATAGATTCAGTTCTGCTTCCAGTTGTCGTACAGAAGTGAGTATAAAGTATCATTCATTTTATGGGCACTTCCATGTTAGTGAAAATCACCGTCTTGGAATCAGAGTCTTTAAGGTCGAGAGGCAAAGCTGCTTTGTGGCTGTTTTAGCCAAACATCCACCCACTTAGCCAGCAGCTTCAGTTGACTTAAAACCTGTAAATTACACTGTACACAAACATTTTATTTTTTTTTTATGACTAATAGGTGTGTTTTTTTTCTCGACAAGTGCTTAATTGCAACTGGAAAGTTTGAAATAATAAGGCCAAATTGACTTTGTTTCAAGGCCCCATAGGTCCTACTGGCTTTTTGATGAAGGTTAAATACCTCTGTGTGGCAAAGATTTAATATGTAAGTGCAATTTCCCACTTTCTTTTTTTGTTTTTGTCTCACTTTCCCATTGTTGACATCTGGATTGAAATGAAATGCTGTGAGGGAGCTGATGGTACACAGCCATGAGCTGCACTTGTTTACATCCTCCACCTTTTTATGTTCTGCTCCTCTGATTTTTGCTGATGTTACTGATGGTGCAGAAATAGGAGCCTATGTTACACACACGCACACACACATCAGAATAGTTATGAGCCAGTGTAGTTTGTTGAAAATGTGCAGGTGCATACACGACTGGCAGTGAAGTAATAATGTTGCAGCCTCAAGCAGCCTATTGATTTCAGCATTCTCATTAGACACTGTTTCAGGATGTGATCAGTTAGCTAGAATTGTAGCAGTGTAAACAAAAAGACAGACGGTAAAACAACCCTCACCTCCAGCTAGCAATACCCACTTAGCTTTTGCAAAATAAGTCATGTGTCTCCTCTTCTGCATGTTTCTAAATATTTTTTTGTTTCACCACTATTCATTCAGACATATCAAGTTCATTAACAGTGGTGATTCTGACTTCACGTCACTTTCATGCTAACAGTCATAAGTTTCTACAAAATAAACTCTGTGAACTCGGCATTGTTGGAAAACTGTGGCAGGGTTTTTTTACTCACAATAATAAGACAAGAGAGACGGGGTTATAATGAGGAAGAGGAGGAGGAGGAGGAGGAGGAGGAGGAGGGATTAATGGTGCAGAGGAAACCAAGACCTTTGTTATCCCAAAAGGCAGCTCTATATGTGTGAATATGTTGTGATGTGTTTTCATATTCCCACAAACCAGCTGCTTTGTGTTGCTCCAATAATTTTTAAGCTAAAAAACTCAAACTTCTCCATTTATTTCATCATTTTTCTGTGGACAGTAAATGATCACTTCACCTCAAGTTCACGTTGGAGTGGTGCTTTGTCTTTTGTCGTGAGTTCCCTCTGTTCTTTCACTTCTGTACTGAGGTTGCCTGCTGGTGCTGTAAATGTCAAAGCAATTTTTTTGCCATCTGTGCAAAAAAAAAAAAAAAAAAATCACCCAGCTGCACAACAATTAAATATTCCTCATCTCTGTCCGTCCTCTACATTTGACTTAAACAATCAACAGCTTGATTCAAGTCAATCTTGTCCACTGAGGCCGGCATGTCTGTGGAAGCTGGACGTGTGTATTGATCCACCACTACATGACATTTCATTATATCAGACAGAGCACAGCACTAACAAGATAGGAGTCCTGGGGTGGACAGGTAGTCAGAGTTACTCTTTAAATAGAAGATGTAAGAGTTTCACTCACTCCTTTGTTCACGAACTGCATGTACTTCTGCCGGAAGTGATCAATATGGAGATCAATGGGTAAAACCTGATCATGATTCTCTGTATTTATCACTTCATTTTATCAAATTGCTGCCTGCTTTTCCATTAGTGAAGGGTTATTATGGATAGTTTTCTACTTTTAGATACTAAAGAGCAAGATATTTAAAAATAAAATAAAAAAATGAGTTTTATAATAGTTGAGACGGCGGTGATTTTTATTCATTTTGATACCTATATTTGTCCTGCCATTATCCACCGTATTAAGGTCTGCAGCAGGTAATTATTTATCCTGCTTCACCGTCTTACATAAACGGTTCGTTCTCTCATAGGCTGACCTTCAGAACAGTGAAAATCACAGTAAAATCTCACCCACGTCCTGACAATCAATTATTTAAGCTGTCTATCTGGCACAGGTGAGGGGTCACTGTCAGGGTGAACTCTCCCTCGCTTTCTAATCTTCTTTCTTTTGTCCCATAATTATCTCGTCTGTCTCCCTCTTATCTTTCTGCTTCTCCCTCTTCCTGCCTATGAGCTGTGTGTTGTCGCCTTCTGAAAAGATAAGCCCCCCTCTGGCTGTTAAGGTTTGAGGAATCTATCGACTTCAGCATCATGAACTCAGTAATTAGTGCATCCCAGGATGGATTGGTGACAGTATGATGGAGTGAGCTGCTCTGTCATATCACCAGCTCCCAAATTAGCAGTCGGAGCTGACTGATGTCGAACCTGCATGCGTCTTAGCACCACAGTCCCTTGGGAGGTGCTTTAATGGTGTTTCCAATAGATAGGCTTCAGGATCGGGTCGGGATCGGGATTGAAAATTCAGTCCTGTGCAGGTCTCTACTGTGAAGACCATGCATCCCTTAGCAAATGATTATTACCGGTACTTCAAAGTATTTAAGATGCACTTTAAAGTGGAGGTGAACCTGGTCCCCCTGATGGAGAGCCTTCCTGTCAGGGTTTAATTGCTTAATCAAAGGAGATGGTCACAGATCTACAGTGGATGCAAACTGTGCTAAGGTTTTCCTCTCAACTATATATATATATATATATATATATGTGTGTGTGTGTGTGTGTGCTGTGCATTGTGTTTGATCAAGATGAAGTGTGGCCCTGTAAACATGATGAATTGCATGGCTGTGTGTGTGTCCACTAACACCAGCAGAAGGACCTTTGTTATTAACCCATTAATTTGGAGTCCATCATCTTATGTGGCACAACACATCCTGCTTGTGCGATTTACCATCCGCTGTCCGATGGCTGTCTAATGTGTGATTTTTCATCTCAGCACAGCATCAACACCACTTAACTGCCACTGGTCCCTCACTTGCCCATCGAGAGAGAGAGAGAGAGAGCAAGACTCTGCAGAGGGTGTAGATGTACAGAGATAAATGTGCTGAAATGCACACAGGTGTATGTTGACACAGCGAGTGAGGCCTTGGCGAACAACATTTATGATTTCCATTAAAGGCGAGAGGCATAGATTTCCTGAACAGGTGAAGGGCTCTCACTCTCCACGTCTTACGCGTACTCACGGCTTCCTCACTTGATACACTACATTTATTTCGTTCATATATCTCAAAGATCTGTTTTCCATCTCTTCCTGTTGCTCCCTCCTCCTCCTCCTCCATTCTTGGTGATTTATACCGAGGCCCGGATAGTTGATCTTTATTCAGCGGGCCTCCAGGCAAGGCTGATAACTCCAAGGTCTGTCATCAATTCTATCCAGCGTTCACTACCCTGCCTTGCCTTCCCTTCCCTTCCCTCCCCTCCGAGCAGCCCCCATGTTGTTTCTCCAAACCCACCCCCCTATAGCTGCACTTCTTTTTCTGTTTGTGCTCTTTGTGTGGTGAATTCACAAGCAGCCCTACGAGGCTTATGTGGTTAAATTACTGAGGAAATGGCAACAGTTCACAACTGGAGGCAGAGATCCCCTACGGCTCCTGAGTGGAGGCTAAAATAGTTGTGGCCAATGGGAGAAGGGGATCAGAGGGCTTCTTGTGAAGTCTGCTGCTAAGAAGATTCTGTTGATGTACTCCTACAAACCTCCCCCTTCACCTCATTGAATTCAGGTCAGAGTCACAGACTCCCTGTGCGCATCTTTCATTTCATTGTCAAAAGTTGATAATGCTGGGACCATTCACATCGAAGATCACTTATCGCAGCAATATGATTCAGTGTTTGAAATGGCCGGTCTGTGTGCCGGACTGAATGTGTGTTTGCTGTTATTTAAAGTGAGGCAACAACAATTCTGTGCTTGGACTTTATTTTTCCTCTAAAACTCATAGACCTGCCCCCAAAGCAAACACACACACACGAGTCAGAGCGGTTACTCTTGTTGTTCCTATATGGGACATACCTGGGTGAAGATCAGACAGTGTTCCTGGCCAACGGACCAGAGAATTATGAGAGCACAGCTGCTGCTTTGGCTCTGTTGCAGCTCACTGACACACAGGTGGTCTCTGTCTAAATGTGTGTGTGTTTGAATGTCTGTCTTTGTGAGGCACAGTCACAGTTTTGTGAGTGAGGACATTTTAGAAACAGAGGGCTGTTTGAGGGTTAACGCTTAGATGGAAGTATGATGAAAGCCGAAAACAAAATTCACTATGTGACCAATAGTAAGTGGACACCGTCATGCACCTTTAGCATGCTTTTAGTTAAAAAGGTGGAAATCCTAACGCTGCAGTTGACTAGATCTGATGATCGTTTGCATTATTGATTGATTGTCCATGGCCAATCAGTGGGAAGTGTCCTGAAGATGTTTCCATTTCCAGACTCACAGTTCCTGTTTGGATATGGCACAAAAAACTCAAAGAGATGTCCAGGTCTTCCTTCACCTTATCACCCTGCTTCAGGCTTGACAAAAGCTTAACAGACTGGACAAAGAAACAGGAAAATTGGAGGCCAACAGACAGACATGGGGTCTGTCTTTTCACATACTTTTGTCCTTATAGTGTACCTCTTCATCAGACTATAGAGCCTCAGAGGCTGCTTCACGGTTGAGGGTCATATAATATTGAAAAAAAAAACCCTCTACATCATGTAAATCAGTTGTATTGGCAACCTCTACAATGTTTTCGTTGTGTAACTATGGATCTCTGCCAGTGAGAACAAGCTATTAACACTAAGGTCAGTCTGGATTTAACTGTCTTGGTCTACGATGGCAGTTAAGGAGCTCTTTAAAAACATGATTTCAGCAGCTTTACCTACCTAAAAACAGGTCACACAAATAAGGGCATCAAAGACGTAGCATTCCCTTCATGGTTCCCTCTTTCTTTCTGCTCTGAGCTGAAACTCATTGATAGTTGTCTTTGACAACGAGGGGACTGTTGTTGTGCTCCCTGTGCCTCTCTCCTCCCTTCACCACTTGGAAGCACAGATTTGCCACTATTCACATTCTTGGTTCTCTCACCAGCAGCCTTTATATCAATCACCTGTTATCAGAATCAATTCAGAGAAACCTGAAAATCTGTAAAATGTCAATCAATAAGGTAGGAAGGAAGGATAAGGAAGCGTGAAGTACATCATCTCAGGTTTTATTTGAATAGGTTTACACTGACATGTATACACACACACACACACATCAAGTGAATCAATATATTTAAGCTTATGTGAAAGGAATCCACAACTTTACACTGAAACACTCAGCTGTCCGAGAATCATTTACTGTAGCAGCTGAACCTCTGAACACTTGTAATCGGTGCAGTATATTTTAAAAGGCCTCTAAAGTTCCTCATAGTTCTTCCAATATTGACATAAGCCTGCTTCACATAAAGATGACCCTTTTATGCAGTGTGCATTATATTACTTGGAAACTGAAGTGCCAAGGCTCGTAACCTGCAGAATGAAAAACTGTCCAAATACTTAAAAATGGGACTTTAAGCTGGCAGGTGTTCAGAGAAAGTGATTAGAAATGTTGAAGAGATATGCTTTATATATTAAATATATAGGGTTTTATATTCATTGTCTTTGTTTCATTTGTTCTTTCTGATGTATATTTGATGCGTCTTGATGCGTTTTTGTTTTTTTTTAAATGTTTTATGTTACATTAGTCAAAAATCCAACATGTCAGCCTCAGTGTTAAAGGCCTTTCTTTCTGTTTTGGTGTCTTATTGTCGACCTTTGTGTGTCCAGGGTGTGACGTACTGCGGGGAGAGCTCGGCCAGCAGCTTGACCATGGCCAACGTCCCCTGGCACCAGGAAGTGGTCGCCTTCGTCCAGCAGCTGGCTGACATGTTGCCTCAGTACGAGATCGCCTGTGAGCATGAGCACTCAAACTGTTTGCTCATTGCACACACCAAGGTAGGAACTGTGACAACCACACACACACACACACTACACAACATACCACAATGTGTCAAACACGGCATTTCACATCGCTCTTTTTGGTCAATAAATGAGTGATATGGAGATACCGTGGTGCAGACTTTGCACGTGAGTGTGTTTATTAGGTGGATATTCATCAGCTGCGCCTCACTGGCTGCGGCTGCATGCTGCTGCAGCTCTTATGTTTATCAGTGTTATCAGTGCATCCAGGCAGTGAGCACTACCACACGCATAACAAGGATGAATGTGTGTCTGCGATTCCTCTTCAGACATTTTTTCCAGCACTTTGTATTTTGCCTTTTGCCTTGTTTTAATATTTATGTAATTTAGTCTGCTCTCTTTTTTTTTTTTTAAAGTGTGCAACCATCAGAGCAGTTTTTGTTTGGCAGAGTCCATGACAGTATCAGTCAGTGCTCGTGCCGCCAAGGCAACTGTCCGTCAGTTGTTAATGAATGATGATTAATTGCCGTCTTGGCTTCCTCTGACAGAGCAAAAACTCATGACAGCCGGCTAGGCACCCACACCTCCCTGTCACTCAAAGTCAGCTTGCTGCTTTATCACAGTTTAAGTACCCAAACTCTTAATCCTCCTTTGTTTTTATGCCTCTGCATCAGCAGCAGCAGTGGCCTCAGAAGTTACATTGTTCTGTTCGTCTGTCCCCTCCATATATTCCATTGTTTAATGTCCTAATATATCAAGGAATTTAATTTTTGCATGCACATTCACTTGGAATCAAGGATTAAATTTGATTTTGGCAGTCAAAGGTCACTGTGACCTCACATTTGGATCTTTCATGTGAACGTGATGTGTCACATCTCCCCACTGGTGTCTAGGGGCTGGGGGGTGGGGATGTGGACAATCAACCTGTTTGCGTTAGGTATGAAAGGAAGCCAGTGGTTTGCGGTACGGTTCTTTACTTGGGTTCAACAAGAAAATTACAAAACAAGAGCGGGGGACAAAAGGTCCAGCCACGCCACAGAACAAACAAAAAAAAGGACAATTTCAATGCGGGTTTGACACACGGAGGTTAACTGGTCATTTTAAAACAAACACAAATCTACTCGTTATGAGTGGAGGCACGGCAAGGCAGTGCTAACAAGGAAAACTCAGACAAAAACCCCCCCCTTCTAGTCAAGCGGACTAACAAATGCTGGCAAACACTCACAGGCCAGTAGGGTTGTTGTTTGTTGTTTTAAAAGGGCAGGAACACAGTAACACAAATCTACTCGTTCGTACGAGCGAGGACAATCCATTCAAAAAAAAACACAGCACAAGTCACTTACTGAGAGCGGCAGCACAAAGTTACACAAACAAACTCAACGTTAAAGCACACGTCGTAACGACCATAGTCAGCGTAACAGACACCTCTGTTGCGCTGGGGAGAAAGACACACACACGCGCGGCAACCCTCTCTTTAGCAGTCTCCGCCGAGATGTAGTGCTTCGAGGCTTTGTAGCGGCCGCCCAGATTGCAGAACGAACATTGGTGGAGGAGTCTCGTAGCCAGCCAATCGTGAAGAAGAGGAAGATCCTGTTTGCATGGGACCCACCTACATTCACTCCCATTCATTGACTCGGGGCCCCACCTCCAAACTCTCTCTCACACACACACACACACACACACACACGTCACTCTCATCCAAACGGACCAGGGGTCCGTAACAGATGCATTACGAAGGAGGTGAAATTTCTTTTATTTTGGTACGAGCATCATGGTGGCCGTATCTCAAGAATTCATGTGCTGCAAAAATACTGCAAAAAGTCCATCGAGGCCTTTGTATATGAGTCAGGTGCTTGTTGGGTCTTAATTCATCCTTTAAAGTCCACATTTAAAGACCGGTCGCTGCCCAGAGAGCTGGCCTTCTTACTGCTGGTGGTGAAGAACGGGTTGGTCCACTGTGATCCGTTGTGACAGTCACAGTGTGCCGTTCGGTTTTTGTTGGGGAGTTTTGTCCAAATGGAAGCATCAACTACACCTGTGACGGTGGCTAGGCGACAGAAGCGGTACATCATGACAGCTGGACGCGTAAATAGGAAATCATCCGTAGACCAGACAGTCTCATTCACCAACACTCTGTGCGACCTTCACGGTCTGCGGAGGCCCAACTTCTTTAGACGGCGTCCTTCAGAGGATGCAGACCCTGAACTGAGACACAGCTGTAATTCTAATTCTTTACAGGAGATTTGTTTTCTTGGTACAGATATAAATACCTCTGTGGTAAATTTATCAGATCTCAAGGTGCCGGGCGAGGGAGAGTGTGCACAGCAGTGTTTGTTTAATGTATGATAAATCAGGTTTCTTTCTTGTAACCACCCACACACACAGTCTCACACTCACCTGAGACAGAAAAGGTTTTAAAAGTTGTTCATTTAATTTCTCTCCATTTCTCACACACCGGCACAGACAAAATCAATATTTCACTGAACTGATTTCAACCCTCGCTCTTTCCCCTTCCCTGCTTCCTTTCTTGATGAATTCTCTCACTAGCAAACAAACACAGCAGCCACTTCTGCTTCACACACATGAATTCATTTACACCAGCAGCCTACGCTGTTAGTATTTCTTATAGACACACTCACACACACATTCTCTCCATCTTGTTCCACTTCCTTCACTTGCTCTTAGTCACATTAGCATTATTAGCGCCTGACACGCTGCAGTGGTAACTAACAGCTCTGTCTGACCAACCAGGAGAAGAATGAAAAGTGTTATACACTCAGAAAGCTTTTTAAATATCTTTGGTTCAGAGCCTTATGAATGGTAAATGTTCTGTATTTATACTCCATCTACCACCTGAGCCACAGCTGCCCACCATGAGTGGGCCCGTTTTGTTTGTAGGTTTATAAAACGCCCAGCGCCACAGTGCATTATTGTCAGTAAATGAATCTAAATGAGTATAAATTTAAAGCATAAACAGAAAGACATTTCATAATTAGAAATATTAGAGCTTGTGGTTAATTCAAGTTTGAGTGACAGGTCCAAATACTCATTTGCAGATGACAATAAATTAAAGATGCACATATTGAAAGGAGGAAAAATCCCCCAAATCCCCAAAGTAAACAGAGATTAAAAGCAGAAGCTTAAATGAACACAAAGAATCAGGTAAAGCCTGTTATTTAAGCTGCTGACTATGAAATCAGGAGTGTGAGTCACATCACTGTAGATTCAGAGGGAATGGTTACAGTGCAACCTCTAAATGAACCACAGCACAGGTTTAATACGGTCTCAGTGTTTTGGTTTATACGCTGCTTAAAATCTAAGTAGAGGAGAGACACACTGAAGCAGAAGGAAGATAAAAATAAAAAGTTTCATCACAAACTAGGACCATCAGCACGAATGCCTCCCAGTTCTTTCTATGTAAATATTTACCATTGTGTGCCAGCGTGCTGCTGTGTTTGGGCGGTCATCAATAATCCAGCAGACTTTGGGAACTGAAGGCTTTTTTTTTTTTGCGTTCCTCCTGTGAACAGAGAGGCTTGTGTTTTGCTGTCCTGAATAATCTTAATGCAGCACAACAGGAAGTGAATTCCTCCAGGTTGCTTCACAGAAGAGCACACTGGTCTCATTTTGTGGCTGTGGGTGCACGTCTGTCTCTCTGCCTGTCTGTCTGTCTGTCTGTCTCTCTGCCTGCCTGTCTGTCTGTCTGCCTGTCTCTCTGTCTGTCTGTCTGCCTGCCTGACTCTCTGCCTGCCTGTCTGTCTGCCTGTCTCTCTGTCTGTCTGTCTGCCTGCCTGTCTGTCTGTCTGTCTCTCTGCCTGCCTGTCTGTCTGTCTGCCTGTCTCTCTGTCTGTCTGCCTGCCTGTCTCTCTGCCTGCCTGTCTGCCTGCCTGCCTGTCTGTCTGTCTGTCTGTCTGTCTGTCTGTCTGTCTCTCTGCCTGTCTGCCTGCCTGTCTCTCTGCCTGCCTGTCTGCCTGCCTGCCTGTCTCTCTGTCTGTCTGTCTGTCTGTCTCTCTGCCTGTCTGTCTGTCTGTCTGTCTGTCTGTCTGTCTGCCTGTCTCTCTGTCTGTCTGCCTGCCTGTCTCTCTGCCTGCCTGTCTGCCTGCCTGCCTGTCTCTCTGTCTGTCTGTCTGCCTGCCTGTCTGTCTGTCTGTCTCTCTGCCTGCCTGTCTGTCTGTCTGCCTGTCTCTCTGTCTGTCTGCCTGCCTGTCTCTCTGCCTGTCTGCCTGCCTGCCTGTCTGTCTGTCTCTCTGTCTCTCTGCCTGTCTGTCTGTCTGTCTGTCTGTCTGTCTGTCTGCCTGCCTGTCTGCCTGCCTGCCTGTCTGTCTGCCTGTCTGTCTGCCTGCCTGCCTGCCTGTCTGCCTGCCTGCCTGCCTGCCTGTCTGCCTGTCTGTCTGTCTGTCTGTCTGTCTGTCTGCCTGCCTGTCTGCCTGCCTGCCTGTCTGTCTGCCTGTCTGTCTGCCTGCCTGCCTGCCTGTCTGCCTGCCTGCCTGCCTGTCTGTCTGCCTGCCTGTCTCTCTGCCTGTCTGCCTGCCTGCCTGTCTGTCTGTCTCTCTGTCTCTCTGCCTGTCTGTCTGTCTGTCTGTCTGTCTGTCTGTCTGCCTGCCTGTCTGCCTGCCTGCCTGTCTGTCTGCCTGTCTGTCTGCCTGCCTGCCTGCCTGTCTGCCTGCCTGCCTGCCTGCCTGTCTGCCTGTCTGTCTGTCTGTTGCATCCAGCATTAGATCCTCCCAGCGTTGACACATCACCATCATCATTAGCTTCTTTTCGACCACTGGGATCCTCCCATTTGTAGACTTCTCTCTCTTCCTTTGAGTCCCAGCCTCTGTCATCCCACACTTTCTCTACCAGCTTTCATGTCTCCTCTTTTTTCTCTCTGTTCCTTCCCACATATCTTCCTCCTTTATCCTCCATCTTCTTCCATCTGTATCAGTCCCACTTCTCTGAGAGGATGTCGCAGTGGACCTGCTGTTTTAAATGTATGAATATTTATATCAATATCTTGAGCAGTGCTTCAGAAGTGCTCCTTAAGTTTCTTGTGATTCTATGTTAGTCTGACACTAGTTTACAATCCAGTGTTACAGTTAAACTAGCCAAACATTTAGAGACTATCATTAGACTGTATTGATGATGATGATATAATTCTCTCCAACACGTTCCACTCTTGTTTGATGTGTTGGTGGATGAAGGGGATGCTTCTGTTGCTGGTTCATCTTTGATCAATGTGAAGGTTTTACTGCAGTAAAGTAAGCCACCCTCTGAATAAAGGCTCTGTCAAGCCAGCTGAATCTAGGATTTTAGATGCACATTTATACAGGGTGTTACGGTATGTGTGCTCAGGGCAGCTAAAAGGGCAAACAAAGGTCATTTATATCGAACTTACATGTGATGTTTTCATTTTTAAAACCTCAGATGTCAGGTCATACTGTACGTGTATTTGTTCTATATTACCTTTAGAGGTGAAGAGAAACTTTCAATGGATTACTATTCCTGATGATGGAAACACAGCTCTCCCCGCCCCGGTTAAATAAAGGTTTTCTTAATTCTTATAACTATATAAACATGTGACTGCTCCAGCACATATCCATGTTGTGGTAGAGAAGCTTGGACTTCAGTTTCGAGGCTGCTTAGTGGAACGTGTTCATACATGAAGCCGCCTCCTTTGGCGCCGTCCTAATCCTTCTTAGTGATTCTCTGTTTGTTAAAACAACATGTCGCCTTGTTCTCTTCCCAAACAGCACAGCGCAGCTTTACTTTGTTGCTCAGAAACTGAAAATTGTTTGCCGAGATGCCGGGTGAACAAATATCATCCTTTCTCATTACCAGAAACATTAACTCCCAATAGACGCTTTCATTTTTTTCCCCTTTTTCTCAGGCCTCATTAACAATGCAGCAGGCAGCTTTTCTCTAATGGCTGAGGTTTCTAAAGGCTAACGCTCAAACGCTTAATGCCGTCGCTCCCTCAGCGAGGACTCATCTACAGCCTCTTTAACTGGGCGAATAAGTGTTTGTCCTTCTTGAGTACATTTTCTATGAATTTGAGTGTTTTTTTTTAGAAGAAAACCAGCGATGTTATGTTACCTCTTTTACCCTATAGGCAGTAAAAAAGAGAAGCAAGTCCCAGTCTTCTCAGGGGGTGTCTGGCCAAGCAACCATGAACCTGAAAGAGCTTTTAAATGCTGAGCGCTAAAAGCACAACAGTTGTCCCCAGCGACATCTGAGCAACATTTTGCCTCCAGAACGTTGAAACAATACCCCTGACTGATTATTAAAGACCATTTTGAACCATAAAGCACCGCCGCTCTACTACATGTTGGCAGAAACATCACTGCGTTTCAGGAGAAAGAGCTTGTTGCAGCTCTGCTTTCTCTCTGTTTCCCACCTTCGCTGATAACAAGGTAACACATGGCATTGTATCAGCTGGAGAGCACTGCTGCATGCTGGGAAAGAAGAGGTCACCCCCCTCCTCCCTTCCTTGTGCCAGTTTGGGAAAACAAGTAGGCTCAGAGAGATTTAGAGTGATGTTGGAGGTGTCGGTGTGTGTGTGTGTCTCTGAGTAAACACACACAGGTTGGTGTTTCCTCTCAGTAAGATGGATGGTGAGTCTGTGAAGAAGTAAGAGGCGGTGATTGATTAGAAAATAATAAAAAAAAAAACATTCATAATAGTATCATTAATAATTCCAGGGAAGAGCTTGCATGAGAGTTCATCTCGAGATTACATTACTGTATGTGCACATGCACAAACACGGGTCGCAGGCCATATTTTTACAGTTTATTTGGTTGTCAAGTTGTCATTTTAAGCATACATTCATATAAAACAGAGCAATTTCTGTAGAGAAGCTTGTTGTTTTTGGAGATGGGAGTCATTCTTCCAGGACTGGGAGAGGACAGGGAGTTTTTATGGAGTTGAGTGTTGGGTTGGGGTGGGACAGGAGATAGGCTGGACCTCTTTAGGACCAAGACCTTGAAAGAAAAGGTTAAAATAATCTCTTTGTGCTCATATACCACCTCGTCTCTCTCTGTATCGTCTCTGTATGTGTTTCAGTTCAAAGTGGACGGTGAGTGGTGGACGTGGATCGACTACGAGCGTTTCCAGGAGCTGGTCCAGGCTTACGAGGAGAGCGGCGGACAGCAGACCTTCTCAGTCTTGGATTACATGGCCAAGACTCCCAGCTGGGCTCTGTTTGGAGCTCAGGAACAAGGTTTTGACCCTGCTGACACACGCTTCCAACGACGTAACAAAACCAAAGACATCTCAGGATGCTGATAGATAAGACGGTAAAATGATGAAGAACGTAGCTTTTTATTTTGAGCTTTGAGGTTCTAACTTTCCTTCTTAAATGTCCACAGCTGCTCCGGTTTCATGTGGACTCATTTCTGTTAGGATTGGACTTTTAATCTTATTGGCATAAACCCCCAAACATCAGTCAGTGGCTTGATCCGTTCCTTCACACTTAATCCTCTCTTCATGTTCCAGACATTCCCCTTACATCAGTTTAAAGGATTCTTTTGCTTCCCTTCATCTTCACTATGTCCCACTTTTTAAAGGGTTATTATGTATGTCAGTGCCTTTGATTTGTTTTAATAATCATCTGGCATCACTTGGGAAGATTTCACATCATTAAACCTGGTAGCAGCTTCATCACCTGCCTCATTCCCAGCACTGTTAATGTGCCTGCTCCTGATGGCTCAGCTGCACTGCACAGGCGCACACTTAGCTTAGAAATCACGCCTTTATTCCTTCTCATGTCGCCTAAAGGAGCTGCACAGCTCAGCCCAAGCACCTCTGCTCCTCCTCCTCCTCCTCCTGCTCCTGCTCACAGGACAGTGATTTCTCTGCAGTGAGGGGAGCATCCAGGCTGCTGCTGGGGACGTCTCTTTACAGCCTTTTAATGGCCCGGCAAAGGTTTCATTGTTGCTCAGTCCCAGCAGTGTAGAGAACACTGGTCTCAAAGACACACAGGTACAAACCATCTACAGGAGGAGGTGGATATAAAGGATATAAAGGAAGGCACCGTGGCGGGTGATGGAGCTTCATATTGGTTTAACTGATGCAGACCATCCCGAGTCCACCATGTCAGACTAAAACAGAACCCTTTATTATTATTTTAGTGAATCCAGATGTTTAGTTCTGCTTGAATGAAACTTCCAGATGTAAATGTTTAGTCCGTTTTGATTTGTATAATTTCTGATGCCGCAAGAAACTGCAAATCTGTAATAAATGTTTTTGAAATAATGTTATTTGTCATTGGGCAATTTAATACACAGCTTCCATCATGCTGCTGCCTGTAAGGGGACGGTGCAGCGAGTGTGTGTTTGTGACGTCGAGCCCGTTACATGGGCTTTAACTGTGCATCAATATTACAAATCCACACAAAGGGTCCTTCTCCTGAATGCTCTGCAGACCTGTCTGACCTCACGAGTGGTGAAGTGTCCACTGCTGTGAGCCAGCTTTGTTTCCTTCTCTGCGTTATCTTATATATATTGCATATGTTTTTGATGTACTGTACATACACTGGTGACAAAAAAATGATGAGCCTCCCTATGAATGTCATTCTATTTTAAATATTTGTTTTATGAATGAAATGTTTACAAATTTCCAACAACATGATGACGATGACGGTCAGCTGTGTGTCTGTGTGTAATTTGAGGCACGTCCAGTGAGGAATCCGAGCCTGTTGCTCTTTGGTGAATCTCTCAGGCTCCTCCAGGTTTGGTGGTCTCTCCTGCCATGGACCCTGGTCTTCAGTACACTCCATAGATTTATCAATCAGATCTAAATCCAGACTTTGTGCAGGCCAGTCAATAATGTTGTAATATTGTCATATTGGAAGAGAAAACGACAACTGTTAAATATCAATATTTTAACTCTTTGTATGGAGAGCATAGCACAGATGGCCGTTTCTTTGTTGTTGCTGTGTGTCTTAGTAACCAGTAGTCTGCAATATTTCCATGTCACATGACACCTGAGCTACAGAAGCCATTGATTGACAGTCCAGTCCAGCTGCTGGGGTTTACAGCTCCTCTGGAGCCCACCCAGCAGGCTGGCCTTGTGTTTGTTTTACTATTGATGAAAGATGAGCACAGTAGACATGCAGTAAACCTTTTTGTGTCGCCCTTTTTTTGGCAGTTCTAAAGTTAAATGGCAAAGAAGAGTCCAAAGTTGACATTTGGAGAAAAGCTTTCTGGGCTGCACTCAGAAGATTACTGCAGTAAGTGACCATGAGAAAGGGTGAAGGTGAAGGTCAGAAGTAATTTACAGATGTTTGCTTCATCTCTTCTAGGGAGAGGTTTCATGTCCCCAGTTTTTAGTTTTCTCTATTTCGTTGTGGTTTAATTAGACAAAAGTTGTGTGAAGAAAGTCCTCTGGTTGAATGATGGCTGTGCTGCACTAAGGTTTATATTGCACTCCCAGGTCCATGATGAAGATGCTTGTTTGTATCCTAATCTTCTTTTAATGGCTCAAACAAAGTAAAGAGGGATGCCACAGAAACAAGAAGCAGCCAATGGCTCACATAGGAAGTGATGCAGCACAATATCATCTTCAACCGTCTCTCTGTAGAGACTCGAGTGCAGAAGTCCTCACCGGGCTGTGGGTTTATGCAAAGCAGGAGAACCACAGTATGAAGCTGTAAGATACACCCTCTCATCCTGCAACCACTGTGAGGGCTAATGGCTCTGGTAACAGGGGAAACAGCAGCTGAGAGGTTGCAGAGGTGCATCCCAAGCCTGAGTGTGCCAACAGCGGAACTAAAAAGCCAGCACCTGCACAAAACATACATGTTTATACTATACTATTTATTTCTAGCTTTTTTTTTTTTAAATAGTAGTTTCTTATCTTCCTTTCTTTTATAGTGTTAGTAGTATTTTAACTAAACGAGTCTTTTAGCACTTTAAGCATATTTTATGTCTCATTCTTTGATTTCATTGCTTTGTTTTTAGGTTTTATTTGCATTTCCTCAGTGTTTCCTCACACTGCAAAACTTAGTCTGTGTCTTATCCTGTTCTTATTTCTTTTAACTTATACAATCAATAGGTGTGTGTGTGTGGGGGGGGGGTCAGGGTGAGGATTTCTGTTTAACTTCTGAAAAGCACTTTGTGTTACAAATGTTTTGTAGAAAAGGTGTTATATCAATAAAGTTTTGTCGATTGATAGATAAGCAGAGCTTTAACACGCTCAGCTGTGTGTGTACAGTAACAGAGGGAGAGTTGAATGGCCTCACTTCAACTGAAATGCTTTGTGTTTACTGAAGAAGAGCCATTTGAACGAAGGCTCCTGGCTTAAATAAAAGCATAATCTCTTTACTTTGAATGGTTTTTCTTGAGTTGGACTCCAAGGTGTCTTATTGGAAAGCAAAGGTCACTCTGGTCATTTGTCATTTGGCAGTGGGGTGCTGCCTGCTGAGCCAGAAACCGTCACTGTCCCTACAGAGAGTTTGAAAAATGGCTGCAGGTTGTGTTTTGTCGTCTATTTTAAGCTGCTGCTGGTGTTCGAGCACAAAAAACATCTGTAAACAGCTGGGCTTCACATCCATGTGCCGCTCTGCCTTTCAGCTTCCACTTTGACTCAAGATAATCTGTGTGTTTATAAAGGTATGGCTGCAAGCGTGTGTGTCTGCATGCATTCCTAATGGTGAAGCTCAAAGGGAG
Source organism: Parambassis ranga (assembly GCF_900634625.1). Lineage (NCBI taxonomy): Eukaryota > Metazoa > Chordata > Actinopteri > Ambassidae > Parambassis > Parambassis ranga. Next base: position 21,029,480 of record NC_041033.1, read on the forward strand.
GTGAAGGTGATAATGGTTGTTGCAGATGGTTGGAGAATGTGTTGGAGGATGTTATCTGTGTGAGTCCATGTGTGGCAGACTGTTTTGCACCACCGGCTCAAAGCATTACTCAATTCTCCTCCTCAGCTTCTGTGTGTGTGTGTGTGTGCACTGTTTATAACTTTGTGTTCATGTGCATCTGTAGTGTGTGTGTCCTGTTTCGGGCCAGATGTCCAGAGACTCGGGGCTTGAAGCAGCCCTCAGGTAGTCCTGTCTGCTTCCATCTGTAACACAGCACCCCTCCCTGTCTGACTGCTTCTGGATGGAGGTGAGCCAAGTCTTTGATAGAGTCTCTGTCAGCAAATCACTGTGTGTAATTCATTAAACCTCAAAATCAGTTGTCTAACTCCCAGTCATGCAGCTCCCTCTGTGGCTGAAATATGAAGCAAACCTGCCTGTGTTTGGAGTTCAGGTGAACTCAAAGCCCTCTTCAGAGACCCTGCGGTCCCGGCCCATCCATCACTCCCACCACATCCATCTCATGTCACCGGTTGTTGTATACGATCCTTGGCTGTGGCAGCTTCTATATATCTGCTCTCGGAGCTGTGAAGGTATCTTGTCACGATATAAAACCCGCCTGCTCCATTCTTCAGTGATTGTGTGCATGCTTGATGTGTGTACCTGCTTGTTCGGTGCTCAGATGCCTGTGACCCACAAACCTGCATGCACCCAGCTGTGTTTATGTCTGTGTGGGTGCACACAGAACGCTTTCTGACGTACAGAGAGTGTGTGTGTGTGTGTTTTTCTGCTCCAGCTGTACGTCTGCTTCCGTCTCTTCTCTGCGCTCTGGATCATTTTTTCACGTCACTTGCGGCATCAGTGGAGCTCAGCAGTTATTACAACTGAAATGTTCCATCAGCAGACAAACACACCTGACCTCCTGTTCTGTGGGAGTTCACTAAATTAATTACGCTCACGCACTTGTGTCACTTATCATCTGCTGTTGTCGAAAAATGGTTCAGAAAGTGACATTTGACCCCAGAAGCTGCAACTTTGTTGTTTACTTGCCTGTTTGTGAGACAGCTGCTGCTTGGAGCGACCTCACTTAGCTCATATGCTAATCCTCCCTTTTTTAAACAAAGTCACTTAATTAACCAAATGACCAGCTATGAAGACGCCGCTTTGCATATTGATGCTTTATTTCTGAAAGGATTTGCATCCTAATGATGTAATAAATTCTCGCCTGACAACGGAATGCTGGTAAATCACACAGCAAAGCGATGAATCATAGAAAATCTGTCTCAATAATGAGTGCTGAAATGCGTGCAGGGTGCAGAGTGATTAGAAGAGAGATGTGTTAATTGCCTGCTGTGTGTCCTGGATCATTCTTTCTATCCTCGGGCTCTGCTGTCATATGGTCTGTTTCACAACTCATGGAGTAAAGAGGGGGGGGGACCATCCACGCAAAAAAAACCTGTTACACCATCAGAAGCAATTAGCGGATCACTCGGAAGGTTAAAACTTTTACTGTCTTATTTGCATGTTTTTAAATAACCTGTTTCATTCCGGTTTCCCAGATGGCTTTAAAACAGCTGCACACATGTCGGGGGGAGAGATTCACAAACACATGCAGGCTACCAACAACAGGAAGTTCTGTGGATCACTTGTGGTTGTGGTTAGGCATTAATACCACAGGGTAAGGTGTAGGCAAAGATTGTAGTTTGGACTTAAAACACACATCACCATCTACCAATGCCATTTTTGGTTTCCATAGTAACAAGTCTCGCCCCCTTAGATACGACCAGAGTGGTCAATATTGACCTCTTTTTACATCGTCGGCTTTTGTTCTTCTTACCTCACCCCTCCTTTCACACAATGCTATCAGGCCTTAGCTTATTAATAGCATGCTATTTTTAATGATCTTTCATGTGCATTAATTCGTATTCTAAACTATCTGTGTTTTATATATCATAGGTGGTCTACACGTCACCTCATCATGCAACAATACAGCGACAAAAAATCAGAGTAAGGATCCCGGAGAGGGCTGGTGGTGGTTATACAACGCTGCAGACTGTCACTCAGGAGTCTGGTTTTCACATCCCTCCCCACACTGTTGTGTTAAATATGGTTAAGATTAGGTGTTAGAACAGGGTGAGGGGTTCCTGGAAGATCCTGATTTTTGCCTAACCCACATAACATTTTAGACAGGAAGCCTCTCCCTTCTGCTGCCTAGTGTGTTGATGTGAAGTGCCATGAAATTACAAGCAAAATGCTAATAACGCACATAAAGACCCTGCCCCTTTAGTGACATCAGGCTGCTTTCAATCTTACTACAAGTACAAAATGCAAACATCACTATATCACGCTCGCTTCGGCCTCACTGCACCAGCTGCCAGTTGATGTAAGATTTAAGTTAAAGTTTGTTTTTGGGTCTTACACTGGGTAAACATGTCCCTGTCTCTGCTTTTTCGAATGTGCATGCTCCCTTGAGAGCTGCAGGATGTTCCTGGTTGTCAGGACTTCCAGATTAAAACATGGAGGAGATTTGCCTTTGCTGCTAAATTAGGGTCGTTCAGCCGCTTCATCAACATTAAACTCACTTTTACTCTTTGGTTTTTGAGGCTTAATATATTTATTAATTTATGTTTATGTTTTCATTTTTTTATTATTTATAAGTTCTTTCAGCAGAAGTGAGTCTGTGGGACACACATCCATGTAGGGATGACTGACTGGGTTTTCTTCTTCTTCTTCTATTTGCTTACTGTTAGTGAGGATTTCCTCTGGATGCACAGTTTAATCTTTTAAACCAAGATGTCCATTAGCAAAAGACATGATGGTGGATATGAAGGATTTGTGCTGAAAGAACACAAAGCACCGATGTAAACAACCTTCATCTGCAAACCCCACCATTAAGCTGAAGGGGAGCGTGTGTGTGTGTCTGTGTCTGTGTCTGTGTGTGTGAGATCAGCCGGAGCACACATTCCCCTTCACCCTTTATGTCCAGTGGTCTGCGATGTGCCGCTAAGCCGACAGAGCAGGAGTTTGATTGATGAATGAACCACCTGCAGGTCAGCAGGCGAGCCGCTCTGTGACTCTGTGAGCTGAATCACACTGACCTGATTATCATCCATCACACACACACATACTGAAGTAAAGACCTGCAGCGTCACGTCAGTCGGCTCTGACAGAGATGCTTCTTATTGACTCTGAAACTGGCAGCAGAACCACATGGATCGTGTTACACTCAGGTGTTTGCTAAGCTCCTGAATTAAAGTGTAACTACAGCCTAACTTGGTATGTTCATGTGTACTTTTCCTGCACCCATGTTCTCCTCCTGTGGATTGTGAAAAGAGCCAGAAATACTTGAGCTGTGAAGCAGATCGGACGTGCAGGCTGCAGCTTATTTACCCGAATGTTTATTTTTTCCTGCTTCCCGTGGTTTGGCAGGTGGCCACCTGTACTCCATTGAATATATGGATTTCTGACAAGTTGCCAAAGTAAAAAATCAGAGCATGGAGCGGAACGTCTGCCTCGGCTCCATTAAAGAAACAAAGATTTCAAATAAGTCTTATATCTACACATAATTTACTGTAGAGCAAAGGAGAAAATGTGCATGGTGTGTGGCTAATGTTGCACTGTATGGTGCTACGCCTCATTACACTGCAAGCACAACTGTTATACAGCATGTTACTGCAGTATATATGTGTGCTCGTGAAGCCAATGGCATGTATGGCAGGCTGATAGGAGAAGTGAGAATTACCTGTGCTCCTGCTAACCTTCTCCTGAACTCATCAGAAACATGCTGAGCACTGGGTTTGCTTCGGCGTGCAGATTGGAACGGTCTCCTCGCAGCTGTCAGGGAACAGGGTGGTCTGACACTGAATACATCACATGCTGTACGGGTGCTCAGTCAGAGCATGCAGGTGTCACGTTGTGAGGACACAAGCACCAAGTATGTGTTAAACAGGTAGTCTGACAGGCGGGTATGGATGCCATGAGGCTCAGGATAGTGTGACTGGCAATGGATCTGTTGCATGATATAACCCAGAGGAAGTGCTCGCTGTTCCCTCGTGGTTTTCTGACCTAAATATATCTGATATGAAAGATTTTTCTATGTCAACGATACCATGCTTTGTGTTTACAGTGTAGAGGAGGACAGAGCGGCACACTGACCACTGCTTTTACTCTCATATAGGCATCAAAACTCATCAGTGGTGTTCACTAGTGGAGATTATCCTGCTGATTTCTAAAGGTAAGAAGTAAGAAGTCAATGCAAAAATCCCATTAGCTTTATGTTGAGGGACCCCATGAGATGCTAACCTCCTGATATAGCCTTATATGCCAGCAGGCCCCTAACTATGTCACCTGATGTTCTGTGTGCAGGAACAGAAGACGATCTTGTCTGAGGAAAGAAAAGAAAATGAGAAAGTGGGAAAAAAAGGGATCCAAGACCTGACGGTGATGTGGCCGTGTTGCTGGTGAGAATGAGAAGTGAGTAACAGTTTGCTTAGCTTCTGTGGTGTATGCTTTTTAACTTACCTCTTGCTGGGCTATGTCTGTGAAGGTGTCCAGTCCTTAGTTTGTGTTCATAAGCCACATCTTTCGAGGTATAGAGTGGTTTAGTCACTATAGTATGAAATCATTCTCCACCTTATCAATGGACGGTGTTGTTTACAGTATATTCCTCATGAGGGAGGCTACTACAGCAACAAGTGTTTATGACGGGGAGATTGCCCAAGAACAATGTTTGTCTTAAATCCTTTGTGTTGCTTTAATGTAACTTTGTGTCAGGAGGTTTTAAATCAGCAAACTCAAAGTTCACCCCTGTTCACACTGGGGAAATCAATCCGGCTAGAGCGGGCCGTGATTTCAATCCACCTCTCGGAGGTGGATCTAGCCAGATTGGTTTACATCTGGCTCAGGTCTAAACGCAATTGCAGCTAGCGAATCCCGCTAGCGATGTGATACTTCTGCTTCATGGGGACAATATCAGGGTCGAGTGCAAAAGCCGTATGTAAACAACCGTCGACTACGACAGATTTGCCCCGAGTTTATTTTCGTCAGGGCTACAAAGGAATAATCTGCTTTCTGAACCTGAAAAAACGAAAGAACGAGCGACATGGGACAAAAAAAAATGCACAACACATGCACACACGTGTTCCTCCCACGGCCTGAACGGACTGTATATTACGAGGCGCCACCTAGCGGTTTGGAGGACCGCAAACAAGCGGAGTTAAGCTGGATTGAGTGCGGACACGTGTGTGTGATTTGAAAATAGGTCTGAACACATCCAGCTTTAAGGCTATCTGGATTCCATCCTACTCTAGCTGGATTGACTTCCTACAGTGTGAACGGGGCCTTATTAAAGGGCTTTCACATCCATCCAAGTGACATGATGAGCGTTCAAACCTTCAGAGTATCACAATACAATGACAAAGACAACAGTATATAATTTTTCATGCAGTAATCTGTGTTTAAATATGAATGGTTAGACTGATTTCCAAGAACACCAGAGCAGGCGTTTGTGTGAGCAGCTTTTAGATGGCTGGCTCTGGTCTGCTCTCATCTTTGCACACGGACACAGTGAACACATGACCAGTCACAGAACACAGATGCCTCACATTTGGTCGATGTTCTGAGAAAACTCTGCGTGCTGTACGTCTGTGATCAGCGAGCTTGGCAGAAATGTGATCGACTAAATATAGCCCGGGCGCAGGAGGACCGTGTCATTATGGGCGCCGTTCACCAGGTGTGATCAGAGTGAAGGAAATGTCACCAGGAAAACAGCACGGCTGGATGCGGTGCACTTTACATATGATGAGGGATGAATAAAAAAGGCACTTGTGATAAATAGCTGGGTTGATTGCAGCAGTAAGCACCGTGTTTGTTCCTGGAGTTTGTCACTGAGAGGCCTGTGGCTCACTGAGGAAGTTACATGTAAATAAATGAGCTGGAGCCAGTGGCTGGACTGTGTGTTACAATGCAGAGCAGGCTCCACTTAGATAGCTCTTAGATTCTTCACATAAAAATCACAACCGTGTCATCACACTGAACAGAATGACCTGCTGAGTCAATCCACAACTCCACCAGCAGACACAAGTGAGCAGTGAGATTTACACTTTATTAACAGAGCTGCTTCCTGTCTGTTGGACAGTTTATGCACAGGAAGTGAACACCGGTCGATATTAACTCTTAGTCTCATATTGGACTGGTGGTAGCTGCTATGGGCTGCATCCTATAGCTACACTTTGTGGACAAAAGTATGTGGACATCCATATCCTGTCCAGCCCATTAAGCATTTGTAAAGCCTGGGGAGGGGCGATGATGTCATTAGATCAAGTTCTTCCACAGCAATCTGGGAAGATCTTTTCTTTTAGGCTTTTATTTTGAAACAGGAAGTTGACAAAACACAAAGTTATCATTTAAAGCTGCAACAATTTGTCAATGAATGGAAGTTTGGAACTGGGAACATGGACATTTCCAGGACATTTTCCTCTAGTTTGTCCATAAAATGAAATAATGCATTGATTGATTCAACATGGATAATCAATCAATCAATAATGCGAACCAAATCCATCATTACCTGCAGATCTGAAAGAGTGCAGCATTAGGATTGTAACCTTTTTGTTTTTAGATATTAACTTTCACATCACTGCAGAAACTTTCCGACATATTGACGTTTTGTCTGTGCGGTGTGTGTTCGTGGAGGTACGCTGTCGACCTGTCAGCACGATCGTCCTCCAAGTGACTTTGATTTGTTGTGATCTGTCGCCTCTGAATGTGGCCTCGACAGTCAGACAGCAGCTGAAGGATGGCAGATGATGTAACAACACTTTAAAAAATGATCACACTGCTGACGTCTTCTTCTTCTGGACAAACTTCTGGACTGAATTGTTTGTGGAAATACACCGAAATTCTAAAGAAAGCAACACCGTGATTAGAAGAGGAACAAAAACAATGGAGGATTAAAACAGAGTGTCGGGATGTAATGTGCAAGTTATGCAACATTCAAGTGTCTAGACAGCTGGATTTAAATTTAGTTCACGGAATTTTTATGCAGAAATAAAACACTTCAAATCGTCACAGACCCACTTACTCCAGCCTGTACGCTGCAGCTTTTGGTCATCGGTTCCCAAAATATTGATGCAATATGATGAAAACATTCTAAAGTCGTGGTTTAAATGATCAAATGTACCAGTAAATACCAACCTGCATCACACTGTCATCTGATCCATCCATGCATTACTGTAATTGGTCAGCTTCAAAGGAGCCAAATGTGTGCCACTGACCGCCGGCTGGTTTACAATAACTATACATCCACCTGCTTACTGGTTTGTGTTTGTTCTGCTTTCTAACGCAGGCAATTTGGAGCTGCTCATTAACAGATCCTGTCTCTGGACTGTGGGAGGAAACTGACACTGAGCTGCCCAGAAGTGTGAATCTCAGCCTGAATGTGTTGGAGTGTCTGCGTGCGATGGACCAGAGACTTCTCCTGGGTGTTCCCTGCTTCATGTAAGTGCATTCTGGGAAAGGATATTACTGCAAATTGAAATCTAAATGAAATGCTATCAATTAGCAGTGACAGGACCTAAAAGGCATCACTTTAATAACTCCAGTCTGTAGCAGAACTTTTCTTTGAAGGCAGGGATTGTACATTTTAGTTCAGTGTGGGTTTCAGAACCGCCTGGTTCCCGTTAAGTTCTGTGCAAAGACTAAGAGCAGCCAGAGCCTCTGCGGTGCTCTGCAGCTGTCAGGCTGCATCAGTGAGGACTCTCTGATTCCACGGCTTCAAATCCAGAACAGACGCACTGACACATTAAATCCCCCTCTGAAAAAAAAGGGTTCCATGGAGCCACAGCAGGACCAGAGACACTGTGACTCACTCCATCAGGAACACACACACACATCATGTTGATGAGGCCGAACTGTTGGAGGAACTGAGCACAGATTGGAAATGTGATACCCGCTTGCTGTGTGTGTGTAAATCAGAATAGCTCGCAGTGTTCTCCACACGAAACACATTAAAAAACCCAAACCTGATAAAACTGCGAAGACTGCATTTTATTAAGCTGGTTCTCTAAACTGCTTGAGTAATGAAGTCTACTTGTTTACTCATCGCAGGAGTTCTCCACAGCACAGGCTCCCTGAGCAGATACGGCTGTGTGCGGTGTGTAGGTCATTATATCCTCTGATAAATGGAGGTAATCTCCTGATTTAAATGACTTTCCTAGCATTAATAGAATCAGCTTCAGCTCCTTAAATCTATTAAACCACCATCCAAACAGCAGCTCTCTGATGTTGGTATTAGGGCTGCGAGGATTACTCAAGTAATATTCGAGGGCAAAATGACGATGACGATGACTCATTTAGTGACGTCATCGGGGATGATTCTCTCATGGCGTAGCAGGATGGTGACGTTTTTGGGCGCAAGAGGTCCCGGGTTCAAGTTTGTTGCAGCCCTAGTTGGTATCACAACCTGTTGGACTGGCTTACTGCAGACTTTGTGGAGGTTTGACACCTGACCCAGCATCCATCTGTGACATGGTGGTTGTACAAATGCATCCCTGTTTGATGGTCTCATCGTTATTATCAGTAAAATGTGTGTAAACTTTATTTAAAATCAAATTCATCTTGAAAAACAGAGACAAGTCCTGAGGAGTGATAACTTGAAGCAGTTTCGGACTGCGGTGTCATCTCAATAAAGGCTATTTAAAAGCTACAATTACAGGATGTGTGCAGGGTGTCTGAGGTTATACAATAACCGAATTATCTGCCTGCTGACTCACATTAAGTCACACTGAGTGAGACCCTCTAAATGTCTTAAAATGTGAAAAGTAATTGTTGCAGCCCTGGCAGTTTAAAAATGTAGGCGGCACTTCTGGCAGGGCCTTTTTTTGTCCTTTGGCACATTTACCCTGAAAGTAGAACGCAGCCATACAATACACCCTGTTAGACACAAGCATTCATTCCATTAAACTGACAGGAATAGGAAGAAAGAGAGAGAGTGGGTGTGTGGAAAGTACTCCGCCAGCAGACGTGCAGCCTTCAGGAGGAATCAACCTGCACTAAACAGAAAAAAAAACTCCACTTAGCTGAGTCTTCCTGTTTTTAACCCTTCACCTTCAAGACTTTATTTTTAACATAAATTACAGCCACACATTTGGAGATGAGCTGACATGTCTTATATAATCAATCAGTTTGACAGCAAGTCAAAGTTTGTTAATAACTTTAGAGATATTTCTGTTTCAGGTCATTGAATATCTATCAATCATTAAGAAAATAGGCCCACAGCACATTAAATACAGATAAATCTTTTGTGACGTCACACAGATGTGTCAGAGATGTTGGGGTCGATAGTCCTTGTGGCTTCTTAGTTCACCCAAACTCCTGGTTAATCCAAATACAGGAGGAAGTGAAGCCTGAGTGGCACTGAGGCTGAGGTCCCCACCCACCCCTCACTGGAAGTAGTCACCTCCTTAATTAGAGGGGATTTGAAGTCTTATAATTAATAAAAAGGACATTTTAACCTTAGAATCTATGGGGATTGGTTCATTTTGCAGTGAGCCCCTAGAGGCTGTTGCAGTTTTTGACACTTTCACATTGGCATGTGTTTATAGGTGTAAAAGGCCGATGATATCTCATCATAGGACTGATACAGCAGCCAAAGTCCATATTAGGAGGCAGGCGAGCAGTGTGGCAGACCTCCACTCAGACGTCCAGGGTTCGTGTCCCCCTCACACCGGGAGCTGTTTTGTTTTCCCTCAAAACTACTGGCTAAGGCTGGACCTTAAAAAACAGGGTAAGGGTTTGAAAAAAGGCCCATTCTGCCTAGCCATTTTGGGCTACCATGGCAACAATCTCCACCAACATAAACAAACAGGGACGTGGCCAAAGAGGAACACAGAGGCTACACATTTTCTACACAGTTCTTGAGACCTACACAGAGCATTTGGTTCATGTTTTAACTTCAGGCAGTGATTTATTGATCACTGTGTGTTTGTGTGTGTCGTCACTTTTCATCCAGCTTCCTCTCACTTTAACAGACATATATTTAAATATTCAACGCTGCCACTTAAACGCTTCACTTCTATTAAAACAAAGGCCTTTTATCTTCTTTTTTTGGGTTGTAATATTTAATATTTCTGCTTGCTTTATTACATTAGAAGCGCTCTCACAGGAACTTTTCTTCAAAGTGTAACAAAATCCAGAGCTATACTCATTAAATCCCAAATAAGGGGACATGGTTGTTGGCAGCAGCAGCAGCAGCAGCTCTACCTTTGATCTGCTCCTTATTCAGGTCAGAGTGACAGTGAGAGGGCGAGCAGAACATTAACTTTCACTTTACATCAGGCCATCAGACTGAGGCTCAGACTTTCGGGGAGATGTTGGTAGTTTGGAATGTCAAGCAGCCACAGAACTCCACTGAATGCACAAACACAAGCTGCTTTATTTCCACCATCCTCTGAGAAGCAGCAGATAACTTTTAGGAGAGCAGATGTCATTTTTTGGAACATATTCATCACTTTATGCTTTGAGTGATGAATATTTTCCTCACTTATACTCAGAGTAGACGCTTACCTTCAGACTGATGCGGCTGAGTTATTCAGACGTTCATCACAGAGCTGCTGCTCTGACTCATCAGTCCTGTTCCTGCTCTTATCGCTCATTGTTCAGTTGTCTGAACTGAGAGGAGGCAGATTTTAGGAGATGCTTTAAAGTAAACACAGGCTTCAATCTATGGTAATTGGAATCGCCAGAGGAAAAACATTCAGCCTGTTTTATGTAAATGTCTTTTATTTGAGTTTCCACATCCAGGTTCAGACTTTCGCTGCAGTTCTTCTCTTATGTTTAGAACGTGGGGCATGGATGAGGAAAGATGAAAATATACATTTGAACAACTCTCACTTAGCTTTTATCATACAAATCGCAGGTTTTTAGATTAAAAAACAACCATTTGAAGTGGAGCCATTTAAACCACCACCACCAAACTGAAATGAAAATAAACTAAAACAGCTCAGAAAGAAGAGATTTAACTTCTCAAATGTAGTCAGTGAAAAAGCTGCAGGCTAAAAGAGTCATATGAGAATTATTAAACATATTTTCTGTTTGAAATATCTCTTGCTGAAAATGACACAATTAACCGATTGAGGCAGGCGCGTAAAAGCAGCCAATCCGCGTCGTTGCTGCTCGATTGCGCATTGATTCGGGTTGGAGCGTCTCCGCCGGCCACCGCGCTGCTCTCATCAATCTTCCTGACGCGCGGCACCTGTGAGCTTGTATGTGTGTGTGTGTGTGTGTGTGAGACTGTGTGTCATGGATTTTTTTCTAACTTTAAGACATCTGGCCTGAGCAGAGAAACTGTTGTTTTATGATCATCGAAAACATTGATGAGAGTTTTGGAGGAAAAGTGCAACTCGAGGACAGAACAGGAGCGCGCGCTGCTGGACTTCACGTCACAACCAGCTCTTCATGTTGTGTTGTGTGTGTTGTTGTGTGTCTTTTTCCCACCGTGGGAAGAAATGCTGCCGTGTCCCAATAAAGGAATAAGTCAGTAACAACAGGCATCATCAGGATCGATCGACCAGGTGCCTCAGGTCTCTAAACTGGATCCTACTGCGCGCATCGATTAACGGATTTGACTGATCACCTCCAGACACCCTCAGAGGTAAGAGTTGTGGAAATCAGCAATAAATCGGATTCAGTGGGAAATAAATAGAAGCTTATTATTAGAGCGCATTGATGGTTTTTTCCCTGTGTGCTCCCCTCAGGCGCGCACCTGTTGTTTGGCTTTGATCAGTACGCGCACTCACGGGAGTCTGCTGCAGTTTTATGTGTGTCAGCAGATGGTCAAAAGTGTGTTTTTTTTGCAGCATAAAGATTGTCTTACTGTTGACATGCTTAACATACACAGTGTAGAAGAAACGCATTTTGCAGCGTTTGAATCCATCAGTCACTCAGACGGTCTAATCAGGGTGCATCACTAACGCCTGTTGGTGATGAGCTGTTGCACAGAGGATGACAGGCAGCTCACGGAAAGTGTGTGTGTGCGTGTGTGCGTGTGTGTGTCGGGGGTCGATGTGATGTAGGCTTTTGGAGCTGTTCGGACCCCCTGCTGGGATGCCGCCCCCTCCTCCATCACCACATTTGCGCGCACCCTTGCTCCACACGGTGGCGCACGCAGTTAAAAGGGCGCGCTGTCTTCAAGATAGGTGTGTGTGTGTGTGTGTGTGTGTGTGTGTTGCGCCTTCACAGCATCCCCGCGTTGACCTGCAGAGCGCACTGTACGCTTAATCCAGTGAGTGTTCAAACACGCACAGTAGTCCTTCCACCTCGGCTGTCAGTCTCCTTCTCTGCCTCTGTCTGTCTTGTCAGCTCCTGCTGTCTGCACCCCGTCCTTCTCGTCCGCCTCCTGTCTGACTCTTTCCTTCTGTGTACTGTGTGAGCGCAGCCGCAGGCAGGCAGGGCTGAGTCTGTCATTGGGACTCACTAATGAGCCCTCCACTCAGTTTCCCCATGTGCAGGAATGTTTGCACTGGAGAGTGAGTGAGAGAGCATAGAGGGGGAGAGAGGGAGTTACAGAGAGGGAGGGAGGGAGGAATGAGTAAGGAGCCAAGGAGTGTGAGAGGAGCTGCTGTACCTGCTGCTCTCACTGCTCAAATATTAACAACGGATTTCTGGGAACTGATGCTGCTGCTCTGGGACGAGCCCAAACTGTGGAGGCAGCCGGGCTCAGAGGTCTGTGGACAGGCAGTGTGCTGCTGCTGCTGCTGCTGCTGCTGCTGGAGGCACAACTGCATCTAAAAGAGTCTGATGGAGGAGGAGGTCACAGAGCCCGATCCTCAGACAGTGGAGCCCTCTGGCATGCTACACTCGGAGGTAAACGGAGACTTGCCGGGCAACCCGTGCCTGAGGGAAGGGACAGTGGACGTGATGGAGAGTCCGACAAGGGAGCCTGTTGTGCTGCAGTTCCCTACAGAGTACAGCCACAGCCAAGAGTGTGGGTAAGAATCAAAGGAAATGAGTCTGTTGCTGCAGGAGGCAGCTGGGATTGTGTGCAGAGAGGTGGCACTCGTGTGGGACACTCCCGTCCTTTGAGTCCGGCTTTTGCAGTGACTGTATGATGGATCTCGTCTGCACCCAGCTGTCTGCATTTTCAGGCACCTTGTGTGGCTGGAAAGTCATTTAACTATCGATTGCTCTCACAGAAAGTCCAGGCGTGTTCCATTGATTCACTGTGACACTTTTCACGTCATTGTTTACATGCGGGGGATGAATTCTGTTGCACAGATCAGGCGGTGACAGCTGGATGATCAGCAGCAGCTGGCAGTCAATTCATCTTAATTTTTGAGATGCTAGCTGCTTTGTTTTTATTTCTGTTTGTTATGATATTGTCAAAAACTCACAAATTCTTGATTATTATTATGATAGTAGCCATCAGAGAGCAGGCTGCCTCTAGAGGGGAGTTAAAATGTGACCAGAATACAAAGCTCTAACCCGACGTTTGGCGTCTTCTGTGACTGAGAACTTGTTACTGTGTGTTTGTCTTCTGGTGGAAACTTTTCGTATTCTGCTAACATGGCCACACCTCAGTCTGTGATGTCACTTCAGGTGTTTTTGCAGATGTGTCTGACAGAGGATCTGTCCTCGTGCTTGTTGTTATCGCAGTTCAGGAGAAGAGAGTCCAACTCATCAGGAAACACTGACTCTCCTCCACCTTGTAAGGGAAAGGACTTCCGGCTGCGTCGTTTTCTCACTCATGTCACTGTATCACTGGCTTTTTGTGCTGCTGGTACACGGTGTCCTGCTCTGGTCCTCCCCTCCTTTTTAGTATCAGTCCATTGCTATTGGCTGTAGTGCTGCAGGGTCTGATGTAAGAAATTGCCATCTGGCCTCCTTGTCATGCAGAAAGCTGTGAGTAACGCTGTGCTCTTTTCATCAGGTTGCACTCTCTTCAAGAGTCGAGCCTCGGTGCCGAGGACTGACTGGTCTGGCTCTCTGGTGCGATCACTCAAGTCGATTAGTCATTTCTTATAGAAGGAGAGAGAAGTGGAGCTCAAGCTTAAGCACAAACAACACATTTGACATTATAATATGTGGCAAATTGGGGTTGTCCCTTCATTATTTGGGATTTCAGGAAACATTTTGAAGATGGAAGAAGGACGGAAGTTTATCCTCCATCCCTTCACTTAATTAAGGACTTTTTTAATGGCGGCTGCATAATTACAGCTTCCTGCTTCTTCCGTCAGTGTTAGAGGGTTTTAATTAGTCATGTCATCTTTGTCTCATCCCTGAAGTGTCAGTACATGTAGTGCCTTCTCTGTAAGGCGTGCACACAACTTTAGCGCAGGTGGTTTTCATTTATGTCTGCTGTGACTGGGCTTCTTTCTGCTCTGACCCAACAACACTGGAAAGACTCAAAAAGTGCTCAGATGAGGCCGTAATGTTTTGCCGGCTGTCATCTTGACATGCTGCGTGTGTGATAGGAAGATCAGAAAAACGCTCTGAATGGACTTACAACATTCTGATTGTACATCTTCAGACTCTAGTGCAGCCATCCTCCGTGAGTCATTTTTTTTGGTCTTGTAATCACAGTGATCCATCACAGAACTAACAGAAATCTGCTGCTGCTGCAGTCTGCTGAATGTTTTCTATTTTACAAAGGATTCAGTACAGTTCAGTTTTTAGATGTTGTTGTTGCAGACACCGTTTTCTCATCAGGAGAATATGGCCAAGAAGCCATCGGTGTGTGTCTGATGTGATAGATTGTAGCCATAGAGAGAGATGGGAGTGTTGCACCTTGTAAAATCAGCCCGTCATCACAAGGAACACATAATGCAAGGTCCAGGTTTGCAAACAACCACTGTGCACATATCTGCCGCCTGCATGATGCGTTAGCATAGTGGACGAAAATTGCATTTAAAGTGTGTGTTGAATAAGTTTATGAGTTTATTTGTGCAGATGTGTTGCCCTAAAATGTGCTCAGCACTGTAAAAAGATCGGTTTTAATGTAAACCATGTGTGGAAACATTATTCTTGCATCTGTCTCCAGCATCATGGGGAAAAAAGTCTGGAGCAAGGTGACTTCAGCCTCAGGTTCAGATGTGTCGTTCTGACTATTCTGCTAAACTATGTCATATCTGGATCAATTGTCAATCAAATGATAATGTGTGAGTCTGCTTTGTTTATGTAAGTTTTCTAGGTTGTAAACAGTTGTTTATGTGACCATGACTCATGAAGAAAGCACCAGTGTAAATTAGGGCTGCAACAACTAGTCGACTAATAGTAGATGTCAAAATTTGTTCGGGTCATTAGTGATGTCATCGCATGGCATGCAAGTGTAACGCATCTGCAGCAGGTAATGGTTCTGTGGCTTGTGGAGTAGCGGGGTGATTGGCGGTTTGGGTGCAAGAAGTTGTGGGTTTGAAATAGGGCTGCAACGATTACTCAAGTACTCGAGTAATATTCGAAGGCGGCCTAAAGCAGGTATCCGCCTGCTGCCAGATGCAGCCGTATCTATGGAAAAACTATGACATTTATGTGTGATCCGAGTACTAATAGTAATCACAAAAATAATCCGCAAGTATCCGAGTATCAACAATACTTGTTTGTTGCAGCCCTAGTTTGAAACCAGGATGAGCCCTGTGGCAAATTGTTATGGAGGGGACCAGTACAACCTGGAAGTCAGGTTTTAATTGGTGGAGGTACTACTGGGCCTTAGGTAAAGATCATCCCAAACTCTTGAAACCTTTTTGAATCTTTTCAGTTACCATGGCGACAAGTCCAGCCCCCTTTAAACACATAAAGATGCGGCCGGAGAAAAATACACACCTGTTCCGCTTGCAATGACTGAAACATCAGGTTACATTTCCCAGTGAGGGCAGACGGCTCCATACAGTCCAGTGTGCAGAGACACCGTTTGGCCTCAGATTTGTCGCATGTTCAGGAATCATCAGGGCAACGCGGTCGCCTCCTGTGATTAAATACCACAGGTCCAATCACGGCTAGTGCAGCCATCAACTGTATTCTGTCAATTCAGACTCTGTCCTTGAGCCAGACACCGACTCCCGACTACACTCGCTGACTGAAAGTCACTTTGTGTAACAGCATCAGCTAATGGCCCCAACCTAACGTAAAACTTGAGTTACTGTCCTATAAAAGCAGGGCAGGTTTCATCTGCTTTTACTGTCACATTCATGGGACATTTTACAGATTCTTCAGTTATTCTTGTGCAAAAAGTACTTTGACACTAGATGGCACGCAGTCCATTCAAATGCAACGAGTAAAACAATTAGTTAATTTGCCTTTGGACTCATGTGATCAGTTTGGTTCAGACTGAAGTCGTCAGTGTGGCCTTTGGTGACCTCACTTTACTGCAGTGAAACCAGCTGTTGGGTCTTTTGCATTGAACATTCGTGTTGAGTAAAATCCTGAGGCACCACTCTGTGATCTTATCTTTAAGCTTTTCTTGGGCTTATTTTTATCACAGGCGATCTGAGTATTAAATCCTCGCCTCCTATCTGTGTTTAGCTGACACATCACAAGGGAGCATGTGAGGAGGAACAAAAAGTGGAAGTGGTCAAGGATTTGTTGATCACATCCTGATTTAAAGTAATGACTGTATGTTGCACTGTTCCTGAGGGGCGAGCTGGCTCCTTCAGCTGAGACCCTGATCAATTTAATCAAGCGTAATGAGGCTGCGAGCAGCTCTGTCCTGAAGCGTCCTCCTGAGGGGCGTAAGATCAGGTGCTTTACGTTATCTCACAGCTCATTGTCTGCATTAATAAACCTTACATGATAGTGAGATACGGCAGTGAAACCTCATCTGTGCCACGTACTCTGTTCCACACGTCAAACTGTCGGCCTGTGTGTGTGTGTGTCGTGTTCTCCTTCAAAGCAGTGAATGGCTGTACAGCGTTACAGAAGATGTTCTGCACTTTGAAGGATTTTCTCAAAGAGTCCGAGCGGCAGTGAGGATTCTGCCGGGATAAGAATCCCACTGAATTAACATGCATGTTCAGTTAATCAATGACATCAGAAGGAACATGTGAGGAGGAGAGTGGGAGGAAGTCAAGGGATCTGTGGCTGCAAGCGGTGCGGACGTGAACAGAGTCTGAAGCTCGTGTTTATTGGTGGTTTTTGGTGTTCTCTGTCTTTTAAACTTTATTTATAGCAGAGAGAGAGACTCCAAATTATTCTGTGCAAAGATATATGATGTTTGTTTGTTGGCCCCTATTTTCTTTCAGTGTGATGAGCCCTCTGGGCCACCATAGATTCCTCTGATTTGAAAAGTGTTAGGTTGTTTCTTGAAGCCAGTGCAGCGAGCAACACTCATGGATTCTGCCTAATTTCTCTATGCTATTGCATCATCAATATTGAGTACCGTACATGATTTTAAAGTAGTGACCATCGCTTTTCCTGATGCATTGTGGGATACATTGAGTCCATCATAGGGTTTGATGACTCTCTTTGTATATTTAGATAGCACTACAGAATGGTGTCCTCTTCTTCTTCTGGTCTTCCATGACATGTCAGCGGGAAAAACCTTTGTGTTTTTGTTAAGTTCTTCTTCAAACCGATGCAATAATTAGCTGTATTTACCATTAATTATATGGAAAAATAAAGCTACAGTGTTTTAAAAGTACAGAAAGGTTCGAGCAAAGCAGCCGTAGACCGCTGGGCGTTAGGACGTGAGCACACACTCACATATTTCTCCACACAGGTGAGTCTTGTGCTTCACACTTTAATGTCATTAACCTGCTGCAAATACCAGAATAAAAACCTTGACAGCACGTAAAAAACACACAGAAAACAGGTCTGACATTTAGTCAAAATGGCGCCAGCTGGGATGAAGTTCTGTGTGTTTGACAGAAGTGAAGGTCATACAGGAGTAGTTCACGGACCATTGGAAAATACAAAATCCAATGATTCTTTCAGTGATAGATGGTCTGTTTTTGGTGGAACACACATTTTTCTAACCCGTCAGCAGGTTTGGGCTGCAGAGGGTTAAAGTCCACGCCAACGTTTCCATTGTCTTTTTGCAGTGATTGCAGCTCAGTTTTGTTTGTTTTTGCTGTGAGTTTGTGCGTGTTTGTCTATTTGCATGCATTCTCTTACATGTAAGTGTGTTGAGCTCTCTGGGTGGGTATTTCTAATTCACTGAAATCATCAACATCTCAGATTTATCTAAGAGTAGATGGGTTTTATAGGTTTATAGGCTTCCTCCCACATTCTAAAGACGTGCTTGTTAGGTCTATTGGTGACTCTAAATGGCCCCGGTGGTGTGATTGTGAGTGGTTGTTTGTCTGTGAATGTTGCCCTGTGATGGACTGGTGACTTGTCCAGGGTGTACCCCGCCTCTCACCCGTAGTTAGCTGGAATAGGCTCCAGCTCCCTCTCTCTCCCCTGTGACCCTGCACTGCAGGACGAAGCGGGTTCAGCTGATGATGGATGGATGGATGGATGGATGGATGGATGGATGGATGTCAATAACATCACCAGCTTCCTGTGTGTCCTCCTCAGTGCTGATTAGTGTGAGCGATTAGTCTTGTAACCAGTGTCAGAAACGTGACCAAACAGAGACAGTACAGGAGTTTGTGCTTCGTCCATCTTTCTCTCCACTCTGCATTTTAAAACTCTTTCCAAAACAAGTCATACATTTATTTGATATCCTCAGTCTGCTCCTGTAATGAAATGCATGTAAATTCCGGGTCTGCATGGTAAATCACTCTGATCAATATTTCCCCAAACAGCAGAGGACTCAGGATAAGTGCACACAGCTGCGTCAAACCAGCTGACAACAGGTGGCTTGGCTGCTTAAGATAAAGTGGAAACAGCAGACAAGAGGGATGATTGTAATATTCGGAACGACAGCTGAGCGATGGCTGAATAATTGATGAATTAGGAAATGAAAAATCCTGACATTACATGCGAGAGCAGGCGTACAGCTGCAGACGTGTTGATGTGCACGCTTACTGAAGTGACAAACAAGAAAGATGCAGCGGCTGTGAGAACAGTGAGAGGAGCCGACACACAAACAAACCAAACAAAATATTTCAGTTGAACTTAGTGAGAAATTTAAAGGAAAGTGAAGAGAAATGTGTGTTTGATTTATGAGGTAAAAGGTCTTAATGTTCTTTACTCTCTGTGTCTTTTATCTTTTATTACAACAGTTTGTTTCTAACAGAGCTATAAACCTTAGGACACAAAAAAAATGTTTTGCTTGCTGATAAAGTACAGAAGTCAGTGTCAGTGTGCTTAGAAGTAAAAGGAGCACACACAGTGGTGAAACAAAAATCTTAAAAACTTAACTTGCAGTAACTATTATTGGCAGTAAAGTCATTTCAGACCTTCTTATTTTGCAGGAACGTGGTCAGGATGGTCTCACCCTGTGCTGCCGTATGAAGGATAATAAAGCCCTTTTGTCATCAGTTGTTATGTGACGCTCCTCTGGAGTCTTAAGTGCTGTAGATGCTGAAGAGAGCGTCAGTCGAGAGAGACTTGATCACCCGCTGTTAGTCTCTCCGCTGCAGTCGATGCATCGAAGGAGATGCATCACATCTATTCTAGCACTAGGTCACAACCAAGCTGCATCAGTCTACCGACCAGACTGGGCGGCCAGGAAGTCAGACACCAGAACAGCAGAAATAAAATACCAAGCTTGGACTCGGGCTTGTGAAAGCCCCTGTCATTCACTTCAATCATGCAGCTTTGACATCGCTGCACCCGCTGGTTGATGTGAAGTCCAGCTGCATGTCAATCATCCTTTTAACATGAACATGTTCCTTGTCTAAAAACAGAATCAGAATAATATATGAATGATGAAAGCTTCACTGGCGACAAAAGATGAGCTGTAAAAAGGTGTCGGAGCAACCCTCCTCTTCCTCAGGCTTAAATGTGAACATCACTTGATCCATGAACAATGATTCTTTTGATTCTTTTGCACGTGTCATCTGCAGCACTAACGGAAAACAGTTTGCAGGCAGTTAGAGCCACATGTTGTAAAGAGCTAAGCTTTGTGACGGCCATTTTCCAGCTTTGGGAATAGTATTATAGATATTATGAAGCAGGGGAACGATCACTGCCCCTAATGGAAAGTTTAATTTTTCACTTTACCAGAATAATTTCTTTCCCTGAGCTCTGAGGGGACGAATAATACTCATATTATACTTTTAAAAAAGAACACTTCTAGGCTCTGTAGCCGAAGCTGCACAACAAGCACCTGACACACGCTGTAGCTGTTTATCAGAGCTGATAGCAGGAGGCTTACAACACTAACACCCAGACACTCAGCAGCAGCAGCCTGAGTTTATTTCACTCGGCGCACGTCGTCAAAGCTTCTCATGTGACTCTGCAGGCGGATTAAAGTTCAGCTGTTAAAGAGAATCCAGTGCTCCAGCGTGGCTTTGGTGTGATATCTCAAGGTTCTTGTTCCAGCTCAGAAACATCTCAAAGCGCTCATCTCGATGGAATCCAATTAGACGGCAGGAATCAGGCCTTCTCATCTCTCTCTGTTCTTATTTTCCTCCACTGCCCTTCAGCATTAATTTATAGAATAATTAATTGCCTCACACTCATTTTTGCACATACAGTACACACACACACACACACACACTCTCACTACATTTACCTCTTGTATACCAGTCCCCATCATTGTGTGACTTCCCATTACTGAATGAGTTCCGCTTCATTTCTGGATCTCGATTATGTTCTGCCCTTTGGATGTTTAATTTGTTTTAGTGTCGCAGACGAGCCGACCGTCTTCCTGTAGCTGATCATGCTCCCTCTCTCTCTCTCTCTCTCTCTCTCTCTCTCTCTCTTTGGGTTTCTGAACCTCAGAGGTTGATTCTCATCACTTTATTTTTTTGAGTGGCTGATGTGAATCCCACAGGTCTCATGTGACCTTTTCATCAGTGTTACTAATAAATAAGTAATCACCCAAAGCTTCTTCCTGTAACCGTGTCCTTGTGTTGTCTCTCAGGGAGAAGATGCCGTTCCACCATGTGACGGCAGGCCTGCTCTACAAAGGGAACTACCTGAGCCGCTCGCTGTCCGACAGCGACAGTGACGTGCTAGCCAGCATCTCTGTGGAGGAGCTTGATGGTAAGGCTTCAGGCTGCAGTCCTTCCTCAAAGGACAGCAGCTCGCTCCACATTCATATATTCAGAAGGCAGCGTGCATCTATACACGACAGCGGACTAAGGTTCTTATTTCTACGAGTATCTAAACCGCTAGCGGTTGATATTTCTGTTCATCATTCTGTAGAGGAGATTGTCTGGAATATGGGCAAATATATGGGCATCATCATCACCATCTGACTTGATCAGATGATGACAGCATCCAGAAATACAGTCAATATCGGTAAGGTATGAGGAGACGATTGTTATTATGATCAAACTCTTTGTTACACAAACAAGCTGCAGAGGGATCAGGGTGTGTGGGCTTTGTAGATATTTGAACCACCTCACTTTAAAGACAGGAGCTCCTTCAGTATTAGACGCACGCCGCCTTCTGCACAGTGACTCAGTTACTGGACGTTCAATAGAAAATGGTTCCCGTTGAGATCGCTGACAATATGGTGTTTGAATTTTCTCAACATCTGGAAGGAAACAATGATACTGTATCATTTAGTATCACAAGCCAGGTTCCAGATAGAGACCATATATCAGACACAGAGCAGGCTGATGTCTCCAGAACTTCTCACACCGAAACCATAACGATGGAAATATAGTCACGATAGCTCAGCGTTGGTCAGACTGCATGACTGTGCCTGCCCCAAAATAAATTCCCATTTAATTTGACGTTTCTGTCGTGATCTCTGGGTACTTCTGAGGTGCTCTGGTTTTGTCTTAGCTTTGGTATATAGTATGTTTCTTTGGTTAGTTTACATGGCGTCATTTGGTTTGGATGTCTTCTTTGAACTTTTATTTTGAAAGCCAACTTTCCCAGAGACCTGTCTGTCTTGCTTCTTCTTGAAAACCAAAACAAAAGCAGAGCACAAAATCAAGCATTTTAACAGAAGACATAGAATTAAGCAGAGAACAGGACCCTTTTGGCACCGACTGTCTGATGAGGACATATTAAATGATCCATTCTGCCTTTTTGTGCTTTTGGAAAGTTCCTCTCTAAAGTGTAAAAATAAGACAAAAATGAAAATACTTGGACCTCGAGCATGATGCTGCATACAGATCATTATGAAGCCACTGCAGCTTTTTGTTTCGTTCCGCTTCACGCCAGCTTTAGAAGGTTACAGCACCACAAGCAAAATAAAAGTTTAAGACGGCTCCGTCTGAAACTGAGAAGCAGCAGCGATGTCGAGGACCCAGGAGATATTTGAAGGTATATTGTTAACAAAAACCAAAGGTAATGAAGCAGAGGAGAAGAGGAGCAGCACAGCCAGTGGCAGGGGTTTATGGTGAATCATACTTTTTATAGACAAGGATCCATAATCTGCTGAATGTTTTTCCACTTAGTGGTAAAGATAGGATTTTCTTTTAGGAGACGGATGCACATCCAGCTCGCTTCAGTCACAAAGACCATACAGTGCTACAAAACCAGCAGTGTGCGCCGAGCTAACAAAACACAGTAATGCATTATTCTGAGCATAGCTTATCTCTGCAGGAGCATTCGCGCTCTGCTGCTCCGTCTGAGCCCTCTGTTTATGAATCCCTTGTTTTGGAGTCTGTCTGAGAGTAATCACCCGGGCCTGTACAACACAAACCTGATCAATAACAGTCTGCCAGAGTCAGCAGTGGCAGCCTCACTTAGCAAACAAACTACACCTCCAAAATATGAATCCATTGATGCAACATTAAGCTGCCGCCTGGAAAATTGGCAGTGCTTTCTCGTGGTAATGGCCCGGTACTCCATCAGGGTTGAGTTTTAATATGCATGAAGGAATTTTCAGGGTATGAATTGCTCATTGCTGTTTCAATGGGTTGATGTTGTTTGGTGAATAAGAAATGGCTCGTGGTTGGAGGGTCCTCAGAAAGTCCACAGAAAACACAGAGGCTGACTAATAACCTGCCAGCAGTGTTAATGCTGCATTTCCACCTGCAGCCTGAAGGACACTCGCCTGGACAATTGAAGTCAGCAGAAGGAGAAATGAATCACATGACTGCTGCCTAATGTCCAAAATCAGTCAAAGCTGTTTTTCCACTGATGTCTGTTTAACAGTGGCCATAACACACACATATATATTTATATATATATGTGTGTGTTATGGCACAAAATGGGGAAAAATGTTTGTTCATATATTATTAAGTTTTAAATATATTCATGAATTTACAGAGATGTGAGCCCCACAGTGAAAGTAAACAACATTAGAAAAAAACATGTAAAAATATTAAGCCCCAAAGTGTTAAAGAAAATATTATTTCCGGACTATAAGTTGCACTTTTTTCCTCCTTTGGCTGGGTATGCGACTAATACTCAGGTGCGACTTATATATGAAAAAATATACATTAGTTAGCCGTGTGTCCTGACGTCCCATTACAGATATAATGGCAGCTGTTCTGTCCCTCTCCTGACGGTTCTCCGCCACCTTCAGCTTGTCCACACTTTGCATTCCGAGCATAGGTGACGCGCTAGTTCATGGAACGCGTGCTTGCAGCTGAGCCGATATGTCGCTAATTCCAGACAGCTATATGAGCACACAGCAGTCTGCCTTTTACTCATTTACAGGATGTTTATAAGAATTTCTGTGCGGTGAAGCTAATTATTTCTCCACGTGAGAACTTGTTCAAATGCATGTGTCTCACTCTCAATGCCCTGCAGCCGCACCACTTTAAGTTAGGAGGAATTCAGGAGGCAACGTTACGCTAAAAACGTAGTGATTTACGCTGGCCCGCTGGTGCGACTTTTACTCCAGTGCGACCTATAGTCCGGAAAATACGGTATTATTATCTTAAAGTGAACATATGAATGTGTGATGAATGACAGTCATGATCATTTTTGTACAATTGATGGAGGTGAAACTGCATCATCCATCTTTATATACAGTCTGGATATTCTTTTACACTAAAATACCCTTAAACATTGACAAGTTCACTTTTTCATGAAGGTGGCCAAAGTTAGAAATATGAAAGGACAAAAACACTTTTATTATTAGGACGTCCAGATCCGATCATGTGATTGGAAATCCGGCCTGATTTTGTGGTTTCAGACTCGATCGGAATCAGACGTTGCCTCCCGATCAGGACTTAAATATATGTATTAGAGCTATCAATGACTCTCTGGCTCGTAGTCTAGGGGTTTGATTGTCGCTCTGGGTGAGAGAGGTCCTGGGTTTAAGACTCGGATGAGCTGTTTCCTTCGCGAAATTTCCCAGTTTGGAGATGGATGATGTATTTTGTGCGTCAATGCGTTAGGATGTATTGTGGCCGTGGTGATGGGTAGTTGGTGCAACGGCAAGTGCTCCTCTCAACACAATCACACAATAAAAAGGCGAGGAGAGAAAAAAAGGTGCAGGACAGCACAGCCAAGATTGCACAAATGATCGCAATGAGTGACCTGCCATTCGCATTGTAGAGAACCCTAAAAGTATCGGATCGGGACTCGTTATCAGCAGATACTCAAAATCAAATCACTTGGACTCAAACGCATAAAAACCTGATCGGGACATCCCTAATTATTAGAGTTTGTTTTGTGTTTTATAATTAATTCTATGAATAATTGTGATGATGTTCACTGGTCTGGATTATTAGAGAGATTATTCAGTGTATGTTCCACATTTTACACTTTAAACCTACGTGCTACATGCTACTATAGTCAAATTATCGTGGAAACTATGAGACATTAGTGATGATGGTGCAGTCACACATTAGGAAACAGTGATGGCTGTTTGTGCTCCCAGTTCTTTTGTGTGAAACATCCTCCTAATAACCCCAAAAAGACCAACAAGCTTCACCAGGTGCTGCTGAAAATAGCCTCTCAGGTCTGTGATTACAACCACATGCAAGTCTGCCTCCTAATCCAGTCCCCGACGCAGCCTCCACATTCTGCACATTCAACACTTCTGCTTCACAATATTTAAAGAGGCGATTTACTGTGTTTGTCCAGGGCCATTAAAGAAAGCCTGCGACAGTGGGCAGAGCTGTCACATGGCTGCCAGCTTGGAATCAGTCAGCTGTTAATGTCTCACATCTCAGGAGAGGCAGCAGCAGAGAGTCCTTCACAGAGAGCTGCTGTGTTTATCTGCAACAGTTTCCTTAATGTGATCCTGATTTCTGATCTTACAGACAAACCTGACCGGTGTTTGTGTGTACGTGCATCACAGCCACGAGAAATATAACACCATGTGCATAATTTCCCGCTTGTTCTGACTCAGACTGTAAATAAATATGGATGAACCTTCATTGATGGCATCCATTTTGAGTCTCTGTGCCCAGGAGCTCAGGAGCTGCCATCATGGCGATGAGACGCATCACGATGGCAGCTCCTGCTGCTGGTTGTTTTGTCACTTAGCCCCCGTTCACACTGAAGAAAGTCAATCCAGCTAGATTAGGATTAAATCCGGATAGCCTTTAAATTGGATACGTTCAGACCTACTTTCAAATCTCACACGTGTCTGCGCTTAATCCAGTTTAATCCATCTTAATCCGGCTTCTTTGTTGTGCTCCAAACCGCTAGGTGGCACCTCATAATATACAGAGTCCGTTCAGGCTGCGGTTCAAAAAGCAGTTTATTCCTCTGTAGCCCTGTGGAAAATAAACTTGGGGCAAAGCTGTCATAGTTCGACAGTTATTTACATACGGCTTTTGTACGTGACCCAGACACTGTCCCCATGAACCCAGAAGTCGCTAGCTGGACCTGAGCCAGATGTAAGCCTACAGAGCTAGATCCACCTCCTAGAGGTGGATTGAAATCAATCCGGATAGATCCAGATTTGCGTTGTTCAGACTCAGAAAAAAACTATCCGGATGTATCCAGATACGGCCCGTATCCAAATCCCGCTCTAGCTGGATTGATTTCCCCAGTGTGAACAGTGTCTTATTCTGAATGAGGCGTGTGAGGAAGTGATGTCTGTGCATACCCTCTGGATTAAGATCTGTTTTAATCGACACAGGGCCCTAGAGGCTGTGAGGGGAACTGCAGGGTTCCTATATATGCAATAATATCTAAATATTTATGAGACACTGAAACAGCAAAAGTAAAGAGAGAGAGAGTGAAAATGAATCATGAGTAGAAAAATGTAACAGCACTTGCCCTCTGGACTCCTCCAATCTTCCTGTGGAGTCGAGACAAGTTGGCTGTGAGAACGTGCTGCTCCTTCAGTTCCTGTATAGAAGCCATAAGGAGACGCTCTCTCTCTTGTGTGAGTCAAACCGTGCAGCCTGTTTGTCCCACAGATGCATTTCTTGCTCCTCAGCTGATACAGTGTAGGAGATAATGTGATGTTGCATCAGTGCTTACTGTCAGCTGTGTAAACCATCCCTGTTTGTGTTTGGATGCTGAGGTGTGTGGAGTTGATGCTGCAGGATTAAGAGTCATTTTAAAATGACTCCAAGGATCTGATTTCAGACAACAATGTTGTGTTTATTTCTATTTTTGATTCTACACAATGTGATCAGAAGTAAATGGACACTATGTGGGTTCATGTTCATGTGGGTTCATGTTCATGTGGGTTCAACAGGGAGCCAGAAAAAGTGTCAGCAAAGAAGCATGATTTATCAGTGTGATGATGATGATTGTCTCTGATCCAATGGTTTGGTTTTAACCATGCATGTAAACCGAGTCCTGGTGCAGGTAAAGAGAGCAGCGGAATAATCCTCAGCAGGAATGTAGACTTGAAGAGTCACCTTTATGCCCTGTGCGCTCTCTGGTCTGTCTTAGCTGGGGAAGACCTTTTAATCAGCCTCCTAATATTCTACCTGAAGTTAACATCCAACAGCTGTGGGCTGGCTGTGACCTTTGGCTACATTTGTGATTTTAGGGAAAACTTCTGGGGAATCTGCTTTTTAATGCAAATGAAATGGCCGCTGCATCTGTGCCCTCAGATCACAGGGTTATTCTGCAGCATCTCCACCACTGAAGCTGAAGCTGTATCCACAGCAGTAGCCCAGCCTTCACAGTAAAATAGATCCTTTTTTATCTAGTGTAGTGAAAGGGCAGTGGTAGAAATCCGTCCTAGCTGGAACTGTCAGGCTCTTTCCTCACACGGCACGCTCAGCCGGAGCAGACAGCGGGAGGCCTGCAGGTTTGATTGTGTCTCTGTGGCCCACCGACGATGCGAGAAGAAAGTGTTTTTTTTTTATTAGCTTAAAACAGCAGCAGGTCCCATTTGGAAGCTTTTGTGTTTGGGCTTTTCTTTGTTGCCAAACTGAGCGAGTGAAGGTGCTGATTATGAAATAAGAACCAGGTGTACCAACACGGACCTCAGCCGGCAGGCGCTCAGGGAGCTGTCCGTGGTGCTGCCTGTGTTTCACAGTGTGAACCAGGAACACTGCTGTAGCTAAAGATGGATGGGCTGTCCAGGAAGTCACCAAGGGGTCTGCTAGAGAGCGGGTCTGAAGCTCAGAGCGGCGGTCATCACTGACAACGCTAAGGCTGCTTCAAAAATGTTGTTGCATTGAAGATAATTGAATCCATAATAACTGTAATATGTTAACACGTGCACAGAGACGAACGCAGCATCACAAAAAACATGCGAAAACACACAGATTTTTCACAATAAAAGTCCTAAAGTCATTATAGAAAGTTGCAAAGAAGGTCATTTCCAATTGATTGGCAATATCAGTAAATGAGAGAAGCTAATCTGAGCTAACAAATGCTAACTGAATTCTCTTTTAAAGCAATTTTGGTAATGCAAAAAAACCAATAACATACTTAAGAATAAAAACGAATCTCTTAATTTCATGTTACATGTTTTATAACTTCGTTATCTTTGATAATGCATCATGCTGAAATGCCGCAGTGTCTTCAGTCTTCAGTCTTGTCAGTTGTGTTATTACAGTGTGAGTTCTGCTGACAGTTGTTACACACGCACCAGCTGCAACACTGCTGCATGTGAATGTTCAGGCGGAATGAGCAGATTACATAATGCAATAAACAAACAGGCATCATCATGGGACACACACACACACAAACATTTAACACTGCACAGCATCATCTGCATAGCAAAAAGCTCCACCACATGAGATTCTGTCCGTCCATGCTGCTCTACAAAAATGTCACGTCTTCAGATGAAAAGCAGCTTCCTGTGCTGCGAGTCTTGATGAAGATGAGCATTTATTTATGAAATAGAGTAATTTCAATACTCAATCCTGGTCCCAGCATTGTTATTCTGTTCCAACGCGCTCTAGACACAGACACACGCTCAACAAAGGGCCTGAGTCACTGATTTATGCAGACAAAATCCAAATGTTGCATGTGTACAGTGCTGGTCGGTCTGCTCTGGTAGTAACGTGCTGTATTACACACAGGTTGACGGAGACTCTGACCTTTAATTGTCCACACTCAGTGCTTAACTCAGTCAAAACACTCTCCTCAACTTCACGCTCCATTTATGCCCTGTTGTTCCAAACGGCTTGTTGGCAGCGCTGCAGACAATAAGATGATTGATGGGCTTATTTCTTAATGAGCGGTTTTTGGTTCTGATTGGCAATTTATTGGTTCAGGCAGTCAGAAAATGTTGTGTTTATTTCCTGAACATATTTCCACTTAGTTAAGATGGATTGATCTCTGTAGGCTGTGTGGCGGTTCTTCATCTTCATCAAACGATGAAGCTCTTGTTGATCTCGAGAGATTTGGTGCATGTCCTTCATATGTCCGTGCTGTGAAACCCTCACTGTGCGTGGCTCCTGGGGAGGATGGAGTAAATCCATCTATTCCACTTCCCAGTCTGGAATTATTCAGTGCTCGACAGTGTGCTCATGCATGTCATGCAGTCATAGTGTTCTTCAGAGAAGTGACATTCCACCTCTATTTAGAGGATGCCTGTCAGTCTCTTCTTACCATACACACTCCAATCTGTAGGCACGCTTATGAAATATGCAGTTATTAAAGCATGGTGAGGCCCACTGACCCCTTCTGCTGACGACTTGATCACACGTTGGAGCAGCTAGCAAAGCAGCTGCTGACTCCGTGTACAAGTGATCAGAGAATCGCACAGATCTGCCTGGTTACAGCAGCAACACTCAACAAAACATTAAAGGTAGGGTAGGAGATTTTGAAAACTCAGTGAGAGTCAGCCAGATTTTGAAAGTAAACACACGCCCCTTTCTCTCGGAGCTCATGCAGAAGCCACGCCTCCTAATCACATGGACACAAGACGAGCTGCGGTCTGTGACTTCGGCCATCATGCACGTACCTCTTTGGTGCGCGCAGAGCAGGAAGAGAGTGACAACCAGCCAATACTCCGCACAGGGTCCACCCGGAGGATTGGCTGATGTTTTTAGCGTTTTATAGCTTCCACAGATGATTCATATTCTTCGTTTTAATGCGAAACTGCCGAACTAACCCTACCTTTAAGGCTGGCTGCACACACTGAAATTGTGACTTCAAAAGAAAACAAACAAACATGGCAGCTGGCAGTGCCGTGTCCCCGTTCCTGATGGATCCTTAATACTGGGTCCAAACACAACGTACAAGCACTGCCGCACATTAAACTGATGTGACCTGAGCATCCAGGTAGTGACGCCTCCTGGCCTGCTCCCTCTCATCGGCTGCTGCGGGTGTTCTGTTGTAAGCAGCCCAATAATAATTGTATTAGCACGATAATTGAGGATTTTTTTGGACAAAGTAGTTGGGTTAGTTTTTAATTCAACCAGCTAAATGTGTACATTGATCAATAAGTATTGCCTTTCTTGGTAGAAAGAACAAGATAGTAAACGAATCTGTGAGAAAACAACAGTTAACAAACTGAGAAAGAGATTTTTTTCTGTGTTTGCTGCTTCACCTCATCCATTCTTTTGTCCTTTGCTTTGCCGACATTGTGCTTGTTAATGTGATGCTTTGTCAAATGCTTTAAAGGATTTCTGGTGGCGGCGCTGATGCCCCTCCACATCAGCGTGTCTACCTTTCCACTGGGTTGACTTTGCAGTGTAAAATATCGTTGACATTTTTCTTGTTCCACTAAAAATCGATTCTTTCTCTTCACTCTAAAACAGCAGCATAATGATTGCACTGTGCTGCCGCTCCTTTTTTAGAGCAGAGAAGAAGAAGAAGAAGAATTGATTTCTGGTAGTGTTACGTTATCCTCAGCTAGCTAGGTAAATGGAAATGTTCAGTCTGTGGGGATATTATGTGTTATGTTTGTGTAGCTGGAGTCACATTATTCCTCCTGCGCATTGAAAACATGACTACAGCCAAAGACAAAGTCATTCCAGGAAAGATATAATTGTCTCAGTCCCAAGAGATGGAAGGAAACCAGATAGAAAAGATGTGAAGATGTTTCTATTTTAAAAGTCCTCTTTTCCCTCATTATTTACCGTAGAATCAGTGACGTTGGCAGTCAGTAAAGGCCTTTAGAGGAAAAGAATCGATATCCTGAAGGTCGCACGTTTAACCGGCAACTAAACCCCACTCTAGGAACTTTCTCTTTGTGTGTGTGTGTGTGATTAAGTGACTGAAAGATTAAAACTGTAAAAAAATGAAAGAGGAGCACATGAAGGCAGGAAAACGAGCGGAGGTGACAACGGCTGTGACAGCAGGTGGAGAAAATGAATCGATCGCTGGAATTGATCTTGTTAACTTGAGGCAGTGGTGCGAGACCAATTGCATAATGCACAGCCGCAAAAGCTAGGTCACACGAAGAGGGGAGAGAGAAGGAGAGAGGGAAGCAGGAAGAGCAAGGTGTGAGGATGATGATGAATGAGGGGGGAGGGGGAGATGCCGGCAGACTTCATTGAACACAATATGAGTTCAAAGTTGTGAGAAGTTGCCAACAAAAGGCGGAAACACACAGGCTGTCTGGAGTACTGCAGTGAATGGGTGGAGGAGGAGTTGGGAGGAGGAGCAGACGCTGAGTGGATTTCCTGTTTGTCTTGGCAGAGATCCGGGAGGCGTTTAAGGTGCTGGATCGTGACGGAAACGGGTTCATCTCCAAACAGGAGCTGGGTATGGCCATGCGCTCTCTGGGATACATGCCCAGTGAGGTGGAGCTGGCCATCATCATGCAGAGACTAGACATGGACGGTGAGTCACACACCTACACACACACACACACACACAGAGCTGTAAAATGTTCTTGGCTCCTCCCCTCATGTGTTACATGATGCACAGTTATCATGAGTGCAGTGTGTGTGTTCTGATCATGCATAAACCATGTCCCCATGCGTGCATGAGTCCTTTTCATTTTCCACCACTTGCTGCTTCCGCTCCACACGGAGGAACCAAAGTGAAAGTGATGCCAGGGAGAGAACAGAGCACGCTGCAGGTCAAAGAGGCTTTTTAATGCATTTGTTGCACTACACTCACTGTATTATAACATTAAAAACACAGTGCGTGTGACTCCTGCAGACTTATTTCTGCAGCATCCTGACCTGCGACCCCCTTTTTTACCTTCTGTCCTCCGAGAGAACACTGTGAGCAGCAGGGAAACACAAGCAAACCTCTGTCTTAGTGCCGAGCCAGGTTTCAGCTGTCTGACTGACATTTAATAAAGAGTAAAGTCTTAAAACTGTGTAAGACAGGAAATGCAAATGTCAGATCGCTGAGAAAGTATTCAGCCTCCTCGCTCTGCTATCACAGTCTTTAATAAGTGTTTCACTGTGGAGAGAGAAATACTGAATATTAAAGTGGAAGAAGTTAGACTGTCTTTATTCTTCTGACTCATCTGCCGCAGAATCTCCAGGGAGGCGAACTGCGCCCGTGCCTCAGGGCCGGATCTGGTAGCATCGTCTGCTGGAAGCTGAAGAAGCAGGCGAGGCTGCTTCGAGAGCTCAGCTGACAGAGGTCACAGCAGCTCCTGTCTGTGATGTCCAGGGCTTTTATTTATGGATTTACCTGCGTGTCATTTATCTTTCTGACTTGAATTTGAGTTTGTGAGGATTCAGCCTTCAGCCTGGCTGTATTGATCGATGTTTTCTAGCCACATGCTGGTGGATTTGTGTATTTAGGCTGCGCTGTGCGTGTGTTGTTATTGCAGAAGTCCTTTTTAATAAAGAGGTCTCACTCTGAGATGATCCTGCAGCTTGAAGCAGATGGACCTGCACACCAAGTCAAGAGACGCTCTACAAACATGTGGAGTAATTATGTCATGTGTTCAGCCTTTAGTGGCTTTAAGAAAGGTTCTTTCAGGCCTGTTATCACTCTTATTACTTTGATCACATGCTGTTAAAAGATTTCTCAGATTATCTGCTGCAGAGCCAGTGATCAGAGGGACAGTGCATGCAGCGGATGAATGCATGAGGGAGATTGTATCTCAGCCAGGTGGGCAGCTGTGAGGATTGAATCCTCATTCACAGCCATTGATCCTCAGCAGAGCAGCCAACACCCGATGATCTGCAGAAGATACTGATGCTGTTACCCGTCTGTGGCTGCCGGGCCAATCTGTATGATGGTTTATTGAGCTCTGTGTGCCCCTGGAGGAGAGGTGTGACTGCTCCTCTTTGTCCTGTGGTTTAATGACCTTCATCCCCTTTGTAGGTATTCATTTTGAATCTGCTGCAGGCATGCATTGACTAAAAGCCCTCAGAGGCCAACGTTTTGTTTTTAATCTAAACTTGTTTATTGTGATCTAAAGGGTTTTTGATTGTCGTGTCTCCAGCTGAGACAGATGTAGGTGACGGTCACAAACATAGCTCAGTGCTCCGAACGTCCTTTAGTTGGGACAACAAAAAGTAACAATGAAAAATGAAAAGGCTTGATTTTAAACTTTCAGCGGCTCCTTCCAGCTGGGTGGAGGTTGGTGCTATTTCAGTCATTATTATATTATTCATTTCGGTTTTCCCTTCATGCACTCAGGGTGTTTGGGGAGCTTCTTCACATCAGCCAGAACAGAAAATGTGTTAACATTGAGCCATTGATCCGTTCTGTCAGTTCGTTCAGGGGGCTGCAGGCCTGCCAGCTGTTTGTGCCCGCAGTGTGGGACGCACAGGCGGTATTGATATGGATTTTATGATTCAGTTTTTATTTTACTTTGTTCTGGCTCTTTTAAAGTTATTACTGTGAGGGAACGTAGAAGAAATCAAAACTTAAAGGTTGATTTTGACTCGTGGCTGTTTGGTCTTGTACTTAAAACTTAATGTTTTATTCTCTGTCCAAACAGACACTGTAAACTGTAAAACCAAATCTTTCTGCCTGTCCTCACCAGGGAAACATGACATGAGCCTGAGATGTCGGTCACTGAAAATTGGATGTGTGCATATTTTTTGAGACTGGTGGCCAAAAATGTGTTGGGTGTTTGGGTGTTGGGGACGTGTTGCAGCCATTTGCCGTCATTTTGTAATTGCCGCTTCTGCCCGGACACTCAGCCTGTATTCGTAATCTCTTTCTGTCATGCTATGGTCTTCAGATACTTGTGATGTGGTACCTGTGTGCATATGCATAAGCACAGCTCACCCTGACTTACCTTGAACTCACACAGTCCATCCTAATCTCTGCTGTCATCCATCCATCCTCCGATCGTGACAGCTTGTAGCCCTGCTGAATGTGCATGTGCAGAAGTCACTGGCATCAGATGTTACAGTGCCAGCATGGCCCCAGAGTGGCTGCTGCCATCCCAGCGGGAGCAGAGCTGCTGTGCTGCAGGAAGGAGTGGACCGAGCTGTCCTGCATCAGCAACTTTCCACTGACAAGGTCCCAGCCACATATGCAGGTTCAGCGGGAGCAGGTGGGGGGCAGAGCTGGGTAAAATTAGTCTACAGCAGGCAGATAGACAGACAGAAGAAAGAAGGCCAAACAGTCATAACCCCATCTACACACATCTCATCGTTCAAACCAGTGACAGTAGTTTTCCAGCTACACAGAAGAACAAGAGACTGAAGGCTGGTTCAGCTGTGTCAGTGTGAATCCATCAGTTTGAGCTGCTGCCGTTGATACAGTTGTTGTGCTTCAGCGCTACCAGCAGGCCGAGTCAATGTTCACCACAGGAGCTCCGTGTATGAGTGATGGGGTCCCTGTAATCTTTGATCTGCTTCATGTTCTGTAGTCAAAGCAGTCTGATTTCACCACCTTTAATGTGTATTGAACTGTGACGGATCCTGACCTTAAATTAAAACAAGTAAACCTGAGCCATGTGCTGTAATAACCGAAACCTTTCGCAGCCTGTTTCTGTGCTGGTATTGAAATCCCCCCCTGCAGGCTGCAGGCTGTTGGCTTTGCATGCAGAGCTCTGCTCAGGGGCACATCAGCCTTAGTCGTTCAGGACAGAAACATCATTTGCTTCCCACTCTCCTTCGCCTCCCGCTCCAAACTGATGAATGTGAGCCAGCGAGAGTGTGTTCAAGCTGCCTGAATCATTTTCACTGCACAGGCTGGTACAGTTGAAACTAAAGAAAATGAAAGCACTAACTAATCTACTTGTTACATTCTGGTATACATCAGGTTGGTTTGGTCTCATCAGTCCAGTTGCTGGTTTTAAATGACACTAATGTGACATAAGCCATCATCAGCCTGTGTTTTCCCCCCTCAGGTGACGGGCAGGTGGATTTTGAAGAGTTCATGACGATTCTGGGTCCCAAACTCCTGTCATCTGAAACAAGAGAAAGCTTCCTGGGCAGCACAATAGACACCATCTTCTGGCAGGTAAGTCCTCTTTCCTTATTAACACAGATGCAGAGATGGATGGATGCTGAATGTAGAAATAGGAAGAAACATGAAAGTTGCTCTTAAGCTGATACACATGTAACCCTTCTGCCTTCTACAGCAGATAAATAGCAGAGGGGTTAAATAACACAGAGATCTTCATTGTATCTTAGATCGGAATAGAGCTGCATTTGTTGGTGATGAGCTGTGTGTGTGTTTGGAGGTTTTATGTGGCTGCAAACTAACAAAAAGGCCGACTGGTCAAAGTGTGACGACGTCTTTTTTCCCTGTAAATCGAACGATCGATGATTTTTAATATTTAGCTTCTGAAAAGATACGCTGTTTGGTTGCTTCGTCTTCTTCTGTGGATCATAAAGTTTGTTTCCAGACCTGCTCAAAGCCTTTCTGTGAGCTGACGCTAGCCGCTGCAGACAGCGACTGCACCAGCTGGCCCGGTCCGGCACCATCCTCCATGCTGGCTGCGGCTTCCTCCACCTATTTATTCTTCTGCACTGACTTAAAGTCTGACCTTCATCTGTGAACTATGTTACAAAATGTGTAATCTGTAGTTTGAGCAGGAGCCCCAGGGACTTTGGCTTGGAGGAGGCTGCATAGAGAGATGGGAGAAGTTGTGAATTTACACATTCTAATAATACAAAGCTGCTCCTGAAGGAGTTTAGCTCCGCCTCCTTTTAATCACTGTACAATGCAAATCTTTGATATACATCACTGGATGTCCTTTGTGTGATATTTTGAGCGCCTTTGAGTTCCCGAGGAACCGCGTTAAGTGAAATGACTGACTGTGTGATGAATATGCTGGCAATGGAGAGGGGAGAGAGCATGAATAGGAATGATGACGAATCAGGCAGGTGTGAGGGAGAGAGCAGAGCTCTTGGCACAGATAGTAGCAGTTGGCGAGCCCGTCCTGTTGATGTAATCATCAGCTTGACCCTGGCGTTTTCTCAGGGGCAGGAGCGTGTGGTTTACACCGTGAGGACACAAGTCTTTGGAGGTATGAGTGGATCCACTGCCAGCCACGTTTGGCTGCTGCTGCTGCTGCTGCACTGACCTTGGCTGGAAACGGAGAGTGTTTTTTTTTCTGGTTCCGGTTTTGGTTGGTTGGTTTTGGGGTTTGTTCTGCTCATACAAACCAACATTTTTCATCAATGCTCCAAGCAGGAACGCCTGATCTACTGCATGGAGCATATTCAGAGGGAAAAATGTAGCGCAAGCCTCGATTTATCATGATTATTACCTCTCCGATGATTAGTTGCTTGAGATATTACAGGTTAGTGCTTAGCTTGGTTTGTTAATGGACTGTGCTGCGTGTTACTCAGACTCCTTCAGCGTTCCTGTTCTGTGTTCCGTCAACTGTTGTGAAGTCTTTCTAACCTTTAAAAAAGGCAGATAGGTGCTGCACCTTTGGCTTCATATCCCACAGCAGGGTGCCGAAAAATCAACAATTACTTTTCACCAAAAACATCATCTTAGCAATGCAAGTATACACCGAGAAAAATAACACTGTCTGCTGGAAAGCCCACCCAGCAGTGCAGCACAACACTGAATAAACCATCCACTAAGACAACTCATGCTGCTGGCTCATTATGTCGGCCCCATTAACATTTAAAGCTACACTGGTCTAACGATCTGCGGACATTACAAACTCAGAAAAAGGTTCTTTTAGTCAGTTAGCAACAGCATGTATATCAGAGAAGTGGACTCCTTTCTGCACATGTTGCTATTTTCAGCATCATATTAATACAGAATATCAGGACTAGGTAAAAATGAGAGAGAGGTAATTATCTGGCGTCGTGCTTCGAACCATAATTAACAGCTAGAGAGAAGATTTAATGCTAATCATGCTTTATCGTAGATTCATGTGATAGACAATTCTAACATGATAGCAACCTGGTGCCCAGTGGTGGAGGAAGTACTGAAGCTTGGTACTTAAGTAAAAGTACAATTACCCAACAAAATATATACTTAAGTAAAAGGTAGTGTTGCATTAAAAATCCTACTAAATTTACTTAAGACTTAAGTATTACAAGTAAAAGTACTCACAGTGAGTGTGGCATGTATGTAGGTGGTGACATTTTGATAAAGAAGATGCAGATGTCACTACTAATAATCCTGCCAGCAGCACACAGATACATCCATGCTATATAGCCTACAGTGTTATGCAAAAGTTTGGGCACCCCTTAGGAAAATCTGACATTAATTTGATGGACTTATGTTAGCATAAGCTAACTAGTTATCTAGCACAGTGCTAGTACACCGGCACAGTAGCTGATTTTGACACGGGAGAACTGGGTAGCCTGGGGCAGCATTTTTTCAAAACACGTGGGGGGGGGGGGGGGGGGGGGGGGGGGATTCTCACCTGGGAGTCTCGCCTGGGAGTAATTCAATGTAGAACTGCCACTGCACCAGCATGATGATTGAGGCACAATATAAAAGCACATATTCATACAACTGTGTTCATATGACAAGTAACTACAAACACTGTAGAAATGTAGTGGAGTAGAAAGTACAGATAATGTAATGGAGTAAAAGTATAAAGTATGCACTATTATTTTTACTTAAGTAAAGTACAAATACATACAAATTTACTTAAGTACAGTAATGAAGTACAAATACTTAGTTACTTTCCACCACTGCTGGTGCCACAATACCAATGGAGGACCCAGTCACATGCACAACAACAACTTTGACTTTAAAGATTTGACTTTTGTCACCATGAGACACTATTAGTTCTTTGTCTCCTTTTTAGCATTAATGTAATTCCACTTAATGCTTTTGTTTACATTCAGGGGGTTGTTGTTCTAAACATGTCCATATTGAGGACATTGGGATGTGACTTCGGCACTCTTTGACAAGTGTCAGTTATAAGCTACCATTTAGAGAGATCATATCAACAACAACCCCAAACACAGCTGCTACAGTCCCAGAGCGGAGCTCAGCAGCCTCTCTAAATACTCTACGTTCATTTATCAAATCTCATTTTAATGATCTGTCGTGAAGAATTAGAAGCTAATAAACGTATCCTGGAGAATGTTCTAATTGACTGGAGGGTTATTGAATGATTCAAAAGAAACTAATTGTTTTTGTGAGTCTTTATAATCCTGAGAGAAAGCGGAGCAGATACTGAGCCAGCCGAGCTCTGAGCAGTTTACTCAACCCATAAACCGTTGGAGTTACCGGATCACCTCTCTATGTATGTGTTTCCTGCAGCCTTTGTCTCCAGCAGTCAGTCAGCAGGATCTGACCCCGTCTTGCTCCTCACATTGTGTTCTGTAGTTCGGTCCCTCTTAAACCTCCAGAGGAGCTCCGCTCTGGTCTCAGCTGAGAGCTGTTCAGGCTGAAGTGTCACATCCTCACCAGCTGGGGTGACGGGATAATGATTCAGTCGCTGTCACACGCTCACCTTCCTACTCACTCCTATCTGCTTTTTGAACAGTTTGTTAGTGTATCTAATTATCTGTTGGATAATTAGATTTTGTAATTGAACAACTGCACACATTTTATTCTCCACTGTTTGTTAATCAGCAGCTGCGCTATTAAACAGGCTGTTGACACACAGTACACTGTACGTGATATTTATCTCTAGAATTTCAACAATATATATTTAATACTGTGTGTATAGGAACGCTCCTCTGTGTTTAAATGGTCAGTGTTCCTTGTGTTGAACTAATTCATTCCTGAGCAGGCAGGGTTGTGACTCATCACTGAGTCCGAATAAGAATGGCGGAGATGCAAATCATATCATCACCGTCATAATTCATGACTTGTGAAACTTGATGAGCAGTCAGAAGTCATGACTTGTCAAACACAGTGTCATCTCCGAGAGAGGACAGAGTGCTCTCATCAGGTTATCACATAACCAGTGGATTTTTGCTGACCCCAATCAGGTCTAAAGACTTCTCAGACACAGACCCATGTCCTCCCAGGCCCCAGGGAGTCCTTTTCAGGCAGAGAGAGAGGGGGAGAAGAACCAGAAACTGAGTGGAAAGAAGTCAAATCCTTTGTTGTATTCACATTTCACAAATTGATTCAGAAACAGACCCCTTGACGACTTTATTTCATCTGAAATAAGTTTCTCCGCCATTTTCTTTGGATGCTAACTGATGCCCACATGAACACAGTAGAGCGTCGCAGTTGTAGTCAGAAGTCTACAAGTATGACCAAATATCCATCCATCCATCCATTTTCTGCCGCTTATCGGGGGCCGGGTCGCAGGGGCAGCAGTCTAAGCAGGGACACCCAGACTTCCCTCTCACCGGACACTTCTTCCAGCTCTTCCGGGGGAATCCCGAGGCGTCCATCGCATCCTGGGTCTTCCCCAGGGTCTCCTCCCAGTAGGACATACCCCAGGGAGGCGTCCAGGAGGCATCCGAACCAGATGCCCGAGCCACCTCAGCTGACTCCTCTTGATGTGAAGTAGCAGCGGCTCTACTCCGAGCTCCTCTCGGGTGACCGGGCTTCTCACCTTATCTCTAAGGGAGCGCCCAGCCACCCTTCGAAGGAAACTTATTTTGGCCGTTTGTATTCGTGATCTCATTCTTTCGGTCATTAACCAGAGCTCATGACCATAGGTGAGGGTAGGAAGGTATGACCAACATGACAATAATACACAGATCACTTAAAATACCAGTAATGTAGGTGACACAACACACACACAGTTACGCACACAGAATGTCTGTAGAAGTTGTGTTATTTATGTGAATGCTCTCCTTCATATTATTTTTACACCATGGCGTTTGTTGTTGAATGGTTCACTTTTTGCATGTAGGCACCAGTCAGTTTAGGAAAAATGTTTGTTTTCTTGGAGAGGACAGTTATCTTAAAAAAAGACAGTGAAATGAACGAGACATTTAAAAACACACACACAGTCAGATGTTGACATTTCATGTCGGTGCTCCGTTTGTTTTTGTTCTCCTAGGAAGCGTTTTCTCCAAATCTTCACTGACTAATCATCACAAAACAGAGCTTTTCATTTTATTTGATTATTTTTACGACAATTTACCAACCTTACACTTACAGGAAAAAAGCTCTTTGAGAGTTTTGTTTGCATTTCCTGATGAGAACAAAGAAGTAAAATGTAATATCAGGTATGAGAGGCAGATTTCTGAGCTTGTTGTGGAATTCATGGTCAGATGTAAACTGACAGGCCGGACGAATGACTGACTATGTTTCCTTCCTCTGAGACAGAGCAGCATGAGTGAGCCTATTTTAAAACCATTTGCACTGTAATCATCCTGTGTGCCCAACGCCCACTCTGGATGGGAAAAATAAAACCATAAAGCAACAACAGAGTTGTTAAGGTTTTTCTGGAGGCCACTGCACGGAGGTTCAGAATCAGAATGTGGTCGATACTTTATAGTTTTTCACGTGTACATGGCTAATGCCAACTAACCATGTATTACAGGTACATTTGTTCAATTACAACTTCAACAGAACAGTCCTAGCTATGGTGTCAAACAGGAAACTTCTTTCAGCTTAAAGGTCGGGTAGGAGATTTCACTCTGATGCACTTTTTGTTAAATTAGTGTAACTTCTCTTTACAATCCGATAGCAACCAATTAGTTCGGCAGTTTCGCATTAAAACGAAGAATATTAAACATCTGTGGAAGCTATAAAACGCTAAAAACATCAGCCAATCCTCCGGGTGGACCCTGCGCGGAGTATTGGCTGGTTGTCACTCTCTTCCTGCTCTGTGCACCAGAGAGGTACGTGCATGATGGCCGAAGTCACAGACTTCAGGTCTTCAGGCTCGTCTTCAGGTGATGCTCGTCCATGTGATTGGGAGGCGTGGCTTCGGGGTGAGCTCCGAGAGAAAGGGGCGTGTGTTTACTTTCCAAATCTGGCTGACTCTCACTGAGTTTTCAAAATCTCCTACCCTACCTTTAAGTCCGCAAAGACTATCCTCATATGTAATATATATTTATATACACACAGACACTCCCCAGGCTTAGAAATGTAGAGTTTCCTTTTGAATCAGATCCATTCATCTTTCTCTCTTTCTTCTTTCCTTTGTGCCTGGACATGATTTAGAATGTATAATGACTCTGGAACACCTCCTCTATGATGAATAATACATGGGCCACAATGAATTTTAAGACAGGTGAGGGTAATATTTGTGTTGGCGCCTGCAGGGTTATCCTTACAATGAGTCAGCCATGTGTAAGTGTTTGTCTTTAGGGAATACAGATCAAATATAGGAACATGTTCTCTGATATTCTGCAAGTAACAGAAAAATAAACTAAACTAATGATTGCTGTCAAACTCTAATTCACTTTAAATATTCTCTTTTTAATATGATGAGCTCTTTGTTTTCAGAGCTATTATTAGTTTCAGTTCAGTTCAAATAGCTAAAAAGAAATAGTGTAGAAACACACACATATTATTCTGTGGTGTATTCAGGTGCAGGAGTGTAAAAATGACTGTATGGAAACAGAAAGAATAAAGAAGAAGAAAGAGGGTGAAGAACAAGAGTTTGATTGCCTAGCAACGCCAATAAAACTAACTATGTAGTTTTGTCTTCGTTGCCTAGCAACCTAAAGCATGCTACATGTGTGTTATACTAAATGCTAGCTACAATGCTAACAAGGCTAACATTCTGATTTACAGTCAGCTTGCAAGTCTTTACTCGACCTTGGTCACTGCCTGACCAGGAGGTGTTTAACTACATTAGACTGTGTTCTGATTATCACCTGTTTGAACTGCAGGTGTAGCTAAAGAGGCTCCAGCTGATTCATCTCCCCCATCATGTCCATGTCCAACAATCAGCCAGCTACAACTGATCTCCTCCTCTGATGGGACAGACTTTTAGGACATGCCCATTAGATAACCAATGATACTTTTGATTAAACGCCTGCTGTTATCATCT
Organism: Parambassis ranga; assembly: GCF_900634625.1. Classification (NCBI taxonomy): domain Eukaryota; kingdom Metazoa; phylum Chordata; class Actinopteri; family Ambassidae; genus Parambassis; species Parambassis ranga. The sequence goes on from NC_041033.1 coordinate 21,071,025, forward strand.
CTTTTCTCCCTCATTGGTTGCACTGATGTAGGCATAATTTTCACATCCCCGTAAGTGCCATGTGAAATTACTGAATATCAAATGAAGTTGTCCCCTGAAGAAGTGCTGACTGTCAGATGTCTTCGGGCAGGAGAGCCGGGGCTTCTCTAACAAGCAGCTGCTGGGTGTGTGATGGATTCAAGGATGTAAACACACAGTCAGGGTGTTCACATGCCTGCTGGGGAGGCAGAGAAGGCAGAAAAAAGATCCATAGAAGAACCATATCCCGCTTGCCAGGCCTGGCCTTGAATAGTAATGAAGGTGGCACCGAGACGTGACATTACAGACAGCTAATCAACACCCACAGCCTTTCCTCCGTACACCTAATCACCCTCCTTCAACAATCTACTTTACGTTGTCCCTCTAATGTGCGGCTCCTCAGATTCCAGCTCAGAGATTTCGGAGGTGAATTATGGGGGATTATCAAAGTGAAAATGACTCCATTTGTCTCAGAGTGCACAGCCTCACAGTGTTATCATGCCAGGAAGGAGCATCGTCTTGATTTCTGGCCAGAGTCGGCTCGCTGATGGACAGTATGCTGTACACTCTCATAATTAAAGAAAATACACTCAGCAGAAGGCAGATTATCTTATTTTAATGGATGGTTGTAGTTTCCATATAATTAATGACTTCAAATTTGAGTCAGGCACTATTAATTTTATTTTATTTGAGACATTAGTGGGTCTTGCAGGGCTGTGTCCTGTGTGAAAGGGTCTTAAATAAGAGGAGTTCTGTGTTTGAGTATTGTCATGCATTGGCCATTTTTCATGTTGGACTGAACGGTTTGTCCATGTAGAAGCAAAACAGAGTAAGCAGTGTGAAGGTAAATGCCCTTCATTGTGATAAATTTACTGCAGAGCCGCTGCCTTGACTTTCACAGAACCTTCTGTACCGCGCTCAGTTTATAACAGTGCTTCAATGATTGTTGTGTCCTTTCCTTCTCATGAGAATATACATACATCTTTAAATATGTGTTTGAAAGGCACTGGGGTGAGGCACACATGGACAGAGACACTTCCTGACTATGTCACATGGCCTAAACGTCCAATGGAAATGATGGTCAGAAATGGCTTTAGGAGGTATGTAGTTCTCTTACATGACCACTAGGGGGCAGAAACAAAAACTAGAGCAGATCTAGCCGTGCAGTGTAAATACTAGAACTGTCTAGAGAAGCTTTACTTTTGTGACATGATGTCATAACATCCAGAGTAAACTGCAGTTCCAGCAGTGGCCACTAGGGGCTGGCTATAAAAGTGAGTCAATCCACATAGACCTTAATGTTAAAATACTTCACTTTAAAGCAGAGTTACATGTTTACAGCCTGGATAGATCTTTAAAATAAGTAAATTATATAAAATTCACCAGAAGTTTTATATAATTTACTTATTTTAAAGATAAGATTAAGATTAAGATTAAGATTGACTTCATTAATCCCCATAGGGAAATTAGGATGGTCTAAGTCTCAGAACAGCTCTTTAAAATGTTTGGGGGACGTCATGGATCATTCATGCTTATTTATTTACCGTCTCTGGTTTGAGTCAATAAGAATTTAACATTAAATAAACATCATAAAAAAAGCAGTTGTGAGCAGAAACAGCCCAAGCCAGGACTTTTGATGTTGTTTTCCACTGACAATAACAAACGTACATTGTGCTAGCATGAAGCTGTTGTTATTATTATAGCATCAGTGAACTGACTTCAGGCTGTCATTGATCAGGTAGACTGTCGTTGTGTTCAGTCTGTATTTATAGACATAAATTAGGCAGAAAGTAAACAGTAATGCACATTTAAATCCTGTTTATGTGCAGTGAGTCCTGTGTGAGTCAGTCTGTGGTGCAGTGCAAAGTTTCTGCACCAATTAAGTGCTGTGTATGGTACATTCTCCTTCTCTTAGCCCAGATGAAACATGGAGGGTGCTGCCTGTGCCTCTAAGTCCTGCTTGAAGCCTGATACACTGCACACAGCTCATTTTTGTGTGTGTGTGTGACATTCTTTGCTCCCTTTCTCCTGGTCCCAGCCCCTCCTCCTAATGTTCCATGTAGACTTAATTACATGTGAGTCAGCTTGGCTACCTCTGTGATTCACTTCATTACGGCTCTTTCTCATCCAGGCTGCAGCTCCGAGAAGTGTCAGCAACACATTACTGCATTTTCTGCACAGTCGTTTAACTTAGAGCACACACACACACACACACACACACACACACACACACACACACACGCTGGAGGATAATTTGCGTTCTGTGTTGCCCAGAATTTTAATGATGTGCCAATCAAAATAAATGTCTCAGACTACATTACACATGCTCAGACTCCTATAGGGGCCTGTCTTCCATTCTCAGTAATCACAGTGCAGAATCCTATTTGTCAGCTAAATGCAATCAAAGAGACGTGAGCCTGTTTCTCATTGTTGATCATTTCACAGCGTTGTTGAGCATGCTATCTTCCGAGCTGCACTTCAAAGCCCCCTCATGGCTGCAGACGGGGAGGATGAGGTGCAGCTGAGGACTTCAAAAGGTTTACTTTTATGCTCATCATTTAGAAATTGTTAGCTTCTTTTTTTCTTTGAATCCCAGGCAGTGTAGGAAAGTGACATTTCTCTGGAGATGATTTTAATTTCAGATATGTGAATAAACAGGGCACGCAGATCTTTGAGCTTGTGGGATGTTTGCTCAGAGGCAAAGGAATGAAATGGAAAAAGGTGAAGGTCTTTACTGCGTATCTTTTTTTAACATATTCTCACAACCAGCTCATAAGGTGTTGGTCAGGAAGACCACTTGGATTACTTAATAGAAGCAAAAGGTCAGCGTTAGCGTTACATGTCTTGATTTGGGTCTCTGTACCTCGATTACGACTCATGGCCTAAAAACCGCTTCCTGTTGTCTGCTGTTCATGCACCTCTTTGGACACCCATATTATTTGCTTTCCAGAACAATGTATTTTTCGGTCTTTGCTATAATTCCAGATGTTTTTTTAAGGCCAAGCCTTAGCCAGTAGTTTTTAATGCCTAACTCGAACTGTGGGTGAAACCTTCAACCCTTCATCCCTCCGTTTTCTTCCACGTCCTCTGTGTTAGCCATGAAACCCAGACCTTACTCTCTCTCCGGCCCCCTCCTCCAGCTCATCCAGCACTCCCAGGCCACAGCCATGAGATATAATCACTCCACTGTGTCCTGGGTCTGCCGTGGCGCCTCCTCCTGGTTGGATGAAAAGCTAAGCAAGTGAAAACAAAGCAGTTCATGGTGTCAGGAGGGACCCAAACCCCGGACTCCTGAGTGACGGTCCACCATACTGCCTGCACCCCTATACCGCCAACCCTCTGCTGCGGTATTGGTCCAAAAATAAGATGAAGTCTGGCAAAACATATATGTCCCATTAGTGTAAACATGACCATGTGTGATGTGGGAGTGTGTATCATTTATGACTATGTGTTTTTAACAGTAAATACTGTTTACTGTAGTTTACCACAGAGCGTAACTGCACCTTATACTCAGCTCTAAACTGTTTTACAGTAACTTAGTGTCCTCAAACAGAGCAGTGTCTGTGAATTTCACAGGTATTTTTTACAGTGTACGGCTGTAGATATGTGAACTCAGGCTGTTTCAAGAGTCTTGAAAAGTCCACCTGATCTGAAGTTGACTTTCAGGCTGTCGTTCTCCCTCTGCAGAGGAATGGGAGTGAACTTTAATTAGGTTTTGTTCTCACTGAAACCTGTTTTGACCACATTAAGATTAGAATCACGACAGATATCCCTTTGTTGCAGACGTTAGCGTGGGTCCTGCTGACAAAAAGCAGCAGCCAGCCCGTGGGTTTAATTAAAGTGTGCACTGAATGTGTTTCAGGTTCGGACGGAGGGCTGTGAAACTGTGATCAGAATTTATTTCCGCTCCACCTCCACCTCCACCTCCACGGATCTCCGGCTGTCCTCGAGTCATTGTGCTCCCCACCATGTCTCTTGCCCTCTGTCTCTTCTGGTGTCCATTCTTCTTCAGTGACGGCGATGAATTGCAGCAGACAGAACATAAAGATCCACTGAATCTGGCTAATGAGGGCGCTGACCCCCGGGCGGCTCCTGCAGCCTGCTTCAGAGCCGGGGTTAGCCGAGTCATTTCTCCTTGATTCATCATGCTAACAGTAATTGGCCATTGATAGCGCTCCTTGTGGCCTCAGGCGGTTCTCCTTCTTTCTTTATTTTCCTCACATTGCCTTTGAGTCTGCTGTTCTTTTGATTCACTGCCAGCGCAGCTGTATGAAGTGAAATGTAAAGTGAGGGAGAGTCAGATTTCCCTGAAGCATTCACGGAGCTGATGTGTTTATCTGAGCTTTTTTGATCAGAGATTATCTTTGCGTCTGTAGAAGACTCTTAAAATGAAGATGTGCCTGATCATTTATTCATTTGTCACCTTTTGTTGAGCTCAGATCTTCAGTGCAGGTTACAGAACTCTTTTTGTTTTTGGTCCATAACAATCAAATCACGTCTTCTTTTTTTTTTATCTGCGGCCCTTGTGGCCAATGTTTCTGTCACTGCAGTGATTGGTTCCAGATATGAGCTCCCATTCATTCTCCCGCCTGTTGTTACTCTCGCGGCGCACGTTATGTTTTCTTCTTGTTTCAATTAATCTTGTACCCATTGACGGCTGGGTGACGTGGTGCTAATGGAGGCATACATTTCTCCTGAAGGCTCTGGGCCTTCCAACAGGAACAGATCGGCTGTTTAAAAGCAGAGATCAATAAGATGCTGAGCATTCATTTTAGCAAGGAAGAGACTGTGTGCTTGTTGGACCCTGACACCTAATGAAGACACTGAGCTGAGTCAGTGTACAGGACCAGACGTTTTCACTGTAATCCAGAACCAGGGTTTGTTTAGCTTCAGTAAAGCTGATTTAAATTGATTAATGACCCAATTTGTTCTCATTAATTACAATTATTTGCTTCTTCGTCTGAAGACTGAAGCTTGTAATTTTGGGTTTTTAAATCTCTGTTTAAATTCAAATTCTGTTTCTCTCATAGATGTGGCTGTAAATGTCATATGTGTTGTTGTTGTTACCATGGCAACCATTCTGGCCCTGTGAGGATGTGTTAATATTCTTGACATGATGGATCTTCCTTGTTTTTAAGTTTAAGAACATTCACAGCTGTGTTGACTACAGTGTCTTGCTGGAGACCACCAGAGACATGTCAACACTGTGGAGCAGATTCATTTAATGTCTTGTGAATAATACAAGCATGTAAAATTAAATATTAAATGTCCTGGCAATAACTATCATCAGCCATAAGCAGGGAGGAAGGTTTGTATCCTGAGCAGATAGATTATGACTGCTGTCAAATTCCAATCCTGTAACTTCACGTACAAATATCTAAATGGACTGAGTCTAAAAAAAGCAGCTGGCTCCTCATCCTCCCTCTAACTCCTGACTGGAGGATGATGCATGCAAAAAGAGTTGAAACTGTCAAATTGATAGCTGCAACTTCCTAAAGTGCAAGAGGATGCAGTTTTTGTTCGGAGGGAAAAGACCTGTCATTCTCTCCTGGGTGGTAAATCAGTTCCACTGAGTTAAGATGAGTTTTATCTTTTCCGTTTCTCATCTGACAGTACAGCGTCGTAAAAACGCAACTGTACCAACAGCCGTCTTTCTGTCTGTGACACACTTGTCTCTGCAGGTTACACAAGTGGAAATAAGTGAAAGAAACTCAATCAAAACTGTAAAAAATGAAACATTTCTATATAAACTTCTGATAAATCTGAGTATCAGACACGTTCTGCATCTGACCCACTAAAGAGCTACACGTCTAATAAGTGCATTAATATTTCTGGCATTAAAAAAACAAAACTCTTGCAAGTCCATTGCCTTAAATTTAGATTAGCAAATGCAAATAATTGGATTCTTCAGTGTGTGCGGAGCATTATCAGGAGCTGTATAATTTGGCTGTTCTGCAAAGGGCTGAACTCAGCAGATGGATGGATGCTGGCTCTTGGCACCTGTGTGTGTGTGTGTGTGTGTGTGTGTGTGTGTGCGAGAGAGAGAGAAAGCAGCTGAACATGACGCATTTACAAGTGCACAGATGAACAGAGCTTCTCTCTGTTTCGGGTGACTCTCCTTCCTTATCTACAACCCTGAATCCACAGTGCAGTGTGAAGAGCAGACAAGAAAAATCGAAAAAAAGCTCATGGATTAATTCAAGGACGGCGTGGGAACATCAGAGTCACAGGGAGCCTGATTATACTCATGACAGATTTAGATTTGTGAAGTGTGAGGAGACCATAATGCCACTTAAAGTTATCTTACAAATTATAAAGTTTAATCTATCTATCTATCTATCTATCTATCTATCTATCTATCTATCTATCTATCTATCTATCTATCTATCTATCTATCTATCTATCTATCTATCTATCTATCTATCTATCTATCTATCTATCTATCTATCTATCTATCTATCTATCTATCTATCTATCTATCTCAAACTGCAGACCACCCCCTCCTTTCCCAACCTATGCTTCTTTCCACCTGTATTGATCCTGTGATCAATGGATAGTGGGCAAAGGCATTCTCAAGGACGTCAGATGAGTAAGGCAGGAGGTTCAAGGCCTGAACTTGTTTGTCCATGAGGTGTGGATCAGTGATCCACTTCTCCTAAACCGAATCCTGGACCTTCTTGATAAGGTGCTAACATTATTCTGTAATATTACATGAGATATAGTGAAAGAAAGCAGTAACAGTGATAAACCGTAAATTAAGGAAATTATTTATTACAAAATGTGAATTAACACAGTGTGGCTTCAGTGACTACAATAAATAGATTTATTGAGCAACAATAAGTCATCAAGTCTGACTGGTTTCAGGTTTATTTCGGCGCCAGGCGCCCCCTGAGCTCCGGCCAGCAGGTCTTCACAGTATGTGACATTTCCCTCTATTCCACAGCCGCCATTAAAAGCCTGTGTGCTGGAGGCATGTGATTGCACTTCAGACTGAACTTCTCTGTTAGAATGCTGTAACAAATATGACCGAAGGCTTCCTGCATGGGCTTCAGTATGAAGCTGTAGGTCACACAGCACTGGGTGTCCCACTAAAGACCCTTTCAGAGGGAGTCACTTCAGGTCCCGGTGTGTCATTCTTCTCTGCTGCCCTTTCTTTCACCGTATTCTGTGTAAAGGTCAGTCCATGCTCGGAGTTGAATGTAGGCTGTGAGATATGGAAAGTGAAATGAAAATAGCTTTTTTTGTCATTATCTGCCACTGCAGTGCTCAGTGAAGGAAACTGTCCTGCGGCGAGCTTCCCTGCCAAATGAAGTCCTGGCAGTCTCTCTTGATGTCCGCCAGCGATGTCGTCGTTAGGAGGTGGCAAGGTCGCACAAGGTCGGGTAAACACAATTAGGCTGCCGACCTGTCTCCCTCCCTCCTTGGGGGATAAAAAAAAAACAGGCTGTGACTTTAAATGACAGATGCTGCAGGATCCCTTCAGGTAGATGTGTCTGTTTAGTCAGCACTTCATTTATTCAAGCACACAGCCAAGCTTTACCTTTACACACAAGATAGACTTTTAGTGTGTTTTTGGTTGTGATTGTTGAGTCCTGGATAAAAAAAAAAGCTCATTGTCACCATAAAGAAATGATACTACCAGCAGTTGATTTTCAAGGCTATCAACATGACCAGTGTTTTTTCATGCACCCTCCAGTGGCCATGCATGTAGGCTGGATCAGGACTTATCACCACGGACAGGAGAAAAGGATGGAAAAAGTAAAATAGTAGTTCTGGTGCCGCCTGTGAAAACACACTGAGGACACAGGAGACAAATCCCTGTCTTCTGAGATACAGACTGTGACCCCCCCCCCCTCACTGCCTCTCTTTGTGGACTTTCATCTAGTTTTGTGGAGTCATCTGCTCTGATTGACAGGCCTGTGAATCATTGCTGATTTCCTGAATCCATTCGAAGTTTGACTTGTTATTTAGCATCCGTTTATATAGAGATGTTTCAGTGTCATGTCTTGTGCATTAGTAGAAATATTGATGCTTTTGATGGCGTTTCTTTCACTCATCTTGATGCACACAGAAATTGCTGTGATCAAAAAACTTCATCAAAGGATTTAATGACTGTGGAGGTTGTCAGGCCCGTTGGAGTTGTGTCTATGTCTCTCTCTCTCACTCAGACAGTGTCAGCGTCGTAGATCCTGTGGTTGACTTAGGTCTTAAACGTTGGTTTAAATAACTAATTCCCTTTTCCCTTAGGAGCACAATCGTAACATAGTGATATGTACTCTGTTGTGTTAGACCCTGTCATTCTTGTTTCTGAAGGATGTACTGACAAGATGTTAATGCACATAAATGTCCAGGTTAGGGTAGAACTGGTACCCATAAAAAAAGGACACGACTTTCATCCTGCAGATGTTTATCCTGTAACATCTGGTAATGATGTGCATCTGCTGTAACCCAAACTGATCTGTTCTCACAGCTTTTTTTGGCCAAACAGCAACTAAAAGTGACAAAGTGAAGCTTTACAGCCCAGGAGACACAACCACATGTGTGTGTTGGGACATGTTGGGATGCAGTGAAGACCTGAATGTCAGCTGGAGCTGATACATTTCTTTAATTTTGTCATAACATGTGCTAACTTGTGATGCTTTGTGATGCTTGTTTACTGAGGTCTGGGGACTTGAAGTCTTTCAAGGCTTTGGATATGATCAATATTCATCATCTGAATTTTAGTGACTGTCTCCTTTTTACTGCACCACAGCTATAGTGTTAAAGAACAGATTGCAGCTGTGTCCTTCCTTTCATTCCTTCAGCTGCTGCAGACCATTGAATATTTACATATGCGCAGCCAGCATAGGGAATAATTGTCCCCGCTCCTAATTTACATTTCATTTTAAAATGCATGTGATTTATAACTCTATTATTATTATGTTCCTTTTATTTTACTTTTGTCTCGCCAACGTTTACATTTACTTTTCCCCCTTTTGATTAATGACCCGGCAAACAAAAGATGAGAACGTGCCGCCCGACCTTTTAATTAGCTCCTCTAATGAATCTTTATGGAGGCTGATTAACGTTTCAGGCGGGATTGCTGTGAGTGTTCATTAGCTCACTCTGAGGTTGAGAGATAACAAATGGTATCGATGGGAAGTGTCCGAGTGTGATTTATGCACCGATTTATGTAATTATCCAGCCAGTGGGCTCGCCAGGAAGTCCAGCGAATGTTATCCTTCACTCGAAAGCATCATCCATCCTGATATCACTGAGCGCAACAAACACACTGTGAGATCTGCAGACTGAGATGGAAGGTGGTGAAAAGTGTGTTCAGTCATTTGTCATGTTATTGACATGTCGCTCAAAGTCAGAAAATCCAGGTAGACGCTCAGTTTGTGCTTTAACAGCCGTGAAATAAAACTTTAAAACCACTTATCTCATTACAGCATCACATACATGCTGATGCCTTAATGCTACCTTTGGGTTAGTACAGGTCGCACCCCAATATGACCACGAGACCGCCATTTATCAGGTGTTCTTTGCAGCCTGCAGGAGTCTTGTTCTGTCATGTGTCATCATTTTCTCTGCAGCAGCTTTGGAAGATTTTGACTGACAGTTTCTACTCTGTAAAAGACTTTATTTATCTTTATTTGTACCAGGGTTGCCTGGGTATGACATCATGTCCCTGTCTGACTTCAAATTGGTATCAGGCCAATGGACCGGGTTTTACTGAAGAGTCAGCTACTCATGTTTTTACATCTTCTACTCAAGGTCATGTGGCCTCTGAATAAATATAGCTTAATTATAATAAATCCAGACACCTTATGTTATTATTTCATGATTAATATAATCATCAGAGGTGTTCAGTGAGGTTTGAACCCTCCTCCTCGGCCTCGGCCTGGCGCAGCTTTCACTGGCTCAGCCATTGTTGTGCGTATCCATCCATCCTGTGTGCAGCTCGTTGTCTTCAGGGTCACAGCGAGCTGCCGCCCAGCCCAGCGTGCCCGGTGTGGAAGGCAGAGGCTGTAACGGATGAGAGCGCACACACGGCACAGAAAAAGCACCGACCACCTGGTGGGTTCAAGGCCGTGTGTTCGACATCAGGGGGGCAGCGGTGCTAATCATTGTTCAGAGTCAGTTAGAGACGTTCCAAACTAGGTCAGGATCGGGCCAATTAAGACTCAGCGATGTCCCCCCTCCCATTTGCTGACGCCATCTGGTTCTGACCAGTCAGAGAGGGCTCGTAGTAAAAATGATACTCAGCTGCTCATAACGTGTGCACAGCAGGGATGGGATTATCAAAAACACCAGCTTGTTCAGAGGAATTTACAGTTTCAGGGCTCACTTCCAGGTTTGTATTCACTCGTGCTGTATCTGAAACTTCGCTATAATGCATTTAAACATCAACTTAAATCACCTTCTTCTTAAAGGACCCTTCTCGATGTGAAGCATTGCTCTCCAGGAGAGGATCAATGCCCGGCTCTGTGTTCCCGAGCTTATGGCTCAAACACTTTTCCCCCTCAGAGACGACCTTCAGACATCTTCGTGTCTGTATGTGTGCATCTGGGCTTTCTTTGTTGGATTGATTTGTGTAAATGGAGCCATAAATCAATAGATCAATCACTTTAAGACCATCACTTCTGCACATTTAATTTAATCAGCGCATCAAGTTTGTGCCACTGTCTGATTAAAGTGAATGCATCAGACTGGCATCTGTAAGGGTATGTGCAAAGAATAACCAACATGCATGGTGATTTATGGGATTTTTTTGTGATTTTATGGAGACAAAATTCAATGACCTGTGGGAAAATCGTGTCACCTGAGTTCACCTGCTCCTCTGCCAGGCTGCAGAGTTACACACAGATTATTTATGTGAGAAGAAATCAGCCTTTTATTTATCTCCTCTCTCTCTCTCTCTCTTTCCGCAGTTCGACATGCAGAGGATCACCCTGGAGGAGCTGAAACACATCCTGTTCTACGCCTTCCGCGATCACCTGACCATGAAGGACATTGAGAACATCATCATCAACGAGGAAGAAAGCCTGAAGGAAAACTCTGGGAACTGTCAGACCGAGTTTGAGGGAGGTGAGCCAAAGGTCCCTGAATGAACTTCACACACAGGCACTTAGGCAACTGTGTGTGTGTGTGGTAGACATGCAGTCAGTGGCGTGTGGGTAAGGAGGGAGGAGACATAATCCGTGCTGTCAGGAAGAATTTAAGTCTCCTCGTGATCCACATCCAGCTCACCTGCTGATTTATTGATTCAGGGCGTCCGTGTCAGCTGGTCACCTGTGCGGAAGTGGCGCAGATAAAAAATGCATGACCTCGCTCTGCAAAACTAGCCATCCAAGATTTATGGACATGGATAGAGCAGCCGAGGGTATTCTGGGACTCTTTGACTCCCTCAGCACAAAAACATGAAAACGTCTGTTTGTTGGTTTTTTAATATACAAATTTAAATGACGTGTTTGGATTCAGACTCGGCTTTTGAAACTGGACAGAATTTTGTACGTTAAACAGTTTATTAGAAAATGACAGGGCTGAGCCACCGCTCATAATCATCAGTTTGACCTGTTGTAGAGTAAACTTGATTAATTTATTTGCCTCTTACTGCCCTCCTACCACAACGATGCATTTATGGAGAGCCTGCTGGAAAATGAGACCAGTAATGAGTGCGATGGCTTTCCACATGCACTTCAGCTGCTCCTGTTCTTGCCAGTGAGCCCTGATTAGAAAGCTTAAAGGCTTTTCCAAAGTCACATTATCGAAAAAAGAGGCGGGGGAAATGATTGATCAGATTGGAAAACAAAGCCCTGAAAGAAAAGGTAAAGGAGCAATTTGCAAGTCTGTGAGTTTGGAAGAAGAAGCTACCTGACATTTGTACATAGCACAGATATCTTAGTATGCTAAACCATTAGCCGTGGGTCATGTGCTCATGTATTACAGAGATCATGAGCTATTGAGCCACGTAAAGTCATGTAAAAAGAGTCGGTGTGATGATCTGCTGGATCAGCTCCGTGATCCCTGGGATCTGTTCCTCCACCATGCTCGATCTGTTGGCGGTGGAGGAGCAGTGTGGAGGTTTGCTGGAAGCTAACCCAACCTTGTTCTGCACTTGAGTTCCTAACTACTGGACTATCTGGGCCAGAAAATCTAGAACCTCCATGGTTTGTTTTTCACCTCTGAAATGTCTTCAGAACTGTTTCTATTTTAAGAAAGTTTCCAAACAAGCGGCCGCGTCGCTTCAGCTTAACTGAAAGTGTTGCCTCCATTCAGCAGGACATGCTGCTGTCAGCTCAGTGCTAGTAGCCGGTGGCGTAGTGGATCTATGCCGCCGGCCATGTGTAGTTCCCTGTTTGTTCCTGTCTGAAACACAGAGCGCTGATCCAGGTGCTGCAGACCCCTCTCAGGCTGTGGAGGAGGGACCGTTCACACTGTTGTGAGTGAGTTGATCCACCATCAAAATGGTTTTGTGAGCAATGAAATCATCAGCTCTGTAATTTCATGTGCACCTTGACTTGAAAAATACATCACGACACTAAAAGTTCCTGCATGTCCTGAAGGCAGCATATTCGAGGCTGTGACCAGACTGCGTGAAACAGGATGCTTTTGAAACTTTTCTTTTCATGGTCATTTTTCATCAAGATGATGCTCGGAGGCCAAACAGCGCCAAACTGTGAGTTCTTACTAACAAGGATTTAGTGGGTGTCACTGAGGATGGGCGTGGAATGCAGCGGCGCTTTATCAGGGTACAAAAACTGGTTCAGAGTGTTGACGACATGATGTCCGTCTTCAGGTTTATGATGAAGGTTGACCACCATCAGAACCACACACAGAATGATCACATCTGTCAGCCCCAAGGTCCCCGAGGACCAGCAGCCACCAAAATGTGCTCCGTCATGGAGAAATCAATACGTCGTGTCACACTGCAATTCATACTGAATACACTCCATCACGCTATGCGAGCACTTATTACTTCAGCTTCCTGATATATGAGGTAGCATAAGAGGAGTATGATTTCCCCCCGGCTTTACCGTGCTGTTGAATCGATGCAGTGAAAAGCTGGAAAACAGTGGAATAAAGAAATGTAACCAGTGATCCATACATGTTCTCCAGGCACTGATTCATCGCTCAGCAGATCACACCGACAGCTTAATGTGAAGAAAATCATGCTGTAGGAGCATCTGAGGCGTGGAAATCAACTCTGATCCATGAATGTCACAGCTGCCACACAGGTGTGTCAGTGAGTGCTTATAGATGCAATGCACGCTTGTGCAGCTGCATCATTCGGGTTCAGATTAGTTCTGGTTTTAGTTTTTTTTTAGTAAGCTTGTGGGCAACACTAAGTAGGCCTTTTCTGCTTCTATAGGATTTGAAGGTAGAGTAGGAGATTTTGAAAACTCAGTGAGAGTCAGCCAGATTCGGAAAGTAAACACACGGCCCTTTCTCTCGGAGCTCACCCCGAAGCCACGCCTCCCAATCACATGGACGTGCATTACCTGAAGACGAGCTGCGGTCTGTGACTTCGGCCATCATGCACGTACCTCTCTGGTGCAGGAAGAGAGTGACAACCAGCCAATCCTCCGCGCAGGGTCCACCCGGAGGATTGGCTGATGTTTTTAGCGCTTTATAGCTTCCACAGATGTTTAATATTCTTCGTTTTAATGCCAAACTGATCACTGTCCCCTCACCATAAAAGCAGACGTTTGGGCAGTTTGCTGCTCTCAGCATTCAGGTGTGTTAGAACTCCCCTGTGTACCAGAGAGAGACGAACGTGAGGCCATCTGTGTGACAGTTAAAGCTTGGTGGACAATGATCCAAAGCACAGCAGCAAAACTATATCAGAATGGCTGAAACAATTAATCCATTAAAACATTAATCCACTTAATTGGGTTTATGGATGAAAATGGTAAAAAAACATTTTAACAAATGTATGTAAAAAAAACTCAAACAGTAGCTTTGTAGTTAAAACCACCAGAAAATAATCATCACACAGAGTTATTTAATTTACATGTATTTACATAATTACATAATGTGTTTTTTACTGGAAAAAAGTTAGAGTGCTTAAATAATCTGTGCGTGTGTATTTTATATATATATATATATATATATATATATATATATATATATATATATATAAAATACACACGTAATATATAATATTAGACACACAGCATATAGACACAAAGACACACACAGGAGACACACATGGGAACTAGGCTACTCAGACTATATTTGACATCAGTACAGCTGGTGTAGTACAAATATTGAACACAGTGGATTCAGATATAAAATAATATTTTTAATGCCACGCCCTGTTAAGTAATGAACAATAACCCTATTTTAGGAAAAACTCATAAAATGAAGTGGGCAGAGGCTTTATTTCCACACGTATTCAAAATGCCAAAGGGGGTGTAATATTGATCCCTTGCTAGTTTTAATCTTCCCACCACTAAATAAAAAGAAGTGCTGCATCAGGGTATATGCTAATATCTGGACAAACACAATACCCACAAACAAACATCAGCAAAAAGAAAAACAATACAAATCATATGTACTCTCTCTGATTAACCAACTCTTCTCCCATGATCACAACATGAGAATAAACGTCAACGCAGAGAGCAGCCTGCACAGAGATGTGATCAAAAGTGAAGCAGAAACCGTAAAATAAGGATTTATAGTCGCAGCATGATTGTCAGTTTGAGTGCTGCTCCTGAAAGTGAGCAGAAATGCCGGCTGTAAGTCAGCGGCGTACACTTCATCACAGCCCGGACCGCGGCGGCCCTCTGTGCATATTTGGCTGTGTGGTCGTTGCTTTGGGCGGCTGCTGAGGTGTTTTACGAGGCCGGCGGCAGGTTCAGGCGACTGGACTGAGAACAAATGTCTAGACCACAACTCAGACCACAACACGTGTTTTTTCCATTGACGCCCTGCTCGGCTCATCCTCACTAACAATGGTTTGGGGAAAATTAGATTTCCTGTGCAGTAAGTAGAAGTTAATGAAACTCCTGTAGCAGCCAGGGGAACCAGACGGCCGTTTACTCCGCACTCAGCACTCCTCTTAGTAAAGGTGCAGGACCTTTCCCTGGAGGAGCTGTTGTGCTTGTCTGTAACCTGTTTGCTTCCATTTCTATAAATTTTCCATGTTAGATAAAAAATATTCACCTTATGAGACATAATCAAAGAACAAATCTGTCAGGGTGGAGCCTGTGTGCTTACAGCCGAACCACAGGTGGTTCAGACCAATCAGCATTAAGCTATTGTGAAGATAAATGTGTCAAAAGATGTGTTCAAAGACCTTAATCATTGTTCTCTCTTCAGTACATTTATTCAGGACGAATGTTTATTCAGTTTTTTCATGGTTTTACGAACCAAAGGTGGCGAGTAGCTGATGTCTGTAACAGCTGTAAGGTGGCGTGTTCCTCTGTCTCTCTCATACAAACATCAACAGATGAGCCTGTGTGTGTTCAGCGGGCAGCGCCAAGGTGTGACTGTGAGTAAGTGTTCCTGAAAAAAGATTCGTTCTCAGAAAAGCTGATCAAATATGTAAAGATGGAGTCGAATCATGCGCTCAGCGTGGACTTACATAACCTTGATGATCGCCTCAGAGCTCATTAGTCATTTGGCTGAAAGGCTCTTTATGTTTCCCAGTATGTGAACGTCTGGAATGTTGTTTTTCAGCAGACTAATGACACCGACTCCAAGAAGTATTCAGCCGTTTCTGTCCTCCTACTTTTCACATTGCGTTTTCTTTGGACTGTCGAGAAGCATTTTTGATGACCTCAGTGCTTCTTTAAAATTGAGAGTTAAAAATAGAGCAAGTGAGAACCGTGTGGCTGCAGGTCATTGGCTCGGCTCCCCTAATTACCGCGGCCCGGTAAAATCATCTCACCCGCTGCAGAGAGGTAGAGCTGCTGAGTAACCAGTCTGTGTGTGTGTTGGTGTGTGTGTGTGTGTGTGTATACGCTTTCTAGGCTTTTTGTGGTGGATTTTGCTAGCAGGTAAATTCTGTACTTCTCTGCTCCCCCATCGGTTTTCCTTTCTGATGTTTGTGTGTCCTCTGACTTGATTTAAGTGGACAAAATATTAGAAATATTAGAAACCCCTCTGGGCATGATGCAGTGCAGCCTTTACAACAAGGAGACTGGTTTAGAGTTCATTTTTGTGTGACAAACATACTGTCGGTCGCATCTAAGGGACGCCTCGAAGACATTTCATAAAATTCAGCACAGACTTTCACTTAAAGTGTCCATTCACACGAAAACTGTCCCATTGTGAAGGTTCCTTCAGCTGCAGTCAAGGACATCTTTTCCCTGATAGTGAAAGGTGCAGCGGTGGATCCTTTATGACCCAACATATCCCAGGATTCCTTGCACCACAGGCAGGGTTAGAGCAAATACAACAATACTCACAGCAGAAAAGTGTCTGTCTATATGACCCAAAACATCAGCAGATCAGGTGACTGAGCTCCCAGGTTTTTGAGAAACTCTCGGGTAGCTGTTGCTGTGTGTTTTTGTGTCCGTATCCATCTGCGATGTTAAGCGGTGTGCTTTATGATGTGATGGCTTCGACTGGTGGTTAAATGAGTAAAAATAAACATTGAGATACTAGATTATTCTGAGGGAGGAGTCAGCTGCAATTCAGACAGACTAACTGAACCTTTTATTGTGATATCTGGCTGTTTGTATGCTGATCTGTACCGGCCCTTTGTGCTTGTAGCTTCCCAGCAACCTGCTGTTCATCCAGCAGAGATCCAGAGCAGAGCTGGGTATTCTGCCCGGCAACATTAATGTGAGATCACACTTCAGGCTTACTTCCTTTGGTCCCAACAACAGTGGAAAATAAATAATTTGAAGGAAAATTACGAATGAAATTTACCTTCAATATAAAATATGAAGGACGGAGCAAACATGTGTCTTCATTATCTTCAGGATAGCTTCAGAAACATCAAGTGGTCTCATCTCTTATTCCATCTTATCTCTCTTACAGTTCATCCCTCAAAGAAGAACCGTCAGACGTGCGTGAGGAAGAGCCTCATCTGCGCCTTCGCCATGGCGTTCATCATCAGCGTGATGCTCATAGCAGCCAATCAGATGCTGAGGAATGGCATGGAGTAGTAGCTGTGCCCACTGTGAGCTGGGAAGGAGCCAGCCTGCATGTGCATGCCAGTGGGTGAGGTCATGTCCCTGTTGATAGGAAAAAGAACTCCAAGGAAAAAACACTCCAAATAATCATCAACAAAACCTGTTTTTAATGTTTGTTTTTTTTCTTTGGAACAAGAGGCGCGTCTCCACCCGACGTCCAGTTTAAAAAAAACAAAAAAACATGAAGCCAGCATGAGGAGTCATGCAGGACTCCTCCCCCTTTACTCTGACAGGGACACTCAAGGGCTGACATTACACATAACACACTGTCGTCTGTTTCCCTGATGCAATAAAAAAATGTGTTAAATAAATGAGTGCAGGATTTGCAGAGCTGCTCTTCGAGACGTGAAGTGCTGATCTGTCACCTGCCAGGAGACTGATGAGCTGCCGGGACCGCAGTCCGAGCAGGAAGAGAGCACTCGCCCTCTGGTTAGAGTTCCTGAAAGCTCCTCACCGCTGATGCAGAAGCATCCGTACGCTCCTGTGATGCTTCAGTACTTCCACCTGCTGTCCGAGGCCTCACATCATCAGCCCTGCAAGCTAGGTTTTGGATCATTTCTTCCTCCCGGACACTACGGGGTGAACACTGTGCACAAGCTTCTAAAGGCTAAAGGAATCCAATGCGTTCACACTGTCACATTATCCCCTCTGTCTGTTCTCTTCAGTGCACTCCAGAGGTTGCTGTGTGAGCTGGTTTGACTCCGTCTCTTCTACTTTCTGACCACATTTCCCAAAATGCCCTTGAACACCCTGCACCCCCAGAGAACATGTCTTAATGATCTGTAGGTGGTAAGAGGGGGGATGCTGGTGGCAGCACAGGTGGTGAGATGTTTCCAGTTGAGAAAACCTGAATTGCACCTTCTCATCTAAACGCAGCACGTCTGTGGCTTCACATAAACCTGCATGCCTGGCGCTAAATTAAGCTTTTAATCATGGTTCCAAACCTGAACATGTCATTAAATACTTTTCTCTGCTGTCAGACTCAACCATGTGACATCATTTAGGAGAAAAAGAAAAATACGGCCATTAAATTGATCAATTACGACTTACAGTCAGATCTAGATTACTTTTTTAACTTTAGCATTAGTTTTAACCGTGTCTGTTTGATCCCACCTGCTCTGAAAGATCCAGCCTCAGACCTCAGCTGGTCTCGCTGGATGGCTTTTTTCCTTTGTAATCAGCTGGTAGACTGGATTTGTGTTGCTGGTTTAGAGCATGAATGGGACCTCTTACTATATATCTAAGTGTGTGCCACTGCCTCAGTCTTGACTAGCTACTAACTTTAAGCCATAAGAAACACACACAAGCATGTCAAGAGTGTTTTAATTTACTCTCTAGGCCCCCCCCTCTGAAAACCTCGGACATGGACCAATCGTAGCTAATTGTTCAGTTCAGAAACACACCATGTTTAGCTTCAGCCCTTTGGTTATAGATGCAAGGCGACACACCTCAGTGTCAGTATTCAGACTGCAGGGTAACTAGTTGAAATGACTTTGCAGAATCTGTGCAGTAACTCCTGCGGTGCACTGTTTGGCTCGGCTCTGAACTCCTGCACTGACTCTCATCTCAGCATATAGACACACCCATATTATCAAGTGCATGCGATGAAGTCAGTGTCCTCCTCTGTAAATACTCTGTCTCCAGTGTCTGTTCAGGTGTGCAGTATCTGTGCGTGCGTGTGTGTGCATGACTGTCGTCGGCGCTCTCTGCTCACTCAGAGGTTCAGAGGTGCAGGGAGGGAGCAGCGGGCCGACAGAGGTGGCTGCTTTATCACAAACATGGCAGACACAGGCCCCCTTTCTGTTTCCTCTCAACCCTCTTGCCAAAGCCATAGAACTCCGCAGAGGTGACCCAGACAACACAATATAGACACTTTTCCCTGTTGCCACATGGAAACACAAGATCAAACGGGCATTTTTGTTTTTTGGCAGAAATGTGTGTGTGTCATGTAGGACTGGGTTTGTTCCTGTTATTGTTTTTGCACTGCACCTGTCGTCCATTCCAATGAAACACTATGAGGGTTGTAGGTCTGTGCTGTAGTGCCATCTACAGGTGAGAAGTGAGACCACACTATCCATGCTGTTGTCCCATCACAGTGTTTGTTTGTGTGTTTCTATGGGGAATGTGTCGTCAGGCAGGACTCGGCATTATATCACATTGTCTGGAAAGTGTTAATATTAACTGTTGAAACATGATTTTTATGTATAGGTTGACTTTGTTCTACCAGGACTGCGGGTGGAGCAGCAACACATATTTAAACAGTGTATTTATAGGGATAGATTTCTTGCCTATGGCAGACAGAGTCCTCCTGAACCTGTAAAAGGTTTCATTCACAGATGATTTTAACCTCTGGAGGTCACACTGGGTTTTACTCTTATTTTTTTAATCTGGAGAAAAAAAGATTTTAATTTTGTATCTAGCAGAAATATCCCCAAATTCACAGGTAGTCACTGCTGTCATGTGTTTTTTAGTATTTGCCTTCTTTCGTGTTTTTTTGGGGGCAGTTTCTGTTATTCACAGTCACGGTTTGGCTGCGGACTGATTTCCCGTCTCGACCGCTGATGCAGTCACAGAGGTAAACACACGGTGTCTCTGCAGCAGCACTGTTTTCTTTCCCCTTTTTATTCGTTATGTAACTTTGTACATAGCTAATAACTCAGCATATCTATTAGACAAGCACATACTATACATACTTTGCACGTGCACTATTTAAACATGTAGACTAGAGAATGACTTTCAGTTGTACTATTTATTAGAAGCATAGTAATTATGACATTGTATATACGGTAATCTGTACAAACGTTAAGAATCATTGCAATAAAATAGTGTTTTTTAAAAAAAAATTATGCTTATGTTATGATTTCACATGTCATCATTCACCTCCTATGCAACATTTATTCCTTAATTAATTAACTCTCACGTGTCCTCAAATGGACATTTAATTAGTCCTTTTAAAGCCTATTTAAATAAATGTTTATGCAGAAATGAACATAAGAAGTATAAAATAATGAGAAATATAGACTTTGCTTTGCCTCTAGGTAATTAGAAGCATTAAATGGACCCCGCATTTCATTTTGCATTGTGTAGCGTTTAGCTGTGTTTTCTGTGTTTCCAACTCAAACAAGCATTTTGCAGATATTGCTACTTCCAGCAGACCAAAGATGTGCATGTTAGGCTGATTGGGGCCTCTCCATGTGGCTTGTTCAGGTCATTTGACAGCTGGGATAAGCCCACCCCCACCCCATGACCCTGTAGCGCAGGACAAAGCAGCTTAAGGTAATGATGGATGTTCCTTGTACTAACCGGAAGCTGTGGAGGCTTCTGCTCCAAAAGTTGAAAATTAAGGCGAAGGTTTTGAAGATATCAGTCCCTCAGGTTTCAGTAGCACTTTAGTTTGATGCTCCATTTGCTCAGTTGCATGTCAACAGTGTATCAAGTGATTTTCATGCACCTCAGTATCCACTGATGGCATCTAAAGGGGCAACAAAAGGACAAAATACAGTGTTACAAAACCTTTTTTTTTCCACCGGTCAGGACTCTTTGGGCCTCATCCACCTGTGTTAAATCACTTGTTTTACCCCTACCTCTCCTCTGTATGACCCTTCTTAAGTCTGAATACTGGCTCAGATGT
The DNA here is from genome assembly GCF_900634625.1 of Parambassis ranga. NCBI lineage: Eukaryota > Metazoa > Chordata > Actinopteri > Ambassidae > Parambassis > Parambassis ranga. The sequence continues at coordinate 21,091,803 of NC_041033.1, forward strand.
GGAGGTTTTTCCAATAAACGCAGAGTCTGGAGGGAGAGGTGATCTGAGGCTGAGCAGACACAAAGGGAGACAGATCAGGTGTCATTATAAAAGCTTTGGTAGATCAATGAGGGAGGAAACAGCTCAGTGTCTGTCTGAAGGTCACAGGTTCGCTCATGATGTGTGTCAGTGGCACACTGTGTGAGTCACTCCGAAGGTACAAGTGGTGTGTTCTCTTTTCTTAATGAGACCACAGTGAATCCACAAGAGGGAGACATGAGACACGGAAGCCCTATAGAGACATGCATATTTTGGAGTTGTCACGCCTGCTTGGACAATCTTACAGGGTTCCATAATGAAGGGGGAAACCACTGAATTTCAACCCTATAGCCAGCTTTCTTTGTGAAGTTGGAGCCACAAACTTCCAAAAATAAATCTCCACCAGGCTTCACTGGTAACATCTAATACATTCATATTGTAGCCGAAGTCATTTTGTAACTGTTGTGCTGCCTTTTTGCACAGATCACATCCCCAGGGAGGAGGAGGCGGCACAGAGGTGACAGCTGCAGGTGACCAGGTAAAACACAGTGTGCCATATGGTGGCAGTGAGGATATGATTATGCTGGGTAGAACTGTTTATTACTCACAGGGATCTAAAGTTCCTCACACCTGAGAACTCAGTGTCTGTTACGTTGATTTGCGCCGCCATTTACAGTCACTTCTGACTGACATTTAGCAGGATTTTAACCAGCATAGATTAATCCTATTTCATGCTGGGAGTGGAGATGAGCAGGCCTGTCGTTAAGAGTCTGATCAGCATTCAGCGTGGTGTTAGCATGCAGCCTCTGTCCTTCGGAGCCACACCACTCTCTCCTGCTCTCAGCTATAGAAACTGCCTCTTGTGCTCCCAGCAGGCTCCTCCTGTTTCATTTACATCCTCAGACGCTTCATCCTGAGCAGCTTAGTGGGAGTCCGGCGTCTGACTCTCAAGGACACTTTTTACAGGACATGTGGTGGCTGCAAGATTGAATCCATAACTTTTATATTTATACATAACAGTCTGGACCACCTGACAGCGCTCTGTAATATTTTAGTGTTTTATAAGAGATAAACATAAACAGCACAAGTCTCAGCAGATGCCATGCAGCTGGGAGCCGAGGGTAAAATCTCTTTTGAAGTCGTCTATTTTTGGGAGATTACTTAGGACTAATCTCACAGTATGAGGAAAATATTTTGACTAAAACCATGCAAATGGATGGAGCAGCTAGAATGAGACCAGCCCAGCATGGGAGTGAGTCTAAAGCTCATTTAAAGTCCTCAAAACTGAAACTAACATTTGTGTTTATCAGCAGAAAGCTGTTAGCATCTAGTAAGCTATCAGTGTAAAGGGACAGTTCACCACATTATCAATTAGCCTGCAGTGTCCTTTATGCATCATTGCATTCCTTTTATTATTTTATTATCACCAGCAGCCACAGGGTACAGCTAAAGATCAAGACAGTGACTACAAGCGGCCCAAATGAGACTGGGGGGTGCCGCAGCTGCTCTTCTGCATTGAGAGGAGCCAGTTGAGGCGGTCCAAGCTCCTTATTCGGATGCCCCCTGGGCAACCCTCCCTGGCGAGGTGTTCTGTACATGTCCATCTGGGAGGAGGGCCCTAGGACAGACCCAGGACGAGCTGGAAGGATTGTATGTTTTGGGAAAGCCTTGGTGTTCCCCCCAGATTTGCTGGTGGAGGTAGAAAAAGAGAAAAGGAGGTCTGGGTTTCATTACCCCGCATGACTGACCCTCACCAAGCAGAAGAAAATGGATGGATGAATGGACAGAGAAAATAAAATCTTAGAGGAATGTGAATCCATTGACTGTACATATACAGCCACCTCCACCCATTGTACAAATGTGAGGCCAAAGTATCTCACTTATGTTGGAAAAGGAGGCCACCTTGGAACCACAGTGTGTGTAGTGGTGATCAAGTCAACTTTTTGGCTGCTGACTGGGATGTAATTTCCACCATGAGCCACTTAAATACCAACATATCAAAGAAATTAGAATTTGTACACAGATTATACTAAGCCATTAATCATCTCTGGAAATAAATGTTTTTGAGGTGTAGGACTCGTTGGCTTTTTTTTAACCTTTACTGCAGCTAGCCACCAGGGGGTGCCATAGATAATTTGGTCTATCTCTATTAACAGTCTTAAACTGAGTCTCTGCCACCCAGAATTCAAGCAGAGCTGAGCCCAAACCAGGACAGCAGGGTGAATATGAATCAAATTATTAGGTGGAATGTTCCTTTAAGTATGAAAATGCAAATTTGTCCTGCACACAGTAACCATGCACAACCCAGGAAACCAGTTATTTATTGGAAGACAATCTTTAGAGAAAAAAAAATTCAACTGATAACACTGAATCAAATCAATATATGACATCATTTACATCTCAGTACATTAACAATCGCAGCCAAGATGGCCTCTAGCATTTCCAGCATTCGTACACTTGTTCACTTTCTTCCTCTCTGTGTCCAAAAAAAAGGTGCTTGGTTAGTTTTGGCCACCTGCAGCGTTTATTGGCACTCGGAATAAATCCACCAACCTTTGTACCCACGAGCATACAATACTTTTTACGATCATGCTACACGATGTTCTGCGTCCAATGCTACAGAATGCTTCGAGTAGAAAGGACAATACAAAACATATAGATCCATGATTTAGTCCAGTAGCCCTCTTGATAGTTCTGAGGTGATGTACAACGACTGCAAAAAATAGGATCCCATATGACCTTTTTTCTTTAAATTATAAATATTTACAGGGTCTGGACATCTTCATTCCTCCATTTTTAGGTGCTTTACATTAAAAATTTAAACAACTGATGATGCCTATACAAACTATCAATGCATTCTGATCAGTGCATGTAACAGAAGAATTAACCCCAGGTATATTATGCTTTTTTTCCCACATCTTTACAGACACACTGTAACATGATACAGAATGAAATATTGCGGAACGGTTCTGAGAATAAATTTTTTTTCCCCCACCACGTCAGACATGACAGACTTTTGGTTCATTAAATCCTCTTAAACCTAAAAACATCATACAGAATTGGCACATACAGAATTATGGCAACATCACATCAAAGGTTCGTAAAATTCAGAGAGAAACAGTCCTCATGCTCAAACTTGCATCATTTAGAATGTCCACTTCATTAAAGAGAAATCAGCGCTTGGCAAGCGTTTCATCTTCACAGCTCTCATCTCTTTAAAGCTGATGAGCAGCCTCGTCCGTCCGTCGGCCATGCTGAGGTCATGTGACAGCTCCTGGCCTCTGGCGTGATTGGTCCCGCTGAAATTGCCCGCTCAGCTATTGCTTCATGGTGTTCTTGATGGTCCACCTCTGACCTGAGCAGGGCTGCAGCACCAGCAGGTGGCCGAAGTAAACGTTAGCCGGCACCACCTCCAGGCAGCGCCCCGTGGCTCGATTAATGATGGATTCGTTCTGTGAGGCAGGAGGGGGAGAAGCAGAGCTCTGGTTTAACAGGAGTTACAGACAGAGCAGCAATGTGGACAGATGTTTGTCAAGATGTTTCTATTTATAAATACAAAAATCTGCTTCAAAGGCATCAATAAGTAATGACTAACAGAAGAAAGTAATAAACAATCGGACATGTTGGATGTCATCTGAACATGAGACAGCCACAGATGTCTGAATAAGGGGGTGGGGTTAAATTAACTTGAAAAATGTAAAGTTAATGTTCCGATTTTAGTAATTATTGTTCATAATTTCAGCTCATCTCCCTGATTTTTGTCCTCATATACACTGTTATTTCATCCACAGTGCAAACACAACGTTAAGCCCCTGAAAACTGAACTTCAGAGTAAAACTTTTCAGATGAAAGCGATTGTGTTTGCAGTGTGGACATGAGTGTGCCGTTATCTCCTTTGTTTATATAGGGCAGTAAAATAATCCTGATGCTAACCTTGCTGTTCCACAGTTCCACAAAACTGGGTCGACATGCTCTTTTTAAAGCTTCTGATTGGCCAGTGTGGGGTTTAGAGTCAAGGTTATATCATCTCTCTTTAGCTCGGCATGCCCTCACTGACAGCGAGTCCACCGTGTTTTTGTTGTTTTCATGTGGACAGACGGAGGAGAAGAAACTCCTGGACCAGGCTGTAAACAGACAGTCAGATGTGTCACAGATGTTTTTCCCACCTGTGAGAAATGCCACGTCTTCTGCTTCACGTTGGTCACCTTGTCACAGTTGAGGAGCTGAGGAAAGCTGCTGATCTGATCGTCCACCACGCAGCGAGTGTCGTCACCGGTGCTGCCCAGAGGACCCAGGAACAGCTGACCCTCTGTGGTGTAACGCCCTAGCTGCAGACAAAGCACACATAAAACCAGTAAATATGCAAACTTTGTGGTATCAAATTATGATGATTCTGGCTGGAGCTTGTTGGCAGTTGATTAGATGGTATCTGCAAGATTATTTTGTGGTCCCTAGAGGTCACTGCTGCTCACTATGGGCGGCAGTTACCTCCATGAAAGTGTGATGAAGGGCTGCCTTAATAAAAAGGTTATTTTGGAGCAGATCTTTTGCAGAAAGAGTGATATTATTTAGCATTTTACGAAGCATCTGTAAGCTAAAAAGAGAGACCCTGAAGTCCGCTAGGAGAGCAACATTAATGAGTTCTTTTCAAGCTGAGAAAATGTATGTATGTACCTGAGGACCCCACCCGTGGCAGGGGTGCAGGGTGGCCGTGTGGTTCTCCTTCATGCCCTGATCCATACACAGGTGGCTCACTTTAGAGTTGCGGATCTGGAATCAACAAAAACATGTGTGTTAATGATCCAAATGCAAACACTTGAATGAGCCCGCTGAGAGAGCCTGGACTCACCTCACCGTAGAGCAGGGTGTTGTTGTACCTCCTCATTTCTGGGTAAACATTATCGAGGTACCACTGAAAGCTCTTACACTGCAGACTCTTCCTCAGTGCAACCCTCTGCGATACGTCTCCATAATCAATACCGTGGTTCTGCAAGAGCACCAGCGGTCAATATGGGAAGTCTTTACTTCAGTGAATGTGCCTCCGGTGAACCTACCTCCATAGGGATGTTCCAGGCCAGGTAGACGTTGGACTTGTACTCGTCCATCCAGACCTCGGCCACGCGCAGGGCGTTACGCCGCGTGTGGAAGGCTATGTTGCTGTGGTAGGGCTTCTTCATCCGTGCGATGTGAGCCACTCTGGAGCAAGGCAGCACCTCCATACTGCCCCCACACAGCCACACCTGCAGGCGGAGGACAGTCGATATGACATAGTATGATGTAGTGATATAGTCGAGGGCTGAATGCAGAAAGATGCTGATCATCTTCATCATAGTGACAGTGTATGAAGAACAGACCCACATAGGGACATGTTTTCATTCAGTCTATTCATACTGGAGGATTATTCCGGACATTCCCAGAAACTTGTTCAAAATATTAGGAAACAAAATGTAAAAAAAACAAAAACAAAATCACCCTGCAGAACAACAACAGACTCTCCAAATGTTCAACCTTCCTGCTCCATGTGATCTATTTATCTCCATTGCCCTGCAGTGAGCTACACACACACATACACACACACACGCACACAGAGGACCCGTCCTCCAGGATTCCTAATGGGGCCTCATTCATCAGCAGTGCCACGCTACAGTGGCCGCTGTTCTACTTAAACCTACAGGGGTAAAGAGGGAGCAGGAACAGGAGGAAACTGGGTGACACACAAACCCTGATGCCCAGTTCGATGTTCTCCCCTCCGTACACGTCCATGCCCGAGTCCAGCAGGCCCAGCTCGCCGAAGTAATCACGGTTTGCCACGAAGGAGCAGCCGATCATGGCAGGAGTCCTGTTACGAGGAAACAAAAGGATGCTGAGTCTGAGAACAAGGATGAATTGAAAGATTGAAAGATTTAACACAAATATTTAAGATAATTAAAATCCAGTTTAACTGCAATGAGGGACTCTGCTACTTAATTAGAAACGGTCTGTTATCAGCGTGCTGACCTGATGGGGGCAGACAAGTCCCCCTCGTCCCACCACTGTTTGGGCGGATTGATGTACATGCACCACAGCTCCCAGTTGTAGCCGTGGCCCGAGTTCTCGTAGCGCTCCACCTCGAACGTGTCGTGCTTGATGTTGTCGATGGAGGGCAGAATGATCCTCTTGTGGTCCTCTTTTATTCTGGCCAGAACCGGCTCAGCCCTGAAAACATTAAGGCACCCATCTGTCATCCACCAGTTGCACGTTATTACAGACTGTATTTAGTTCAGCTCTGGAGGGCACGTGTCTGCTTCTGCACAGTGAACTGTACACACTGAGCTGGAAGACAACCAGAACTACAGAAGTGTGTCAGCAGGACGAGGCCCCAGTGTTGTAAGGAATCAGGTGTGAGATCTCGGGCAAGTCAGTTTCCTTATTTAAAAATGAGCAGCTCTTCTAATATGCTAGCATTACAGCTAAGAGGAGGCTTCTCCCATCACTTCACAAGAGATGAAAAGAGGAAAATCTTTCCCTGGTTGTTGCCTCTTCATCCCTAGATCCATTATTTCTTCTTTAAAGGTGTAAAATATTGTCTATTATTTATGATTCTGCAGTGTTTCTGTTCTCTACTAACGGATATTTCCATCCAGCAGTGTTTTTGTACCCAGACCCAGACTCACCATGACGGTGTGAACTCCACGTGCGCGTCAAAGAATCCAGTCACCTCAGCAGTGGCCACCTTCCAGCCCTCGATCCTGGCCCGGATCAGTCCTTCTCTCTTCTGGTTCCGCACGATCTTCACCAGGCCGGGGTAGCGCTTGTTCACGTACTCCTCTAGAGGTGCTTTAAGCTGTACTGCAGTCCGTCAAACAGGAATTACACACAGAACAGAAGGACACGTTAGAGATTATTGAACAACATTCAAGTCTGGATCATCATCCTGACCTCTGTCCCTCCTCAGTGAAGTATCAGATATTACTATGTGTGTTAGTCTGTCCACATACTAAAGGAAAAGAAGCAGAAGGACCAGGAGCACGTTGTCCAAATTAATATGGTCCAATATTTTGGACTTTGTGTCACTGCCAAATTATCCCTGTCTAAAACCTGTCTGTGTTTTTACAGAGGAGCACATGCTGATGGAACTGCTGATGGATTTAAATGACCTGTCCATCACCGTCTTCATCCAAATGGACAAGAGCGGAGACGTTTTCAAGTAATGTGACTATCAGCAGGTGAGTTATAAAGTCCAACAGGTCGCCGTGCCACATGCTGTAGTCTATGTTAACAGTAATCTGAGTACGCTGCACTGATGCTGGATTACCGGTGAATCTGTACATTCACCAAGTCAGCGGCCATTTTCCGTGCCTCAGTGATAAATGTATTGATACCATGGTTCTATGGCCGCTGTTCACTGTCCATGGTGCTGAATGTTGCTGCTCGTTGCCTGGCTGTGCAGTGTGGTCTCCTGTCTCCATGGCAGGATAATGCACACTGGTAGCCTCCAGGTTTCTGGGTTCCTGTCCAGCCCATTAAACATTTGTAAAGTCTGATGAAGGTGGTGTCAGGTGGTCTTGAGATCAGAGCAAGCATGTCCTAGAAAACCATTTCTTTAAGCTTTTTCTTTGGTGCCTACAAACACCCAAAGTTTTCATCGGAATACTCAACTTGTGTGTTTTCATTCATTGACTATTTGCTATAACACTACAACAAATAGTCAATGAATCAAAACACACAAGTATCCATCATCGTTTTAAAACAGAAACACACACACACAGAACTGGCTTCCCCTGTGGTGCCGTTTTCAACTCCAGCAAACAACACCTAAGGGAGTCTTGTGGCTTCCTGAGCACCAACAACTGCTCCACCTTTGATCTCTCACTCAACTCATCAGCCTTTTCCCCTCAGACCCAAACACTCACAACCTCCACACACACACACACTTTTACACTCCCTCAAACAAACACGTTTCTCATGCTCTCTGTTTTTTCTTCGTCTTTCTCTTTTGTTTCTCTCTTGATCACAAACTCGTTCCTCACTCTCTGTTTCCTGACGTGAGCCGAGGCCACACAGCAGGGTGACCGGTGCAGGCTCAGTGTTATTTGTTTGCATGCCTCTCGCCCTCTGCGCCACTGTGATGTCTTCCCCTCTGTGATGGAGAGCTGGCAGTCAGCCAGCCAGCGGTGTGAAGTGAGAGAGACATGCAGACAGGGTCAGCCGTGATGCTCAGCTGTCTCTAGTCCCATGGCACAATTCAGCAACTTAAAGCGCTTCACCTCAATCATTATGTAAAAACGTTGGATGTTTTGTGATGTCACAGAAACTCATCAAGCCATTTAGTGCTTTATAGACCAGGAAAAGTATTCTCTGAGAGACAGGAAGCCGGTGTAAAGAGCTATGAGGCTGTGAATACAGTGTCATGTTTACTAGTGGAGAAAATAATAAAAGTCAGACTGGAGTTTTAAGAGGCCTCAAACTAGAGAATGACTCATCTTCTGTTTAGAAATATATCTGCGACCTCTTGGGTAGGAATGCTTGGGGCCGGGCTTAGACAGGGTTGGGAATGTGTTGACAGACTAATGCGTTGTTGGTTTTGATCTTTTGGTGAGATTTGTTGACAGTATGTGAATTAGATAAAGCTGGTTTTATCCTTGAAAGCCTCCACTATCTCATGTCTTTCTTCCAGCTTCCTTGTTATTTGTCTCGGCTTTCCGTTCGGTTTGATTGCTCCTCCACTCTCTTCCAGATATTCATTGCCTGCACTTCTCTCCTCCTCTCTGTCCGACCTCATTTATCTTAGTGCCTCTCTCTCTCTCTCTCTGCCACTTTCTCTAATAGCCTGGTTTCCTCCTTTCACTCTCTGATGCTTCTTCATCTCTTTTCTTCCTCTTTATTTCTCTACTTTTCCTATTTTCAAACACGACAGCCCTCTTCGCTCTTTGTGACCTTTTCTTTCTTTCAGCTTCATCCCCTCTTCTCGTCCCTCCTCCTCTCCACCACCAACATCTCTTTATCTTCCCTGTGCCTCCTCTCTTCTTTCACTTTGCCTGCTTTAATCTTCTCTCCCCGTCCCTTCATCTCACAAAGCCCCAGCTTGGCAGCCCTGCCCAATAAATAAGACAGAGACATCTCTCCTGTGACATCCAATTGTGCACTGTGCCTCTATCTGCCTGTCTGCCTGGCAAAAAATTTGACACCATCAGTCACCTCAGCAAATGCTGCTCCTCAAAAGCAAAGACCAGACTTTTGTTGAGGAGACGCTCATCTGCTGGATGTGCCAACAAAGCTGCCACCAGATGTGTGATACCTCCCTCCAGTGGGTGGGATGTGTAGATGAGATCATTATAAAATTACTATATGTTTAAACAGAGACACTGACTGACTCAAAGCACCTTTCCTCATTCGGGAGGTAAAAAGAGACGTTGATCTCTGCTCACCATCATCACTGTTATCGTCCACCAGGATGATCTCTTTGAGCAAGTGGGCCGGCGTGTGATTGACAGCCGAGTGGACCGAGCGCAGGATGACGGACAGAGCCTCGTTGACGAAGATGAAGATGAGGGAGATCTGGGGGAGGTCTCTTGGGTAGCTGACCTTTTTACATCTGCAGGAAGAGAGAAGATAAAAAAAAAAAACCACACCATCTGTGAAATGTGGATTTATGCACTCTGGACTTTGCACGCTCCGCTCGTCCTCTATTATTGCCGTAAAAGACCAACCTGCCTCCGTGGAGCTGCTGACATCTTTGTTCAGTGGGGCTGAAAGGAAGGAGCATGTGCTGCTTCCTGTTCAGCTGCGATGACATGGATTTTTTTTCTCTCCCTCTAAATTAGCCTATTCACCGCGTGTCTGCCGCAGATAGAAAGCCTATTTTTACTGCTGTGTTTGTTCAAACAGCTCTAATGAGGAGGAAAGAGGCAGGGCGAGGCTCTGACTCTAAGTTTAGGACGTGGGGGAGAGGAAACGCCTTCCTTTACTCATCTCCGTTTCTTTTATCAACAATAAGCGCCCTGACATGTTAATTCCATAATAAATCAGTGTTTTTGTGAGTGTTATATGCTTTGGTTTACATTATAAAGAGTACAGTGGAGGATCATTTGAGAGTTTAATCATAGCATTTGCAAAGCTCTCTGAAGGAAACTGAGGGGGAACATAAAATCCCAGCATTACATTATGTGCACGAAGCAGGTAGGGGTACGCTGCAGCAATAACAGCAGTAAGGGCTGAGAACAGGAGGCAAGGATGGTGCAATCAGTGTAGCAGAAGCAGCATGGATGATTAAAAGTGTGAGAGTGTGAACTTCGCAAGTACAGCTTCATTGATTAATCTGAATATGAGTGTGATTGTGAGAGTCTGCTCCTCAGCTGTGAGCTCTTCTGCACGGCAGGAAAAAATTCACCGTGCTGTCGACTCGAACTCTGACATCAGTCCGTTTGTTGTTGTGTTTAAAAGTGAAAAAAACAGGATGTGGTGTCACAATGACACTGTCATGTGATTTTTTTTTATTACACAAATCTAAAAAAAATCTAGACTAAAGTCTATATTTTTTGTTTCAGTGCTGTCGACAGGGACCAGTCTACAAGTGTGAGCACATCCTCATTCTGTACAGCTAACGTTTAAAAAAAGAGCCGATAGTGAGCAGAACACTTCAAAAACAATGATTCATTCTTTACACTGTACTGAGGTGCAGCAAATAATCAACTGAAATCAATGACAACGTTGACTGACAGCTGATTTAATTGGTATTTACGATGTTATACATCGTATTTTTAAATAAGCAAAATAAACATCATAAGGGAGACGATGTAAGTAGTGAACAATCTCACCTCCTTTATCTTTAACAGCTGCATGTGTGTATTAACGACTAGATATATATAGATATATATATATATCTATATATATCTTATCTATATATATATCTATATCTATATATAGATATAGATATATATATATCTATATATCTTATATAAAGGCTGCTGCTCATAAAACACAATTATGTCTAAAATTTGGGAGCATTTCACTGTGACAAGTGAAAAAAGGGCTTAGTGGAACATCAGGAAGGAAGAACTGCTGATAGTTGTACGATTTATAATCTGATTAGTCATTTCAATAATCAATACATCAATCAACCATTAAAATAGTCTTTAGCTGCAGCTCTAATGGTATTTGCAGTACGACACTTGATCTTTGTTTTTCTCCATCTCACCACCACCTCAGGCTCTGTAGTGCAAAGGGGACCTTCAGTCAGACATGATAGACTCCTCAGACTGCAGCCCACATGCTGCTTCTAAGCCTGAAGTCATCACACCCCAACACGCTTCACATGCCACTTTGATCCTGGCAACATAAAAGACCCCCCGAGTGACAAATGAGAGCTGTGGATTCTGACCCGGCACCCTTTTACACACACAGGCACACGCAGCTGGGGCTCTGATTGGTTCAGAGACTTTCTCATCATGTGTGACTTTCAAATTGAAGGTCTTGCAAAACCAGCAATCTGGGTCAGAGACACAGAGGTATTTGAATGCACACATGCATTCCACGGACACACACACACATTCATCACTGACGCACACACCCTGTTGGACCTGTGTGTGCTGGTGCATGAATACCTGCAGATCGATAGGCGGCCTGACAGAGCCACTTCATCAAATGTAAGTCAGAGGCAGAGAGGGAGACAGTGATTAAGATTAAAGGGGGCAGGTGAAGTGCAGTGCACAGACAAACACTTGACACGCACTGCAGAAAAATGACACAAAGATGAGTTCAAACTTCTCCAAGTGCAGTTTTTTTGGAAGACAGCATCCTTTACAGATTTTCACAGATATCTGACATGTTTCTCCACGACATGTTTTTGTGCTGCCCCCTGCACTAAACTATTGATTTTGACTTATAGATCCGTTTATTTGAAATCGTTATATGGTTGACTTGGTTGAGGCGCTGCACTCAAAGAATCAGAACTCAGGCAACAAGGACTCGGCTAATTATCCAGTTATTGTGAAGCATGAATGAAACAGCTGATGCCAATCGGCTAATGCAGGAGGAACCCCGGTCCTTGTGGGCGCCCCTGGTGAATATTAAAACCACGTTGCTGGTTTTTAAAATGAATAGGAGGTGATAAAACCCCTGCAATACGCACACATATGGTGCCTTTTTATGAAGCTAAGATAATGTTGGTTTATTTATACGTGCATTTTTATTAAAGATGTAATCCTTTGGGAGCCCCAAACTGCAGGTTTCCCAGTTCCTCTCTAATGTCATGTAGCCGTCCAGTTATTCAACGTGAAGCAGTTTGGGGTAAAAGAACAATAATAACCACCTGTAATAGACCTAAAACAAAACAAAAAAACCTGTTTGCAGCAGCTGCCATTAGCCTGTGCTGCGTCAACATGGCAACGAGTGAGAGGAGTGAGAAAAATCAAAGCACACAACAGCTTGACATATAACTGTAGAAATGTGTAAGACATCTTCTGTGATGTTGAGAGTATGTGTGGTTTGCGAAGAGCGTTGTGGTTATTTACAAAACGCTGAGAAGTCTTTAGGCTTTTAGACTCTTTAGCGTCGGTGCCGCGGGTCAAAAATGGATTTTCAGAGCTGATAAATTCTCTGGAAACACTCAAGAAACAAGGCTCCTCTAAATAATGGACTGAGGATCTCTCTCCAGCAGGAAATGGATATTGCAAGATATCAAAGGGCTGCAAGCCTGATTAAGAAATGAGAATTAGCGGGAAGGCGGAAGTCATGACATAATCTGGTGAAACAGCACAGTTCTTTGGAACAGAGAGGGAGTGCTGATGCCTCTGCATCTTCAGCTCCATACATGGAGTCACTCCATCATCCTAAAAGTCAACATCAGAAGAATGCAAAGTGGAGCGATGGAGACAGAAAAGAAGACTTCACCTCACCTCAGGCGTGAGGAGGAAATTATTCTGCCTTTGGGAGGAGGAAGGAAGGAAGAGTGGATTCCACAAAATATCATCAGATTTGGTTGCAAATGTCAAGGAAGTGGAATTGACTTCTATAAATGGAAAACAGGCTTTATGCAGCACTTTTCTACCTGACTGCCACTCGGAGTGCCTCTCATCCAACCATTCGCACACCAGCGGTGCAGAGCTGCCAGGCAAAGTGCCTGCATGCTTTTAGGAGCACCTTGCCGTGCAGCGGTATCAGGGGGTCGAACCACCAACCTTATGATTAATGCACAACCTGCTCTACCTGAGCAAGAGACGCCTTATATCAGGACCACGTTCCAAAGCAACACAGAGAAACTTCCAGTGAGCGCACAGTCATCAAAGCTGAACATTAAACATTTCGTCTGTGTGACAGAAAGCCTGATCTGCCATAGGAGGGGTTTACTTGACTTTATTTAGCATTAGGGATGCAACTTATCCATTAATTCATTAAAGGTAGGGTAGGAGATTTTGAAAACTCAGTGAGAGTCAGCCAGATTTCTAAATTAAACACACGCCCCTTTCTCTCGGAGCTCACCCCGAAGCCACGCCTCCCAATCACATGGACGCGCATTACCTGAAGACGAGCTGCGGTCTGTGACTTCGGCCATCATGCACGTACCTTTCTGGTGCACGCAGAGCAGGAAGAGAGTGACAACCAGCCAATACTCCGTGCAGGGTCCACCCGGAGGATTGGCTGATGTTTTTAGTGTTTTATATCTTCCACAGATGATTCATATTCTTCGTTTTAAAGCAAAACTGCCGAACTAATTGGTTGCTATCGGATTGTAAAGAGAAGTTACACTAATTTAACAAAAAGTGCATCAGAATGAAATCTCCTACCCTACCTTTAATCTTTAATCTTGACCTTATCAATCGATTCATTGATAAGCGGCAATTTTCCGGGGCCTAAATTTCCCTCAGTTTCACTAAGATAAAGCTAAATATTGTTTACTAACTAAAAAATATATGTCATATTCCTTAAGAAACTGAGTCAAGCTGCTTAAGTTTGCTGAAGAAAGGTTAAGTAATCTTGGAAAGGTGACAGTAAACTTACAGGGTCTCCTTTAGAACAGTCACCTGTCCTGAAACAAAAGCACTGCTGTCTGAATGTGTTGTCACCCCTCATAGCAGACAGACAGTTCAGGATGTTCAGGGTGTTCAGGAGTCAGGTGTGTGCGCAGCTTGTTTACATTGAGGGCAGCTACTGAGAACCCGCAGCACCTGAAAACCCACAAATTCCGTCCACGTACCAGCGTGGCTAGGCTGCTAATAACTTTTCAACAGAAAGCACAACGTAGTCAATTAACTGTTTGCATCCCTATTTAGCATCATGAAGTCAATTCCAGTGCTTTAATATTTAAGGAATTATTCTTTTCCAATGGGACTGTGCAGCATTTATTTGTTGTTACTTCAATAACACAGAGTTTGCCCAAACTTCCGAACACAGCTGCACGCTCTGCTTAAATAATTCAAGACGTTTGTTGCTGTTCAACACAACCAGAGTGATCATAAAAGAGTTATCTGACACTCTTTATGGTGTGAGATGAATTATTTACGTGGGGTTTTTGATGTAGTTTGTGGTGAAACAAACCCGGTGAAATGTAAAGTTTCTGCACTCACTTGCTGGGCCGGTGGTCCGGTATGGTCCGATCCAGAGAGATCCTGTCACTGAGGTAGGCATTGTAGCCGTACTTCTCCCTCAGGTACTTAGCCTCGCTCTCCTCGGCCGGCGACAGCGTGGCGGGGATGCCGCCTTTACCCCGACCCCCGAAGCCCTCAATCAGACCCAGAGATTTGGACAGACCTGTGTGAGGCAAACAAGAGAAGATTACATGTCAGGATCCTTTAGTCAGGCTGAGTCACTCTGTAATGCGCTCTGTGGCCTGCAGCTGATGGCCGGCTTCACCAGCACTGCTCCACACTCACATGTAGTCAGTGGAGGCGAAACAGGTGCAGTGCAGATTCAAACAGAGACCAAAAGTAAACGGACACCATGTACAGGCCTGTGTTTAGTTGTAAAGGTGGAAGGGAAGGTGAATAACTGTTTGCATTATTGACCGATGGATTAATTATGCACGATCCAATCAATGTATTCTGACATTTTATGGACAAACCAGTCCTTCAAATGTTCCTGTTTCCAGATTAACTTCCTTTCATAGACTAATTATTACAGCTTTAGAGCATAAAACAAGGATTTAGATTCAAATTTGTGTCTCATTATTTTACGTCCTAAGCCTCCCCTGACCTCATCAGACTTTATTCATACTTGACGGGATGGACTAGGAACCAGAAATAAGACACATGGGTGGCTGGGCGTCCACATACTTTTGGCAGTATGGTGTATCTGAAGTCTACACTGTGAGTAATCCTGCATTCACTGGGATCACACTCAAAGAAAGGCTTTGTGTAATGATGAAAATCAAAAAGTCATTTCTATTCTAGGACACAAGAAGAACTGAGGATTTCACTGTTACAAACGAAGGATGAAAAGACCCTTCTGAGTGTGACTGGGCGTATTTGTGGGTGGCAGAATGATTAAAGCCATCATCCGTCACTGAGATAAGCTCTGTGTTCTGTTGGCAAACATCCTGCATCTCAAAGGCACTGAGTCTTTAACAGCTCTGCAGTCGCCCCTGACCTCTGACCTCCTCAGTGGAAGCAACAAACTTTTTCCGTCCGGGTACGAATCAAAGTGCAATTGTGGAAGATTTGACACTGTTGCTGTGAAAAATCCGACCACTGTTGAGGTTTGTACATTTTTAACTCTTCAAACATCCCCAAAATTACTGAGAGGTGAGGGAGACCCACACATGGTTAAATTAGACATGAGGCAGTACTAAGGTCGATGTCAGGAGCCGGATTCATTGGCCCCTTTTCACAGGAAGTCAAGAAAAAGCTTCAGAAATGACATTATTCATCAGTGTAAAAGTTGCCCCGCTCTTTACCATTCAGCTGCCTGTACACCACGTCCTCCAGAGAGCTGAGCCTCTTCAGCAGCACCTCATGGCTGATGCCGGGCCCCTGCGCTGTCCCGTTGCCCCGGAGCCTCTTCCCATCAGCCGGAGGCTCCGGACCGGCGGCTTGGATGCTGCGCGTGTTGCACTTGGCCCAGAAAGTCATGAACCCAGCAACGGCGAGCACGTTCAGCACCAGTAGAACCCTCCATCTTCTGAACACAAAAGCCATTAAAAAGTCGCCGGTGTCCGGGCTCCGAGTCTAGGAAGAGGAGGAGGAGGATGGGGGGAGCCGGTCTCAGGAGAAGGCGTACGTGTCGCAGATTCAGGGCTCCCTCGGTGTGCGGTGCGCGGAAAGCTGCAGGGATAATTCACCACCGGGGTAACATCTCTGCAGACCTTAAGCTACACAGACACAGCAACAGGGATGTGACCGCAGGTCTGAGCCCAGGGACGGATTCCTCCTGACAGATCTGCGCTCCTACCGTTTGACACAGAGGTTATTTTAGGTTGCATCCTCCTCCTGAGGAAATTTGGGGCGCCTGGCCATCAGCGTCCATCCGAGTCACGGCTTCTGTCCTGATCCTAAAATCACGCACGGTGGATGAGAGACAAAGACACCAGCATATGTTGAGCTGAAGGAAGAGATACTCCTGAAATATTAAACAGTGAGGAGAATATCAAGTGTGTCTTCTCTCTTCCTCCTTTGCGTCTAACTGAAGTCGGCAGTGATGCGACTGAAGAGGGCTGCGCGCAAAAAAAAAAATCCTGGTAGCTGCTCAGGGAGAAGCTTCAGTTAACACTCCCGCTGCGTGTCTGTTCGCACATCGTCTTCTTAATCAGTCAGCTTCTGCTGAGGAGCGGGTGGAGAGCTTCAGGAGATGCAGGAGATGCAACATCCTCTCCCCGGTGAGGGCAGAGCAGCAGCAGCAGCAGCAGCTGAGATCCGCGTCCTTACTTCTCGTCTTTCTTCACATTCTCCCTCTCTTTCCGTCACATACCAGCGTCTTCCTGTTTTGAGCACACCCTTCTTGTTTGTTGTGCTTTGTTATTTCCTATAATTCTCCGCATAAACCGCCGCACAGGAGTCGATCCGGAGACGTTGCACTTCACAGCAGGTCTGGATGGGGGGTGTCTGCGTTAACACAGCGTTAATATCCTGTATAAAACACACCAATAGGTGGAACAGGGAGGTATGACAGTCACTGAAGTCATCTCAGAGGGGCAATGTTTACGTTGCTATTGGAGAGATATGGATATTGACCCAGTTTTTCTCTGGAAGCTGTTTCCATTTCACCTTCAAAGAGGAGAAATAAATCTCTGGGTTTTATCCTGGGGAAAAAAGACCAAATCTGTAAAAGACTTTATACTCAAAAAGTCACATCTTCACATAAACACAACATTTAAGTGTGCGTTAGTGTAGCAACATGCTGAAAGAGTTCATTATTGTTTCTTCTAAAGTGGCAAAAAATAAAGTACATGGACTATATGTTAACCCCAAAGTGTGTGTGTGTGTGTGTGTGTGTGTGTGTGAGAGAGAGAGAGAGAGGGCACAGATTAAAGGTTTAACTTGTAAGATTGTCAACTCAACAGCATGTTAGGTTCTATAAAGTTTGATATTGTGTGACCAAAAGTAAATGGACACCATGTGCAGCTTTAATGATCATCGTTTTCATTATTGATCGATTGTCCATGATGAATCAAGTTAATGTATTCTGATATATACTGGCCTGTAAATGTTCCTGTTTCCACAGACACAATTTCAATTTAACTCATTGTTGCAGCTGTAGAGCAGATATTGACGAGTTAAATGATAGCTGTGTGTGTTTGTCTGCTACTCAAAGAAATGATATTCTGAGTTTGATGTTGAACAACTTGTCTGATTATCCGTCATAAATCTTTGAGTGTGGCGATGGTAGAATGGAACAATATGATGATGTACAAAACAAACAAGCAGTGGACAAGAGCTGGACACAACAACACCCTCTAGAGAAAGACGTTAGTACTGTCAGCGTTTCATTCATGTGTCTCCTCCAACATGGTGGACCAAGAATAGACCCCTGTGGGACTCCATTTTAGGAGCAAAGACCACATTTCTGGCAGAGACACCGTGCTGGTGGTGGTATATTGTGGAACTGATGCAGCAGAACTCTTTACAGTACTTCATTTCACAGCTTTAAAATGTTTGTGCAGAAATGGGTCACCCAGATAGCTGCTATGAATCAAGGAGCTCGGTAACTCTGCGGCTTACTGAGAGACATGCCGACTCTGATCTACAGGCAGCCCACGAGGAGAGAGGCAGTCTGACTGTGTGTGTGTGTGAAGGAGAGAAAGACTGAAGGTGGAAAAAAAGGTGTAGCGAGATCAAACCCAGCAGTAGATTGTGTGAGACGAATCAAGAGACAAACGGAAAGAAACATCAAGGGAAGAGAGCATCAGTGAGGCAGAGATACAGAGAGAGAGAGAGAAAAGAGGAAAAGACTTTTGGAAAAAAAGGAGGGAGGAGAGCGCAGACACTGGGGAGGAATCAAAATTCAAAGGGAGAAAAATTCCTAAAGCAGTAGAGAGAGACACACTGAGATGCAGGAGAGAACAAAAGGGAGAAATGTAAGAGGGAGAGATTGTGTGACAGCAGCACAGAAGACAACAGGCTGGAAAAGAAGTGTAAGAGTAGATCTGACTTGATATTTGTTGAAGGGGTGAACGTGATAGTCTCAGCTCAAGCTCTGCTGTCAGTGTCAGCCCCCTCACGCTGCTGTAGTCAAGCGGTGGACAGTTCAAGCCTGAGGTAGGCGAGTGGAACCGAATGCCACCCCTGGAAAAGAATAAGACCTTTAAAGCAGCCTGTGGCTCCTGGGAGTCAATCAGTGCAGTGTTCCTGTCTGTGTCTGTGTTGCTGTCTTCATTTTCTTTCTCACATAGCAGCGCAGTCTAATTTGAGGCTCAGACAGGCTGAGGAAGACACATATGTGGTAAATATGGCAGATTATTGTCACAAGGATACAGTTTTGTAAACATGCTGCACACTGTGGTGGAGGTGACAGAGAGGAGGGTACGGAGGACACTCAGTATTCCTAACATCACGCCTCACTGCTGTCTTACAGGAGCACATTCTGACACAATGTGCCGTCCTCTGGCGTTACATTCATCTTGAATTGTTGCAACTGTATGTATCCTACACTGGTTTATTTACCGTCACCTTATTTCTCAGTATTATTGTGTGTACATTTGTTCATACTGCTACTGCTCACAGTGTACTGTAGATTTACATATTTATTTTTAACTTATCGTATAAACTCTGCAGCATCTTTTCTACTAGAATATACTAAAATGATGTAGCTTATTTAGCTTAGCTAGCTGAAAGGTCACAAACATTCCCCTTCACACTTCTGCACCCTGTGGCAGCTCTTAGGGCTGAGACATTGATCTCATGCAGAAGTGTTAATAATTGAAGTTCCTCCCACAGCCTCTAGAGGGCCTGGCTCCGAAGGTGAGTGTTAAAACGGCCAAATTTAGAGCAGAAAATAAGTTTCCTCTTTGTAACAACTGTACAGGGAGTGAATTATTTTATCATTTGTATTAGGACTTACAGTTCATCTGACAGCTCACCTCCGGAAGCAACATTAGACAGCACCAGGAACCTTCCTTCATAGTTACATGGAGAAGTTTATCGGATGTTACGTACTGTCCAATGTCTGGACAGGGATCCAGCTGTTGTGGTGAGTATGAAGCGCACATTTTGACCTGTCTGAGACTAATTTCCTTCCATACTCCTTTCTTATGTTTTGTCAATTTAAACTGCTTATTTAGACCACATGCAGCCTTCTGAAAAGCCTGTCTGTAAGAACACAATTATAATTCTTTAAAGATAATCTTAATTTTGCCAGATTAGACCACGTGTTACAGCTGTGGAGTTTGACCTGTGTGGCTGGCCTTCATTTTTAAAGCACAGATCTGTGATTAAAAAACAGAATGATGTCTGCGTGGGTGTGCTGCAGGATCTTTGACTGTGAATTCGGAAGGTCGATTACGTTCCACTGGGATTTAGAGAAGAAGAGGAACAGTCAGAGAACAAAGTCGGTCGGATAATTGTAGGAGATTATCCTATAAATAGTGTGGCGACTTTCTTTAGTCATCAACTCCAGTATGGAACTCTGGCACACGAGTGATAGAACTGTTGTAAAAAAAAAAAAAAAATAGCCGTGGGCTTAAACCTCTGCACAAGTTAATACCATTCTCCACAAGAGTTGTTGAGCAGGATTTGATCAAGTTAATCACTGTGGGGAGGAGGAGGATGGGGAGGATGGAGGAGCGATCCAAAAACTCAGGCTCTGCCTGTTACAACAAGCTTGTTTCATTTATGCAACAGCACATTCTCCCGTCCAGTGGGAGTCTATTGTGATCTCAGTTGGCTTTGGCAGATGTGAAGACAAATCGACCTTCATGCTGGATTGACTGGAGCGTTTTTTTTTTTTTTTGTGGGGATCAGAGTGGGTATGCAGCATGTGGCAGTGGGGCGACACTCCTCAGCTAAGCTTTAGAGCTGAAGGTTATTCTAGGTCAAGCTTAAGTGTTTAGCCCACCGACATGAGAGAGCTGCCACGGCCAGTGTGGTGGCTTCATGTTGGAAGGATGACAAACACGTCAGCCGTAACACCTCCCTGACACGTCGTGGAGCATAACTCTTTAATAAATCTTTCATTCAAACAACAGATAAAAAAATGTACATTTCCACTTTTTCCGTAATAGTGATGACTCAGTCAGACATGTTAGCTCCAACCACCCACAAAGAGGTGGAGCACAAGTGAAGCTGAGGCAGGAAGCAGGAATCCTGTGCTGTCGGCACCCACCTGTCAATCAAAGCAGCCATGCCCTTAATTGTGTGTAATTTTAAGTCCTTATATAATCAAAACAAGTGAGTGCATGCTCCAACTTCTCCTGAGTCTGCATCACTGTGTGGCCTAACCTAATCAATAGAATGTATTTATATCTGCATTAGCTGTTGGCAAAAATAAGGCTGTATTTAATCTATTGATAAGGATTAGGGCCACAAACATGGGGGTTCTTTCTGACAAAAGTTTCAGTTTTGAAAGCTCTTTCTAAATAAGAGGATGTGTCACACCTGAATCTAATTGTAAGATTCACCCGTCTACATCTAATGATGTTGATAACAATGTGAGTCAGAGTGTGGCTGAAGAGTGATCCATCACACAGCCTCCTGAGCTCAGCCTCCACCTGTGACACACAGCAGAGGAGCAGCTCTCACTTCTGCCTTCAACGCTCAGTGACAGCGCCGCAGCAGGTGGAGCTCCTCACAGAGCCCGTCAGTCAGATGTGTTTACTGAGGAGGCGACGTGAGCCGACGAACTGAGGCAGAACTTTCCCGACACACAAAAAGACATAAAACCACCAACGTGCCAAATTCTGCCTTTAATGTGCGTCCATGCTGCAGACAGACGCGGCTGCGATGGCGGCATCAGAGTGTGTGTGTGGTGTGTGTCATCTGCGTCCCCACCCTGTCACTCTTCAGCCTCTCCTATTCATGTTCTGCCAGGTCTGTGTTGCGCTCGACTCCCATCGGCTGTGCGCAAAATCAGACGATGCAAACTGTCAAACACAACTGATGCAAGAAGAGTTTCACATCCACTGACTGTGAGCCTGGACGTTTGACGACCTTTTGACCTCATGTCCCTGCCTGAGCTGCTGCGTCAGGAGCCGAGACTTCGATCAAATCCATGCGACGTGGTTTTAGATGCATGCAGGGTGATGTGTGGCTCTAATTTAAGCTGTCCTACTTCCCATCATGCCTTGGGGCTTTAGAGGAATCAGAGCCAGGAATGTTCTTTGACTCTTACAGGCAGCATCCCTGTAGCTTGGTGACGAAACAGGCTGATGTAGTATGAAGAATGGAAAGGGTCATCGTCCTTAATAACAAACGAGTGGAACTGTGTTCAAAAGATCATTTATTACAGCTTTGCCAGTACACGCACGCATTCTGCGCCTTCATGTGTTGAAACATGTACCTCAAGGCAATGTTCATCAACTTTGGTATCGGGATCATGTCTGAACATTTGGCACTATACGGCGTTATGTCGAGGAAAGCCAAAGGCTTCCCCACATATCATCACTGCTGCCAGCTTTGAAAATACTGTTTAAGATGAATTTAATTTACAGCATTTAGAGTTTAAATTCCAGCTCCATCCCTGCTTTTGATTTTCCTACTTTTTGCAGCTTTTTGTCAAACACTGAGATGAAAAGCCCGTCCAGGTTAGCTTCTGAAAAATCTTGGTTCTAAATATTTAAAGATTATATCAAGATTCTGAAGCTGTTTAGGAGATAATTTACCATTTTAAGAGCTCTTTAAACTCTTAGAGGGGCTAAAACTCTTCACCAGAACTGTCTAAATATAGCAGTGCATGTTCAGGACAGATAAAAAAAGGCACTCAAGAGTGAATATATACATTACATCTATTCACACAATAACAATAAAAACATATTGTTGATACACAGAACTTATTTACAAACGTTTGCTGTATTACGAACTTTTGCTGTATTCCAGAACAGACGGAACTTCAGCATCATGAGTCCAAGTGGTCAGACTGTTTTCAGGATGCTCCCCCTCAGCCTGTGGAGTCTGGACCTGGCGTCTGGTCTCATATCACCCAAACAGTCTTTGTCCCTGTTGCTGCGTGGCAGTTCAGCTGTCGAACCTCCTCAGTCTCCTCCACCTCAACTCCTCAGCGCTGGGCTCCTCACGGACGTTGAAACCATAAGGAGGAGGGTTTCCTCTCTGGCTGGTCCGTCCTAGAGAAGCAACAATTAGCGGTACGTGTTTTAGTCGTTTGCCATCTTTCAGACTAAAGCTCTCCTTCTTCTCCTCTCTTACCTCTGTCATACAGACTGTTTCTGATGGCCTCCTCTAGCTGCTCTTCTTCTGTCAGTCCACCAGTGTAAGACGCTGAATGATCTGCTCTGTAACCCGGTGCAGACTGATGACTTCCTGAGAATCCTCCAGAAGTGCCCCTGGAGCCTGCACACATCATAGAAATCACTTCACTGTATATCAAACTAGTTAATTAAAGGAAACAGTTACTCTGCCACAATGTCTACACAGAGGGGACAGAGTCCAAACTCAGTCCTGCGTTACAGGCACAGCTTCTCATATTCTGGAAAAAAACTATGAATGCACTCGATAACTTTTCTGTACCTGAAGTTCCGGAATAGTTGTAGAATGTTCGGGGGGATCCATTCGATGTCACAATATCTGGTGCAAACATTCACAAACAGACAATTACAGTTAGAATTGTGATGCTCATGTATTGAAAATTGTTAAATTACAGATTACTACAACTACAAGTATTCTGCACAGACCTGCACATGTCTTCATGATCGATTTGAGTGGTCCAGAGGTGTAGAGCAGGCCGACCAGGATCCCTGACAGGTGGCCAATGAATGATGTCCTGAAGAAGCAGAGCACAGGTTACAAAGGCTGTTTCCTAGTGGAATACTGCCACCTGGTGGACACTACAATCCACTGCACGTAACAGTCAAGTGGAGGTGTGAAGAACAGATGCTCCCGCCTGCTGCTTTTCACCTCTCTACCGTCTTCAGATTTGCAGGTTTTCAATACTTTCTTCGGGCTAATTGCTGCAGTTTGTCATGTGCTGTATTCTGAAGGACTGGTAACTCACCCAGGTGATGTCACATGGATCAGCACAAGCTCCACCCAGCTAACGTAGCGATTAGGCACAAGCAAACCCATCACATAAGTGGCACCTCCAGGGTTGTAGTGGTTGTTGAGCACCTTCAGAGCAAACAGGACACCTAGAAACACGAAAAGTAAAATTGCAGCACATTGGTTCATTTTTTTTTAATCCAATTTATCCTGTCTATAATTTTAGAAATTTTCTGTGTATATACCTGAAAAGCCAACGGCACACTCCTTGCTGTATGATTGGTCCTGAGTGAGCTCAGTTAGTAGTGCCTCCAACACCAGGTAGACCAACCCGGTGAGCAGAGAGAAGACTGATAACAAGTACACAAACCAGGGTCCTCCTAGACGTCGCTCCAGACCTCTACCTTTCCAGAGGAAGGACGCCATATTGAAGTACAGATGCCAGTCATCTACATGGTGCAGAGGGGACAGCAGAAGGCGGCGCCAGTCCTTATGCCAGTATGCCTGCTGGACGCTCACACAGGCCTGCAGGGGCGACAGATAACAGTCAGTATGTTTTTCTACGTTTAGTACCAGATTGAACAAAAAGTAGGACACGGCATAAATATCAGTTTTGTATTATTTGGTTTTTTTAGCTAATATCCTGGAAATAATCTTACCTGCATCAGTGGGGCAGCAGGAAACAGGAAAAGGTACACATTGAGAGCCAGGACAGCCAGCGTGCCCGGGGGGATGTTGTCCAGGCCCACCTGGAGCACCTGGGAAGCCAGGAGCAGCAAAGCCAGGTGGGATCCTCTTTGTCTGCTTTGCATAGTGAAACAACCTGGGAAGAAGCAGACAGACCTGACCATTTACAGCAATGCTGATCTAGAATCTGATCCATCTAGAAATGGAGTCATAAGACAAAGACCACAATCAGGATTCTCTGAGGAGTCTAGATCTGTTAGAACACCAGTCAAATTATTCCTAAACCTACAGAGAGGTTATTAATCCATCCCCACGTTGTGTCTGAAATTCATTGTGTATATAGTACCCACGCAGGTAAAGGATGAGCACAGGTATAATATTATATGTTCTTTTTAATTTAACCATTATATGATTTCGCTTAAGTTTTTCATGATCCATGTAAACACCAAACCTCTAACAGAGACGATCAGGTTATCCCTGTCGTTAAAGTTCTATTTATGAACGGTTGTACATGGCTGCAGCAAGCTGTAAGTTCAATTAACGATTGGTAATAGCTAGACAATCATACTTCTTAAATGTTTCTGCACCAGTGTTGTCTTAAATTTCACTTACTGTGAGTTCAGCCGGTTGTTTTGAAGCGCTTCCTCGCTCTAAAGCTAATGCTAATGCTAACGGTTAGTGCGATTAGTCAGGGATCCAACACGGAGAGTAAAAGAAAAGTAAGTTTAACGGTGGCAGACAAAAACACGCGTTAGTTAAATACTTCTACATCTAACGTCTGGGTGTGTTTTTCTTGGGATGTCATCATTTCCTGGTAGCGTGTAGTTGTAGGAACTGTTTTCAGCGAGGCGCGCAATTTGATTGGCTCACGTAAACAGGAAGACGGTAGCTGATTGGTGGGTTTGCATGGAGGCTGCACCAGGCAGAGAGGAGGACTATTATAAACATGACAGAGCATCACTTCCAGGTGATGTGACTCACGATACGTTTAACCCCTTAAGTCTGCATGAAAGTTTTATCAATGAAGTGTGTATGTGTGTCTGTGTATATAGAGAGGTGGACACATTAACCCTTTAAAGCATGTCAGTGATCAGATTCACATGATTAAAGTAACATACAAATAGTAAGTATTTGCTATTAATATTTTTATGAAATACATATAAAGTGTTTGTATTTATTATTAATGTAAAATTCATCTTTTAAGATTTTTGTTTATAAAAATAAAGTAGTCACACATTTGCAATTACAATAGATGTGCTTTCTGATAGTGCCCTCCAGTGGTGGCAGAGAGAAGTGGGAAATTAATTGATTAATTATTAATTTAATTTAACACAAATACAAAGATATTAGAGGCCTTGAGACTGCGTGGCTGATGGTTTTATAGCTATTATATTAAACATAGATGATCTATGTTAACATACATGAAGTGGCCCGTCTGCCCTCCATGTTTTTAGACACAGCAGGTTAACCCCTCGATCTGGTCTTCAGCAGGCATCAATTACCAACACGTGCGCCAGGTGTCGCACGCCGTTTCTCCATCAATTATTCAGAAGCATCTCTCCCACACCGGCCGGGCTCACGTTTCTTTAGTCCCAGGTACGTGTCAGGCACGTTTTATTCGTACAGTTTGTACAGTTTTTATGCCTTAGAGCTGGTGGAGAGGCTGTTGCTATAGTAACAGCGGTGCGAAGGCAGATACAGCAGCCGAGGATGTTTTCTGAGGAGCACGTTTAGATTATTACCGGAAACACACTGGGGTTCTTTTCAAAATAAAAGCGGTGTCTCAGCAGCAACACACATCTCTGGACCCATGCACACGTCTGTCAGGCCGGAGTGTTTCTGTCAAACACCAGGAGAAAAGCTTTATTTAAAATGCACCGAATACAGACGCAGATCCATCATTTAAAAACATAATATTTACTTTGAAAGCGAGAAGCGGAAGTGCGTTTGGTGTGTGCGTGCGTGCTTGAAGCTGGCAAGTCAGGCACGAGCGGGAGTGGAGGAGAAGGAGCTGAGGCAGGTACAGGTGTGTGCGTGCGCGCGCCCGCGTGTGTGCGTGTGTTTGTGTGTTCATGAATGTAGAGGAGGCAGGAAGCGGCGTGGAGAAGAGACGGAGAAGGGTGAGAGGAGGACAAAGGAGCCGGGCGACAGGAGGAGGAAGAGTTGAAGAGAGAGAAGGAAGAAGAAGAAGAAGGAGCAGCAGAGAGGGGAGGATGTCGGAGAGGGTCGCTTCGTGTGGGAGCCTGTATGACAGCACCAACCTGCTGCTACAGTACTGCAACAACGGTGAGCCCCAGCGCCCTGCACCCAGACAGGCTGCTGCAGGGCGCCTATTTCAGTAAACAATAAAAAATACAGATTTCATACGCTTATTTTAGATAAATTAACAAGAAAAAATGGTGGAAATACTGAAGCATTTTATTTGTTTAGTGTCTAAAAATGTATCAGCTTCTTCATCACTCTATGTTTTACATATTAATATAACTATTGCAGTGAATCCGATGTTGGTTTTAGACATTTTTGTGTCTTATGTTCAAGCTTCTCTTTTATTAAGTAGGCAGAAATCATTTCTGTATTTAAAGAGACCTTCAGTCTTTTTGGAAACATGTTTATTTTTGTAGGTATTGCTGTATTGTGGATGTCCCACCCATTGGTTTCATTTGCTGTTATGTAGAAGTGTGTGGCCAGCATCCTCACCCACAGCTGGAGGAAAACACACTTCACTTACTCCCTGTTACACCCACAGCGTGGACCGGATGCTGGTTGTCTTTAATCTTATCACGACTGCCATTTGAGCTTCAGCCTGTGAACATGATCCAGATTTGAATTGTATGTTTTCATAGTGATTTGACAGTTTCCTCCTGTGTGTGTGTGTCTGTGTGTGTGTGTGTGTGTGACAACCTGCTTACAGTAACAAATACAATGCAAATACTCCTTCACTGCTGCTGCTGATGGTATCTGTGATGACAATGGAGGATTGTGACTGATGAGTTTCAGAGTAGCGGCCATATTGGTTTAGATGTAAATATCATGGTGAGTGTGATGTGTTCTGTCTGTGTATCGACACACCGTCCCTGCTGCACTGAATGTTGCAGACGGCCATATTGAGTGGCAGGTGGAGAGACAGTGAGGGGTCACAGGACTCTGATCCAAGATGTGGTGTGAGTACTGTGGTCCAGAGGCCTCCTGCGGCTCGCCGGGGTCAGAATCCTTTCTGTAAGGGAGCGTTACAGGAGCTCAGAAGATAGGACTGATGTAAAATGCAAAGCGTGGAGCAGCGGCTCGCAAAAGATGAGGATGCTCACAGACACAGGTCTGTCTGACCCTGATGGATTTTGTGAGTGTTTGGGTGCAGGTCCTCATAAGTGTGGGAATCAGGCCAGTTCTGTGTGTGTTCGCCCACATTTCCAGATATTATTGATGCTCTGAGGTTATTTTAAAAAAAAAAAAAAAGTATTTTCTTCGACCACTCAGAGGTCAGAGGTCACGCAGCCTGGAGCTTGGAAGGATCTGGCATCCTGTCAGGGGCATCTGAGACTGAGCTCCTTCTCAGTATGCCCCCTGCTCATCCTGTCACTGTGTGTGTACCAGCACGGCTGCAGAGTCTGAACCCTTACGATGACACACACTCTCACCTGCACTGTGTTAAAACATGTTGGAGCCATTTTCACACACAGCAGGGGAGCTGGTGGTGGATATGAGGTCAGAAATCACATGCACAGATGTACGTTAACCATCATCTAAAACTGATGCTTAAAATAGGCCTGAGTGAGGTGTGAATCAGACACGTGAGCATCATGAACCGCGGGAGAGACGCAGGTGAGAAGAAGAGCCCGTTTGGGAAGTTAAGTGAGCTTTAATCAACCTTCCTTTCTTGCTGTGTGTGTGTGTGTGTGTGTCTTTAACTCTTCAGACCTGCCATCTGTCCCTTTACTGTAACCAGAGATCCTCCATGTTGTTTAAACCGGCTTGCATCGTGAGCCATGTTGTATTGTACTCAGCAAGCTTCATGGCAAATGAGGTAAACTCCACCCATGGGACTCCAAGCTGCTTCGTTTAATAAGCTCAGCGCTCAATAACATTCAAATTGCACATACGAGAGACTGCATGAAGCCAAGCTAACACTTGTTGATGCCCCTTTAACAGCCGAGTTTATTTAAAAATCCAGCGATCGGAGGCTGCCTCTGTTTTCTCCATGAAGATGCACACATTAGCGCAGCACGGTATCTGTGGGAAACATTTAAGAGCTGTACAACCTGCAGGGTTTCCTGCAGAGCGCAGGCTGTTCTCTTCAGCTGAAGATTGAAACCAGTCGGCGCTGAAGCAGTGTGCCGAGTGTTACAGCAGCACCACCTGTCAATCACGCTGCTGCTCAGCTGTGACTTTCTGACTTTGTGTTGTGTTGATGAAAAGAACAAAAAGAATACGGAGCAGGAAACCTTGTGTGTTCTCAGTTTATTTGTTGTTTCTCTAAAAAAAAACGGAGGATTTGCATTAATATCCAGCTGTGGATGGAAAAGGCTGCATAAAGGCCAGCACGGTGTTGCTTGTGCAGGGGTGTTTTTTTTTTTTGGCCTGCATCTCCATCCCAGCCTTAAACAGGGGCGGATAGTTGGAGGAAGCACGGCAACATTTGCCTGTTTAATCTGATGAACCAGAGGCTGTGTGTCGCAGTAAGAAACACGACACAGTACACACGTGTTTAATGTATTAGACACAGCATATTTTATGTTATATGTGTGTATTGAATGCATCAAAGCACGGTCTCCTCTTGGTTGATTTGTGTGCATAACTGTGTGTAGAGTGAAGGATTATGGGTCTTCAGCTTAATGAGAGTGCATAGACGAGTGTAGCTCGACTGCCGTCGATTTTGTGTTTATGACTTTATAACATACACATGAGATGGGCGCTGTGATGTTTAGTATATGTTCAGCTGTGGGAAGCTGGTAGGACTGAAGCAACAGTGCACAGTGTTATTATTCATTTGGTTTCTTATCATGTGATTTGAGCTTTTCCTGTTGATGTGTAGCCATGTGGTGCATAAACTTTGTGTGTGTGTGTGTGTGTCATTGATCCCTGAGTCGGGCTCTGCAGCATCTCTTCCTGGTGGTGCCTGGCTGTACAGATGCTGATGCTGGTGCAGTGTGTTTGTGTGGCCCTACGCCAGGCTCCACCCCTTCTGGCTCTCTCTTTCCTCTGCCTATAGCTAATGAGACAGGGGAAGAAGGAGGAGGAGGAGGAGGGATGTAAGAGAAGGAGGAGAAGAGGAGGAAGGCAGCGGAGGAGGATGGTAAGAGGAAGAGGGAGTGGTCTGAGAAAGGGAGGGGTTCTGGTTAGAGAGGATGGGCAGTGATTTGTGTGTAAAAGAGAGGGAGAGTGATCGGACGGGTAGGGGAGGGCAGACCGAGTCTAGAGAGAGCCCGAGAGGGGAGGAAGAGTGAAAGCAAGTGGACGACCTGGCTGTGTGTGTGGATTGACTGGCTGGCTGATTGACAGGAGGAGTGACCAGGCTGTCGGCGTGGTACAATGGCAGGTAGGCGAGACGAGCTCCACCTTCATCATCACTTTACCGCTGCATGAATATTTCAGCAACCATCAATTTTCTGATTACCAGGCACCGACCTACCATTGTCCACTCCACCCCCTCTCTATCATTATCACACACACACACACACAGAGCCTTCCCTGCTTTTCATCATCCACATCTTTCTGCCGGTCCTCCACCCATGTTTGATTTTCCTCTCTTACGTCTAACTCCTCCCAGTTTTCCTCCGCCTCTCCTTCATCCTTTTGTTTTCTCGACCCCCCCCCCCCCCCCCCCCACCCGCCCACCCCCCCTTCGTCTCAGGTTGTTCTCCTGTTTCCTGACAGCAGCCATGTGTTTGCATCAGCCTCACACATCAGCTGCTTGCACTGTCTGTGCTGGGATGAAGGGGGAAGTTGGCTCATGTTTGGCCTGCAGCTGAATATCAAACAGATCTGACCTCACATGGTTATGAGGAGAGTAATGGAATAGCACTGAGGTGTAACCACTGTTTGTGTGTGTGTGTGTGTGTGTTTGATAATTCAAGGGCAAACGAAAAGTAGCCGAGGCTGCGGCGCTTTTTAAACAGGTGTCCTGACAGGAGAGGAGATGAAGGTGAACCCTGCTGCTCTGCTCTTTCCTCTCCTCTCTCAGCATGTGGCCTTTTTTTTTCTTTCTCTTCAGTATATATGCAACATGTAACATGTTTAAAAAACCTGACAAGTCAGATTGAATTATTTGATGTATCTTTTGTTCCTGTCTGATGATTCATCAGGCTGCAGGACAGCATTCCCCTCAGTTCCAGTAATAGTTAAAGTTGTGCACAGAAGTCAGGATCTGACTCTGGATTTTCAGTTTACAGAGTTGGCAGCATGTCAGTGCATCATTGTTAGCATGTCAGCTAGCTGTTAACATGTACAGCATCCTGTAACCTGCTGAAACTGACATGCTAACAGCACTTAGCATAGGATTAGATATAATCTGAAACACTGCTGAGCTCTGATTTCCTCTGGTGCCACTCAGATGGTAGAAATATGTTTTATTATTTATTTAAAAAAAAATTACATGCTTGAAGATGATACATAATATTTGCATGGGTATGCTGCTGATGACTGGAACAGAACACCAGCACGGCATTACTTGTGCACCATCTGTCATGGTGTTTAAAAGGAACATGAGCAGGGATGTGGGCTTTTCTTTAGCTAACAGGCCAGAGGTTCTGTGTTGAGTGAGGTTGGAGTGTATGTCTGATTTTGACCAGTGGTCATAGCCAGCAGGTATCCAGTCCTGTGATGCATGCTCAGCCCGCCTTCACGTACAGATTCTGCTTCATTTGTCCAATTTATTCAGCATTATTCTCACCCTAAAACATTCAACAATGAAGCCCGGTGTAATGCCGCCTCGGTGCGTGCAGTGGTGCGGTCACACAGCAGTCGGGTCAGAGGTCCATTAAAATGTTCTGCCTCTGTGCAGAGGTAGGGGTGCGTTACAGACTCTCATAGAACAGGCTGTTAAAAAAGGGCTGACGTCACATTTTGTAGCGTAAATAAACAGAATTTATATTGGCAGCTATGATCATTACCAAGTGTCTATTACATTTACATTACATGTAAAACGGTTCTGCTCTTGTACAATTGAAGGGCTGTGTGTGTGGTTGCAGAACTGGTTGCTCCGGGTTTCTCCTGGGTTTTTCCTGCTCCATCCAGTTTACATATCAAGCAGCAGCAGTTTAGATAAACACGATTATTGCAGTTAAAAATTAATCATTCTTCTCGCTCTGCTCCCGCCTCTTCATCCGTTCTCTCCCCTTCCACTCGTGATCTCCTCCCACCTGCATCTGTCCTCTGGTTCTTCAGTTTAATAACTCATCTTTGTTTCTCTTATGCTCACTGGTTCAGTTTAAGTTTAAATCCCTGACAGCTGGGATGATGGATTACTCATGAATTATGTGTGTAATTTCTTTAATGGTGCATTGATTCTGAATCAGCATTCAGGCTGTAATTAGGACTAATGAAAGGTTCCAAACCCACCTTTTCATTAGATGATGGAGGCCTGAGACAAATTGGCCTTGTGCTGCTGGTCCTGCCATGCAAATGTCCCCTGGGCTTCATGTTTGTATGTAAAGCTGAAGCTTGATTTCCCCGTGGCCCCTTCCTGTCTCATTTGACTGTGAGATGCGATAGGGGAACAGTAACAGTAATCCCTGTGTCCTCCGGCTCGGTTTGCAGCGCTGAGGTAATGCATGCTGGGAAACTGTACAGGCTGTGCATCTCTGTTACCTGCTACTAGCTTTAAGATGTGTGGGGAACAATGTAAATCTGATCTAGTAATGATGATGATATAGAAGTGATGGAAGAGTCTAAATATTCTCCCCAACTGGAAACCTGTTTTCGACTTTATAAGGTTGTAATCTGTTGATGTGGGCCACAGATGAATAATCTGCTTTTGGGCAGTTTGCCTCTGATAATCTGGCCGTGCAGCCTGTGGTGACGTTATCGTGGTGGGTAGGAGGATGGTGCACGATTAGGCTGGAAAGAGTTCAAGGCAGCGGGCTGAGTGGATGGATGTGAGGGAGCTGGAGTCAACAGGAGCGCCACAACGTCTTAAAAACAGGCGTTTAAAGATATTGTTTTTTTACTCAGTATCATTAATTTGCATTTTGTTGGCATCACTGCTGCGGCCCACCCCCCACTCTCAGGCATTTTGTAATCATTTTATCTCGTATTCTCAGGACCTTACGAACCGGTTGTACTCTCGACCTGTTGAATTTTCATCTTTAAGACTCAGGAAACCTAAAATCTAATCACTCCTTCTCTCTCTGTCTCCTCCTGTTTAGATGACACGGTGTCAGCCAGCAGCAACATGGACATGGAGGACCGCGTTTCCCACCTGGAGCAGAGGCTGCAGCTGCAGGAAGACGAGATCCAGCTGCTGAAGGCGGCTCTGGCTGACGCCCTGCGCCGCCTGGGCTGCTGCGAGGAGCAGAGCCAGGCGCCGCAGCCAGGAGGAGCCCGTGGTGGGAGGAGACCTCTGGCCACGACCGCCTCAGCAGCACCTACCAAAGGTGAATAAAGCAGTGGGAGAAAAAGGTCTTTAAGTATAACATGCTGGACTTGTTATTTTCTCTTTGATGAGGCTGCTGATGGTTTCTTCCCTTCCAGTGCGTCAGCTCCTGCAGGCTCTTCCATCCAGACCTCTGAGTAATGGTTACATTCAACAGAAACGGCTCCTCTCCTCCCCTTCATCTCCAAAGAAAGAGGTGCTGCAGTCCATTAAGAGGTGTGCTTCAAACCCTTTTATCACCCACGTGTGAATGGACGTGACACAAAAAAATAGACCTGTCTCAGTTGCTGCATTTAATCATAGTGTATGACACATGTAATGAAGGATTTTTGCAATCATGTGTCCTTTTGTGTGTTGGTTTAGTCAACTTTAACGCTCTCTTCTCACTCTACTGCTTCAGAAAGAGTATGTCCACAGAGCGCCTCACGCTGGTGAGGAGAGAGATGGGCGCAGAGAGTCGGAGTCGAACCACCTCCTCCAGCAGCTCCTCCGGTGGCAAAAGGTAACAGAACAAACTGCAAATACCTCCCGATACACAGGATGTTCCTTTTTTTTTTTACTCTATCATACTAAAAACAATCAACAACAAAACAAAGGTACATGGACCGCTTGATATCCAGCGTTGCCATGGAAACACACTCAGTCATTTGTTCCCTAACAAGCTCAGAGTCTGTTGTTGTGCCGCTGTGGGTCAGCAGCAGAGTGGAGGAGGAGGAGGAGGTCAGTGGGTCGTGAAGATTGTTGTAATGAGCTGTCGAGCAGATCAGCCGCAGTTTTTTGATTGATTTGATGATTGATGACTGATTCATTTCATTTTTCTTTTTTCTTTTTTTTTTTTTACTATTTTTACATTCTTATTGATAAAATCCTCAGTCTCACTGAGAGGCGTCAGAGATCAATGTGGATTCTGCATCGCACCATATTTCACCATCAGGTGGAGCTGTTCACAGTCAGGGCTTCCTGTTAATTCCATCATACATTATGTATGTCAGTTAATTGGCTCATAGGGCTCCTCTTTCATAACATCCATCAGTGTTTCAAATGCCTTTTCTCTCATACTTTTATACATTTTATTTAAGTTTTTTATTTTTTACTAAACATTTCCATATTCTCTTTTCCGTTCTCTTCATTTCTCTCCCTTCTTTCCTTTCCTCGCCTCCTCTCTCTGCTCCCTTTCTGCTGATGGATCAGATTTCTTCTTGGTAAAAAAAAAAAAAAGTGGGTTGTGGTTACCAGGCAGAGGGAGGGGGGTGTGTGTTTGCACAGCCAGGAAGTGCGTTCTGATTGGAGGACAGGGCCTTTCAGGCTGGGTTAAAAGTTTGCTGAGTGAAGGAGGAAGTGGTGTGTTGCTGCGGCTGTTGCACAGGACAGGAACCACTCCGACTGCTCTCCTCTGTTGACTCTCACTGTAACGGAACCATTGCAGACATGAAGAGGTCTTCCAGGTAAAGAGCTGCTTTATTATTTTGGCGAGTTAATGATTGATGTAGAAGCAGCAGGTTGAAAGGGAGAGGTTTATACTTCTATTGATTCAAAGAACAGAAAAGTTTGTATTTACTCAAAGCTCCTAAAGTTAGGACAAAGTTTCAGTCTCTGATTTGACTAATACGTGAACAGATTATTGATTGCACAATAAAAAATCAGCTCTGTCTGGGTGGTGAACTGCTTCCAAGCTTCTTTATGTGAAGTTAATGTGGTTATTTTTACTGTAAAGAAAGTCATCCGACAGTTGTTTGTGTGTCATGATGGCATAAGGAAGTTTTAGAGAAAGGGTTGTCATGCAAACAAACGTTTGGATGCGGTTTGTCTGCAGGGCTGTGGGGAGGGGCAGCCGCATAGTAACACCAACAAGACAGAAACTAGACCTACTCAGGTGGAGAGAGGCGGGTCCGAGGAGGCATTTCAGGATAGTTTGTGGTTAAATAAGTCAAAATAAACATCTTCTAACTGAATCTTTGCACCTTTTAAAGGGTCTTCCGGGCTTTTTTTCCGCTGACGCTGTAAACAAACAGACACATCACATTTTGTTTGGTTATGAAACACAGGGAGACGGGCTGAGTGGATGTGAAGTGACAGGCGGCCGGCCACACCGCGCTCAGCAGATCTGTCACTTAACTGATTATCCTGTTAAAACTGACTCCTTCTGGCAGCACGGCACCTTCTGTGTTAGACGGCATGAAATTCACAAATGATGCTGTTACATGTCTTCTGCTCAGCTGTAGTTTTGCTACCTTTAAGGTTAATCCATGGATTTTTTTTTGAGCAGCTAATTGAGCGTCCCTGCAGCGAACAGACAGATGTAATGATTACAGATTCTACTCTGATAACATTGATTGGACTTCCTGCTTAGCATGCAGCAAACATACTGACCATGTGTCTGATCGTAGACGAGCACCATCACGCTCACTCTCTCCTCCAGCTCTCCCTCTGCAAAGCTTTAACAACAAATCAGTCAGTTTGCAATGCAAATCCTCATGAAGGAAACGGCTCCATTATAATATATCAGATCTCCTCCTGCTATCAGTCAATACATCTATACATCAATCTTTGTGTATTTTTCACATTAGTTGAGTGAATATGTGAACATGATGTTTGTGTCTTTGCTGCTGCAGCACTTGAGTCATAATGGATCAGCAAATGGATGCTCACTGGAACACTCCCACAGTCCAGGGAGGGTTCAGACCCCATTAGTCCGACCTCAGTCTCCATCTACTCTCCGTCTTTTTCACTTTTACGTCTCTCCCAACATAAAAGCAGGCTTACAGTGGCAAATTAGATGCTCCAAACCCACAAAGAGTCGATGGACAGTTGACGTGCTCTTTTATGTGTTTAAAGAAGAACTCAGAGGGAAGCACATCAGCTATCATACCGTCACATCGATACGTTTTTAGTCAACTTTCCACAAATCTGTGCAGCATTCGTTGCTCATTATTGCCCTTTTAGTTTCATACAGGAGCCTGTTGTGTTTTCAGAGTGCAGGCAGCCAGAAAATGTCAACAATACACTCGGTGCTGCTTGTTAATGAGTGGCCTGTTTGTGCATTCCCTCTCTGTGGAAACCCGGTGACCAGGACTGCCGCTGTAAGAGTTCTGGATGCAGAGCTATTTGCCCTTTCTGGCTGCCAGTTACCCAACATGCCCTGCACTAATTACTGGTTTCAGGATCAATCTTGTTGTGTCATTGGCTAAAACCAGGCCACGCCTCATCTTCCCGGCAGACGCACACACACACACACACACGCTCACAGGGTTCCAGAGACAAGTGGGCCTTTATGTGGTTCTTCTAAAGAGCCGACACCCTGCCTGCTCTCCTCCGGCTGTCCAGAGACACAGCACAACAGCCTGGCTTTTAATCTTCAAACACAAACATGGCAGCTCTGATCTCATCGGTGCTTCAACACGCAGTGACAAACCTGTTAGATGTGTCAGTGCTGTGCGGCTCTTCCCTGCTAAACAAATGTCAGGACATGCAGACACACATCTTGCTGCTTTCAGGTGATTTGTCTACGTCCATTTTGTGAACAAAGCATTGGAGTTTTCCTCCTAAATCTCAGACATTACTGGACTTTTCCTCACAGCAACAAACACCCATATAGATTAAACCTGCATGCAGCCTGTTGTCTCTTTTTCTTTTTCCTCTTTTACGGCTGTTGCCATGGTGATACCCACCTGTCAGCTGACGCAGCGCTTCCACATCCTGGTTATTTGATTGGACGTCAGCATCCTGACAGGTTCCCGTTGAGCGGTCAGCACGCACTGGAAACGCTCAGCGGGCAGTTCTGATTGGTTGACAGACCTGATTCAGGAACAGATGCTGCAAAAAGCGATGAGGGGGCAGCTGCAGGTTTTGATTGACAGGGATGATGATGGAGTGTGTCAGAGTGGCTGACTCACTGGATGTCATTTTAAAGTGTACTTCTCTAACTTTTTACGCTTACATTTGGTTTTGCTGTGATGATTTTCTGTCTCACAGTTTGGCTGAGCAGCACATTATTAACAGACAACGCCTATGTGTGAACAGGACCTCTGTGTTTACTTTGACTGGATACACAACCACATGAATGAGTTTGTTTTGTGTTCATCAAAGAAAATCTGACCTTTGTGTGTTGTCCCATGAAAAAACCTGCAGCTGCATGAAGCCTTTTCACCTGTTTCATTACTCTTCTATCAATAAGTGAAGTTTATTCATGGAACAGGTTCAAAGATCAGGCCTGATCTGAGGCCTGCTGGCCCCCTGAGACCGAACTTTAAAAATGAAAGTAAATAAAATCATAATCTGATTGTTTTATTGCAGCCTAAATCAATATAATTACCACTAATCAGTGAACTATGTAAATGCAGACACCACATCTTTTCTACGAGTGGTCTGAGAATATAATCCCTCATATTCTGGAGGATTATCAGGCATGTTATTACTCTGCATTCTGTGGTGTTGGTGTGTTATTTCACACCCTGCAGTACAGGTGAATCCCCCACCCTCCCCCCACTCTGAGCATCTAATGTCTTTTAAAGCTGTAAAATGAAATACAAGATCCTCAAAAAGAAAATGTAACCATGCACCACTCCTTTTTCTTTTTCTAAAGAAGACCTGTTTTGTGTTGTGTAACTGTGTGTGTGTGTGTTTGCAGAGCATGTGGGATAGAGCTGCAGACTCCTTTATCTGTGGTTTCACATATGAAATGAGACCTGTTGGTTTTTTTTTCTCTGTGATAAAAATATAAGCGGGGGACTTCTGTCCTTCCTCTGGTGTGCCTCACCTCCTCCTCAGCAGGATAAGAGCTGTTTTCCATGTCTTTGATTGCACGTTGCAGAGCCTGTGTGTTTCTGCTGAGCTTTGCAGACGCCCCTGTTGTCCAGTGAAACTCACTGATGAGGGTTACAGCCTGAAGAAACACGTATCTTATGTGTGCTGTGCTTGTTTGACGTACATACTGATACATTTCTTTCCTTTGTTTCAGCAAATCCAAAGAATGCACCTTCAATGCAGGTAAATCAGCATTTACACCATCATTTCTGTGTGTGTGTGCGTCTGTCTCATTAGTTATGTGTCATCCGACACACTTTAATTTGTTCTAAAGAGGAAGAGCAGCCTCTGATGTGCGACTCTCAATTAGCCTTCAGAAGTCCTTCAGGATTTTTATTACTGTCATTTTTCACCATTAATGCCTCTCATCAGGAATGGACATCCATTCAGAGAACATCTGATGTTGCTGGCAAATGAGGAAATGAGTGTTTGGGTTTCTCTATGTTTGAGGATCTGCTGTGAGGAGTTCCCTCTGTGTGCTTTCTCTTCTGCGTGTTTTCAATGAGGCAATAACATGCTGTTGTCAGTTAGGCGCATTACTGACATGACTTTTGTGAACATTTAAGGACACACTCTTGGTCTGTAGAGAGGATGGCAGTCATCTCTCCCTCTCTCTCTCTGTCTTCCTCCAGAGGACGGCTATGTGAGGATGTTCCTGCGCGGCCGGCCCGTCACCATGCACATCCCCGACCAGCAGAGGGAGAGTTACAGCCTGGACCAGAAGGTGGCGGTGCCTGACCACAAGCTCAAGCTGCAGTGGGTGTATCCTTCAAACTGAGAGAGATTAAACACGTATTCTAGTCAAGTAAACATTACAAAAATAACTTTTTTCTGACTCTGGAATAAACTCCAGCTCTTCTGAGCATACTCCGTCTGTCTTGCTGGTCCTGTCCAGCTGCAGCCATCTTTCCCTAACTTAACCCTCCATCAGGTACGGCTACCGAGGCCGAGACTGCCGCTCCAACCTGTACCTGCTGCCCACAGGGGAGATCGTATACTTCAACGCCTCGGTGGTGGTGCTATACAACACGGAGGAGCAGCAGCAGAGGCACTACCTAGGCCACAACGATGATGTCAAATGGTGGGAAAACTTTTTGATGTTTAGTAAGAATCAGTTTTTTTTACTGTGCTTCATGGAAACAAAGCTAACAGTGACAGCTTCTGTGTTTATAATGACTCAAATCTGTGGTGCACTTAATGAGCATCGCTTCAGTCGACATCCAGAATGAGCTCTGTGACTGGAGCCACTGGGACGTAAACACCAGGCCCCCCTGGGGCATGCTGGGAAAGCTACTCATCTCTACAGGGAAACAGTGGCGTCCCCCTCTCCCACGCCGTCATGTTCAGGAAGGGGATTCTGTGTTAGCTGCTCTTTATGAAATGATCAGAGAATCTATGAATTTATGTTTGTATTTATGAGGCTTAGACTTCCTTGTTTAACGTCAGGCTCTTCATGGGATCATGTGTCACATTCATTCTGTCATTTTTCACCTTTTTTCCCCACAAAAGCCTGAAGCAGCAGATCAAATTACAATGAAGTGATGAATCATTATTTTGTCTTTTTAGCCTGAGTGTGCATCCTGACATGGTTACCATAGCAACGGGACAAGTGGCTGGAAACGCTAAAGATGGAAGGGTAAAGAGAAAATGTTCATAATTGATAGATTTAATAAAATAACTCAAGAAATTTAATAAAATTTAGCTGAAATTTAAATAGAACATGAGGGAAAAGCCTTTTGTCTCTACTGACTGGACTTTGTCTTTGTCCCACGCCGTCTGGTTTGCTCTGTTCAGCTGCTGGCTCCTCACATTCGTGTCTGGGACTCCGTGAGCCTCAACACGCTGCATGTGCTCGGGATGGGAGTGTTTGACAGAGCGGTCACCTGCGTCTCCTTCTCCAAGTCGGTAAGCAGCGTGGCATCCCGTCCCATATAGCAGCTTGTAGAGTTAAATAGGTGGATATGTTGTTAGGATGTGTTGTTATTTTATGAAGGGTTTGTGTTTCCCAGAACGGTGGCAGCTTCCTCTGCGCCGTGGACGATGCCAACGATCACATCTTGTCTGTGTGGAACTGGCAGAAGGAGAAGCAGCTGGCTGATGTTAAGGTGCCCTGACCTTCATACAGCAGATCCTCAGCTTTAATTTAAGAAACAGAGACGAGTTGAAGTGAATGAACAGAAATAACTTGATGCCTCTGATGTCTCTGCAGTGCTCCAATGACTCTGTGCTGGGGGCTGTGTTCCATCCCATGGACACCAACCTAATTGTCACCTGTGGAAAATCTCACATCAACTTCTGGACCATGGAGGGAAACACGCTCACCAAGAGACAGGGCCTGTTTGAGGTACAGCTGTCAGGAAGCGAATGGATTTATTTAAAGAGCTCGGAGTTTATGACATCCTCTCCCTCTCTCTCTCTCCCTGTCTCTCTCTTTCTTTGTACGTAGAAACATGAGAAACCAAAGTATGTGTTGTGTGTGGCGTTTGCTGAGAATGGAGACGCCATCACCGGAGACTCTAGTGGGAACATCTACATCTGGGCCAAAGGTAGCTTTAAATGAATCGATGTAATCTCAGCATTTAAGAAATGTAGAGATTAAATCTGCAAGCTCACAAGGCTCACTGCCTGGCCACTCCTTTCTGTGGTGTTTTCTGCCCCTGCTCGTGTTCTAACAGGAGGTAACCGCATCAGCCAGGTGCTGTCAGGCGCTCATGAGGGTGGCATTTTCTCCATTTGTGTCCTGAAGGACGGCACCATGGTGTCAGGAGGAGGGAAGGACCGCAAGGTGGTGCTGTGGGACCGGGACTACAGGAAGCAGGCTGAGATGGAGGTATGAGGTCTGAACTGTTCTGTGTGTGTGTGTGTGTGTGTGTGTGTGTGTGTGTGTGTGTGTGTGTGTGTGCATAAAGACACAACTGAATTCTCTGTGTGCGTCCAGGTGGGAGACTCCTTTGGCCCAGTTCGGGCTCTGACTGAAGGTAAACCAGGAGAACTCTTCATCGGAACGACCAAGAACGCCATCATCAGAGGCGCCTTCCCCGACACATTAACTCCTATTGTACAGGTGCGCAGAAAATATCAAATATTTCTCATGTTCTGTTTATTGGAGCAAAGAAATGTGTCTAAAGAAGGAACTGAAGACAGTCAGTGAAGTCCTGCACAGATGTGTGTGATCAGATACTTCTGTTGTGTTACAGGGTCACACAGACGAGCTGTGGGGTCTGGACATCCATCCCTCCATGGAGCAGTTTGTTACCTGCTCACAGGACAAACAGGTTCACCTCTGGGACACCAACTCCCATCAGCCCCTCTGGAGCAAGACCATCGAGGTGAGCAGGAGTGAGCTGACAGCTTCTCCGCAGCTAAGATCAATCATTAACTGTCCTCTGCTGTGCTCCAGGATCCAGGCAGGTCTGTAGGCTTCCATCCCAGCGGGGCCGTTCTGGCTGTGGGGACCATGACTGGGAGGTCAGAAACTGAGCGCTCATCCACACAAGTAACAGCTGCGTGCAGCTACTTAGAGTCATCACGTTGTGTGTGTGTGTGTTTGTGTGTTTTCAGGTGGTTGGTGCTGGACACTGACACCCGGGATCTTGTTTCTA
Organism: Parambassis ranga; assembly: GCF_900634625.1. Taxonomy (NCBI): domain Eukaryota; kingdom Metazoa; phylum Chordata; class Actinopteri; family Ambassidae; genus Parambassis; species Parambassis ranga. The sequence goes on from NC_041033.1 coordinate 21,133,052, forward strand.
TGCATACTGACGGCAACGAGATCATTTCCAACGTCAAGTACTCTCCAGGTTAAACCTCTCATGTCACCGCGTTTGACTGCTGCATCATCACTGCTGACATCACTGCTAACTGTGAGCTCACTGTGCTTCCTGTAGATGGAAACTTCCTGGCTGTTGCTTCCCATGACAACTTTGTTTACATCTACGCTGTGACGGAGAACGGCCGGAAGTACAGCCGCGCGGGGAAATGCACCGTAAGAGAAAATCTCACATGCGACGTGTCTGTTGAAACTCAGCCCTCACAGTCTGTGTGGTCTCCCTCTTCCTCCAGGGCCACTCCAGCTTCGTCACCCATCTGGACTGGTCAAAAGACAGCCAGTACCTCGTCACCAACTCAGGAGACTATGAGATCCTCTTCTGTAGGTTCCCTCACACATACACAAGACATTGATCAATCAATCATCAGCCACAGGACACTGATAGTGTACATTTACCTTTGTGTATTTGTACGTTCTTCCTTTAAATGTATTGTCTGTAATCTGTTTTTTCTCAGGGGAGGCATCTAATGGTAAACATGTGACCAACATGGACACAGTGCGCAACCTGGAGTGGGCCACTTACACCTGCACTCTGGGCTTCAACGTCTTCGGTAGGCTGATAAAACGTACTCGGTTCTTCTTTATGAATCAGTCTGAAGTTCGTCCTTAACATCAAAATGAACACACTCAGCTACTAGCATTCAAACTTTCATCTCACCAAAAACTGTGGCTCCTCACACGAATCTCCTGATGATCCAGTGCTTATAGATTCTGTGTGTTTTGGAGTTAGTGGGATGTATATTTTGCTTATGTGACAATGAGGCCTGAAACAGAGTCTGAGGTGAGTTAATGTCTGACTCTCTGTCTCTCTGTCTCTCTGTCTCTCTGCATTTGTCTCTCTCAGGAATTTGGCCGGATGGAGCAGACGGCACAGACATCAACGCCGTGTGCAGGTCACATGATGGATCCCTGCTGGCCTCTGCTGATGACTTCGGCAAAGTGCACTTGTTCTCTTTCCCCAGTTCTCAACCAAGGGTCAGTCATGTTCTCTCTCTCTCACACACACACACACACACACACACTTGGCACATCTGCATCAAGACTGTTGTTGCTCTGCTTCACACACACTCAGACCTTTAACACTTCCTTTGCTGTTGGTCTCTAACCCACGCTGTGATTCATGAAGCCCAATGAAAGCTCAGCAGAAATAATAAAAATACTGGTGGAGCGGCTCATTACCAGGCCTGTAATGTGCACAATTTCTACCAGGTGTTTATTTTGTGCTAACAAACACTTCCAGCCATTTAAACCGAAGCTGTAAACTTAATTATCCATTTAGACAAACTGTTAGCGCAGACGTTTAGAAGCTGCAAATAGTTACAACATGTCTTAAACAGACTGGGAGTGAAAACACAACACTTGTGCTTCACTGAGGAGCCAACATGGAGCTGTTTTCACCATGGAAACTGTGTCAATCTGAATCCACCCATGTGCTGCACCAGGTGCTAATAAAAATACATTTCTGACCTCTGTCCTCCAGGCTCCAAGCCACGAGTACGGTGGCCACAGCAGTCACGTGACCAACGTTGCCTTCCTGCATGATGATAGTCACCTGCTCTCCACCGGCGGGAAAGACACCAGCATCCTGCAGTGGGTGGTTGCCTAGGCAACATTCACCTTCCCCCTCCCACCCACAGGCAGGTGGGACCAGCCCCCCCACCCCATCCCATCCCTTCCACTGTCATCTCCTCACCGTTTTATCCTTCTGCCACCAGAGGGCAGCACTTCCACTGTGCCTACCGCCTATAACTTGACCAGCCCACAGATGTCACACCAGACATGATGATGATGAGTATCACTGTAATGAATTCTGTTTGGTATAGAATGTAGAGAAATGACTTTTTGCAGTGCAGGAAGTGAATCTAAAAAAAAAAACAAAATTAACTACTGCAGCTCCAGCTGAGAGCTGCTGATGGTGACCACACAATAACCCTGTGATCTTAGCATTAGTACTACCTGTGCCTAAACCCCTTTATTGAAACTTCCACCTACTTTTATCAAGTTTTCACTCCTTCATTAAAAATCACCTTTACTGTATGGTTTGTTCATTTTGACTGCACGTTACTGTTATAATCACATGTTGGGGTTTAATATGTTTTTGTTTCACCTTAATGATTTCCATTTAGGATCAGTCGGCAAACTCTCAAAACTTCAGGAGGGCGGGAGGTTTATGTAGAAAAACACCTCTGAAATATGGATGTTTTAGATCAACAGGGCTAAAACATTGTGCTGGATTTCAATGAAGATAAATCCTCCAGTGAAACAGAATGTAACTTCATGTCAGCGTGATAATCCAAAGTCAGGAAGTGATCTCCATGATTCTACTTTAACCAGAATGTCTCCTACATGGTCCTCCCCTTTAATACACTCTTACTGTAACCCCATTGCCTTCCACCTCTCCATCCCTCCACCTGAAGGTGCAGATTATTCCATACGTGTTACCCCCCCCCCCTCCCCCGTAGGGCTGCTGTGTTTCTGATTGTACTACTACTACTACTACTGTAACTGTGCTTAGAAGGCACCAGGTGGCGCTACAGTGCAAGAGAACGAGCATGGCTGCAGCTGCCCTCCTTCTGTAGATGCTGTTAATGTCTCTCTAGAGTAATTATATATAAATATAAATATTATGCAGTATATCTGAGTGGCTGTGTTATTTTAATATTTAACTGTAACAGCGATGGATGTTATTATTGTGGCACTTTTAGCAGTGGACAGAGAGGTAATGTAGGCTGCTGTGAGCTTGAGCTGTGCTTTGCCTTCTTCTGTTTTGTTAATAAAGTTTTTACCCAAAAGCAAAATGCGCATGTTCTACTTTATATATGTGTCCTCACACCTGAGAACTGGCATGAATGATTGTTATGATGAGCTGAGCAGGAGGCTCGTGGTGCTGACAGTCAACATGTATGCCATGGTTTGAGGTGAGTCATGGTCACTGAGGGTGATATTAGGTGTGTAAACGCGAACCTTCCCTCACCTCTCTGTGAATAATATCCCCTAAAGGTCGGCTAGCTGACCTGAAGCAGTAGGCCGAGGAGCCTGTCAGGTGGGGCGGCACCGTGAGGTCTCTCCTTATATGGGCAGGTAATGTCACCTGTTTCCTGTACAGATGCGCGTGCACACTAATTTATCTTAACACTAACAGGAGGGCACTGCCATGACATGATGATATGGAAAGCTCATGAAGTTTTGTGAAATTTCATGAGATCCTTCTGAGTCTGGCGATTTTTCCTGATGTTCTTTGATGGATTTTTGTGCGGAAGCTGAATTCTGACTAAAGGTTAGTAGAGTTTTAATTTATCTTGTCTCACAAAACTACAGATTTAATTTAGGACCTCTTGAACCAAAGAAAATTTCAGTCTGCAGGGAGTAATATTAGTCGTTATGGACCTGTTGTCTTCCATGTGCACAGAAACCTGAAGGCAGGAAGAGCCGCTTGTATGGAGCAGGCAAGTCAGAGACGGCACAGGAAGATGGAGCTGGGGTGGTGGAGATCTGTAGTCCACTGATGTGGGCTGCTCTCAGCTCATTCACTTCAACACATCCCCACACATGAATGGTCAGTTGTTACCCATCATATATGTGATGGCTTGGGTCTTTTTTATGGCAATGACGCCATCTTGGACCATCTGTGCATTAGGAGTTGAGCAGTAAAGCCGTTTCATTTCTGTTCCACCAAAACATCCACGTCCACATTCAGCACACCCCCTCTACTTTTTGCATGGCTTGGCTGCTCCATTGACTGCCTCGCTGTTACTTATTACTTAAACACTGTGCTAACAAGCCACAAGAGAAAAGTTTAGGAGGAGCACTTTCGTTTTTTGTTTTTTTTGTAAGGTCCTTGTCCCATCCAACATTGTGGAGGCAGAGTTTATTACCTGTACTGCAGCAAGCCACCACCAGGGGGCAATACATATATTTTGGCCTCACTTTTCTATTTCTTCTATCTTTATTTACATGGTGGGTTTTGAGTTGAGCTTTGTATTTTGTCTCTGGGATTCATTATCTTGGAATCAAAGGTGTCGCTTTGTGCTGAGAAGAGGGGACATCACCACCCCCGTCAGATGACAGGGCTGCAGCAGTTTATACAGAGCTCACGTAGGTTGTGGAGCATTTCATATGGAGTCATTATATTGGTCTTCAGGGTACATTATGGCAGCTTTGTGGGGGAAGAGTCCAGTGTTTATCCAGCAAGCAGCGTCAGGTGAGAGACTGCTGTTGTGGTCACGATGGCTTGTTGTCTGTCAACACCTCTCTGGTCCGGATGATGAGGAGAAAACAGGCTAATCCTCCTCAGAGCAGGAACACCAAAGAAGGTCAGGACGTTTGTGGTTTTTGTTTTATTATTATTCAGCCAGTGTCAGTAAAAGACGTGAGCCTGAGTTCATCTTTTAGTACGGACATCTCACATCATGTTCTCTCCTCAAGACAAGAACACTGATTGGTTATTGTAGTTTTATGAGCTGCACAGGATGCTCTGACAACACAAAGGGCTTCCCATGCACTGAAGGAGGAGTGTGAGCCATACAATACCCTCCACCTTAACACAATACACACCAACCTTTAGGAGGAGGGTGAGTCAGAGGACGTGGAGGAGGAGGAGGAGGCAGGGCTATAGGTCTGCTTCTTAAAGGACTCTAACCTATTTCAGAGATAACTATACGTTCCTGGTGTTTTGGCATTTGGAAGGTAATTGTAGTTTGTCTCCAGTGTCTCTGAAAGCTTAGACCTGTGCTCAGTGCACCGACTGAAGACTCTAAATTATGGGGTGATAAGCTGACTCATCAACATTCCTGTTGTTCTGTAACACATATTAGTTCTATAGTTTATTCAGTGCACAGGTTTCAGTCAGATTTAGGTCTGGACTTTGTGCAGGTCGGTCAGTAACGTTCACTTTGTTCTCCTGGAGGGAGTTCTTCACTACAAGAGATGTTGATTCAGGTCCTTGTCATGTTGGAGAGAAAACCAGGACCCAGACCCGGTCTGACTGCAGACGGCTTCAGGTTTTCTTTCAGATGTTCAGACAGTCTTCTTGTTTCATGATTCTTCCACCCTGACAGGATCCACAGGTCCAGACTCACTGAACCATCCTCACAGCATCATGCTGCCACCACCATGTCTGACTGTATGAACCCAGTTCTCCTCTCCTCTCTGTCTCCACATGAAGACAACATCTCTGTGAGCACAGAGCTCTAGTTTAGCTTCATCTGACCAAATGTCTTCCAGTCTGTGTGATCTGTCTCCAGGTGGTCTCTAGCAGACCTCAGTCTGTGTGATCTGTCTCCAGGTGGTCTCCAGCAGACTTCAGTCTGACTTGGAGGAGTCTTGTCTTCTCTGACTCTTCAGGTCCAGACCTGGTTGGATCCTTCACTTGTGTCTCTGCAGCTGTTCTCGGCTCTTCAGACTCATCTCTCATTAGTTTTATTTCCAGAACCTTCCACATGTTTCTCTTCCTGTCTCTGCTGGTCTTGTTCTGTTGGACTCTCGTTGAACTTCTTGATAAAACCTCTCACAGCAGCTTGTGAAACCTGGAAGAACTTTGATAAACTTGTTTGTCCCTCTCTCCTGCACCTCCTGCTGCAGTGCCTTCAGACCTCTCTCCTGCTGTATTTGGCCATCTAAGGCTGCAGGCTGAAGCTGACGCTGCTGTTCACTGTGAGCGATGATGATGTAGATGCACTTTGGGGCAGAGAAGGAAACAATAACCTGCATGCTGTGCCAAATGCTGCTTCAGCTCTGCATAACTGTGGAGTGGCTTTAATGCAAATCAGTCGGACTTAATCTGTAGTCTATTGATTTTCGTTACTGGCCTGATTTCATGACAATGGAGGTGGTTACACATTAAGCACAGAGCAAACCAGCTGTGTGAGAGACAGACAGACGGAGCTGCAGATCAGATCATCAATTTAAAAGCATTGATCCAAACGAATATGAAGCCATATGAGCCCAGTGATCTTTCATGGTACATATAAAGTTATATAAATGTAATTTCTGGAGCATTTTATCTTTATTTTTCACCCAAAATCCTTTTTTTGACGTCAAAGATTGACCTTTGATCGAGGAAATCTAATCAGTTTATTGATTTTAAAGATACGGGACATGTTAAGAAAGAACTACATAGACCTAGAAACCTTTGATGTCTGACCACCGGTTCATCCTGCAGCCCAAGCGGTTCATGAGTTAATTCACGGACAAAAAAACATGTTCCCTGTGGTCGCAGCGACCTTTGATCTGAGACTGCCAAATTCCAGCCAGCCCATCTTTGAGTCCAAGTGGACGTCTGTAAGAAATTTAAAGACATTCCCTCGATGAGCAGCAATCATATTTCACTCACAGGAATGTGATTTCTCCAGAGGATGGCTGATGGCTGAGCCTTTAAAATGTGAGGGTTATATAAAAACACTCAAATCAGACAAAAGCAGCACCGGGGTTTTTTTTTTTTTATGTTTTGTTTTGTCTGATGGGAGGCGAGTCGTGAGAACAGAAAGTGGACGTAATGGTTCTCAGAGACGTTTAATAAAAAAAGGACGGAAGATTCTGACAGTCTGGGGTCTCATCCTGAAAATGTACAAACCCTGAGGCTGTCACACACACACACAGCGATGTACTTCCTAAACCTATCCTAGTGACAGATGTATTGATTAATATTGTGCTTTTTGTCCCGCTGTGTAAACAACTGTGTCCCCACAACACATGATAAAAGTTCATATAAACACACACGCCATTATCAAAATATTCAGTAGACAAAAACATAAAATAGACAAAACTGTCTGGACGTTCATCCGCTGGCCTTGCTTTAGTTATCATCTAACTCCTCATTGTGTGCTCTAAAGATGCAACAATGAGTCAGTACCAGAAGTTTAGAACTCTTAGTCTGTAAACAGGACATTTGTCCACAAAATGTCAGAATACATTGATTGATTAATCACAGACGATCAATCCATGATGCAAACAGACTGCAGCGTTACACACTCTTATGGTCAGCACTGCAGATAAACGGCGAGCCGACCAGCAAGAAGTGTGGTGTGTATTCCTTTAAAGGTCACACCGAGTGTTGTTGGGGTTTTGTTCCAGCTAATGTAACACCATTTAATGCTGTCGATTTACAGCTTCTCTTTGCAATAACAAAACATTTGGCATTGTCAGCATCTGTCTCAGCTGTGTTTGGTGACAAATGATGAAGTCTGTTGAGCTTTACTGTGTAAAGGACAGAGTGCAGACACAACATCGGAGGCGAAGGCTCTAATAGTGCGAGGATTTGTTACTGATAAAGTCAGACACGGCCTGGAATTCAGTTAAAAAGCTGGTTGAGGTTTATTAGCAGCTTACAGTCTGAACAGCTGCACCACACACAGCTGATCATCTGTGTTGTAGTTCAGCTAACACACCTCAGACTCTGCCAAGATGTTGTGTTTGGAAACTTTAAAACATCAAATCAATATTCCAGACACAGTTTCATAACATCAGGCCGAGAAGGAGAATAAATAATACAACAGTCACACTGTTTTTTCTGTATGTTGCCTGAATGCAGAGCAGCTGATCCTGAGAAAGAGCAGAGAGAGAGAGAGAAAGAGGGAGAGTCCTGGATAACTGCAGTAAAAACATGAGAAAAGAGGGAGTGGGGAAGAGGAAGAGCTCAGAGAGAAGGTCAGGAATGCAGGTTGTATGTAAGCGTCTATTCTCCGCACCAACAGGGTGTGTGAGCTGCTGCTGCTGGCGGCCCGGTGAGCGGCGTGTTGGTGTACGGGGCGTTGCTGGACAGCAGCAGGTTGTCTGCTGAACACATTAAACCTGCATCACAGGCTTTCATGTACGGCAGGATCGCACAGAGCGCTTTTATAACAGGGTAACGGAGGCACTTCTGCTTACACCTGCTTATACGGACCAATGCTCAAACTATGCAGTGATGTTTTTCCTTTTGTTGACAGAAATTGCTCGTTTACACCAAGCAGTGTTTTACTTGAATAAAATGTCCTTTATTGAAGCTAAACTAAAAAAAAAAAAAAAAAACTAAAAGCAGGTTGATGTCTGTGGAGACTTTCCCCGATCTGAACCCTTCTGTCAGATTTCTTGAGGATACTTGTAGTTACTCACTTGACCACAGGAGGGCGCGTAGCTATATAAATATTTACCTCCCTCTCCACCAAAACTTATTTTTGTTTTTTTTTACTCTCTTTCTGAATATTTGGGATTATAATTATATTAATAAATCCCACACACACTCAAAAACAGAATAAGATTGATGTTTGACATGTCGACTGTGTAGAACTGTGGACGATGTGTCCGTGACGTCGCCCACATGTTCGTAAAGAGTCGTCTAGCGAACCTAAACCTTGAGAGAGCGTGAATTCTCCCACAGAAAGGCAACTTATCAATAGAGGCCTGAACAGTTTTGTACTAGGAACATCTTAGATCGATAGATAAATCCTTCCTCGAGGGGACATTTTAACATGGAAGTCTATGGGCATCGACTCACTTTTGGATGCACCCCTCAGTGGCCGCAGGGAGAACTGCAGTTTTTAACACTTCAGCATGAGCTTCAGGTCTCAGCATGTCTGGTTTGACTTATTCAGACTACAACATATACAGGACAAACATCTGTCATATGGAAATTTACAGTCTCTGGCCCAGTTTATCTTTATTATTACAACATTTAGCTGGTTGAAATGAGACCCTGGCTGATGCAGGGCTGTTGTTCCAGGCTCACCCACCTATCAGGAGGTCCACAAAAAGTCATAAAACGTCTGTGCTGAAGATGCAGCTCGGTCTTTTATCTCTGCGTGACGTTCATTTTGTCTGTTTCATGCTGGCCTGGATCCACTCCAGTGTTTGGGAGACTCCACCTGTCTCAACAGACGGAGTGATGGGTGTGAGAAGCACGCTGAGCACGTACAGAGACGCCGAGCGAGAGTGAAGACCGCTTAATTTCCTCCGCAGTTCAATGATGCTAAGAACGCTGCACTTCCATTAACACACATGCAGAGGTTACCGTGGTGTGGTACCGGACCAAACCAGGAGCAGGCAGAAATAGCAGGAGCAGGAAGAATGCCATGCCTGCGGAGCATCATTAATGAAAGGGCAAACACGGAGTCTGAACTGTCAGCTATTTATAGTGGGTGGCTAATGACCGAGCAGCTGTGCAGGAGAGTGATTAATGGTTAGATGACTGGGAAACTGAGCAGGTGTGATTATAGGACAGGTGAGTAACTGACGTCACATTTTAACTTTAACCATCCCTTGTGTTGTTTTTCTGGGTGTGACGTGTTAAAATGTTCCTTTGAGCAGATGACTTCATGTACTGTGGATCTCTGAGTGCTCATGGGTGTGATGTGAGGTACAGCTGATTGATCATAAGGTTTAAAAAAGGCACATTGACTTCAGCACATCTTAAATAACTCTGTTTCTTTACTCTCTCACTTTTGTCTTTAGGAGGTGAAGCTACCTGCTATCAAATGGAAACAGTTGCTAATCAGATTCAGACACAAACAAAGGACAAAGGTAATTTTCTGTAATGTTGTTATTTTAGTGTCCTAAAGTATGTCCACATCTGAGCCCGGCCCACTGCTGAACAGACACTTTTTCCAAACTCGGCTGGTGGTACAGGTCAAAAACCTGCACTGTACCCAAGCTACCTGACCTGTCAGCACCACATTATTGCAAAATAAACCTTATATGGCGGTTTCACCTCAGCGGTAGCAGCAAAGTAGTGACGCAGGATGTGACGCTCATTCACAGGAACACAATAACATGTTAACACAGATATACACAGAGGCTGTGAGTATGGACCAGCTCTTTACCCTCTCTGGGGTCCTAGAGGGGTCGTGGGAGTTTGTCCACATGCATAGATTTGGACTAAGACAAAACAAAGTGGTTTTCAGTCCTTTGTGTCCATGTTAAAAAGTCATATTGTTCAAGTAAAGACACAAATGATGCACACAATACAAACAAAATAAAGAAGAACAAAGGGCGGACCATCTGGATTGTCCGACCACCCTCCTGCTCCACCTCTTTGCCTGTAATTGGATTAATCAGGCTCAAAACCCCCATGGGTGACATCACAAAAAAAAGCTAGTCCATCATCATTATGTACAGTCTGTGGTCTTTTCCTTCTATGGGACAACCTTACACACTGAAATCTGACACTTCAGCGTTACCTTGTGATGCTCAAAGCTTAAAACACTCAATGCAACCTGATATTAGCGACTGTGAACACAGACTTCCTGATAAACTGCAGTGTGGGTGTGTTCTTTATATTCATGTTAATGCAGGGTAAGTCAGAGAGAGAGGGAGAGAGAGAGAGGAAAGGAGGGAACAGTCATCAAGTCATGCAGAAGGCTGCCTCCCTCTCCCTCTCTCTCTCTCTCTCTCTCTCTCTCTCTCTCTCTCTCCCTGTGTGTGTGTGTGTGTCCTCAGTCCGCCGGCTGCTGTCGCCCCGCTCACACTCTTTTCACTCCTCTCACTGAGCGTTCTTCTTGGAGGATGAATGAACTGAAAGCACTTTTTTTTTTGGTCTGGATACAGATTGTTTGATGAAGTGACGGTGATGATCCAGCAGCCTGACTGTGAGTACACACTCATTGTTTTTTAATCTTCACTCTGAAGAAAACTGTCACCTTCTACAGAAGGAAGCAACTCTGTGTAGGATGCAGGGAGCCTCAGAGGCTCCACACATCATTCAGTAGGTGCAGCAGGAAGCTCGTACTGTTCATAAGAACATCCACATCTCCTGTCAACTCTCAGTCGGTGTCACTCTTCACACAGCCGCACATTAACTTGTTGCAAAACCCAGTCAGACTGCATCAGAGAGTGGACGACAGGCTGAGCGGGGAGTGTTACAGTACAGCAGCCACAGCTCCGCGGGTTTGACTGCAGACATAATTAATAAATCATGAGACTAAACAAATAAATCAGCTGCGCATGTTAGTGAACCTCTCCAGCTAGGTATCAGGCACAGTATGCTGTTTTTGTTTCCTTTAGTAGAGGAGAGATGGAGCTACAATGATGTGTGTGAAGTGTGAGCGGGATGCTGTTCAGTTAGGCTGTAGTGAGCCTCATTTATCACCCACGTTGTTGACATTATGCCTTTTTGCAGATCTTTAAAGTGCACAGGTCAGAAGAGATCTGAGGCTCCTCCAAGAATGCAGCTGATTATAATTTGCAATTTAAACTTTTTTATCTGTGTGTCAGTAATAGAAGAGATAAGCTAAGAGAAGGTCACATGTTGGCAGCTTTCTATAGTTTAAGTTGTTTGTTTGTCACAGTGTTAAGATGTTTCACACCAGGCTATAGTTACAGTGTGGCTTAAAACTGTAGTTCCTCCAGTGTCCACTAGAGGCTGGCTGGGAAAAAAACGAATGTCAGAAAAGTTTCCATAGACCTCCATGTTAAAGTGTTGAACTTTTCAGACCTGGAAGATGCTTTGTGTGTGTGTGTGTGTGTGTGTGTAAATGATGAAATGCTTCAATATTATCTTATTCATTCAACATGTGAAGCAGAAAGTAGTCGTTCAGTCATCCTTTTGCAGCAGAAGTCGCTCCTTTTCAGGCGGCTTGTCATGGGGCAGATGATGTAACCGAGACCCAAACTTAAATGTATGCCTAAACCTGAGCAGATAGAAAGTGAAGGGGGTAAAAAAACAACAGGAAGAGTTCAAGGTGAAACTTCTTGGACTCTCCTCATCAGACCAATGTGTCCGCAGAGGTTCCATCCATCAGTCTAAAGAACAGGGACTCATGTTTGGTGTTTATTGTTGTATCTTTTAGTTCCCTCCTCCTCAGAACAGCTCAGACCTTTGAGGATCTGAGGCGTTCATGTATGATGGTTGTGGTTAGAGAGCGGAGCAGATGAGCCACCTCAGGCACACACAGACAATGATCTCCAGGAAGGAGCTTTGTTTTCACTGAGCGGCGGGGAAGTGTCTTTTTAGTAGAAAGCCGGCACAATGACTCCTCTGTTCCTCCCACAGAATTCCTGTTTCCTACTCCGACTGTTTTAATATTAAAATCAATAGAATCTCCTTTTCTTCTCCTTCATGTCTGCCTCCACCCTGCCTCTGCTCTCCACCCACTATGGAGATAGACACTGTTTGTTCTGTGCCACATATAAACTGTACTAAAAAGCAATGAGTGGAAGATAACAGCGATGTGGTCGCGGCAAAATCAGATTCAGAGGCTCATTTATAACCTTCCCCGTCTTCTCCTCTCTGTTTCATGCATTAAACTATTTCTGACCTCGTTGGAAAGATAATCTGGAGCAGTTTTAGCTCCGACCTTGAAGGCAGGAGGATGACTGTGGTTAGCTAAGAGCCCAGCTTTACTTACCTGCCAGTCCTCCCCCCATCCCCCCCCCCCCCCCCCCCCCCCCCAAACACGCCACCTCCACCACCCGCCTCAAACTGGATGAGGCTGCCTAGATGTCTCTTCTTCACGGTGCGCCTCAGAAGTCAGGCGGCGGCGTGACCTTTAAAAGAGCGCGCTCAGCCTTTTTGTGAAGTTTAGGAGACAAACGCACATTTGGTGTTAGAACAAACGCTACACTGTTTTATCAAAAGTAAATGGACGCCACATGCAGCTTTTAGTGTCCTGCCCGTCTGTTTTTAGTAGTCACGGTAGCCGATGATCGTTTGATTGCCCCTAATTATTCAACCAATCCTTGAAATGTTCCTTTTTTCAGACTTACAGTTCCAAACTTCCTTTCTTTGACTAATTGTTGCAGCTTTAAAGTATATAGTGAGGATTTAGATGATAACTTTGTGTCCAAAGAAATGAAGAAATGTTTGCTTTGGAAGAGCATGTCTGTCCTGACATCGAGGCCACCCAACACCTGACCTCATACAAATGCCTCATGGGCTGGATGGGGAACCAGCGGCACAAAGCTGGATGGGTGTCCACATACTTTTGTATATAATATACTTGGATGAATGATGAATAATTGATTCAGTAAATGGATTAGGGATGGAGATCAAAGGAGGAAACAAGAAGAGGACTGTATTAAAAAAAGCACTGAGCCTACAGACGGGGATGATGGAGGGGCGGGGGCGTGGACAGGAGGATAAAAAAGGAGCTAGAGAGGAGGCTGAATGTGAAAGAGATAGCTGTGATGGTGTAATTGCCCTCCAGAGGACTTCTGATAAGCAGCACTTAAGAGCCTGTGTGGTTAAGTAATCACTGTGATTAACGGCTTCAGCGGTGGAGTGCGGCTCTAACAGTTAGCTTGGCTTCAGGATCGCCACCCACTGCAGAACATCATCACATTATACTGTAACACAACACGGCTGTCAGGTGAAGCCCTGCGCCGTCACTGGGGTTTCTATCAGGCGCATTTTCACTCCATACATATACAAGGCAGAAGTTATATTTGCATTCTAAGTTTTTAAGCCTCACACACCGGGTATTTTTGGTATTTTTTCAGGGTATTTCTGTCATGAAACACACTCTTTAGCCTCTCTACAAATTCTATCTGTCTCTGTTCAGTCAGCATCGACTGAAAGAAATGAAAAAATGAACAATAACAGCATAGACACTGACTTCCAGGCTGCTTCCTTCAGTTCCCTACCATTGTCTGCAGACTGTAACACTGGATTCTATGAGTATAGATGCAGTTTTTTTGACTCACAAATATGCAAACTTTAGTGCAGAAAGGTGCTAATGAGCTTGTGGGGGAAAACATTCCAGCACGTATTTGGTCTTTCTTCTTGATAAATGCTGGCAGCGGGTTTTATTTGTGTTTATGTAGCAATGCGCCCTCTTGTGGTCATGTCAAGTGGTCAAGTGTCAATTAAAACCAAAAATGGTAGCTAAGAAAAGGGGAGTGGTGCCAATATATCTGTTATTACCACCATCTTTATAGTTAATTGTGTTTCCATAGCAACCTTAAGTATTGGCGGCTATATTCTGTTGTTTATATAAAGACAGAGACCATCATTAATACTCACCTGGTGTCTCAAAATCCACAAAAGTCCAACTTATGTCTATAAAGAGGCCTGTCAGCGTGTTAAACATACATTTTTACCCTCTTCATTGAATTCCTGTGTGCTGTGGTGGACACTCAGACACCTGATGGATGGACAAACAGATGTGGCGGTGTGAAACGTCAGCCTGCAGGCCCACAGCTCGCCTAATTGGATAATCGTTCCAGAGACAACAAGTGTCACAATTCTGGTTTCTTAATTAGAGGGATGACTCATAAGCGAGTGAAGGTGGCAGCGGCCTGAGTCACACCCTCCACACACACACAGGGAAGAGTGCAGCGCTGACTGCAGCCTGCTGCATGTTTAATTGGCGCTCTCTGAGCAGAGTGTTGTTTTTGTGCCGTGCGCTGTGGTTTTGTTGTGGGTGACCACTTTTGTTTTCTCAGAGTCAAGAGCTCATTTGCATTCAGCAGCAACGCCTCCTGCAAACCTCTGCTTTGTTGGTCGCCATGGAGATAAGTCCATTATTTGTTTACCTGCATCAGATATACCATTTGACTCTGAACCTCATGCTTTGACTCGCCGCCCTCACGTTGTCCTCACCTTCGGAGACAGATGTTAATCTGGCCGACATTTTCCTGCTCCATCACTTCATTAACTGAATGAAGTGATGAATTTAAAGCAGCCAGTTATTTTCTTGTTGAAGAATTAAGAGCTCCTAATGAGTTAACATAGTAAGTTGTGTCAGGATCACAGAATCTTATATTTAGTCCTAACTTTTGAATGAACCTGTCTGACTCGGACATTAGACAGACTTCAATCAGTCATCCTGCAGTAACCTCAGACTGTGTGTGTGTGTGTGTGTGTGTGTGTGTGCGTGTGTGCGTGTGTGTGTGTGTGTGCGGAGAGAGTTCTCTGAAGAATTTACATCAAGCAGGTGTTGATGATCTTGCATGTTGTGTAGCTGTTTTCATTTCCTAATTTCCTGATAAGTAACCATCATAAACCATGTTTGGAGGTTGCTATGGTTACGAGCCCATTTTTAACCTTTCTTAGACCAACCGTGACACTAAAATAAAAATAATAGTAATCTATGTGTTATGAATCGGTGATTTGATGGTTGAACTGCGCTGTTACTTGAAACTTGTGGTCAAACAAGTGTATGTTGCTTTTTGTCAGAGTGGATCAGCTTTGTTGGTGCATCTCTTAATGTGGGGATAATGGATCCTGGTATCAACAAAGTCTGATTCGCTGGACATATCAGTGTGAGGCGCTGTAATATAATGTGTGTGTGTGTGAAATAGAGAGAGAGAGAAATGAAGGCCTGCGGGCCGAGAGGGAGAATTAAACAAAAGAGGGGAGAAGGAGAAACACACACATAAGTGTGTGTGTGTGTGTGTGTGTGTGTGTGTGTCTGACGCCATGTCTAAATGCACCCAGGGCGTGATGAGGTCACTGCAGTCTGTCTGTAAACACTGTTAGCCCTGTTACACACACACACACACATGTCTCCAGTGTGGAGACAGCAGCACCTGTGGCCGGCACTAAAGCCGCTTCAGATGGTCGATAACGATCTCTGTTTGTCCTCCTCTTTTCTTTCCCATTACACCTCTCTCTCTCTCTCTCTCTGTTTTCCCTTGTTCTTGGTGATATCAGTGACTCTCTCTCCTCGTCTCTTCCTCTCCATCGTGTTGTTCTTCTTTCCCACCTCTTCTTCTCTTTCATCTTCAGTCTCTCCCTCTTTTTTTTGTGCCTGGATAAAATTACCCTCTCTGTCCATTTAGCTCTTCCCCGTCTCCCCTCTCTCTCTCTCTCTCTCTCTCTCTCTCACACACACACATTATCTCTTCATCTCTTTCCACTTCTCTTATCTTTGCTGTTTCCAATCTCACTTACCCACCTCTATTTACTTCAATCAATAGTTTTCTTCTTTGTTGCACTCCTCCTCCATCTTCCCTCTCTCTGTTTTTGCTTGCTCATTGTGCTTAAATAATCCGCCACTTGTTATTGTGTTCACTGCTAATGAGCCTACAGAAATGTACAGTGGTCAATGGCCAAAGTAAGACGATGCCTGTGATAGAATCTGGATAATAAAATCGGTACTTTAAGATGCTTTTAGTCTCTTTGGGTTAGAGTTGGATTTCAAGCATGTTGACGAGCACACTAGTATCAATAAAAGACATCCAACAGTGCAGTAAAGTAGGTACTCTGATTTTGCTATAAATATTTGAAAATCCAGGGACTAATTAGCAATTATGGCTAACACCACCTGGCCAGGCGGCCGTGGGCCCTCTCTGTGGCTTGTTTTTCCCTCTTGCCATGCTTCTGCTTTATGCTGTTGGCTGTGTTTGGTTGGGTAATGGAGCTTGCATCCACTCCACTGTTTGGTTTGGAAAGGGACACGTTTGTTATTCACAGCCACACAGGAAGCTCGGAAACTCTCGCCAGCAACATTCAGAGTGTGACACAGTCCTCTGCCATTAATGGCTCCATAACACAATCAATGAGTTTGAATAGAAATGTGCTTTTGTTTTTTTTGTGTAGTTTGGGCAGGCATCAGGTGTGGGCCGGGTGGAGGAGACCTGCTTTAAGCGACTGTAAATTAAATCTAAAACAGATAATGTAATGATGTCAATATGTAAAAATGTAAGAGGAAGAAAAGAGCTCTTACAGTCTCTCATCTGGTCAGCAGATATCAGCTGTTTTTAATAATACAGTATTGAAGAAAAAAAGAGGAAATGAAGCTGATATCTAATACATCTGACACAGAAATATTACGTTAAATGTGCTTTCTGGGCTACCAGATTATTATGTGGACTGACCGAATGGCAGTAGAGCGTCTCATACTGTTATTATAGACATCCGCAGGCCTTTTTATGTTAGCTGGAAACATCCATCCTTCATCTTTTCTCCTCAGCCTCTTACAGCGGGCATCATGAATTTTAATGTTGTCAATCAGGAGACGTGATGGTGACAGGGTGCTGATGCAGCTGGTGTTGGATTACAGTTTCTGGGATTAACGCTGCACACTCAGTGCGATTGTTTTGACAGGCAGTTAGACCCTTGACGGCAGTGATCAGTAACAGTATACAGTAAATGCGTATTATGTACGTATCAACCACTTTAAGTGCAGATCAAACCGTTTGACCTGAAAAGGTTTTGACCTGCCGCTCCACATGTCATTCAGCACCATTATTCAGAATAGAACTGACCAATCAGATGAGAAGAGACAAAACAGGAAGTGGCAGAGGAAGCAGCTACATCCTGGCAGCAGACCAGTGCTGGCACAAACACAAACACACACACACACACTTTTCTACTTAAGCTAATGTGGGTTTCAGTGACATAATCTTTCATTCTGCTCTGTAATCATCAGAACAAAGTCACAGAGAACTCCGTGTCCTCACTGTCCACTTGGTCCCCACTCTGCAGGTGTGAAATCATGGTCCTCATAAAGATACAAGTATAAAAACACTCTTACACTCTCATCATTTTTTTGTTATTATATCATTTTTAGCCATTTATCTTTTGTAACTTTTGACTTGATAGTTGCACTGAAACATTTGTTACCTCATGTTTTACTGTTTTTATTCACTTCCTTTCTCTTTGATGTGTGTGTGTGTGTGTGTGTGTGAGAGAGAGAGAGAGCGAGAGGTAGTGTGTGTAGGTCTGTGGGGCCATCTTGGTTACTGTAACTCCATCAACGCACATCCCTCACATAGACATAGACACCCATTTACACACCCACGCTCATACATACCCCCTGCTCAACAGAAATTCATACAATCGTGTGTGTGTGTGTGTGTGTGTGTGTGTGAGCCCCTGTGGGATTAGTCTGGCAGTCTGCCCTCAGAAAATGAGTGGAGGTTTTCTGCAGCTTGTCATTAAAACTGCTGACACCTCCAAATCCAGACCTCCACTGGAATATCATTTGTCTGAGGTGCAGCGAGCAGGCGAGGACTCGGTGTCCAAATCACTGCTCGTCACACCGACAGTGTCGGCAGCACACTGCCGTCGCGTTGTGCACAAGTAAAATTGTGGGTGAAGAATAGTTTTTATCCTGCAAAGACAGAGGAGCTCTCAGTTTCTCAGTTTGAAGCAATAAACAGCAATAAGAGGAAATGCCAATCCTGCACACACCAGCAAATCAACAATGAAATGAGACAAAACAACATGTGGTCTGAATTTTGGGGTTGAGGACAGACTGCTTTGGATCATTACAGCTGAAATGACACCATCCTTTCTTGTTCTAACTTACAGAAAGTCGACGTGGTTAAAAAAAAAATGTGTGTGACAAAATCTTCCCCAAGAAGCTGCTTTTCAGTCTATAACTGAGCTAAAGAGCCACAAAGATGGTACATCAGGTCCCATGTAAAGGCTGCAGCAGTAGCTAACATGTTAATAATCCACACACACACACACTCAGAGCGCCTCGTTCATTTCTCTCCAGACGTACAGTAACAAGCTCTGCTGATCTCATCTGAGCCAAATTCGGCCAATAAAGCTCAACGCGGGAAACATCGTAGGAAAATGTGGCACTTTTATTGAAGTCATTAATTTTCCCTGCAGGGCGTCGGGCTGCGTTCGCGAGCGCTCTGAAACATGGACTGCTGCACAGCCACCCAAGCATAAAATGAACAGCCAGGATTAACTACCTGCAGCATTTCAACTTTCCGTCTGTCTCTCTGCTTCAGGCCTGGACGCCTTTTCCCTTGTTCAGTCTTTTCGGTTTTTTTTTCGACACATGTCTTTTCACTTTCTTTCCTCCTTCATGGTGTAGCAGTATGTTGAAGATGTAGATACATCGTTTGACTTTCTTTCTGGAATCAAGAGCCTGTTGAAAACAGCCTTATACTGAACACAACAGCATCAAATTGTCTCTATGTCATGTCATTATTGGAGCACAATGGCACATTAATGAACATGACAAAAGCCTGGAACACTGCTGTAAGAGTGAACTGTCTGATTAGACGCTTTAACACAAAAATATGATCCAGATTCCAAACAGCTGTGGAGTTACATTATTTAAACGTTTTGATTATATTACCACAGGGGTGGATTATAGAAATTTTAAGGCCTCAAGTGGCCATTTGAGGTAGTGCAGTTTTAGCCGTTAGACATTGTGAGCGTGGTTATCAACACAGATTATCATTTGGCCGATAACCTTTCCCCCCCCCACACTCCAAATACATCAGCTACATGCCAAGAAAAGTAAGAACAGTTCCCTTTTGCAGTCGCCATTTTTTGGTTATCATGGTGACAGGTCCCGCTTCCATAAACACACATGAGATGTGCCCCTATTATTTTTAGGGGCAGGAATATGGGCCTCATGGTCTGATTTCCTGGCGAGGACAGGCTGGCCAGTCCATATCGGGGTCTCTCAGAATACAGGTGACCTACATTTACCACCGTACCTGAATGCGTCTCATGGAGACACAAATGGAGCACTCTAAAGTGCTGCTCAAGATAAGCTGTCTGTGTCGTTGAAATTAAATGCTGCTGTGGTCAAGTTGAGATAGAGTGTGTGTGTGTGTGTGTGTGTGTGTGTGTGTGTGTGTGAGTAGCAGCAGGTAGAGACATTTGATTCCCTCTGTGGGGTAAACAAATCAAATCGATACCTCAGCCAATTTTGCGTTTGTGATCCAGCATCATTTGCATGACATTCACTCTCTGGTGTGAACCAAATATCTTCTCGTTATGTTGGTGCTTCAAGCATTAAATCTTTATTTCCACTATGAACAAAACACTGTGATCAATGAGGCTGTTCTGTTCTCTACCTCTGGTTCCTTTATAGCTCAGAAAGCAATGAGAGGAAATAGATTCAGAATTATTGGCTAATTCATTAATAGACTATACAAAGGATCAAAGCTGCTGTTACTGTGTCCAGTTCGCCCTCTTTGTTTCATTTCATGGCTTTGTGTGTGACTGTAAACAGGCTGCTGGGTCTAAATGGAGCTTTATGATTGAGTGTGGGCTTCCTGGAGCCTGTTATAGAAACAGGAAGTGTCACACATGAAAGTGGGGCTAACCTCCGTATCTGAGCCTTGCAGGGCGATGACTGAGGCTGGCACTGCACCTTACATTCCTCACATGCTTCTGAGTGATTCATGTGACAGAGCAGGGACGGAGAGTTTTTATGATGTGAACTCAGCAGGGTATAAATCTGCACCGAGGTCCTGTCAAGTGACCGGTTCATGTTTTCAGCGTTTAAGAGGAAATGAAACACTGAATGTAGTTAGAATAACTGAAAGATGAATTATGCATCTAAGAAGTGACAACACCATGTAAGAGACGGAGCCTGGAAGTGGACATCGTCCCCTGATTGCTGACTTTTCCTTCCTCCTCAGGTTCAAACCTGTAAAATTGTGTTCGCCTTAAAGGTCAGCAGCATCTGACTGATGTCAAAGCTAAGCAGGGACTTCTGGTTCTGTCTGCTCCCAAGAGTGCAGTTTTCTTCTCTTGAATTGAATCCTTATTTTCCTGGAATTGGGCGTATATGTTGATATACCATCTTACCACCATGATAACAAAATTCATGCTGGAACACTTCTGGTTTCACACAATAGATGTAGTTCCAGGTTTAGAATTTTTTTTTTTTTAAATATTAGTTGTGTCACACCATTAGCAGCAGTAGAGTATATACTGTATATCTGAGGACTCCTTTAGGAAGCAGGTGGTGATAATATAGGTAGCTTCATTCATTCTGTTCATAGAGGACTAAACTGCAGCCAGTTTTGGATCTCGAGCAGGAACAGGGAGCGTACAGTTTCTCCTAAATAACAAAACCTTATGAAAAAAACCCACATTTACAGATACTGTTAAAGGTAGGGTAGGAGATTTCATTCTGATGCACTTTTTGTTAAATTAGTTCTCTTTACAGTTCGATAGCAGCCGATTAGTTCGGCAGTTTCGCTTTAAAACGAAGAATATGAATCATCTGTGGACGCTATAAAACACTAAAAACATCAGCCAATCCTCCGGGTGGACCCTGCGCGGAGTATTGGCTGGTTGTCACTCTCTTCCTGCTCTGTGTGCACCAGAGAGGTACGTGCATGATGGCCGAAGTCACAGACAGCTCATCTTCAGGTAATGCACGTCCATGTGATTGGGAGGCGTGGCTTCGGGGTGAGCTCCGAGAGAAAGGGGCGTGTGTTTACTTTCCAAATCTGGCTGACTCTCACTGAGTTTTCAAAACCTCCTACCCTACCTTTAAGAGAACATATGGATATTTGCCTGACATAAGTTACATTTATGTGAATCGTCATGAGAGTGAAACAGCTGCAAAAGTCTGACACTGTCTTGTTTTCACCTGGTGTCAAGTTTCATTTTTGTTGCTACTACGGGTTTTGGTTAGACATTGAAAACACATAACATTGGTTTATTGTTTTATTGGTTTATTATATTGACCTCCTACACTCTCCTGGGCAGGCTGCATGTAAACAGCTCATGGCTGACACCTTGATCATTTGATCACATGTTCCCATGTCTGTCCAGATCCTTATTATGAATCCTGTCAGTGGTCTCACTGTGGTGACGGGGACCGGCCTGCCAGGATCGGGACCATCTTCCACGCTGTTCCACCACATTTGGATGACTCGGCCTATCCTCAGCATGCAGGCGACTTTTCCTTTCATACGTTCTCTGTGTCGCACAAACACACAGGTGGGCCGGCCTCGTTGTGGCAGCGTGGGTACTCGGGCTTCAGCTTCGTGACTGAGCTCAGCAGCAGCTGATGACAGGCTGGGAGCTGTTATCATGCAGCGGCTCTCTGCTGCTCTCAGCAGCACCGTCATCATGTCTGACACGTTTTGTGGCGACAGATGCCGTGTTCAGGCTGCAACACATCCTGTCCTGATGATTGTTTTCACTGATACTGCAGTTGTGTTTGCTTATATGTACACATTAAGGTCCTCACAAGTGACCTGGCTAGCTGGCTACTGTCAGTGAGAGTGATCGTGCACAGGGTGGTCATTCCTCCTCCACACGGAGCTGTTAGATGTTGCTCTTCTTAGATTTCCCGTTCCTCCCTTTAGGTGGAAATGTTTGTGTGGCTCTACACACAGGCCAACAGCTCTGTGTGTGTTTATTCAAATGTGATGCATCACTTCCTGTGTTCACGAGGTTTTCTCACAGAAATGTGACAATTGTCAAGAGTTTTATTTCATCCACATCCCTCCAGAAAACTCTGGAATTTTATCATCTAAATAGTGTAAGTGAGTTACAGTGAGTTGAAATTTCTGAGCTTCATATGAACACAGATGTCGGAATTTGGACATTAAACATCCTTAGCAGACATGCTAGCATGTTAGCAGACATGCTAAGGATGTATAACGAGAAAATGAGAAAAGTTTTGCAGCTCAGTGTGAAGATCGCTCCTGTTTCCATCATGTGTCTCGTCCCTTTGGCCAAACTGCTGCTTGTATACGTAACAACATCAGCATCAGAACTGTCTCCTCATGTCTGCTCCGACCAAGTCTGTGCTGGCCTTCTCTGACCTCCTCGGCTGTAGGCCATACCCACCCCAAAACCCCATCCTGCTCTTGGTACAGGCCACGTTGATCTGCCATCACGAACCACCACCATAAAGGCCTCCTAACGTTACACCACTAAGCTCCACTGGCTGCTATCTGCCCACAGAGCAGCTTCTCTTCTAACACATCTAGAATAAACGCTTCCTTTTTTTGACTTCCTTCTATCTCGCTCTCCTTTTACCACAGTTTGCACCGCGCCCTCATCCTCTGACAGCCTTGTGGTGTTTGTAAAGAGCTATTTATTTATAATTACCTTTGCAAAGTAGGTTTAATGTTAATGCTGATTTTATGAGTCACTTTAAAAGCTTTGGCTAAATGAACAAATGTAAATGTAAGGCACTGATTACTTTGCTTCTTAAAATATTCTGTCTTTATTTCCATCACCGCAGGGCTCTGTTTGGGCTCTTATTATTAAAATATGACAGTAAACCAGTGCAGATGAATGCTGTTGTTGAGTCTCATCGTGTGTGAGTGTGATGGTGAGTCTCTCGCATTACAATGAATGATGAGATGATTCTGATCAGTGTTAATTTTGGCAGCAATTTTTTAGTCGAGTAAAATTCTATGACATATTTGTCATAAAATTATTAAGGTTTGATTGTGCAATAAAAACAGGCACAGCTTTAGCTTTTATTTGAAACAGACATCTCTTTATTCTGCACGGTTTGCAAACCGTCTTGTTTGTCTTGACAAACCTGTCCGTGTGTCTGTGCTTCTCCCGTTTTTGTTACCATTCATGAGTACGCCTACTTCCAGCATAGCGGGGTTATGACAAATGTGTGCGTAACGTCCTTACGACGCAGAGAGATCGATTCTGATTGGCTCTCTGCCGCTGTTTTCTGATTCGTCCCTCCCATCCACAAACAAAATTTCCTCTGATTGGATCTCATCTCCACCAATAATTTCATCTTGTTTTTATTCGTTGACGAAAGTGTCGATACATTTCGTCGTCGTTTTTGGCATTGTGCGTTTTCGTCATTTTTATCAGCAAAAAAGGTCGTTAATGAAAACTATGACGAAAATGATTCGTCAACAAAATTAACACTGATTCTGATATTCATACCAAAGCGCAGCAGATGACCTGTAGATGTCACACACACACACACACTGTGCCCTTGTCCCGTTCCAGCCACCTTGTTGTGACCAGTCCAGGTCGATGTGACGCACAGCGTGCATTCATTTCCTGCTGAGCTTTACAGATCGGGCATATGTGAGACTGGTTGCTTCGCTGACTCACGCCATTGAAGTCAAATACCATAGTAGAGCACTTCACTCCAAAGATATAACAAAAAGTGATTACCCTGCTGGAGACTGAGCCTTTCTAATAATACAGTCTGGTTTGGTGGGTCCAGATATACCCAATTATCTGCACTGTAATCTCATCTGAAGTCACTGTCTGTTGTGACTCACCTGTAAGAGGATTATAGGCCATTGATGGATCGTTGTAATAACTGTGACCCTGGGCGGCAGCCACACTGCCGGTGACAACTGTCTGTCAGCACTTCATGTAAGCAGGATTTAAGTCAGATGATGGATGGATCAGCAAGACTGCAGCATAAATAACACCGAAAACACCAAAACTGAAACTCACCATGGGTGTCAGCCACGATGTAACATGACACGTTTGTCCTGTTTTATATTCAAAAAAAGAAGAACCCACTTCCCATCTGCAACACAGCTAGCAGTGAAGTGAATGAAGCCACATCACGTGGTGCTAGCCCCACAAAAACAGATTAAAATGGTGAGAATCTCTACAGCTAAAGGTCACATTGCTGTATTCCTGGCTGTACATGAAGATTTTCATGGATGCTTTTATTGAAGTCAGCAGTGACAAGAAGAGGACAATGAGAGAGAGGGAGAGAGAGAGAGAGAGAGTAAGAAGGGGCGACTTATACCGACTCTCACTGTTAATTCTTTACCTCTGATGCGTAACGTTTGCTCTTTTTATCCAGATAATGATGGATAAATAATCTTAGAGCCTGAGCTGCTGAAGCAGCAGCTGCAGAGAGGAAGAAGAGAGACAGGAGGAAGAGTGGTTCTGCTTGCAGCAGGCACTATGAGGTTAATTTGGAGATGCATTTGCAAAGAGGAAAGGAATTTTATCCTCTGCCCAAGCATGAAAAATTACAAAAAAAATTATACTCATGAATAATTTGTGATTATTCACGAGTGAACTGTGCTTCCATTAACAGCCTTACTTTAACACTGAAGCATCCAGGCAGAGGACACTCTGAAACACATGAGGTTATGGATGCTCTCTACTTTCAAACTTTTGCTTCAACTTTGTGGTTTCGTTACAACTATGGGCTGTAAATGGGAGGACGGCCTCTTTCATTGGGAAGGATTTGTGATGGATGAGCGTGCAGCCCATCAGCGTCCCTGCTGATGTCTGTCTAACGTGAGCGCTGATGTTCCAGCTGCTGGACGCCTTCCACCTTCCACACAGCAGTTTTATGTTTATGCTAGCACTGTAGCTATCACAGGTAGTATCTGTTTATCAGGCCCGAGGCGGGCTGCCTGTGAGCACAGACAAGCAGAACCCACACAAACTCACGTCTGATGTGTTTAGGGAACGATGATGCGTGAAATCTTGTTTAGACAGAGTGTTTGAGTGAAACAGGCTCCTTTTAATTTATTCATCTCCATCACTTTGCACACAGGAGACACAGGTCACAGCATGTTGGAGCTGGAAGGGAGGAAGAAGGGAGTTATAGAGTGTGGTTAAACATCTATTTTTATATGTTATATGTGCTTTATAAGTTTGTTTTTGCAACTCTATGGTTAATTTAAATTGACGAATTTCCCTTTTGTCACGTGGCAGGACGCCTCCCAGACTCACCTGCAGCCAGTCTGCAGTAACATTAGTGGAACATGACCAGATGGCATGTCCTCCAATTTATTTTATATTTGCAATTTTAATGAGGCGACAAAAGAAAGTTACAGTTCCACATAAGAGCTCAACTGTATCCGCTTATTGGTGCGTAAAGTTTTTTTTTCATCAGTTAATGGTGCTCGTGGGAAATACAGTAGAAACTGTCATGGCTGTGCAGAGTCTCAGAAACCCCATAGGAAGACAATGAAACACCGGATCAGCCATCTGGACGCTCCTGAGCGTGAACAGTTCAGAAACACAAACTAACTTAGTGTCTGTTTTTATCAGTGTTTGATCATGTCTTTTGGCCTAGTCATGTGTTTTTGTTTTGGGTTTTTTTTTCACTGTGATCATGTGACTGACTTCACAACAATGAACAAGAGGAGAAGATGGGTCAGATAATCAGACAGATTGTGAATTAACAGCTTCAGGCCCAGACACAGCAAATCAGCATCAAAGAAGGCTGACTGTGGCCTCACGTTGCCTGGGAAGCAGCCATACACAGACTGTATGGACACAGGTGGCAGTAGTCTGTATCCATCACCCTCACTGTGGATCAGTTGTGTTCTTTGGTTTCTTTATTCTAGGCGGCCATGTTTTTGTGAAAATACACACTTGCTTGTTTCTCTTTTTGTGCTCTGCTTCGCCGAGCTGAACTGCCAAAAGGGCTGAGCTCTGCCTCAGATGGGCTGTGCCCTCGATTCAACACGCGCGGTTGGTTTAAAAAAAGTGTCAGAGTGGTGTCGGTGGTGCAATACACACCACAGAAACTGGGGCCATGCTCATTGTTAGCCCGGTGTGTCACATTGATTATGATTAAAAGCTCTTTATTGCTAATAAAAATCATGTAAGTTCCATGCCAGGGGATTGTTTGCTGTTCTCATGCTCGTGTTTCTCTCTTGAACTTTCTTCTGCTGAGGTTTCTGAATGGTGCAGGGTGTGGTGAAACTCGACACAGATGCAGCACAGATCTATCTAAACTCACATTACCTTGTTGTTTACTGACTATCACCTTCTCCATCACTGCTCTGCCATCGCTCCACACAAACTCATCAATCTTCCTTATCCCATGTTTCATCTGACTGCTCCTCTTCTCCTCCTTTCTGCCTCTCTCTCTCGCTCCTCTTTCTCCATCTTTTATTTTGTTTGCACTCTCTCTCCTCCATCTGTCTTGTTCCTCTTTCAGCCCATATACTCCTCTATTTACACCCCACATCTTTCTCTTCTTCTCTGATTAATGCAAACCAAAACAATTCTCTCTTTGCACTGACTTCCTGTTTGTCTTTCTCTTTCTTTTAAGACTAAATTTAGCTTTTTCAAATCACTTTTATGCATTACACTGGTGGCTTGTAGGTTGTACAGATTGTTTCCCGCAGCTAGATACAGAGACATCAGTGCCAGTTAATTCCCTCATTAGTTAGAATGTGGAAGGAAGTGAGTGGCTGATTGTCCTGTGGGGACCTTGATTCCTTTCTCATCCCCAGACACAAAGAGCTCCACATGGAGAAGGTGACTTCAATTGAACAAACCTGAAACACAAACCTTACAAACAGCCCTTTAGAGACAAAATGTCCTGATTCCAAATGTCCTCTGAAGACCTAAGAGCACTGCAAACACACAGGGTAAATACTCAGTTCAGCCTGACCCAGTCACTGTGTCTGCAGCCACTGAGCCGCTCCTCTTTTCTCCCCTCCCCTCCTATTCTTTCCTTCCCCTTCTTCTCCTCTCAGCCTCCGAACTGTGTTTATTGTTGTGTGATTCGTCAGGATGATGCTGGGGCTTTTCCCACCACACTTATGGGAGCTGACACCGAACTGTCCTCCCTCCTGTTTACAACTCATTATGACAGTCAGGCCCCTCTGGGACGCCAGTCTCAGTCTCAGAGCTGTGAGGACTGGAGGAGCAGCCCGAGTGTCGTCTCCGATGCTGCTGGCCCCTTCTGAGAGTTGTATTTTAAATGGTCTGTTAATTTGAGATGGGCACCGAAGTGATCACCTCCTCTCTAAACATCCTGAAGGATTCATGTCAGGGTAGTATAAAAGTCCTCTTATCTAATCTCATCTCTTATCTGTGCTGCTGTATAGATACTGAGTCCGCTGTAAAGCTGTTTTCTTTTCTATAAAAGTTGCCAGTAAAAAGTGAAAAGCTTGTATCAACACTAAAGACAAAGCTGGAGCTGGTGGTGCTGGTTAGAAAACCTGGATTTTTTTTACGATGGCAGATAATGTTTATCGTTTCCATAAACGTCAGCTGCTGTGCTGCGTTCTGTTGGTTTTTTTGCTGCGTATTTCTCATTACAAACATGGCTGGTGCCATCAGGGAGGTCCGCCGAACCAATAACTGTGTGGAAATATACTGCGTGTCAGCTGGGTATACTGAGCATGGCTCCCTGATGGAGAGTTTTTATGACGATTCACAGAAAACAGCTTGACTGCAAGGTGATAGACACTCTGAAAGAGCAAATATCCACTTTACTTAGCAGTACACATGGACAGGGGCCACAGTGAGGTCCATGGTTATTTAATAAGCAGTTAAACAAGAGAAAGCAACATTACCACTGGGTTCATGAACCACAGCCTCATGGCTAAATGCCTGTAAACAGTCAATCGTGAGTGTTGGAGATCCAAGAAAGTCTCAGGTGTCTAACAGTCTATCCTCATTAGAAAAGGGCAAACAGACACCTGATTAAAGGTGCCTGTACCGCCAACATCTACAACGTGTATAGTGACACAGGGGTAGAGAAGATTGAAGCAAGGCATCTGGACTTGTAGAGTTTTCAAATAGTGACACAGGCATTTATGCGTCAGGCAGTATGTTCCTGTCTCCATGTTAGCCATCCAAAATGGCTTTTTGGTATCTAAGGAGTGCCTTTCTTCAAATTTGACTTAAAGGTAGGGTGGGAGATTTCATTCTGATGCACTTTTTGTTAAATTAGTGTAACTTCTCTTTACAATCCGATAGCAACCAATTAGTTCGTCAGTTTCGCTTTAAAACGAACAATATGAATCATCTGTGGAAGCTATAAAACACTAAAAACATCAGCCAATCCTCTGGGGTGGACCCTGTGCGGAGTATTGGCTGGTTGTCAGTCTCTTCCTGCTCTGTGCACACCAGAGAGGTAAGTGCATGATGGCCGAAGTCACAGACTGGTTGGGAGGCGTGGCTTCAGGGTGAACTTGAGAGAAAAGGGGCGTGTGTTTACTTTAAAAATCTGGCTGACTCACTGAGTTTTCAAAATCTCCTACCCTAGCTTTAAATGTTGAACTTGTATATATCTTAGGAATCTGGAAGGACAGGGACTTCACATGGCTCAGGTGGCAGAGCGATGGTCCACTGACTGTAAAGTTGGTGGTTTAAACTCCTTGGGCAAAACCTCTTAAACCTCTTGTAGACCTCTTAAAATGATCAGGGATCCGTTGGATTGCTAGATGGCTGATTGATACATACAGGTTCATAACTCATCGTTAATGGCATCTGTACTTGTGGTTGGGGTTAACCATAAAACTACATGGTTAGGTTTACCTAAAGATTTTTTTAAAGGTACCTCAGCAAGGTTCCAGAAACATTGGCACCGTATTTCCTGGTTCCTGGTGATAATCGGCCTGCCTGTCTTTGCATGAGCTGACCTGCTTCATAAGACACACTGGCTAAGAGGGTAGTTTTTAACAGGGTGGTGTATGACAAGCTGCAGTCGACTGTAAGCTGAAACTCACCATCACTCATTTCTTATTCAATTGTGATTATTTATAGCAGCAGATACAATTCAGAACAACTCCAGTTACTGGTGACAGACACTGCTCAAATTTCAGTGGTCAGGCTAAAACAATTGGTATGGCATCCTGTTGCATTAGACATGGTAGGGACTAACTGCTGGACTATGAGAACTGCCTGTTCAGCCAGCACAATAGCAGCACCCACACCCCCCCGTCTCTGTTTACACTGGAGCTGTTCAGCCACAGAAGGCATGCTTACAGGCCCGATGCAAAATCAATCAAGTCTCTAAATCCATCATTAGAATTTAGGCTAAGTTTTAAAGTGTTGCTTTTATATTCTGCTTTTCTAATATTTGTAATACAATCTATATGTGTACCTTACCCTGTAAACCATCTGTGCTTGTCGGTGAGAGCTGTGGAGGCAGCTGCATCCTTCTGTCAGTGTCTGGCTGCTTAACAGCCACCTCCACACTTCTCAGCCGTTTCCCTGCCAATTTATCTGTGAGCCACGAGGAGCAGAACATCACAGCATCTCCTCCAGAGCTGATTTACTGTCACCTTGCTCATGTCGGCTTTCTGCTCCACTACGTTACATAACTGTCAGATCCACAGAAATGGACGCTTTTATTTTAGAAAGAAGATAAATAAACAACAACAGGCACAGACTGAGGATAAACCCTTTGCCTTCAGCACACGGAGCTTTAGAAATGTCTTACTGGGCACTGTAGATGTTTCTGGGAAGGGTGGAAACATAATGCTCTCATCCTTTGTTTCCAAAACTCCATTCAGTCCCCCAAAGACCTTCAAAGTCCTCCTCAAATATTCCCTATAGACTCTGCTCTTTTAACATTTATAAAAAAAGTTTTATGACGAAAATAACCGTCAGTCATGTCACTGTTCTGCTCTCATAGGAAAGCTAAATATAGGTAAACAGTTTGGATAGATTCCAATGGGGAAGGTGTCAGGCATACACAACATGGCACCCAATTATCTAAGAAGTTCTTCTCCATCCATCCATCATCCATTAACCCGCCTCGTCCTGCAGTGCAGGGTCACAGGTAGCTGGAGGGGCAACATACAGACAGACAAACATTCACACTCACAAGCACACCTATAGGCAATTTAGTGTGACCTAATTGACCTAACAAACACGTCATTAGAATGTGGGAGGAACCGGAGGAAACCCATGGAGGCACAGGGAGAACGTGCAAACTCCACACAGAGAGGCCACCGTGCAGCTTTATGGCTGCTTATAGAGGATGTACAACATCCCAGCAGTGGTGGGAATGCTGCATTGTCTCAGTCTCTAGTGTACTATGCATGCTTTAATCATGCAAATCATTCGATTCGGAAAGTTAAAAAAACAAGAAATTAATATGACTTTTAGACATGAAAATCTATATTGTTTTCATTTAAAACATCTGTTTGTGGAACGTGTTGCATAACCAGCTGGTCAAAAGGACTTCAGTCACATGTGTTAAATCCATTGTGTTGCTATGGAAGTATTTTGCAAAACAGGACCATATAGACGGTTTGACGTCATCTAGTGTGATTGAAATCCCTGGAGCTGTCCCAGGCCAGTACAGGCTGCCTGTACAGCAGAGCTGCTGACAGAACGCAGGATACATCAGACACCTGTTTCTGACTTTCATGGCTGAGCTCTCAGTGCACCGCAGTAAAACAAGGTGATAATGAACTCGCTGAACCTCGGCACACTTGGGAAGATATGATCAAAATCATTATAAATATCGGGGAAGTTGAGGTCGGGAACACAAGGAAGTGGGTGGTGGACCGATAACAACAGGGATCCATGATGACCCGGCTGACATCAGCTGCTGTCTAATGACCGCTTTGGCTCCAGCTCAAGTTCTTATTGTTTATCAGAGCTCGACTTTGAAAAGGGCAACATTTTAAAGGAACTTTTTTTTGTCACAAATATCAATAGCAATCAATCATTCATTAGGCCGTGAAGCTGTCCAGGATCATTACCTACCACATATCCAGATGTGATGCCTTGTAATGAGTGTAACATTCTTTTAAACTCTCATGTGTCCTCGGCATCTATTGTAAGTGTCCGAACAATCTGAGCAGGCCTCACAGACAGGAAGCCGGCTGTAATACCAAAACTGTGACCATATATAGTCAATAGAAATTTAAAGATGGCTTCTTGGTGTCCTGAAGATGAGTTTATAGAAGCAGTGTGGAGGCTCTGTCAGTCACTATCTCAGCATAACTCCCAGTTTATGATGCCTCAGGAGACCAGTGGTGCCACCCACCTGTCACTCAAAGTAGTCCCACCTTTAATTAAGACATTACTTTAAGCTTTAATCAAATAAAACATGTTTATTCCTGCAACAACTTTTGACATTATGGAAGTCTATGGAGCTAGCCTCAAGTGGCCATTTGAGGAACTGCAGTTTTTGTACCTGGTTGTCTAGAGGTCACAGACTTCAGATCACTGGACTGTGTGTGTGTGTGTGTCCGGGACCTGACCGTCTTGTTTTGTGAAGTGCAGGAGGTGTGTTGACATGTTTGATAGCATTACTCTCTTCCTGCTTCCACTGTTTGACTGTCAACAGGAAGGTTTGGCTAACAGCCATGCAGTTACTGCCAAAACACAGATCTGCACACACACACACACACACACATGAACACAGGTGTGTTCATATACACTTTGAAATCCCATCATTTTTGCACAGCCTTCCTGTACTCTTAATTATTAAACAACTTGTATTAAAAAATAGATCCTACTTGTGTAGAGAAATGTTGACCAAGAAACACAATAATTCAAATAACAAACAAAACCACAGCACAGGCAGATATTAGGAAGAGAAAACAGTGTTTGTGTTGTTCACATCCATCATACTTGTGTCCACAGCATCAGCTTTGACCTACATTTCTCTTGTTAAGACACTCCTACTTCACACAAAGTGACTGTTTGTTATTGATGTTTTCAGGGAAATCTTTAGCTGGATGATAATGGAGGCCGAAAATTGATAACCGAGTTGCACAAATGCTCAATGAGAGGTTGAAACTACTAAAAGTTCATGAAAGACACACTGTGGAGTCTTGTGTATATTATCTCACATTAGATCTCACACTGGCTAAAACTCCTGAATGCCCATTGTGCAGCAGGTTTTTAACATTCTGAATCCATCAGCTGTTAGACTCTGTTACACCCTCACACCACAGGCAGAGACAAAACACTCTGCTCTTATTTAATAGTAACAAACCATACATCGGGGTTGCAAAGTGCGTATGAGTATTTTATAAGAATATACTGACTCTGTGAACCCTGTCTCCTCAGACATGTGATGTGAAACACTGATCTACACTGTGGTTAGTAATTATATCTCTCTATGGTTATCATGTGGTGATAACAAACACCTTATCAAACCACACATTCAGTGACTTTGAGTGACGTCAGCTTTGACTTGGAGTATCTCTGACTGGTTTGCACATCATATCTGATAGTATCCTGTTTGTTGTTCCCTGTCACCGGTTGAACTGTGAGTGTTTGATTGTGTGGACAAAGAACAGGACGCAGCAAAATGTGAACAATAGAAAGGACAGTAGCAGGGAAATGAAAGGGAGAACAGAACAAATGTCCGGGACAAGGTGAGGCCTTTCAGCTGTGTGTGTGTGTGTGTGTGTGACTTACTTATGTTATGTGGACTTGTTTGTTTCTACAGTCACACTGTGATTGATCCATGACATAGGGACAAATACTGCATTTAATGTTATAGAGCTTGGTCTACTCAAAGCTATGCTAAAGATCAGCATGTAGTGAGGGGGCTTAAGATGAAGGGAAGTTAGTGTAAGTGATGGAAACGTGTGTGTGTGTGTGTGTGTGTGTGTGTGTGTGTGCGTGTGTGTGTGTGTGTGTGTGTGTCAGTACCAGCATGCCTTGACCCAAACCTCTGGCAGCAGATCAGACACTTTTGGGTTGCACACAACAGCACAAGTTGACAGACGCCTTCATTGTACAGACACACACACGCACACACACTGACACACACACACACACACACTAATTCCTAATTACTAATAAGCCTGTTGAGCCTCTTTCCAGCTGTGAACTGTGGCCTCAAACCTTCAGTCTCTGCAGAATTGTTGGCTACAACATGAAATATGAACCTGTTGTTCATCATGTTTTTAAAACACACATGGCTACACTTATTGAAATGTACATTTTTAAAACTTTCTCTTCAACTTCATGCAGACTTTACACACAGTTGTCTGAGTAAATTAACACACATGGAGGCATGGCTTCATCCTGCTCTTAAAGTGAGAATAAGAAGAGAACAAAGCTGTGTGAGTCTGTCACTGCACGCTGCAGGTGTGTGTGATAGTCTGCTGTAAATGTAATTGAGTGTCAGAAACAGGGTGTTTGATTGCCTGTGACAGTGTTACACACCCGACAAAGACCCGCAGAGAGTTGTGTTGTTGTTCCCATTGCATGCGAACACGGAGTGATAAATATCTCTAATTGACAGAACAAACCACATTTCTGGCAAAGGAGTAGACAAAGATAACACAAGAGATGTTTGCTACACACTCAGAAACAAACCCCCGTCACCATGGGTTAGTCACTCCACCTTTGCAAATCAGGACTGACAGCGTGCCCTTGAGCCAGACACAAAACCCGGCATCCTACACTGTAGCTGCTGCACACAGCTTAAAACTGCCCTGACTGAATTTTACATGTATTTAATGAGAAGCCCTCCACACACACACACAGGGTAGGACCTACACAGTGATAAGGATGGCTGGCAGTGGTTTTGTCTCTGGCATGTGCTCCTGCTGTTTTATCTAATGAGGAAGTGAAGCCTCTCTCTGTGGTGCTCAGTGGTGACAGATGTGATCGCAGCACTTTGATTGTCGAGCACTGAGCCTGCAGAGTGAAGGAGACCTTTCTAGAAACACTGGGATTACCGTCTGTAGTGTCTTTTTTTCCTCTCTTAAACTTGTTTTTGTAAAACTCATGCCTGTGAAGTTTCATAAAGTTTAATAAACCAACAGCCTTTTTTAGTTGCGCTGCATTCAGGAGTCAGCTGAGACACCGCTGGCCTGTTTTGATGTATTGAGATTAGATCTGAGAAGTTGTGACCCACTCGTAGCTTGTGTGTTTCCCCCAACAAAGATTTTTCGACAAGGTTAAAATGTTCTGATTTACTGTAACACTCCCACTCATGCTGCTTTGCATCATGTTTTTCTGCAGCTGACGACACAGTCCAGAGTCACGGTGCCACATGTCATGACTAACGGTTAAAGCAGCGCACGTGTTGACAGGCAGCTCTGTGTTGACGTCCCGGACTGTAACCAGGAAGTGATGCTTTACTGCTTCACAGTTATCCAGTAGTACAAGTACAAGTAGAAGGTGTTTGATTGTGAACTGTGACATCACAGGACATTGTTTTTTCCCCAAAGGCCTAAATAACATCGAGTGACTAATGTGCTGATGACTTTAATGGCCTCACTACACTGTGCGATTTTTAGCGATCTTATAAGAGCATTGCATGACACACTATGCGACGTGGATCTAATAAACTCTGGTACGACGTCAAGTTTGATGCGTGCAGATCACTGAATCGCAGGCGATCACAAGTTACGACGTACGTCAACATGCGAGGAGGAGGAAGACGTGGATGTGGGGTGACAGGTTGTAGCAGCTGTCACACTGTGAGTCAGTCATCCTAAATTTCTGACACCGCTAGAATTTTAACTCAGCTTATCTTTGGTCGCAAGACGTTGACAACGGCCGTCGTGGAACCTGCCTCACAGTGGGACGTAAGACCACCGATTTAGAGCCACGACCAAAGATATCTCCACGATTCTCCTACGATGCTCGTCTTTTGTCTGCGACAGCCCAAAGTCGCACAGTGTAAACTGGGTTTAGGTAAAGATTGGGGCTTTTCTAACATTAATAGATATGTGCACAGAAGGAATTTGTCAGAGCCTCATACCACGCTTGTGATGATGAAGTGTCTGAGAAACACGTGCTTCATGTTTCATGTAAAACTTAACACTTGGCTTATTTCTGTGTTTTTTGGCCCTTCGCTGCCTCCTTACCGTTCCCTGTTCCCTGTGCTCTGAGTTTGTTTTCCCATCAGCGTTTTAAATGGGCTGTACCTTTGTTTGGGCCCTATGGTGTTGTTCTTCCTAAAGCTCTCCTTTTTGTTAGTTACTTTCCTTCATTTGGGTCCTGTTTTTTTTAACACTCACAGCCCTTCATGTTCCTCTGAGGATTTTTGTTATTTATTTCCATCATAAGTAGTGGTCGGAACTTAAAGGCGCTTGTAACGCCCAGTGTTTGTGTAACTAGCACTCTGACTCTGGAGAGCCTGGAGCAAACCATCCATGCTTTGTTGGTCCTCACACTGTAATAAAACCTATAATGTAAGGCAATCATCTCATTTTAAGATTCATATACAATCAATCAATCAATCAAATTAAAATAGGATTACATTTTCACGGTGAACTCTTGCCTGGCCTGTTCATTGTATTGCTGACATCCAGATATGTCTTTCCAGGTTCAAACACTTTAAATCTGTTTGTCTGGGACGAAGCTGAAATGTACATAAACTGTGAGGGGAAGCTATTCACACTGCTTTAAATATATTTAGGTAAAGTAACTGGAAGCACATGTGGACCGTTCTATGAAAACATCAGGCTGATCCAACATGTATAAACAGAGTCTGAGCTCGGGCTGGATGATGAGAAATCGAGACAGAAACCGAACCGCCACCCTTCTCGCTCTCTTTCTTGTTCACTGCTGTACCACCATCGGCTCATGTCTCTGTGGAGGCTTACATAATGCTAATAGTGCGTCTCAGGCTCTCGGTTTGCACACTCTGCAAGGTCTTCTTGTGCCTGATCAGTGTGTCAGCTTGTTCTGTGTTATCATACCAGATGTTAGAGAGCCTATGCAGGAATGCCACCCAGATAAAGAGCTGCAGCCTCACTGCACACTTCACTCCTCTTCCTCCATCACAGATTGTTTTTACCTCTGGATGTTTGGGGCAGCAGAATTCAATATATCAGAGGACTATACATAATCCTTGCAGATTGTAGTGTGGGTATGAGGTGTGCAAACTTTGAATAAGGAACACAGGAAATAAATACAGGAAATGTAAACCTCTATGATTATGATGAGTGGAGATGGTCGCTTAACGTCTGGTGAGCCTGAGCAGGCAGAATGGGGCGAGATCAAAGTTTTGGCTCAGCAGATTTTCTATTTATTGAAATAGGGTTATGAAAGTACTGGAAAAATATATGTAATCAATGAGGTGTATTATATGTTTAAATATGTTTTTAATAATACATATATTTATAGAACTTTTCAGGACAAACAGAACACATTTGAACTCTGGCAGACATACAGTACGTGGCTACTCAGATGCTAATTTTCACACCGCGTAAAATAATGTCTCATATTGGTCAGTAACAGCTAACAGCTAGTTAAAGGCTAAAAATCAATAATATGCCACATAACTAAAGGAAGTGGTCCTTTCAAAGTGTGTATTATGAACACAAAACTCAATAAAACTAAGACTGAGCAGAAAGAAATGAGAGTGTTAGATTGTTTTTTGTTGGTTGAAATGGTTTTCTGAGGATTCAGTTTTGATATGACGCTGAAACTCATCAGAAGATCAACATTTAAAGATTTGCAGCATTATTATTTTAAATCACCGGCTGGTCCTGTGGTTATCTTGTAAATATTGGTACTTTTATTTTACTCTTTGCAAAGGTTGGAACTGTTTTATTAGTTTTATACATGATAAATCAAAGTTTCCTGTTGTAGAAAACTATCCTAATGCAACACTTTCTGTGTGTGTGTCTCTCTCTCTCTCTGCAGATATACATCAGCTCAGGAGTGACGGCCTGTCAGAGTGCTGAACCTCGGAAAAGTCATTCTCTCTTTTAATGGGGAGCATCCCTCAGGAGTTTTGTGTGTCATCGGGACCTTGAGACACACACACACACAGTGATGTTCAGCCTCATCACTCTCACAGCAGACCTGGCAGACCTCTAATCTCTAAAAGATTGATGAGGTCTTGTCCAAGCGCAGGAGGCCTGGCACAGCGCCGATAAGGCA
Source organism: Parambassis ranga (assembly GCF_900634625.1). Taxonomy (NCBI): domain Eukaryota; kingdom Metazoa; phylum Chordata; class Actinopteri; family Ambassidae; genus Parambassis; species Parambassis ranga. The sequence continues at coordinate 21,170,249 of NC_041033.1, forward strand.
GCTTTCATTTCACCAGCTTTTATTCATCGCTTCTACCTTTCTTCTCTTTCACGCTGCACTGAGGGACACAGCCAGGGGCCTGGCTATGAAGCACGAGAGGGGATTATGACATGCCAAGGCCCCTGGTTGAGAAGGACAGTGTTTTAAGAACCATGAAATGTCCCAGATCTGTGTTCTTCCATTGCTCCTCGTCAGACTGCTGTGTGGTAGCTGATCAGGACGCCGGAGTCGGCATGTCACTGTCAAACTGCAGGAGCCGGAATATGGTGAAACTACAGAGGGGAAAAACACAAAGCTGAGAGTAACTAAACTCACACCAGCCTCACACAGGACAATGTGCAACATCTCCTTCTGTGATGTGGACAGTAAGGTGGACCAGTTCTTCCAGCCCACGCTCTACATCATTGTGATTGTTCTGGGGCTGCCCACAAACTGCATGGCCCTGTGGGCTGCCTACATGCAGGTGAGATGGAGACACTAAAACCCATATGCATACTCCACCGGGCTCCCACTGCGCATTAGTATTACACTAAACAAGAAAACATGGCAGCTGACTGGACAAACCAAACGTCAATCAAATCACAAGCTAACGTTACCCATCCAGGACTACACATCCCGTATAGGACAGGTTGATAAGGCTCTTTTAAGTAGCTGCTGTGAATATACAATAGACGATTTATAGAAACACCCTGTTTACCTGACCTGGGGGAGGCATGTATTCATGGTGAATAATGCCTGTCACTTACATGACTCTCTCTGTGGCTAATATGTCCTGCTTGCTAGATATGGTCGACAGCCCCTGGGATATTTTCCCATCCAGCATCAAACATGTCCAGTGTTTTCCCACAGACTGTCAGTTTGCATTGGCAGCAGCAGGATGGATTGTTATTGACTTTTCATTCAAGCAGTTCATATTTTTCATGATCAGAAGTGACATATTTGGAGATGTGTCAGGTTTTTAGATGACTGTTTGTCTTCCAGTTCAACATCAGTTTGTACAGTTCAGCTTGCATACACACAAATATAGTTACCCAAAGATGCAATAAACTACTGGCAGTGGCCTGAACTAAATCCAGAACATGAACACATGTAGTGTGCTGTTTATTTATTGGGTGCCTGAATATTAATATTAACGTTGTGCGCTCTAGTGCTGACCAATAAAATTCTGAAAATGCCCCTCCCACTATTTGGCCATCCCTCATTTGCATTTTATGTTTTATTGTTTGAATCAAAAGGAGACAGACACTCTGTTCTCTCCCTCACCACAGGTACGCCAACGTAATGAGCTCGGCATCTACCTGATCAACCTGTCAGTGGCCGACCTCCTCTACATTATCACTCTTCCTCTGTGGATCGACTACTTCCTGCAGCGGGATGACTGGATCCACGGTCAGGAGAGCTGCAAGCTGTTTGGCTTTATCTTCTATACTAATATCTATGTCAGCATTGCCTTCCTGTGCTGTATATCACTGGACAGGTACCTGGCTGTGGCTTACCCTCTGCGCTTCGCTAAGGTTCGACGGATCAAAACAGGTACATGAAACAGGTTGTTTTTTTTCTAGACCACAGAAACAACTGAGGTTGTATGAATACAGTGCATGTAAATTGTTTTTTTTTACTGCCTTTTATTATGTTTAATGTTGGGCATGGGTCTGTTTGAAGCCAGACTAAAACCTAATCTAGTCTTAAATACAGCTGAAAATAAAAATTAGGTGATGTTACCGATGGATCCAAAGCAACTTCCAGTTGTGTCACAAACTGCAGTTCCACCTTTGACCTCTGGGGTCTGGCTGCAAAAGTGAGCCAATCCCTATAGACCTCCATGTTAAAATGTTTTTGCTCTATTAAGGGCCTAACTGCTTTGACAGGCAGGTTCGCAGCTGTACTTGCACTCCACTTCTTTGCCTGTATTTGGATTAAACCCCTGCCATTTTTGGGGCAGTCAAAGCCTTCCACACAGAATCCATCAGAAACATATGGTGACAATGCGATTCATCTATATTTTGTGTATATTTACAAAGGAAAGTAATGGTCCCCAACCTCTTCGATGAAAGTCTGGAGTAAAGTTGAAGCCAACGACCACCCCAACAGCTCCTGTAGACATAGGTGCCAGGGTCACATGATGCCATACCCACAGCCAGACGGCTTGTTCGGGCATTCCGTCCAAATGTGACAGAATAAGTGCAAATTGGCCCACTGTGAAGTTATTTTTGTTCTGACTGCATGTGGTTACAATTTGATGGTTAGTTTTTCAGACTGTGCTGCTGAGTCTGAAAGGGATGTTCATCTTTGAATCTGTTATCCGGCTACATGAAATGAAAACTACTGCTGTATCTTATGCTTCTATCTGCTCTTCTCCTTCCTCAGCTGTCCTGGTCAGCACCATGGTGTGGATCATCGAGATCGTAGCAAACTCAGCTCCTCTTTTCCATGATGAGCTCTTTCAGGATCGATTCAACCACACCTTCTGCTTTGAGAAGTACCCCATGCAGGACTGGGTGGCAGGAATGAACCTGTACAGGACATTTCTTGGCTTCTTGGCGCCATGGACAGCAATGTTGGTCGCCTACCGAGGGATCCTTGCAGCAGTAAGCTGCAATGTCTCCACAGAGCGCCAGGAAAAAGCCAAAATTCAGCGGCTGGCCTTGAGTTTGATCCTCATCGTTTTGGTCTGCTTTGGACCGTACCACGTCCTCCTCCTGGTGCGGAGTGTCATGTTTCTGAGGAAGCCATGCGACTGCAGCTCAGAGGAGACCATGTTTGCAGCCTACCATGTATCGCTGGCACTGACCAGCCTGAATTGTGTAGCTGACCCCATTTTGTACTGTTTCGTCAATGAGGGGGCGAGACACGATGTCGGCCGAGCCCTCTCGGCTTTACTGTCTGCGGCCTGCCACAGGGGCTCCTCTTCCTCACCGTCACACGCTGACATACTGAATGCTGGCTCTGTAACCATGGAGACACCACTATCAGCCAAGAAGCAGCCGTGTGTATACGTTGATGGAGGCAAGACGAGCAGCTACAAGACAGAACTGGTGGCTCTTAAGGAGGAGTGTCTACAGATGACCATCCTCAGTGTTAGGAAGTGAACGCAACCAAGCAGTTCAGCTAAGAGGGAGGCAGGAAGCTCCGAACCCAGAATTCCTCTGGAAGTGATCGGATAGAGTCAGTGGCTCTGTGACACGTAGGGTAAAAGCTTTAACAAGCCAGGGTGGAGGTGAAATCAATCAAATAAGCAAAACAAACATCCCGTAGCCATGGCAACCGACTCACGCGAGGCTGAAATGCTTGCACAGCAGAACACAAAACCTCAATGAATGAAAAGTGGAGAAACTACTTTGCTGTTTTTAGATTCTTCATATCAGAGGGGGCAAAATATGAAAAAGCAGCATCACGCAAGGAGAGCTAACATTGTAAATCAAAGGGTTTAGCATTTATAAATCAGTTTTACAACTAAATTTAATTTTCTAATGCCCTGTACAAGTGCACTGTATGCTAATGTTATCATACTTCTCAGTCACATTTTTGACCTTCTGGCGCTCCTACATGACAAAGTCACAGGATCACCCACACCCTGAGGATTCAGCCTCAGCAGAACATGAAGGTCTGCACCAGATCTCACGCCAGTCCCTCCAATAAATGCTGAGCTGCTCCAGCCTGGACAGACAGACAGAGCGGCAGAGCAGCTGGCTGCTGCTGATAAGAATCTTATCGACACCATTTTGATGACATCTTTGACATTTTGCCACTGTGCCAGGAATTATTATGATGCCTAAAAAGACACTATTTAAGAGAATTTATTTAAACAGAGTACCCTCTGCATTCAGTAGGCATGGAGAACATGTTCCACCTTTGGAGACGGAAAAAGAGCCGAAGAAAGGATGAAAATGGTCCAAGACATTTGTAATGCTTGTTGGAAATGTCATATGTGTTACATTAGTTTTAAACAGAGTAACGAAGCCTCATGAAGTACCTCAGCTTCTAAACTGTGATAGCAAGAAGGCTTAGAGTAGAAATGTCTTTCTTTTGTAATGTGAGCCACGTTCTCTCTCTCTCTCTCTCTCTCTCTTTTAATCACATACAGCAACTAAATCTCAGTCTACTGAGGGAAAATCAATAGAAAATCACTGGATTCAACTTAATCTAAAAATTGTATTGTAAACAGAGAAATATTTTCTTAATGTCAGTGCATGTATGTGGCAGTGAATATTTAATATGTAACCGTACATGCTGGTGGGATGAAACTGATTCAAAAAGTTCACTAAGATGGCGCTGCAAAGAATCCAAACGACATTCCTAATAACGAACTTAAACTGCCCCATGTTTCTTACTTTATTCCATACATAATCTCAAAACTCTGAGGAAAACAAGCTAGAATTCTGCCTTTATATCGATTCTCCTCAAAGTTCCAACTTTAATCTTAAGATTTCAGGACTTTTTTTCCTTTAGAAATTTCACTTTAATTTCAGAACCCTCCATTTTTACATCGGCTCTGTCCTCGTCCAAACACAACAGTCGTCAAATCATTCCCCAAATCTGAACATTCCTTATTGATCGAAGCTGAATGGTAAAACTGTGTCATATTAGGTCAAAGAATATCATTAAAGATGTGAGGAAGAAAGAAGGTTAAAGGGTTAATTTGATAATCAGCTTTTAAAATCTATCACAAGCATCCAGCTTTGCTTGTATGTGATGCTAAATTGTTTTTCATTTTTACATAACTGCCAACTTGAGTAAAGATGCCATGTTTTGCCATGTGACACCTTCTAAAGTCATAATATTAAGTGCTGTCAAAGCTCATGTGGTCACAGAGCAGAGGGCCTAAACATCACCTGTCAGTCTTTAGATTGTTTTTTTAATTGTTCCTCTGTGTAGTCATTTGTTTTTATAGTCTTAAATTATTGGTGATGACATTTCAACCATGCATCTGTTTACATTACATAAGCCTTTCAGTAGATAAAAGACACGATGAGTTTCCTTCTGTGCAGTATTACGGCTCATATACCTGATTCTGTGGAGATGCATACTGTAGACCCCCCTGCTGCGGCTCTACCTGCAGCATGGGAACATGTATGTTTTGGATTTTTTTTTTTTAAATGTTGTCTTGGCATGATTAAGCATTACTAAATTCAGTGCAATGGTGTAAAGTGGACTTTCTGGACGTGCTCAGCTTGTTAGTGTTGGCTTGTAAGCGCTGCTCTGTGTATAATTGGTTAATTGGTTGTGCATCTATGTGTCAGTCTGAGAAAGGAGGTGCCAGGCTTCACAATGTGTATTTGTTCATCAGCAGTGTCAGTAAAAAATAAATTATGCCTACGAGACTCTGCATCTGTTAGTGTTTGTTTGTTTGTTTGTGTAGCACCTGCAAGCTTAAAGAAAGGAAATAGAATACAATGGACAGATTTTAGCCCTTCGAACATTTTTATTTGCTATGTTGTTGTTGGTTTGATTTTTTTTTCCATATAAATTTACACAAAATTATGATTTTTGTAGGAGTTTTTTTACTCAATTTTTGTGGTTTAACTCATCAATTTTTGAGCTTTTTCTCTCTAAATGTTGTTAGGTCTTCCCTCCTCTAAATGTATGAATTGATTTGTGTTTTTTTCTCATAAATTTGACGTTTTTGTCTGAAATTTGTGAAATGACTTTTAAAATGCAACCAGTAACAATTGGTAATTCACATTTTAACTTTATGTGTTGGGTAAATTTTTTGAATCTGGGATAAATAACGAGTTGAAACATTTCTATTAGACACGCATCCAGGCCAGGATCATACAGTAGAAGTGAAACTTGCACAGGTCACGCAGGACTCACTGCATTAGACTACATGCAGCCCTGTGAGAGCTGACTGCACCGAGCAGCAGAGCACAGCAGGTCTGAGCTGCTGCCAGCTCAAAGTCACCTTCTTCACTCTTCACTTCAGCCTCCTGGACTCCAAGGACATACTGTACAATGTGTGCATGTGTGTCCGCGCACGTGTCTATCTGCATCTTTGACAGGTTGGTGCGTCCTTTCAAATTATTTCACTCACTACATCAGAGGGAACCCCATATATTTTACGACCTGTCCTGGTTGGGGGTGGACACATTCACTCTGATAAATAAGACAGGACACTTCATAAGTGTGTGTGTAAAAATGGAAGAAAGCAAGGGATTTGTTTATGTAACACACCAGTGGCTGCATGTAAAGGTATACGTGTGCTTCATAGCATGCTGGGAGAACAGAGCGCTCACACATGCCTTTATGTTCTTAAGAGGGGACATAACTCACTCTGTCTCTGAGGGAACATTGTCTCTCGTCCGCTATGCTTCACTGCTCACCTCTGCCATAGGTCTATATATAGTAGCTCACCAGAGGCCACACTGTCATTACCAACAGCTCACCTGATTATGAGAGTGATTTATTATCAGGTGAGGATACAGAAAGGCCTCCGGGACATAAAGAATGGTTTGGGCTGTTCAGATTTATTCAGATTTATTTCAGGCCTGGTAAAATTAGAACATATAGTTCAGTTCTGTGAGGCTGAGAGTAAAAACGATCCTCCATTACTATTTTTATTCATATTATTGTTGTTAAAGCTGTTTTAGTGAACACCAGACACACCACGAACACATGCCTGTTCATTTATGTGCTAAAATCAATAACACAATTTCAATCCTCTGCTAACTCTACACATCACCTCCTGAGGTGTTTATTCCTCCTACAACTGTAACCAATGTGACCCAGAATCCATTTTTAACAAGCGTGTTATAATCTAATTAACTCATTCAGCTGTATTTCCATCCTGGCAGAGGAAGCAGGTCACTACAGCCACTGAGCAGGCCACAAAGCCAAATACACAACAACATCTTAAAAATAGGATTACTGCTTTTGGATGCAGGCCGCGTGTCGTGAGTTTAAAACAAAAGCCCTAAATTATGACTGACAGGCATGAGCGCTGCTAAATGTTATCACATGTTTAGAGAGGCGTTCAGGATCCAAGCGGGCTTATCGCAGTCGTTTTAGCCACAAAAGAGCATGAAAGCATCTGAAATCCAAACAGGAAGGATCATAATTGTGTTTTTAAGTTGAGCGGACAACAGATGTGAGCTGTTAGACGCTGGCCGCCTGCACAGACGATCACCTGCATGTTTTGGTTTGTTGTCATGGTTTGTTGTTGTTGTTTTTTTCTTTTTCTTTAACTTTGGATTGCGTTGTGTTCATAGTGTGTTTATTTAAAGCCAAGACATTAGCATAAATGTGGGAATCCACAGGCCCACGCACTTCATATATGTTATAATATCTGTATCTAAGCTATCACACTAACCCAAAACCTAACGCAGAGACTCCCATATATCACAGTGAGGTGAACATTCCCTCAGTCAGCATATTCGACTGCTACTTTGTGCTCTCGGTCTCAGCTGTCAAACACTCTGGCTGTGGTTGCCGAGGAGACAGAGGAGCCCACAAAGGAACCAAAACAGAGAGCAGGAAACAGCCGGTGCCCTCCAATGGTTCACTGACTGCCTAACAACAAGGGCCATGACCCCTCAGCAGACATGGATTAGAAGATTGTTAGAAGATTAGAAGATGTTAGAAGATGGACAGAAAAACAAACATGAGTGTTTGGCGGTCAGTCTTGGCTATATGGCCACTCTGAATGCTTCATCATTTCTTTGAGTTGGGGCAAAAAAAATCTCTGTTAACACTACATATGTGGCAACTTAGTAATCAAGTAAAAGCAGCAGCTCCTATGGGACAGTAGAAAGTACACATCTGCTGAAAGGCAGAGCTATATTTAAAGGCCGCCTGGGCGTATTCCTGCTGATTGCAGCTGTATACAGAAGCACATAAAGGTGAAATTGCTTCAGTGATTTACAGTTTTCCCTCCCAGTATTGAGCGGTGAGTCACACTCTCAAAGATTCACAGTAGGGGCTATACAGTAAGTCCTCTTTGAGTGTTCATATGTCTGTACTTCTTATCTTTGTGAGGACCGAGAGTTTGAAGATGATCTGAGTCAGATACAGAGTCGGTCGGATTTAGATTGGACTGATGGTTGTGGTTAGGCCGTAGCTATGTGTGAGGGAAGAAAGTGTAAGGACCATATGGAGCGCATGGCATGATGAAAACCACCTGCAGTGTCACCTAATGTCGCATGTGTTTGTGCCAAAATGTTGCACTTGAACCCCCTGCAAGAACTACAGCAGTCTGCCATATTGCATGTATGTTCGTACACAAAAACATGGACTAATCTTCCAAACTCATAGGTTTCTGTACGGTACTTTTTGAGTCCATCAGAGAAGTGCTGACCCTCACCGTGTTGGCTGAGTCCACCTAAACTCCTGGTTAATTCAAGTACAGGCAAAGAGCAGTTTTTAACATGTAGCATAGGCCTTATTTTCTCAGCCCTGTAGGTCACTGAAGGGTTTAAGCGGGAAAAACATAGTTGACAAGGATCTGACATGTGTCACCTCTTAGAACACAGGTTAAAAACTACGGCCACAGACACTAACTGGGCCCAACTTTCACCAATGACATGTTGTCGTTCTATGATTTGTTATGTTATGTTTCCCTTAATATGAATAATACATACAACTGAAAAGTCTTTCTGTCTGTTTAGAACACATTACTAAGTGTATAGATATATATACCCATAGAGCTGCGTGTGTGTCTGTCCGAGTTATTGTGTGTTACATAAAGAAAAAGGACATGGGAAATGAAACAATGGCTGTTTATGCTCTGGCTTCATGGAATCACTGCATTCTGAAGTCTGACTCGCGTCTGGGATTGAACCCTCAGTCATCGTCTCGTCCTCCGCCCCACTTCCACCTCAACAATGAACCTGAGTGGGAGTGAGAGGAAGGAATCAAATTGGGAAGTCAAAATCATAAACTGTGATATTTTAACTCCTTTATTGCAGCGATTTGCGAACATATTAAATAAAAGGCACATGCCAGCCACAGAGAAATATTTCTGTCTACATGGTATATAGAGTCTCTCATTGTTCCTCAAATTTCTAGCGAAACAGCAGCGAGGGAACCTGTCCTCGTGTGTCTAAGAATGACTTCATTGTTTGTTGATGTTCTCGTGACATTGCTATGCTATTACCTCTTGACCCTGTGACCTGTAAAACATTTTTTTTAACATCACATGATTCTGCGATATACCACCACTGTCTCTCGATGGGAGTAACTGGCTTACAAAGGAAGGACTTGTGTAGGAACTTGTAGTACGGCTAAAATATCCCAGCAATGTTACAATACACTTCAGAGGTCAGACTGTGGAAACACTCTGCTCGTTTTACAAAAAACTAGCAAAATTCAGCTGCAGTGGCTGCGTCTCAACCTGTAGAGAACACTCACTGCACACATTTATAAGACGGCAGCTACGTCCCAGTTGTGGGGCTCTAAAATAGGCAGTTTTTTGAAGTGGAGCACAGGCATAGCCCTCAGAAAATGTCATAATTGTTAAATGGGACAGTCTATTCTGTGGAAGACTGGCACTTTTTGGCCATTAAAGTTTAGTTTGCGAATCTGCTGTAAAAAGAATGCATCTGTTGCAGGTGTGCAACATTTAGTGTAAAAACTATGAAGCTTCTCTGACATCACCTGTTTCTGAAGTGCTGTGTTGAGTCCTTGTGGGAGGCTCCACCTGTCTCCATGTTGGCAATGTCCTCACAGTCCACCTAAACTCCAAATGCAGACAAAGACGCGGCATGAGAGTGGAGTTAAGGCAGGCCCACCGAAACTTCGCTCGTGCTCCCCCTCTTTGTCCATATTTGGAGTTTTGGTGGATGTGACGCTGCTAACATGGCGGCGGTCAGCACGTCCTGGAGCCTCCCACCGAGTCTCAAAATGGCTCTTCAGAAACAAATGGGTGACGTCACGGAAGCTCTGTCCATAGTTTTTACTGTCAATGGGGGTGGACTCACTTCTGGTGCAGCCTCTAGTGGCTGCTGTGTGAACTACAATTATAAGCACTTCTGCATTGGATTCATGTCTCAGCCCCAGAGGTTGTTGCAGGCTGTGTAATGAATCCTGGGATAATGTGGACCATGAAAGATCCACCTGAGGCAGCCTTCACTGCTAGTGATGGCCAAACGAGGCTTTGTTGAAGCATTGGAGCTTTTCCATGGATTGGTTCACATAGACGAAGCTTTGTTCTTCGCTCTACTAATTTGACATAACTCACAAACTGGTTTAAAATAAAATAAGTTATATACATTTATATATCTCATGCCTCATATTGTTGTCTTTCACTGTGTATCGTGAGCTTTTATAGCCGAGCATACGTTGAACGAACCAATGACGTAATAGGCACGAAGTCGTCGGTCACGTGATTTTTTTTCCCGGAAGTGATACAGGCCTCGAACCGAGGCTTCATTTGTCCCAGGTGGAAAAAAAAATGGTGCCGCCCTGTCGCACTGCGGTAAACATGCGCACCTGCATTACCAAGCACTCCTTAACACTGAGCCACGGGATCACTTTTAAGATTAACAAAGTGGTTTTAGGCAGAAATGAATCTTTACCTAATCTGGGTTTATCAGAAGTTATTGTAGAGCTATTAACTAATTAGCCGAAACTAATATAGCTAGCTAGTTTGCAGATATTACCACTGGAGCGATGTTCAACTTTATCAACAAATGTCACCTTACTGCTCCTGGACAGGTTGGTCTCTGTAAAAATATTTGGAGTTTTATATAACTATCACGGTTTTTTCTTTACCAAATTAGCAGCTTCTTAATTTTGGAACCAATATAAATAAAGATAGCTTTAATTAGCCTGCACCGAGCCGTTGGCTAACTGCTGCAAAACAAAGAAAACACTGGAATCAGGTTGAAATAGTAAGTATTATTTTAATAGATAGCCTTCTCTTCACGGTGATGAATGCATTGATTAGCCTTATAAGCAGGGATTAGTCGAGCCTAAACGTACGACCCCACTCATTGGCGTTCTCTGTTCTCTTGGCTGGTTTCCCAGGAATTAGCCGGAGCCCTCACCATCATCAACCACGTTTCGGATCAACAAACTGACCGAGCACCGTCTCACCACCACCGACGTCTAACGGTAAGGAGAGCTTCGACAACATGACTGGTGCTTGGCACTCCTGCTTGTTTACTAACTTTGTTTACTCGTCATGTTTACATCACTATGTGTATTTTCTTGCTTTGCTTCCTGCTCGTTTGTTGCCTGTTTGGAATTAACTTCAAGAAATGTATCAACACTTTGTATTTTGGGGTCTTAATTTTTGCATCAGCTCCTTCTCTCTCTCTCTCTTTCATTATGAGTAACATTAAATATCAAAGCACAGTAACTCTGAAGTAAATGGAACCCCCCTCCTCTTGCAGTAATTCAGCATCATTTATCACATGTGTTGAACTGTTTGTTCTTGAGACATTTACCAGAATCTACATCCATGTTTCAAACGTATTCGTCATAATTACAGCAGATAAACAACAGGGCCAAATGTCAATAAAACATTTGCTTATCTCAGCCAACACACAACTGAAGAATTTACAAGTGACTCATTCTTAAAAAGTCCCTCTTCTATCAGAGGGTCACACCAAAGGTTCACTGAGCTGGTGGTCTGTTCCCGCATGTGAATCTTATTCTGATTGGCTGTGCTGAAGAAGAAATAAGAAAATGAGCCCCGGAGCGTAATGTATGAGCCATCATACTTCCTGTTAACACATAGTCCCTGTGGTGGTGACAGAGTCCACGTCCAGCTGCATCAGCGTTGACTCCGTGAATCCTGGGAGAGGACAGCTGAGGGTTAAAGACACAGGACAGAGCTGATTAATATTAGGAGTACAATTTTAATATAGATTTTAGTGGTGGACAGACAATGGTCCAGTTTTGGGGAGCTGATGTTTAGTTGATGATTGTACTTTTTACTGTAATTGCAGCAAGAATTTAGGCGGAGATCTGATTGGGATCTGGAGTTACTCTGAAATAACATAGTAGAATGCCAAAAATATGTTTAAAAAAAAGGAGTGGTGAATAAGGAGGAAATAATCACACGGTTCGATAAACATGACCTCGCTACACACACACACACACACAGAGAACCAGGGTGTGTCACTTTGTGAAAGTTAGTCTGTCAAATAACACTTTGGAGTGGAAACACCCACATCATTGTTCTGAATGGGTGCAAGGTTACAGGGCTGCTACAATACAAACAAAAATAACCTGGACATGTGAGACCAACTGTTTCAGCCGCTCGGTGTTTGTGTTGATTTTGATTATGATACAGTTGAGGAATTAAAAGAGAGAAAATTGGACGGATTAGGATTCTGTTAGAAATGAAAAATCCTGTTTTGATTGTAAAAAAAATGATTTTAATCTGAATAATTAAAATTTTGTTCCTCATAGTGCAACGCTTGTAAAACAGAGTGCAAAATATATTATTTTCCTCTGTCTGTGATGCAGGATGAGGTTGTGATTAGACTATTTGAGCATCAAAAATTGAGAACAGTGGAATATTTTGGATTTTTTTGTTGTTGGATCTGCACGACCTGGTTAAGGTAGCTTGAAGGATTTCCACCGTGGAACGTATAAAACTGTGGATGAGGGTCCTTGATGTCAACCGTGGGTTTCTGAAGCACGGTTTTGACTCTCTGTGGGAGGCTCAGACTGTTGCCATGATGGTAGTGTCACAGTCTGCCTAAAGTTCTAATACAGGCAAAGAGGTGGAGCTGTGGGAGCAGCATGCGCTGCAAGTCGGCACCTGTGTCTTACTCGAGGCTATCATCCATTTTTGTTGTGCTCCTCAGTCCTGGCTCAAATCCAGAGTGGTGTCTCATTTTAAAAATGTTTTATTTATGTATAGGTTCATAACATTTTGGGCAATAAGGAATGAAAAGAATCTTATCAAGAGAAGCAAATGAACTGGATGAATCTAATTTGTTACTCATAAGGCAGTTCATGCTGCAGTTTCTGTATTTGAACCTGTGATATTTTTTTAAAATAGTAACAGGAGCCCTGATGCTTTACTCCTGATGTTTGTTTATGAGCTGCGGGTTCAGCGGGGATGTACTCAGACTTGAACTGTGTAAACCAGAAGGCTCAGAGGGGAACAGCCACAGTAAAAAGCGTTCGCTCAAGAAAACAGTCTCCATCATCTGTAAGTGAGATGGCCAAAAATCTCATCCTCCTCTCTCTGTTTACAAACAGTATTCCTCTGATTTCTGGTCAGCCTCGGCTCCAGCTATTTGCTGTGCAGGGATTCCTTCTTTGGTTTGTTTTCAGTTCGGAACATTCTAATCACTAAACCAACAACCCGGCTTATTTTCAGCAAGTGATAAAATGATATTGTTTAGCCAGTGATTTTCTTTTATTTTAACAGTCTCATGTTCCTGAATGTGAAGATTTGTCTTCCTGACATTCAGCCGTACACCTTCTGCCAGTATTTTTCATTTTTATAGTTTCAAATTGGAATTGCAAAGATGTTTTTTCCCCCTTTTAAAATTGTAGTGTAATTTTTGAGGTGAAATTGTACCGCTTGATCTTCGAATAACAAGATAACATTTTAAATATAAAACATTCAAATGTGTTTTTGGTTGCAGAGGTTGTTGTCATTTACTGTTTACTGAGATTATTATGTAACGTCCATCTAAATTTACTCCTGCGGCCTTGTGAGTAAAGACGAATGACCTTCAGTTCCATATAGGACAAATACAAGTTTGTTTCTGTGTAGAACCAATAAGAAGGAACTTTCTCACGGTACCCGGCCTGGTCCGATACTGAACAAACAAACTGGTGCGGTAAGAGAATATCATCTACGTGACTGTCATGTTTACCTTCCCCCCCTCGGATAGCTGACAGCAAACTGTATTACTGTGCTAAGCGAGCATCATTTATATTAGATGACAAAGATTGCAACAGACTGATAATAGTAATTTGATTACTGTGGCAATTTTCTCTCTCTGTGATGGGGAAGCAGATGGTGTAGCAAAACACATTCATCAGGCTGTGGATGCTGAAGCTGTGTATCGTTGCTTTTATTAGTTTTGGTTTAAAATAAAAAGTAGCTTCCTAAATGAAAGTAGAATGCTGATGGTCAAACATAATTCCTACTATACAGCATTATATGGCTCTAAATTACAGTATGTGTCCTTATAGAAAGTCTCACATAAACAAAATATAACCTGGAAATAAGAAAAAAGTATCTAATAGTGTGTGTGTGTATATATAATAGTTCAGCCTGCATTTTAATCTCTATTGTGTTGGAGCGAGCAACCAGGTTTCGTTAGAATTTTAAGGAAAAAGTGATGCACTGAAATCTGGACAGCAGCGCCATCTAGTGTTCGCAGAGCAAAACGAGAGCTAAATAGCTTGAGTTTGAGTCTCTCTTATCCAAATAATAAACAAATAAGCAGTAGTTTTTCCTGCTGTGGTTTTAACAGCTGTTTTGCATGGTGTCCCCAGTGACGTAGACGTAGCTCTGAGGTTTAATGTTGTTTGTACTGGACTGGCCAACTTTTCTAGCTTCATATTAACAGATGAGGAACAGGAGTTAGTTGATGAATTGTGTCACATGTGGGCCTTCCAGTCACACTTTCTTTTTAGGATTGTCGTTTCCACTTTCATTGCACTAACTTTCTTCTGGACAAGCTGATATAGTTAATGGATGTTATTAGCATTAGCTGTAGGCAGCACACACAGGAGGAGTTCCTGCACTTTCCTGGCAGTAGTTAATGCATAAATGATCCTGCTACTAAACAAACATTGCTGAAAACAGTTTCTCCTTTTAAGTCTGTTTGTATGCAGACCTTTATATTTGTTCCAATTCTCTAATGGATTCCCAAGATGCTGCACAGCTGTGTGCTGGGAGAGATTTGTGATGTAACCGTAAAGCTTCTATAAAACTGAGATCCCATAACAGCTCTGATAACACCGTTCCTCTGTACGAAATGAATCATATCAGAAACACAGAAGCCCTCTTGTCCAGATGTGTCCGTCCCTGCACATAAGTCTGCTTTGATGGCAGCCGGCCAAACACAGACGCTCCCCTGTTTTTCATCAGCCATGCTCAGGGGGTGGGGGAGACATGGAAAAGTCATGTTTTTAATGTGGAAATGCATTCTCTTCCTCCCGGTCTCCATGTGAAATAATGGCTGTTTTACCTGCCTTCCAATTAATCATATGAAATAACCCAAATCCTTGGTGGTCACAGTTCATTGCTCAGTGCATGCTCACTCATTGTAAGTGGTCATAGTGAAAAAGATTTAAAATCAGGGACAGATTTATTCTTTTCTTTCTTTCTCCACGGAAACTATTTAGCATAAGCTAAAAAAAAGCATATGTTTTGGACAGCTAGTTAAAGTTATCAACAGCTACAGACTTTGTTAAATTTAAAAAGAGCAAAAATGTAAGAATTTAAAAGGTGTTAATGTGTGAAAAAAAGATGCACTGTCTGTTGGGGAACACCTCTCAGATGTGCACGCTCTCAAAGCAGCATTTTAAACACAGAATGGTGTGGATTTATGTGAAAGCTCATAAAGCTCCACCAGACGTGGTGGAATGATGGGTGTTCACCCAGCCGACCCCCTCACCATCTGTCCAAAATTACCATAACGCACGCACCTACTCATTGTAGCTGCAGGGATCAGTGTTTTGTGTATCAGCGATGATATGCAGAACCAAATTATCGAAAGGCGCATAACAAGAAAGTTTGGGTCCTCATTTAACACTGAATCATTTCTCCTTTTTAGGTCTTAAATGATGAAGTTCCCTCCTCCTTGGACATAAAAATATCTGTAAAGCATTCTTCTACAGAGAGCTGGCCCACTGCCTTGATACAGTAGTTTCTTAAAATACCCACACACTGATTTGTACTAGTAATTAAGTCTCTCTAAATAACACACAGCTATAATCCAGTTTTCTCTGCAGCAGTCTGGCCGTGTTGGTTTCAGTCATAAATCCTCAGTATGATGGCATGAATGAGGTCAGCCACTACAAAAATAAAAGAGGAACACATCACATCTGTCTCCGTTCAATCTCACAGAGTGGCTGAACCTCCTGCTCTGCATCGACGTTTGTATTGATTTCTTGCGATAAAATTGAATGAGCACCGAGTGGGAGGACAATTATGCATAAGTGGAAGTGGGAGGGCACAGACCAGGCTTTAGGGAGAAGTCCTTCACTTGTGCTGATCTGGATGTGGACAAAATCTTTAATCTGAAAACTGAGAAAGCGTTTCTGCTGGTTCTGGATTTTTGAGGTTGAGGCCTGTTGTTCATGTTTGGACAGACCTCATATTTTGTGAATTTTGCAGGATGTTTGTTGTTTATAGCGAATGGCTCTGAAGTAATCATTATTCAAACATATGATACTCATTAATTTAAAATGTGAGTAATTTGGACAAAACAAATGCTGAAGTGGTAACTAGGAATGCTGCTCTTCCACGTGGCTACCAGCAGATGGCACCAGTGGCCCGCCCTCTGTGGGCATCACAGCTGATTTTACATCCTGAATATCCATTCAGCCGCAGTCAGCTTTGACCCAGTGTTAGCAGCAGCCGGAGTTCTGTGTGTGTACATCATCAAAGTCTGCTGGGAAAACAGGTGTGAGCGGGTCACACCCGCTGGGAGCACTTCTCAAAAGTCATCTGCCTTTTGCAGGATTTGTTAGCACTGTCATAGGATACATGAATGATGTTTTAAAGACAATTTATATATTGTTAATTTCACTGCTCATTTTGTAAATGAGATCTAGACCTCAGACCTTTTCTTTTCATCTGAGGGTTGACCCTCCAGCTGGCGTCTGTCTCAGCTCTTCTTCCTTTTTTATTTCCGAGTGAAACATTTTAGACACATAACTGGGAATTCCAGAGCGCGCTTCCAAAACGAAAAATCCATCACAGGAAAATTTCCTCTTTCAAGCGGTTTCCATGAAAAGAAAATTTATGTGGACCTCTGAATAACGTTTACTGTTGGCTAAACTGAAGCGTTTGCGTTTTGATTATGACATAGTGGGAAAAACTGACTTATTACTGTAACATTGCTTCTTGCAGATTGTTGTGTGGTGTTCGGGGAGGTTTGTGGCACCAGTGAAAGCTGTTTGGGGTCACCGTCCAAAGCTGAACTGGAGTCTGTAGACCCAAAAATCTCTTCTCACTAACATCTGCTCATAGCCCCAACCTAATAAAAACTCAAGAATGCTGCTAGCCTGTGTGCTTTACTGCTTATGGGGTTACTTCACTTTTTCCATATGCTGCTGCAGCAGCATGGACAATCTAGCCATGTGGGACCCTCAAACAGCTTCCAACAGATTTTGCTCCAAAGTGCGTGTGTCCAGCTGAAACTGTGCTACTCCCACAGACTGTGGAGCACAATTAGGTGCCAGCATCCAGGCCTCTGCGAGCAGCGGCTGCTATTTGTGGTGCAGAATCTGTTTCAGACTGCAGCTTGGGATCCATCTGCCTTGGATTTGCCACGTATTTCTAGAGAAGGAGCCTGTCTCACCGGTGTGTTTCTCATGGCGATGTGAAATAGTGCTAGATAGCTGCTCTGTGTGTGTGTGTGTGTGTGTGTGTGTGTGTGTGTGTGTGCCCAGATTGGACAATGTCACCTTGACTACAATCTACAGGAGGCATTGAGGGCGTACGGCATCTGTAGAGCACTGGACAGAGAAGGAGAGAGGGAGTAGAAGGTATTTGTGTGTCTTTCTGAGTGTGTGTGAGAATATGCCAAATGTGTGAGTGTGTGTGTGTGTGTGTGTGTGTGTGAGAGAGGGAGAGGAATAGTGAGGCGGGTATAGCTCTCTCAGACAGCTCAGTGCTGGAGGATCCCTCTTCAGACTCGGGCAGAGCGACGCAGAGATGTCAGACGCAGCACACACAGGTGGGTCGCACGGCAGGTGAGACAGGCCGGCTGCTCAGGTTTCATGAATGGCTGATTATTTTCATATTATTTTTGCATTACAGTCATGCTAAAATATCAGCTGTGATATTTTTTTGCAGTAGCTGTTAGGCCTGCAGTCTGGCCTTAGGGTCATCAGGAGTTAATGAGGAGCTTTGGATACACAAATTGTGGGTCTCACTGGAGGCAAATATTGAATAATAGATTTCAGAATACGTATTGATCCATCTTTCTTTAAAAAAAAAAAACACATTTTCCAAACTCTCACCAGCCGGATTCCACTTGCTGATTTCTGATATTTAAATCAAACCAGAAGACTGAGCTCCGTCCAGATTTCCACGTGTGTCTGAGGCTCTCTTGGCCTTCTGTCAGGTAGCGCTACAGACCTTCAAACAGCCGCAGCGGGACCTTGAGGCTCCGCGCTCAGCCGTAATTGCATTCGCCGGTGCTGAAACGGAGTAAAGACCCGCCGCCGCATCCTTTCCTCTCCCTCCGTCATGTGACTTCGCCGGGCGAATATATCTGTGTCCTTTTCGTTTTGCTGGAGAAATGCAGCCTCGGCCAATCGCCTCTTGGTGGAGGCGTCTCTCTCTCCCTCGCTCCCTCTCGGTTTTTGGCTTTCTCTCTTGATGCATTCAGAGGTCGTGGGAAATAAGTTACACCTAAACTGGTGCGCACATGGTGAAGTTACGCTTTACTAATGCACATTCTTTTGTTTGATGGAGCTTGTAAGCTGCATCTATATAGCAGGTGTTCTTTTCTTCAGAACTACCTGAACTTGGCTTCATACAACGTACCAATTTTGCAAAAAAACACCTGCAGAGTCTTGGACCAAGTGGATCTAATCTTGATGTTCTTGTTACCCTTTTAATGACGCAAGCTTTAATAATGAAATTAGCTCAAACCGCACAGCCCTGGCTTTATTTTTGTGGCTAAAAGTCGCCCTTTTTATATTTCAATCTGTAAATTCCGGGTTTGCGGGAAAACCCTGAAGGCATCGCGAGGCCCTGTGACGTCAGCCGCTCCCCTGCGCTTCCTCCAGCAGCCAGTCAGAGAAGGGATGCTCTGAACGCAAGACTGCAGCATCTTCACCGAGAGAACGAGCAGGACAAAACGTCTCTTTCTCCGTGTCTTCCTCCAGCTTCGTGTCTCCGGACCCTCCTCACCCACCCGTCACCCCTGGGTGTCCTCACGATTGGAGCCAGGACAGGACAACGAGAGAGAAATTATAATAGCCTACTAAAAAAAAAAACAAAAAAAAACGCTTCGGATTTTTTTTGTATTGTTGCTTCACCGACATTTCCCTTTCTTTCTCCTTCCCTCGGTTGATTTCGTCTCTTTGTCTTTCGGTTGTGTTTTTGTTTTGTTTTATTTATTGTTCCGTTCCGCTGGCTGCTGCAGAGGAGCGCCACCATCCTGTACTTGCCTGACATGAGTACTGGTTGCAGCGGAATGATACACATATCCTCCTAGCACGCATATCTGAAGGTTGATGGAAGATTATCGATCCATTTGCACGTTTTTGGTAGCCTAGAAGACATCTCCATCTGCAGAGGTTTCGGATTTTTCTCCCTCTCCCTGAGCCGATCATCCGCCGCTTCAGCGTTTCTTTCTTTCTGTCCCTGCGCAGCATCTCTCTGTACGCACGGCGCACCACGGAGAAACGCGCATCTAACCTACCCCGTCCGTAAGAAACCAGGCGTATTTTCCAATTCCTAAATCGCCCTTTGCTTTCTCCAAGGACTCATCTGCACGGCTACGCTGCGTAAAAGCAACGGAAAGGGGGGATTTTAACGCAAACGCAGTCTAAGCATCCAAGAGCAAGCTCGAAAATGATGGCCGGCGGAGCAGTTCAGCAAAACGGCATTTTCTCAAATCCTCACCATCACAATCAACAACCACACATGGAGTCCGATCCCCCGGACTCGCGTAAAAGACCACTGGAGACCCCAACGGAGGCCAGCAGCACAAAACGCACAAACACGGGAGGTAAGTGCAGCGATGGGGATGCGGGATAAAGGCGTTCGGGTTTCGGTGAATGTTGCTTCGTCCTGAGGCAGGCAGTGAGACCGGAGAGCAGGTTCATCTGATTCTTGATGTACACAGTGGCACAGGCACAGAGACACCGATTACTCTTCCAGTTTAGAGAGGATGTTTTTATCCGCTTCGTCATGAGCGACAGTCATTTTCCATCAGCATTAAAATAATCACGGGTCGCTGCTTTTGATGGAAAGGAAACAATGAGAGGGACCGACGTGGGATTTGGAGGGAAGCCGTCTTCCCCCCCCCCCCTCCTGCACATCCCGAATGATTTAGCCTCTTTTAAGATCAGTCAAATTAGGTGTTTTTTTATTGCGTCTTTAAGATTTACGCGCAGCCACAGCGGCCATGCTGGAGCCAAAATCAGGATGTAAACAAGTGAAAGCCAGATCAGGCTATAGTGCGTGATCGCAGGGTCTCATCCCGTCGACGGATGACCTTGTGATAATCTCACACATCGCCGCTTTGTGTACAATTACACAAGCGGATAAACAAACGGGACTGATATTAACAGCAGGCCTGTGGCGAGCCAGAAAGAACAGGGGGGGGGGGGATCCAGGGCAGCTCAGAATGCGACAGCCTCTCTTGTGTTATTGCAGAATGTCAGTGCCAGTATAAGTACATTTCTTTCTCAGGCATTGCTGTACTGAGGAAGAGTTTTCTTCTCACTGAAACTGTCTGATGATGTTTTTCATTATTCTCTGGTTGGATGAAATATGGATATGTCACCATGGTAATCACCATATTTGGTTTTTGTTTACATGCTGTCATGCGCCAAGCATTCCCATCACCGGCATTACAACCATCAGTAGCCTATCCTGGCCATGCACCCCATCATGGACATTTGGACATACAATACTTCCTTTTAAATATCTGATTTAAACAACACAGTAGACATGCAGGAGATGCATAACCCAACCTTAAAAATATCAGTAGGTTTTAGGGGGCCTGGCTGTTAAATCTGACTGTCGGTGTGAGTATTTGGACAGCTGTTCCTACATTTTTAGGTCAATGCTAAGCTTAAACTGATTAGTATTTGAGTGAAGTTGGCGGTTGCTGATATGTAATGGTGAATTTGTTCAAGTCCTATTTATTTAAATGTCAAATATCATTCCTTTATGGGCCCAAAAGACCCAGAAGCAGTGTTTGAAATTATATTTAAACAATAATGATAATTTTTATGTTAATGTTTTTCACAGAAAATGATCAATTTGAGATGAATTAAAATGAATCAGGTACTGTGATAATCTTAAGAATAATATCCCTCACCCAATTTTGGATAAATGCTTTTACAAATCTTTATTATAATATGATTTAAAATATTCTGTCGCTAGCGTTTGTGTAAACTGTCTCTGTTAGCGCACAGTGACAGGCAGTACAATATTTTTTTTTTTTTTTAAAGTGTGGGGTCACTGAGGATCAATGAGTGCCATCTTTTTGTATGACCTGGCCCTGGCAAGGTCAGAAAACACCAGGACAGTCATTTTGAACAGATTCTTCAGGTCCCACCAGGAAACATGACAGACAGCCTTCCTCAGGAGTCATAATTAGAGAGTCAGAGAGAGAGTGAGAGGGTGAGCTGCAGGTTAGCCAGCAGTGTTTAAATGCAGATCGATGCAGCACTAAAGGCTCCTCCTCACTGTATGTGAAAACCCAAGGCTCCCCTCTCAGGGGACCTTCCTCCCTGCCTGCGTAACAGTCAGGGCTGCTTGTCCATTAAGGCAAATGAAAAGGTTGGAGTGATGATGATGATGTTGACGAGCACAGCCGACCAGACTTTTACTCAGTCACAGTGGAACGCTGTGCCGCCGCCGCCGCCGCCACTGCTGCCGGATCAACACTTCCTCAGCTGGCAGCATCAGGCTGATAATCACATAATATTTGGTTGCAAATGAACAAAATGCTAACACACTCACAGACACACACTTTACTGTACAACAGTCCCTTAAGATAAACAACAAAGAGGAATCAGAGCTTGGTTTTGCACTGACAGTAAATCTTATTCTGTTTTTCCAAATGTATTTTGGTTCCAATTATATGATCTCAGAATTTGGTCTCTAAGAAATATTTGGATATTAATGTTGAAATTAGCCTGAAGAGCTCTTTTTTTACTTTATTGATAATAATAAGAATACATGTATTAGCTGACTGTACACAAACAGAGGCCGTATTTTTCCACTGAGAATATGTTTTTGTATTTATATCTTACAAACTGTGCACAGGCTGCAGTTTTAAAGTAAGAGCATAATACTGGTTGTTTCTCTGAATGATTAGTTTACACCACACACTCCCCACCCCTGTGCTTCCTCTCTCTGTAGTGGCCTTCCTGCAGCCCCTATTTGAAACTGAAGGCATTGTATTCCCTCACCAAGAAACTGAGACTCATGGTAAGACAGACTTTGATTTCGATTTTCTACCTGTTTTTTTTTTTTATATATATAATCTTTACTGTAACATTCTTCAATGCAGGATTGACTCAGCAGCAGTGTCAACACGTTCCTGTTGTTTTGTTTTTTTTTTTTACAAAGGCCAAATTCTGCAGAGTGAAACTTTAGGGCATTTATTTGACTGCTGCAGGGCCTGACATTTAAATAGGATTTTAAAGTAACATCTAACACCCTCATATTCTACTCACAATTCAAGATAATGCATGTGGATATTCTTTATATTGTATGTTATCAGTTCCATAACATCCATTGTCATGCTTTTTATACAGTGTTTCGTTTGTCATGATACCCAACATTATTGCACAGATGATGACCTTTGACCTCATGCTAGCCATACCATCAAAGCAAATGGGTTTATGTCTGCTTAATGCTGAAATGTTTGATTGTGTTATTTGACAGGTTGAGTTGCTGCTGTGGCGTAAAAGTCACATGACTGTAGTTGTGATGTTTTTCCTTTTTAAACAGATTTAAATTCAATGCTCGAAAAAAGGACGAAATCATGGACGTTTATCTTTATCGAAAGAAAAGAAAAACAATTTTCACTCATGTTTTTTTTTTTTTTAATCCAACAGCTGCAGCTCAGAAATATATCCAGATGTAAGCTATAATGCTAACCGCTTTCCATCCATGGCAAATAAGAAGTGAGAGTAGGCATTCAATTCTGAGATGACAAGAAAAGATGGACTTTTCCACTGACCGTGCGGATTGTTTTTTTTTTTTTTTTTGTCCAAATATGTGTGAAGAAAATGGCAAGCAGCATTAGGAAGAAGGAGCTGGTCAGCTGTCAGACAAGTAGATACGACAACTTGGGACCGCCACGGTCCCGCAGGTCATAAATCACGGCCATAAAAAAAACTGAAGGCCTTAAAGACGGAAAGATCAATGAGTAGCTGCGGTAGCTGCTGCTGCTGCTGCTGCTGGCAGCCCCCGACCCCCACCAACCCACACCCATTCTTATCTCTGCACCTCAGCTGCCCCTCGCCGGCCCAGCAGGGTTCCCTCCAGTATTAAAGGGGTTCAGATTCCTCTCTCATCATGTACATATATGATCAGGGCTGTTTAATGAGTTCATTGTTAATATTTAATTTACTTTGAACCCTTAACCTTGGATTATTTGCAAAGGCAGGACGAACGTAATGAGTAAAAGACCACACACTGTCATATTTAAAAACCAAATAATAAAATCTGGTTATCACCGAGTACAAGTCAATACGGTCATGTGACATTATACTTGCTACAAAATCATACAACAAATTAGCTATTGAAGCATAAATTTAATGTTAGGATAAAAACATGACCACCACCTCTGAGATTTTTCTTCTCCACTGTTGTGATGTTTAAAGTCTCCAACAACCTCTCATTTAGCCACCTGTTAGCAACCAGCTCCTTTAAAAAATCTCTCATTGGGCACTTATTGCTTTGTGTCGTACACTAAAATGTGATAATCTCTTGAGCTTGTGTTAACCACAGACTTTATTTCAGGCATCAAAAAAAAAAAAAAAACCCTGGACAAGGGAACAGGAAGTGCTTATATATCTCTGGGGTTTTGGGCTGTTTCCTCCAGACGTATACTAAACTTGGCCTGAACAGAGAGAGATATGAACTCACCTAAATTATGCTATTCGATCACTTTATCTGCTTGAGTTTTTTGTGTTTACAGCTTTAATGCAGCACAATCTTTCAGCTCTATTACTTATAAGAAATGCTAATTCTCTCAAGGTGGACAAACAGCATCTAGACTATATGCTGAAACTCTCCGCTGACGCTCAGCGGACCGATTTGTTTGGTATACAGTAAAAACTAGAACCCAACAGCAGCCTTTCAGCCTAATAGAAATGACTCAGGTTCGTTCTATTCAAAACAAATGCAGCTTTCAGGGGAAAAACTGCTTGTATAAGCCATTAAGAAGTCTTATGTAAGCACAAGCAAAATAAATTGGATGTGTTGTTTTTTTGTTTTTCTTCCTTTTTTGATTTTCACGTAGGTGGTCAGGAAACAAACATGTGAGCTAGGTGCCTACAGGTTTAACGGGCAAAGTTTGCTGACTGTAGCGTGCCGTCGCTTTATATTACAGCCTCCTCTGCTGTCCTCTGCCTGTAAGATAGAATACATTCATTTCGTAAATGGATGGACTGGCAAGCCAGTGTTTGGAGTGAGGAGGAGGAGGAGGAGTGGGTCTTGAAATGCCCTTGCTTAGTGACATTAGGGGGACTAGACGTACACTGGATGATTTTTGTATGTCTGTGTGTTGTTGTTGTGTAGCTGTCCTTGTGTTTTCTCTCTGAAGCAGAGATGAAATTTAATGTGAGGGGTGAACAAGGTGTGTGAATGATGTATTGCACTGCAGATGGATGCTTTACATGGACGCGCTTGTGCTGTATGAGACGAGGCCTTTGATGATATTGATTGGAGTGTTTTCTGTTCACTCCCAGAGCTGAGCACCGCAGCTTTTTTTTTTGGGCTGTTCGTACAAAGGAGGGCAGCCGTCTTCATATTGATCGCCTGTTCGCACGTTTGGCTTTGAACAGCAGCCGGAGTTGGGGGGAAGGGGGTTCAGTCCTGCATCGGAGAATGAGCTAGACTACGCAGAAATAAGTTCGTACGTTGGATTAATCGTGAAGCCAAGATGTGCTAAATGTGAGGCAGTGTTTCACTCGTCCTTTGTAGGTTGCAGAACACGGCGTCCTCTGCGACACGCCTGTTTTGTTCACATTTCCTCGCCCGCTGCCTCTCCTCGCTGCCCGTTTCATTCTTTCCATCTTCCTCTCCTCCTCATCCATACTAATCATGCTCTACTTCAGACCATCACGACTGCGCCCTCCTCCTCCTGTCCTGCTTCACCCTCGTCCTCCCATCATTTCGTCCTCCACCCACCCCCCTTCATCAATCGCGGGCTGCCATTGACGACGCTCACTCGGCAACTGTTTCCGAGGCTGTCAATCGATTTGCAGCCGCCATCGGGAGGACTCTGCCACCAGTAGCTGCAGCTCTCCTTTTCCTCCTCCACTTGCTCCTTTTTTTTTTTTTTTTTAAGCCACTGCGTCAAAGTATAAAAAAAAAAAAGAAGCCTTTGTACAGGGTGGGGTGAAAGCGCCGAGAGGTGGTAATATTCCACAAAGGGAGCCGTGTGATTGGTGGAGCAAGACGTCGGTCACACCTAGCTGGTTGCTGATAGGTGCGGAGAGCAGGGCGCTGATAAATATGGATGAGGGAGCGGATGAAAGGGCCGATGTGTGGAGGACGACAGGAAGGGCCCCCTTCTCTGAAATAGCCTTGGTCCATGAACAATACACACAAGATTTTCACACACACACACACAGGAGGGGAGAGAACGACGGCGGCTGCTTCAGCTATCTTTGTTAGCATAGCCGCCATGTCTGTTTTGATTTCTACGCAGACGCTCTGATGACAGTGAGGGTTTCAGTATGGAGGCATTCGATTGGTTCTCTACAAACCGCTATTCAAACCGAACTCCTGCTGCAGGATGTTCCTTTATAAGATCAGGCAGGCGTCTGTGATAAATAGATGGAGGAATTTATCGTCTATACATTTCTGTACGTCTACGTGTGACGCAGTTTATTTTTTTAACTATTATGTTTGAGACTTTGAGATGAGAGCTGCTCCCATAAAAAATAATTGGGATTTGTTTTAAAGCCGGCAGTGTTGGTATACTGCTGGTTTTTGAGTCATGCTGATACCTTGACCTGCAAAATATAGAAGCAAAATCCTTTCACACTGTAGAAATGTAGCATTTAAGGAATCACTGAACAGCATGGCAAGTGACTCACTCTAACAAGGTTATCGGGCTGCATCTGCTGTTTTTTTATTTAGTCTCCAAATATTTCTCTTTATCCAAAGAGTCACATGGATGTTAAGGGTTGCAGCCTTCTTCATGTTGGATCTAAACAGAATGAATGACATGGGAAAAGTTGACAATTCAGGCAGAGATGCAGTGAGAACAATAAAGATTTCTCCTTCTGCTCACGCTCTGTGTTTATGAGTGACGATGGCCAGAACGCAGACAGCTGGTCAGAGCCGCACTGCTGGAGAGCTTATCGTGTGTGTGTGTGTGTGTGTGTGTGTGTGTGAATGCTACCTTCCAACAAAAGAGAAGGGGACTAGAGGGGGGTGTGTGTGTCAGACAAAGCCTGCTCCCCCCTTTAACTCTCCCTGCTTAGAAGAGATGAATATTTTCCAAGTCCCCAGAGCAAAGAGCCTCCATACCAGAGCCCCCCTTTCATCGGCCCAGGCTGCGTTCACACTGCTACACTTAAGACCCCCCCCCCCCCTCATGTGGGATTCATCCTAACAGATCTGACCCACATTTAGTTTATAAGGCCAGATTGATATCTAAATCTGTTGTTATAACTTTATACTTTTATAATTGTGTAATAAAAATAAAAATGTGAAGAAAGACAACATATTTTTAGCTTAAATTTTCATTAAATTAAAGTGTGAATTTTCAGAATATGACTACATGTCACCACAGTTTTATGAATTCTGAATGTTTGCCAGAGATTTAGTACGTGTATTCCCGCCATCTGTAGTCAGGAAGAGTAGAGCGTTCTGCACGGCGCCAACAGCTATTTTCTGTTTTTGCACAATATGACAATGCCACCAATTTTTCATAGTTTTTTTGGGGGGGAGGATTAGATGCTGGCTTGAGATGACAAAAGTGCCCAATTTTCCCTGAAAAGTGACAAATCTAACTCGATGTAAAAATCTATTGATAGATGCGATTTACTATTTTTTTTATTTAACTAACTCTGTAACTCAATGCTTAATGGAGTGAAGTATGTGAAGTGGAAAAAGCAACAAAACACGAGAAAGGATTTGTGATCTACAACCTTTCTGTCCCGCCTCTGCAGTCCCATGGACACCAGATCCCGGGATTTGAGCCCCCAATCCCCCCAGCATGGAGAGCCTATTCTGGGCCTGGCGGGTCTGCAGAGGCGTTAGCAACAGATTGGACTGTTTACTCATCCAGTTATGTGGCGGTGGAGGAGGATTTCTTTTTTTTTATTGTAAACAACACTACGTCTCCAGATCCCTTAGCTGACCCACAGAGACCCAAAGATGAATGTCTGTGTAGTCTTATTCACCACATCAGCGACACACACGAGGACCTCTCTGTCGCCTCGGTGTCAGTCTTGTTGTTTCATGTATGGTGTGTTGTCCACGTTTCCATTACATCACACAGTCACACACAGAGAAAGACTTTTTGTCAAATCCTTTTGGCCTGTAAAAGAAAGTGTGTATGTACTTCCTGCAGGGATTCGTGTCTGTGTGTGTATGTGAGACGCTTAGAGGAGTGAAAACAAAGACCCTCATCACAGCAACCAGTAGGGAACCCTGTGGTTACTCAGCTGCAGACACACCATATCTGCATACACACACACACACACATTACCTACTCTGTTGTGTAGCAGGCAGTGATTTGAAGTTGTAATCCCTCCATTTTCCAGCCCAAATGTTTAGTTTCTTTATTATTTAAGTGTGTGTGTGTTTGTGGTTTGTGTTGTGGGGTTGTTGCGGTTGGATTTGACCAGTGGAACGATGCCAGTTTGCTTCATCTGGGAAAACTTAGCAAGCAAAAGTACAGCAAAGAGAAAAACCGTGCTTGCTCTCTGTCTAAGTGACATTATTAGCATGTGTTTTGAGGCTGGTATTGTAGCTTACCTCTGTGTTGTGTACTGTTTAAATGTGAAACAGTGCAGCAGTGAGGGAGATGTTGCTGTGAGCAGATTATTGTGCATCTGAAAGTAGGACTGAGTCTATATGGATGTCCATCTTTTGTTATTTGCGTTTTGATTGTAAAAAGCTGGTGTCACTGCTCATATGTAATGTCTTTCTGTGGTTGCTGTAAGCTAACTGTAATCAAAACGCTGTGTTCCATAGATGAGAAGAGCATGTGCAAAAAGTAACAGCCAAAGATATCTCCAAAAACCTCTTTATGTTAGACAAGAGGGCTCTACAGAGACACACTAACATCTGGCTTTTGTCTTTAGTGGTAATCACCATTCATTCCCAGGTCCAATGACTCTGCAGCGCTCACAGGTTCTTATCAGCTGTAACTGTAGTACTTATACATGGAAAACATGTCTGTGTTATCAAAACACACAATTTTAGGCACCATTTGTGTATAATGTTTACATTTTTTGTGTCAATTTACTGACCTAAAACAACACAAACGATTGTTGACCTTCGCCAATGCTACTGCATGGCGGGCGATAACATGAGGCATGACACCAAAATGTTAACTGTTTCCTTTTAAGTTTGATGAGACTAAACTAGTAGGTATTAAAGCTAGTGGTACCTAGCTTCAGGTTCGTCTCAAATTAAATGTGATAGATCAAGGGAAAAAATACAAAAATGGTACTTTGTCTTCTTTAGAAAGCAGTCAGTCGCATTTTAGATGTATTTTAAAAGCTGCATAAGTGTTGATAAATATGTGTTTCACACATCATTCACCTTGCAAAAAAGCTTCAGACCCTTCCAAAAGTCACCCCTCTGCCGTAAACTCTCACACCTGCGTGTTTTCTGTAACAGCCTGCAGCTCTCCATATGATTATAAGGCCATTATGGTATCCTAAAGTTTATCCTTTTAGGAACCACACAAAATACCCCCCTCCACACTTTCTGACAGATAAAACAGTAAGAACTAATCAGTAACAATCACCACTGCTGTAATTATGGTGTTTTTCTTGTTCTTATTTGCACTGAAAGTTTACATGCTCATTATGCTGTCAGCGTGACAGAGTCGCTGCACACAGGCGCTGGATCTCTGACGATTCTTCATATCGGGAATAGTAGCAGGGAACAATGAGTCTGACATCATGCCGAGACTTCTGCTTTTCTGCACACACTGCGTCTGTTATGTTATCAGAACTTCAGACTTTGTAGTTTGAGTGGCACATTTTTACGTTTGACCTCTGATTTTTATTAATAAGGATATTTCCTAGATCTTAGGATAACTTTTTTTTTTATTTTGAAAATGTTTACAAAACTTTTTTCAGGTCACCCGGAGACATTTTCCTCCCACGCCCACAAGTAGTTTTCCCACCAGCGCTTTTTAATTTACTGAGCTGTGAGAGGGATTAAGGCGTGGGTGAGAGCGTGCCGTGACCTCTATTGGATTTTCGAGGTTATCGCTGACACTGATGGGTCAGACATGACTAGAAGAGCCTCTAGCTGCTTATTATGTTTGCATAGATCGACACGCAGGAGCAACACCTGTACCCACCCACTCCCCCCCTGTGGGATGTGGAGTGACACACTGAGGGGAGCGAGGGGTGTAATTACGCATAATTAGGATTTGCTACTGTGTGACAGGTAGATGAATGAGGCTTGGGGTTTTTAAAAAATGTTAAATTTAGTTTGATTCTTGTCATTTATATTTAAAAATCTAAATTATTTGGTTGAAAAATGTTCTAACATCAATTCCAGAGAAGAGTTTAGAGTCCACTAATGTCTGAGATGCACTCCCGAATGTCAGTGTAAGCTCTTGCACACTGTTTTATGTCAGAGGCTTTTCTAAAAAAACTTGAGGAATGTTGATAAAACTTTGCTGCAAACGATGTCATTCAGTGTGGAGCAGCGTAGGAGGAAGAGGCAGATACTGCTGCACAGTTTTCAAGCTTTATTTGTATCTGGAAGTTTATATATTTATGAAAATTGAGTCACAGCAGTAGTCAAACCTGCTGAAGGCTTATTTCCAAAGCAGAATCCAATCTGTGTTATATAAAACCCTGTTAACCGACTCAGTGCCGGAGCTCTGCAGAGGAGTCCAACAAATGCATCTCGTGCAGAAACGTGTCGGTCACATGATCGAACACCTCATTCTCCTGCATACATCTCTGAATATTTTTTCTAATGCTCGCCATGGTAACATGCACAAGTGTTACCATGCAACAAATACAAGTGATGAACATGAGTCACTCATTACATCCCTCTTCTATACATGATGAGTCATGTTGCCAAGGTGTGTAGGCTTGTTTATAAGACGTCGGAAACGATCTGTTTGCGGAGGAGGTGTTTCTGAGCGTGCCATGCAGACGCGCACATTTTGTGTTTGTGTGCGCGCTTGTTTCATATTTACCAATTCCCCTGCCTTATTAATATGGGCTGGTTATAATTAGCTAGCCTCTATCTAAAGCAGGTCAGTCCAAGGCTTTCGTACCCAAAGTGGGTCACTGCAGCATGGAGAGGAGAAAAAGAGGGAGTATTGAAGAGGGAGCAGGAAGGGAGGGAAAGAAAAGAGGAGGAGCAGAATGAGAACAGATAGGTGAGGACGAGGAAACAAAAGACAGACGGTTTGAGGACACAACCATGTGACGTTTTCTCGAGCTGAAATACGAAGTGTGCTGTTGTGTCTGTGAGCATCATTAAAATCAAAGATGGCAAGAACGTATTCGGCACATTCACACACTTACATCATCGTTGTTGTGTTTTGCAGTTAATTACTGATAGTCAGCCTGCCTGAGATTCCCCAGTTAGGCTTCTGTTACTTATAGAAAATAGTTTCTCAGCGTCCCTTTGGCTTGAAAATGAAGATGAGGGGATTCTTCTGAAAAACTTCTTTTTCATCTGGAACCTGGAAGAGATTGGTGAGGCGTTGCATCTGAAGGTTGATTCAAAGCAGCCCCAAAATATGCCACATCTAACCAAAACACAAGGTTTGCAGTCAACAAACATCAGATATGTGGCTGCTCAGGAAGTCTAATACCATGGCCTCCATCATCTTCGGTAGCAATGATGATTAGATGATAAACTTTTCTGCCTTTATGGAGAGGTCAGGGCATGAAGGAGAGAAGGGTGATGGTCCAACCTGAAGAGGAAGCAAGGATTTAGATGGTTTTTATCATGTTTGTTTAGAGTTGTAGCTCTGAAGGGATAGGTCCTTTATGCTCATCAGGGAGTTCAGATTAACACAAGCTTTTAACAGACGGCACTAAAACCTTATTGGCCGAATGAAAACACGGGCAGGCTGAGGTTAGGTTGGGTTTTTCTTTGCTCTACATCCCGTAGTTTGAGCTCCGTGCAGTTTGGATTTCATCACTAGCAGAGCCGAGGAAGGGCAGGGGAGTGTCGAGTTTCCTGTCTGTGCACTTGTGCTTTGACTTGGCCGGGCACTCGGAGATGAGAATGGAGCCCACCCAGTAACACCACTGTACAAAGAGGAGCGGGGTCTGATGGGTGTAAAAGACGATCAGAGGTTTTCCCAGATAAGGAAACTGCACCCTGGAAAATAATGATCACTTATAACATTGTCTTGTAGCATGTGGTTGTGCAGATCGGTGGAGTTGTCTCGCTGTCGCCCACAGTGTAATACATTTGTTTTTCTACAGTGTAGTTTTGAATGGCAAGAAATTGGGTCACAGCTGACGGCTACACCAGGGAAACTTTAAGGAAATAATTCAGTAGTTCAATATAATACAGTATCTTAACCGTGGGTGTGTGTAAACATAACATGGACATCCAGAATATGACCTGTGTGCGTGTGTGTGTGTGTGTAACCCACACAGTCGTGAGAAGAGGTTAAGTCTAATCACCCAGAATAAGTGAAAACATCTGTGTGTGCAACATGGGTGTTAAATCATTAAATTACACAACATTATCCAGAAGAGTCCAGGACATTTTAAGGACCTTTTTCTTACTCTTTTGCACCTGACTCGACTTCATCAAACTCTTTATTTTACTTATCAAACAGAGCAGAGCCCAGAATAACCCCGGCCGTGCTGAGCTGTTCACTAATTACATTTATTTATAGTGAGGTGTCACAAACACCTCCGTTCCACTGTTGTTTTGGGTTACAGGGATTTAACTGGTATTTAATAGGACTCCCTGTAACTATATAGGATCGTAAATCTTCATATTTACAGCACGACGTGCATCTGGTAGTTTTTTTATGATTATTTTTTTTAATTATGTGAATTTGTGTTTTTTCCATTTGTTCACCTGGGTAACAGACAGACAGCGGCCTTGTGAGAAAGTATGGCCCTAACAGTAATCCTATTTTAATCTGCCTCCTGAGGTTTATGTGTCCTGGATTATCAAATATGAAGAATTTGGAGAGTTTGAGGATCTGAGGCAGTTTAAAGAGACGAAACAAAAAAATATCAGAAACTCTTTTCTGTTAGACCTCATAAAAAAGGATTGAGAAGATTTTCTCTGTAGAGAATAAAATCTGAAAATGATTGCTGACGTGAAGAATAGAGAGATTAGGGATTTTTTTAATGTATTCTCATCAATTCTTTGCTTAATACACAGTCAAATCTTTATGATATTTGAGGATTTAGGGTTTTAACATCTTTAAAAGTGTCAGTTTAATGTAATCTACTGTGTGAATCCATACCATCGGGAATAGCAGTGTCTCACTGTTACCTGTTAATATTAATAATGTTAGAAATCAGATTTTATGCAAAAACGGAAAGAGAGAAGCTGATGTTCGCTGTCTGATTCCAATGATGCAAAGACTTGAAAAATGTCAGACCTCAGCACACCTGTAAGAGAGGTTGTGTTCAATTCACATGCAAATATTAACATTTCTGTGAACACAGGAGGCTCCTGTTGAAGTGCTTTTTGGAGCAGTGTGTACTTTTATAAAACTGAAAAGTGTTTTAATTTATTTCACAGAGATTGGGAGCCTCAGTTGACCTCAGAAGGATTGCATAATGATCGATATCTGTCCATGACAACTCATAAGCCTGTTGGAGTTGGTGCAAAATGATATTTCTCTGAGGCCATTCTGTGATAACAAAACGCTGCTTCATCAAGTATAGAGCGGCCGATAAAACCATTCAGAGCCTTTTGAAGCATTTTTAAAATGAAGTTTTATCTCTGATAGCGAAGCAGATGGATTCTCATGGGAGATAACTGCCTCACACAGACCAGGCTTCAAGTGATGTGCTTGGTTCAGTCAGTATCCTTTGAGGATGTTACTTATTGGCATTTTTTGAGGTCATTTGAGCAGCTATGGCGATGAACATCTTTTTTCTAGCATCTAAAGGTCCTCAGCAGCTTGTTGTTCTTCCTCCCTGATAATGCACTGATGTAAATATTAGATGTGAAGCCTGGTTAACACTTCTGTGTCGAATCGCCCCAACGCTGTTGTGAACCCTTCAAGCTTCTTCGATAAAATTTATGTCATAGTCTTTTTTTCTTTCACATTACTTTTTGAACAGTCTTAAAGGTAGGGTAGGAGATTTTGAAAACTCAGTGAGAGTCAGCCAGATTTGGAAAGTAAACACACGCCCCTTTCTCTCGGAGCTCACCCCGAAGCCACGCCTCCCAATCACATGGACGCACATTACCTGAAGACGATCTGTGACTTCGGCCATCATGCACGTACCTCTCTGGTGTGTGCAGAGCAGGAAGAGAGTGACAACCAGCCAATACTCTGCGCAGGGTCCACCCGGAGGATTGGCTGATGTTTTTAGCGTTTTATAGCTTCCACAGATGATTCATATTCTTCGTTTTAATGCGAAACTGCCGAACTAATTGGTTGCTATCGGATTGTAAAGAGAAGTTACACTAATTTAACAAAAAGTGCATCAGAATGAAATCTGCTACCCGACCTTTAATGCAGCAAAAATTAACTGTGTTCATCATGGCCTTGCACAAAGTCGGATCAGGCAGAAATACGTTGGTGCTCGGAGGTGCTCGTCAAGCCAATCTGGGGTCATTGAGTAGACGTAGAAGTATAAATCAAGCTTTTGGCTGTAGTTTTGAGAGCTCCTGTCCTCTCCCTCACAAGTAAGGATGACTCCCTGAGAAACCATTAAAGTGATCTAAAAATAGCTTTACACTTTTGAGTACAACATTGTTTCCTTAGGCTCAGAAACAAGGTGTTGTATCAGTCTGAGACGATATCAGGGACTCTAGGATTAGAGTTTGATTCGCACATTTTAAATGAAGAATGGTTCATTTATTTTACAAGGCCGCCTCCTTTTCATATCATGACTTTACTGTTCCTCAGTGCAGGTGCAGCTCTGTGTCAGCAGCGTATCAGAAATATAAATAATAACATTTTTTCTGGATCTGAGCTCGTCTGCTTTGTTTTTGTTTGTGCGAGCTCATGTGCACGTGTTTATCTGTGTGAGCGTGTGTGTCATGGCAGGCATGTGGTGTTATGCATTCACAAGGCGTCACATCCACAAGCATCGTTTGAATCTGATTAGCTTTAATAGCAAAACCAATGTAACATATTCCTCCACTCTCTCCTCCGATGTGCCAAGAGGGTGACGAGGACCAGATTCCTCGGGCCCAACGCTGAAATTAGATCAGACCAATCTGGACAGAGTGTTTAGAGGCTCGCGGAAATGGACGTGCAGAGAAAGGGGAGAGATAACGCTGGCAGGGAATCATCAGATTATGGAAATAATTAGTTGACTACAATCATCATTTGATGTGATTGGGTGGATTTATGCGGCTTTGGGATGCTGTGGAGGGTCGGCTGAGAGTGAGCTGAGAGAGGGGGGGAAGACGGGAAGAAGGAGCTGCTTTGGTGTAGTGATGCGGCTCCTGCTCGCATCTGTTCTGTCAGACTGTGATTACTGACAAACACTTCCACAGTTTACACTCAAACAAGATGATCAAAGTATTAGAATTCTAAAAAAAATGCAAACAAAAGGCAGGCATGAGGGCAAAGGTTCAAAATAACCATAACACTGTGGCTTTTTTTCCCCCCCAGCTCTGTTAAATGCAACATAAACTGCAGTAGCATTCTCTGACTTCCTGTTTCCTGTTTCCTGCTGCAGAGGAAGGCGAGTACTTCCTGAAGGTTTTGATTCCCAGCTATGCGGCAGGATCAATCATCGGGAAGGGAGGTCAGACCATCGTCCAGCTGCAGAAAGAAACTGGAGCCACCATCAAACTGTCCAAATCCAAAGACTTCTACCCCGGTAAGACACCGCAACCACCGCCGCTGATGGATGGATGGATGGATGGATGGATGGATGGATGGATGGATGGATGGATGGATGGATGGATGGGAAAAATGTCATCCATAGATATGCAAACTAGCGCATCAAAATTTTAACAGTGTTGAAATAAGGTGATGTTTTGCGTCATTAGCTGTGCATGTGGACTACATCTGTGATAAAAGTTGGATGGACACAGATGCAAAACTGTCAATGACTAAGAACATGGAGGAAAAAAAAATAGAATTTCGGGATGGATGCATGGATGGTGCATCTATTTATCCATTTATTCCTCAGGAAGTTCATGCAGGATAGAGGGGTGTGTGTCAGGATGGATGCATGGACCAGTGCAAAGTGTTGTGAGCTGTTAAGGAAGCATTTCATTATCTTGAGTTCTCATCCATCAATTTTTCATGATGTTGAAACACACACACTGCGCACACACAGTTAAAAGCTTCTGGTTGTTATACACTGATGTTTAAAGTCTCATATCAGTGCCTTGAAATATAGATTTATGGATTTAGGAAGGGTTGTGTTGACCCTGTGCGTATGTGTGTGGCCCCTAAATTTGTGTTGTCTGACTTTGTGAGTCCTCGGAGACAGTGGGGCCTTGACTGGGTTTACTTTGCAAACCCCCCACAGCAACACACACAGGCACAAATGCATGCACAGACACACACAGAGCCCATCAGAGATCAGGATTACAGGATCAGGGGTGAAATTGTATTTGTCTAAACTCTTAATACTGCCCTGACATGACATGTGACTGGAGGAGAGGGAGGAGGAGGACGAGTGGAGGCTGTGATCTGTGTGTTCTGGTTCAGTCCTGCTGTGAGTCGAAGGTTTGGGCTGTTTGTTTGAGCTATGTAGAAGTGGTTTGCAGCCCTAAAAACTTAAGAATGTGCAGCCCCGTCCTCCATAAAGTACATTTATACACATATTTATGTCCTGTTTTTTGCAATCTAGGGCATCCTTGTGACATCCTTAAAGCATGTAAGCAGAATTTAGGGGCAGGATGTTGGTTTGGTTGTCCCATTTTATACCTAACACAGATTTTAAAGACCAAAATGTGTCATTAAGGTTGCATAAACCCAACTTCAGTTGTTGCCAGGAACAGCTGTTGTTGAAACGCATGTGAAATGCATTAATAGTGAAAGTTTTGCTGCAGTTTTTTCATGATAAATATCTTTTGGAATATAACATGCACAT
Source organism: Parambassis ranga (assembly GCF_900634625.1). Classification (NCBI taxonomy): domain Eukaryota; kingdom Metazoa; phylum Chordata; class Actinopteri; family Ambassidae; genus Parambassis; species Parambassis ranga. The sequence goes on from NC_041033.1 coordinate 21,206,705, forward strand.
GTCTTTATGTGGTTTGACTCCTTCTCTGCCTCCTCAAACCGCGTGGAAAAACAGTGAAGATTTAAGTGGCTCCAGTTTAGCTCAGCGTAACATTCATATTTATACGACCCAAATCCATTACTACGATGCAAACATCCTCTCTGAAATAATATTCACGTTCTCAGGGGGGGTTTTTGTAAGAATTGCAGTCTTATGTTTGCACTGAAACAAGACATCAGCGGTGGTACTGAACAGTTCCCACTTCCCAGTGTTGTTGTAGTGCCTGCAGAGCCTCTGATGTAATCGTTGCCCCTGAGCCAATCACAGCATGAAGGTTCTCTCAAGGCCAGTCGGACACAGATTGCACTGCTTTTAATTTTTTTTTGTTTGTTTCTGTGTGGCAGCTGCACTAAGGAAACAGTATTCAAAACCTGGACACACATTGTGAGTTTGTTTTTATTACGTCAGGATTAAAATGGAACTTTTTGCAACTTTGCAAAATCCAGGCAAAGATTTACTTCTGCTGCCTTGTTTTTGCACTGAGAATTAAATGAAACATACTTGGATTTGGCTGCCTGTAACATGGATTTCGGTTTGATGCATTGTGGAAAGCTCAGACATCAACACTGAATAGTTTTCCTGTAAAGCTTCATTTCACATCATGCCGTCCCTTCTTCAGCCCAGCTGCATTTATGCTCTTTTTCCCTCTACTTAAAACTCCACACTGGATCCTGGAGTGTTTATTTGGTTTGAAATGCAGCTCTCATTCTTGTTGTGTGTGTGTGTGTATCCGTTCAGTGTTGAGGTCTGCAAACAAGCCACCGTTGTTTGACATCGGCACACGAGACTCAAAGCAGTGCCAGCTAAAACAGATGCAAGGTGCAAGACACACACACACACACACACACACACACACACACATACGTGTGTATACACAATTTATGCACACAAACAAAACATTTAGTGTAAAAATAAATTTGGAGGAGCACATAAACTTTGCATGCTTGCATGTAAAAATATTTACGCACACACACACAGTTTGTAATCTCTTGGGCCAAAGCCAAGAAGAACTTGGAAAGAAAGAGGGGAGGATGGGAGAGACAAGCGAGAGAAAGAAAAAAGAAAAACAGGGTTGTATGGGCCTCATTTTGGAGGGTAGGACAGAAGGAGCTGTGTGTGTGTGCGCACACACACACACACACCCTTCCTCTGCTCTGAAGGGGGCATCTGTATGCAAATGAGACACGGTTCTTCCTGGGTGACAAATCAAAAGGCCCACCTGCTGCAAGGACTGTGTGTGTCTGTGTGTGTGTGTGTGTCTGTGTGTGTGTGTGTGTGTGTGTGTGTTGGGAATAGCAGGACCAGTCTAATGAAGAGAGTTGAGAGTTACTGCTGTGTCTTGGACAAAGCATCTCATTTCTCTCTTCTCACTTCTCAGAAGACCTGAGTCGCCCCCCCCCCCCCCCCACACACACACACACACACACACACACGCACACACACACGCACACAATCAAAGCACACATGGAAAATGTGATATTTTATTACATTGTTCTAGAAAACAAAAAGAAATAACTTGCAGCTTTTGTTTTAAACAAAATCAAATTTCCTCACCTTATATTTTCAAAATAAAAGCTCATCATCTGGTATAAGGTATGCTTGTGTAAACACTTCAAAGGAATTGTGATGATAATAATAACCCAGAGAATTCTGCCAAAGTCCTACAGCGTGGAAGCTTCTCTGAGCCAAAACAAGATGTGATCCAGCAACAAGAAACTGGAATATTTCTGCACAAACAAATGTGTCTTTCTTTCCAAAATGAGATCATCAATTTAACCCAAAGAAGCAGCACCTCTGGGTCTTACAGAGATCCTTATCGTGAAAATACTCTTTAACGGTGTTTGGCAGCATCTGCAGCACAGAGAGCACAGAGACGTCTCAAGCTGGATCACTCAGATTAGAACTGCTGGAAGAAGAAGTCGAGATAAGAGCTAAATCCGGCTAAATTCAGTTTTTGCAGTAAAAATATGTAACATTCCTTTTTTTAAATTAAAGCCATAATTGCACCCAGGGGAGAAAATTTGGGATTTAAAGTAGTATAGTCGAATGTGACGAGAGGACACAGCGTGCAGACACACAAGAGGCTAAACATAGAGAAAATCAAATGAGCAGCAGCATATACATTCCTACACATGTGGATTCTTACTTTTTTAATTCAGCTGTATTCTCTGAACACATCCTACAAAATGTGTGAAAACAAACACAGGACCGTGTCCTACCCTGCTCTCCTCTCCTCAGCCTACATTCCTCCACTCGTTTATCACACCCTCCATGCCTCCCCACATCTCCACCCCTCTCCTCCTCTCGGGCCTTCCTTCCCTTTTTATTCATGCATCCTTCGATCCAGCTTCATCTCACCCATCTATCACTTCAGCCTCGCTCCCCTCCTGTGCTTCCTCTCCCTCCTTCCTCCGCTGCCCCTGCTTCCCTCCCCTCCATCTCTCCCTTCATCCCATCTGGAGAATAGTGCAGCAGCAGCACTTAAGCCGACGACCAATTAGTGAGGAGCGGCAGTACTGGGGGGACGAGACAGGCCACCATTCATCCTCTCTCTCTCTCTCTCTCTCTCTCTCTCACACACACAGCACTATGCGACCCACTATTCACTATTATGGCACAACAGATTTATTACATACCCATACAGTACAAGGCAGTGCCGCTTCCAAATATAGCTTCTCCCTGTCTCGCCCTCTCCTTTTATTTGTTTCTCTCTCTCACACTGAAAAGTATTGTACAACAAGGAAGCATCTTCAAAACAGCAATCAGCAAGAGACATTTAAAAAAACCAACAAAACACAATTCTATTTACACATAAAAAAATGAATACATCCACGAGAAAGACCAGTGCAGTGAAGTGCAGTGCTGCGTTATCTCTTAATCTTCTAATGACAAATGAATTATTCAGCCTTTTGTTAACAGTATTATTTGCTCTGTTTATTAGCTACTCTGTTGTTTTTGCATTAATTACAGAGCTGGTTTCAAACTGTGCTTCCTAAAATACAGAAGTATTCCTTTAACAGGTTCAGATGACTCATCAGCTAATTAGCTGTAGCAGTATAAATTACTTGTAAAAAAAAAAAATCTGTGTGTTTAAGTCATTGCCACTGATGTAATGTAACAGTGAGAGCCAGTACTCTTCATGCATTTATCCCTAACATTACGATGTTGGAAAGACCTGTCAACATATTCATTTCTTTATAAGTGCATTAAACTGATCTTGAATAGTATCAAATAAATAAAAAAAGGGAGACATGCAGGCTTGCAGCCAAAAACTTGCGCAACAGCTACATCCGTCGGCTGATCAGTTTGTCCTCAGAACAAATGCAGCTGCTGCTGCGTCGCATAAAATATTCATTCACGACACCTGTTTTATAATTAGAATCGACCTGCCTCCCTCCTCCTCCTCCTCTCTGCTGAGGTATTGACCTCTGTCGGACACAAGAGGCAAAGCCATGACGACAAAGTGAAAGCTGGGGATGAGTTGGTGTCGGTGCCATCATGGAGTTCTCCTGTCTGGCTGCAGTTTTATGGTTACAGTGTCTGAGTGTCTCACGGCAGAGAGATGCTGTAGTGAGGTCAGTGTTGAAACTCACATTATACGTGGATTTTACATGGGAAGAGTTTTTAATCGATACCATATAACATATCATCACATCAGTCATGGTTGGAGCCATTTGTCTGATCTGTTCAGTCTGTGTTTAGATTGTTTGTCCTGATAGAAGGCGGGTGGCTTTAAAAAGCACGTTTGAGTCCTCTTGACCAGACAAAAGCAATGATGAGAACATAACCTGGACCAGTTATAGGAATCAGAAGGCAGCCAACATCCCTAATGAAGAGAGCTGAGCTCATTGTCATCATCATCATCATCACTGGGCTGATTTCAGTTTTTAAGGTTGTTTAGAAAGAAACAGTAAATGGACATTTAAATCCCAAACAGTTTCTGGGCGTTCTTCACAGTCATTGTGAAATATTTAGTCCAGCATCTCTATGGAAACGGCAGTCATGGCTGAAATGAACTGTAGATCAGCCCAAACTTAACAGAATGTTAGTCAGGCGACTGCTGCTAGTACGTGAGTCAGTGATAGCTTCTTAGTTGCACAGAAGATTGCAGAATGTTGTGTTTTTCACAGAGTTCAAACACACGATGCGTTCACAGATCATCAGAAAATGTAAAGTTTTCTGATGGACTGGCTGTGAAAGGTGTTTTGTTTTGAACTTCTAGGCATCCACAGGGTTAAAATACCGATAAAAGAGCTAGAGTTTGAATATTTTAACTGGATATTTGTCCTTAAAAGTGATGTTCTTGCTGCAGAACTGGAACCAAATTTGTTCGCCTTTGCTGCCAAAATCTCTGACTTCACTGGAGTCATGAAATAGATCCAGCAAACGTGTTGATCTTTCGTCTTCACAAACTCGACGGTAACATGAATCAAACTTTTCCACTGACGCTAAAAGACGAATGACGTCAAAGCAACATAAACAATCAAATTTCTTGCTGTGTGTGTGTGTGTGCGTGTGCATGCATGCTTTTGTGCATCAACAATGATATCGGTATCTATTTGTGTGTTCCCCTCCCTGAACTGGACACATTCTGCAGCGCTGACTTCATTTCCACATATAACCCACTTCAATGAGCCGGATCTAAACCGAATCTGATTGTTAATGAGACGCCCCGAAGGACGGCGACCACATGTTCGGGTTTGACTTCACACAAGGCGAAGGCGATTAGACTCTCATTAGTTAGCTGAGAAAACGCTGCAGCTCCACTGAGTCACATGTGAAATTAATAGACCCTCACAGTCAGCTGGTTATTACTCAGTTGTGTCCTTTGGCCAGAAGTATGTCAACACTTTAAATTACAGTCCTATCATTGTTGTCCACATATTATTGACAATATTTGTATGGAAATCATAGCAGATTGTGGCTTTCTGTCTGATCAGTCTGCGTTGCTCTTTTGGCAAATCGTCTCTGTGGCACTCTGTCTCCTCTGTCTGTCCTCTGTCACAGCCGGCCTCCATTTTAGAGCTCTGTCTTTAATCCCACACCATGATTGCAGTTTTCAGTATTTAATATCCCCATGCGAACACACACACACACCCCGCACACATCTGTCGCACAGGGCCACATGAACTAACATAACACCTGACTCACTCACACACACATCGAGTTGTTATCAACGTTTCTGATTTCAGCACTCAAAGCCTCTTATGTGGCGTTAAGCTCTCAAACTGAGAGATGAAAAATATTCCATATTACACACACACACACACAACTGTAATACATTTCCTGTTTGTTAGCCATTTCACCTCTTCATTAAGCAACGTCTTCATTACAAATGTGTGCTGTTTATCAGTTACAATGAGATGATTTCCACCAAATTAGATTCCTACTTTGGCTCCGTCCAAATTTGTCAAATTACTACAAAGAATTGACGCCAGTTCAAGTGTCTGCAGTCCGCCTGAGCTCGGGCATCACTGCTGATCTGTCTTATGAACCAGCTAAACAGATGGAAATAACCGGCTCGTCTAAACCTTGTTTTACCCATCAGTTTAAAATGTTTCTCTTTATTTTTTTTGTTTGTGTTGCTTATAAATAAACCCTGAAATAAGTCCATATAGGAAAAAAAAACCCAGAAAAAACACCTTGAAATGATTTTTTACTTGTTGATCTATAAGCACAATTCACAGCCTATTTAAACTCTATGATATTTGCAGTGTATTTACTGTAGCAGTCCTGATGCATTGTGTTATTGCTGAGTGCATACATGCAGCTGAATTTGAAGAAACGTTGGTGAAAACAGCACCGCTTCTTCCTTTTTTTTAAATATATTTGTATGTGTGTGACGTCAGGCAGCAGGCAGACAGGCTGAGTAATGCTTCTGTACCAGTCAGTGCCATGCTGGCTGACAGACAGACGATCATATCCCAGCACTCAGAGAGAGAGAGAGAGAGAGAGAGAGAGTGGAGCTGCAACACTTTCATCGCTTGTCACAGGCAGAAATGTTTTCATCAGTTTTTCAGATTCATGCCGTAGCAGGAATGATAATTAAATGATAAAAAGCAGCGAAATTTAGTTCACTCAAATACAAATAGGTTGATATTTAATATGTGATGCCAGAAGAAGTTATATTCATGTCTTCAGTTTCCCTTCAGGGCACTTGTTTTTATATATTTTATGATATTTTACAACAACCTTCAGATGACACGCAGACTGTAGTGGAGACAGTGTGGTTTAAAAGGTCAAATTAAAAGTGGCGGAAGCTTGTTGCTTCCCTCCAAAGTGCCTCTCTGAGTGTGTTTCTGTGTTCAGACGCTCCGCTGGGAGCTGAACCCTGAACTCTGGCTGAGTGAACTCACGCAGAAAGAAACTCCTCAACCTGAGCAGCATTAATAACACACTGACATACAGCTCTGTCAGCCGCCGCACATTTTGATGCACATGAACCAGCAAAGCAAAAAAACGAGTAGGCTTCCAGACAAGCATCTTGTTTATTAGCATGTTTAGCTTGTTTCTGATGGTTTATCAGCAGCCTAATTGTGATCATCACCCATATAAAACCTTCTGTCCAGATGCTTTTGCTTCCTGTTTCTGCTCCTGACTTTGGAGCACAAACCTGATTTCATGCACAGGATCCCTTCACATGTGACTTGCTAACACACAGATCAGACAGGACAGGTGTAGTGTAGCATGTAGTGTGATCGTCAGATAAGCTGCAGTCACTCTGAGCCATGCTGACAGGGCTGCTGCTCCTCCTCCTCCTCCTCCTCTACCTCACCACATCAGTCAGTCCCCTGCTGCCTGCAGACAGGCATGGCTAATCAATCTGTACACCACATCTGCCACATGGAGCGCTGCGACAGGAGCGTCAGGATACACCCACCTGAAATGGGCCCGCATTGCTTTTCTGTGCCTCTCAGCCTCTGTTGTGTCTCTGTCTGGTCTGTAATTCTGCCTGTGTTAATCTGCAGGATTGAAAAAACAGCCTAACTGACGATTAGAAATGAAGACATTAGCAATCGAAATTGGCGTTCCTTCATCTCGGTGCTTTCTCTCCCTCTCTTTCTCCATTTGCTGCCTTTGTGTTTAGACTTTTAATAAGGTTGTTGAGAGTCCCAGCGAGGCCATCCGTAAATAGAACAGCAGGAATATGGCCGGCTTACCCACAGATCAATGCTGCACTGAGCATGCAAGTGTAAACGCAGGATTCTCAACTCTTGCCTGTCTGTAAGTGGGTGCCTTTTTAGCCTCTGTGTGTGTGAGTGTGTGTGTCCTTGGGAAATGTTAGGATAATGCATTCTGTCAGTGAAATACGACTGTCATAAACCCAAACACTTTCACTGCCTCTCCTTGCTGCACTGCACACACTCGCCCTTGGGATAATCATCATTGATCACCACTGCAGATGTGTGTGTGTTGTTGTGTGTTTGTGTGTTTACTTGCTAAGATGATGTGAGAAACAGTCATTAGAGCTTGACCGTAACTATTCCTTTTTTCTTTTTTTTAATGAACCCACAACTTCTTAACTTAGATGAGCAGCAGTGCTTTGATCCACACGTTTGATGAAAGCTTTTTTTGTTAAGACCTCAGTGTTTCATGGGTCCATTTGGAGGGGAAAGAATCCCTGGAGGGCCGTAAGTGGTGTGTCTTTTTTGTAGCTCGACTTTATTTGGAATAAAGAGAGAAGAGGTGAATTACATAGGCAGCAACGAGTGGACAAAGATGCTCTTATTAATAAAAAAAAAACAAATTCAGCCAACAGAAAATTGGCTTAATTGCAAGATTTTTTTTTTTATAATTTATTGAATCTATTTTTTCTTTTTGCTTGGATGAAGTCGCATCCTTTACCCTTTAGGTCCCTTTAGTATTAGATCACAGGTGGACTGCCGGCTCACACCCAAACACAGGAGCAGCCTTTTTTTTTTCTTGATTACAAACCTGAGCAAAATGGTTTCTGTTGTGTCCTCATGTGAGCTTCTTTACTCACAGTAGGAACAAATAACAGACTCCAAATGAACCTGGATGTCATCCTGGAGATGAATGTGAAACATGAATCTCTGATATGTGTGGAAAAGGCTTACATAAGGGAAGAGGAGGGAAAGGAAAGAGATGTGAAGTGAGAATGCAGCATTGTGCGCACGCGCCTGAGTGAGACTTAAAGAGATTCCACCTGCCACTCTCAGCATCATGGCGCCCCACAGTAGCTCAAACTGCAGCGTCACTGTGAAGCCTCTCTCTGCCTCTCCTTTGTGCCCGGCTGAGGTGCATCTCTCACCGGGTAAGTGAGGCACCGCCGCCTCCCGGCTTCACTAGCGGCCTGCAGCCTGACAGGACACACAGCCTCAGGGAGGCAGCTGGACTCTGGGTGAAGCTGTTAAACACATTCTGGAGTGATGCTCTTGATCCACCTCCAGGTCTGATTTAGATGTGGAAAAGTCATTTCCAAAAAGAAGGTTTCTGACAGCTAATCTGCTGAGTTTGTCGCTGAGTTTGTTTCCAAGCATACGGTTTCAATATTTGTCTGATTTGGCGGTGGCTTTTATCGTTGAAATTGCATCAATTTGTCTGATTAGAACTGGGCAGTAATCAGAGGAAGGATTTCAGTCAAACCTTTGGATTTGTTGGATCATAAAACTGAATCATTTTTTCAAGCTGTGCAGGTTTCTCCACACACGGTGACCTCAGGGTTTACTGCAAACAACACAGAAACCTACTTTGGGTTTTTTTTGTTCATGCAACTTGTAGTTTGAGTTTTGATTTTCCTACCTTTACCTATGACCTGTTTTTCTAATGTGTGATGACTGCTGTATCAATACTTTTTCCACAAGAATCATTAACGATTCGTGTAATCTAATTAAATCATTTGACTGAATGGCTGCTGCATCATAAAGAGCTATAGATTAGGGAGGCTAGTTAAAGTTTTTATTTGCTCCTGTGTGTGTGTGTGACAGGGTGAAGAGTCCAGTCAGCACATAAAACAAAGAGAAAGAAGGAGGAGGGGGAGGGAGGTGAAGTAGTGAGCAAAAAGAGTGAGTGAAATAAAGAGGAGAAAGGAGTAAAGGCAGCAGGAGGAGGAACAGCTCAATGTGCAGAGGTTTGTATGAGCTCTGAGGGTTTCCAACTGTCGCAGACAATAGGTGGAGGCAAGGCACTCTGTATCACAATAGGCTCTTTGACCCCGGTCAAACCAGCGGGGGGAGTGACAACAGTGGAGGAGGAGGAGGCGAGAGGGAGGGTGTCCCCATCTGTTTCAGTAGGAGAGAGTGTGTGTGTGTACATCTGCACTTTGCAATGTGGGATCAAACTTCTGCATCGTCTGTGGAGCTCTGCTGTCAGCATGCATTGAAAAATGGAGGCGCTGTGGTTTATTTGTGCCCTTTTTAAAAATGTGCATCTGTTGAAAAATACTTACCCATAATGCTTTGCTGGTTCACTTTTTGCTACAACATACAATACCTAAATAAAACCGTGGATTAATAGCTGCACGTGTGCAACATGGAGCTGCACGGTCTGTCTGAGAGAGAGAGAGACTGACGGCATTTAGTAAATATTGTTTTTATGTTCACTGCGTGACAACCCTTCAAAAAATGTTCTCGACCCAGACTTTGATAAACAATGCCTCAGGCCGAGCCTAAGTCAGCAGGCTCTAACTGATGGATCTCTCTCTGTCTCTCTCTCTCTCTCTCTCCCTCCTGTCACCCAGCTTCTCGTATCTGTCAGTTCTTGTGACAAAGCTCCTCTCTGTGAGGAGCTTGGCTAAGCAACATGGCCCGGCCCCTCTTCATAAAACATCTTTATCATGTGCAGAAACGACACACACACACACACACAGTGCAATTTCAGCTAGTTTGGCTGCAGAATATTGCTTGCTCTCTGTGTCTCTCCCTCTCCTTCCCATAAATAGCAGACATAGCTAGATTTGTCTCTGTGTCACCATGGCAATTTGCTGCTTTCACAACCTGCTATGACGATAGTACCCAGACTCGGTGTGTGTTTGTTTGATGCAGGTTTTGTAGAGGTACAACACAGACACACACACAGACATATACACACACACACGCTACCCCCATCAGACAAAGCAGAGGATTGTGGGACTGCACACCCGTTGCCTTGGTGATGAGAATCAAAGTGACAGCTCTCCTAGAGGAGGAGGAGTCCCCTCCTCCTTTTCCTCCTGCTTCCTAGCTCCCTCTCTCCTCCCTAGCAGGTGTAAGAGAGTGAGAGGGTGAGACAGAGAGATGTCTTTCTTCCAATCTTGGTCAGCTTCCAGATCCTCTTGCCTTCTGTCCTTGAGAGACGCTGAAATAAGCAGCACTGGTAGGAAGTTGAGGCTCTAATTTGTGTGTCAGTTTTTAATAACCTCATAAATTACAAATGCAGTGGAACATTAAGTGAGGCCTTGTTGGAAGAGCTGGTCACAGGGCCTCAGACACAATGTGCCTCATGCATCTGTACAGTTAGCATCAAAACTTTATTGAAAACGATCTGTTAACAAAGCAATGTTAATTTAACACACTTTCATACACACACAGTGAGAAATGTGCTCCGTCCTGATTGGCTCACCACAACAATGATACTTAGCGTTGGTGGTAACCATGGCAACATCCCTCTGGATGCACAAAGGGGTCAGATCTAAAAGGTCTAAATCTGCTAATGTCTCTGAGTACCTCTCACACACACACACACACTGACACAGATGTGTGTGTGTGGAACTGCTCTTAAAGGAGCAGGTTCCTTCACTATAGACTCCTGCTTTGTGTGGGAGCGCCATTAGCTTTAAGGAGGAGGAAGGTGAGCGTCGCAAACAAAGAGTCGCTTTGAGGAGAGAGAGAGAGCCAGTTGTGAAATTGCATTTTTCCCGTCTTTACAGACCCCCAATCTCTGGCAGAGGGACAAAGGTAACCCTCTGGGACCCCTTAACCCCTCTGTCGCACACACACTCATACATACATACACACACACACGCACACACCACTCTCACAAAGGAGCTGGTTCCACAGCTGCCTCGAGTCGCCCCATCCCTCCCCACTTCCATTATTTTTAATCCCCCAGTGAAAGCTTCCCAAATTTCTCCCCCCTTTCCCAGCTCCCTCATAAACACCCGCCCCCCATTTACTCATACAACACTGCCTACCACCCCGCCCCCATGATTAATCCCCCTCCTTTCCCAGTCTGAGGTCTTGCAAAGCCGTCAGCTGTCATACCGTCTCTCTGACATGCAGGCTGGACTCTCACTTTAATTATGAAGCTCTGAGCCTGATTACAGCGTGTGTGTGTGTGTGTGTGTGTATGTTTACATGCAATGTACAGATGTGTGTTTACTGTCAGGGGTCAGACAGGACTCAGTGTCTCAAGTCACACGACAGGTGGATTACCACCGAGGAAGGTGATGACTGGCTGATGGGGCTCATGAACTCTGACCCAGCAGTGATTGCAGGTTGATGGTTTCCCCATCTACCGTCTGATGTCCTTTCAGCCTTTACTGGTGTGAGTCTTCACTAATAATGGCACTATTATAATAATTTTTTACTCTTAATGACGACTAAAACAAAAGAAAAGAAAAAATTAGGCCGCTACTGCAGGTACAGCTTTCACTTTGAGTCATCTTTTTAACCTCAAGGAACAGCCATCAGCTTCTTCTCTTTGCAGCCTCTTTGTTTCCCAGCAGTTATCAATTCCCACATTTCAATGTGTGTCATCTCATCAATAAACTTGCACCACATTCTGTAAAAACTTTTCTTTTATCCTCCTCCAGCGTGCAGCCGCCTGTTGTTTCCTCCGTCATGCTGTAAATCATATAACCATGTTCCATATGGTTGTCATTAATAAAGCTGAGGTCACACTTCCAGTCAGACCCCACCCGCCGCGCTCACACGCACGTGACACACACACACACACACACACACACAATAGGGTATACATGTGCACACAAACACACACACGGACTCACACACCACTTTGTAGAGAGCGAGGCATATAGATAGATAGAGAAGGAGAGAGAGGGAGCTAATTAGTGTTTTAGCTGATTGCTAATTGCCACTTTCTTCCGCCTACTTACACACAACACCGAGAAAGAGAAGAAGAGAGCGGAGCAAGCAGCAGAGGCACTTTCTCCTCCTGCTTCTATCAGAAACTTGTTTCATTTACTTCTAATTACACACGTCCATCAGTACCTTGAAGCCTGCACACACACTGGAGGAGTGTATCCTCCCGCCTCTGCCCTGTTTGAGCTTCTTCCTGACTTTTATGGTGCAACTTTTTACTGTAGAAAGAATCTGATGTCCAGCCAGGAATGAGTTGTCTCAGAAGTTACTGTTGCACAGAACAGTTTGTTAAGTCCAAAGTTTTTACATTCTCCTCAGCTGTCAGGAGCTGCAGACAGGGCCCTGCCTATGTTTGCCTGTGCAGGCGCATCATAAAAGCATCTGAACACAAATCTGTTGGTGTAGCTTTCAACAGTTTGACTATTTTATGGAACTTAACATCATAAAATAATCATAGAATTACGTTTTTATTTTTTTGCAGGCAGCCAATAAGAACACAGCCAGTTACTTGTATCAAAGACAGTAAATATTTTATTTATTTCCTACTGTTTACTAAACTCCTGAAGTGCCTGCAACCACAGCCTTCTCAAATATGCATTCAGACACAATGATACAACAATCGATCATTAGTTTTAGAGACGATGTCACTATAAGAGCTCGATTTGTTCTTTCGTCCAGAGTCACTTCCATTCCACCCTCACCAGTCCAAACTATTATGGATGACATGAGACGACACCGGACAGAAGCCAGAAAACAACTTTTAACACTGATTCTCCTGTTCAGTCAGACTAAAGGGAAACGACCCGACTCTGCTCAGGCGCTGATCAGATTTCTGCCAGTGTAAAAGTTTGGTTAGAGTTACAGTGGAAGTCGTCTTCGTCTTCTTCTTCTTCTTCTTCTTCTGCCGCAAAGTTTTATTTGTTTTTCCAATGTGGATTTATGTCATGCTGGAAGACGAGTGTGTTTGAGTGTGAACTCTCAGGCGGTTTTACCAGCAGCGTGCGCAGCAACGAGCCCAGAGTTCAAGCTTAGTTGAGGATGTTTTGGTGGGTGAGACTCTGCACAGTTTTCACTTTCTCAGGCTACGTGTCCTCAGTACAGGGCCAAGTCCCAGCTCTCTCACACACGCACACACACACAAGGGCATACATGCTCTCACATGCACACTGAGAAACATGCACAGTTACACACACTGCAGTCCCAGCTGTAACAAATGGGGACCAGATTGTGTATGATGATGATGATGATGATGTAAAAGACCAGGCATGCTGGTCTCCATGGTTGACAAGCTTTGTTGGGTAAATGTTCAATGTGTGTGTGTGTGTGTGTGTGTGTGTGTGTGTGTATGGTCAAACCCCGATCCACGTGCCATGAGCTATTAAACTGCTCTTTTTGGTTCCCTGTAGAATTCATCATAATAGTGCTGCAGCCAATCAGATACAAGCATGTGAGAGAATGGATTTAATTCATTGTAACTCTTCTGTCTTTTGTTTGTTTATACTTGATGATTACATAATGGAACTTTTAATAACTTTACTCTGCAGCGGCAGAAATTACTTTATCGCTCAAACATTGGGTGAAAGTTTGTTCAAATTTAAATTCTTCCTCATGTTTTGCTTTTGGACATTAAGAATCAAATCTTGTTGTCAATCTGAAACAAGGAAACTGAAAACTTGTTTACTTCCAGACTTTGGGTGTTTCCACTGTCAATGTTTTAGACACTATGGGCTCATTGTTCACTGCACTGTAAAACTGAACTGCATTTGTGGTGTATTATACAGCTTTAATGATGTAAATCATAAAAGTAAAACTGATTTTCCTTTTGATAAAAAGCCTGCACATCAGTCTGATACTCACTGAAGTACAAATGCTTCATCTTTAAAGCATATTTAATTAAAGCATGCACATTAAAAAGTGATGAATGAATACAGTTTTAAGCTTAGATGCATTCAAGCACCATCAGAAAATCAGTGCTTTCTGCCTGTTTTTACAGCTGGTGTGTATGTTCCTTCTAAATTCTGACAAAGCTTTGTTAACATTATAATCTTTAAAAAAAACAGGAGCAAAACATGAAATTTATAATAAGCTTTAAACACCTAAATTGGCATCCCAGTGTTTGTTTGGAAATTAGAGGTGATTATCAGTCACTTACTGGCTGACTGTGAAGGTTCTTTTTCCCCTCTCATTATTATGTGGTCCAGTAAAACTCAATAAGCAGAGTCGGGCTCTAACATGGGCTCCATTAGCCCGCTGAGAGGCACATATGAATATGAAGCTGAGACATGGGCTGCTCAGCGTCAAAGAGAGAGAGAGAGAGGCTCCAGTTCAAACACCTGGCGCTCTGCAAAGTTGCGAAAACGATGATAAAGTGAGACGAGTGTTTTCATAACGCAGCTCAGCTCGACTGACAGACGTCTACTGTATCTGTGTGTGTGTTCCTGCAGCGCGAGTCAGAAGACAAAGGGTGTGTTCAGCTGAGGAGGGAGAGTGGAAGGAAATGAGAGGAAGTATTAGGAATGTGCACTGATAGAGCGAGGCTGGAAACAAACTGACAAAACTATAGAAAACGCTCTCAGTGTAAACAGGAAGTGATTTTGGGGCACAGTCTGAGTCTGAGGCTGTTTTCAATCACTCACAACGTCCTGGCAGTCACTTTTTAAAGATGAGAAATGGCTGCAGGACTCGTAGATGAATCTGTAAATGATCCTCCAAGTGTGAGAGCATAAATGGTCTCAGAGGGACAGAGGAAAGAAGGATGTGTGTGAGTGTGTGTGTGTTTGTGTGTGTGAGAGAGAAAAAGACAGAGACTGACAGCAGAGTTGGGGCAGCTGACGGGGTAAAGGGGGCAGTTGTAGTCACATGGGGAGCAGAGATGGATTTGGGGGGATTTGAGGCTATAGAAGGGTGGGGACGAGGAGGCTTAAGCCAGCTGACACTGTCCACATCATACACACACAAGCCAAAGATAGACAAACATCCTAATACACACAGAAAATAGAAAAATAAACACAAAAAACACTCGGTAAGGTGATCTCTCACAGTCACACACAAGAGCAGAAGACGGTGTGTAGATAACTTTGAGGCCTTGAGACGCAAGGCAGAGGGGTACAAGGAGGAGCTGTGTGTGTGTGTGTGTGTGTGTTGGGCAGGAAAACAGGTGTGGCTCCATTAAAGCAGTTGTGTGACACCGGATACCAACAGTGGAGATAACACTCAACGAGTTGAAGACAGAGTATTAGAGATGGAGTGTGTGTTTGGGAGAGATTGTGTATTTAAAACACACACGTTCAGCTGTGCACAAGGTCAGCGTGTTATCTGCTGAGCGGCGGCCTCATGTCGGCTATTCAAACACACCTTCTCTCTGCTCTCATGCAGACATAAATCAGTGCCTTTGAGCAAGGCATCGTCTGAACATATCCAATTTTTTTTATTCAGTGATGCAAGAAATCTTAATTCTACATCTAGAAATCAAATTTTGCAGTAGAAAATACCAACGTCCATTTATGTCACTTCATTATTTAATGACATGGTGTGTGTGTGTGTGTGTGTGTGTAAGAAGGTCGTCTGTAATTGTGCCTATGGCTCTGTGTTTCTGTGTGTGTGTGTGTGTGTGAGGGTGTGAGTAAAATCAGAGCGGCGTTGAACTCGTTTGGGGCATCCAAGAATTCACACGAGTTCCGGTTTCCGTGCAGGCCCTCCGAGGACACAAACGAGCTGTGTGTGTGTGTGTGTGGAAGACAGATGAGTATGCAAGTGATTAGGTGTGTATATATAGTTGTCTGTGGTCACAGAGTGAGATGTGTGACTTGCTAGAGAGCCGGATAGCTGAGCTGACTCTCTGTAGAGTGTGTGAGTGTGTCTGCGTTCTTTCCGTAAGTGTGTGAGTGGCTGCCTGCAATGTTACTGTTTTAATGACATGAGACAGGAGTGTGTGTGTGCGTGTGTTCCATGGGGAAGACCTAGTGGAACACATTAATACAGCTGTTGGTCCATGGTTCCCATTACTGGAGTCACTTCCTGTTTGTGACGTGTTTTGTCTGATCAGGATGTAATGGCGGCATCTTTAAGTAGCTCATGTGAGCTGTAAGTGTGAGTTCAGCTGCAGGTTACCCTCCGTCAGTAATGCGTGCTGATCTGAGCATGTGCAGAGGTAGCTCTCAAAGTCCATGACAGGTGGCTGGAGGGTTCAAGGAGGCGTAGTTATGCTGATTAGTTTGGTTTTTATTTCATTGTTAAGTTTGTTTTTTACTTGGTTATATATAAAACAGCATGGCTTGGGTCTCAGTTACCATGGTAACACCTCCTACCTTTTCTTCAGTGTGGATTCTGTCTGAGAAGAAGCACCTGACAGTCTTCATCATCATCTATATGTGATGCGGACTACATACTGTATGTGGTGGAGTGTGTGTGAGACCATGTGTAATAACAGTGTGTGCGTTCTGTGCCTGTGTCGTGTTGCTAACCCATTCACTTCAGTTCATCTTAATTAGAGCTCAGCTTTGCATCTCATCAAAGACTTTTTGTTCTTCCACACATTTATGAAGCATGCATAAAACTATGCAGAATTTTACTAGGAAACCACAAACAAGTCATAAATAAACTCTAAATCTTGCAGCGTGATTACTACGTTTGTTACAGTTCCCATACATCCATGTGCAGCTCAGCTCTCTGAGTGGTTATGCAGAACGTTTTCTGTTTTGGATAATTGAAAATTGCAACTCTGCACTGTCTGAGCCTGCACTGTGACAGTGGCTGCCATCCAGATGTAAACTCATCCAACATCTGTCCCATTAACCTGATTTGGCACCCTTCAACTTACTGCCATTTTGACAGTGATGATGATGTCAGTGCTGCTGTGGACTACTTTTTGGAGGTCTTAAATTACATTATGATGCATCACTGCTGGATGTTGGAAATGTTTCTTCTTCTTTATGACACCAACTTCTAAATCCACCATTATGCACACTCCATCCATCAAATAAGGGATGAATGTGACAACAGGTACAACACTGATGGAGAAACACACAGAGAGAGAGAGAGAGAGAGAGAGAGAGGTGGAAATAAAAAGGTGGAGAGGAACAAAAGATTAGCTGAAGATTGAGAAAAGGCCAAAAGGAGGAAAAAAGAAGTGAGGGGAAAGTCATGGCATCCTTTCAGCTGTTTGCTCGGCATGGGCCCGGGTCACTTGGGCAACACCAATCCTGCTGCCAAAGAAAGGGAGACAAGAAAGGAGAGGGAGGGGGAGGAGGGGGAGGAGGGGGAGGATGATGGGAACCAGGGGAGGAGAGTTGAACAGAGAGATTGTGAGAAAAAGCAGTTTGGTTTTTTGTCAGAAAGTGATCATCCCGTCTTTGATTTAATGAAATGCAAGAAGATCACCGATTCTTTCTTTGTAATTTAAGACCTGATCAGCTCTCCAGACTGCAAAAGTCATGCTGTCACAGAGGAGGACTGTGTGTCTTTAACATGGAAGACTTCGCATGATTTAGAGAAAAACAACCTTAGTTCTTTGAAAGTTGAAAGTCAGAGCGTTGATGCATAGACAAATCCAGTGAGATCATGTTTGTATGTTGCACTTTTTAATCAAATGGAACAGGAAGTAGACGGTGTTTCCTGTAAAGAAAAAGGTTGCACGGTTCAAACCACAGCTTGTAGAGAATCTTCTAAACCAGCCTTCAAAGTTGTGATTCATTCCCACGTCGCTTGGAAAAATCCTGAAAGAAAGTGGTGGGTGTTTATGAAGCATGCAGAAAACCAGCAAAAGGGACTGCGTGGATCGGAGGAGGGAAAGGACACGGAGGTGGAGGCTGGATGCAGAGCAGCAGGTCTCTCCAAGTGAAAAGCCTTACATCAGAGCAGAGGAATTCCTCCCTTTTCTTCCAGCTTCTTTTGTTATTCTTTAGAGAGAGTTGCCTTATTCTTCTCAGTGAGTGCTCTGTCACTGCCGAACCTCTACACAGATAAAGGAGGAGGAGGAGGAGGGGAGGAAGGAGATGGGGGAGAGAGTGAGTGAGCAGAAACACTGGGGGGGAGAGAGGCTGACAAGTTTTACTGTTCCTGCTGCTGCTTTAATTTTTTAAGTCACATAAAGGATAGCATGAAGTCTCTGAGGGCTTTTTTATATTTCAACTGTGAAAAATACAAATCTAAGAGAATTTTAAATAACTTGTGTGAAATATTTGTGGGATTTTTTGGAAGCTGGTCCATGCATCATTAGCTGACATTCAGCTATATGTAAAAGTCTAAACATTTGTAATATGCTTTTATTGAGTTGAAAGTTGAAAGTACTTGCATACGGAACTTTTCTCAAACACACAGAACTTTTTTCATGCTGTCACCTCAGCGTGCAGAGACACCAGGGTACCAGATGAAAACTTTCCTTGTTTTCTTGTTTCTTAAAGTCAGCACAGAGCTGTAAAGCTGCCCCCTCGGGCCTGTTGTCCACAGTAACTCCAAGATTTAATATGTTTTTCCTAATTGACCATGATTTTTTCTGGTGTAAATGATGTGGAAGCCAGTGGGAGAGCGTGTATTACAGCCCTGTAGGCACTCGAGGGAGACGAGATGAGGTCTCTGCCAGCCCTTTACAAAGCAACCATCACATTTTCATCCACATAAGCTGCAGTGTTCCACCAATCCTTCTCTGTCCTTCTTGCTTTGTTTTTTAACCCTTTACACTCCCTAGCTTTCTCTCTTCCCCTCCCTTCCTGTCTTCCTCCTTGTTTCCTTCCTTCCTTCCTTCCATTTTTCCTCTCTCCTCTTTGTGTCCTGTTTCTTTCTAATGAAGACTTGGTCGTTTGCAGCAGAGAACAGGTCCAAGTTTCCTTACTGCCCCTGATTACATCAGCACATGCAGTCATGCTCTCTCTTTCTCTCACACACATCTCACAGACTCTCTCTCCTTTTGGAATAACAAATCATTACATCACCAACAGCTGCCCAGCTGCATGAAAGAGTGTGTGTGTGTGTGAGAGGGGTGAGACTGTTAGTTGCCTAGGTAACAGAGCAGGAACAGTCAAGGGGTGAGGACCAAGTCCTCCACTGGATCACCGGTGCAGAGCAAAACATTGCAGTTTTCTATCCAGCCATTCTTCCTCTCTCTCCCTCCTCATCACTCCATCATCTGTATGGTCACTCTCTGCTTTTGTCCTCACAGCTGGGGTGCCTCGTTAGGCCATAAACCTCTTTTTAACTGGAAACTAAGGCCTGTGCGCTTGTTTCCATTGGCTTATTAAGGTGTCAGACAATGAACCCATCCATCTCTCAGTGTCAGAGGCCCATTGGTCACTTTCCCCATTGTTTTTGCATTACAGGGGACCATTGTGCTGAGAGACAGAAGGAATTTCAATATTTCAACGAGAGCAGGTTGACAAGGTGGCAGAAGGAGAAGTTTGGTCCTGACCAGGGAATTTAATGTGATTTCCAGGCACATAAACTGTTACATGAAACATGTGTGACACTCCAGCACCAGTCGGAGTTCAGATATAATCAGAATCAGAAATACTTTAATAATCCCAGGGAGAATCCTGCACCAAACCTCTGTTATATTAGCACCGAGTAGCTTCACCTTTTAATCTGAATCTTTTCATGAGGGAAGCAGCAGAGACTAAAGCTTCATGTGGACCCATAAAAACACCATTATCTACAGCTGACCTTCACGTCTTTGTCTCCGATTGTCCTCTCTCTGTCTTTCCATATACACTGTAGTCAATGTATATACCCTGTGGAAGACCAAGGTGTCGAGCTGCACGGCTAACAGCCGGCTAATCCAGCAGATCTGATTAAAGGTAGCCAGTTAACCTGAGCTTATCCACAGCCTAAGGAAATCTGTTTAATGAGCTTACATTAAAACCAGCCTCCATGTCTCACTGTGCTGGAGATGAAGAGTCATACTGTAGTTGTATCTCTCTCTCTGTTTGCCTTTCATCACATGTCTGGGTTTCCATCTGTGCCCCAGTCTTTCTTTCTTTCTGCACCTTTCTGTGTCTCCAGCTCTCAGTTTGCGACATAAATCTATCACAAAAATAAATCAGGGGAAAGAAATGAAGACACAACAAAACAGAGCAGACATCCATAAATAAAATATGACAAACAACGTGATTCTTTTTAGGTTTTTCAGTAATTCATATTCATTTTTGTCAGCATCATGTATTTATTGAAAACAAGAGAAGAAGACATCTGAAGGGACATCTCCTCTGTCCCACATCCTCGTTTTTTAGGCTTCCCTGCTTACATTCCTGTATACATCCAGCAGTCTTCCTCTCTGTGTTTCTGACATTACTTTGTTGTGACAGGTTTCACAAAGGTTTCTCTGTCTCCTCGTCTCCCCCTCGTCTCCCTCGTTCTCTGTTGTCACTCCATTTTGACATTGCTATTGTGACTATGTGTTGATCTGCCTCTCCCTCTCTGAGTTTCTGTCCATCCCTCTGTCTTCTCCCTCTCCCTGCTCTCTGCTTGATGCTCTTCAGATGTGACAGAAGTCGTGTGAACCCCTGTATCTCTTTCTATCGGTTGTCTTTCTCTCTCCTGCTGATGTGTTTTCCGTTAGAAGTGAAAAAGCTGCACAGCTCTGCATAGCAGGGCATGGACATCATGTACCTGTGAACACAGGACCTCTGGCGTTTCTGTCACATCTCGCCTTCCTCTTCCCATTCGGTGCAGATATTCCTCAAATATTCATGTTTAGAAACGTTTGAGAAACTTTTTCCAGAGATAGAACTTGAGGAAAATCTATGATTTCTTACAAATGGGTCACTTTGTAAAAAAAAAAAAAAATCACCAGAATATATCAGACGAGTTGTTTCGCACTTTTGTCACTCTAGGAGGCGGTTATTCAGCCTGACTGTAGTGAAAGCAGACTGTTTATGCCTTTAGTGGTTGCCTGAGCTGGAAAACAACATTAATAAATCAGGAGGAAATACATTTTTTTAGGTCATGGAAGCTCTTTGCTGAGGAGTTTTTTTTAAATCATGTCCTGTAAATTTATTAACATAAAATGTTCCTCAGAGGCAGCCGCATCATGTCAAACTTAAATTAATCCTAATTCATCTTTGTAGTCACTTGATCAGAGCACTGACTAAACTTTGCCTGTTTTCAACCACTTTTGTAGTCATTTCCTCCGAACGTCGGCTAAGGTACCTTAGTGTGGTGTAATGCTGGACTTTTAAGGCCTTTATTAGCCTTTAACATCCCTTTGTGTCGCTATTTGTTGCAGGCATGAGCTAAAATGCAACAAACCCAGTGCATTCTGGGTGATACGTTGTTGTACTACAGCCACATTTATATTGGTTGGGGTATACATTACCTCTCATAGAAGTCTGACTTGTGTTTGTCAGAAGCATTTTGCATATCGGTATTGGAGGCACTCTCTAATAATGCATCTAAACTGGATCAGACAGAGGATCACGCAGGCTTTCTCCTTATAAATTTGAAGTCTCCAAACTCAAGCAGAGATAAGCCCGATGACATCCACACAGGGATTATTTCCCCAGACTTTTAAGCCTCAGAAGACATTATTGATTCCACCTGTTTAATTCTGGACATCACGTGACCTTTTAAGCACTGGAAATAAAAATGTAATGTGCCTTTTTTTGTCAGCCTGAAGTGGCCAAGTTACTCCATCCACACAAGGGAAAGAATGAGGCTTCTAGCTGTTAGTTGTCATCATTGTGAGCACTCCCCTCATACAAACAGAGTAAACCAACTGAACGTCATGTGTCTTCTTCAGAGGGCCGACTCGACCTCTTCCACCGCAGTGTGCAGTCACTTTGATCCCTGCCATGTTAACGTGGCTCGATCAGGGACATTCTACTGTCTCTCATCCTGGAGTTCATCCAGCAGCATCAGTATGTGTCGCCATACTGAGAATGCATATGCTGCTGTGAGTCAGACATCAGAGGAGAGGCTGCTCTGTGTGCTTTCAGTCTGCTACCTCCGGTGCCTCTCCGGTCATCGGGGAGAGGAGGAGGAGGAGGAGGAGGAGGAGGAGGAGGAGGAGGAAGGAGTGAGTCATGTTAGTTAGACTTTAATAAAAAACAACTGCCAGGGTCCACAGCCTGGATCCTGATGATGATGACTGTTCTGGTCTTATATGAGGTGGTGTTGGGTCACTTGGTCACTATGGAAATGGTGAGCTGAAGGACCATGCGTGCCGTTTATGTGACACACAACAAACCATTTATCAAAACTGCCTCGATGAAGAGATTTCTGGGATATTTCTGACATTAGTCTCTGGTGTGTGCTGATGCAGGTGTTTCATCTCAGGAACCTGAAACCTAGGCCCTTAAGACTTTGGATTTCCGTTGTATTTTATAACCTGTGACCTTTTGTGGTTTTCTCCACTCTTTCTTCTTTCATCAATTTTGTAACATTTCGCCCTTAAGTGCATCTCAGATTGCCCTTAAATGCTGCAATAAACTCTCCTGAAGCTTAATAAACTTAGCTGAAGGTATACCTGGAACTCATTTTCACTTCTTGATAGAGTCCCCACTGTAGTCTGTGCCCATCTATAGCAATGTTAAATACACTGTTCATATATTTTACAAAATGTGTTATGTAAACTGTCTTTTAACAGCATTGAACAGATATTACTTCAGCAGCTGCAGCATGTCAGGTTTGGAAGCAGCCTCCAACTGTTAAAATGTTGAAAAGGATGAGGTTCATTTTACAAGCACAATACACACACACACACACACACACAGTGTGTTTCTGCACCAGCATTGACTGCCAACAGAGCTCCCTCTCAATCACTGAGGGATGCATAAATTCTGTTTCTGTTTGGCATTTATATGTCTGTGTGTGTGCTTGATTGAGTGGACGTGTATGCGTTCCTGCAGGGAAAACAAGACCTAATAAGCATGCTAACGTTAATTAGCCTGCACCTCCAAAGAAAAGATTAGAAGAAGAGTTAAGAAAAGATTTAAAGTCTAACTACTGAAGATGCAAACGGATCAGAAAAACAGACAGAATTTAAAAATGTACATGTGTTTTTCATTCCTGTGTATTGACATCAAACTTTTTCCAGGTGTGATGCAAATTCTGGCTGCCAACATTGACAGCAATGAAACGAATCGATTCTGATCGGCTGTAGCTCTTATATCTAACATCATGTTTATTGCTACAGTAACAGCAGTAGCTGATAAAGTAGTGTGATGCTACCCTTAGTGACTAATGGTAGCATCACAACGTTAGCCCTTAGAGGTTTCACAAAGCCGCTACCCATCCAACATACAACAATAGCACGGATAACTACTTACTGACTTTTTTTATTAGCTAATAGATTGAAACTAACCTGCTTTAAAAAGAGGATCTGTGGTTGAATGAATGAATGAATGAAAGGAAAGAACTGGCAGGCAGAGATGCAGATGCAGTTCCATAAGTCGCCACTTGAGGGCTGGCTCCAAAAGTGAGTCAATCCCCAAAGACCTCCATGTTAAAATGTCCAACTTCACAGCAGAAATGAACATATTTACAGCCTGGTATAAACATGTTGGCCTTCACTTATATTTTCCCACTCAGATAAAGGCTGTAGTTTTTTATAACACATCGTTTAATTATATAAAGGCCTAAAGGTAAGAAGTAAGACAGATCTTTATTTATATTTACACCTTCGCACATAATTCCATCTTTATATAATGTAATTGGATTGACTCACTCATGTCTCCACTGATACTGTACATAAACCCCTTATTCACTTCATATAGTGTGTTGTATATTTTTGGCAAACTCACTGATCTCTGGGTAAATATTTCGCAATAAAATTAAGCAGGTCTTTGTTGCCATGGCACAGCTGTACAGCAGCTTCAATATGATCTCCAGTGACAGAATGGCCTTTTCCGCTACTGCTACACACACACATGCACACAGTCAGAACACAAACCCACACTCACACACTCATGCCAAGACAATGGCCTGCTAAACCTTGTTTCTGATTGGACGAGTCCAGATTACCCAGAGGGCACCAGCTGTCGGGGAGAGGCGAGGCCCAGTTTTCTCAGTATCAGTACAAACTCACACACACAGACACACACACACACACACACTGCACTGGTCATGTCATTTCTCACTAATCCTGAATAAAATGCAGGAAGAGGTGTACACGTTAGCATGTGAAACTTGTGCTAATGTTCAGTTAGCGTGATTTGTTCGCTTGTCGTCATGCTCGCCCGGCTAAACGGAGGCATTCAGCTGCTGTCAACAGGGAGCGTCTGTTACTGCTGTCAGCAGACTGTAAAAATAGGAATGGTCACTAATACGGCTGTAATGCTAACAAAAGGTCCAGCGTGCCCAGGTAGCCAAACTCAGCGACTGCCTAATGTGCTGTGTGTGTTTTATTTTCAGTCTCTGTTGTCACTGCTGCAGCCTTTGTATCTTAATCCTCTGGCTTCATTTTAGTCTTTTAAAGTATAAGAAGGAACAATTTCACCTTTTCAGAAACATCCACTGACAATTATTTCCATGTTAGCTCTGCTCTTTTGTGTTTTTTTGCCTCCTTAATTGGACTCCCGGCTCCTTTGAGAACAGTGTAATTCCTGACAGAACAGGAAAGGTTATTTATGTCGTAAAAAAATCTCTTCATTGGCTTCTTGAACTCTCTGCCCTTTATCAGTCCCCAGCTCTCTGTCTCATGCATACATGGAGCAGATTTTAACCCTCAGTCTCTCCCTGCTGGCTCGGCCCCGCAGCCACAGAGGGCCAAACCGATACAGTCCAACAATGCAGGGAGAAAGAGGGGAGGGGACAGGAAGTGCTGAGTGACACGCTGCTGGGCCGAGATAAGAGGAGATCCCACTAAATACTGGAGTCAAGGGAGAAGAGAGAGAGAGGGAGGAAGAGGAGGAAATCAGGGAAGAGGAAGGGAGAGTAAGGAAGAGAGGAGAGACAATAACTGAAAAAGGGTGTGTGGGTGAGAGAGATTTACTTTTTTTTGTTTTTGGCCTAGATTCTCCTTGTCATCTGTTAGCACTGCATCCACAGCGTGTTTATTCATTTTTATGCAGAAATATCAGCTGATTTCCACCTTTAAACAAACCTAATAGCAACTTTTTATGACCCCAAAATGAAGAGATGTCTTGTTTACCGCTGTTGTTTGTATTATCTCATTAGATTTCAGTGATCAAATTAAATAATAATTTACATGAATTTGAATTTTTTTGCTGTCCTATTTTGACCCTTCAGATTTGTCTTCCAGCCCCATGTGGAGGCACTGACCCCATGTTGAGACCTTCTGACAAAATACTGCAGCTCAGACCTTTCAATTTAATTTGCACTCATGATGCATGCTGCATTATTCATTCAAACGGAAACACAACTTATTTCCATGTGGTAGGAAAATAGATGAAAACCAATAATAGCCTGATGGAATCAAATCTGAACACACCGATTCATCTGATCAGTTATGCAGTCATTTGTATTGTTGTTCTGAAGTCTCCGCTCGAGCAGAAAACGTGTCCGTGTGCTGCTACAGATTGCCGTGTTTATAAATGTTCTGCTTTATCGCCAAATCAGTCACTGTAGTAAACACGGCGAGAGAAAACTAAGTGCAGTGCACACAGTGTCTACATACAGTAGCAAACACAAACAGTCTGAGCGAGCGAGGATAAATCCCAGCCCAAATCCTCTGGACCTCCACAGCCTTTTTGATTTGTGTAATGGACTTTATCCAGTTCATTTGGAGCTGATATAAATCTTAAAAAATACATTTTTTTGTGCTCACACACACACACACAGCCCAAACTGAAGCAGGAAGTTTGGAAATCATCGTGGTGTGTTTTCATTTTCATATGATGGGGGACTTATTTTCCTGGAATCCTGGCGACAGACAGACATATGTTTTACTTCACATGTGATGAGAAGAAATGTGTTTTTATTTCCTCCATTTCTCTGACACAAATTCATCCTTCTTCATTTGGATCTTTGATTCAGTTTCTGATAATTCTGTGTTGTCTCCCCCTCTCTGCTGCGGTTACTATTTGCTGCTGCAGCGGTGTCATTTCCCAGCGGGGATCATTACAGTTTCTGTGCCATCTTTTCTTATCTGCACAGTTTTTTTTTAAAGCCGTATGCGCCATGGTTGGTTTTATTTCCATTCAGCAGCACATGAAATGATGAAAAGAGAAAATTCTGAATGTCACAAATGTGACGGCATCGAATGTGAAAATAAAATTTGAATGACATTCATCTCAATTTGACTAAACGACGAGGTGACGCGTCGCCGTCTTTTTCTTCTTCTTTGTGGTGTAAAGATGCAGATTTGTGTTATTTGTGTATCGTCTGCACCTCTGTTTGCTGTCACACACTGACCCGTGTGTGTGTGTTTCTGTTTGTCTGCAGGGACGACAGAGCGGGTGTGTCTGATTCAGGGGACAGTGGAGGCGTTGAACGGTGTCCATGACTTCATCGCTGAGAAAGTGAGGGAGATGCCCCAGAGCACCCAGAAGACAGAGCCGGTCAGCATCCTGCAGCCGCAGACCACCGTCAACCCGGACCGCGTCAAACAGGTCAGTCCGTTCTCCTCTGTTTGAAGGGGGAAACTCTGAGCCGTCCCTGGTTACTCACAAATTTGCTTAAAGCATAAATACAGTCATCCGTGTGTGTGTGTTTACTAGTTGTGTGTGTGCATGTGCCAGCTGGGTGTGTGAGGAAGTGGTTGCCTTTGGAATCACAGACTGTGTGTGTTTTTGTGGTCAGGTTGGGATTTTCTGTGTGAGTAAAACTGAATGAAGCACAAAAAATGTGGAAAGAAAGGAGATGAGTGGGGAGAGGAGAGGAGAGGAGAGGGAGAGGGAGAGAGATGAGATGGAGTTGGACAGGATGCAGAATTTGAGGTGTGAACATATAAACTGAACATGTGACATGAACTGCAGGCTTTACACACACACACACACACACTCACAGATCATGCCAGAAACCTATTCACGCCAGCAGGAAACAGTTTTCTGCAAAGGGTAGAAGTGTGAGTGAGCTCCCAGATAACTCTCTCTCACTTCACTTGGACCTATTTTTATGAAGCGCAGGGCAGTTAAGTCAGTATTCATCCACCCTACATTTACAATGTGACCCTCTATAGGGAAGTACTTATTGATTCCAGCCTCATAACGCTGCTGACTGTACTCTAAAACGCCGCCGCCATTGTAACAAAGTTTGCTGCTAAACTTTGTTTAATCCCACGGCAGACTCTTCCCTCTGCTGATTGTACAACTAAATCTAAGTGCCATTACCAGCTGTGTAATGGAGGACAATTAGTGCGGCCATTGATTATGATCCCAATCTGTTTAAGTGATTATCATCATTCTCTCTTCATGATTGCTCCCAATTGATTAGTCAAGTCTGGCATTGTTTCCATCTATTGACTGTTCAGGCCCGGCCAGACAGTGCATTCAACACGGGCATGCTCACACACACACACACACACACGCTGCAGTGGCTTTAGAAACTAAAGGATATATAAATATATAATAATTATTTACAGAGGCTGTTTTTCTTCCTCCTCTCTCAGCTCGGGTGTTGCAGTAGGGTTGCACACACCACTGCATGCGATTTCTCATCCTCTGTCACTAGCAGAATTTGGAGGGTGGAGAAGCAGAAGGAGTGCTACGCCTTTATAGTTTTGAATAATTATAGTTATCAGACTGTATACACGCACGCACTCACACACAGAGAAGGCCCTCAGAGACATCCTGGTTTTTGCAGAGTGCACAATCCTGTGCTGCAGTTATGAAGACAGGTTTATTTATTGTGTTGTTTTGTTCACTTGTGTTTGCAGGTATGGGTGGAAAGGTAAAGCCTACCCCGGAGATTACTGCTATAATTCATGTATTTGTGGGTAGCTGAGTGTCTGATAGGGTCTGTTTGATGTGGAGTTTGTCATCAGAGGATGAAGATGAGGAGGCCCTGCCATCCCTGACTGTGTGTGTGTCTTGTTAACTGATCATAAATGCAGTCTAATCTCATCATCAGTGAAGTCATTGCTGACATGTAGTGACGAGGCCTGGCCTTAGATTAGAAATAAAGATGGACGAAGCCTTGATTGAAGAGCTCCAGCCCTCGTCCTTTAACTATACATAATGTTAGGTCATTGTGTGCTGCACTTTTTGGCACTTTCATTTCTTGGCTGTGGAGGTCGCCTCTTAGACCAGAAGTGTAGTCGTTGCTGCAGTTTAGTGACACGTTTGATACAAGCTGCACCCTGCCGGGCTGAGATATATGAATGAAGCTCATGCATCTTTGCCTGTCTTTGGATTAGCCAGGAATTTAGGCGCACTCCCACTGCCAACGTGTCGACGGTCGGAGCCTTCCAAAGGGTTCGTCCACATTTTATTTACAGATTATGGTTTGATATCACTCCTCTGCAGAGGTCACTTCCCCCCCCTCGCTAAATCCTTGCTGCTGTTGCCAGGCAACCACAAGGTACTGTTCAGAGCTAAAAATGTACAATACATGCAGTGCATGATTTGTAAGGTGCAAATGATAATTTCTCATCTTTTTGTACAGATTTGAATTTAGGCTGCTTCAGGTTTTCTAAGATAAACTATATATATATTTATTTATTTATAGTTTTTTTTTTTGGTGTGTGTGTGATTCAGTTTGCATTGTCTGCATTGTAAGCATTAGGCTGACTGACAGCTGAGTAATGCTGTTTTGGATGATTTAAGCAGCCGTGGGGAGACAGGCAGGCTAATAGCAGCTGATATTTAGACACTTATAATAGAGGGCGAATCCCCCTGTTGCTCTTCAGGCTATTTATACCACGTCAGAGAGGCAACTAAATGGGTTTGTGCAGCATTTGACGACACACAGATACACACACACACACACACAGAAAGAAGCCCCACACTCAAACAACCTGCTGGATTCTGAACCTATGAAATTCATCATCAAGTCATGAAATAAACAGATTTAATAGCTTATTTTGCTCTTATATGTTTTCTAAGTTTTATATTTAATCCAAAAAAAATAATGTTTTGATAGTTAACCAAATAATATTGAATCCAGCCATCGATAAAATCAAACACACTCTTAAATAAATTCACTGTTAGTAAGCCAAGAAGTCTTCAAAGAGCCCAAACCAACCATTTACTTTGATCCAATGAATGCTGCTCGTACAGAAACACAGAGACCCTCATACACATGTGCGCCCCTGACAGATGAATCGGCGTCCGAGGTGTAGCGTAGTATTTTAGTTGTGGATAAAATGTCGTCTTCTTCTTGTCAAGAGCGCGGCTGTTGCAGCATGTGGTGATGGCATTTATCATGACGCAGAGGTGGGGGTGAGAGAGGGGGAAATATGGGAGCACAGAGAGAGAGAGAGAGAGAGAGAGAGGAGGTGTCTGAAGGATGTTTGTGGTGCAAAGAAACAAGAGCAGAATGTTGGAACAATAGAGGCAGGTACAGAAAGATGAGATGAAGATAGATGGAGCGAGGCAGAGAGAGAGAGAGGGCAGAGCCAGAAACAAGAGTCTAGCTGGCTGAGTGGGTGACTGAAAGCTGGAAGCTGATCTGAACTCTCGTTAGCCGACAGCTGCAAAGTGACGGAGAGCTTCACTGCAAGAAGCAGCTGCTGATAGAAAGAAAAACAGAGCAGCGACGACACCGACAGACGACGTGCCACGCTTCAAGGCCAGGACAAGAGAGCGGCAAGAGAGCGGCAACCACCGTGATTTATGAGCTGGAGGGATTCTTTCGCGGGCTCTAATGAGCGCTGACATGACATGTGGACGAGGAGAATTTATTGAAGGGTTTTATTACTTTTATTATTTGGTGTTTGCCTTTGTGTACGCTCTTGTAAAACATCATCAGGCCCCTGTTCGCACCGCGGCACCCTCTAATGTTACAGCAGGTCTGAATTTTAATGCTCATCGTTTGTGAAGAGCAAGTGCTCTCGAAAAAATGACTCATGCATATTGATGCGCAGATTGTAAACAAACAAAAGAACTACTTTAACCTGGTCTCGAAAAAAGTTTCACAGATGGAACAGATGGTATCATATCTGTCATTAAAGCTGACGTTCAGGCTTAAAGTGAGAAAATATAACTTTATTTTAAAGCCTTATTTAGTGTGTTCAGACAGATCTTTTTGGACCTTCGACTGTTTTCCTCATTGTTTGGCTCTTCACTTTATTGTTAAACCCTTTAAGACATGTACATGTAACTCAAATTGAACACATCCAAATGTTTCAGCAGAGTCTTGAAATTGATGATCATAGTCCAGTTGTTGCCATGTCAACCCAGCATCCGCTTTTCAGCAGAAAGTCACATCATCTCACTGTAAAAGGTGACGTTTCAGCAGCTTTTACACTCACAGCTTTTCGTTGTAAATGAATTTTGCAGTGTTTACAGCAGTTTATAGGCAGACGCAGGGAGAGAAGTTTTATATGAGGACGTAGTCATCTCTGCAGGGTTCACCCGGATCATTAGCTGAGAAGTTCGGACATTCAGGAGAGGATGAAGGTGGAGTTGGAATAGAATTGATTAAAGATTTCCCAGGAGTAGTTGGTGAAACTTGAGGTCTCTGTGCCCCTCGTTGCCACGACGACCCTGATGATGAATGATGCATACATTCTTTTTCACATTCTGTCATCATGTTTACCAGAACATAACAAACAAAACTAAAAATTAGCAGCAGCTGTGCAGTTAAATTCTACATATTTTATACATTTGCTCATTTTGGACAAATGTTAATATTCTTTCTGCGTCTGTCAACATCATCCTGTGAATGATGAGGTATTAGGTCACCAGGCAGCGGCTCGTCTCATAAGTTATTCTGAGGTTTTCTGAGGGACTCTTCATCCATAAACCTCCCTGGGTGTTACAGACAGTAAAAGCCAAAGCACTCAGAGAGCCTCCCGTACTGTATTTACGTGTAAAGTAGTGAAAAACCACCTACTTACTGCGTCAGTACTGTATTCATATTGACTGTAAATGCACCCTCTCAGTGCATTATGGGAGTAGGCTGCGTCCCCTGTGAGATCAGCTGTAAATGGCCTGTGGTTTTGTTGTGGTGTTGTTCTATTTTTGTTCCACGCTGGCCTTTAACCAGACCCAAACCTGCTGCAGCAGGTCGCACTGATGGCAGCACTGAAAAGCTTCAGCGTGGGCGTTTCCCTTCTTGATGCCGTTTCCTGCGACCTTTCACCTCCTGCATGGACACCTGTTTCCTACTTCCTGTTATTGCTGCCTTTCGCAGGAAGTTGACCATAAATGTGAGGAAAACGGAGTGGAGTCTGGCTCACTGTGTGTCAGATGATGAAGAGGTGGAGTGTAAGACTCAGAGCTCAGCTTCTGCCAGAAAATGAGTCAGGATCAGAGCTGTGTTGGTTTCGCTGATTGATGAATGAACGAAGACTGATAATAATATTTCTTACTATTTAAAAAAAACTATAGATAAGACCAAATGTGCACGATTGACAGCAACAGTCACGTGCACTGATGGCACATCTGTTGACTTGCGATCAAAGCTTCACAGCATCCTGCTTTATTTCCTTCTTGCGTAACATTTTATCCAATTTTTTCTCCCTGTCGGCCTTCTGATTTGCAGTTTCTGAGTCAGCAGAATAACACACACACACTCGCTCTCAGTCTGAGTCTTATCTGCAGCAAACAGGCATGATTGAGTGTCTGCATTACATTATCTCTGCCATAATTCATATTTTACTGCACTCCACACACATGAACGCCTCCCACACACACACAAAATGAAGCTCAGATGTGATGTCATTTCTTTCACTTCCTGTTATCCTTGCCTTTCATATGTGTGTGTGTGTGTGTGTGTGTGTGTTGGATTTTGAAAAAAATGTGGCAGCTATGAAATAAATTTCTGCCGCAGGAGAGAAGTTTCAGCTGCTTAGGTGGAGGTCTTTTAGTGGTGTTGACCTCCATCACTTCCTGCTCATGACATTTTAATTTGTTTTTTTACATTATCTCTGACTCACTGCAGCATTTGGTACACTGCAGTCTTTTTATCCTTTTACTTTGACACACATTACGAGAGTATTGCTCCAGCAGGATATTTCAGTGTTTAAATAAATAGCTGTTATTGTTTTGTTAGGGACTTTAGTGTGATGTTGTGGCCTGTTCGTGTACACAGAGAGCTTTATTAGTACAGCAAACACAGAGTTACAAAGTGCTTCACATGGAGAAATTAAAGTAATATTCATAGTCACAATAAGATGAGTGAATGAATGAAAAAGGAGACCTGGCACAGATCAGGTTTTTAGGAGAATGCTGGCCTAGGGAGAAAAAAAATCCACAGAATCAGCAGGTCTGAGTGACCGGGGGAAGCTTGTTGCAGAGAGCGGGAGCCAGAACAGTAAATGTGTGATCGTCTTCAGTCCTAGGTTAGATGATCAGAGAGGTCAGGGGTGTGGAGGCAGGAGCTCTGGTGCATATGATCCTGTAATGGATCAGTTATTGAAGGGCAAGAACGGAGGACACTGACACTGGTTCTGGTTGACATTGGTTGCTGTGTTTTGGACCTTTAGGGAGGATCGACTGATACAGGATTAGGTCCATTAAAAGTCCTGGACCGCCTTTCACAACTTTCACTGCTTGAAGTTTGAGGTTGCCAGAGTCATGAGCCCTGCACCACAAATATGCGGCATCTCACATAGCTGTTATGAGTTTTCCTGTGACTCTACAACCACAACTTCACACCTGCTGGGTGCAAAATTATTCAACAGACCTGGTGACAACCTGGAATAATTCTCCTGCTGCTCAAACAGTCCACCTAAATCCGTCTTGTCATGTCACTCATTTACTGTACAGGAA
Organism: Parambassis ranga; assembly: GCF_900634625.1. Lineage (NCBI taxonomy): Eukaryota > Metazoa > Chordata > Actinopteri > Ambassidae > Parambassis > Parambassis ranga. Next base: position 21,239,547 of record NC_041033.1, read on the forward strand.
ACGAAGGTTACTGTACATTCAACGCTAACTGGAAATATTTGGTTATATAAGATGTAACGATGGAGCCAGAGGAAGTTAAAGGAATAAAAAAGTGATTCACGATCTTATCTGACCTAAAAGCTGCCTGATTTTCTTAGAGGTAATAACGTACAGTAAAATGATACACGGGATCTATGTGCTCATGCTCAGCACGGCAAGTTTAATGCTCTCATAGGAGGGGAATCACTTAAACTGCAGTGTAAAGCCAGCTCTAACTCTTTCCATGTGTGTGTACATTATAGTTTATGTTCATGTGTATTGTTTGCAGAGTAGGAACAAAATGCCACAGGGTCCTCATCATGGAGTCAGAGAGCCCCCAAAAAGTCACAGCGCACAGACACTGTATACGTGTGTGTGTGCATCCTAGTTAACACCGTGTTCCCTCCTCTTCAGTCATTGTAGCATGACTCTTCTGTCATTTTGATATTTTTAACCTGCACGGGGGTTTCTGTGCTCCTGGACGAGCCAGGGAATGGAAGGAAAGATGGAAGGCAAGAGTGATGGAAAAAAAAAAAGAGGGATGAGGGAGTGACAGAGAGCGAGCGAGGTAGAGGTAGAGTAGGAGAGAGAGAGAGAGAGAGCAAGGCAACTAAGCCGGTGGATCAGTAGGAGGCAGATTAAGCTAAAGTCCCTGCTTAAGACTTCAAAGTTCAAACTCCAGCAGCCTCAACAGTTGTCCCGCTGTCATCCACTCATTTCAGGCAACATGCATGTGCTTTTGATAGGTTTTGCTTGTGAGTCTGTGTGTGTGTGTCTGCGTGTGGATCCATGCCGGTTTTTTGTGTTGTGGTGTAAACACGCAGTGATGAACAGCCTTGTGACCTGAATGGAATGTGACACAAAGAGAAGACGGCTCATCATTACCACCATGACACCTCTAAACCTGACTATTGACCATTCATTTTAGTATGGAACACGCCGGAAATAGCCAGCGTGTAAAAATAAAGGATGAATACGCTCAGATCCGCATGCACACATTTGGATATATGTGGATGTGTTGTGTAGATTTTCACGTCATTTAGATTGCCGCTCTGGTTGTGATGATGCAAAAGCACCATTTTTTGCAGATTTAGTATTTTATAAAATTAGAACACACACACCAGAGGAGGGAATGAGGCCATGAGCAGCAGCCTGCTGGAAGCTGTGTGTTAATATGTCTGCATGTCAAGGTCAAACTCTGACAAACAACCGTAACATGCAGTGTGTGTCGGCGTGTGTCTGGGATTTACTCCCTCACTGGCTATACATATACACACAATGGCCTGACATGTTGGACAGAGGAGGCTGGTTGAAAACTGGGACAACATCAGGACGACTTCAGAGACCAGGGTCCTTTGTCCTCGTGCTCAGAGTCAGGCTGCAGAAGGTTTATTGTCTCAGGGACGACTTTCTAGATGGGAGACGCTGTCTGTTAGCATCATGCTAACAGATGTTACGCTCTCTCATAGATGCTAGTGACAACAGTTACCACAATATATTGAAGAACTTTATGTCAAGATCTGACTGGTTAACCCTTCAAACAGTTGAAGTTTACATCATTTTAGTCACCTCCACCTCCATGGAAACAGCAGAATAATTAAAGCAGAGTGGACTGCAGTGTCTTTGTTTCAGTTCAGAAGGAAAGACAAAACAATATAAATCGTTCTTTGAATATTATTCTTTGCAAATATTGTAATAATAGTGTGTGTTTTAAACCTTACAAGGTGCTGCCAACAGTTTTTCCATCCACAGATGAATTTTTACCGCCAGCTGATTTTAATGAAACGTCATACATTTTAGATTGGAATTGGATATAGATTCTGAAATGCTTCTTCCTCACAAAATGAGCACAAAAATAGTCGTGTCTGTCTCAAAACGGCTGATATGTAAACACTTTTGCTACAAGGTGTGATCACAGCAGTCTGACACTTTTTGTCCTCCATGAGCCTCCTGCAGTGAAACTCTGAACTTGTTCCAAGTCGTCCCTGAATCCAATCAGCTCTCTCTGCTGCTGACATTGATTAGGACTTATCTGCTAAGCCTGCATCCATGCTGAAGTCAACACTTCCCATCCCTGCTCCTTCACACCATTTGCCTGAGTGTATTCATGAACAGGAGATTGGCTTTGACCTTTGACCTCGGTCCAGCAGCTGCATCAACAGGACGTTCAAGTCAGCAGCTGGATGGAAGCCAAAGCTGCCTCTCTTCCGTGGAGAGAACTTTCTCCCAGCAGATATAAAACTCTTTAAATGGAGACACTATAGGGATGAGAAAGTGTGGAAAACTTAACAAAAAGCCTTAAACCCAAGCAGCCGAGAGGAGGAAAAACATGAAAGAGTTGTCACTGTAGGAGAGATTGCCTGCACGCTGCCAACTGTCACATAATCTTCTTTGTGGCAGCTCTGCAGAAAGGTGCTGGGAGCACAGGATTGTGGGAAGGTAGGAGGCTGCCTGGCTGAGTCGGCCATTAGAGCGAATTGAAGTGAATAAAACCAGGGTGAAGCTGATGATTTCATATGAATTTGTGTGTGGGAGTGTGTGTGTTTGACCTTGGAAGAAGAGGTTCGCTTGAACAGAGAAAGAAACGAACAAAGATTGCAGCAAAACATTATGAGGCAGCAGATGAAGAGAGACATTTAAAAAAAGAAAAAAAGCCTGTACATGCGATGGCGGATGTAAAACATCCATAAGTCTGTGAAAATGAGATGGAAGGGAAAGAAAAACGGCAATATGGTGAGACAAAAAACGTGAGGAGCGGGCGGAGGAGGAGCGGAGGCGAGTGGAGAACCTCATTAGCAGAGAATCAGTTGGATATAAAGATGGTAGATGTGATCATTAGCACCAGGAGGGATTCAGACATCTCTATACGCCACTGTTTATCCTCCCACCTCTACACCAACACTCCGAGCGTGTGTGTGTGTGTGTGAATGTTTCGGTGCAGAGGATGAAAGGGTTCATGGGTAAAATCTTTTCAGCTCCTTCAGCAGCTCTCCCGCTGCTTGTCACTTATTTATTTTCACCACCGCCCCGCTCATCCCTGCACGGCAAAACAACCGTCCACAAAGCAGGACGGAACGCGTTCTGCTGAAAATTAGACGTCTGAATTAATCTTGTGTTTTTTTTGGCTAGTGGTTAATCTGATGCAGATCATAATAACTTCAGAAATGTGCAACAAAACAACACACAGGGTTTGTTTGCTGGATGGCAGCATTTGTTAAAAATGTGCTTTTTTCCTGTGGCTGACAGAGATCAACAGTGCAGTTAGTTACCTTTTATTCTTCATCTCCAATTTACAGCATCATCCTCAGGTGAAACTATGAGGGAAGTATGATGTGGTTGTTACAGAGGATTTAACCCCTTCTGCAGGGGTTAGAGTCAGAATGCTCCACATTATCCCACCTGTATTGAACAGCTGCATCTACTACTGGGCTTCTTTAGCAGGTTGGGTTTAAACTGTGTCCATAGCAACAGTCTGTTCTGCAAAATCTTCCCCAGCATGCCGCATTCAGCACAGCTGTAGAATCATTTATGTTAAAGCTGGAATAATGTACATTATAATTATATTTTTAATCATATTGGTCGAGTAATGTTAATCAGAGGGAGTTTGGTGATTGGTGATTAGTCACCACATCCTCTGCCTCCTTCAGTAGTGAAGTCGGTTTGTAGAAAATCCCCAAAGCTGGGACAGAACACAGGCTCAGCCTCTGCAGCGTTCACACTCTGTTAGCACTTTGCTCCTCTCATTAATCTACACAGGACAGCAGATTGTAGCAGAGCCTCTGACAGCAGCAGGGCTTAAACAGGCATGTTGAAGGAGGCTGGCTGCGTATGTGCCTCACAGTAACAACTCGCTGATCAATAGAAACGGACCACAAACTTCCATTCACGGTGAGAGCAAAGCTGAACCAAGAGAATCACACCTGTTAATCCCACAGAGAGAGACAGAGACGCCTCGCAAACAAACACTCTCAGGGGGAAGATAATTCTCTGATGTTCAGCCTGCAAATGTGACGCTGTCTGCAGAGTTGAGTTCCCTCTGGTTATCGGCTCCCTCCTTGCATGCCTCTTACTAATTTTCTATTTCTATGTAAATTCATCTCCCGCCTCACGGAGAGCTGCAGTGCAGAGGATGAGCCATGCGACGTGGCGTGGCAGCGAACCTCTGTTTGCAGGCTGTCTAAAACTGCAGCAAACAGTGAAGAGGCAGCTGAGACGCGCAAATACTTGGAGTAGCTCCTAATTGATCCTTTTCTTTTTTGAAGAAAACGAAAATCTTTTATCCCAGTTTGTTGAAGCGCTCACCCCCTCCATCCTCTGTCTTTTTTTCATTTTAGTCCTCCCTTATTCATCAAGGCCGACTCTCTCTTTCCCCTCTTCATTTCTCAGCAAAGAAAGAGCTCAGTGCTAAGAGGAGAGAGCAGGACGCTCGTAAACACACCCTCATTTATCTGCTAGCAGACGTCCGCAGCATGTGCCGCATGTGTCTTTGTTTTGTTGTTTACATTGCCGAGCAAAGTAACATGTTTTGTAGCAACAAGTTGCAGCAGAGGGCTTTTGTGTTGTTGTTGTTGAATGCTAACAGAGCCTCACACCTTCCCTCCGTCTGCTTCCATTCAGCAAACGGAGGTCAGTGCTGCAGCAGAGTGCGATGCATCACTCACCGCCTACGTCAGCCCAGCAAACAGCCAACACTTCGCATGGAGCTGCCTCAGTCAGGCAGAATGTCAAACTGGAGGCAGTCTGGTTTGGTTGTTTCAGGACAAAATCTGCAGTCTATCAGGCTGATTTGACATTTGAAAAAGTTTTCATCATTAATATGTAAATATGTGAATGTAAACAAACAGCACATGCCTCCTAGAATTACAGATATTCCATGTTGTTGTTTAGTCCTGCACTAAAAGAAGCAGCCTGAGTGCGCTGTGTTCCTGTCCTGCCCATCAGAATTATCCTCAAACAACATGAAGGAAACATTTTACAGACTAAATATCAAATATATTTAATATAAAAATGGAGAGATGAATCAATGAGCCTAATAATAAAAAGCATCATTAGTTGCACCATAGTTACATTAGAGTCTCTTTGGTTTAATGGCCTCCTGTAGATTAGGAGTGTACCATGGATCAATACTCCGATAGCTGTAATAAAGTGCCTCATGTTCGTTCACTGATGTTCTGTCTGATGAGCGGCAGAGTAACAATACATCATCTCTATGTACAAATGAAATGTACTGCAGTGTGTGTGTGTGTGTGTGTCACTCCCTTTCACTACCCTTTAAATGCTGTAGCTGTGTTTCCACGGCAACGCTGACCCCTGGGAGTCAATGTTATTTTTTTTCACACAAGTAGCCTCTTTTGAATTCCTCTCTCTCTCTCTCCCTCCCTCCCTCCCACTCTGTTTACCTCTCTCTACCTCTCTTTACCTCGTCTCCTTTTTTCTTTGCTCTTCTTTCTCTGCAACACAATAGAAAGAAAAAACACACTTGCATCTATATTGTTGAATGTCTGTGTTTTTCTCCTTCAAGACATCATTAGACTCTTTTAACAGACACTCTGTATTCAGACAGGGTTCAGTCTCAGTGTGTGTCTCTCCTTCTCTAGGACACCTTCAAAACACAGGATCTGTCAAACTGCTCTGAAGCACCGGTCTGAATGATGCTGCTTCAGTTTCTGTGTTTTGATATCAAGAGTGGTCTTTATCGTGTAGTTTAGGTGTGACTTTGTCCATGTTCACTTCGTCTGCTTGTTAATTAGCCAAACACAAAGGAACACAGACTGTCAGGGCTGATGCACTTTGAAACATCTGTCTGAGTATGAACCCGTTTCTTCTGTTCTTCTTCCAGGCCAAGCTGATCGTCCCCAACAGCACGGCGGGGCTGATCATCGGTAAAGGCGGAGCCACAGTCAAGGCAGTGATGGAACAGTCCGGTGCGTGGGTGCAGCTATCCCAAAAGCCAGAGGGCATCAACCTGCAGGAGCGCGTGGTCACCATCAGCGGCGAGCCCGAGCAGAACAGGAAAGCAGTGGAGATCATCGTCCAGAAGATCCAGGAGGACCCACAGAGCTCCTCCTGCCTCAACATCTCCTACTCCAATGTCACAGGGCCCGTGGCCAACTCCAACCCCACCGGCTCTCCGTACGCCAACTCCACCGAGGTGATGCCGGCCGCGGCAGCCGCCGCAGCAGCTACGGCTTCGTCTCTGCTCGGCCAGGCTGGCCTGGCTGGGGTTGGAGCCTTCCCAACCACCATGTCCAGCCTCTCAGGCAACGACCTGCTCGCCATCACCTCCGCCCTCAACACTCTGGCCAGCTACGGCTACAACACCAACTCTCTGGGCCTGGGGCTGAACCCTGCTGCCGCCTCAGGAGTCTTAGCCGCAGTAGCAGCTAACGCCAACCCTGCAGCAGCCGCCGCAGCTAATTTGTTAGCATCCTACGCCAGCGATGCATCCACCAGCGCAGCTCACCCTGCAGCCAGTCTCGGAGGCTTCTCTCTGGGATCCCTAGCTGCAGCCACAGGGGCCACCAACGGTTACTTAAGCGCCGCATCACCACTGGTGGCGTCATCTCTATTGGCCACAGAGAAGCTAGCAGAAGGAGCAAAGGAAGTGGTCGAGATCGCTGTGCCAGAAAACCTTGTGGGAGCCATCTTGGGAAAAGGAGGGAAGACGCTAGTGGAGTACCAGGAGTTGACCGGCGCCAGGATCCAGATCTCCAAGAAGGGCGAGTTCATCCCCGGAACTCGGAACAGGAAGGTGACCATCACGGGTTCCCAGGCCGCCACGCAGGCTGCACAGTACCTGATCAGCCAGCGAATCACCTACGAGCAGGGGGTACGTGCCACCAACCCACAGAAGGTGGGCTAAACCTGACAGCCAATAAGAAACGAGGAGGAAAAGAGGAAAAAGAAAAAGAGTGGGGGCTTGGGGGAGGAGTTTAAAAAAAAAAAGAGAGAACGGAAAAAAGGAGAGGAGAGCAAGAATGTCGGAAGGAATCGTTTGCGCCGTTTTCTTCTGCGTGTTTTCAGTATTCTCTATTAAAAAAAAAAAAAATTTGACGCAAAGCAAAAATGTGCTGAGAAGACGAGGAGGGAGAGGAGCGAGTTATTACGCTGAAAAACCAAGAAAAAAATGTGTAAAATGTAAATAAGGTTTTATTACTTAACGTCTTGACCTTTCGGGATTTTTTATTGTTTTGTTTCATTGTTTTTTGTTTGGTTTTGTTTAGTAAATTAAGCTGTCTGTTTGTTTGTGTAATTGTGTGGACAGAGCTGAATGCCATGTAGACAGGCCGACTGCCTGGGAGGCCATACAGGAAGTGGGGGGGGGGGGGGAGGAAGGGGAAGGGTATGATGGGCACGGTGGAGAGGGGGGGGGGGGTTGACGTTTTACAGGGTACAACCAACCCTCCACCGCCCTCCCTCATCGAAGCAGCCCTGCTCCCTCCCTCCCTCCCCCCCTGCAGCCCACACCGTCACCCTCCAGTAGGGTTTTTGTTTTTCTTATAGGAGATTTGCCCCAAAGCCCCCCCCCCTCGCCCCACCTCCCCCCCAAAAATGCCCCTCTCACTACTTGCCCCAAAGCCCCTCCCCCCTTTTTACAAGGGTTTTATAATGAGCAAGACTGCAAACCTGTGTGTGCGCGAGAAGAAACGTCCTCGACTCCTCACACCACCTTCTCCTCCCTCCCCTGCGGATGCTGTCACCTCCCTCCTCCTCCTCCTCCTCCCCGTCTTTTTTGGGGTTGGGGGTGGGGGGGGGGGGAGTGTGGGGGTGAAATCGAGGAGCGATGTTGCATGATGGTGCATGGAGGGAGAATCGGCCGGGCGTTTCTTCATTCGCACACACACACACACACACACACACACACACACACCCATGTTATACCCTGTGATGCATCCCCACAAGCAGTGCAGCACCGCGGGGGTGCTACAGCACGTAGCGCCCCCCCGACAATGCGGCTCTAGTGTTTGAGATAGAATGCCGAGGCGCACGCTGATGACCTCACGTAGTGCGAGACCTAGAAACGACGAGAGTGATACTGTGCAAGCTGCGGCAAACACACACAGGATCTATTTTTGCAGTCTGCTGTGATAATTCTATTAATGATACTGTCATGATTATTACTATAGGAGTCATCACCATCGTCATTATTTATTAATGAGTTCACCCATTTAAAGCTCAGTTGTTTTTGTTTTTTTTTTGTTTTTTTTTAATCTGTGAATTCAGGTTGACATGAATGTAAATGAGACTATTTTTGATTTGAATCTTTGGTTTTTAATTTAAGATGAATAGTAATGTCACATAGTGTAATATATGTCTTATTTAAGTCCAGTGAGAAAGCCGCCCCAGGCATTAAGATCGTTACAGTTATATATCCAGTCAAAAAGCAGAACAGGGAACGCACACACACACTAAATACACAACATAATGATGCCATATTTGGTGCTAGAAAAGGGAATTCACCATATCTATGATGCAGACTGCAGTAAGACTTCTAGATTAGCACTCACACCACAGGCTGCAGTGCAGCTGTATTAACCCGGTTTAACGCTTGGCTATCCTAACTCATGCTGCAAAGTATCACTGCTGTTTATATCTGTAGTAAAAAAACGCCCTGTTGTTACAAACTGAACTGAATGATTTAGCTGACCTGCTGCTGCTGCTCAGCCTGTGGTCTTCCAAACCCTTTAGATTAATCCAAACCACAGACTAGATCAAGCGAGAGCACTTAGGACTAACAACCATACTACTGAGAAATGCAAAACATGGAGTTACAGGAAACACTGAAACATGACGAGAGGGAGAGGGAGAGGGGGGGGGGGCGTCGTTAAGTCTGGGGTCCAGTGCTGACTCTGCCAGCCTCGCTCGTAGATTTGCTGTTTTAGGGCAGCGTGCGTATCAGTGCAGGAGATAAAACGGCCTCGCTGAGTTCTGCCGTCGAGGTAAAAGGGCAGAGGAAAGATTCTCAACATACGTCCAGGGAGCTGAGCTCATCTCTGCCTCTGGCTGACTGCGGGTCTCCCTTGGCAACAGGTTTACTGCCAGCTGTAGACCCTCGAGGCTGCTGAAGATGCTGTTGTTTTTGTTTGTTTGTTTGTTTGTGTCGTGTTTTTGTTTGTTTTTTAACAATCGGAGTACACTGATTATTTTTTTTTTTGTCTTAATGCACTGTGAAGTGAGGGACCTATGAGGTCAGGGATGTGTGCTGCAGATGGCTTCGTGATTGGATGGTTTTTTTTGTATGGCAGGGAAAAAAAAATCACACATATATGAAATATATGTAGAATGCATATGAAGAACTTGAGCAGAAATGCACGTCATATCTGGAATTTTAAAAGGAGGAGAAAGAGACTAGGTCGATGAAGAGGATCAATCAATTGAGGTCACGAGTTGAGATCAATTAGATTCTGCTTATGTGTAATGTTGCTGAAGTGTTTTGTACTCAGAGGGCGGGACGTTGGGGGAGTGTTAGGTGTCCAGTAGCAGATTAAAGAGACTGGAACAAATTCTAAAGTCAATGCTCCATCAGCAGCTGTGTCTTTTTCATACGCAGTATGAACTGCACATCCAAAAAAACAGGAATGTAAAATGCCACAAAAAAAAAAAAATGAGGAGGGGGTGCATTTGATTTATTCACCTGAACAGGTGAGGGGGAGGGAACACCTCTTAAGATAATGATAATTCTTTTGAAACCAATCCGACCCGAAATCCTGCACTGTGCTAGTGAACGTGTCACTCTCTGTTGGAGCGCCAGTGAGGGTTTATCTCCACCGCTTGGTAAGGAGGCTTCTTTACTCCCCATCTAACACCATATCCACACTCTCCTCACCCTCTCACCCGTCCTCAGTTTTTTCCCAGCGCACTCCCATCCCGACACCCCCCTTCTCCTCCTCCTCCTCCTCCTCCTCCTCCAACCACATCGCTCCATGGGTGACTATATGTCTGGTGTTACGATCAATGCATGTCTGCTGCTTGCCCCGACAAACGCCACAGATCCAGACGACCGTCAGGGGGACAAAAAAAAAAAGAAAAGTCAGGAAGTGAGCCGGCAGGGCGCAGTGCACTACTCTGTAGTTTGGATCATTGTATTTGGAACATTAAACACACACACACACAGTGAGGGAAGGGTTTCTCATGCGCAGGGTTTGACTGGATGTTATGAACTGCAGGAAGGTGCGGTGTCTTTTTCCACTGGTGAACGGTGCTGTGCTGCTTTTTCCTTTGGACTTACTGCCACATTTTGAGCAGGTAGACTACTGACTGATTTATATTTATTCAGCTAAAATGGCAAACAATAATAACGTGCTGCTTTTCTATGATTGTATGAATATTGATGATGAAGAACGTCCTTTCTTCTCTCTTGTCGCTTGCAGCACAGCGTGTTTCCAGTGGAACATCTGCACTAGAGTTCCTGATGTAGGTGCCAGTTCTTTCTCATCTCATCATTTAAACCTTAGATTATTTTGATTTTATTTTATATATATATATATATACATATATATACACGGCGGCCAATCTGTTTATTTGTCTTAATGTTAGGGAGATTTAAAAAAAATAATGTGACAAGTACTGGAAGCAATACATGTAGTGGCATGTGGTCGTGTCGTCCTGTCCCTTATCCTCTGTCTGCAGTAGGAGCTCTCTGGATTTACCTGTAGGATAGGTTTACATGAGTTTTTAATTTGTGGACAATGCTGCTATTCAATAATAACTTTAACAAAAAAAAAGTACAAGGTTAAAACATATCGAAATCTGTCCTTTCAGCTGGAGAGGCAGGTGGCAGTGTAACACACGCTCTGTTATAAGCTGACCATAAGTTCATAATAGTGTAATTCTAACCTGAAGAAGTGAAACCTGTGCCAAAATAAGTTGTACATGTATTGATTTAAACCACATTAGGTAAGAGGAGACATACTTTTATATTAAGAAAAAAAATGTGAAAAGTGCCAAATGAACCGTATTTATAATAATTAAACAGGAGGGGGAGTCGTTTCTAAGTAGACTAACGGACAAAGCGCCTCAGTATCGCAGTTTGTTTAAGCCCTCTCTGTTCCTGCCACAAGCGGAGGGACCGCCGCCATGTGTGTTAGCCAAGTGTTAGCCAGTCCTCTGGGAGCTCCGCGTCCCAGAATGCAACAGCACTATGACTCTGGGGCTAGAAGAATCAATATATAGGTTAGCATAATGATGCTAAACGAAAAGAAATGTGACTAGATAGCATTCTTAACTACAGCCTTTTATAGTTACGATGAAAATGTATTTTGTGGAAATAGATGTTATCTTTTTTGCACGTCAATATTGCATGATATCAAAGTGAAGCGTGGACAACAAAAAAAAAACAAAGAAAAAGGAGAAAAAAAAAAATCGCAGAAACAAAAAAAAGAACCGAAAACAACAAAAAAAAAATTAGGCAGTATGTGTCGTTCATTTTTCCGAGATGAATCTTTGCATGCTGATAAGGGTAGAGCATTCTGATTGTTTTACATGCGTTTACTTTTTTGATTTTGATCCGCCTGCTGCAGGGGAACAAAAAAGCGTTTGAGTATTCTAAGTCGTCTAAACCTTCCTCAGAGAGGGATACGAACAAAACTCTCGGAACAAACCTAAGACTATTTTACTACCTGTTGTTGTTGAGCGAGCTTGGATTAAAAACATAATCAGGATTACATTACAAACAGAGACTGGGATTGTCCATGAATGTACTCACCTCTCCATATCACTCTTCTGACCACTGCGTGCAGTAGAGGCTTACATGTGTTTGCGTGTGTTTTTGTACTTAACATGACTAACCCCGCCCCCCCCCCGCCGCCGCTCCCCGTGTGGAGCCCTCAGTTTAACTCTGTTGTCTGTCCTTTGTTTGTTTTCTTTAACCCCCCACGCTCTGAGCTCCGGCTTGTCTTGTTGTTGATATGCACCTTATATTGACCTCTAATATGACGTGGAGCATTTGTGGCCCCGCCCACTATGTGTGTGTGTGTGTGTGTGGGAGATTCATAAACAGAGAGAGAGAGAGAGAGAGAGAGAGCTACAAATCTACACACACACACACTAGTTTGTGTGTCTCCCTGCAGAATTTGGAACAGATTGTGTTTTCGCTCCCTTAATATGCGATCCAAGGCTCTGATCTGATGGGAGAACACAGCACTGAACATTGCCAGTGTGTTTTCAAAGTGTCAACCTGATCCTCACCCCCTCACCCCTCTCTCTCTCTCTCTCTCTCTCTCTCTCTCTCTCTCAGTTCAGGTTAATTAGATGCTTTATTGGCTTCATTTTTTTTTTTTGGACAAAGTCTCCTCTAGAGAGAGTGTTTTCAGAGCGGCCATGACGGCTGAGGCCCGTCCCCTTCTTGCTCCTGTAGTTTGCACTAAACTTCCTGCTGTTACTGTGCATGGCAGGCCGAGCTGAGGTGGGGGGGGGGTGCGTGTGCGACACTACTGTAGATGTGTAGCCTTACTGTAGGTGTTCCTCCTGCGTTGTATTTAGACGTGCATGCTCCTCCCCCTCTCTCTCTCTCTCTCTCTCTCTCTCCCCCTGTCTGCTTTAGGCCAGCTCCGTGCTCGTGGTGTGTCTTTGTTGCGACGTAGCAGCTAACCATGTTTTATTTGACTGTGATGTGTAGAGGAATGCTAACTTTACTCCGGTGACCTCATCGCTTCTCAGTGGGTGTGTGGCTCTCTGACATCAGATCTGCCCTCCCTCCCCCCCCCCCTGCCACCGCCACCGCCACCACTCCACCTACCTCCTACCAAACCCACCCTCACCCACACCCACCACTGACCCCCCACCTCTTCAGACATATTATGGGACCCCCACTCTCACCCCTCTTCTTCTTCTTCCTCCCCTCCTCCTGAACTCGGGCCCCATTGAAACACCAGCAACTGTAGACTGCATTTGTCATATCACTGTTTTTCTGTTCCTCCTTCTTCTCTGTTTTTTTCCTGGTTTATGATTTGTACTGTATGCTCTAACCCAAACCAGTTTTAACAAAATGCCATTTCTGTGTAGCCTGTTTACCCCTCCACACACACACACACACACACACACTCCTCCATGCCCTCTTTTTTGCACTTTTCACTGCCCACTCCTCCTCCACGCTTTCCTCCTCCGCCTCCCGCGAGTCTCTTCTCTCGAGTGCCAAAATAGAACAGAGAGGAAAACAAACTTTAAAAAAAAAAAAAAAAAAAGACAACAACAACAACCATTCCAAGCGTTTCTTTGAGTTGTTCTTGTGTGTCGGACATTCATCCTGGAAGCACCCATGAAGCCAGCATGCTCCGCCCTCATAACATGATGTCGCTCATGACGCCTCAACTGAACAGCACCTTGCCCCCCACCACCACCACCACCACCTCCTCCTCCTCCTCCTCCTCCTTCTCCTCCTCCTCCTCCTCCTCACCACCCCCCACAGAGCTAAACCCGACAAGGATTAACCCTTCTGCAGGTTGGCTACCTACCTACTGTCCTGCCTCTCAACCTACCTAAAACAAAACAAGCCCTGCCGCTCATGCCAGCTGCTTTCCTAATTCTGTCATTTCTTCAGCCTGTGGGACTTCATTGATTGTGTGCCATAGTGTTGGGGGCACCTTTCACTCTCCTCACCTCCTCTCTCTCTCTCTGTACCCACCCTTCTCTCTCTCTCTCTCTCTCTGTAAACCCGCTCTCGCTCCATTTGATTTTTCTCAATGGGGAAAGATTCAAAAACTCCATTTTCTAATGATGATTTTTTTTGTTGTTGTTTAACATCCAAACCACGCACACCGACACATGCACCGCCCCCCGTGCAGTGGTGTGGGGAGTGTTTACGCACCGTCAGCTGCGCAGCCATCCTCTGTCTTCTTGAACTTTTTGAACTTTCACACCCTCATGAACTTTATTGACCTTCTTCCTCCTCCTCTTCCTCCTCCCTACCCCCCCCTCCCCTTTACCCCCGCCCCTTCTGTGTTCATCCAACTGTTTGGACGATAACTCTCCATTCCATCCCCAAAAACCTCTCTGAGACTGTGCAATGCTAGCTGATATGATTGGATTTTTTTTGTTTGTTTGTTTGTTGCTCATCATTGGGGACAGTTCTCTGAGACATAAATCCAAAAAAAAAAAAATGAACAAAAAAAAAATAACTGAAAAAAAATGCAGACAAACAAAAAAAGGATAAAACACTAAAACAACTGTTTCTCCACAATTTCATTTTTTTCTCTCTCATTGTAAATATTTTTGTCAGATTTTTTTTTTTGCCAAGCTGTAAAGAGAGAAGTGTTGAGCAGAAAGGGGCCGGCAGCATAAAGAGAGGAAAGGTGGAGGCGGTCAGACGATCATCCTCATCCTCCGTATCCGATAGTTAAGTCTGCCTGTATAATCGGCTATGCTAGTTCTACTGTGTTAACCTGTGCTGTTGTTCTTAGTGTTGATTAACCTACTGTATTCGCTGTTTAGCTTTCATGTTGGCTTAGCTTTAGATATCTGTGCTCATCAAATGATAATACAAACATTGAGAAGTAGTCCAAGCCTCTCTCAGTGGATCGGCTTGTTTTATTCGTACATTCGTTGATGTTTTCCTGACAGTGACTTGTTAGTGGCACTAGTATCTTTTTTATCATCAAGCCATAGTTATTAAAAAATGCTTGGTCGTGTTAGAGACATATCATCGTGGTTAAGCGGCTCGACTTGGCTCCTCCAGCTTGGAAAAACCAGGAAGACAACAACAAAAAAATAAATAAAAAATAATCAAACGAAGCTCCTCCTCCTTCTGGGTGACAACACGAGCTGCTAACTTTTGTGCAATACAGTCCTAGTTTACATAGAAGGATAGTTTTTGGAGCCTCTGCGGGCGCCGCTCAGCCATCCTGCCGCCTGCAGAACCAGACTCATATCTCCACATTTCGCCTCTTATTACATCGGAGACATGTTGAAAGTATTAACGTGAGATTAGACGCCACCATTTCATCGCATTGCTCTGAGCTCCACTCTTGATTTATGCTGCCTGCCCCATCGCCCTGAGAACACCACATGAGCTATTTATTTCTCAGACTATTATTATTATTATTATTATACTATTAAGAAATAACAACGCAACAAGAAAAAAAAGGGAACGACTGGAAAAAGGTGAATTAATATTATTGTTTTGTTTTTATTTTTAGTATTTTAGTGGTTGCTTTTAACAACATTCATTAACTGACTTAAAGATTATTGAATATTTAATGTAATTGTAGCATTGTGTTTGTAAAGAGAAAAAAACCTAGTGAGTTGTGTTTCTTGACTTGTGGATTACCAGTGAAGTGGGCAATCTAGTGCTAATATATATGAGGTCTTTTTTTAAGGATTCTTATTTTGCGACAGCAAACAGCAGTCATTATAAATGTTCATTTTAGCATCACCTGTCTTCCGTTGTCTTATTCTTCACCTTCCACCACACTCTGCATCATCACAGTAACACATCGCAAGTCTGGGGGTGGGACCGTGTGTGTGTGTGTGTGTGAGAGAGAGAGAGAGAACACGTGTGTGTGTGCAATGTGTGTGTCTATGCAAAATGTGTGTGTAAGTGTGGCTGTGTGACAGGTGTGTGAGTGCATGTCTGTCTCTGTGTGTGTGTGTTGGGTCTGTGAGGGCGGGGTTCGGGGTGGGTGTTCTGTCCAGTGTCCACCAAAAGCTAAAACCTGTCAGGCTTCCATACTTCCTGATGGAACCTCCTGACGTTATAGCTGCAAACCCTCATCATGTGATCTGACTCAACTCGACTGTCCATAACCCCCTTCAGTCACCTGACCAACCAAATCAACCAATCACTGTCCACCACTACCGCCTTCCCCTGCGCCATCCTTTTTGCTGCACACCACGTCAGCCCCATGTGATGTTCTCCATCAGTAACATACTACTGTCACAATCTACTGTTACATGCTGACAGATCTGGGGATAAATACGTAGAATTAGAATTCGTTTCTGGTGTTTTCACCTTTGACAAAACTCTCCTTTAAAAAAAAAAAAGTGTGCCTGGTGTCGATTAAAGGGTCAGTCCGGCTAAATTAAAGGTTTGGAGAAGTCTGTCTCAATCGTTTCTGCACCAACGCTGCGGAGGTGACTGGAGTAAGTTTGTGGTGGTGCTCACAGCCATGAAATTTTGCATTTTAAACTAATCGACAGAAACCTTTCTTTAAAGGAAACTGTGTCCCTGTTGCTCTGGGTGAACCTCTGACTTCACTGAGGACGGGTTTTATTGGGACTATTTTTCCTGTCGAAAGCAGACGTAGTTGTTGTGCAACAAAAAACTAAAATCGCATTTCTGCGGGGACGGTGACAGAAATCCCTGAGACGGACAAAATATGTTCCAATTTTAGACGAACTGACCCTTTAATCTGCAACAAGGCGCACCTGAAGCCATTTTCAAAATTCAGGTAAAAAAAATAAAACCATTTTTTTTTCCCCAGAGCTGCATATTACATTCTACTGTTCATACTACTGTACGTGCTGCATTACTACCTTACCAGGTCAGAATCCACCTTAACCTGTCTCCATGCCAACCACAGAGGAGCCAGTTGCATGGCAACCGGCTTCCGCACCACAACAAAACCAACCAACCTACCAACCAGCCATCTTCCTCAACTGACGAGGCCACGCCCACCTGACTATGATCTGCTCCATAGAAGAAGAGATAGAGGAAGAGAGAGGGAGAGAGAGAGAGGGAGGATAGGAAGAAGGGATGACAGATGAAAGAGACGTAGTTGTGATTCTCAGGGTGTCTTATATAGATCTACTGTTTTAGTCTGTTCTCCAGTCTCTCACTGGTGTCCTGTTGCCCCTAACTGAGCCCAAAGACGATCATGTCCTCCTATGATAAATTCTTTGTATTTCCTTGACTGATTGACTACTGACCAATTCCTCTCGATCAGTTGATTGATAGTATTGATTGACCAATTCTCTTGAGAGATGCTATACGCAGCCAGCTGAACGGAGCTCGGCACTGTAACTAATGTTTACAACCCAAATGAGACCAACAACGCTGTTGAAAGAATGTCTAGGACTTAAAAAAAAAAAGAAAAGAAAAAAGAGACAAATCTCTGAAGAGTACTTATTTCTAAATGATGGAACTTTTCGCTTACTTTCTATGTGACATGAGGTAATGTAATTTTTTTCAGTCGTTGCATGTGACTATTTTTATTTGCAATGAAACTGTTAGAATGGATGGTACATTTGTGACGTCAGTGCAACGTTGAGACGCTTCCGAAATCAGTCGGCGTCTAATACCAGTGTTTTCATGTCGCCGTGCGGAGTGCTTATGGACCAATGAATGCTAAATGTGTGACCATACAAAGCTGTAAAGGTTTTGTTTATTTGTACATGGTTATGGGTAAAATAAACCATTGAAGCAAATTAACATTCTTTAGTCTTAAGGAGTAAAGCCGTCACACATTTGTTTTGTAAATGCAAGTAGCTGCACTGTTATGAGGTAAGTTTAAAATCCAACATGGCGCAGCCTGGCTCCGTTCAAAGGGGCTTTGACGTAGTCGGGTTAGAGAAGGTTGAAGGATTACAGGGTTTGATCCACTCTCACACATCACTGTCCTCCCTTCGACTGGCATCACAATCGAGAAGGGACGGGGCTTAAGCTCTCTGACATATCCATCTACCCACAATCCTCCTGTGCACCAGAGTCATCCAATCAGCCAACACCTGCATCCACCATGATTCCACCAACCAGCCAATCAGCTCCTGTGACCTCAGGCCAGCTCGGCTCCGCCCTCTCCATGCCATCGGCTAAGCGGCTAAAGTGGCTTTTTGAGCTGTTGTTGCAAAAGCCCCCTGGGAAATGGAGTCACACAATTCACAGCATGGTCCGACCAACCTCCTGTCACTCTCCTCCCACACGCACACACACACCTTTCCTTCCTCCATACATACGCCACTAAAGAAGTTCCTCCGGCTTCCAGCAAGAAGGTCACGGCATTCTGTGGTGTTTCTAGTCTTTGCACTCTCCTGAAGACAAAAGTTTGGTCCTTTCCAGGCAGCTAAACATAGATTCTATAGAGCCGAGTATCAATGCACACACACACACACACACTGCACAGTGTTTGGAAGGACAATATTTATGTGTACGCAAACCACCAGAGGAGTTTTACACACAGTGTTGTGGAGGTTTGTTTTCATGTGCTGGAGGCTGAACTGCAGTGAGAGCAACAATAATCTCATTGGTGGATTTAAACCTCCGTCACAGAGCGAAGCAGCAGCATGCAGCTCTGCTGAGGGAAAGAAAATCGTCAATCGTTCTGATTGACAGCGATGCAACCTGTCACTGCAAAAGTGCAGAAATCTGTAGCACACCTTCAGCCTGACTCTGCCCCCCGAAGAGAAGCTCTGATCTGCCCTCTGTGCTCTCTTCTCTATATTTACACTTCAACAACAACTACACAACTCATTCAGACACACATCTCAACGTCAGGACTCCACATTGATTGTAGAAGCAGAACCAAATTCCCTGTGTCCTCCCTCACTGAGTTATAGATTGATCGCCCATCAATCATTCAGGCCAGAAACAATGAAGAAGTACAGTCGCAGAAAAGAGCCGCACAGATGCAAGAAGCCCGACAAAAGATGGATGTTAACACAAACTGATGCTCTGTCTCCACGGAGAAAATGACCAGTTTACATCAGTCGACATTGGATGAACTGTATTAGTGCTTGATGTTCTGTAGTAATGATTAAAGGTTTTAACTTGATTACACATGAAAGTAAGCAGCTTCAGCAGCAGCAGGGTGTTTATAATATTTAAGAATGTATTTAAATTATTATAAACAAATTCTGGAGATGGGTAAATTAATTAATTCAACCACAGAGTTGTAAAATATTATTTCTAATTTGAACATTACAATTTTAAGAAACAACACAAACAAACTGTCCATAAATTAAACTGTCAGACTCACTTTTGAACATACTTCACGATGTTTGTTCCAGTGGCTCAGCCTCTCGTCACATGTTGTCTGTCTGAGCAGCACCTTTGTTCGGCCTCTTGGTTCCGTCAGGCATGATGGTTGCTGTCGTCACATCCTTCAGTCACCTCCTCCTCCTCCTGTGTCCTTGTAAATCAAACACCATCACAGCTTAGTGCATGTATTCGATACTTACTGCTGAAGTTTTAGGCTGTGACCCGTACAAAACCAAATATTAACCTCAAAAGTTTGATCTTACTATTAGCCACTATCCAAAATGATTATGTAATTATTATGTAATTATTGATCTAAAAACACCAAATGAAGAAAAAAAAACACTTTTATATATAAAGCTACTGCAGTGCACACACACATTATACAGCTAGCCTAGCCTACAAGCAGTGGATGAGAGTTAGCTGCATTAACTGGCTGTGTCACAATAATTCCTATATTAACCATTTCAGTAGAGATGTATTTGTAATTGAACTCATCTATCCAGCTGGCTGCTGTTCCTCTTCACACACACACCCACTAAATTTGGATTGGTTTAATAAGTGGGAAGGGGCGGAGCCTTCACTCCTTAGCGTGGACAGAAATCGCCAAGCTAAATGTTTCAAGTAACTACAACGTGAAGATAAGCGTCGTTCACTAGCTTACACTTATTGTGACTAGCTTCTGTTGTCAGGCTTCTTGCATTTGTGTAGCTGTAGAAAAATAAGGTTTAAAAAATACCAGAATTACCCTTAAAATCAGGTCAACAGAGACTCACTCACTCCAACACTGAATCCTGAAACTGAAGGACATGAGCGATCCTTCTGCCCGGTTTAGTTGTGTTGACAGTCAGCCTGCGTCTTCAGGCCGATCTTCAGACTCCTCTGTCAAAACAAAACAAGAATTAGAGGGTGAAATCACAGGCGAGCTCATAACTGGTCTGAACCAGTCTCAGCTAAACTAACCTTCCTCTTGACGTGAGTCTTCATTATAGAACCAATAAGATTGTTTCCAGCTCCACAGCAGCTCCTCCTCCTCCTCCTCCACCTCCTCCAATGAGCGCTCCCCACCTGTTAGCATCACAGAAGAAGACTTTCTTAAAGGTTACTGTCAGTGTGTTCTCCCCATCTGAACAATGGTCTGAGATACTGGGCTGTAGTCCAGTGGGGTGATGACCAATACTGTGCCTTAGATCAGCTCCCAGAGGTGTGCTAGGCTGTGTCAGAACCACAGAGGCCTCTGAGGAAGCAGGAGGTAAGTTTGAGAGCGGTCACAATCTGACCCTTGTCTGTCAGATCAGACAGGGGACGCTGCTGTTTGTCTGTCTGGCTTTGTAAAGGCAGGAGGGATCATTAAAACCACCAGAAACAGGCCAGAACCCCCTCAGACCAGTGCAACGACACACCTGACCAGTAAGAGTTCAAAGATCTGGATATTTTTCTATTCATAAAGCAGCTGGTCCAAAGTATTTCAGTGTATTTCTGTCACAGCTGTCCTACTTTGGTGCAGAAAGTTTGTGTGTGTGAGCCTCAGAGGAGCCTCCATGATAAACTAGCTGTGCTTCTGTAGGTCTGCTGCTCCTGACGTCCCTGAAACGAGGGCGCTGCAACCGCTACAAACCCAAAAACACACGAGCGTAACCGCCACCACGAACCCGAAAAAAAAAGTCCTTTAATTAATCATGAGATTAAACATCTCAGCTCTGCATCTTAACTCTTTATCCGATGCAGCCGGCGTGGCCGGTTATCCGTCTCTGTCAGCGTTAACAAACCAGCTGCTGCTGCTGCTGCTGCTAATCGCTCACCTCTCCTCTCAGAGGCTGCATATTGATTTCCCTCCTCCTTCATTGGTTCTTTTTACTTCTCTCTTTTTTTTTTTGCACGCTCCCTCATTCATCTGAGCTCCAAGAATAGCTCCCCCCAAAGGGAACCCTTCACAGGAAATCCCAGGTTGTTTCTGTGAAGTCTGCTGCAGGAAGGAATGAAGATGAATTGGAGGCACTCACTTCCTGCAGTGCATCCTATTTCCACCACGCAGACACACATGAATGACAACAGTTTGTTGTGTGGGGTGCTGGATGTTTCTGTGTGGGAAGCAGCAGGCACACCGGGGTTCAGAGGGCACAGCAACATGTCAGCACCCCCTGTAAACTGTTAGTAATTGTTAGGACGGTAATGAAACACCCATGATTTAATATAGGAGTGAGACCCCCCCGCCTGCCTGCTGCAGCTGGCCTCACATCCCTGTATGAGGGTGGTGGAGCTTTCACCAGCAGATGTTATGGATCAAAAAGATGCACAATCAGTGATGAGCAAAGGCGTCTGATTGAATCCAGAGAGTGAGGAGGGACGTTAGCTGGAAGGCTTTCCCTCCAAAGGGTCTGAAGTTTAAACTCATTAGTAACTCAGTGAGTCAAACTTCAGACGACATAATCCGATCCTTCAGAGCATCACCTGGAACCTCACGGCGGTGCGTTCAGGCAGCGGCGGAGTGCTGTAAATAAGAATCTGAACCTCTGCCCCACAGGCAGAGACGGAATCACATCATGACTCATTTGTCACCGCTCTCAAAATGTTTTTTTTTCTTCATTTCCCTCCTTTTAGATGAGACACACAGAGCACCAGCAGAGATTCACGCATGATAAACTTCAGAAAATGTGAAAACAAAGAGGTTTTTCATACAATCTATTTTTATCTAACGCAATATTGGCTTTTAATAAACTAAGAAAATGCATATATTGTTTGTAAAATTCATATTTTTGGCAACTAAAACTATTTATAGTAACACAGAGAGGGTGGAGTTTAATATTTTAACAGAACAGAGAAATGTGTTGTGTGTCAGATTTTCAAAATAAAAGCATCGTCAGGCTGTTTGGTTAACTCCCGTCTCCGATCCTAAATTCATCAAACATACAGCAGCTGCACACGACACACTCAAGTGACCTCAAAACTAAAACACACACCTCATCTGTATGTGTGACACATGAGCCGTTACACTAGCTGTGTGTGTGTAGTGTTGTGTGCGACCTTCAGTGCATCCTAATCCAGTATTTCAGCCTTTCTTTGCTGTTTGTCCGGCTGTGGAAAGACGTCAAACTCACAGATATATATCTGACATTAATTCAATAGATTTATTGAATGTTTATTATAATATACATCCACCATAACTGCATTGCAAAGAGTTGTAACTTTAAACATCACTGCGGTGTGTACAGTGGGTTCTTTATCAATTTTATGGTACATAATGTGTTTCTGCAATCCTGCAGCTGTGTGTTTATTTTTACTTTTTCTCTTTTGTTTTGGAGCTTTAATGCTTTAATAAATATGTTTTCTACGGTACAAAAGGGACGCCTACGCAGTGCTTGATGTGTCTAACTGCTGTTGCTGTGGGTGGCAGCAAAACCAGAACTCAGATCAGTCTTCTGTCTTCAAATAACATAAAATGCAATTTCTCTACCTGCTCTCTGCTTCTTATTCCAGCACATAAAGAACAATTTCACTGCTCTGGACTTTTTTTTTTCTGATGTTTTCAGGAAAGAAAAAGAAGCTTGCAGCACTGAAGGTAAGGCACGGCTAATGTTTCGACCGTTATTTATAAAAAATTATTTAAAAAAAACAAATGAACCACCACAAAATAAACATGTAGGATCATAAAATAATATGGCTGATATTAAATGTAGCACCTAAACATGCATCCTTAGTTCCACCGGCTCAGAAGGTCAGACAATTACACCGTGTGGAAGCAAACGCATGTGGACAGCTAGCCACCAGCAGCAGCATCAAGTCTGATGTGAGGCAAATTATCCCAAAGCAAACTGGGAAGGTCATTTCTTCAAGCTTTTACTTTGAAACAGTAAACCGACAGACATTGATAAATTGATGATGATTGATAAATCGTGGACAATCAATCAATAATGCAAACAGTCATCAGCCTCAGCTTTACGATTTACACCCTTACAACTGAAAAGCGCCGTGAATGCATCATCAGTGCAACATGCAGAATGTCGGTGTGAGCTCACAGTGCTGTGTGGGCACACGGGGACAGATTAACATAAATAAAGGCAACATCTATACAGAAAAGGTGCGTGCGAGGAAGAGACATTAGTCACGCAGGCTAAATCTGCATGTAGAAGACAGCAGGGTCTGAAATGTACATGTGCAGCACAGTGTGTTAGGTGTAATAACCCTTTTAGGTATTTATTTTAACTGCCATGATTCAAATGACAAAGATCTGAACACACAATGATGACTGAAATAAATAAGCTCTTTATTTAACCCTTCATTATTGCTGGTTAGAAGGCAGCAGTCTCCTCTGCGTGATCTTTTTTTTTTAATTTAGCTCATTCAGTGTGAGATTTATATTAAAACTAAAACAAATGATGGAGAGTTTATGAATGATAAATAGAGGTAAAGATAGAGATCAGTCAATTTAATTAATTAAACAGCTCCTGTATGTTGAATTTTATGAAATGAGTGAAGCTGTGAAAAAATAAACACACATGATAAATAATAATAATAAATAGATACTCTATATTGGGCCTGCTGTTTGGAAATGTGCATAGAAACAGAGCTTATTATTATTGTGGTTGTTGTTCTATTTCTACGCCTCGCGGGCCCTGCAAATCTCTCAAACCCACGAGGACACATTAGTCTTTCTGCACTTTATGAGCTTCCAGCAGCCGTGCGCGCTCACATCCTGCACTCTGATAACAGCACAGTCCCTCAAAGGTCCACAGCAGCGCCCTGCTCGTTACTCATGTTAGAGAGGCTTAACATGCTGCTGTACGTCCAAATGATCAGTGACGGCCGGTATAAATAGGCTGGTGGGGCTAAGCCCTCCCTGCATTATGCAATAAAGATGAGAGAATTATTGTCTAAATAGCATACAAAAGACTGTTATAAGATTAGATTCACTAAAACTAAACGCTAACGTGGCAACAGCACCAAATAGTTCAAACAATAACACAGGATATCGCCAAACGGGTTAATTTTATGCAGCCCGAGCGCATCTAATCTGCTTTTATTTAGAAAAAGACGACGAAGAAGAAGAAGAAAAACGGCGGAAGCTAACGTGTAAGAGGTGGATCAACTTAATAATCCGTTTTCATTCAATGTTCAATGAGGAAAAATTAAAAGTCAAATGTATGATGTAAAACAGATAAGCTAGGCCCCAGCTTATAAAGTGTTTAAAGGCCTCTGTTGTGCTGTTGGTTATTGTTTTATTCAGCGTCCAGTGTAGCTACATGATCCATCGTCATGCAGTCACATATAAATATAGAGAGAGAATGAATTACTTTTAGTTTAACTAGCTATTCTATGGCTATAATTTATCTGTTAGCCCACCCAATCAACCTCAATTTCACCACCAGCTGCCAAATGCTGGTCTTAACCACACACTGCTGCTCCATGACACGTGATAAATAAAATGAATTAATATATTAAATAAATGTATAAATGTTTTTTTTGTCTTCGTTGCAGAGCCACAGGTTTTATTTGGGTTGTTTTGGTTCTGATCTGAGGTGCACACACATTCGTCCACATTCAAGCCAGGACTGTGTCAGTATTTGTATTTTAAATGCAAATTAATATTCAGCTATTAAAAAAAGCACAATTTAAGCTAAAAGAAGCTTTTACTATCTGTGCAAGACTGTGTCACTTTCCTGTGACCCAAACCATTAAAAAAATACTCGTTCATCTGATCATTAATTGCAGTTAATTGAAGAAAACCTACAGACTTCTCTCACTGCGCTGTTTGCTTTGAGGAAGCGCCTGCAGGTTCCTCACAGCGTCATTTTTAATCACAGTGTAGCAGCCTCTCGACACGCTCGGCTCTGCCCGGCGGGTCAGACTATGCACCTGTCTCTGAGACCCCCAAAACATCACGCCAACCCTGTCGGGAAACATTAGACATTCCGTGATGTATGGAAGTCAGCCAGAGACCAGTGAAAGCACATCAGGCTGCGCCGACTGCCTGAGGCTGCGCTTCCACATCACCCTCACAGCGGAGCAACTAAAACACACAAACATCCATTTCTTTCCTCCTGTTTTTTTTTTTTTTTTTTAATGATCAGCAGGCACAGCAGGCGTTTGTTTGTGTGTCTAATATTACAGCGAACAATGAAGAGCAGCGTTTCTACGCCTGTCACACCCTGATAGAATTTTGAAGGCTCTTCCTTCCTCACAGACTGACAGATAAACACAGCCCATCATCACCAGGAGAGCTACCATGAGGCGGATATTTCTAGGCCTGGCAACAACAATGTGTGCACATATCTGCTGCTCACTTATGGTTGTATCTAAATACTGCATGTTAGGGGCCAGGCCCTGTTGCCATGGTAGCCAAAAATGGTGGCGGCAGATGGGAAATGTGTTTAATGTTGCGTTATCAAAATCTTTGTGTAAACCTAACCGGGTTAGTGACACCAGCAGCCACCACAGACGTCCACGCCTACAAAGAAGCGCCAGTGAATTTAGTTCCAAATATTTTAATTAGCATCAATCGTTGTAAAGTTACTCGTCTAAAGCCGATTGGCCAGCTGGTGGTGAAGCAGCAGATGAATGAGGTTACACTTTAAACCTATTAAAGTGTTTTCTTTAAATCTATCCATCCTTTCTTCCTCCATCTCTTCCTCGCTGTTCTTCCTCCCCTCCTCGGTGTAACAATGGAGGACGGCAGCAGGAAATGAATAAATGTCAGGACTAACGGAGATTTGAGACAGATTTAGCAGTTTGTTGAACTTGAAATAACCTTGAATCTCCACATTTCTCTTCTCCGCTTTTAAGTTATTATGGTCCTGGGTCATTTAATAACTGAATGATAATCTGATCAGGCTAAGTGCTGGAAATAAAGAGGATGAAATGAAGCTTTCTTTCTTTCCCTCCAGGCCTGACTGATGAGATTTAGGAGCTATGATCTAAAATGCAACAAAGCAAATTTCACTGGGAAACATTTAGCACTCATTAAAGAGAGAAACTCTCTAACTCTAAAAAGAGCTTTCAATATTTTTTAATAGATTATGTCAAGCTAACCCAAGAAGTGCGAGCCTATAGCAGCACAGCTAAGATGATGGTTAGAGGTTAGATAAGCCTGTTCTAGCGATGGCTCTAGCCAAACCTACACCATGTCTGTAGCTATGAATGGAGGCCCTAACACACCCTAACAAGTACTCTGGCTGCAGGACTTTGGATCAGCTGCAGACGTTTCAGAGATTTACTTGGACATCCTGATAATAATAAATTACAATAGTCCAGCCTCGAAGTGATGAATGCATGGATGAGTTTTTCAGCATCACTCTGTGAGAGGATGCTCCTGATCTTATCAAATCAAATTAATCTATTCATGAGGTGTTAAACAATGGCCTCAGTTTGTTGATGAAGATTCTCAGTCATCCAGGTCATCATATGTAGAGAAGATTGAAGCAAGGCGAGCATAGGTCTGTAACCACATATAAACCATGTTTTCCCACCAAACAGTTAGAACTGATGAAGCTGCTTGGATGAGCAGCGAAACGTCTTCAAGAAAAACTCTACAAGTCCAGACGCCTTGCTTCAATCTTCTCTACAATGGCCTCAGTTTGCCTTAATTTAGCAATTAGAAGTCATTCAGGTTTTGTTGTATTCAGGAGAAGCCTGATGTTTCTGTTCCTGTTAAAGCCTCACAGATAAATACAACGGGGTGTCATCAGCATAGCAATGAAGATTGATACATGCTTCTGAACAATATTTTCTGGAGGCAAGTACCAAATTGGCCCATTGGTATATGAGGAGGAATCATGATTACCATAACTGGAATCTATCTGATAAATACAAATGCATATCGAATTGATCCTTTTTCAAGAGAATACAGCAGAATCCACAACCTGAACTCTACAGGAGTACTGTAGCCGCCTAACTGACACCCAGTGTTCATGTGTATAAAAGTATGAAAGAATCACTTTTTTTGCCACATCAGCACCCCCACTATATAACCATGCATGTTCCTACAAAATAAATGAAGTCCAGCACATTTTCATTGCTTGTAAACTCCTGTATGAAGCCCCCTCTTTGTTCTGCTTCGGGCCTCTGCCTGTTTAAAATGCAGCGTCCTGGAAGCCGGACAGCTGGCCGGGCAGGGAAATCACATCGTGTCAGTTCAGATCGAGACACTTGTTGTGGAGGTGAGGGGTCGAGTGGACGTACTCTGCTGTGTGAGAAATGGAGGTCTGGAGGAGCAGCGGAGTTTTCAGGATGGATAGTTGGAATACAAAGGGAGTATTTATGCAACAGCGCTTAATCTCCTTTACATAAATCAGCTTATGTGACAAATATCACTGAAATGCACTCATTATCACAGAGTGTGTAAAGCACACACTGCTGGCAGCATATTCAGCTAATAAAATTCAATCCCTTTTATTTTATCATCAAATTCATGAGGAAACACATTCGAAATTCTTTCATATCATCTGACTTTAATACAAACAATTATGTTCGAACCCCTTTGAAATAAACGGAGAGGCTGATAGTTGTAACTGTACCAAAGGAGGCGACACTGTTACTATTATGTTGACCCATTTCTGTGAGTTATATAACATATAGAGCAGAGTCCCGGAGACGGGATTACTGTGAACAGCAGCGGGGTTTTTTTTTTTATAAGTGTGTGAAGATAGATGGAGGTTAGAGGAAGCAGAGAAAGCGGTGAATCTTTCTGCGCACACATTTTACAGTCTAAATAGTTCTTAGTGTCAGACAGCTGAGCCAGATGTGACTTTTCCTCACATCAACAGTGATTTATTGCACTTTGTAGTCGAGCTTTATATTTATTATTTACACCGACATGAGCTCATCATGAGTCGTTCGACTTCAGCTGTTACCGATTACTGCAGTCCACGTTAAAATATTGATCATCAGTGCAGCCTTAATTAAAGCAAACATGTGTCTGTCTATAATGGATCAGTAACGGGATGCTAAAAGGTCATGAATATTTAATCAAAACTCGATGAAGGGCGCAAACTATAACATGCTGAAGCAGAGATCTGACAGAGAGGACTTATGTTTTATTTTTTTTGCTTTTAGACTCAGAGCCATCCCAACTTTTTTTTTATTGTTAAGCATCTGGTGTCTGCTGGAGCATGTCTTTAAGGGGAAACTGTTATTAATCCACTTTGACTGCTGCTGCAGTTTTCCAGTGAACATTCTTACCCTGCCAAGCTCCCAGTCTTGAGGATTCTGGTGCAGAAGGGCTGGTCTGCCTCCACCCTGAGGCAGATGGCTGCCCAGCAGGACTCGGGTCGAGCGGCAGCCCTCCTCCGACGGCCAATTCGTCTCACATCTAGCAGGCTGAACTTCGACCCAAGTTTAAATGAGGGCTCACACACACACACACACACAAGGCACTCTGGGAAGTCTGCCCTTGCGAGTCATCAAGATATGAGAGAGGAATAGCCCAGACATGGGGACACATGGTGTCTGCACTGTCCAATCAGCTGAATGGGCAGTCAGAGCTGACGTCACTTAGTTAAAGCCATTCAATGAACTGCAGTCAGCGTCACATTTGGTCTGGTCGGCGCTCTTCCTACGTCACATGCTTCTTTCCCCTGATTGGTTGTATGTCCTCATGTATGTTTGTTGTCCATCCGTTGGAGGACATTCAACTTGAATTCACAGACACCAGACTGATTCTTTGTATAAAATAGAAAAAGAGTTAAGATGGCTCATGGCTTATTAGATGATCTCCAAGAAACAGGCTGTTAATGCTACATCACTTAATGTGTTCAAATTTAGTAGCCTGAATTGACAAGCATCAGATCAGACCCGGGCTCTGATGATTTTTCTTTGGGAAAGAGTACATGATGTCACTTATTAATGCAAAAAGGTCATCAGACACTGGATGGTTTGTGCAAGCGTGTGATAAAGATTCTTTAAAAACCATTAATCTAATGAGTATCTGTTTTTCATTAAGTAAACTCTGCACTAATATAGACTCCTTTGTCCAAACACAGCTTAATTTTTTTTTTTTATTAACCGTTGAATGCTGTCTCTGTAGCTCTCACACTAGCTGCACCTCAGCTCTGTTCACAGGGAGCAGCACACACTGCATCCACCTCTGCATCTGCTGTGAAGGTCAAGTGAAAGACGTCTTCCTTTGTCACAGCCTGTGACTAAGGATGACCCTGCTCACCACTTCACACACACACACACCCATACCTATGCACACATCCTGCACAAAACCTGTACCCTCCAACAAACTGCACAAAAAAGCAGCTTCTATTTGGTCCTCCAAGCTTTAATATACCAGGACTCTGAAAAAGCTTTCAGGATATCGAGCGGTCCAAACAATGAGGGGGAAAATGGCATTGGGGTTTCCATGGCAACTGCTGCAAGCTGCTAAGAGGGCTGCTTTGAAAACATATGTCAGACTTGACTGGTTTGTTCACAGTGAGCTTAGCAACAGATTCTGTGTGCAGCCTATCACACTGTCTCGCACAGCGCTCACTGTTCTAACATTTGACTTGCTGTCTGTCAGCGGTCTGAGGATGTTTGTGCAGCCAAGATCATGTTTTCCAACCGAAAGAAATCAACTCCTAACCATCTAATAATACATACTTTCTGCACCAGAAAAGCAAATATTTAACAGCATGCATACAAAAATATATGATCTCTATCATCTCAGGCTGCAGCAGGTGATGAGCACTTTTGTAGCATTCATTAGGTTGATGAAATAAATCATGGAAAAGATAAGACCTGCCTATATAATTCATACTGCTGCTGTGTTTACAGCCTGTATTGTGGCATCTTGTGCTTGAATTCCTGTTTATCGCTGCAGAGGTGGTGTGTGGGTAGTACCAGCCGCTGCCGAAGCAGCAGCAGCAGCTCAGTGCCATATCACTGCCACACAATGTGAAGAGCAAGGTGGGAGGGAGGGGAGGAAGACAGAAAGAGGGAGACATATAAAAATAATTGAGACAAGGAGGTGGGGGTGGGGGGGTGGAGTTGGTTGATTTGCGGGGAAGAGGAGAAAAGAAAAATGCGTCATACCAAAACATTAGTATGCAATCAAGTTGTTGGTGCGGTAAAGATTGTCTGCTGACGGCTGCCGCAGCGTTTCAAATCTACACTGCAATGTCACACACACACACACACACTCACACAACCAGCACAACTCCCTCCATTGTGGGAAAAAAAAGTTACATTACAAGGAAAGAAATTGCTATTTCCATGTCAGTTTGTGCAGGAGAGCTTCATATATCCAGTTATTGATCCATGTCACCCTTTCAGTTTCAGCACAGGGGCTTATTAGAGGGCTGGTTCTGGAAATGAGCCAGAGCTACACACAGACACACAACGACACAGTAAAGAGCAGTGGATACTCTTCAACATGGTCTCTGTACACTAAGAATTATTTAATTATGTGGGATGGGGGAAGGATAGATAGATAGATAGATAGATAGATAGATAGATAGATAGATAGATAGATAGATAGATAGATAGATAGATAGATAGATAGATAGATAGATAGATAGATAGATAGATGAGAAAGGTGTCACAGCAGTTTCAGTTTCTCTGCTGCAGATTTTAGGCTTGAACCCTTTGTGATGTTTGTGCTTCAACAGCATGCCTGAAGAGAGAGAGAGAGAGAGAGAGAGAGTGTGTGTGTAGCAGGGAAGGAAGGGGGACTAAGACATTGATGAGCTGCACCCCTTCTCTCACTTTCTCTCTCTCTCTCCATCGCCGTGGTCCTTGGCAGATCTACGTTGCCATGGTAACGCTCACATTGCCGCAGGCTGGCTGGAGCGAGGCGCGCTGGTTGAAAAAGAAAAAAGAGCGAGAGAGAGAGAGGGAGAGAGAGATCGCTGCAGAGGGAGGGGAGAGAGAGCAGGCGAGAATCGGTCCTTCAATTCATTACCCCTTACAACACCATCCAAAAAGACCCCCCCCCCTACGGCAACCATCCCCCACCTCCTCCCTCTTCTCCCCTCCACACAGTCTTATCATTGGCATCGACTTGACTGGGCAGCAGAAAGGCCTCCGCTCTGCTCAGTAGTCTGAACACGTTGGATCCAAACTTCAGACTGCATTTATTATTCATCCTCCTCCTCCTCCATGGGAGACAGCACCACAGCCCAGCACCCGGCTACATGTACAAACACACACCGAACCTGCACTGAGCCCAGACAGCAACAACACACACTGCATGGTAGAGAGTGATAGACTGCATCATTCTATTAGCTTAGGGTGGTATAATGCATTACAGTGTAGACACAGGCAGGTGTAAGATTACTGTCTGTAGATGAAGGGGACTAACCAGAAGTGCCTCAGCTCACATCTGACCTCTGTAACCTTCCACCTGAGCCTCTTTAAACCAGAAGACTGACGGAATGACACAAGTTTCACTCGTTAGGATCAGAAGACTTTACAGTCAAATCAGAAGCAAGTTCATATGTCTTACTCAAATCATATTCTCACACATCTGAATTGAAAAAAAACAATAAACCATTTTTTTAAAATTTACTTTAAGTATTTGTTTACATTGTGCAAAGGTTCACATGAAGGATCTAATCTATATTAGTGGTTTAACAGCCTTCTCTCTGTCCAGCAGCATCTTCCTCTCACTGAAATGTCTCTCTGTGCTCCTCAGACACAACCTGAAACTGCCTCCCTGCCTCAGCTCCGACCTCCTGACCCCTCAGCTTCTATGCTGAGCAGAGACAGTGGTGCATTCAAGGAGACTAACACATTCAGCTGGTTGCTAAGATACAGTATGGCTGATCAGGTCTGTAGCTGAATCCATCAATGGACATCACATCCAGAACTTCTACTTCTCTTCGGTCTCATACATAAAACACACAACCGGTACAATAACCTTCACTGCCTTCAATGCACCTTTGTGATTTATTTTGTTGTCCTCATTATGATGCATTCAGGTACAGCTCTGCAGAAAGGATTTATTTTATTTTAAAACAGCCCACATGATGGTGTTTGCTGATATGTAAGACCTGCTTTATACCCAGCTGGAAACGAAAAACAAGCTTACTCTAACCATCTACTTCGTCTTCCTTTTAGGGGTTGCCACAGCGAATCACCCATTTCCACCTGATTGTCATATATCTCCTCTTTGGCCTTCCTCTTGACCTCTTGCCTGGCCTGGCAGCCCAATTTCCAACATAGTCCTAAACCTATCTTTAGCACACCTTTAAATATGTCACTGTCCTACATGACAGAAAAGTGATAAAAAAATCTAGTTAAAGGTTCCATTTTCATGGTTAAAGTAATTTATTGCCAACATGTAAAGATACTGTAACCTAAAAAAATCAGGTCTTTGCCTGTGTCTGTATTTAATTTATTCAGTGTGGGAATGACATAAATATCTTTTATTTTTTATGTCGTGTTTGGACTGTGGGGTGAAGAGTATGGATAACTGAAAGTGACACAATAAAGAAAATAAATACAGCATTAAATAATTCATTAAATGTCACAATTTATTTAAAATTGAAAATAAAAAAAACATGTTATTAAAATAAAAAAAACTAACCCTAAACCTGAGCTAGGCTCAGTGAGCCGAATGCATCAAACATTGAACCACAACGCTGACCTTCCTAACCCTGATGCAGAGCTAGGGTTAGGTTCTCGGCCGTTGTGAGGCTTAGAGCCTCAAGTGAGACATTTCCGTAATGGTCTCAGTGAGCTGAATGTAATAAACTTTGAACCACAACTTTGTGATTCTCCTAACTCTAACCCTAACCCTAGCTGTAACTGTAACCCTAACCCTAACCGGAACCCTAAACCTAGCTGTAACCCTAATCCTGAGCCCTAGGGTTAGGTTCTCGGCCGTCATGAGGCGTAGAGCCTCAAGTGAGACATTTCCGTAATGGTCTCAGTGAGCCGAATGCATCAACACTTGAACCACAACTCTGCAACCTTGCTAACTTTAACCCTAGCCCTAGTTTTAACCCTAATCCCAACCCTAGTTGTAACCCTAACCCTAATACAGAGCTAGGGTTAGGTTCTTGGCCGTCGTGAGGCGTAGAGTCTCAAGTGAGACATTTCCATAATGGTCTCAGTGAGCCGAATGCATCAAACATTGAACCATAACTCTGCGACCTTCCTAACTCTAACCCTAACCAGCCAGCCAAGTGTTTTTCTATTCCATACAAAGAATGGTACAGACAGTAATAACAGATGCTGTATAAACTTCTTCTGTGTGCATTTTGATAGACACACAACCAGTTAGAGAAATGAAGCATGTGACATGACTTACAACCAGACCAGCATCAACAAGACATCCAAAATGGTGTGCAGTGGAGTAATTGTGAGTGATTGTTGTCGGCTTTGCTATGAAAACCTTAAAATCCAAGGTGTTATTAGTAATTCTGATAATTTTTTTTTTTTAATTTAGGCAAACAAGTCCTGACATTTTAGATAAGCGGTTCTGATTGGTGCGGGATTCCAGATCCAGGTCACAGAGAGAATTTTAACAGGGTGAATGGCTGGCCAGGCTACACTATAAAATACTGATACTATTGTTATATACGAGGTTAGCCACAGAGCTGCAGGTACAGACCATAGATCTACCTTTGGTTCTTTCAATATGTAGTTTCATTTTATTTAGATACTGATACAGGATCCATTATTGACTCTTACATTTAGACACACAAACTATATATAGGTTTAATTTTTATCAACCATGTAGATTATGTGTCACTCATTGTGTCACATTCCCCATAAAGCTGTGTGCCTCTGTCCTCTTACACTTTTAAAAAAAAAAAGATTTCTGCAGTCAATTTAGCTTTTTCTACCTTGCTTGCAGTTTACAACACAAGCTGCTGGGGCCAGACAACATGTTTTAATTCTTTGTTTTAATGCAACTCTGCTGGTTTGTTTTTGTGCTGCTGTGACATGAAGAAAAAGCAACAATTATTTAACTAAAATAACAGGTTGGACCGAAAACATCTGATGCCTCCCTCCCTGTCTGCAGCTGCATCCAATTCGCAGCATTTTTTAAAGACAAAATTAAAAACGTCTTTTAAAAAATAGAAATGAACAGAGGTGGTTAGTTTTCATCGAACAGGTGAAATCATTCCTATAGTACAACTACAGAAGTTCTGCAGCAGACGTTGTCATGGAAGCAGAGATTCATTCACTGTTCGCCCAGCTCACACTTTTCCCAGCAGGTGTATCAATGTGAATCCAGGCCCCGGTCACCAACCTGCTTTTATATAAAAGGAAACCAATTATTTTTCTCTCTCCTTAGAAACAAGTGCTGTGTAGAATGTGTCAATGACCGACACTCAGAGCTCCTGCGTGCACAGACGAACACACTAATGTGCCGCAGCAGCTGAAGATTTAAATTCACCATCCTCCTGTGTATTTCAGATTAAATTTGGCTCATAGTGAACTCTAAATGTGACAAAAATTAGACGAGATGATTGGCCGCGCACACAGACACACACACAGGCAGCCTTTGACTGATGCAACCACAATGAAAGATTCAGAAAATGAGCAAAAAGACATAAGATGCATAAATGTTGTTCTGCCAAGAAAACCACCTCATGCTTTATTCAGCTGACAGTGTTCTGCATACAACATTCATATGGTAGTTAATAGACACTGTCCTTCCTGAGAATGTATGGTTTTATAATTAGCTTTTAATGTGTAACAGTGGGATTTAGAAACCCAAACTCAAAACATGTTCTGGAGACACCTCTGATGAGGCTCTGATGGCTGATACTCATTCCTGTGTTCATTGTTAAACTGTAGGTGTGTACAGACCCACAGGGAAAGACTGGCTTCCTGGTGAGGCAAGTGACTCATCCTGAAGTCAGTTTTAGAGACAGATATAGTGCAGAAAGTCACTGCAAAGAAGGTTTTCATATATCCAGTTCATCTGCTATATATAAGAAAATGTCCCTGACATCAGTCATACAGGAGACACGCTATTTGTTAGCTATAGTTAAAGCTAATGTCTGTGCAGTCTGTACACCGACTGCTAAAGTTTGCCATTCATTTGAACATGC
This sequence comes from Parambassis ranga, assembly GCF_900634625.1. Classification (NCBI taxonomy): domain Eukaryota; kingdom Metazoa; phylum Chordata; class Actinopteri; family Ambassidae; genus Parambassis; species Parambassis ranga. The sequence goes on from NC_041033.1 coordinate 21,274,455, forward strand.
CTTTAGGTACCAGGTATACTGAGGTATACTATAATACATCATTATTTAAGGAGCATAGAGACTCAGCTGCAACCTTTGGGTCCAAGAAATGAAGAGCATAAAACTGCAGTTCCTCCAAAGTCCACTTGAGGGTGGCTCCAAAAGTGAGTCAATCCCCATAATCCGCCATGTTACTGTAACGTCCGCCAGCAGAAATAAACATGTTTATAATCTGGTACGAAAGCTGTTTGGTTACAGTAATAAAATAAAATATCAGGGTTTGCTTTAAACTAAGCGTTACAGATTTTACATGCACACAGCGACAGGAGGATGCAGAGCTACGCACAGACCTGCCATTTAACCACCTTAAAATCTCATCACTGTAATTTTCCTATTAGAGGGGTAAGGAGCCACCATCAGGTGCTAGTAGCTCCTTCCAAAACAATGTGATTGCCTTTAAAACACCATCAAACGTGAGCTGCCATTATAACACACTGTATTAGTGTATTACTGACCATGTGTCCTGAGCTACCTACAAACACCGCAGCTCAGTGTGACAGGCTCCACACAACAGGACCTTCTACCTGTGTGTGTATTTTGTATAATTTTGTAGTGTAAACAACCACATGAGACGTATGCAATTCATTTTTTTTAATATGATGCTGATTATAACATGGTTTAGTTTTAAGACAAAAAAACTCGACGTCACATCATAACGCGCAAATGCTGTTAACATCAGGAAGATTTCAGTAAAAATATTTTTTTCATTTCATCCACAGAGCTCAGGCAGCACCACACACACACACACACAGGCAAACATATGCAGCCAGGCACTCAAGCCTGAAGACTCTGGCTCAGGAGCACAGAGGCTCACACACACATTCAACATACCTGTGAGAATACACAGAAATCTGGCATTAGATGTGACTCACAGAGAAACGCTTTATCCAGCAGCTCACATCTGTGGCTCTCTGCTTTAATGGCTTGGCCATGTCAATTCTGAGCAGGAAATCTTTTTTATTTTATTTTTTTATTTTCCCTTATATGTTAAGGCTAATTCTACTTAGTCCAGCATGATTTTGATTATTGTGGGTTACCTAAAAAAAAAGAGGAAAAACTGCAAACGTTCGTATAAGGCTGGATAATAAGCCTTGCAGCCTGTGCAGGGGGTTACTACAGATGGCGAGAGTGTGATAGCACCAGAGGTGCCTGAGCTCATTAGGAAGCAGGACCATACTCCAGTGCAGAGCAGGGAGAGGGGAGAGGGGGGTGTAAGGGATGCAGAGCCTGGACTCAGATTTTTCACCCGAGTGTCACAAAAACAGCTCATGATTTGCTGCTGCCACAAAGAAAAACATAAATCTGTTCTTTGTGCATTTATTGAACAACAAAAGAGGCGTGTGTTACATTAGTTACAAGAAATGATGGCATGTAAATAAAAAGCTGTGTGGTTGTTCAGAGGCTGCACAGACTGGAGTGTGGCGCCATCTTCCTGTCAGAGCTGCTCATGTCTCTGCTGAAAGGACGTTAGGTTGCCAGTACAGAAGCAGAGATTTATAGACTTGGGATCCAACAGTACGTGGTTTGATGCCAGTATTTTCTGCAGATATGTAAAATTCTTTAAATATCACCTCTAGTATTCCAACAGATTAAGGCCATGGAGAGAAAACCCACCCGCTGGATCTGTCTTCAGGCACAAAATGTCATCAGAAATCGATATAATGACAGAATGATGTGCTTTAAAAAAAAAAAAAAAAAAAAACCGATTTGTGCCAAAAAAATAAATCTGAACTGCTGCAAATCACTTTCTGAGACATTAAGGAAGAACTGTAAACTACGTTGCACCACTTTATTTAATACAAAGGGGGGGTTGATCAGTCCATGTCCTGCAGTCAGAAGATTTATTTGATTAAACCTCATTTTTGGATCAATTGAATGTGTCTGCTATGACCTGATCATCACTGGTGACCACTGAGTGTCAGAATCAGAGCTCAGAGTCCACATCCACAATTTCACGTCTCTTTCAAGTAGCCAACACAAAAGTTATTTTCTTAACCCTGATCATGTTGAACCACGTGTTCAACATGATCACTCTCAGCCGACATCACAGCGTCCTCAGAAGACCTTTGAATCATTAGAAAACGACCACACTGTAAATTGGGCACTTTCTTGTTGTTGCACACACATTTGAAGCTGCAGTCTAAGTTACAACACAAATTCAAGTTCCATTCCTTGTGGATGAAATCACTGCTCCAACAAGGCCTGAGAGGAAAATGTTGCTGTGCTCGTACTAGGGGCCAACGTCAGGACAAATACACTTCACTTCCTTTAATCACTGCTGTTTTCACTGTGTTCCTGCACACTAATAACCTCTCAGACAAACACCCTTAACCTAACGTGACCATCGGTCTGTCTTTAGATCGGCTTTAGTTGTCCGAGCCCGCTGCCAAACCAGCAACTTCGGTTGTGTAAATAACCACGGCAACATAGTGTGAGCATAATCCCGTAAAACTGACCACACTCTGACAGACGCACTGGCACAGACACAAACATTCACCCCATGTACACTCGTATTACCCGTGCAGTCACTGAGGCTGCGTGTGGCTGCATTCTTATGTGTAAAACTGTCACTTTCTGCCTTACAGACACTGGAGAACAAATCACTATTCAATTGATTCCTGATGTGTTCCTTCCTGCCAAAGTTCTGCATTATACAATCTATCAATAAGCTGGAGAAAATCAACAGTAGACTTTATTCAACCTCAGATCACAGACAAACAAAAGCAGCAGCAGGCTAGTCATCATCAGTTTTGCTTTTCTTTTTCTTTTTCTTCTTCTTCCCCGAGCTCTCTGCTACGTCACCATACAAAGTGTCCACTGGCTCGCTTTTCACAATCACCTCTTCCACCTTCACTCTCACGCTGGGCTCCAACCCCTCCTCCACCTCCTCTCGCTCCCTGTCCTTCTTTTTCTTCTTCTTCTTCCTCTTCTCCTCCAAATGATCGCCCTCCTGGACCTCCATCATCACCTCTTCATGAATCTCATATACAGGTTCTGTTTTCACTCTCACCACTTCCTCCATTATCTCAGACTTTATCCGCTTCTTTTTCTTCTTCTTCTTCCTGCCTTCCTCTTCCTCCTCCTCCTCCACATACCCTGATTCTTCTATAAATCGTTTGACCACCAGGGGTCGGAGAGTTGTAGATGAGGGCCCGAAGGCAGCTCCGTCTGTTTCGTTCTCTGCCACACAGGTGAGCGTTGGGGTCTTGCTGCCAAATGGATGGTATCGCTGTTTAAGCCCAGGCGGTATGGAGGGTGCCAGGGCAGCAGGGATGACCTGAGGGGCCTGGTTGGTGCTGCTATCTCCGTAGCTCTCGCACACATTAAGCAAGCCTGAGAAAGCAGGACCAAGGACCACACCATCTGACGACTGCTTGTCACTGGTGAGCAGGCGGAGGTCTGAGGCACCATGGTTGGATGTCAGGATGCTGTAGATCCGCTGGCCGCTTCCAGTTTCTGCTCCACCAGGCACCTTCAGCGTGTGGAGACCTGCGAGGGGCACTTTGATGCCACTGAAACTGGACATATGAAGGAGAGGTGGGGTTAAGCAGCATTCATAGTGAGCTGGTACAACAACATTTTTTGTGTGTATCTGGTCTGCAGTTCACCTATAGCACCAACTATTTCTCACTGCTCACCTCTTTCTGCTACTATACAGCATCGCTTGACTAGATAGATAGATGCTAATAACAGCTACATTTAGCTAATGCTAAACCTTTTTACTGACCCTCTATTAGAGCTATTAGCTAATATAGTAGCATTCGCCATATTTCTAACATAACAGTTTTATTATTTTACTATAAAAAAGACTTATGGTTTGAGGCTTTTTATATCATATAACTTAGTAAATTGAAATGTGTGCAAAACTGATTATTAAACAACTAATCAAAGCATAAAGATGTAAACCTGCCTATGACATACTTGTGCATGAGAGACAGAAAAGGGGGACAGACTGTACCAACCTTTCTGGTTTAAAGCTGGCGGGAGCTTTAATGAGCCATAACTCGTTCTTGTTTTTCTTCAGACTGTCTGTTAGAGTGCTGCTGCAGGGTGCGTGGCAGAAGGACACAAAGTCAGCAGGACACTCGTACCTTGTGGTCTTCTTCTTATCTGAGGATCCAAACAACACAGGTTCATTATTTCATCAATCAAATAAAACCAAATATGAACACATGAGTAGCACTGCATTAACTTTCAGAGTCATGTAATCTGTGAAACACAAAACTTTAAATGACTTAAACATCCCTTTGTTGTAGAAATTGTAGAACATAAATATAATTATTTCCTATAATTCGGAGGTAATGTACTATTCCCCAGCTGTACTATGCATTGTAAATTTAAAATACTGACATCATAAAGCTGATCCAGCGTATTTAACTACTAGCACAGATGCCACCGTATTACAACGACGTCTTACAATGACTAGCTCAACTTACCGGATTCTTTCTGCTGCCCCGCTGGTTCTGTAACGGGGCTGTCCGCTTCATCTTCGCTGGACGACGATGATATGGCTTTTGGCATTTTTATGTTTTGAACAAAACAAACCTAATTCTCCTGAAAACAAAAGTCTCCCACTCCTAACAACGCATGGCTATCTGGGAACGCACATGTGTTGACACAAAATGACCTGTGACCTGTAATGGCGTCATTTCCGGGCCAGTTTCGGCTGGAGTTCTACCGCCAGACTCGATGTGCAGGTTTGCGTTGACACGACTGGATCAGAAAACTCGAGTACCCACAATGCCCCGCGCATGGTTACGTAACGTTCCAGTGTCCGTCGGGGAAGCGGTTGACAGCAGGGAAGAGTAGGCCGAAGTGGTAAACAAAACAAATATATGAAAAAAAAGATTGAAAACAACCGAAAAGTTTGAGGTAATTTTATATCTGTAGAATGTGTACTATTGTTTTAAAGCAGCGTCAAGCCAGTTAATGTAGAAAGCCTGTAGCAAAAAGAGGGCGTGCACCTGTCAAAGCTAAATAGGTTAACGCTGCTAACCTGTGCTTAGCACGTTAGCTAGCTGGCTCGTTCAACCCGCTCAGGTTAGCTAGGTAGCTAGACAACCATGTCGTCCCCCTCCTCTTCCAGGCGCCAGTGGTGCTACCTGTGCGACCTGCCAAAGATGCCTTGGACCGTGGTGTGGGACTTTAGCGAAGTGGTCTGCCGTGGCTGCGTGAACTACGAGGGAGCTAATCAGATTGAATTCCTGATAGCGAGCGCCAGACAGCTGAAGCGGACTCACGGCATGCAGGACGGAAACGTCAGGTCACCTGGTCCCTCGCCGAATAAACATGGCACATTATCCAGGGCAGAGTCGGCGGCAGACGGAGGCAGGCCGCACGCCGACCGCTTCGAGAGGGTTGGAAGAGGAGAAAATACTGGGTCAACTATTCGTGTGCCGCCCAACGGACTGCACCGGGAGAGCCAGCCGCCCCAAGAAGTTAACCGTGCGAGCCCGAGCGGCAGCCGGAGACCCATGATTGGCGCTGCAATCCCTCCCAATCTAGTCACCCAGAGTATTGCAGGAATTCCCCATAGTCTGCTTGCAGGCATGCCTGCGGGTCTGACTGCCAGGACAGCCCCAATGAGCAGCCCGATGATCTTCCCAGCCCCGGTACTGGCCGAGATGAGCCGCAGACAGCTAGGGCTAGGGATGGGAATATCTCCTTTCATCACTCCAGAGCTGGAGCGAGAGCTAAGTTCCTCCCAGAACCAACCCAAGACGCAGACACAGGCCCACACATCAGTGGCTGGAAGCAGCACCAGCAAGAGTACAAGCCTGGCTTCCTCTTCATTTTCCATGGCTGGAGGTGTGAGCCAGACCAGTCCCAAACCTGCCTCCTCTCCAGCCAGGCAGCCACGCCCCCAGACAGCAAGGTCTGGAGGAGAGCCCCTGGGCTCCAGCACCTCAGCAGAGGCAGCTACCACAGCTGCAGCATTACCCCACAGTGGTGCCTCTGAGCTGGGATCAGCATCTGCAAACAGCACCCATTCAACTGGAAACACCCTGTCCTGCACCTTGTGTCACGAGAGACTCGAAGACACACACTTTGTTCAGTGTCCATCAGTGCCAGGGCACAGGTTAGTATTCTTTCATTTGCCATTTGTATCGAGGTAGTATTGAAATGTTCATATCCTTTAATTGTACTGTTGCTTTTTGTTGTTTTACCTTAGTCAGAGTAAGCAACATTCAGTGTGTCCATTAATTCTGTGAACAAATAATTTGCTGTTTCTGAGACAACCTCTCATTTTTGGCATTCCTAGCGGTTGTGTCTCTAATTGTTGTGCGTTTCTTACCTTAAATTGTAGGTTCTGCTTCCCGTGCACCAGAGTGTACATCCAGAGCCGACGGGGTGATGGTGAGGTGTACTGCCCCAGCGGAGAGCGCTGTCCTTTGGATAACTCTCCAAACAGTCCCCCTTGGGCCTTCATGCAGGGAGAGGTCTCCACCATCCTGGGCACTGGTGGAGCAGGAGCCGGAGCTGCATCAGCTGCTGGGTCTGGAGCCGGTACAGGGCCGGGGGCTGCAGCGCCATCTGGGGCCGGTGGTGGTGGAGCAGCAGCAGCAGCAGCAGCTGGAGCTGGAGCTGGAAGCGGAGATGTCACTGTCAAGAAGGAGAGGGAGACGTGATGGAGGTTTCCATGGCAACTAAGACCCAACACAGCAACAGGCAGGTTTACAGCAGTCTCACTAATCATAATGCAAATTAAAATATTTTTTGTACAGATATAACACATTATGGTGGATTTTTGGAATTCTTTATGATTTGGTTTCTTTGTCACCTCAGAATTGTATCCTATATGACAAGAAGATGTCTGCACTAGACTGCTGAAAGACCCAGAACAGAAGCAACACAGGAACCCTCAAATCAGAGAGTCTTCATCACACAGGTTTCAACTTCAACTCCACAGAGCAGAAATTCATGACTTCTTTCTTCGTTTTCCTCTAAGCAGAGACCCACTAAATTCTGGAATTCATTCATTAAACGTCATACTGTTAGAGCTCACACTCAACAACAGTCAAAATCTCAATCCAGTCAACAGCAGAGATTCCCTAAAACAATACTTAATGTAAAAAAAAAAATACACAGCTACATGGTGGCTACTTCTTCACAGTTAGTAGTTGTGTTAGTTGAAACAACAATACTGCTAGGCTGCTAAAAACAAATACTGCTAGCCAGCTGTTAACATCTGGAAATGTACAGGCTGAAGTAACGTGAACTACACAACTCTTAAAAAATTAAAACAAGTTTAATTGGCATCAGTTGGCTCACTAAAGGTAGTTTAAAAAAAAAAAAAGGATGTGGTTTCAAAAAACAATTTTCAAAACTCATAGACAGCATCCACACTTTCAGTGTTTGGCACTGTACAGAAAAGCACAAAGCCTTTGATCAATCTGAAAAGTATAGCCGTAGTCTTTCTTTATGATTTTTTTTCCTTTTCTGGAGTACAGTGAGGCAGCAGCATGAAGCAGCATGTCAGACCTCAGCTGGGCCCCTTTCACACAGCCTGCTCTACGCAGGACTGTTGCACCTTCATTCTGCCTCGGACATTGCTGCAGAAACCCTGGTTGTGTTAGATTTAACGGCTTTGATTCCAGAACACTGGCATTTTATCTAGGTTCTATCTGAACCTGTTTTTGGCTCTGTGTGAACATGCAAAGGCAGCAGCGTCATCGCTGTGTGAAAGAGCCCATTTGTGGCAAAGTTGGGTTTTTATATTTTAGGACAAATCTTATTCGCTGCCTCTAAAAAAAATGTACTGACAAGAAAATAAAAGCTACCATGACAGAGTACCTTCAAAGGTATCATTTAATAATTTCATGACTAAATCTGTCTTGTTGCACAGATTTTTTTTTTCCCCTCTCATCGTTATTAAAAAGCATCTGAACTGAGGCGTGGACAGAAAGCCAGTAGTGACACTTCTCTCTATTTTTTTTTTTGACTCAGAGAAAGCAGAATGTTTGCTGTGTTCCAATTAATCTATCAAAGCATCAACCAGCCACAGAGACTCTGTGCTTGACTGTATTTAAATGTTGCTTTCATACATGATCCAGCCCAGCCTACGCTTTACCCCGAATGTATATCAAAAGATCTATTGATAGGCCTAGGACTATATTTTATACTAGAATGTTAAATACTGTAACGGTATGTATGTGCAATCCTTAGTCATAGTATATGCAACAGTTTGAAATATGTAATAAATACAAAAAAATCAATCGTGTATCATTTCCTAACCTTTTGTTGTTTTAAAGGGAGAATCCGCCTAAAAGCAGACATTTCAATTCATAATCAATTAGACAGGTGTGGATAATCAAACATACTGTGTTTTTTTCGATACATAAAATGTGCAGGGATGAACCTTTTTTTCTAAATTCAACAATCCAACATTATAAAATGATTTGTTTTGGGGGGATTCTCTCTTTATGTGCAGTTTGTACTCATCAGTACAGAAGCACACACAAGCCAAAGGTCATTTTATCCCCAAACATGTTTCTGGATGTAAATGTTTTATGGAAAATATATATATATTACATCATTTCTTGCCAATGTCTCAAACAGCCGGTTCTCTTCTTAACGCCCCTACAGTTTACAGGCCCATGTGTTCTACTGTACTGATGGGATTTTTACAGTTTGTAGCGTTCAGGCAGATGCTTCAGTATATTACAAGTTCAGGTGTGTTGTAGAGAAATGTCTTTGAAGAAATGGAATTAATATGCACTGATACATCATGCAATCCCTTGTTAAGTGCCTTTTCAAAATGTTTACCATCTGTTTGTGTGCGTCTGGGAACCTCAGGGGAAGTAGGAGCGCAGTGACTTCTTTATTGTCCCGTCAATGATTAACCTGAATTTGTTTCCCTTTCGATGGCCATCACACGGCTTTGAGCTTCTTTTTTTTTTTTTTTTTTATCTGGAGCCTTTGTAAAGTCATTGTTTTACTTGCATCCCTCTCTGTTTTCATTTATGTGACTCTTTTGTAGGTCTGTTGGTTTTATTGCAGCTTCATGTACAAAATAAAAACCAGGAATAAATGGGATGGAAGAGTCTTATTTTTTCAGCCATATAAAGATGTTTCTGTTATAATCCTCCAACAGTTCGTATGTTTAAAGTGGATTATCTTAGTGAATTCTTGATTTTGTGATCGTTTTATTATTTCAGTTATTTAGCTTGACTAAAACTATATTTTATAGTCCTAGATTATTGTTTTATGGATATTAATCCAGATTATTTCTTCTGTTTTTAATATGTTGGGTTTTTCCTTTGGAGAAATTTGATGCATGCTGAAAAAACTCGTCCAGGTATCTGCACTTAACTGTCCATGCAACAGCAGTCAAAATCTTCACTCACTAACCTGCTCAAATATTGTCAAGAAAGTTTAGCTTTACCTCAATGTGGGGCCACCAGATGGCGCTCTAGGCTTCCAGGTGGCTGGTGAAGCAAAAGCTGCACAGGCCAATTGATAACTGTATCTCTGATACTAAGATAAGTCGCTGCATGCAGGTTTCCTCCCTAATTTTGTCCAATCAGGATCAGCCGGATAGAGTGATGACTATTGTCATTTTTAAAAATTGTACAGCAGAGGAAGGTGGAGGAGCTGAGGGGGGGAGTTAAATATTCCTCCCCACCTCAGCCGTCGTGCTCCTGGTAGTAGGCCGATCTGTTGCTTCCTCTATTAGTGTCAGCTCATTACAGCTTTTGTTAAACCAATTATAGAGGTGTTAATGGCCGATGGAGGGTCTATTGGAATGAAAAGTAGCCTGCAGAGAAAGAGAAAAGGGCGAATCTGAAAAGTTACATGGCGCAAGGGTGTTTATTAAGAGGCTGAGATGATCAATTAAATCTGTGTGTGTGTGTGTGTGTGTGTGTGTGTGTGTATTGGATGTTTCCATATTTCCATTTTTCAAACCAAAATGTATGAAAACTGAACAAATTCTGCTGGAAACTACTCAAACATGCCACACATCCTTGCAGTCTGGATAAATACGTCCAGAATAAACCGGATAAGATGCAGTCCGTCCTCATTCATTCATCCATATTTGGAGCAGAATGCATTGACTCATCTTATGATCATGATCAAAAGCTGCAGGTCAGAGTGTCCTTTTTTAAAATCTCCAAACACATCACTGTCCAGATGAAATACTCATCTCTTTCAGGCTTAATTACATCATTACAGACACGAAGGTGTCAGCTCGCTCCACGTGTTAATCGACTTGACAACGTTCTGCAAACAGGCGATAATCGCCGAGTCTTTACAGGTGACAGTCTGCAGCGCGTCTTATTGATAAAATGAAATCATATCGTGAGGGCGCAGTGTCCCTGAACGCAGCGCGGCCTTCAGAGTCCCTCAATACAGTAAAGAAACTGCCGCAGCATCCTGAACCTGCTCTTTTACAGCCCGAACCTCTCCCCGTGTTTTCTTTCTGGTGTGTCTGCGCGCTGATGGTCCTTCCTGTTATTTCCACTGGATCTTTTCTCACAGTTTAATCCCGTCGACCTCCCGCCTGCGCATCAATTACATCTCCATTGACTGGCAATTAGGCGGAGGCATTGACATTCACAGGCCTCCGTCTGCACCGAGGCCTGATGTGTATTGCACAACACAAGAGACCGGTCCTATGCATTACGCCTGGATTACATTATTTATTGTGTTTCTCTGCGGCCTCTTCGGAGGAAAAAAAAAAAGTTCTCAGGGACAGGAGGTCTGTCACATTCAGCTCAGCCCCATACGCAGAGTGCATGTGCATCCAGCTCTCACACCGGCATTACACATTACAAACTGTTATTTTACGCACAATTTACGCACGAACAGGCGTCGTTTGGTACCGCTGAACTCCGACGGGTCCTATTTGGCGTGCTTTGTTTTCATGTGGTCCGTGTTTTAATGACTTTGGGTGAGGCTCGCATGCCTGTCGTGGGAGCTGAATTTTCGGTTCTGTGATGTTTCTGATTAGGATCTCTGATGTTCAGATATTCCTCATTTGATAGTCAAATGTTTGCCCACTTGTCGTGATTTATTCATGATTACCGTGGAAATATTTGACTATCAAGATGCAGGATCTGATAAATGTTTGGTGGTTGCTACAATTAAATGCAGAAAGAATATGTTAAATAGCCTCAGAGAAGTGACAGCCGAGGGGAATTAACGACTGCCACGACCCCCCACGCACTCAAGTAACGGACTCTGTGCCCAGGTACAGCAGGATAAGGACAAACTAAACGTTTTTATTAAGTTTAAACGTCATAATAATTGTGCAGACACATCTTTGATTATAACAGGATATTTAGAGAACAAGTGAATTTCACTGATAGCTCACCCTCCTGAACTTTATTTATTTATTTATTTATTTTTTAAAAGAGGCACAGCTTCATTACTTTTTTTTTGTCCGGGTGGCCCTGGTGCAGCCGCCGGGCCAATATACAGCACACCAGGGGGCCACATCGGCCTTTTTGCGGGGCCCTTCCTGAATCCTAACACGGTATTCAAATGACAGGATCGGGGCGGGACCCGCCTGCACCTTATAAGAAGAGGCCGTCCTGGTTTCTCTACTGTATTTGCGCGCTACACCTCCGCCTGTCACTCGCTGCGTCCCGAGGGCCCCGGTGGTGGACAGAAGGGAAAAAAACGGGTCACAAGAAGTCTGCAGAGAAAAAAAATTATATAATACCAGCTACGAAACAATGGATGACTGACAAATAAGAAATATTGACCTAACTTTTCCGGAAGCAGAGCGTCACGACACTTTGATTATTTTCAGGCATTTTTGACTCGAAATATTTTTCCCACCTTTCTTGGAAAAAAAGGAGACAACTTTCTGTTTGGAACTTTTCAACGAAATCTGACAAACCGAGCGGAGGATTTTATATTTATTTTGCATTTATATATATATGTATATATATATTTTTTTACAACAAATTCGGCCATAGATAAATTTTCTCCTCCAAAGACTTGAGTTGGGGATGTTGAGCTCTGTGAAGATGGAAGCCCACGATCTACCAGAGTGGAATACTTTCTACAGTGAGGCCAGCGAGGTAAAGACACATTCACACAAAATAACAACACCAGAAACTAAAAACATGTTAACAACATTGCAACAGCTACAACAAAAAAAGTGGCGAGGTCTCAAGAGGGAAGGGTTGGATGGAAGAGTGAGGATGGGACTGCGTAAAATTAAAAAAAAAAAAATCAGCAAGACTCCGAACTACAAATATCTGCAATCATAAAACTGTATTAATTCACAAGATATTAATACTTTCACATGAAGTATTAATAATATATTATTGGATTTATCAAAAGAATTGAAATAACTTAAAGGGGGACAAAGTATCCAGGCGCACCTTAGATTTTTGTGCAGGTTAAAACACTACAAGAAAAAAATCCACAAAAAGATAGAAAATCATTTTAAACGTTAACTATAATATATTTTTCTTTAAAATTCTCAAATAATCAAACACAAGAAAGAGAAAATGTTCACTGAGAGGCTAAATTAATATTCTGCTAAAACGACCTTAAATTCTACCTATTAAACTTAAAAATGTAAACATATATATATACTAATAATTTGAAGTACAAATACTCTCTCATTACTTTTAAATAAGCTGGATCAGTTCCTTCCTTTGTGTCCCTGCAGCCGTTCAAGTGTTACCGCAATTCAGGTGTAAATAAACAAGACTGATTCAATTACAGTTAATTTCATCAGCAGCTTCAGTTCTCACCTCAGCTCGACCTGATGAAATTACCAAGAAGAAAGAGTCTGATAATATTTAACCCGCAATCACCCAGACACCTTTCATCCTGCGCAGTTTTAGTTTCTCACAACTTAAATAGTCAAAAAACGTATTTATATTATAAGAAATCTTAATGAAATACTAATTTAGGTCATGAAACGGAAACATTCTTCCTCTTTAGCTTTAGAAGAAGTAGTTTTTTCCATGGCAGCGGTGGAGGAGGCCCGTCTGAACCCAGAGGCACCATGACGCGCTTTTTACGCATTTTCAGGTTTAACATCGCTGTGTGAAATCCATGTCTCTCTGCGCACACTGAGGGCTTCATTGTGCATTGATAGGAGTCACTTTTTAAACTCAAGCCGCTTTCACAGTTCACATTATTCTGCACAAGAAATTCAAATTAAAGTTAAAATAGTTAATTATATTTTTTATTTAAAAAGGTTTGAGTAAAGTGATATTTTCTTTGTGAGTAACCAGATGTTGTTGTGTTCCTTCCAGATGTATTCCTCTCCCAGCACCATGAACTCTGGTCTGGGCTCCATGGGCTCTATGGGCACCATCAACAGCTACATCAACCTGAACCCGGCCACCGCCTCGCCTGCCAGTATGAACATGGCGTATCCCAGCTCCAGCCTCAGCAGCTCCCCGCTGGCCTCCATGGGCTCTGCGCCCAGTCACATGTCCCTCTCCCCGGTGGCCCCATCCCTCAGCTCAGGCTCTCTGACTCAGCTGGGCCCTGCTGCTCCAGGCTCCTTGGGCTCTTTGTCCCACTACCAGAACATGGGCCAGTCTATGAGTCAGCTGGGATACGCATCTACTGCGAGCCTAAGCCGGGCAGGGCCCAAGGAGATCCCCCCTAAGCCCTACCGACGCTCCCTGACCCACGCCAAGCCACCATACTCCTACATCTCCCTCATCACCATGGCGATCCAGCAGAGCGGCAGCAAGATGCTGACCCTGAATGAGATCTACCAGTGGATCATGGACCTGTTCCCCTACTACCGCGAGAACCAGCAGCGCTGGCAGAACTCCATCCGCCATTCTCTCTCCTTCAATGACTGCTTTGTGAAGGTGGCCCGCTCGCCCGACAAGCCGGGAAAAGGCTCCTACTGGACTCTGCACCCGCAGTCAGGCAACATGTTTGAGAACGGCTGCTACCTGAGGCGCCAGAAGCGCTTCAAGATCGAGGACAAGGCAGCCAAAAAAGGAGGCAAGAGCCAGGAGGGTGGCTCAGGAAAAGGAGGCCACAGTGGAGATCACATGGTGGAGGATCGCAGCCCCACAGGTGGATCAGAGGGAGCCGACTCCACCCACTCAGACAACTCCCACCCGGGTTCAGACGACCAGCCTCATCCCAGAAACACCCTGGTTCCATTAGACTGCCCGTCACTGTCCTCCTCGCACCTCCACAGCCCGCCTGTCTCCATGCCACCATCCTCCTCCACCTCATCGTCAATCCCTCCATCCTCCATGTCTCTCTCTGGCACCTCCTCCTCCAACCCACTCCTCCACTCCCAGTCTTTAGCCGGTAGCTCCCACCTCTTACCCAGCACCATCCAGCAGCACATGGACATTCAGAATGACGCCCTCAAGTCTCTGGACCCCCACTACAACTTCAACCACCCTTTCTCCATCACAAACCTCATGTCTAACGAGCAGAAGATGGATCTCAAGACCTACCAGGACCAGGTGATGGCCTACAACAGTTACACCAGCAGTTCTCCTGTGGGAGCCAAGCAGATCTATGATAGCCCGGGCCCAGCCGCAATGGACTCCAGCGCTTACTACCAAACTCTGTACAGCCGCTCAGTTCTCAATGCCTCCTAATATGGACACCCTGTGCCCCTCACACACACACACACACACACACACACACACACACACACACACACACACACACACACACACACACACACACACACACACACACAGATAAACACACACACCTGTCTGTAAGTGAGGCAAGATGGAGACTTCTCTTTCTAAAATGGACACCCGAGCTTATCTCCCTCTTTCTCCCTCTCTCTGGCTCACGTCCAGTGGCCTTCAAAGAGACTCACATCTAAAATGGCTGCCGTGTTTGAGGGACCGATGTGTTTTTTCCCCCCGCTTTTACCACCTCTGACAAACAAGGAGCCTGGCTGGTTACATGGGGACAGTCTTAACAGATAATCGGGCGTGTAAGTCAGATGCCGTCTTCACCTGTGCATGGCGAGAACTGTATAAAATGTAAATAGAGGTAATGTGGGGGAGGGGGGTGTTTGCATTTATTTATGAAGGGAATAAATTTTAATATATCTTGTACAGCGCTCTGTCGACCAGTTACAACATGAGAGTTTCAGGTTACTGCTTCAGGAGTACAGATAAGTTGTGTTACAGATTTTTTTTTTCACATCCGTCAATGTAAAGGTAGCTTATGATGTCTGTACTTTCAAAAAAATGAAAAAAAAAATGTTGTTGTTTAGGTTGATATGAAGAAGAAGAAAAACATTGTCCTCACTGAAGCAAAGAGGAAACAGAAAAGCAACTGTGGTAAAAAAAAAGTAAAAAAAAAAGTTAAAATATGATGTTTCTGTTTCTCATGATGGCCCAAACCATTTCCTGTTAACTGTAACATTTAAAATAACAGCTGGTGAGGTGCACGCAGGAGTTTAGTCAGTTACTAAAACAGTCGAGGGGAGGAGAGATGCACTATGGGAGGATTTACATACAGTACTTTGCACTATGGAGCTCCCACTGGGCCAGGTGGGCTGATAGTGTGTGTGTTTGTGTGTGTGTGTGTGTATGTGTGTGTTACAACAATACTTAGGAACACCCCCCCCCCTCCTTACACTGTCAATGCATCAGCTCAATGGGATCAGGGTGTCAGCTGACCCATGACAAGATCCAAAAAAAAAAGTGCCTTTTCTTCAAATGACTGCTGATCTGATAGGAGATCAAAGTATCAATCATCTGTTGAAGGACCATTCTGGAAAACAGCAGAAGTTTCAGGTCATGTGACGTCCTTTTAGTTTCAGAGAGAAATGTCTTTTATTTAAGCTATGTTGCTTTTCAAACTTTGAAAGTGTGCTGATATAATATATTGTTTTTTTGTTGTTGTTTTTGTTGGTTTAATTGTGATTACATTGATTCATGTTTCATTTTTCTTATTAAAAAGGTAAAAAATGTGGGAAGAAATGGTGCGTTTGGTTTTTTCTTCTTTTTCTACATTATCATAAAAGTTTTGTTTGTCTTAGTGAAGTATAAAAAATAATAGAACCCTTTGCCGTTAACGAAAGAAACGCTGCAAAAACAATTCGATTGAGAACACATTTTCCTCGATCACGCAGCGTTACTGGCGGACCGCCGTCCTGCCCAATCAATCACGCCTGGCCTGTGAGGCGGTGCTGCAGGAATAGCAGCGTCTTGTTGAAACAGCTCCTGACCAAATGACTGTGGTGTGTGACATGTAGGACTGGTAGACTAAACACTGCTGGATCACACTGAGAGCCTCAAAGCAGACCTCTGCACTGACCGTCAGCCTGGGCGGCTTCACATACATACTCACAGACCTGGACCACTCCAAAAACTACTGACCTGCCTCTGACCCAGCACTGGAAAAACTATCAGCGGGTCAACAAAACAAAAACAGCGAGAAAGAAGCAGCATTTTGGCTCTTTAATCTTCAGAGTGTTCCAACAGCTCCTGACAATCAGATCCTTCAGAGGACAGATACGCATGTGTAGAAAAACTCTGACTTTAAAGACGATAAATATAAATGCTTAAAATAAAAAGTTCATTTATTGATCTTGTTTCCTGCAGCTGTCCGTCACTCCCTGGAACAGCTCTCCTGTCCTGTCGCCAGGCCTCCTGTCTGTCTGTCTGTCTGTCTGCTGCCTGTTGCTCAACCTCGTCATCACGTATTTGTCTTTTTTCTTTTAGCACAGAATCCCTAAAGCATATCGACAGCAACACACACACGCAGTTTCAATCAATGAGCCACGATGCTCAAGAACACATAATGCATTTTTCTGATAACTTTTTATGATACAACATCAATATATAGGCCAGCAGACAAGCACACACACACACACTCTAAATGCTAATGGGCCTACAGGCTGAGTGTGAAACTCTGGCAGTTCGTCACCTTGCATGCACAATAGTCCCTTTAGAGCAGTTGGTTTGGTTTGATAAGATAGGCAAGAGCCTGATATGGTCTCCACAGCTACAAAGGCACAATCACACACACACACACACACACACACACACACACATTCAGAGTCACACAGCAGGCTGCTCCAGGTATGACTAACCTGGCTGACTTTAAAATGTCACTCTGATACGTCGCCCTCAGTAATCAGGAGACCTCGCTGATAGCGGTCGCACTCAGCCCTGGTTTCTCATGAAGGAAAGCATTCCGACTGAGGAGGAGCGACGCTGCAGCTGTTAAGAGTGGAACCATTTCAGCAACAAAGACACAAAAAAATTGTAAATGTGCCCACTTCTTCTGTAATCTGTAACCGTCGGCTGACCCAGTTTCTAAACGTGAGACTCTGATAACGGTCTGTAAGTCACGATAAAAGAAAATCTCCCCTCACAAATGAGCATAATTCCCCTGGCTGAAGGTGGGATTTACTTTAAACTCTGGGATTATTAGCTTCTTTTCCACACATTTCTGTGATGTTTTTCAGAAAAAAACAACAACACAAAACAGACTTTACACACGTGACACAGGTCTAACAGTGTGTCTGAACAAGGTGCTATTCAAAAACAGGACAACTGTAGAACTTGGCTTTGAACTAGAGAATACCACCACACATATTTATACATGATAGTTGTGGTCAAGTTCAACCAGCAACCATCAGGTCTGAAAACAAACTGCAGGTGTATTTTTTTAAACATAAATCCATTACAAAGCTTAAAGTTTTGCATAGAAATCAACTGAAGCATACAAATCTGATTGTGCTGGTGCACGTCGAGGCAGCACCACCGCAGCTTCATCTAAAGTTTGTGAACGAGCGAAAGGTGGTGTAAAAAGTGTAGTATTTATACCGCAATCTGTGTGATGGAGTGAAACATTAAACATGCATCATACATCAGATCCAGGCTGTGCCATTCGGGCCTTACAGTCGCCATCCTTTCAGGTGAAAAGTAACTGTTCCTGTGGGAGGATGTCTGTATTTACATTAACCAGCAGTTAGGTAACGCCAAGATGGCGGCACTTCATTTTGGGAAAATTGATTAAAAAACAAAAGTTACACAAAGTATGAAAGACTTTATCAACACAAACTCCAGCATCTGTGTTAATACACACAATATATAACTGATGTAATTCCTGAAATGAACTCATGAACTCAGCTGAACCAGGCTTCCTAAAGATTAGATCTTATCATCAACTGAATCAGGCTCTGACAGAGTGTTCAAACGGAGCCAGCTAGGCCTAAAGAACTGTTTGAGAGTGACACCGTTGTCATTTTGGTATAATGAATATTTGTCACCTGAGGTGCAACAGTCTCTCTGTGTGCCTCGTTAAACACTTGATGACAGCTGCCCTCAGGCTCCGCTGCTGGTGACAGCAAAGCAGGTATGGAACCTGCCAGCATGCACACCTGCACAAAGAGTTTCTGTGCAGAGACCAAAGAATCACATGATAAAACAAAAAATAATCAATTAAAAATGCTTCCTGCCGCTGCTGCTTTAGTTTATGTCGAACCTATATTTCTTCAGAGAAAGAGAGAAATAGAAAGAAAGAGAAAGAGAGCAGAGGGTGGTGCGTGTTTTCAAGATGTGCAATGCAAATGAGGTGCGGTGCATCCTGGATCCTGTTAGGTGGATGTACTGTTTACACTTGTTATTATTGCCTGAGGAGAAGGAGTGAACAGGAGAGAGAGAGAGAGAGAAGGAAAAGAGTACTTACAGTTCAGCCCTCAGGCTATACTCTCCTTTCTGTGCAAAATAAATGGCCCTGTTGACAGACGGGTCAGTTATCCAATTAATAAAGCAGTTTATCAACTGACCCTGATCTCACAAAACAAAATCTAAACCTGTACTCAAACACTGAACGCTCACTGAATCAGAGCATGAAGAACACATTATATATAGATAGATATATATCTATATCTATCTATCTATATATAGATATATATATCTATATCTATATAGATAGATATAGATATATATATAGATAGATATAGATAGATATAGATATATATCTATATATATATCGATCTATATATATATATATCTATAGATCTATATATATATCTATAGATCTATGTGTGTGTGTGTGTGTGTGTGTGTGTGTGTGTGTGGAGAAGACATGAAACTCTGGAAGTGACAACAACAGTCAATATGGCGTTCAGTGTGACATCAGATTGAGCTGCAGATAATAAAAGAAGGCGAGAGACAGTCTGGCCTCCAAAGACGGGAGGATGAAAGCTGTAAGGACGCCGTCGGACAGACGGTGAGATAAAGCTGCAGCTTGTAAAGATGACAGTTTATAACAGCCAGAAATAGTTGAGCTTAGTCGTGAAATGACAAATTCAGGCAAATTTGTCCAAACTAGATAGAAAGAAAAATATATTAAAAAATATATTTAAAGGTAAATATTTGGATTTGCTGCTCTTACGCTTTATAAAGCACTTTTCACGCACTAATGTGCGGATACCATATCACATAACATAAAATATGTTTGTTTGGCTTATGTATCTTCAGTTTTAATCCAAATTATGAGCTTTTTCTAAAGCTAAACAAACAGGGATCATTTTAAAATAAAACAAATTCAGTATAACTTACTGATAGAAATACAGAGAAAGAAAATCGAATGAGATTGTCCAAGAAAGCCGAGAGCTGTGGCTGATAAACAAGAAGGCCAAAAAGCCATGAGAGACATTCAGACAAGCAGAGCTTGTAAAGACAGACAGCTAGTCCATGAGACAGTCAGACAGACAGCTAGTCCATGAGACAGTCAGACAGACAGCTAGTCCATGAGACAGTTAGTGTGTCATTCAGACAGACAGACAGACAGAGCGCCACTGGCCAGCAGAGAGCACAGATAAGAACTTGGACTTTGCTCTGTCGGCCGTGGGTGTTGCAAAGAGGCCCGAGATAAACTGCTGGCCTGAGAGACGAACACAGAGGAGGAGGCTGATTACGTTTAACCTGTCAGTGTGTGTGTGTGTGTGTGTGAGCAGGTACACAGAGGGAGAGTATTGATCAAAAACAGGACTTTCAGGGAAGTCAAAAGATGGCAGCCTCTCTGCTGTGGATTGAAGGTCAGACTTTATGACAGAAGTTATGTGAAAAGGTTGCAGGTTCTAATCCCTGACTCACTGGCTGAGGTGGTGCCCTCTCTGTGACAGAAACATGCACCGTTGTAACGTGAACTGATCTGATATTCCTTGTTGTATTTTTGAGCTGTGTCTTCTGCCTTTAATAAAGTTCTTGGCTGCGTTTTTGACCCAGTTTCCTGGAGGGATTTATCTTATTTATTTATCTTAGCTTAATGTCTGGGAGTAACATTGTCTCTGTTGTGATTACACAGTGCACCTGCAGGCTTTAACAACTCTACCCTGTAACATGATACACAGTAACAGTAACAGTAACAAAAGTCTAGTTTTTTTTAAGAAAGGTATTGGATTAGGTGTTGTGATAAGACAACGTCAAATCAGAGGATAACATGCCGCCTGTGTTTGGTGTTGTGGTGCAGGATATGTGAAGTGTAATATCCTCAGGACTTTGCTCTGAACTGAGCTTTCCATGAGCAGGGGAAAACCCCGCACTTAAATAAACCTTGATCCACAAAATCACCTCCACTTCCTATACCTGTGGTCATATCGCACTGCCTATCTCAATGATGAATCCGCTCTATCATGCAAACTTACTCAAACCACCGTGATATTTTAATCCAGGCAGGAATCCCTTCAATACACACAACCTGCTGTATTCCTATTACAATTACAGTCAAGTCAAGAAGGCAATTGATCACAAAAGACGAAATGTTAACTCAACACATGCTTACATTTATGCTAACGGAACATATGGACTTATTGCTCAACATCATGTTATGCTTATGGAACATGAGATCGTATTGCCCGACGTCATGTGAACATGCAACGCCGTGGAGTTTCATTCATGAGTCTGAGGCTCGAGTCCTCCTGACACCACCAGCTGTTTTGTCTTCACCCATTTTACGCTTTCCTGGTGAGGATGGGCTGATTTTTTTGTCTGTATTCCTGCCATTGATTCAACTTTGCCGTCCTTAATTTGTCCCAAATTAAAATACCGTAAAACTTCAAATAAAAGCCGAGTCCCAAACTGATGCCGGTCCCGTTTACAGGCCGGGTCCGATTATGGATTTTCACATATAAAGGCCGGCCTCAATTATAAGCCGGGTCTAATTTATAATATATATAATAATATATAACTATAAATATAACATACAAACAACAACAATTTATGCCAATGTGTGACGTTGTCATGGAGACACATAAACAAGGCTAAAGAAATGTGCAATGACATTAATGATGGAAGGGATGTGGAGAACTTTTCAACTAGTTCTGGATGGCTTTTTCACCAGAATAATTAAAGGCCTGCCCCAAATTTATTTAGGCAAATTTTAGGCTATTATTTGAAGTTTTACAGTATCTATATATGAATTAAAGGCTATGAAACTGCTACATTAAATCTACCTAAATACTGGATTGTTGTCTTGAACTGGTGATTTGTAGGTGTTCCTTCCACTGAACACAGAATTTCTTTTGTGACTGAAGCATCATAAGCTCCACCACACTTCTACTGCTTTCTCCATCTCTGTTGCTGCATCCGCAGCTCTGTCCAGCTAGTCTTTGATGGTTAGCATGAAACACATCACCACTGGTGCATCGCTGACAAATTTGAAACTCTGGGATGGAACAAAGATTTGCCAGCCACTGAGAGATTTAATGAGAGATGTGTAAATCAGTGTTTCAGCCCTGAAGCCGGAGTGGAAGCCCCGTTCCTCCATATAGCCGCTTTCAGTTTGAACAAACCATCAAGTGGACTGTGACAGTGTCAGGATGGTGTGAGGAGACATAAAATGTCCACAAGTGTGATGAGACCTTCAGGAATGTTCACCAACATCTGGAGAGCATGTGTCGGTTCAAACACACAGTGAACGTGTGTGTGTGTGTGTGTGTGTGTGTGCTGCTGGCTAGACTTTAAGACAACACTTCTTGAATTGACATGACAGACACCACTGTCCTGTGCTGTAAATCACACACACACACATAAAGACATGCAGAGCATGTCAGAGGTTGTGTTTGCCTCCGGCTCACAGATGGATAAAGACAGGGTGTCTATCTTTTGCCAAACGTCAGGATCTGATAGAGCGATGTGTCAAAGCGTCGTGTTGAACCAGGCTCTGCTCCAACAACCAAACCTGACTACACACTCAATGCTAGAGTGGCTGGGTGAGAACTTTGATTCTCAGCTTGAAACCAGTTGGTCTCCCATGAGGAAGAGTAAATGTTATTTGCTCAGTTTTTATGTTTAAATCAGAGCAAATAAAGCCATGACTTAAATGGAAAAAAAAGAAAAGATTCAGCTGAAGAGAAGAAGAAATAAGCATTGGGGTGGCAGAGCGTCAGAGGTTTGGAAAAACTCCAACAGCTTTTTGCCAAATTGTTCTTTTAGACATGCACTTCTCTCCATTAATCTGACAGCATCTCAACAGGTTGGCTTTGTGCCTGAATGGGCAACAAATCAACAGCACAGATCAGAGCAGCTTGCAGTCATACTAAAAGATTACAACTGGGGGACAAGTCTTCTTATGATGTCTGCAGGCTCCTGATGTGGAGCCACCTTCATTAGACTGTGTGTATTATGTGCAATTGAACAATGTCTCCCCTCCCTCCATACAGTCTGCCCAAACATTCATTCAATTTAATTATATTATAATATCTGGTTCAATCTACAGATGTTGCCTCTGTATTCTTCTCATGCGCTTTATAGCTTATTATGGGAGAGTACAGAGGAGACAGTACATCAGAAGGAGGAAGAGGAGTCGATGAACACTGGGCTGGTAAGGAAGGCTGTGCAGAGCTGCCCTATATTAGCAACATCCGGTGGGGACGGACTGGGTACCAGGCAGGGACAGCTGGTAAAGTCGCTGTCTGCAGTGTCCCCTAATTATTGGACATCAGAAAAAAAATGACATTTGCCTCAAAAAAAAAACCAAAAATACCAAAGAAGACAACAGAAAAGCACCAAAGCCTGACAACACAAGGCCCCACCCCCTCGCCTGCAGCCACCTGTGGACTCCAGCTTCTGCTTTTGGGGGGGAAGTTCGCATCCACTCTCCCCCAGACCCTATAGATGCTTCACATTCAGTCAGTATGTATTCCATAAACTGACTGAGCTGCAACAATGAACTTTCTGTCCACTTATGTCTGAAAATGTTCATTACAAGTCTTGGAAATGAGAAATTTAGACTGGGTACTAATCAAATTCTAGTCAAACTTTAGCTTAGATTAATGCGAGGAGGCAACAGAATGGCAAAGATGGCAGACATGACTTGGCAAATATCCTCATGACACTGATTATTTGCTGCAAATATTTGCTGCAAATCAGAGGATTATACTTTGTTTACAGCACAGACAATCTGATTGTTTAATATTCAACCAGCTAAAAGTCAAATTAGCTTTGAGAGACTTTTGATCTGTCTGTATCGCAGCAGAGGGTGAAAGAGCAGAGCGACTTTATACAATTCTACAGACACACACATGCAGGAAAACGCCCCTACTGCTGTATATGATTCTATATACAAAGCTGCATGACAGTGTGCACACACACACACACAATCACTTATGGATGCACACACAACATTTGACGTGTTATCTTATCAGTCATCACAGGTGTTGAATGGACCCCACCCATTACCGGTTTCCTGCTAAGAATGGAAGTTTATACTTGTGCGTGCATGACAGCGTGTGTGTGTGTGTGTGTGTGCAAGCACCTAATGTTTTGCATCATCCTTTGTTTTGCAGGATCAGAATTAAAATCTAGCACAGGAATTACACATTTATAACTGCTACAAGACATTAGCTTCAAAATGTTGTATTCATTATGTTCTGAACACCAATTTAGGACCCATATACTGTATTTATGTGAACTCGTACATCATCAGACACCAGCTTGTAGGCCCCAAAGCTTCTGAAACACTGATCATACATTTGTCGATATCAATGTCAAGGTGCCTGTAACTCAGCCAAAGGCCAAGGTGAACAAGTGGGTCTTGAGCAAAGATGTAGAAGTGGAGAGGCCGCTTCCAGACCGCACAGCTAGAGGCAGAGCGTCAGAGTGGGAGCCGCAACCGAAAAGGCTCGGTCTCCTCTAGTTTTTAAAATAAGATCGAAGAACCTCCGAGACCCATTGGGTTTTTTTTTTTGCCCAACTGAAGGAGAATTTTTATATTCAGACATAACTATGGGCGCAAACACTTTGATTGACGAGCGGGTGACGACCCAACACCCATCCTTTATTGATTATATTATATTGTTTTAGATTTCCTCTTATCTTTCTGGTGCACATAGAAGAACATTCTATGATCCTTCAGGCTAACAGCTTGCAGAGAAAACAGAACAGAGACAATATCGATAAAGTAATAACTTTTTTGCCAAGATTCGGTGTACAAGATGCTACAGACAGGGTGTTATGAACTACTAGTGTACATAACAAAGGATAAAATGATCAAATTTTGTGCATATTGTTTTGATATTCTTGTATATGTCTCATATTTTTCAGTGCATAGTTTTTTCTTTTATTTCATCAATACACTATATCCCTGCTCAGCTCAATGTTTTCACTTTTTATGTCTAAATTTACTTAAAAACTCTGCACTCAAGCCAGAAAATTATCAGTAATTCGCTTCTTAATACTGTAAAATGTTTTGTTTCCTCCCTGAAATCAGACCTGAAGTCGGTCCAGCCTTCATGCTCCTCTTTGAATCTGCCCTTTCACACCGCTTCAAACCAGAACGAACCTAAACCAAGTTGCTTTGTGGCCTTTGACCGAAGGCAGTGAGACAGTCGCACCACTGTGACAACTGCAGCCAGGAACTTAGTTCATTAGCAGTGTGTGTGTGTACAGCTGGACACACACACACACACACACAGATGTAAGCAGGGACAATATAACAGCTGGGGCTGTAGCAGGGAGGCAGGTTAGGTTCCACAGACCAGCTGTGGAAAAGAGGGCGGGGAATGTGAACAATTCCCTCCTTCCTCCACTGATGTGCCGCTGAGCAAGACGATTCACACAGAAAGTGATTAGCAACAGAAGAATGTGCCATTGAAACATGCACCCTATGATAACAGGAACATTCCGACTATTTGACTTTGTACACTGTATCTCATTTACTAACTAAAAAATGTGACGCCTTTAAAACGGTAAAAGTCGGGTGTAGCAGAAGTTTGTGCCACAAAAATCAGATGCATTTGTGTGTCAGCTGTGTGTGCATGGAGGCCACAGCTCTGAGAGAGAAAGCTGCACCTCAGTCTGTGTGTTTGTGTATCTCCCGGCTGAAAGCTGCAATATAATGCTAATGCCACAACTAATCCAGCCTGCAGTGAGGCTGCAGACATGAACACAGACATACATAACGTGGTGTGGTGAGGGTCTGGTATGTCAGCAGATCCTCTGCACCTGTCTGTGGGCACAAACAGGTGTACAGGTAATATTGCTGATTCCACTTAGGGCTGTCCTCTCAGGGCAAGTACAGACACAGTGTGACTGGCAGCACACTCACACTTTTGTAATGCACTTCATCTTATAATGACCGAGTCACTGAGGGGATGGATGAGACTACCGATCACTCCGACAGGACATGGAAAGGCTATGTTTTGTTATTCAAAAGAATAACTGACAGGTGATTGGACAACGCCATCTGTCAAAGACTATAAAAGACACTTTTACTAAAAGTACACAAACACCACCTCCCCACTGGAACCAGTGTTGCCAACTTAGCAACTTTCCAAACCCTCTCGGCAACTTTTTTTTTTGTCAAAACGACTAGCAACAAATCTAGTGAGTTTTACTGGGGGTCTTGGTGACTGTTCTGGTGTTTAGGAGACTGAGGTGAAGGCACGTGTTGTTCTGCAGTTACTGTCCTCATCGAGCCCCTTCCATGACCCAAGGCACTCGTAGGTTTGTGCAGCAGTCTCAGCTGAGGAGACATCATTCTGTGTCCACGCAGACTAAGACTGCACAACACCGCTGCTCTTCCTGCCCTGGCTTACAGATGTAAATGATCAAAACATATTTAGTGTGTTTTTTTACTCACTTTCTGTCTCTGCCACAATGTTATTTCTCTTTCATACAGTGGCCATTACAGTGTAAATGGTCAATTAGGTAATGATGTCACTTAACGGCTTTTAGGACAGCCAATACCGACTTTTGTTACTGAGGAACACACCTACTTCACTCAGAATGAGTGGCAAAACAACCAGCAACGTGGGCATGTTGCATCGGAAGGAGACCCCCGGGGGAGACCCAGGACACGGTGGAGAGACTATGTCTCTGGGAATGCCTTGGGATTCTGGTGAGAGGGAAGTCTGGGTGTCTCTGCTTAAACTGCTGCCCCCACAACCTGGCCCCAGGTAAGTGGTTTGAAGATGGATAGATGGACAGACAGCCTGAAACTAATCCTCTTACTGTTACAGAGGATCTGAGAGCCCCGCGCACTTTCACTGACCTGTTATTGCAGCCGATTTGTTTTTCTGCTACCTTCGATCACAGGCCCCCTGGCTAGGGCCAATTAACACACACATACACACACATTGATAGGCTGCTGCAGCACCCAGCTGAGGCAGATTAGTGGTCCTCCGCCTACTCATTGTGCTGCCACAAAGATCAGGGGGTCAGAATTAACACCTAAACATGAGAGAGGCCAAGAGAACACCACCTTGACTGTAAACTGGCTACATGCAAATCGAGGCCCTCAGCTCCAGGCCAGAACGAGGGGAGGTGGCAGGGGGGGTAGGGAGGGGTGATGACCCTGAAGCTGTTTGAACTGTCTAATGTGTCAGAGTACATGTGCCTGTATGCAGTCACACAAAAGTAGCACATCATTTTAGACAGTCAGTGGTAGAATAGAGGCAAATCATATTGGATGATGTGGGAGTCATTACCATGGTAACCAAGACCCAGACCATGCTATTTTTTGTGCCAAACTCGTGATGCCATGTTTCAGAAAAAGAACTTTGCGGGAGATGGATGTCAGTCAGAGTCAGTGTCCCATTTGAGGACACTTTAGCAGCTTGGGACAGGCAGACGATGTCCTAAACACATCAACACTACTGTGGGGCAGTTTTCTCTGAACACGGAGGCAAACAGGGCAGGTCTGTGGCGACAGATCGGTCAGTGTAACATGGTTTGGCTGCTGTCCCTGTAATGGATGTATCCGTCCTGTCTGTTCATCACTCAGACTGTTTTTCTACCTTCCCAAAACCTAAAATGGACATGGTCTGAAGGGGGGGGGGTATGATGAAGAGGAGAAGGAGGAGGGTGGAAGGACGAAAAAAGCAAGGGGAAGGATTGAAAGCCAGTGGCAGAGGATGGAGGGGGAGGAGGCCTGTGCCAGAGGATGAATGAGTGCTACTATGTCTGCTGGCTCCAGAGTCTGTGTGTGTGTGTGTGTGTGTGTGTGTCTGAGCTTCCTTGAGGAGAAGCCGACAGCCTCTCACGCTCAGGTAGACAAGCTCCACTTATTTCACAGGGCAGCATGAAAACACACGGCTGCAGTTTGGGCCTCTGTGGACACCGTAGAAAAGGACAAAAAACATGGCTGTGATGATTCTGTAACAGCTGCTGAACAATTAACAGGATCCAGCCATTCATCCACCGCTGTGTCCCAGAATGTGTCTTAGTTGCTGATTTTAAAGCCTTACCCTGTTATTTAATGTCTAACTTTAACCACAAGTGCAAAACAAGATGAAAGTGACGGTCGCAACAGTCATAAAGCACTTAATAAAGCAACAGTGTCATAGGATGGAGACGAAAGTTTGCTGCAGGGTTGGAGCTGCTCTACCTCCTCCATGTTGACTTTTGTAACTTTATACAAATGTCTGACTTGTGTATCTGTGCATGAAAAAGGTGAAATAAATGGCAGCACAAAAAAACTGGGCAGGCGAAAGAAACTTAAAAATCAAACTATCGTAAACAGCTCATACAAAAACACACAAACAAACATTATAAGAGAATTTGACAGGTTAATGTCAGGTGTGGGGGGAAAAAAGAACACTAGCTAAAAATTAAAGAAACTTTTTAAATAAACCTCACAACCACCGCTCACTTTACTTACAGTTTTGTGAAACTGGCCCTTTTTTGTTAACATATACAGAAATCAGCCATTTGATAATATTTAGTAGCAAACGTTTGCATTAGGAGGTAAGAGGGGTTGTAGGTCGGTTCACATCCTCCCTATGCTGCTGTTTGCTGTATTTTAGTGACGTGCTTCATGACAGGTGCGATTGGGGTTCGGCTTTAAAACACAACTTGTTAATTTTAGCAATAAAAAAAACAGGGTGAGGCTGTAGGCTGAGCTGGTTGACAGCCGGTTGAAATTGAATTTTAAATGCTGAGCTCATAGTGCATGAAACGATCGATTAAAAAACATGTGACTTTATGTTGATGGGTGGGAATTTTTGAGTCATTTCTGTCCGAATAAATGACAATGCAGCATAATTGGTATAATCGTGTGTGTAGAAGTTGCGGTGGATATATAGATAAGAGCATCAGTAACAACTCCTAACCGTTTTTACAACACGGGCTGTGCGTATTCAGATTTTTAAATCAAAGGTAAACCCACCGACTAGTGTCAGTGTCGGAAAACTGAGTAATAAAAGAGCTCTAAGTTCTGTGTTCTTTTACGTTTGTCTCTTCAGACGCCACCGATTTTTCCAAAGAGTCATTGCACCATGCTGGAAAAGATGCTAAGAACAGTGGAGCTGGCTCCTGACTGATTGGAGACAAGAACCAAATGTTCTTTTGTCCAGTTGACAGAAGCTAAAAATAAAGAATAAGCCCTGAGGTGAAATCATGGCGGTTGGTGTGTTAAATACCTGAAAATCCACCTTCTCTCAAAAAACCAACAGTTTAGTGCCTACAAGGCTTCCTGTGGTGTATTTAACCTTTAAAGGCCTGAAGTCATCCTGACGGCTCCATCTCTCCTCCACCTGCGAGAGTAAACTAGGCGAGTCAGAATACATAATCTTCATCTCCAGAAAAAAAAAAGCTGTAAAACACGCTGGGCGTTCTTTACTAACTGTCTGTCTGTGCTGCTGGAGCTTTGTTTTTGGAAGTGCAGGAATGTCCGAGCCTGAAATACTTTCTCCTCTCCCTTTCTCATCTCTCCCTCTCTGTAGCCCTCACCCCACTCCCCCCTTGTCAAAATAAACACATTGAGAGCTGCCCTTCTTTTCATTCAGGCGCTCCAAGTTGATGGCTTCATTTAGGGCCCCGCTGTCCTGTCGTATATGTGTGTGTGTGTGTCCCTTCAGTGTGTGAGAGTGTTTCTCTAAAGTATTTATAACACACATTGAAAAGCAGCTTCTTTTTTTTTTTAACCCTCCTCCTCCTCCTCCTCTTTCTGCCCCGGCGTGGTATCTGACATAACCGGCGCTGGGTTTTTCTCTGCGGCCCTGCGTTCCTGGCAGATAGAGGGGCCGTCGACCGCCGCTGGGGGAACTTTCCTGGCTCGGGGAAGCCGTGGGACAATCACACCTTTCATGGGTTGGAGAGAACGCCGCCTGTCCGGCCGCTCGCAGGCCACGGCCAGGGAATTTCTCTCCCTCCCTGGACCCTCTCTCTCTTTCTGTCTCTAACTTGTGTTCTGTTGATTCCTGCCATCCGCTTCAATTTTGGGGGGGTTAATTTGGGTTTTTTAATGAATTTATTTTGGCACTGTTACCTTTAATTGACTGACAGTAGTGACATTCACATTCTAAATATGAATTAGGATAAACCTTGATCTTTATGCTGCTAATAAAAGCTGCTGATTTAAATAAATACATCTGCTGCTATAGTGCTAAGATAAATATACACAACATTTCTCTGATCACAAGAACGAAGCTTCTGTGACAAGATTTCAGTTTCATTTTCATTAGCAAACTAAGTTTTAAACATCTTTAGAGCCTCCTATGTACTTATTCACACCCCTCTATGTTTTTTCGCTCCTTGATCTCTCTCTCCAGCTTTCCTTCTCCCACTCCATCTCCCTCTCTCTCTGTCTGAAGCCACCTCCTGGTTTACAAAGCTACCTTTTTGCAGGTTTAAATTTAGAATCACCTTCTCTGGGGCCACGACTCACGCTGGATGTTGCCCTGAAGAGAGACTCAGAGAGAGAGAGAGAGAGAGAGAGAGAGAGAGAGAGAGTGTGTTTTCTAAACCTGTCCCTGTAAATTCGCAGGTTTCGTGAAAACCAATTTGGAACGGCTGGGTTTGGAAGGATGAGGGGACCGGTTGTGATGTTGTGCTGTGCGCTTCCCGTAAGCACGCTGAGTAGCTTTATTCAAAGAGCTGCGGTAAAAAGGCCAAATAAAGATCAAATCAACATGGAGGAAGCTCACAGGGAAGGGAAGGGCTTCTGTTTAGAGGTGGGGGCAACCTGGGACATGGAAAACGCAATAAAAAGCACAAACTGGAGGACTGAAATGTTCACAGTATAAATGAACACGCTGTGCAATCATAAGAGTTAAGCTACCATAAAAAAAACATACATAAAATAAATAAAAGCACTGTGATGTTTTCAGTTTAATTTATATTTCAGCAGGAATATGTGCATGATAATGTGCACCCAGTCTTTGGGTCTGTGTCAGACATTAGAAAGATGCATTATATTTGTCACATGAGACGACTGGCAGCATCAACAGCACACAACATGTAGGTTATCGTCCAGAGAATGTAATATTGGGTCAATCTTTACTGCTTGCCTATCACCACGGCAACCAAAAGCTGTAGCAGCTGATGGGAAAATTTGGCCTTTAAAACTCCCTAACAACACTAAACACTTTACATTTCTTTCACTCCCAAGAAGAGACATTCTTGGGAGTCTTTTCACCAAAATAAAACATCAGACCTCTCCTACACCACTTCAGCTTCCACTAATTCGCACTGACATGTCGTCACAGCAGGAAAAGGACAGTTTTCCCTTTGAAATGTGTTAAAAGCTCTAAATGTTTGCGTTTTATTAAGACAAACCAAGACCACCTAACGAAACGAAAGATTACTGCAGAAAATGAAACCACGAAAACAGTGAGTAAAAACAAAAAGATTAGCAGTTAGCAGTGTTTAAAGCCACGGAACATCCACCATTACATCACCATTGTAAGGTTTTGTTCAGGAGTGGCATAAAATAATATACGAGTAGCTTAAAGTGTGAGTTAATACAGGCGAAACCGCACCAACACACAGACAGCTTAAAATGCAAAATGCCATTCAAAGCCGCATGTTGTTTATGTGCCATAAAGTCTTTATAGAGTCCAATAGAGTCTTTTCTGAAGAGGTTTGTGACAGCTGCAGTCAGCTGGTTTACAATGGAATCCAATGATAACCACAAAGTCACCACAAAGACCAGATCACTGGATGAAGACAAGAGGTTTCTGTGTTTTTAAAATCTGTTTTATACCAATATCACAATAATACCTAATGATTGAGGTAATCCACATTAACTGTCTTTACAAACCTATTTAAGGGACTTGAATCACACACACACACACACACACACACACACACACACACACAGAGGGGAGGGACCAGTCCTGCAGAGCAGTCTTGCATCCTGGTGTCACGTCAGCCTTTTTAATTCCTTCCAGGAACCTGTGAGGATTTTCACTGTGCTAACAATGTGTACTCATGCATGAGTCACACACAGACAGAGCACATCCCTCTTGTCAGCCTCCGTCTGTCTTTCTGCCTGCTTGCCGTTCATGAACCCGAGCAGGTGCCTGTGCACAGATGCACAGGAGTCTCCGGTCTTTAGTGAAGTCCGCTGGCTTCCAGCTTCCCGTCCTGTCGTCTCCTGGCACATTTTACCCAGACTGAGCTGCTCTCTGCTTTCTGTCCAAACTCCATCATCTCAGGCAATCAAGAGCAGTCAATGTTTCTTTCATAAAGGCTGCGTAGAGCCTCATCGTAATTTCTCCTTAACCTCAGTTTGGCCAGAAGCCTCTGTATCTATAGGCTCATTCAGGACTGGGCCTGCAGTCTCCGAGCGTATCTCTGGAAGCGCGCCGAGACCAGGCATCTGCAGAAAATGTGACCTTATTATATCCACGCTGCAAGCATGAATGACTCAATGACCAGGCCCCAGAGGAAAAACCCTGCTTTTTAACGGATTAGGTTCCACATACATACTAATCTATACAATACATTCTGTGTGGCTGCCTTCATAGTGATGCTTTAACAGACTTAAAACATACGTCGACAGTTACAATAATCAAAACTCAATAAACCAAAGCAAATTTTATTTTTTGCGTGATTTTGTTTTTAAGAAGTTTTTTTTAGCCGTATTGGATTTCATGCTCATGATTAATGAACTTTCCAAAATGTAAAAATATGTAGGCGATATTCCACCTTTCCACTTGATAATAGGATTGCGTGATTATATAAAAACTGATCAATTCATTCTGGTTGGAAGGTTATGGAATGACATGTGACAGCACAATGGGTCAGTTCTCACTAAAAA
Organism: Parambassis ranga; assembly: GCF_900634625.1. Classification (NCBI taxonomy): domain Eukaryota; kingdom Metazoa; phylum Chordata; class Actinopteri; family Ambassidae; genus Parambassis; species Parambassis ranga. Next base: position 21,306,918 of record NC_041033.1, read on the forward strand.
GCGATCATGTTTTGGATTTCCATAACATAAACTAAGATTGACGCCTAATGCAAAACTGTAACTACTTTCTCTGCTACCATGCACGAGCAGCACATTTGATATCCAGTGTGTTTTGTGTACACAGAGGTTGCATCCTGGTAAGAACCATCTGGGATTTGGCTTGATATTTAAGAGGTAAACTTGTGTCGGTGTCAAATTTCTTAATATGTTTCAAAGACAAGAATCTTTCTCTGAGCTTCATCAGTGAATTAAAACCGGATTTAAGCGTTCAAACAGTTTGTCTGTTGATATGAAGGGTCGTTTTATTTTATTTTTGTGTGCGATTTGGTTGTGGTGGTTTGGTTGACTTTTGTGTTCCATCAGTCAGCGTGACCAGCTGATGAGGACGTTTCTGCTCCATGTGAGCTCTAACAAAACATAAACACGCCTCAGATCCCACAAAGCGTGACCCTGATTTAAATTTGAACGTATTCAGTTAAAGATAAACCGATCCCGTGTGGTGACACCGCACGATCGCTCAAAGGTTCAATGAAGGCGACCGTCTAACAGACACGTAGAGCAGCGAGGGAGATGCTGGTTCAGAGCAAACAGAGCAGGACTGGGACTGAACTGGTCTGACTGGTTTATTTTTTTTTTTATTGACGCTAATGACGGCTGAGAGACGGTACATCCAGAAACTTTCCATTCAAAATGTTTTTTTTCCCCTATAGGGATCATGTATAAATGAATAGAAGGAGGCAGGTGGTGACTCAAAACATCAACCTGTTCAGAATGATTTAATTTAAACAGTTGTTTAAATTGTTAGCGGTTCATTAACACATTTACAAAATGTGTTAAAGGCACTGAGAGGTGAACTGTGTGGTCATCGTCCACTGTTCTTTGAAAGACAACAGATGAGATGGACAGCAGTTCATAAATTGCCTTTTGAAATGAACCATTTATCACCTGACGAGCACCTGCCCTCCTCTTTCCTCCATCTGGTTTTTGTTTGAAGTTGAATGAGGCCGACAAAACTCAAACAAAACGCCTTGCGGCTTGTTTGCTCATAAAGATGGTTAATTAAAACTTGTCGTCCATTTGAAAGAATTACATGACTTATGAGAAGGTGCAGCGACAGATTACATGAGCACTCAGACAGCAGGTTGTTAAAAAAAAAACAGCAGGTGGGGTGATTTTTTTTTTAAATAAAGCATGCATTAGATATCTAAATAATTTTAGAAGAGGACTGTTAATAGTTTCAGTGCATCAAGAAATTTAACACTTTAACACCAAAGACACAGAGCACTACACAGTGATGTAAGGCTGATCACAGACAACAACTCTTTACACCCATCGCTGTAATAAATTAGCCCAAAAATGCCAATCCAAACTGAATGTTTATCTTGAACTATTCACAGTAGTAGAGTACACAAATCCCCAAAATGTCAGAATCACTGTAGAACTCCTAATCCAATATTTGTATAGAGGAGGTAATAGATGGCATGGTGTTGAAATTTGATGGTAACACATTAAAAACATGACATTTTACACATTTTAAGGCAACTGCTGAGATAGTTTTCAAACATTTAGAGATTCCTAAATTAAAGCTGGTCACACACTAAGGATAAAAACAGTCTGTCCTCAACAGGAAAACAGAGCATGTGAGTGTAATCCTATCACAGCTCTGTGTGTTGGTGGTGGCGGGGACTCGGCTGAAAATGGTGACAGGATGGGTTGTCCCTGTAAAATGTGTTTGATATTAAGATGATGATATGATATTATTTCTGTGTGTAAAGATGACACTTATAACTTTAAGCAGTTAGTTTACAAATGTGATTAAACAATACAACTTAAAGCAGCTGAAATGGAAACAGGTAAAAAGAAAACAACTCACAGTGTGAGGGGACTCAGACTAAAAGTCCACAGCACTCTGCATACCTTTTTTTTTTGTCTGACTTTTGCTGCTTTATGGGTCCTGTGTTGAGATGACATAACTGGCTCTGTTAATGTAAACATAATGTTGTGTGTCGGGCAATACGTCCATATGTCCCATTAGCAGAAATACAACCATGAAAAGACATCACCATAATACGACCAATAATGAATAAAGGCGTTCCCCTCACAGCTGGGTTTGGTATAGAAAATAAATAAAAAACTGGTTATGGTGAAGCATTAACAACAGAGTAAGAGGTAAAGATTATCTTAAGACACAAACACATTTTACAAAGAAAACCGCTCCTGTACAGCTGACAGTTCCGACTACCATGAACACATGGAGATGAGACATCGACCTCATGTTCCTGGTGAGGACGGACATGATAAGTGCTATGGTGCAATCGTGGTTTATATATTAAAAAAAAAAAAACACACACAGCAAATCAAGGCTCTCGGACTGGCTTTAAAGACCTCATTCAGCAGCATTTTAATAACATGAGGTCATCCCTTAATATCCGTCCACTGAAATCCTTGAGGATTTTAGTTGAGTTTACGACGCTCTGCTAAAGTTTGAACTAATAAAAGGTCCGGAGAGTTGAAGCAGGAAGTGACAGTGATGGATCTGACACATGTCAATCAAAAGTCAGACAGCTGAAAAAATGAAGACGTTTGACATTCCTCAGCTCTGTGTTTGCCTTTTTACAGTTCAGCAGCTCCACTCTGAGACCGGAGACTTTACACGTGGCTGCTGAAATCCAGCTACACACACACACACAGTCTCACATACATGCCACAAATAGATAACACACATTCACTTTCCCTCTCTCACATTTCATACATGCATACAGACACACACTGTGTGTCACACACACACACACACACACAGGCTCTTTCACTGTCCCTTCTCAAAGCCTTTTCGGCAGCAGGATGGAATTAGTGATACGGTGGGTGATTTTTCGCTGCTAAAGCTGCACTCTGCCAAACTAAATAAATAACACCGCCATTCATTCATTTTTCCCTCCACAACGAGTTTTCCTTCCCTTCTGCTGAGAAAACACACACACAAACATGAAGACACACTCAAACAAATGCAGAACTCCGACAACACAGAGAATACACACGTACATGTGTAGAGACACACACACACAGAGTGCACACTCAAACACACGCCTTCACCACATTTGGACATAAATAGCAGGATAAATAGAAAAGGTTTTTAAAAAGCATCTGGTTGAAGTGAATAAGGTCAGAGCAGTTCTCAGGCAGCTGAGCAGAAACTCACACCTCGACTGACCCAAAGGAGACCCGACACATATTCTACTGTGAACACACACAACACAAGCTACGGCAAATTTAAATGGCTGTTTGTATTTATGTAACATTAGCATGTAGGATGTTTCCCTCATAAAAAGTTAATTTCTTAATTTTGTTTTTATACATCTAAATACATTTTGTGTTCTGGGATTCATGTGCTGATAAAACAGCCCATGCACACTTGATGCCTGTGTAGGCCTATTAGCTGCACGGCATCTGACGAGATAAGCATCTACACTACATTTTTTTAATTTATGAAGTGAGTGGTATTTTCTTGTATTTGTACCAAACGTGCCTGAAAAGCTAATAAAAAAATCGGATGATGTGAATGAATGAATGTGATTCAGTGAGGAGACTGAGAGGAAAGATGGTTTCACCACAGGGGGAGACACAGGAGACAAGGTTTTTCCTTATTCTCTCTGTTAATAGATAAATAAATACTGGAGTAAACAGAAACAGAAACTGAACTAAATAACATGTATGAGTGTGCGGTAATCGTTTCTGTCTATATTTCTGTTTCTTATTTTCCAATAATGCTGCTATTCTGCTAATGTTTGAATCCATATCATAAATAGTTGAATAAATGCATCACAGATCATCGTTCTTATTTTACCTGTTTACAGTGAAATAATATTTTGTTTAGTTTAATATGGAGAAAATAAGATATAAATATAAATGAGCAGCCATTTCTGTAACCTGGAAACTTTATATAAACACCTCCTTTTTCTGTTTGAGGGTTTTTTTTTACAGTTTGGGTAACAAATTAAACGGCACATTTGAAAAACCTCATCAGGACTCGGCGTGGGTCCTCAGGTGGAATTGTCCCGCTGCTCATTTCTGGCCACATTTTGTGGTCAACTGTTAAAACAGACCTGAGGTGGTGACGGACATTTAAACCCCGATTTTCGCTTTTTAATTAGTGTTTTTGGAGTCTGGAGCCGGCAGAGCGAGAGAGTAATGAGTGGGACATTTTGGAAGTCAGCTCACTGTGACTCTGCCAGTGAGCTTTGTATGGAGACAGAAGGAAATGAACTGTATCAATGGAGAAAGTGTCCTGCTCCAGGTACAGGTGAGGTTCCATTGAAAGGCAAACAGAACAGGTCCAGCTCAGTTCATTTCCTCAGTGAAAACAGTGAGAGAGAGACCCAGAGGGTACAGTTAGTGCAGCTACATCCTCAGTCTGTTTCCTTCAAAACATCCGCTCCATGAATTAGACATCTTATTTACCAAGAGCTCCCTCCATCCCACTCCCACTTCTCCTCCTCCTCCTCCTCCTCCTCTGGTTGAACCCCACCCAGCTCACCCCATGTCCTCCACGTCTCCTCCCATGTCTCTCTCTGTACACCCAGAAAGAGGAAGGTTCTTTAAAGAGCTTTGGTTACCATGGTGGTTCTCCATAAAACCGCTTCGACTCAAAGAGCCCTCTGATTTCTTAACGAGGGAAAAACAACTACAGATCAGGATAAATAAAGAAACGCGGTTCTTCAAGTTATTTTTAGTCTGCGGACTGTTTGAGTTTCATGTGATGTATTCACCCTCAAACTATTCTCATTATTTGAACATTATTAAAAATGGACTTCTATGCCGAACCCTTCATTAAAGATGGATGTAGTGAGGTCTGACTGGAGTTGATTTGCCCACGGTCGGTACCACCAGGACCTTCCACATTCTAGAAACATGTCCAGCTACCTCGGACCGAAACAAACACCAGCTTACTGGAAACTCCTCACATGAGCTGACATAAGCAGATTTAGCTACATTATGCTCCAATAAAAGGCCACTGAAGGCAAAATATTGCACGAAGCCCTATTAATATAACTTCTCGAAAACTCCAAAGCCGTTGCGGTGTGTCTTTGAGCCCACAATTTCTCTCACTGTGGGCTCAGTGTTGACTAAGACATAAAGCCCTGCGCCTCTATAGAACCAGCACCATCATGAGTACAACCAGACAGAAATCAACCATGGCTTTAGTCCAGTACAACTGTCATAACTGTAAACAAAAGCCTGCAAGTAAAACAACTACTGGATTTTGTCATGTGACTGCTTGTCAAGTTGCACCAAGTACAGCAGAATTTTTTGTTTTTTGAGCTTCATCATTTTGTGATTTAATTCAAGTATGTATGTAGTAAAAGAAAGGTATAAATCACCAAGGATCATAAACCCCTCTGGGTTTTTGTTAAATTGCTGTGATTAATGCCATCCTGTTTATTTCTCCTTTCTCTCATTATTCAGTAAAAACGCTGCCTAAAAATACAATTTCTTCACCATAAATCCTCCTCACCTCTCACACATACCGGGGCAAGTGTTGCAATTAAAGTGCATTTAATTTTAGTCTCATCTGGCGTGTTAGCTGTACAAAGGTAGCAGTGTTAGCTCGACGCCAGAGAGAGAAAGAGAGAGAGAGAGAGAACGGGAACACATGGAGGTATTTATAGTGAAGAAAGTGGAGAGCAGAGGTGGAGGGAGGAGGAAGGAGTCTGAATCTGAAGGAGAAATATGAGTGATAAGGAAATATTTGTTTCCATTACTTTATAAGCAGCACAATGATCCATACCAAACCTTAAGAGACACTTTTTGGATGCCTCATGGCTCTATATGTGTGTCTCACTATCTAGGCTAACATTAGCCTGCTAGTAGCTGCCATAACATTATATTTAATTCATCCAAACTCCCAGGCTTAACCAGGTTGCTAAAGTAGCTAGCCTGCTACTAAGTTACATTAACTACTAACTTAGCTCCACCACCTGGTCCGTGTAGGGTAGACTTCCTCCAAAAGATGCAGTGCCAACTTAAATTATATAATAACTTACAGCTAGCTGGCTTGCTATTGCTATCAAATACTACGCAAGTGGATAGATGGCTAGCATGCCATACAAAATTGGGTATAGACTGCAAAGACCACAGACCGATTGTTAAAGGGGATGATCACAGTAGAAGATCCAGATCGAGGTAAGGCAGGTGCGGTTAGCCCGTTAACTGTGACTAAGCTACACAGCATAGATCTGACTTTGCTTCATAATCCTCATGCAAACAAGCATAAGAGGAAGCTGGTTTCACACTGGTGGTCCAAAATACAAACAACTGATCAAGTTAGAACCAAAACTTTTGCTTTAAACCATCATGCTAGAATTTACATTAGTAACAACTCTCAACCTGTGTCCTTCAGGATGAGACTAGAATCAGAACCTCTATATACAATTGTTGTGTGACTTTTATTTATTTTCTGTCCAGCTTCCCTCCCTGCACACTTCTCTCTTTCTGTTCATTGTTCCAGGTTCAGGTGGCGAGCCGGCTGGTTAATGGTTAACCTTGGGCTCGGCCCTGGTGGAGAGCGAGGGGAGGAGGTGGCAGCCATGAAGAAACGGTGACATTTCACTGCCATTATTCATCCATGCTTTGTTCCCGCAGTGCTGAGGTGTGTTTGCACTGGGATGGAGAGCAGGGCGGAGGGATGCCGAGATGGAGGGATGAATGGGGCAGGGTGTGGAGGGAGAGGAGGAGGAGGAGGAGGGGGTTAATGGGGGGTGTTTGAGAGGTGAAGAAGTCATGGGGTTAAAGTGTGAGACAACTATGAGGAGAGGATAAGGAAGACAAAGGCCTCTGTGTTTCTGCCTCACTATCTCCCAACTTTTAATCCTTATGATCTTCTTTCTTTCTTTCTTGTTTTCTTCCTTTGTGTTTTTTACTTAATGTTTTTCATCCCCTTCATTCTCTCTGGTTATCCCTCACACACACACACACACACACGTACATGCTCTTCCCAGCTGTTTACATGGTGTGTTTGCACAATATGGTGACTGGGAGGCGGTAGAAGAGCGAAGGAGGGGCAGGGATGTTAACCTCAGTCAGGGATGTTCTCTCCTCTGTTTAAACGGCCAGAAAAAAACCTCATCAGCTGGTTTTATTGTTTCGGGATTGTTACAGTCCTCCAGAGTGAAGCCACAAACCCCTAAAGGATCTGTTCTAACAAATGTGGCCCTCTTCGGGAAACTGACTGTTCCTGTCTACAAGCAGGAAGTTCTATTTTGCATAAAAAACACTGCTGGCTCAGGATTTATGGGACCAAACCAAAACCTAACTTCCAAGGTTTTATACAGTTCTTAACAGCTCACTGAACATTATAGGGAATGTACAACTACCAGGAATTACTTTAACTAAAGTCTTACCTATAAACTAGTTAGCTTTATGGAAATCTGGCTAAAGTGCAACTTTATAGGACTGGAAAAAATAGTCACCAGGATTCCCAAAGTTTAACACAAAGAAAGAATCTGTATGCAAATCATCCTCACACCTACACAACACACAGCAGCAGCAGGCATTAGATACAAAAAAATATATATTACAACAACATGTAAATATCTTGCAAGTTTACATAAAGATCATCGTTGGGTTAAAAATGTACTCTTAAGACTGCATCTTGTTCTTTTGGCTACCATGGCGACAAGATTCACATGCCCTTAAAGCTGATGTATGGTACAGTGCTGCTGTCCCTCGTCTCCCTTGTCACAGCATAGCAGTGAAGGATTATGGGGAATTTGACGATTTGCCCAGCGGTGATGACACTTGCATACATCAAATGCTGATTAGGTAAAATGTTGGCTTAAACCAGAAAGGGCACGACTGCAGCAAAAAATAAATAAATACATAAAAAAACTCGAACACAAGAAAAGTGCAGAGAGGAAAGCTACACACTATGTTTGACTCCAGTGTGTGTCGCAGCAGGGGCGAAGCAGAGGGGCCGACAACTGCGAATGCGGACAAGACCCCTGATTGTCCACCGCATTTTTGACACTGCCTCCTGGTGGTTTAAAGGTAGACATATCCAAAGCTCAGTGTAGAACCAGCACAGAGCCTCCACAGAACCAGCGACAACGACAGCAGGGCACATAAACACCGGCCGCCTTAACATTTTGATCATCACTCTGATTTTTCTGGCACGGTTAAGTGAATGTGCCGTTTGCTGAAGATTTTTGGGTGTTAAAACCTGCATTTGTGCTAATAATGAAATCAGGTTTGATTTTTATTTAAGACAAACTTGTGTTTCTGAACATTTTATGAAATAAGAAATGCATGTGTTGTGTTGAATGTGATGTGTTTTATATGGCAGCTTTAAGTAGGACTATAATTGGTTTGTATTCTCTCAGCACAAACCAACTAAATGTGTGTAATCGCTTAAAAACCTTCACAATCTGTGAACTTTTTATCCTTCCATAAAAAAAAATCAGTGAAGTACGCTGCACCTAAACACACATCTGTGTGCGGGTCATTGCATGTGTTGTACATGTTGGTGTGTGTACCTGTATACAGTGGGGTACACTCTCAGATCACTCACACACACAAAGACACAGTGTGTGTGCAGAACAATGGCCGGCTTTGAGAGAGCCGGGCTGACAGGAGGAGATGGGCTGGATCTATTGTCTGCTCTGTTTACTCACAGACTCACCTGGCACTGAGCTAATAGCACTGGCTCTATCTGTCAGTGCAGACGACTGAGGGTCTCAGCCCACACACACACACACACAGGTCTACACACACATGCACTCACTCAGAGTTAAGTGCACAGCTATACATTGTGTGTACAAATTTGAACATACATAAACAGAAATAAAGTGATGTGTGTGGCACTATTCTTAAAGTGTGTGTGTGTGTGTGTGGTGTCTCCTCACACCTGGGTGTTCTGAGAGGTTCTGGATAAAGAGGGAGGGTTTATGGAGGTGGAGGAGAAAGGGGGTGGGGTTCTTTCAGGTTTTTACTACTGAGCAAACACACGCCGACCACAGTTGATGGGTTTTGATGGGATCAGTTGGAAGCCTCAGAGTGACCCTGCCCAACCCCACCCGTGTTTGATCGACAAGGGTGGGAGAAGAGGGATATGACGGGGGAGGAGGTTGTGTTAAATTAAAGATAAAAATCTGGATAATTCTGAGTGATTAATAGGTCTTTAGATTCATTAGCAGCAACACATCTACACTTTAAGGTGAGTACCTGTTCTGACTGGGTTGTAGGTACAGTTGATACATTACATTACATGATTATCATACATTAAATTACATACAATAAAAACTGAATCCTGCCGATGTCAAACCAAAGATACTATGGAAATGGAACACACCAAAGGTTTATCTCAAAAGTCTCTGCAGAGCGGGACATTGCACACATAGTGGTGGAATGTAACTAAGTATTTGTAGTACTTTACATATTACTACTTACGTATCTATACTTAAGCAAAAATAATAGTGCAAACTTCAGACTTATACTCCATTACCTGTACTTTCTACTCCACTACATTTCTACAATGTTTGTCGTTTTATGGATACAGTTTTGACAAAATGTCTCCTCGATCTACACAAAAACATGGATTGTGTTGCTATCCCCAAAGATTAGGTGGCTCTATCAGCTCCAGTGATAGCAAAGCAGCAGCACAGCAGTAGACTGTCTCTGTCCTCCTGTCCTCTGCAGCTAACCTTACCACTGAACATGGATCCAGAGTCAGCCTCCACTAAACTGAGCAAACTGTGGGTGTATTTAAAAGAGCTGTTTGAATTTAGAGGGCCCAAAAACGATTGGTGGATATACCAAAGCATTGTGTGTCGGCCTCAAAGAGAAGAGCTGCTGGCCGATTTACTAGTAGAGACATCTGTAGATCTGAATTCTTTATCAACATGGCTCCACCTAGATATTGAAAGACAACTCACTGTGTGAGTACATTTACTTTTAATACTTTAAGTAAATTTAAAAGTAAGTACTTATGACTTTCACTTAGAAGGATTGTTGGTGTAGCAAGTACCAAGCTTCAGTCCTTCCTCCACCACTGACAACATGTCCTGTAATCTCCCTGGTTCACTCTCAGGTCTCAAGGCCTGGGCAGTCAGGAGCTGGGCCGACCTCGACCGATAAGCCATTTTTTTTTTTGTTGTTTTCCAGCTCGAGGTTTGGCTCCCTGCCAGCTGATAACAACATGGGGCATACCTGCGCCATTAATGATTGGTCAGCCCTGCCTCCTGCCCTCACCCAGCTCCTTTATTTTAACATAATTCTTTATCATTTGGGCATTGAGCAGAAACTAAATCTTATCAGGTGGGGCTGAGATCTATGCATGCCAACAGTTTCCATTCTAGCTATTGCAATCTAAAGGAGCAAATGACATTACATGTTGTCTTTGTTAGAACACTAAACTTCCTGCATGTCAACAGACAACACAACATAGTGGAGATTCTACCCAGGACAGAGCTCTGAACATGCAGTAGCACCGTGCCAAGTCAAGCAAATCCTCATTAACATCAAACAGAGTTCAGTCGACAGGCAGTAATGGTGGGAGGATCTTTATCCAGAGCGGCATCTGTTCACAGCATGCTGCACATCACTGCACTACCTACAAGTGCATGTGCAGCAGTGGGCTTTCATGTGGCGTGGAGCATGCTGCGTCAGCCACAGAGGAAATCCTCAGAAAGCAGTGGTTTAGCATTGATAGACTGTGTCTTGACATGGTCACATGTCTGTTATGTGTTGTATGAATACAAACAGAATGCCAATAACAGAAGCAGGACAGGTTATTTGTTAGATGAGTTGCTGTAATGTTACAGTGTGTTACACCTCAGCCATTCAGCATACTCTACAGCACATCATTCTGCTGAAAATAAAAAGTATTTCACTCAATGAGTGAGTTAATGCTACTGCGGTAATCACAGGTGTTTATAGACTGCAGCTCCAATCATTTTTATATCTATATATATAGTATATTATCCGAGCAGGCAGTTGAGGGAAGCAAGAAGCAAAGGGGACATGAAAATGTGGCAAAGAGGCACAGGTTAGGATTGAACCCATGCTGCAGCAGTGGAGAGTTTTTTGGGGTGCCTGCTCAACTAGAGCAGAGAAATCTGGGCCTCCAGTGCACCTCCAATCTAACCTGATGCATCAGAACACTCTGGGTAGCTAATTGGAGGAACCATCTGTCAATCATCTATCAATCAGTTAGCTCTGTTGAAACCAAAAAGCTTTTTAGTGGGTTTTTGGTTATGACATAATTTTGGAGTAAGAATGGGGGCAAACTGGACTGATTCATGTGTCAGGGTAGAAAACAAGTCAGTGTATGAGTCAGCTCTGTGATCAACCTGCTACATGAGCAGTGTTTTCCTCAGCCAGCATGTGGTTAATAGCAATACAAAGTGAACCGAAACACACCTCTTCATTATATAAATCCTGTCACAACCTCACCTGACGTTACTTCATTTGATTCCTACCAAATCAAGACAGACAAGTGACTCAACAACAAGCAGAAGTAGGAATATTAAATTTTTAGTACTAGCAGCACAGTGATTGATTGGCAGCTGAAACTGAGTGCTGTGGGTCGGGCAGTGACCTCAGGGTTGTCTGGCCTGGATAAAAGGAAGTCCTGGTTAATGAGTAACTGAGGCGATGTGGCCTGGCGCTACAGGTGGGGTTGGTGGGGGTTGGCCGGGACACTGATAAGGCAGGGGGCGGTGACAAAGTCGGAGTCAGAGCGAGAGAGAGAGAGAAAGAAAGAGAGGTACTGTGTTGTCTACTATTTAAAAATTATTCACAGGTTTTTTAAATACAAATAAAACCTCAAGCTGCTGTTGGTACCAAAACAAACCCTCAGGTCAGGTCAATCGGATGTTGACCAGTTCAGAAATTGTGAATCACAAGTTCCCTGAAGTCAAGGTGTCCCACCAAAAGTTGTTATCTGTACCAACTTCATCCTGTACAGGGCTGCATCAAAGCCGTCAACAGGTACAGTTAGTCACAGTCGCTCACAGGGACAGATTCACCTGTGCACTCACACTTACAGTCAGTTTTGAGACCCCAGGTAACCTTACATACACGTCTAAGGAATGTGGGAGGAAACCGGAGTGCCCGGATAAATCCTATAGGCACAGGGAGAACTACAGGGAGACATACAGGCTCCACCTGTAGAGTCCTGGGGGACTATTAGCACCAAGCCTCACTGCTATTACCCAACTTTTTGCCTGTTATAAGTGCAGGTACTTATAAACCGTGTCCTAGCTGAGGGGCCACAACCTTGAGGATGAAGGTCCCACTACATGAGTGTAATCTGTGGAAGACTGGAGGACTGTTTTAGTCCTGTCATCTAGCATGCTCAAGTGGTAATTCAGTTTGTAGAGTTTTCTGTAAAAACAACAAATCCCTGGGTGTGTTGAGCCACCAGGAGCCACATAACACACCTTTGTTATTGAGAAATGACTCCAGTTTGAAGGCAGCCTCAAGTGGCTACTGCAGGAACTACAGTTTTTTGATGGTCGTATGTCTCTCTGTGTTCAGAGGGAGTCTGTTGGTACTGTCCCCTGAAAATCCAACTCAAACTCAGACAGATTCTTTGAATCAATGAAAACAGTGACAGACAGCAGTAAAGGTGACTGTGTAAGTATTTATAGGAGCAGTGGTCAGAGACAACAGAAGTACTGCAGCAGTATTTGCAACTGAAGTCTGACCGGCAACAGACTGCAGCTGCAGTTTATTGATCTCAAAGTGGGAAATTCCTTTCCTTGCTGAAACGCTGTGATGTAACACAACGACCAATGAGAGCAGCCATTATTACATCCAGACCCACGGTGGAAAACATGGGTCATCAATGGGCTGTACAGGTGGACATAATCAACCACCTAAATATCATCTGTCTGCAGTTCAAATCAAAGCCGTCTGATGTTGTAATTGATTATCTGAATCCTCCAATAAGCTGAGCTGGAATGTGATGTTGATTCACATTGATCTGAGTGAGAGGAGTTAACTGATAACCCCCCCCCCCCCCCCCCCCCCCCCCCGATACTGACCTGAAAGAGGTCGCCATGGCAACCTGCGTCACCTTTAACCCTCCCAGCACTTTAGCTTCACTTCCTCTTTCAGGACAGCGAGACAGGAGGGCGACTGATGGGGGATTAACATCAGGAATTTATTCAAGCAGAGAGTGTGGCTCACGTTATGACATGATATGTAAGGCTAATAATTAACAGGGATGCACCGTTCACACAGCTGAAATGACTCTGTATACTAACTCAGTTTACTTCTCACCAACATAAACTGGATGCTATAAAAAAACATCATCCTTACTGTTTATTTTTTTATATCCAATACCCTTTGAATGGATGTTCATTAAAACAACATCCTCATCTAAGCTTCTCTGCTGCACGCGGTCATTTGAAACCCTCCGTGGTCAAATCTTGTTTGTCCAAACTGCAGAATCTTCACCTCCTTAAAGAGCCTGGCTCCCAGAGTCTGTTTTTCTTGTGTCTTAACTGAACAAAGGCACACTTTAAAACACAACAATGCAGAGGAAATCCTTGGTATTCATGGTCAGGGTGTAAAGTTTGGGGTCGAGAGCTTTTAGGACTCAAACTAATGAGGATATAAAGATACTGTGGATCTGGATGCTCGCTCCACCTCTCCCCACCTCTTCCCGCACGCAGACCTGGTTCAACCGGACTGGGCAATCAGTTACCTGCTCTATCTGACCTGTGCTACCCATGGAGTGTGCAACCACACACACAGACACACACAGACAGACACACACAGACCAAAAGCCTCCATAGTCCACTGAAACTAACATGTTCTGTGTTAAAGTGATTCCATCGAGTGAAATGGTGCAGTCCTGACAAAGATAGTATTAACTGTTGATACCTGAGTGTGTAAGGCTCATGTGACTAATATTCTGTCATTAACAGGTGGCCCCCACCTTCATGGTGACTGCAGCTGTAAAACTAAACAACCACAGACTCTGAAGAGAGGTTTGAATATAAAGACACACAAAAGTTGGTGGGAAATAACCCACACTTTAAAACAAAAGGAAGAAAGATGAGTGTCAGTGTGGATTATATAAAGCTGCCCTTAGTATTAGTGCATCCTATTGACAGTAAATACAGATGGATGATGTAGTTCTGGCTCCGCCCATTATACAAAAGAGAGGTCAAAATATCTCACATGTTTGGAAAAAGTCACCATGTTGGAACAAAGCAGAGTTCAAGAGGTGAAGTTGAATCCTCACTGTAAGTAAGCACCCTGCTCCTTTTCATGTTGATCCAGTACCTCTGCTGCTCTATTGACTGCTGGCCACGATGTGACTGCCTCCATTATCAACAAAAAATGACTAATTAAATCTAAACAATTTATTTTTTATGCCAAATACAACCATGGTTAACAGCTGGTGAAAACAAAACTGCTCATGGTGTCAGGGGGACTCGAACCTCTGACCCTCTGACTGTGTTGGACACCCCTTCTTACTCTGACGTTTTGGTCCAATGTTCAGATGACGTCGGTAAATACAATCATATGTTATGTTAATGTAAAAGTAGGATCATGTGGCATGTCGGGATGTTCATACATTCATATCTGGTGGGTCTATGTCCCATCAATTAACATGGAGGAGGAGGGTTTCTGACCTACACGGCAGCCTCTCTTCACCAAACTTTTATGGAGCTGTCATTTCATCCATCCTCTGTTTAGAGTCTATACATGCACCACTTGCTTACAAGCTTCTGCCTGCATTGAATAGGAAATTTGTTGTTCAAAACGTATCAAACTTTTCCCTTCTACACACAGCATCTGTCAGCCGTCTACCTGCTAGATGCCAAAAACACGAAGAAAACAGAGCTTAAAAAAAAAAAAACAGCCAAAACATATCAACACCAAACACATCGAACGATCTGATGAGTACATCTGCCTCTCTGCAGCAGTCTTTGACCCCCTCGCTCTGTATCTGGGCCATCTATCAGCCTTCACCTGTGACTGAACAGCATGTTCTCTTGCTCACCCCCTCCCACCCTCTTCACCCACATCTCTTCCCCGCCGCTGGTCATGAAGTCCAGCTCAGACCAACGTGGGCGGAGGGCGAACAGAATGAACTGGCCTCCAGTCAAAATCAATTTTCAATTTTATTTACCTTCTAATTCACCACCAGAGAGTGTTGTGTCATTCAGGAACACAGTGACCATTCAAACTGGCTCAAATGCAGTAATTCTATTAGTCATAGGGAGGTTTACAGGAGTGTGCATCAGAGCGTGGCGGCTTTATCTGCAGATGTGCATTTCCAGTTGTTGACGTAGTAACAGACATATAGATAGAGGTGCCTATAGTAGTCTGTTCATAAAAGGTTATCGTATATCAGGAGTTGTGCAACTCCAGGAATGTTTTGTTGTGGCACACTGACAGAGCTGGGCGTGGTCCAGGTAGTGTGCGTTTCCTGCTTCTCTATGTTTGTGAGGACCCAAATACAATGTCAGTCATGTAATGATGTTTTTAAAGTTGTAAAAATTCTTAAAGGGCTGTTCAGGCTTAAAATGATCTGAATAAGATTTGGGTCGAGACGTGCAGAAGTGAAAGAGTCAGTCAGTTACCTGAGCAGCTCCTCTGTCAGTCAGTCAGTTAAGTTGGGTGGCAACAGGTTTACAGCAGCCTGAGCAGGCGTTCCACTTCCTTCTCCACATCCTTTAACGACACAGATGACTGGCTTCCCTAAGATCCTGGAAGCTGTGTGTGTGTGTGTGTGAGAGACAGAGAAAGAGAGAGAGAACAACAGATCAATAGTGGAATGACTAATAAAAAGCACGGTGCACAGCAGGAAGACGTGACTCAGTACAGGACATCAGGTACCATTGTGTGGGTGTGAATGTGTTTCCTTGAGCGGTTTTCGTGTAAAAATTGACGGTTTGTCATCTAAACCTTTGAGCCTGTTATTTGCATTCACAGTTATCATTTTGTAAAAACTTAATTATGGGAGTAAACAGAGACAGAAATCACTGAATCCTCTGTAGAAAGTCTGAAAAGAGAGTGATCGACATCTTACTGGTTGTCTGTAAGAAATAAATCAACAACTAAACCTTTTATAAACCTCATTTACAAAAGTAAATACTATGTTACATGAACATTAGCTGTTATGAGACCAGCGCACAGTATTGAAAATGCATACAAATATAAAGAATACACACAGAGAGACAAAATTAAAAGAAGAAAAATCAGGCAGAAAGAGGAAACATCTGAGAAAGTTCAATATCAAAAATATGTTTTAAAGAAACAATTCCTCTTAACAAAATCTACCTCCAGTTTTAAATCATTTGGTTTATAAAGAGATTTTTAAAATGTCCTTAACACGTCACTAAAACAGACGTGATCATTTTTAAGTTTCATTTATTCTGAAATTCAGGAGACTTCCAACATGGCACTGAATAATATACAGCAAGCGTTTATATTTCTAACTGAACATTACATCTTTTTTCTTTAATCTGGCTATTTTGTAATTAATATATTATTTATTTTGTCTACAAAACTTGTTAAACTGGCAAACACATCAAAGTCATTATTACAGTGAATAAGGAGAACACTTTGGAAGATGGAGGATTTTTCAATGAGAAATAAAGTTCATTGTTTAGTTCAATTTCAATTATCTAAATAATTATGTCAAAGTGTCCAAACGAGTAGAAAAATGACAGAATGAGGTAATCCACGGCTCAGTTCAGAGTGGAGTGTTCATGTTTCGCAATCTGAATGACAAAGACTATAAATCCACAGGCTCCCTACCCATCACCAGCCCGCTCTGATGATGTCAGAGGTTTTATGGTGCACACAGCCATAAATAGCATAGACTTGAAAACTTAAGGCGGCACCCTGGATGAATAAAACAAAGGAGAAAGGAAAACAGGAAGTTTTGTTATTTGCATAATCTGACATGCCTCCTGGACAGGTGTAAACAAGTCTCATCATCATGGTTTGGTTTAATTTGCATAATCCTCTTAATGTAATTTGGACAAAAAGCATCTCAGGTGAAACAGGAAGTCATACAAAAAAAAAGAAGCAGAGTTCCGATGCTGCTCGGTGACTCACTGGGATTAAACCTGACGTAGTATTAGACTGGAACACACCTACTACAGGACCACAGGGGATGAGGGGGGGGGGCTGATCGACTATCACCTCGTTCTTAGTGTTTTCAGGAAGTTGATTAAACAATAAAACGACAAAAAGCAGTTATGGTGAGTTGTGTTAAACAACGCATCAACAAAAAGTTTACACAACTATAAAAATCAATTCTACATCGAAACAACAGCTGTGAACAGCTGTGTAATCACAAAAATAAATAACAATTACGATATGTTTGAATGTTTATAGGTGTAGTGACTTTAGTTAAACAGCATCTCCAGCCGGCAGAGGACAGACGGTACCCGCGCTGCAGTACGGAAGTGAAGGCCGTCAGCGTTTTATAACCTCACCATAACTCTGCTTTTGTTGTTGTGAAAATAATAAAACTGTCCATCAGTTTTTCAGCAGGTCTCCATGGTTACACAGATATACATGGAAGCTGCAATACACTCTGTGGTGCATATACAGCTAAATATAATAAAAACAAAGTCGTGTGTGAGAGAGAGAGAGAGATAGTCTTGGAATTTTTTTCTTCAGTCCACTTCTTTCTTTCTTATCAAACGTCAGGTTTCACAGGTAACAAAAGAAACTATGAGCGTTCACCACACCTTTCTAAAGGCACATTCCACTGTTTTTAATGGATGTTCCCCACTCAGCATGAACTGTGAGCGGCTGGTGGATGGAAACTGATCTCTGTGTGTTTCTCTACTTTTATCCTCACCTGCTGTCTCTATTTCTAACCATCACTCACTTTTAGAGGGCTTAGATAGAGTCTGTACTTGCACTGCAGCGCCCCCTGTTGGAATATAATCCTGGCAACTTTGGCTTCAGCAGCACTTTGCAGTCAGGTATTTTTGCCCTTTTTTGTTAATGTGAGTGGACATGCATCTAAATATTATTTTTTATAATAATATATTATAATACTTATATTTTTTTAGAAGATGAAGGTTTTTCATAAGTGTTACTTTTTTAGAAAATACAGTTTTTTAGCGAAATCTTTAAAATTAGAAAAGAAAACAGATGATTTATTATAAATGTCCCAGTAAAGGGGAAAATAAGCTCCAGAATAAAAGCTCTTAAAAGTGACAGACACATGAATTAGAGTCTTTTTGTCACAACTTTCCTCATGTTGTGTATAAACGACATGTTTCATCTGTGTGTGCACCAGATAAATAAACAACTCTCCTCTCTACCGCACCCTTACATGTCCCCTTTCTGTTGAAGGTACATTGCAACAACTTCAGTCAAGTATTAGCATGAGTACACAAATAAAGCTTCTTCTTCTATAACCACACAAACATCCAAGTAATCCAGGCTGGATAGAACTTTAGCCAAAAGCCACGAAGCCTCACAGACTCCATCCTCACACCATGAAGTGCGGAAGACAGAACAACACACGATCATTTATCTTAATGTTTGAGAAATGAGAAATAAACTGACTGTGGCTCAAAACTAGAGCTACATCGCCCAGAAAAACAAACACTGGGACTCATGTTTTAAATGAATGGATGAATATTCCTCACCTCTCTGCTGTTCAAACACCTTCGGGCCTTTGTCATCATAAGTGAGCCATCGCAGAAGCTGTGAAGAATAAAACTCATATCAGAATATCAACTATAATATGCATCAAAACAACTCATTCTATTACTCAACCATTCAAACATACAATGAGTTATCACTCTCACTAATGGGTGTTTATTTTAGAAAACGTTTGCAGATAAAACAACAGAATTAGGGTGCCATTTTGGACAAATTATCACTTAATCTCACCTGTAGGCAATTTAAGATGAGGATTAAAGTACAGTTAGTAGTGTTTCATGACTACATTATAATTAAAAGAGCTTTTTCTTGACCTTTTTGGACAAATAAACACATAAAACCGAGCACAGGAAATGGGCCTAAGCGCAGTTTGGTGCAGCTGAATCCAATTATTAGCTAATGTTAGCTAATTAGAGAGGCTAGCTACATATCGTGACGTCATACCAGCTTCTTTCCAACAGTAGGCTAACAATAATTAGCATATTAGCTCATTAGAGAGGCCTCATACCTGCTTCTTTCTCACAACAACAATAAAGAAGCGCCTGGAAGGTGCCCTCATCAAGGTTCGCTTCCGGTTCGTGTTTACTCCGCGAACCTGTCTCACCTGGCAACACGTCTCCATCCTGGAAGGCAGGTCAGAGGTCAGGTGACATCCTGACCCCGCCCACCGGGCAAACCGTCCAAACCCACCAAAACTGTGTGTGTGTGAGAGAGAGAGAGTTCTGTGTCAGCTGTGTGCTCAGCGCCCTCTCGTGGTGAGATTTAAGAACTACACTACTGTAACTCTTTTAACATACGTCACGCCTCCGTCTCTCCTCCCATTGGCTGCCCTGCTCGGGTCACATGACTGCTTCTCCTCACTGTCCGCTCTGTTTCCAAATCGTTACAACAACGCAAAGAATGTTTGTCTTTTTTATGTGATTTTGTGTATTTAACAATGATTTGTCCACTTTAAATGCTACGTAATAGTAGAAACAACCTTTGACTGTGTTGTGTGGGGACTTCTAAATAACCTGGACGCACAATAACAGGTGAGTTTTTTTAGATTTAAGTGACTTGTTTTTGTTGTTGTTTTGCACTGTCAGCGACTCTGCTCTGAACTTAGGCAACAGAGTAAGTTTATATACAATTAAATATGATGGTGTGTCGAGGTTTAACTAGCGATGTGTTTTTCATCACTGTAAATACCAGACCCCTGAGTTACATTTAATAACGTTTACGTTTTAGCATCATGCTAGCTACTTAGCTGACTGTTATCTAGAAATTAGCTGCGTTTTGCTAATCCGTGTCTGTGACACACACACACACACACACGCTTCGAAAACTAGAGCCAAACGTCCTCTTTGAGTTATTTTTTCTAAATTCATTTAACTGATAAACAAGCATTTCTTTGTCTGCTGCTAAATTGACTCTAAATGTCTGGCAGACAGCTGGAGCTCTTTGTTTTCTCAGAACAGTGTGTTATCTATAGATAATAAAGTCAAATATTGATTGTTTCTAGTGTAGGAAATATCTTCTTTATCAAAATGTTGATTCAGCAGTGTGACCATAACAGCTTGTACCGGCCTTTAGCTTCAGCTTTCTTTCTTTTTTCCTTTATATTTACTGCCACTGAGGTTTTTTCCTGCCCTTACCCTGGAAACAAAAGACTTCATGATCAGCACACATTTAAATAACACTGTGTTGGGCCACAGGAGTCTGTTTATCAGCTGCAAATAAACAAACACTGGTATTAAACTGAGTACAGGTAGAGCTGTAGCAGGAAGTATTCTTCTTCTTCTTCCTGACAATGAACATTTTTCAATGTGTATATCTAACAGTAGTATAGTGTATGTTCCAGCTGTAATAAGTCACATGCTCCTATGAGGAAACCCAGACTCCCATGACTGCCACATCACAGATATTGCAGCTTTACTAAGCTTCCATACTTCCTCTCTCCGTTGAACCATTAAACCTCTCAAACCATGAAACCTAACATGGACTCTTTGAGCCACTCCCTTCAGGCAGGGGGTTTATGGTCCATTCGGACCAGAACCTCATGCCACAAGAACAGCTTCTTCCCCTCTGCTGTTGGACTGTTGAACTGTAATTAATGCACTGCTCTACACTGTCACTTTAGTATAGTCACTGCATATTGATGACTATTTGCACTGTTTACTTCCATCTTGCACTACTTGCACACTAGTACCACCTCACCGATCCACGTGTACCTATTACATTATTACATTATTACACTTGTTCATATAAGGGTCTATGTTTGCTATTACAACCACCACTCATTTTATGTTCTGTTCATTGTATGTCTGTTATGTCATGTCTGTTATGTCAATTTATAGCCTTACTTTTAGTTTACCTTGTTTACTTGACCTTATTTATCTTAATTTTATCTTAGTTTTATCTTATTTCATGTTAATTATTATATGTTTTATGTACGCACCAATCACTAAGGCAAATTCCTAGTAATGTGAATCCCCTTCACTTACATGGCAATAAACACGATTCTGATTCTGATTCTGATTCTGATTTTGTCTTCGGTGCACATTTCCATGTACTAAACTCATCATATTTGAGTATCCCTATTTTCTGTATGAGGTTTTTTTGGTGGTTGTGAGCTCAGCTCCCAGCAGCCCCTGCTGCGGTGTGTCTTTGTACAGGAGATGAACTGTTCTGTTCATTCTCTGTAAATGGTGCTGAAAACACCTGGAACCTTCTCTTTGTCTAACCCATAAAGGGTCAGCAGAAGTGTGTGTGCGTGAGTGTGTGGAGGAGAGACGATGTAGCTGCTTCAGGTTAAACACATTAGTGGATCATCTCTTCACATCAGTTTACCAGAAGGCCTTTAAGTTACTGACGTTATGGTGCAGCTTCAGTATTAGTGGTCAGTGATGGAGTTTATATTCCAGAAATACGAAGACATGATGTAACGTTGTGTGCTTCTGTTCTTCATATTTGATCTCCACAGAGCATCTTTTGACCTGAGGTCTGATTTAGTCTGAGACGATGAAGGCAGACATCGCTTATGATCAGGTACAGTATCCATCTTTGGTTTTAATAGTTTAATATATCACACATTTAACATTAGAGTCTCTGCAAAGGCTTCTCTAAATGTATATTTTTTGTTAAATAAAAACAAAAAAATTCTTAATATTTTTAAGAGTTTGTAATTTTGACATTTGTGTATGTGAAAGATTTATTATTTCTCTTTGTATTACTTTGAAGTCATGGATATACAATACAGGAAGTCAGGTGGTTTTTATTCAAATAACTGAGGAAGTCACACAAGAGAAATTACACAATTTCCCACATGTATTGCTTTATTCCAGAGTAAATGCTTTTGCTTTCTGTTGTCAGTGGTAGCATTTCTGTTGTGTTTATTGTTCAGATTGGAATAGAAATCCTGGTATGTTGATTGTGTTGATATGAAGGTCATGGAAGAATGTATTGTTTAATTTAAACTTTAATGTTCAGTGGCAGTGTACATACTGACAACAAGAGGTAAAAGCTTGTGTTTGTAACTCTATAAAGTTCACAAATATCAACAGATGACAGTTTTACAGGGATGAGGATCTCTGTCACACATTTCCTCCTTCTTTCTTCCTTTTTTCTGTACATTTCCTCTGTAGATTTTAGCAGTTATTCTTTTTCATAATTTTGTACTTTAATGTTCTAAATTGATATTTTCTAATTGGATGTTGTGCCTGTAGCTGGAGGACATGGAGTGGCGGAGACAAGACTCCAGTAGGAAAGCACAGATGGTAAAACACAAACCAGCTGCTTTGTCTAGTGACACAGACTTTATGACAACGAACATACAGAGACAACAACTGGATGTCTTCTCTCAGTTTTCCAGGTGTCTGATAGCTCTGGCCACTGTGGCCAGCGTGCTGCTGGCAGCCATGGCCATCTATAACCTCCTGACGCCAAAAGCCTTCTCATCTTCCTCCTCCTCCTCCTCCTCCTCCTCCTCCTCCTCCTCCTCCTCCTCCTGTCTTGTTCCAACCATCTGCCACCCTAAGCCCCAAGTGGAGTCCTGCACAGACTCCTGCAAGTAAGCAAACATCTGCTAAACATGGACAGAATCCTCAGACCAGCTTCATAGTCTGGCTGCTCTTTTTTTATGGATGAATCATCTGCTGTTGTGTCTTGTCAGGATTGTTTTGGTGGAGAGCATCCCTGAAGGATTGGAGTTTAACTCCAGCACCACCCACCCCTCCATCTTCCAGACGTGGGTCGATCTGATGGCTGAGGCTCGCAGCAGTCTGGACATCGCCTCCTTCTACTGGACGCTCACCAACGAAGACACGCGCACTCACGATCCGTCAGCTGATCAGGTCAGCCTAACACCTGATCTCACCTTTAACATCAGCTCAGTCATTCGTCTGAAATGTGTTGAAATGTGTCTGCTGTGTGCACAGGGTGAGACTGTTCTCAAGAAACTGGCTGAACTATCAGGAAAGCTCTCTGTTCGTATTGCAGTCAACTTACCACAGGAGCGTCAGCCTCAGCAAGACCTCAGACTGCTCAACGACTCAGGTAACAACTGTGTGTTTACTCTGTAGCAGCAGGCAGGGTGATGTTTTCTTGAAATTAAATTCAATCAGGACGTTGAGTTCCTGCTTCTTCTATCACAAGTCTGTGATGTGTGGCAGAACATTCTGGTCTGCTGTGTTTCAGTTAATTCATCACTGTTGTCAGTCTCTTTGTTCTGACAAGATTCAATTTAGACTCCCCAGAAAAAAACACCTCTAATTCATAATTGGTTTTCTGGTGTGTGTGTTTGTGTTTCTTTCAGGAGCTGATATCAGAACTGTTAACATGAGGGAGCTCACCTCAGGCGTCCTTCACACCAAGTTCTGGGTTGTGGACAAGAAGCACATTTACATTGGCAGTGCCAACATGGACTGGAGGTCCCTCACACAGGTACACACACACACACCCAGGTTGACACTCAGTACAAATCTATTGTGTTCCGTATCATGTGTGTTACTCTGGTCAGTGGCTCAGAAATATTCAGTATGACCGTCAAGTTCTAAGAGGAAGTTTTTGTCTTGGCTCAAAGTTTCAGTCACATGCTATCGCTTAGATTTTGCTGATCTGTCCTGTACCTGACCAGAGGATGTCCTGGGGTTACAGTGAAATATGTGTGTTGTATCGTATTTAAACAGTCTGTAGAGATTAGGATTGAGTTGATGTTGTTGATGTTCAGGTGAAGGAGCTCGGCGCTGTGGTCTACAACTGCAGCTGTTTGGCCAACGACTTGGGTAAGATCTTTGAGGCTTACTGGTACCTAGGGAAGAGTCAGTCCATCCCGTCGCCATGGCCAACCAGCTTCTCCACCCTGTACAACAAGGAGACGCCCCTTCAGGTGCCCCTCAACAACACGCCATCAAGCGTCTATCTGTCGGTGAGATACACTTTTAATTACAGTTTCACTTGTACACATGAAAAATACTTTTAATTTGCAAAGCCACAAACTGTTTATATGCTTGTAAGAGTTGACTGATAATTTCCCTCATGTTCTTCGTCTGCCTCTCCTCGCTCGCTCAGAGCTCCCCTCCATCCTTCTGTGCAGCCGGCAGGACTGGAGATCTACAGTCCATCCTCAGTGTGATGGAAGACGCCCACAGCTTCATCTACATCGCTGTCATGAACTACCTGCCCACCATGGAGTTTTCACATCCTAAAAGGTACTGTTAGGACGTGCAACTGCAAAGAATGAGCAGAGAAGGTTCAGTTACTGAGGTCAGGTTTTTAGCAGCGTGTCTCTATAGATTGAACCAAACAACAGCTCAGCACTGTTGGATTTATAGAAGCATAGCCCCTTTAGATGCATGTGTCTCCTAGATTTAGGCTGTCATGAAACAGTAATGAGACCTGTAAGGATGTCTAAGAGCAAATCTGCACAGAGAATTAAATATTTGTGTGACGGTCCTTTGCATGTGGCGCCCTCTGCAGGTACTGGGCTGACATCGACACACAGCTGAGGCGAGTAGCTTATGAGAAGAAGATCAAAGTGCGGCTGTTGATCAGCTGCTGGGCCAGCACACAGCCCATCATGTTCCCCTTCCTGAAGTCTCTGGCCTCAGTTTATGACACCACAAGAAAACTGGACATCCAGGTGGTGAGTAAACGACCTCTGGCCTGTGTCATGGTGCTTATCCTACAGGAATATAGTGACCTGATGACCTTGTTTTTTCTCTTACTCAGAGGCTGTTTGTGGTGCCTGCCAGCCCCACACAGAAGCAGATTCCTTATGCGAGAGTCAACCACAACAAGTACATGGTGACGGACAAGATAGCATACATAGGTGAGGCTGCACACTGCTTCGTGTGAAACACGCTGACATGTCCGTTTAAACATGTCAGACTCTGAAGTTGAAATGTGTGTTTGTGTCTTCAGGTACATCAAACTGGTCTGGGGACTACTTTGTGAGCACCGCTGGCTCGGCGTTGGTGGTCAATCAAACAGCATCACAGTCTTTGGAGCCAACTGTCCAATCACAGCTGCAGGCTGTCTTTGAGAGGGACTGGAGCTCCAGCTACAGCACTCCTCTCACCCAGCACTCCAATCTCAAAGACCTCTGTCAGCCTGCATTATAATCACTCATCAGTCTAAGTCGTTGTACATTTATTTTAGTATTCACATTTCATTTTCATGCATTTTTTGCACTTCTCAGCTGGAACATGGAAACTCCTGAGCCATAAAACCAACAACAGACGACCTCCCAGTGGAGACAGAGTACCTGGTTTGCTCAGTTTCCAGGTTATTGTACAGCTTTCAGACTTCTTTTACACTATTAGAATCATGTGCCGTCATATCAAGGGACAAGCAGTATGATGGGTCTGCTGTCAGAAAACATCTGCATGCACGTCTTTGTTTTATCTCATGGATTCTGTCATGTAGCTCTAGGGGGCGCTGTTTCAGATTTGGGGTCAGGTCAGTATCGGTGCCAGCTCCAGTCAGTCACATATAGCTTAACTTTTACACAACTTCATGGGAGTTTTGGTCCCAGTTCTTCTCAGGGAGGAAGCTGTTATAGGAGCTTTTTTTTATTATTATCTTTTGCTGGAATTTGGAATAAATAAACTGGAGTGCTGTGTCTGAGCTGTAAGTAAACCCAATCTACTCATTTGGTGCTTAAGTCTGCAGTGCAAGCAAACAATAGATTCAAGCTTTCTATGTGGTAAACGAGAGTAAGGGCTGATTTAATATCCACTGTGTGGAGTGATCGAAACTACACATAATTGTAGAGATGGTTGTCATGGAAACTGTCCAGAGAACCAGCTTTACCAGCATCACCACGCTTCTGGAGGAGTTATTGTGTATGTGAGGTAATCTCCTTCTTCTTTGTAACAAGATCATTTTAAATAAAGGAGTTTTAATCAAACATGCTGCTGTTTGTTTAAGCTCTGCTTTTCTAACATCCTTTTTTCTTTAAAATAGAGGATATATCTGGCTTTATGTGTGGATTTGTTGGCACAGAAAGTTAGTCTGCTTGGGTTGAGCTTTCAGCCTGATTATTATGGCATTAAATAATGACGTGAAGTTCACCCAGAGTTTTATATTTTGTATACAGTCAAAAAAATATACTAAATGCACACTTTTGTCCAAAGTTGATCTTTTAATAGTGCCAGATATGGTTTATTTCAGGTGTTAGATACCACAAAGAGTCTGGATTATTATGCTGGATTATTATCAACATGTAAGCAGAATCTCAATAATCGCTGACATGTTTGTTGTTTATTTTATTTTGCAGGATGCATTTGAACTCCTGCACAGTAAACAGAGGTGTGTCTGTGACCTTTTGTAAGGTCTAAATAATTAAATAAATAGTAAAGCTACTCTGTAAGTTACGCAGAGAGTTCAAACAAAGACACTGTAACAGAAGTCCAGCAGGACCGCGCTCTGTGCAGCTGTTCTGTGTCTCTATACATTCCTATAGCTGAGCCTCCGTCTGCGCAAAGCGGCGCGGAGGAGGAGCGTTTATATCAGGACCGGTCAGCGAGGCGGACATGGCGGCACGCAGCCCAGCTCAGCGCTGCTGGGCCGGAGAAACTCAGACTACATGAAGGTTTGATAAAGATCAGATTTGTCTCCATCTTTAGTTCCGGACGAGTCACGTTTGTTTTGGTTGTTTCCCCCGCGGAGATGCTGCCTGTGCGCACAGAGGCCGCTTTCTGTGGGCGAGGCTGCAAAGTTTCCAGGCTGAGCTCCAAGGCAGGGCGGCTGCTGACTGAGGTATGAGACCAGAACCGAACGAGACTAATACTAATTATAATGTTATTGTTATCATATTAGTTTTAAATGACTTACTCCATCTACCCAGCAAGTTTATGTGACCCTCCAACCAGTGCTCCTGTACAACGTGCTGACCCTAACAGCCGGTCTTGCAGTCTATTATTAGACGTGCAGCGTGGTCCAGGGAGCGGGACTGACTGGTGCCTGCAGCGCAAAGTCCTGCAGTCCAAGATCCCAATTAAACATCCCATTGTTTAATCATGAGAAACAACATCCATTGTTGTACTGTCCATGTTACTCATCCCTTAAACTGCTGTGTCCGCAGGTTCAGCGCCTGGATTACAGCCCCGCTGATGTCCCCAGTGTCCTGCTGATGTCCCCTGTGTCCCGCTGCTCCATACGGTACAACATGTTCACTCACATGCGGCAAGTTTCCACACGCTGCTCCGTTCCTTCACATCAGCGAGGCCCCTGAATGGGGCCACATTAAGTTCTGTGTAAATCTCTGAAATCCCAAACTCACAATAATAATCCAAGAAATGTAAGTTATCTGGAAAAGTTTGTATTTCTAATGTTAACGCTGAGGGGACGTTCTGAGGACACAAAGGCGACTTTATTTAACTTTATGTAAGCCCAGCTGCCAGCACTGAGTCCTACAGAGCTTTCACTTTCAAAAGAATATTCCTTCAACTTTAATATTTTCAGTGTCCTTCCATCAGGAGGCTGCAGTTGCAGATTTCTAACACTTGTGGGCAGTGTTGGTGCAGATTTGAAGCAGCTGGCCCTTCTGAACGTTGAGCTCTGATCTTGTCAGATGTTCATCAGAGTTAAGACTCTAAGAGCTTGAAGATCTAAATTTAAATTCTGACAGAAAAGTTATAATTCCTGCTTAAATCTGACTGTAACACTCCATATTATAATCTGTAACACCACTGTACAGGCAATACATTGAACAGTCCTGTCTTCACTGCCTGTAACTGAGGTCATGTTACTCACAGAACGTTAGACACAAACATGGTAAAACCCAGAGAGTCCGGCAGCTCCACGCTGTTTATGGGTGTGTCTGAATGAGAGACTGGAACACACCCAGTCTCTGCTGACCACACAGCAGCCTGAGACGTGCTGTTTGATCACAGCTTCTCCACCTCGGGGCCGTTTAAAGCAGCAAACATCAAAGAAATCAGTTTTCATTGTTCTTATCAGCACACCTGGCTAAATGTTTACATTACAGGTGGTTTATGGCACCAAAGAAGTCACTGATCAATGTTCTGTTTAAGCCATTGATCAATGTTCCTCTCTACATGCAAAATAACTGCAGACTCTATACGCTGAAAACCGAAACCTCACACACACCCTGAGGCATCTCCAGCATGTCACTTCCCAGTGTGTAAACTATTCAGTGTCGTCAGCGGTCATGGAACGCAGCAGAGCCCAGCCCAGCGGGTTATTTCTGTCTCCCTGTTAGCTATCCAAAACCACCCAGCCTCCGCCCATCCACTGACCCATGAAGTGTGTCCCAGAGTGAAACAGTTTTATCCCCAGCAGAGCCTGTGCCGGAGCTAGCTGCACCACAGACTCTTCAGCTGGAGCCGTCTGGAGGTTTAGATTATTTTACATGTTTGGCAGGTTTATGATCATCACTGTTGGAGGAATAATTTTCATTGTTTATACATGATTAACTGTGTTTTTGTGTTGAAATAAATGACGTTTATTCTGCACTTATCACTGCAGAATCAAGCTGCACCACCCAGTTAATGCTGTAATGGAAAAAAGCCAGGGGACAACCTCAGTGCGTGTGTGTGTGTGTGCCACCCTGAGGACCACCCAGTCAATTATCTGCACCCACCATAACTCATTTTCTATGCATTGATTTGATAGAGATATATCTTTTGTGTTTACGTTTCTCCTCATGCAGGCGTGTCAGTGCCAAGAAACTGAAATCTGCAGAAGTAAAGAGGCAGGTACTGTGTGTGTGCAGGTGCATGCATGTGTGTGTATTGATGTTAAAAAGTTTTCTGTTATGTTTCTTTAAAAGGACAAAATAACATGATAGGAGATACAATCAGTGAACGAAACTGCAGCTCGTGAGTTCGAGCCTTTGCTGCTTCTGTCTTTCAAAGTGTTTTTTTCTTAATAAAATGTGACTTCTGAAAAGTAAACTGCTCACAATGCTTTAAAAATTTAGATCCAGCTCAAAACTGAATCAAAAATGAATGTGGAATAAATTAATGTATAAAATAGACACCTCTGTGAAGAAGGAAGCATCCAGTCCTGCAGAGTGTGGTGTGATCGAGCAGGAGCGTGTTGGAGTGATGGGAGAATATTCAGAGTGATTTGCACTTTAATTACCACTTTGTCCTCCCAGTGGACAGACGTGGTGACGAGGGTGCGAACAGTAAAGGGTGGAGTTCGCTCCTTTAACGTGGCCGGTTCAGATCAGAGCCTGCCTGATGTCTGAGCTCCACTACACAACAGTGATGACGAACTAATCCGGACACTACAACGCCGGTTTGGAAAGAGTTGTAATCACTGATTAACACTGTGTGTAACCTGTAGGTGTGTGAACGGACCTGCTGCCAACACAGAGGGGTCAGACGTTGCAGGTGAAGGTAGGAAGTTTTGGTTGTTACTTTTATGACTTAAGATAATTGAGAAAGACCTGATTTGACTCGTTTTGATGCTACCTGTCAGAGAACCATGCTGAGAGGATGGGAGCAGATCTGATGGAGCAGCTGGATGGCGGCTTTTTCTGGTGTCTCAGAGCACGAAAGAAGAGGAAGAGGCTTCAGCTCAGGTTTGGGTCAGACGGTGTAAACAGTCGGAAAAGGGTTCAGACCAGAAGATTTTCCAAATCTAGAATGAGT
Organism: Parambassis ranga; assembly: GCF_900634625.1. NCBI lineage: Eukaryota > Metazoa > Chordata > Actinopteri > Ambassidae > Parambassis > Parambassis ranga. The sequence continues at coordinate 21,336,668 of NC_041033.1, forward strand.
CAGAGAACGCTGACGCAGGAATGGACTGTCAGCTTACAGAAAACCAAGAAAAACTCATGTTGTGTTCCCATCATGGTGACAGTCCCAGGCAGTGATTCCAGAACTGGGTCAGTATAAAAGAATAAAAGCGAGAGAGGGGGATAAATTTCAGATTTGGTGACTCTTTCACGGGTGTGTGGTTTCAGAAGAAATCCTGCACGTCTCTGGAGCAGGTGGTGAAGGCAGCAGAGAGGATACTGTCACCTGTCACCTCCCCTCCCTGCAAAGCATCGTCAACACGATGCCTCAGGAAAGCACAAAGAACCATCAAAGGTCCCACACAGCCCAGGCACAGACTCTCTGCACCGCTGCTGTCTGAGAGACGCTGCCGGAGGATCCGCACTCCAGGTTTACAAACAGTTTCCTCCCATCAGCAGCAGCCCCTTCACAACAACCCCCTCATGTATGTATTGTGTCATCATTACATTATTCTGTTTATTTTATTATTATCTATGGCTTTATGTTTGCTCAGAGATGCTTGTCTGCCTTGTCACAAACATTTCCCGTATGAGCCTGTGCACATGACAAATAAATCTTCCATTTCTTTGACTTTGGAAAGCTTCGCCTGACCAAACATCTATTGATTCACCTGAAGGATATAAGTAGGCCAAAACAAAACTTTAAGTGCACTTTTTTTTTACAGAGCCCTCCTGCACCTGCGACCACACAGAGATATCCTTCTCTAAATCTGCTTTTCATGACTGCTAATTGCTCACAGTAAGCTACTTCCTGATCACAAATTACTGTAGCACGACTATTAAAGGTTAAAGCACTGACTCACAGGTGAAGGGGGATGTAAACAGAACTGTGTGTAGCAGAGAACATGAAGGATTTCACCATGAATGACCAAGAGTTCTACAACTTGGATACAATTCAATCATGAGAGACTCAGCGAACTGAATGAGAAAGATTTATTAAGTACAAAGTTTGAATGTGCATTGGCGTCCTAGACCCCGTCGTGAAGACCACATCCGGAAAGGGGGGAAAACGCAAGAGGAGAGGCCGCTGGATCAGAAGATCCCCCCGGGGTCTAGACCTGGTGGTGGTGGTGGAGAGCTGGAGGGCAGGAGATAGGAGGCCTTACTGGCGTGGATCTGGTGGTGCTTGGGGTGGAGGAGGGTTGCCGGGTTCAGAAGACAGCTGGAGAGGAGATGGAGACTTTTAAATTTTGTGCTAAGCTGTGATTGGTCAGGAGAGGGATGGAAAGCAACAGCTGATTGGTGAGGGAGGTGCTTTCTATTAAGCACCTGACTAAGAGAGGGGGAGCAGAGGAGTGAGGGATAGAAGGAGAAAGATTAGGAAGCGGATCGGGATAAATGGTGAATGATGGGAAACAGAGTCTTCCTGATTGAACTTACGCTAAGAGCTACATTTCTAAAGTTTGAAGTGAGGCAGCGGATGGCAGACCTCATCTTTCTGCCACATACAATGCAGCTTCCATCCATAAAATGACACATTTAACTACTGATTATTGAATCGATGTAATGGATCAATAAATGCACCTAGACCTGCACCTTTACACACCAAAACGATTGTACCTGATATAATCATGCAGAAGAAGAGACCAGGCGGGCCAACCAGTCTCAGCTCCTCTGGCTTTGACTCTTCGGCTGGGCAGGTCCTCCCCCTCATCCTCCTGGTGTCTCTGAATGTAATCATCCAATTAGGATCATTTCTCAGATCTCTCCTGTGTGATTAGATTAGTTCAATTGGTCGTTAATGGCTCTGAGAGGCAGACGCCAACCGGTTTCAGTGGGTCTCCAGAGTGATTCATTTCAAGTGTTTTACTCATAAACTTTCCTGGAGCACCGCAGAGGATTGCCAGAACTTGTTTTTTTTTAAAGATGGAGCTCTCAAAGAACGCCTCTTCATCAAATCTGCTTCACACAGAGAGGCTGGCAATGACACAGAGTCAAAATAATCCCAAAATGATAACTTTAGAGCACAGAGACATTTTCTGTTTGTCCTTCAATCTAAGCCTGCATTTTAACCTATAGATGTTAAATTAGTGGCAACTTCCAGGGCGAAGGTGACACAAACCAACTGCACCGTTTAGACATGACCACAGGGGGGCGCCAGGTACACACACAGCGGTTGTTTTTCAGAGGCCTGGAAATATCCACCTGATGTTTTCATGGTGCTAACGGGCTGGATGGGTTGAGGGCGGGGCCACTTTGAGCAGCGAGGGAGTGACAGGGTGTCTGTGTATGCAGCTGACCCAGACTCCACCTGTTCTCCACCTCTTTGCCCATCTTTAGATGAACTCAGACCAGAGACCAGAGTCTCCTCCTCCTCACGGAGGATGTATTCATACTTATTTATAGACTCTAGGTGTGACAGTAGAAGAACAGATAAGCAGACCAGCCACAGTTTGAGATCTATCGGGTGTCATTATAAAAAATTAGGCCTACATCAGCCCGCATCCTGTAAACAGCCAGGACAGACCCCACAGCTCCACCAGAATGACTTCTATAAGGTCGAGTTCTCCTCTGTAAACACTGAATATTTGCTGATCTTGCAGTTTTCATCATGCAACATTGCTCTGAAACCACCGTGTGTGTGTGTCTAATAAACCTCCACAAGGAGATGCCCGTGTTTATACAAACGTGCTGTTTGTGTGTTCTAAAAAAAAAACAATTCATGGCTCCAAAGACATGATAGATCAGTGTGAACGGTGGGAAAGTAGAGGAGCGCTGTCGATGAAATTTTTAAGCCTGAGGATGAGAGCTGTGAGGATGAGAGCTGTGAGTGGGCTTCAGGAGGAGAAAACCTGTGTGATCCTTCTGAGTCACTTTCTGTTAAACCCGCAGGATTCTCAGGGCTTTAGCTTTCTGTGAAGTGTGTGTGTGTGTGTGTGTGTGTGTGCATTCTCTGGCTCCATCCTCGATGACTCAGCTCTCAACTACTCTGCACTTTGTAGGGATTAACTGAGGCATGTGGCAGACAAACATCACTTCTAATGAGTACAGAAACTACGTTATTTCACTCTGAGAGCCGACGAAGCGTCAGTGAGGCGGAAATCACAATATTCTAAATTAGAGGTCAAGCATTTTAAAAAAGAAAGAAACACTCAATCTTTGCAGCTCAGAGAGGAATAACAAGAGATTTTTGAATGCACATTATGTGTCTGTGTTCTTGTTGCTCAGGGCTGCAGCATCCTCTGGACAGCCCATCCTCTGGACCACTGTTGGACATCGCATCTCTTCTTCCTTCCATGTTTCTTATCTGTCTCCACTCCTTACATTACAACAACAGCGACGACAACACGCACATGTCAATGCATCTGCATTTTCCTGCAAGCAGATACCTGCAGCAACAGACCCAGCCCTCTGATACGTGACATCTGAACAGTACATGAAACTGTGCAGCAGGTGCTGCAGCATCAGGAGGAGACAGTCAGACTGAGGATGGAGACAGAGCTAATGACCTGTTCTGGAAATAAAGTGGGACTAACAGGCTCCACAGATGGGGAGCCATCACAGAAAAAAACAACAAATATCATTACACACTCTTTAACATCATATTTCAGGGAATGTTTTTTGTTTGTTGATGAACAGAACATGATAAACATAGACCTTATATGTGTAGTTCACAAAATACTATGAAGAAATAAATATTAGTAACTAAAAAAAGATCAAAACAAATAATTAATAGTTGATGAGGAAACCTTCAACCTTCAAACAATTATTAAGACATTTAAGTAAAGGGCTGTTTATATGTGTTTCTTTAAGAAGCCATTTTTCTTTCAAGGAACTTCCTGACCTCACAGACACATCATCCAATCAGATTCGAGCACCTGCCGCTTAGGTGTGTCACACAAAAACAGCTGCTTTCTACAAGATGGCTTCCACAGGACACTCTGGCAGGTACTGGCTTCTTAGAAGTGAATATTGTTAATGTCCATGTAGACACAGAGAGGAGTGATGCTGTGCTGACGAGCTTCCTCATTTATTTTGCTCTTATTGCCACAGTTACTGACAACAAATGGGTATTCATCCGCCCTTTAAAATAGTCCCTATGATCACAATGTTTTCTGCTTTTTCACTGATGTCTGATTGACTCAAGGAAACAACATGGTTCCTGCTAAAATGTGAGAAGAACCAGTGAAGCAATCAGTCAGTAATGGCCGGCTGTAAGCAGCGGACATGTTGCCCTGCTCGCTTGCTGTCGTTGTGTCTGACTGGTATCCAGTGTCCAGCCCCTCTAAGCCCAGAAACAAGGCCCTGCTGGGCCACAGCTAAAGCCTCCAGCACCACAAACAATGGAGCGGGGCTTTACAGAGGGTCGCAGCAAACTGCTGACTGTCCACTAAAGCTAATACACCCCTATTCTGTCTTGTCTCGCTGCTGTCACCCTTTCCTCACAAACACACACACACACATACACACACATCTCACAGCACATGGAGGTTTGCAGAAGAAAAAGAAAGTTCAGTGGTCCATATGTTGATATGTACATACACTGATGAGACAGTCCCTCTCCTCCTCTGTCCATCCATCCATCCATCCATCCATCCCTCTCTCCCTCCCTCCCTCCCTCCCTCCCTCCCTCCCAGCCCTGGGACCTCTCCACCCTCTCTCTCTTTTCTGTTTGGGATCCACATTGACAGTATAGCTCAAAGAGTCAACCGACCCCCGGATCGCCTCTGACACCCGCCTGCCTCCCCCAGCTCTGCCTCCCAGCTCTCCCGGGCCCCACAGCCTGTGTGTGGGCTGCTCCATCGCCGCGTTCCCTCCTGTAGGCTTCCTGCTGTGGACCATGTGTGAGTGTCTGCGTGGAATATTCAGAGTCACCTGGACGCCCTCTTCCAATGCAGGTCAGCATGACGGTACACTGGAAGACGAATGCAGAGCAACCATTAATTTAACTGTGTAAAAAAAGACATATGATGTGCTGTGATGGACGAGGGGGTGGTCCCAGGTTTAGACCTCACTTGACCTCCTCCTTCTTTAACTTGCATAAGGTATATAAAAATAAATAGACATCAGAGTGACAGGGTCGGTATCGGGTTATTTAACTTCAGTACTGACTGGTTTCTGGTGAACAGGTGGACCAGGAGGTGACTGGTGGTCGCTCTTTGTATATTCAGTATTAGCTACACTCATTCATGCTTATGATGATAACTGTTGGGGACAGTTGAGGTGATGCAGTCAAACCTGATGAGGCTGCTAATAGTAAAAGGCCTGGTGGTTGGAGTCACTCTGAAATGAACCCTGCTGTGTTTCTTTCGGGGACATCTGTTAGCTCAGACTAAGCATCTAAGAATAAATCACACACAGATTTGTGAGTGAATGATGTTTGAGGGTGAGTTTGTGGTTCACTTTGTGTTTTGAGTCCCAGTAATCATCAGATTATTAATGTTGACAAACTAAAATAAAGCTAAAATGATGATGAACTGATTCCTTCCTCATACAAGGACTTAGCTTTTATTTACACATGAGCATCCTGCTTCTTTTTACAAACTCTTTGCTTGCTGGTTTGTGTGTTTGTTGTCTGACATCGTCTGGAGTAGATTTGTGGGAAATTGCTGTGTGTGTAAAAAAGTTTGTATTGATTTCCCAGCAGGCTGCTGCCGACCCATTAACAGCACATTTCATTGTCTTGTTGTGTGACTTTTGTGCATTGTTGTGAGTCAGTTATAGGACAGACCTGACTGTAAACACTCACATGCTGTTCCGGCTGTTTGTTGAAGTTGTAGCAGCTCTCGCTATTTTAGATTTTTCATGTCTAAAAACACTTCTACATCCAAAAGCATAAATGCACACTACACATTCATCTGTATTACTACCCTCCAGTGTGTGTGTGTGTGTGTGTGTGTGTGTGTGTACATTAGAAAGGAACAGAGCAGAAGCAGCTTCTTCACTTGCACTTACCTCTTTCCCATATCTATTTAACATCTATTTATCTAACGGACATTAATACCCTCTAAAGGTGTCTTATTCCTCTTAAAGAAACTTTATAGCTGTAGTTTGGAATCACAACTGTAGTTTAGAAGTCACAGCTTCTATCCAGCCAATCAGAAATGAGAATATCTGTAGCACTCTGAAGTTGATAACCTCTGGAGAACTGGTAGCTATGATATCCTCCCTCATTCAGACCAGCTTGTTTTTACCATCACATGCACACACACACACACACACACACACACACACACACACACACACACACACACGTAGCCTGCTCCAGTTTCCTGGCCCATTTAAGTGCTGACAGGGGCATAGCTGTGGTCTGGTGGGACCTCGTTCCCGATGCCACACCTCACCCCTCCTCACCCATCAGTACCCCCCCCCACACTCCCCACCCTCACCCCTCCTCAGTCCCCTCTTCTCTTTGCTCTCCTCTGTCTGTCTCTCCTCACCATTCCCAAAAAGCTACCCCTCAGCATCCCAGCAGCGTGTCTCTGCTGTCATGTGAGGAGTTTATATACCTGATCATCATTCATGAAAGCACATGTGATCAGACCAAAATAAAGCTGTTATCACAGCAGTGATATGCACACAGATACCCCCCCCCCCCCCCCCCACACTCCTCTCCATCCCTCCCCTGTCTGGCACTGCCCTTGTTCCAGGGTCTCAGGCCTACCCTGGATCTAAATCCTGGCTTTGTGTGGGAGCTGGAGTGCAACAATGACAATGTTAGCTGACACAGTGCTGGCTGCCTGATCTGCGACGACAGCATCCCCCTCCCCACCCCGACTCTGCCCAGCTCGCTGGCAACAGAGTCACCTATTCCTCATCTGTGGGGCTGTGGGCTGGGTGTCGCTCTGCTGGGTCTGTGGCGGGTGTTTGTGTTCGGAGCTTTTTTAAGCCCCGGGGAGTCTGGATAGAGGCTCAAAGGTCCTGCATACTCATGCAGGTGTCTGTTAATATATTGGCTTTGGCTCAGATTGCTCAGATGTGAACTAATAAGGTTGATGAAGCTGTCTGGCACCAACAGGTGCAGCATACAGTGTGTACACAGTCCAGAGAGGAGTTCTGCTGAAACCCAAAGCAGCCTGACCCCACTGAGCAAGCAGTGGTCAGCGAACAGAAACATCACCTCATTCTGCAGAGTGTGGTAGAGACTCAGCTGCTGTTTGCTGGTATAATATCCGAGTTCTTGTAGAGTTTGCATGTGTGGGTGTATGAACTCTTTTTTCTTTTTCCTGACACATTGATTCCTTCTCTGGTGCACTAAATACTTTAGAAGTATCAGAACACAGCTGATGACTGTAAGCACAAACTGTGGGAGGTAAAAACAGAAAAATCTTGTTGTTGTTGTGTAGATTAATTGGCTCTTTCTAAGCAGTAACATCACTATTTTGCTGTTTCCATTATTTAACCGCGCCATTGTTAAACTGTCAAACTGTCCAGATGTTGAAGAGCTTTGTGATTTTGTCAGTAAATGAGGAGCAACATCCAGCAGTTATTGTCCAGCTGGTAGGAGCAGAATCTGGACCTGGTGCTGTTGTTGTTTGTGATTTATTTTAAAGCTTTTTTTGCCACATTGAATCTTCTCCGGGTGCTTAATATGTCATGATATGGTGGAACCAGGCAGGAGTTTGATAATTGTGATGAAGTATTTTAGGTAAAAATGTTAACTGTTATTGTCTGAAAGCAGATCACTGCTGCAGCCCAGCTTGTGACCTCTGAGGAGGGATTTAGCTACAGGTAATGTTTTGGTTTGTGGTTGGCAGTTTGAAGGACTTCAACTCGCAATCCAGCATGCACGAACCTTCTCATATTTACCTCTGGGAAAGGAAAGAAGGAAGGGAACCACAGACACAAACATGCTGCTGTGCTCAGATACAAAGGCACACACACACACACACACACACACACACACACAGAGCTCACAACAGCAGCTGCTGCCCTGAACGCTTTCTCTAAAACAAGATCCAAGGCCTGCTGTTCCTATTTTCAGCCATTTGTGATAAAAATATCCTCCCAGCAACATCAGTTGTTGGAAAATTCATCCAGATATTTACTGAAAGTAACAACAGATGGATTTTATTAGAGCCTGGAAGAACTCACGGCTCCTAGAAAGACACTTCATGTGTCTAATGTCACACAGAGTGAATGCACTTTTTGTCCCGTTGGCCATCCTGCATATTATTAAGTGATCAGAGATTAATGGCCGGTCAGCTCCTCGGCCACATTGTTGCAAACTCAGCAGTTGGACAGTAGATGATGTGGAGCATTATCCTAAGTAGAAAGACGGACCTTTGGTCTTTTTTTAGTCTGTTTTTTTTTTGGGAAGATATATCATCATTTCATTGTGCTGATGTGAGCATAATTCCCTCTCTGCTTCCAGGAGAAGCAGAGAGGGAATTGTTATCCTGAGGGGGAGCAACAGGCAGCATCTGAGACACAGACAGACAGTCACTCCTCACACAGACAGGCTACTATGTCCCAAACTTTGTTATCTTCTTCTCCTCCCTTCTTTATCATAGCAGTGCAGCCCCGCCTCCTCCTGACCTAATATGGGGGCATCTCTCTGCCCTCTGGCCAATCAGGTTCCTGGATGCATCCCTCCTAGAGATGCCATGGGCCCGAGCCAGGCCTGAGGTTTCAGTGAGGGGAGCAACAGGCTGGCTGGTGACAAGGGGCAAAGGCTTCAGACACAGAGAGAAACAGAGAGAGAGAGAGAGAAGGAAAGAAAGAGGAGGAAAAACATACCAACAGAAAGCAAAGGAAGGACTGCCAGGAAGAGAGCGTGTGAGATAGAGAGAGCGAAGGAGTTCTAGGAAGAGAAGCAAGAGTCTGAGATTGAAGTTGTGCTGCTGCAGGTGGAGGTCTGTCACCTCTGAACCACAGGAGGAGACACGCTGAGGCTGAAAATTAAGGTAGGCTGTGTGCTTTAATAAAGTGTGGTGACACGGAGCAGCCTGCTGACTCCTTCTGGCTGGAGGAAGTGGGAGAGGAGAGCAGGTGTCCCTCAGAATGTCTGCAGCATTAAATCTTCTTCTTCTTCATCTTCTCTGCACAACTCTAAACTTTGTTGCGCTCTCTGAAATGCTGCTGTAAGGTCTGGCAGCTGAGGAGCAGTCAGAGCAGTGCAGAGTAGTTTATGGAGACTCCACATTGCTGACTTTGGAGAGCATAACAATAGCGTGCTGTTTAAATGCAAAGACAGTTTTGGTAAGACAGCTGCCGCTGTGTTTATTCCAGCATGCCAGTTGCTGGATACAAACACTCGAGTATTCACTGAGGTTTATGGTAACTATTCGCAGCGTGACACACTCTGAGTTTATAGGAGTGTTTTGTAATGAGACGTGGCTCAAATAACACTTAAAAACTACACATGGCTTTCACAGGTTTACAGTTTATGTGAAAAACAAGGTAAGCGTGTCAGAAATAAAGTGCATGAAGAGCTCATTGAGGAGTTCACATCTCACGTCAACAATTTAAGTGTAAGGACAACTTGACCCAGCTCTGGGTGTGGCGACATGCCCTCACACTGCCAGGCTGTCAGAGTTGCTGCTGGCTGTGCGCGCTCTTTTCAAATAGCCCCTGTCTTAATGTTACACACCAGCGACAGCTGCAGTGTGATGGTCATAGGATCCCTCTGGCCTCCAATTCCAGCTCGGCACAGAACTCGCCCCTCAGCCTGGTATGTGTTCTGGCCCAAAGTGGGTACAGAGGAGTCAGAGCCAAAACACACCCGCTTTGTGATGGAAGATCATCCACACATGTGTGCCAATGGGTTACATAATGGCATGTATGATTGTTTTTTTTTGTTTTTGTTTTTTTTGGGGGGGGGGGGGGGGGCAGCAGATGCTGTAGTGGTATAAATTGATCTGATGAGGCCGTTCCATTTTGAAGGCCCTGGTAGAGGAGGATGCAGCGATCAGGACCTTCAATGCAAATATGGAGGCTAGAGCAAGGCAGGCAGGCAAGTGCTTGCTGGCTTGGGATCCCAGGCTGCTGGGGGAACTCCTATAAATGACCATACTGTGTGATAAGATGCTGGTCAGGAGGATGTGTGGAAAAAAGCAGGTATAATGTGTGTGTGTGTGTGTGTGTGTGTGTGTCCTCAGAGCGAATGACGTCAGAAATGAAATGATGGATGATGATAGCGGTTTCCTGGCGACAGACGTTGGGTGGTGTTTGGGGGTTCCGGGTGGGGTCAGTTTTAGTCCAGCATTCAAAGGGTCAAGCAGGGTCAAGAGTTGATTATGGCCTTCATGAGGGGGTGGGGGGGGGGGCGTATGATGAGAGGATTTAACAGGAAGGAAGAGTCCTGTAAACAGAGACACCACATGCAGCACGTGTCAGTCAATAGTTAGGAATCTATTGTTTACTTAAACTTACAGTGTAAAAAAAAATCACATGTCAGTCAGCTGTGTGTGTGTGTGTGTGTGTGTGTGAGAAGTAAATCTGTCAAAAATATCTGTTTCCTGTTTATGGAGGCATTTCCTGTCCAGAGGCTGACGCCTGCGGGTGTGTCTTGTTTTGTCCATCTGATGTCTGTAATGTGCAGGAAGCACGCTGCGATCTATCTCACCGAGCTTCAATGGTCTGGTGTGTGTGTGTGTGTGTGTGTCACTTTATCTAAAGTGAAAACACTTCCGAAATTTTCCCAGTGGGAATCAAGGGATCAGAATCAGATTTATTTCATTGCACATTTACTGTTATTTAGTACTTTAAAATGTCATTTCTTATGACGTATTGTCACATGGTTACAGCCTTTATAGTCATTTACTGGTTTAATTTGATTTATTTTAATTCATTATTTTATTTATGTATTTTAATTTAAATGCAGCGGTGTGTTTCTTGGTTAAGTTTCAGGTTGTTGTTTTTTTTTTGAACACTTAAACAGCAGAGGCAGAGCTGCCTCACTTGATATGAAGAGAACCAACAAATAATCTACAGAAAAATCTCTAACCTATAGAAACAGAAGTGTATGAAGCATGCTGTAGTACATTTTAACATGGAGGTCTATAAAGATTACCTCACTCTTGGAGCCTCAAATGGACAACTGCAGTTTTTTTTACACACAGAAAATAGGGGCTCCATTAAACTGACATGATATAACATGATCTCTGTGGCATGGTTCACAGGCAGAAAGCATCAGGAGCTACAGTTTGGATGGTGCACAGGCGTCACTGTGAACACTGCAGTGTGTACAACAGTTACTAAACAGAGTCCCTCATAAAACTGGATATTTTCCACCTTTGCTGCAGCAACATTTCAACATGTTTGTCTGTGATTTGAGTGAATTGGCCCTTTAATTGGCGTTTATGCTCACTGTTTGCTGCCAACGAGAGTTTGGTATTTATTTATAGTAGAATCTCAAATTAAGTCTGTGCTGTTTAAGCTTGGTTGCCATGGCGACACCATGATGCTGACAGGATGAAGTTTAGACGTTGCTGCTTTATTTGTTTTTATGACATAATGTCGTTCTTTTCGACCGTGTCCTTTTTACTTTCTGCTGTATTTCGTCTTTTTCTGTCCTCCAGCAGGACAAAGTTCTGCTGTTGTTTACGGTCAGTCCGGTGTCGGGAATAGAAGCAGTTTCCCTCCTCTGGTCTTGTGATTGTCCTAAATTTGGATCCAGTAAGGTTTCTGTTATCTGCTCCGGCTGTCACCGATTGAAAAAGTGTTGCGGTATTTCCTCTGTGTGTGTGTGTGTGTGTGTGTGTGTGAACTCTTATGTAAGTGGAGGAGAGAAAAAAGTGTTTGCCTGCACTGATAATACCTCCGTCTAGAAATAAATCACAAACACATCCCCAGCTGTCCGTCATGCGTCGCCGCTACGTTGATCAATGTTTTAAAGGGCAGATTAGTGGTTGTTTTCTTTGGGTGGACACCCTTACTGAGCCAACTATAATATTATTACCTTGTCCATTTCTAATAGGCTTAGAACAGGATTATGGAAGCAGGGTCAGTTTCATGAGGCCACTGCTGGAAGTCAGAGCAGGACGACACAAACTATTCGGCTTGTGTCACACCCTCACATTCCCTGAGAGACGTCTGAGCCGGTCAGATGGAGCGGTCGCACTTTTAGAGAGACAACGGCCATGAGAACTGGTGCATGAATACTGACGGCTACAAACACAGAGAAGATGGTTGTGTGGACAAAAAGGTCCTCAGAAATGATGTGTTCAATACCCCGTTCACACTGGGGAAATAAATCTGGCTAAAGCGGAATTAGGGCCACATCCAGATGTATCCAGATGAGTGTGAAAACCTCTAATCCGGCTGTATCCAGTTTGATTTCAATCTGGCCGGATTGGCTCAAATATGGCTCAGGTGTGAACCCAAATGTGGCTAGCGAATCTGGCTAGCGATGTGATACTTCCGGTTAGCGACATGCTACTTCTGGTTAGCGATGTGCTACTTCCGGTTCACGGGGCGCGACACGGGACAAAAAAACGCACGGCGCATGCGCACACGCGGTCATACCGCGGCCTGAACGGACTCTGTATATTAAGAGGCGCAACCTAGTGGTTTGGAGGACAGCAAACAAGCCGGATTAAGCCGGATTGAGTGCGGACACGCTTGTGTGATAGCCAGATTTGAAAATAGGTCTGAACGTATCCAGCTTAAAGACTATCCAGATACAATCCTACTCTAGCTGGAATGACTTTCTCCAGTGTGAACGAGGCCAAAGTGAAGAAAACCTGAAATAACACCCGTGTTTCTGGGAACAGGCAGCAGTGAGGAAACGGCGCTCAGCGCCGCCGCCTGCAGACGCCCAAATGTTTACATGGAGCATCTATTTTAGCCTCTTTGCATTGTCCTATGGATTGTTTTGGAGGACACTGATAAACAAAATATTCTGTTATTTATGAGGGGAGACAGAGGAACATTTGTGTTTCTGACCAGTGGGAGCATGAAGCCTGGTCTCTTCAGGTCATGGTTGCAGCAGCAGGGCAGTATTTGAATGTAATCCCAGCACATAAACCTGTCAAAGAAAGCACAGACTGAGGCTGAAAGTAAGCTGCCTTTTCCTGACTTCACAAACAAACCCGCCCACTTCATCAAATCTGTGTGAGACAACTTAATCCAGCTCCTGTTAGACGAACTGCAGAGCGGCTGACAGCTCCGGCTCATCTGGGTGGAAACTCTTTGCGCTTGTTTGGTTGTGTGCGGTTTAACAACAGGAAGAGTCTGCAAATGTTGTGGCAGCGAGGATCTTGACATGAAGCATGCTTTTAGATTTTTAAAATCATTTTTTTTATTATTTTTACTGTAGGGAACAAAGCACTTTGATCAAAAAACAAAAATGTCCCTCTAACGTCCCTCCCAGGTTCAGTCCCTGTTTGAGTGTCTGCATCACATGGCTGTGTGGAGGAGGAGGAGGAGGAAGAGGAGGAGGAGGAGGACTACACTATGAACAAAAAAAATCAAATGCTAATATAGCCAATATTCTTTATCACTATGACAGGCTTCAGCTAGCGAGCTGCTCTGTTAGCCTAGCAAATATATAATATAGTAGCTGATCAGCTGATCAGACAGGCTGATGGAAGTTTGAGGGTTCTTCTCATCCTGAATTGCTATTTAAGTCAATCATTTACGCAGATTGGATGTGATCCTTTTCTACAGCATCCATAGCAACGGTCAGTTCTGCATAGCAACGGGATGTTCTTCAGAAATAATGGACCACAAAGGACTAGCACTGCTGTCAGGAACAGTGTTACACCTGGAGGGTCCGTGCGTACCGGGGCAGCCATCAGGCCTGTGGAGGCCTGCAGATGTGAGTCTGACCTATAATAAGACCAAGCTATGAGGCATTCCAAATCTTCACCTCCTCCTCTGCCATCCGCTCATTCCTCCGTTCCCGTCCAGGGAGTGCCGCTCCTCCACCTGCTGCTGCCTGTCTGCAGCACAGAGCCGCTGCTGTCAGGTGCACACAACAACTTGAACTACAGCTGATCTCCTTCACAGGCGGCTGCACCAAACCTAACTATGTTAAAGTGGAAATGAACAGAAGACTCTTCGCGTCAACAGTCTTCCTTCTTTGTTGTGTCTACTCCAGTTTAATGAAACACATCGGTGGCAACTGTTCCATATTACGCCCTCATCCAGCAGTGTAGTGGCTGCACCTGTTGTCACTGCACAACCTGAAAGAATGTCAATCACTCAGCACAAAAATAGTATAACAGTAACACTTAGGATGCCCGGACATCAACGCTGCAGGCTGGACATCTCAGTTTGTCTTTTTTTTTTTAATCTCATGAGTGCTTTAAATGGATCCTGTTAGCTCAGTCGTCATCAAACCTCCTTATCAGTGTGGAGGTCGTGAAATACCAGCAGTCAGTGATTCACCAGTGGTTAGTCAGGGCCCGTTTTGACGCGTTCATCCCTTAAGAGCGTCTCACTCTTTGTATAAAGTGTCGGCCTCTTGCTCTGCTCCTCGGCTGGCAGCGCTGAATGTGTGTTATGTGTTCCTCTGACCTGCTACAGACACCGGATACCACCAACCCACCCAAACAGGCACGACATCCACGCTCACACCGCATGCCCTCACATACAAATTTACACACGCAGATGGGCTGTCTGTCTTACAAACACACACACACACATACACGCGTAGTAAAAACTAAGGCAGCTAAAAAAGTGATCACATGAAGGGAGGACTGCAGAGAAGGAGAACTGTGAGTCTGATCAGATCAGAAGCAGCTGATTTTGCACAAAAGTATGAGTTTGTGTGACACTCTGCTTACAGCCTATTGTCTGCTGGAGCAACTTTAGCTTTGATTCCTCTTATAATAGCTAAGAGGAAGATTGAAACAGAATGAACAGTAAAAGTAGATGGGCTCTTTATTCATTTTAAAGGTCGGGTAGGAGATTTCATTCTGATGCACTTTTTGTTAAATTAGTGTAACTTCTCTTTACAATCCGATAGCAACCGATTAGTTCGGCAGTTTTGCTTTAAAATGAAGAATATGAATCATCTGTGGAAGCTATAAAACACTAAAAACATCAGCCAATCCTACGAGGCGCCCCTGCATGTATAGTTGGCTGGTTGTCACTCTCTTCCTGCTCTGTGCGCACCAGAGAGGTACGTGCATGATAGCCGAAGTCACAGGCTGGTTGAGAGGCGTGGCTTCGGGATGAGCTCGAGAGAACGGGGCGTGTGTTTACTTTAGAAATCTGGCTGACTCTCACTGAGTTTTCAAAATCTCCTACCCTACCTTTAACAGTAAAAGGCAGATCAATAACTTCCTCCTATACATACAACCAGGGCAATGAACATTATCTTTGAAAAGTACCTCTACTGTATGTCAGCTACAGTGTATCACACAGAGCTCCTTTTTGATTTCTTGTTGGCTTTTATTTTGTCGGAATTGTCTATAATTTTCTGTGGATGTGCACACAGGCAAACACCAAAGTTTCACAGCTCTGCATTGAGTCTCAGGATATAAATGCAGCTGTCTTGTTGTGTTCTTCTGATTGTGTGCAGCTGGTGTCAATGTGGATTGATTCCGTAGCACATTTGCTCCCTCATCTCCAAAATACCTGATGAAATGTGAAATCTTTACCTCTGTGGATTCTCTTCGGTCGTTTATACAATGCACAAAACCAAAAAATAACATCGCCAAGTCGCACAGATTCAAGATGCGTTCACAGGCAGTAGGAAACTTGAGTTTTTGATTGTGATTGTTATAAGATAAAGGTTGTGTGGGTGGTTTTGGGTCGGGTCAGCGTGCAGAGGAATAACTGGGACCACGGAAAGAATGTGAAGACTGCCAGCAAACTGACAACCTTGTCACTGTATCATCTGTAACTCCACATGCTCAAGCCTGACATGAATACCTGACATTATATTTCCTTAAGAATGCTACTGGGGCTAATTTACAGGCACATGACACCGAGGTGTTGTGAAGGCATGTCAGAGCTGTCAAATGTCCACTGAAACAACATTTACTGAGGTTGTCCCTGATTTTATTCAGAACATTCAACACACTCGACTCCTTCAGTTAAAGGGATGATCTGATTTTTTGTTGTTGTTGTGTTTCAGACTCTGACAGAGACCAAGAGGACAGCCATGGTTTCAACCAGACCAGAGATCCAGCTGTAAGTCCCACACAGCTGTAAATACAAACATTAACCAAACCAAAGTAACCAGGAAGATGTTTGGCAGCAGATTCTCTGCTGAACTTCCTGTTCCTGAAAAACAGGAATGAAAAACTAAACAGACCATGACGGTCAACCCCATAGAATCATATCGTGGATGCAATAAGACTTGTTGCCACGGCAACTAAGAAACAAAACCTGACCAAGATTTTGTGCTTTTTTTTTTTTACTTTAACCAAATAGCAGCTGAAAGCTTTGGAGAACAGAGAATGAGGGTGACCCTTGAGGTCTCCTGGATATCAGTATTTATAGGTATTTCTTCCTCCTGTTTGTGACCCTGACCAAGAATCCAGCAGGGGCATGATGGGCGTGAGAATGTGTTGTTTATATAAGACCACCTGTCACAAGTTCAGGAGCAGCTCCGGGTCCCTCAATCCAGTTTTCTGGATTTGACCGTGTAACAAATGTGGAGGTGTAGTTGATTTATCACATTTGTTATTATTATATATTAAATTATTTCACTCTATGGAGCAAGTGCTGACAGATGTTGGTGTATGTTATGATGCACATTGATGGTGTGCCTGAATTTCAAATGACTGAATTGTTTAAAGCCACGTGAACAACAGGTTATTTTCAGGAGGACCATTGTGTGTATGACAGGATTTAGCTGGCACACATGATTATTTTTGGGACGCTCAGCTCGCCTTGTGCTCCGGAAGGTTGCTGAAGGTGTCAGACACGCACAGGCAATGACTTGGGAAAGAATGTTTTACAAGATTACCTACGAGTTCATGAAACAAGTAGAGGAAGGAGACACGGGATGCTGGAGTGTGACAAGTTTCCTCCAGAAAAAGCAGTCAGAGGTGAAAGGACCTGAGTCCGGTTCACGTTGACTGAAGGCACAATAAAAGCAGCACTGTGAGAAAAACAAGAGATTAAAATGAAATAAAGACCTGCAGGCATTAAACCACTTCAGAATTAAAGTATGATTCTTACAAAGTGTCTCTTTATTTCGACCATTCAAATTGCAATCAATGCCTGGTTCATATTTCATCCTGTGCTTTTACACCCATGTGTTGAGTGGATGGTAGGAGCAGCATGACGAGCATACAGAGCAGCTCAGAGCAGCGCACAGCCTGCACATCTTCTTTTATTCATGCACACAAAGTTTAGAGCGCCCGCAGACGGTGCAGTCAAACTGAGAGCTGCGACATTCCTCCACAGAGCGGAGAAATAAATAGTCTGAATTCTCATCACAGTCATGGTGTTCCATCCTGCAGGCTCAGAGAATCTTCTTAGTTAAAGGGTGAAACCACTGAAAAACCGGCTGCTGCATCACCTTCTGATCTGTGTGCAGGTAAAAGACAAGAGGCGGTCGCCCCCCTCTGCCAGATCCCCCTCCGCCCCGCAACGCAACCCTCACCACAGCGGCTCCACAGACGAGCAGGAGAGCCCTGAGAGAGTGGTGAGACACACACACACACACACACGTAATAACACACCACAGGATGCAGTGATATGTTCCTCCAGGGAGGGAACAGTGTGTTCATAGGTGCTGCACCAGAGTCAAAAACGAAAATGAAAATCAAACATTTTAAAAGAAAAGAAACTGATTGAACTGAGATCAGGTGTACCTCACATGCACCTGCTGCCATTGTGAGTCCATGTAAAACCGACCTCAGGACCCTCAAAGCTCTGCATTCAAAGCACGTTAAAAATTTTTACGAGCTACATTGTTATTGTCACATATTCACAGAGGAGAAGTCAGCATTGTGACCGACAGCCTGACCTCCAGCAGCCACCAGACCTCATACAAAAAAAAAAAAACACTGCATCACAATGGTGCAGGCCTGATCTGCTGAGGTCACTGTCCACCACATAAACAAGCTTTCACTTCTACAGGCTCAGCAGAAAGTCTTTTCATGCAGCAGCACGAGTCGACCGCCAGCAGCTGGGCAACAAAACACCACAGAATGTGGCTGATCAGACGCAGGTGTTCGGACTCTGAGCGCCTGTAAACAGTCTTAACACACAAAAAGCAGAACGTTAACAACTTTAGGGGCTCATCGAAAGACAGTGACACCTGCTGGTTGTTATTGTGATGCATTAGATTACAGTTATATGTTATGTACATACAGTAATAATCATATTTCATTCAAACTACATAGACATTGTGGGTCATCTCGTTTCTAATGCTGTCTGCAGGTGCAGAAGGAGAAGCTCCATGCAGAGCTGAAGAAGGTGTTGAGTCAGAAAAGAAGTCACCTGAGAGAGTCGACCTGCCAGCTGGCCCAACCGGAGATGGACTCAGAGCCAACGGACGAGCAGACAGTGAGAACTCTGTTCCTTCAGACACTCTGTGTAAAAGTGAAAGCAGACCGAGAATAGAATGACCTTTCCTCAGTGACAGCTTAATGGATAAGATGGATTCAGAAGTAAAGTGTGAAGTGACAAATAACTGTACAGTAAATCCTGCACACACTGAACTGAGAGTTGGAGGAGATATAATACAGTTCTGGAGCTGGTGTAGCTTTAAAATCACTCTCTAATTGACAGAAAATAAAGACGGAACAGACAAAAATGTTTCATTAAATGTGTATTTTGTGGACAATTAAGCTAAATCTTATTGTATTCGTGATGGCTTACCTCTCTCTTCCTCTACTTTCATGACACTGCAGAAATGACAACAGACTGAAACCGAATGGAGATAAAACATTCTTATATCTTGTGTGTGTGTGTGTGTCTGTGTGTGTGTGTCAGAGTGTGGAGGAAGCCTCCAAGTCTGTGGAAATCCTTTTGGAGACGGAGGCAGAGGCCGGAGCCAGCGGCTACAGTGTGACAGGTGGAGGAGAGCGAGGAATCTTTGTTAAAGACGTCCTCAAAGACTCTCCAGCTGCTAAACACCTCAGTCTACAGCAAGGTACTGGTGTTCACATAAATCCTCTGCCTTCTTATGGCTGTGTGAATATAATGAACAGAGTTTCACTGTTTGTTTTTGTGTGTGTTGTTTTACACTGGATAATGTTGTCCATGTGAAGGTGACCAGCTACTGAGTGCAAAGGTCTACTTTGACAACGTGAGGTATGAAGACGCTCTGAAGATCCTTCAGTGTGCAGAGCCTTATAAGGTCAGCTTCCAGCTGAAGAGGACCGTCCCTGGAGCAGAGGTCAGCATTTGGCCTCGGATGCCCAGTGTAGAGGTCAAAGGTCCCAAAGCCAAGGTGGCCAAGATGGTAATCTATTATTCATCTTTTTTTTAAATTCATTTATTTGCAGATTTTGAATGTGGGAGTATCTGTGTGTGTTTTCAGAGTGTGAAGGGCACCAAGCCGTTTAAGGCCAAGAAGAAGAGAGGAGGCCGTTTTGGTCTGAAGAGGCTAAAGGAGAAGCGCAGAGAGGAGCTGGTGATCGAGGGAACGCCGCCCCGGCTGGAGATGAGTGATGTGGACGTAGAGTTTTCCCTCCCCAAATTTAAACAAAGGAAAGGTGTGAAGGTGGTAGCAGTGGAAGCAGGAGGAGCTGTGGGGAAGTCGAAGAGAAAGATCAGGTCAGTTAATTTTTTAAATGCGTACGATTACAGCAGGTTGATTTTTGAATGTGTTGAGGGTAAATCTTTGGGTTTTCTTTTGCAGGTTCCCCCGCATGAAAACAAAGGGCTATGCTGGAGCAGAGACCGGAGCAAAAATGGAAACAGGACGATTTGAGGGACAGGTGAACATCCCTTCATCTGAAATATCTGGAGCTAAAGTAAAAACCAAAGGAAAAGAACACAAGTTTGGAATCACATTTCCAAGGACGAAACACACAAAGTCAGGCTCTGCTTTGAAAACTGGATCCGTGGAGCTGAAGCCGCCGGGTCTAAGCATCCAGGCACCACCTGTGGAGTTCAGTTTGTCTGGTGATAAAGACATCAGCGTGGATAAAGGAGGATCAAAGTTTACGGCGCCCGATGTGGAGTTTGCCCTTCCTTCAGGAAAAGCTGAGGCATCTTTACCCACAGTGGAAATCAAAGCTCCTAAAGGAGGAGCTGGCAAAGCAGAGTGTAAAATTAATGTAGATGGAGGCAAAGGGGATGCAAAGCTCAGGATGCCAAAGCTAAAACTGCCCAAAGTGAGACTCTCTCGTTATTCGGATGAGATTGACGGTGACATCAAGGTAAAACCTCCAAAAGTAGAAGCAAAGATGGAAGGTGACATCTCAGGAAAAGGTGCCTCTATTCAGATGCCCTCTGTAGATATTTCTTTACCAAAAGTAAAAGGAAAGTCTGACATACACCTTTCAGGATCTGGAAAAGCAGCAGTCATCATGCCTGCCATTGACATCTCTGTGCCGGATGTTGATGTGGAACTGGACACCGGGCGGCGAATTCCTGATGAGGTAGAGGGAACTTTTAAGGGGCCCAAAATCTCCATGCCGAAGGTCGACATCTCGCTACCAAAGATAGGATCACCTCAAATTGAATGTCCAGAAGGTGGAGGGAAGTTCAGCATGCCTTCTATTGACATCTCTCTGCCAAAAGTGAAACCAGAAGGCGGAGATGTGGATATGGACTTTTACGTTGGTGGAGATGGAATGTTCAAAATGCCAGATTTTGACTTATCACTCCCAAAAATGTCATCAGACGGAGCAAATATAAAGGGACCAGAAGGGGGGTTCAAGATGCCCAAAGTAGACCTGACGCTTCCTAAAGGTAAAGCGCATACAGCTGAGGTTGAAGGAGGAGGAAATTTTCAGTTACCGTCATTTGACATCTCACTTCCTAAAATGAAGACGGGTGAAGTGGAAGCCAGTGGAGACATAGAAGTAGAAGGGAAGGGAGGAAAATTAAAAATGCCCACCATTGATGTTTCTCTACCAAAGCTGAAACAACCAGAGGTGAACATACAAGGGCCTGAGTTAAAGGGTGAACTAGAAATCCAGGCACCTTCTGTTGACATATCTCTGCCTAAAGGAAAGATGGAGGGTGGCTTTGAAATAGAAGGTCCATCTGGAAAAGGAGGGAAGTTCAAAATGCCTTCATTCAATGTCCAACTCCCTAAAATAGAAACATCTGGAGCTGAAGTCGACATACAAGGAGGGAAAATTGATGCACCCTCAGTCGATATTTCTCTACCAAAAGGTAAAGCCAAAGGTGAGGTTGACACTGTGGGGAAAGGAGGCAAGCTTAAAATGCCAGCATGGGATATATCTCTTCCAAAAATGAAGTTGCCTGAAGGAGAGATTGTTTTGGAAGGACCTGAAATTAAAGGTGGAAAAATCGAGATGCCTGCTGTTGATATCTCCGTTCCCCAGGGAAGCATTGACAGTGGTGAGATTAAAGGAGGCAAATTTAACATGCCTTCCATAGACATTTCTCTGCCAAAAATGAAGCTGCCCGAAGGAGACGTGAAGCTGGAAGGCCCTGAAGTCCCAAAGCCAAACATAGAGGGCGATGTGGAGCTCAAGGGCAGTGGTGTAAAGTTTAAAATGCCAACTTTTGATGTCTCGCTCCCAAAAATGAAAACCACAGAGGGAGATGTCACTATTGAAGGACCTGATGTCAAAGGAGGAGGAAGGTTTAACATGCCTTCACTCGACATTTCTCTACCTGCAATGAAGTCACCAGATGGGAAGATTGAGGGTCCTGATGTCAAAGGAGGGAAGTTCCAGATGCCTTCTTTAGATGTGTCGCTGCCACAGATCAAAATGCAGAGAGGTGACATTGACATCGAAGGTCCTGACTTGGATCTGAAGGGAAGCCAGATCAGAGGAGGCAAAATTAACATGCCTACAATTGATGTAACACTTCCTACAGGAAAAGCAGAGGGTAAGATGGATATTGAAGGACCCTCAGGCAAAGGAGGAAAGTTTAAGATGCCGACATTTGATGTGTCCTGGCCAAAGATGAAGATGCCTGAGGGAAATATTGGGCTTGAGGGACCATCGATTGACATCTCTCTGCCAAAAGGAAGAACAGGGGGAGACCTAGAAACTAAATCTACAGGTGGACATTTTCATATACCGTCAGTTGATGTTTCCCTCCCTAAAATCAAAGCAAAGCGAGGAGACATGGACATCGAGGGGCCAGAAATCAAAGGTGGGGAAATAAAAATGCCGACAATCGACATCTCGCCACCTCAAGGAAAGCTAGAAGGTGACATCAATATCGAAGGTGAAGGAGGTGAATTCAGCCTGCCATCATTGGACATCACCCTTCCCGCAATAAAACTCCCTGAAGGAGATTTTCATTTTCAAGGTCCAAAAGTCAAAGGTGGAAAGTTTGAAATGCCCAAAATTGACCTTTCACTCCCTAAAGGAAAAACAAAGGGGGATATTGATATTGACATCCAGTCAGGGAAAGATGGGAGTATTGAGATCACGTCTTTTGATACTGGACTTCCAAAAGGAAAAGTCAAAGCAGACATAAATGTTGAAGGACCTGAAGGAAAAACTGCAAAATTCAAAATGCCCAAATTTGATGTTTCACTTCCAGAAATGAACTTTCCAGAGGTTGACATGAAAATGCAGGGACCTGAGATTAAAGGGAAAATGGACATGCCAACTGTGGATGTTTCACTTCCTAAAGGAAAAATAGAGGGAGATGTTGACCTTGAGTCTAAAGGAGCCAAGTTTCATGTGCCGTCAGTCCATATCAATCTTCCTAAAATTAAACCCAAGGATGTGAGTGTTGATATTAAAGGCCCTGAAGGTGGAAAGATTGACATACCATCACTGGATGTTTCTGCACCTAAATTAAAATCTCCTGAGGTGGACGTCAGCCTCAAAGGTCCAGATGTTAAAGGAGGACATATCAACATACCAACTGTTGACATTTCACTTCCAAAAGCAAAAGGTGGTCTTGATATACACATTGATGGTCCTGAAGGCAAAGGGGGAAAGATGAAAATGCCCAAATTTGATATTTCGTTACCTAAGGTAAATTTCCCTGAAGGTGATGTCAAGTTAAAAGGAGCTGACATTAAGGGCAAGAAGATTGAGTTGCCAGACATTGATATTTCACTGCCCAAAGGAAAAGCAGAGGGAGATGTTGAGGGAAGTAAAGGAGGAAAGTTCCACATGCCTTCTGTTGATATATCTCTACCTAAAATGAAAGCTAAAGGACCGGCGATCAACATAGAGGGTCCTGAAATGAAGGGAGGAAAAATCAGCATGCCAGAGATTGACCTTTCTCTTCCTAAAGGAGAAGCTGAAGTAGATGTCAGTTTTGGGGGTCCTGAAGTAAAAGGAGGTAAACTCAAAAAACCCAAATTTGACATTTCACTTCCAAAGAAGAACCTTCCAGAGGCTGATATTTCACTTCCAATGGGAAAGGTGAAGGGAGGCATTGACATTGAGGGACATAAACGTGGCAAGTTTCACCTCCCCTCAGTGGATATCTCTCTTCCTAAAATCAAAACAAAGGGAGTTGATGTTGACATTCAAGGTCCTGAAGTCAAAGGTGACATCTCACTCCCAAAGGTGAAGTCTCCAGGCATAGATATCAGCCTCAAAGGTCCCGACACCACACTGCCAAATGTTGACATTTCACTCCCCAAAGGAAAACTGGAGGGTGACCTTGATCTTGAAGGTCCTGAGGTAAAGGGAGGGAAGTTTAAGGTGCCAACATTTGATGTCTCGTTGCCCAAAGTCAGTCTCCCAGAAGCAGATCTTAAACTGAAAGGTCCAGATATAAAGGGCGGGAAGATTAAGATGCCAGACATTGATATTTCACTCCCCAAAGGAAAAGCTGGAGGAGAAATTGAAATTGAAGGACCTGCTGGCAAAGGAGGCAAGTTCCACATGCCCTCTATTGACATATCTCTTCCTAAAATGAAAGCTAAAGGTCCAGAGATAGATGTTGAAGGTCCTGAATTCAAAGGTGGAAAGCTAAACATGCCATCCTTGGATGTCTCTTTGCCCAAACTGAAATCTCCTGACATAGATGTCAGTCTTGAGGGTCCTGATCTTAAAGGAGGAAAGATCAAAATCCCAACTGTTGATGTTTCACTTCCCAAAGGAAAACCGGAGGGTGACCTTGATTTTGAAGGTCCTGAGATGAAGGGTGGTAAATTCAAAATGCCAAAGTTTGATGTTTCTTTACCCAAAGTGAGTCTCCCAAAGATTGATGTTGACATTGAAGGACCAGAACTTAAAGGTGACATTTCACTTCCCAAAGGAAAACTGGAGGGTGACCTTGATCTTGAAGGTCCTAAGGTGAAGGGGGGAAAGTTTAAAATGCCAACATTTGATGTCTCTTTGCCCAAAGTCAGTCTCCCAGAAGCAGATCTTAAACTGAAAGGTCCAGATATGAAAGGAGGAAAGATTAAAATCCCAACTGTTGATGTTTCACTTCCCAAAGGAAAACTGGAGGGTGACCTTGATGTTGAAGGTCCTGAGATGAAGGGCGGTAAATTCAAAATGCCAAAGTTTGATGTTTCTTTACCCAAAGTGAGTCTCCCAAAGATTGATGTTGACATTGAAGGACCAGATATGAAGGGAAAAACAGATATTTCACTCCCAAAAGGAAAAGCTGATGTGGATGTTGACATTGATGGTAAAGGAGGCAGGTTCCACATGCCCTCACTGGATATCTCTCTTCCTAAATTCAAAGCAAAAGGAGTTGATGTTGACATTGAAGGACCAGAACTTAAAGGTGACATTTCACTTCCCAAAGGAAAACTGGAGGGTGACCTTGATCTTGAAGGTCCCGAGGTGAAGGGAGGGAAGTTTAAGATGCCAACATTTGATGTCTCTTTGCCCAAAGTGAGTCTCCCAGAAGCAGATCTTAAACTGAAAGGTCCAGATATGAAAGGAGGAAAGATTAAAATGCCAGATATTGATATTTCACTCCCCAAAGGAAAAGCTGGAGGAGAAATTGAAATTGAAGGACCTGCTGCCAAAGGAGGCAAATTCCATATGCCCTCTATTGACATCTCTCTTCCTAAAATGAAAGCTAAAGGACCAGACATAGACATTGAAGGTCCTGAATTCAAAGGTGGAAAGCTAAACATGCCATCCTTTGATGTCTCTTTGCCAAAATTGAAATCTCCTGACCTAGATGTCAGCCTTGAGGGTCCTGATCTTAAAGGAGGAAAGATCAAAATCCCAACTGTTGATGTTTCACTTCCTAAAGGAAAACTGGAGGGTGACCTTTATGTTGAAGGTCCTGAGATGAAGGGAGGTAAATTCAAAATGCCAAAGTTTGATGTTTCTTTACCCAAAGTGAGTCTCCCAACGATTGATGTTGACATTGAAGGACCAGAACTTAAAGGTGACATTTCACTTCCCAAAGGAAAACTGGAGGGTGACCTTGATCTTGAAGGTCCTGAGGTGAAGGGAGGGAAGTTTAAAATGCCAACATTTGATGTCTCTTTGCCCAAAGTCAGTCTCCCAGAAGCAGATCTTAAACTGAAAGGTCCAGATATAAAGGGCAGGAAGATTGAGATGCCAGACATTGATATTTCACTCCCCAAAGGAAAAGCCGGAGGGGAAGTTAAATTTGAAGGACATGCTGGCAAAGGAGGCAAGTTCCACATGCCCTCTATTGACATCTCTCTTCCTAAAATGAAAGCTAAAGGACCAGAGATAGATGTTGAAGGTCCTGAATTCAAAGGTGGAAAGCTAAACATGCCATCCTTCGATGTCTCTTTGCCAAAACTGAAATCTCCTGACATAGATGTCAGCCTTGAGGGTCCTGATCTTAAAGGAGGAAAGATCAAAATCCCAACTCTTGATATTTCACTTCCCAAAGGAAAACTGGAGGGTGACCTTGATGTTGAAGGTCCTGAGATGAAGGGCGGTAAATTCAAAATGCCAAAGTTTGATGTTTCTTTACCCAAAGTGAGTCTCCCAAAGAATGATGTTGATATTGAAGGACCAGAACTTAAAGGTGACATTTCACTTCCCAAAGGAAAACTGGATGGTGACCTTGATCTTGAAGGTCCTGACATAAAGGGAGGGAAGTTCAAAATGCCTAAACTTGATGTGTCTTTACCAAAAGTGAGTCTCCCAAAGATTGATGTTGAAGGACCACATATGAAGGGAAAACTGGAGGGTGATCTTGATCTTGAAGGTCCTGAGGTGAAGGGAGGGAAGTTCAAAATGCCAACATTTGATGTCTCGTTGCCCAAAGTGAGTCTCCCAGAAGCAGATCTTAAACTGAAAGGTCCAGATATGAAAGGAGGAAAGATTAAAATGCCAGACATTGATATTTCACTCCCCAAAGGAAAAGCTGGAGGAGAAGTTGAAATTGAAGGACCTGCTGCCAAAGGAGGCAAGTTCCACATGCCCTCTGTTGACATCTCTCTTCCCAAAATGAAACATAAAGGTCCAGAGATAGATGTTGAAGGTCCTGAATTCAAAGGTGGAAAGCTAAACATGCCATCCTTGGATGTCTCTTTGCCAAAACTGAAATCTCCTGACATAGATGTCAGCCTTGAGGGTCCTGATCTTAAAGGAGGAAAGATCAAAATCCCAACTGTTGATTTTTCTCTTCCTAAAGGAAAACTGGAAGGTGACCTTGATGGTGAAGGTCCTGAGATGAAGGGCGGTAAATTCAAAATGCCAAAGTTTGATGTTTCTTTACCCAAAGTGAGTCTCCCAAAGATTGATGTTGACATTGAAGGACCAGAACTTAAAGGTGATATTTCACTTCCCAAAGGAAAACTGGAGGGTGACCTTGATCTTGAAGGTCCTGAGGTGAAGGGGGGGAAGTTTAAGATGCCAACATTTGATGTCTCTTTGCCCAAAGTCAGTCTCCCAGAAGCAGATCTTAAACTGAAAGGTCCAGATATTAAAGGAGGAAAGATCAAAATCCCAACTGTTGATGTTTCACTTCCCAAAGGAAAACTGGAGGGTGACCTTGACGTTGAAGGTCTTGAGATGAAGGGCGGTAAATTCAAAATGCCAAAGTTTGATGTTTCTTTACCCAAAGTGAGTCTCCCAAAGATTGATGTTGACATTGAAGGACCAGATATGAAGGGAAAAACAGATATTTCACTCCCAAAAGGAAAAGCTGATGTGGATGTTGACATTGATGGTAAAGGAGGCAGGTTCCACATGCCCTCACTGGATATCTCTCTTCCTAAATTCAAAGCCAAAGGAGTTGATGCTGACATTGAAGGACCCGAACTTAAAGGTGACATTTCACTTCCCAAAGGAAAACTGGAGGGTGACCTTGATCTTGAAGGTCCTGAGGTGAAGGGGGGGAAGTTTAAGATGCCAACATTTGATGTCTCTTTGCCCAAAGTGAGTCTCCCAGAAGCAGATCTTAAACTAAAAGGTCCAGATATGAAAGGAGGAAAGATTAAAATGCCAGACATTGATATTTCACTCCCCAAAGGAAAACCTGGAGGAGAAATTGAAATTGAAGGATCTGCTGGCAAAGGAGGCAAGTTCCACATGCCCTCTATTGACATCTCTCTTCCTAAAATGAAAGCTAAAGGACCAGACATAGACATTGAAGGTCATGAATTCAAAGGTGGAAAGCTAAACATGCCATCCTTTGATGTCTCTTTGCCAAAACTGAAATCTCCTGACATAGATGTCAGTCTTGAGGGTCCTGATCTCAAAGGAGGAAAGATCAAAATCCCAACTGTTGATGTTTCACTTCCTAAAGGAAAACTGGAGGGTGACCTTGATGTTGAAGGTCCTGAGATGAAGGGCGGTAAATTCAAAATGCCGAAGTTTGATGTTTCTTTACCCAAAATCAGTCTCCCAAAGATTGATGTTGACATTGAAGGACCAGAACTTAAAGGTGACATTTCATTCCCTAAAGAAAAACTGGGTTGTGACCTTGATCTTGAAGGTCCTGATGTGAAGGGAGGGAAGATTAAGATGCCAACATTTGATGTCTCTTTGCCCAAAGTGAGTCTCCCAGAAGCAGATCTTAAACTGAAAGGTCCAGATATAAAGAGCGGGAAGATTGAGGTGCCGGACATTGATATTTCACTCCCCAAAGGAAAAGCTGGAGGGGAAGTTAAATTTGAAGGACCTGCTGGCAAAGGAGGCAAGTTCCACATGCCCTCTATTGACATCTCTCTTCCTAAAATGAAAGCTAAAGGACCAGAGATAGATGTTGAAGGTCCTGAATTCAAAGGTGGAAAAATCAGCATGCCAGACACTGTCCTTTCATTGCCCACAGGTAAAGCTGATACTGACCTCAGTATCAAGGGTCCTGAAGTAAAAGGAGGAAAATTCAAAATGCCCAAACTTGATGTTTCACTTCCAAAGATGAACCTTCCTGAGGGTGATCTCAATGTAGAAGGACTTGAGTTGAAGGAAGGAAAGGTCACCATGCCAGCCGGAGGTGTAGAAGGTGCAGGTGCATCCCTCAAACTACCCACAGTCAAACTACCAACAGTTGACATCTCTGCCCCAAAGGTGGATCTAGACTTTGGCCGCACCAAACCTAAAAGTGATACGTTGGAAGTGGAGCTACTGAAAGCAGAGGGAGGTAGACCGTCTTCAGGCAGCTCCTTTGAGTTACCTAATGTCTCCCTCAAGGTTCCCAGTTTTACTCTTCCAAGGTTTGGTGGGAAGTCAAAGAGTGGTGGGTTAGAGGTATCAGGGCCCAAAGGAGACATTTCACTGAGTCCACCACAGGTGGAAGGAGAGATTAGGGCACCATCAGTGGAGTTTGATGGAGACGGTAAAGTCAAGGTGAAAAAAGCTAAAATCAAAATGCCCTCATTCGGAATATCCAAAAAAGATGTGTCAGTGTCTGGTCCTGACGTAGATGTTAAAGTGAAAAAGGGTCGAATTGGCATTCCTGAACCAGAAATCAATGTAGAGTGTCCAGAGAACAAGTCAAAGTACAAAATGAAATTCCCCAGGTTTAAAGTATCATCACCAAAAGTTCAACTACCCGAGGGACATGTTGATGCTAAACTGGAGGCAGACGGTAAGGCCAAGCTCAAAATGCCCTCTGTTGAGCTGTCACTACCCACAGCTAAAACCCCAGAGACAGAGGTTCTCCTCCCCAACGCAGAAGTTGATGTATCAGAAGCTGATATTAAAGGTTATGACGGAAACCTGAAAATTCCCAAAATGCCAACAATTGATGTTTCGATCCCCAAATTAGACCTGGATGTGTCCCTGCCAAAAGGAAAGTCTCCAAAGATTGAAGGACCAGAAGTGGAGTTAAAAGGAGGTGGAGGAAAACTCAAAATGCCTCACGTGAAAATGCCAGATGTTGACATATCTCTACCAAAAGGCAAAATTGAAGGTCCAGATGTGGAGCTCAAAGGGGGAGCTGGAAAATTCAAGATGCCACAAGTCAGCATGCCTTCTGTTGACATTTCATTACACAAAGGAAAGATTGAAGGACCAGATGTTGAGGTAGAGGGAGGTACTGGAGGAAAATTCAAAATGCCTCACATGAAAATGCCCGATGTTGACATATCTCTACCCAAAGGAAAGGTGGAAGGTCCAGATGTTGACATGGAAGTGACCACTGGTGGAAAATTCAAAATGCCTCATTGGAAAATGCCAGACGTTAATATTTCTTTGCCCAAAGGAAAAATTGAAGGTCCAGATGTTGAAATTGAAGGAGATGGAGGAAACAAATTCAAAACCCCATACATGAAAATGCCTTCAGTTGACATCTCATTGCCCAAAGCAAGGATTGAGAGCCCAGAGGTTGAAATGGAAGGAGAGGCTGGAAGTAAATTCAAAATGGTTCATATGAAAATGCCAGATGTTGATATTTCTCTGCCTAAAGGGAAAGTCAGAGGCCCAGAGGTAGATGTAAAAGGAGAAGGTGCTAAATTTAAGATGCCAACTGTGACTTTACCTTCGCCTGGTATTTCATCACCTAAAGGAAAGGTTGAAGGTCCAGAAGTTGAGATAGAAGGAGGAAAATTCAAAATGCCTCATATGAAAATGCCAGATGTTGACATCTCACTACCTAAAGGAAAAGTGACAGGTCCAGAAGTGGCTATAAAAGGAGAAAAGGCACACTTTAGTGCGCCCTCAGTTGATATTTCACTACCTAAAGGAACGATTGAAGGTCCAGAAGTTGAAATGGAGGCAGGCACAGGAGGGAAATTCAAAATGCCTCATGTGAAAATGCCAGGTGTTGATATTTCATTACCTAAAGGAAAACCTGGCAAAATCAAAGGAGCAGAGCTGGAAATGGAGAAAATGGGGGGCACTTTGCCCTCAGTCGACATTTCACTACAAAAAGGAAAGATTGAAGGTCCCAAAGCTGAATTCAAAGGTGATGGAGGACAGTTCAAGATGCCAAAAGTTGACATATCTTTTCCTAAAGGAAAAGCTTCAGTTGACGGTCCAGAAGTGGACACTCCAGGAGAAAGAGGACAGTTCAAGATGCCAAATGTGGCCTTATCAATACCTAAAGGGAGTACTGACACTGAGGGAGGAGGCATCAACCTGCCACATATCAAGATGCCAAAGGTTGATATTTCACTTCCTAAAGGTAAAAGCACTGAAGTACCTGCATTAGAGATGGAAGTCACAGGTCCAGATGTTAAACTACCAAAGGCCACTGGAGCAAAGATTAGTTTACCACTGGTTGAAGCCACGGGGGACACGGGGGCTCGAGGAGCTGAGTTTCATGTTGAAGGAGAGCACAAAGGTCTGAAAGTAAAGATGCCAACGATAGATATTAAAGGTCCGAAAGGTGACCTAGAGGTTGTTGTAGGAGGAGAGGACACAAAGGACAGGAAAAAAGTTGAACTGCCAGACTTGGACCTCAACACCGCTGGAGTCCGTGGCAAAAAGGGCAAAAAAGGGCCAAAAGTCAAAGGAACCAAATTCAAGATTGGAATGCCGAAAAAGAAAACAGACGCAAAAGGTGCTGAAATTGAAACACAAAACGGGCATAAAGATGTTCATGCTGATGTCACAGTGCCGGAGGTTACGCCACCGACTGTTAGTCTGAAAGCAGGAGGAAAGGGGGGGCTCTCACCATCAAGTGCAGAAGTCAAAGTCCCCAGGATACCAGACATAGACTTCGATATTGGGACGTCACAAGATGAAGATGACGACAAATCAGAAAAAGACAAGAAAATCAAAATCCCAAAGTTTGGTGTCCCGTTACCTTCCTTGTCTTCTCCTGAGGAAAGAATTCACCTCTATGGGCCTGAAATCCAGTATGAGGGCCCTAAAATGCCTAGAGTAAAGAAAGCTGTGTTTGTCTTGGTAAATCCTTCTTCGACAGATGAACCCACCAGCACGAGCCTGCAGAAAGAGGAGACAAAAGCTGAGGCTGAGACAGTGGACGTCAAAGTGAAGATGCCCAAACTCAAACTGAAGTCAAGCTTTGGGAAGTCCAAAGAAAAATCAGCTGCTGTGAGCTCAGAAGGAGGAGAGGAGGAAGAGGAGGAGGAGGAAGAGGAGAAGTCAAAAGGAGGGAAGATGAAAAAACCCAAAATGTCATTTTCTCCTGGAAAATCAGGGTCATTTGATGTCACGCTGAAGGAAGACAGTTCAAGTGTCAATGGTGGAAAAGATGCAAGTCCTCACAAAGGCTCCATGGACGATAAAGGGACATCCAGTGGTAAAATCAAACTTCCAAAGGTGGAGTTCACCAGTCCATACAGCAAGATGGAGCACGACCCGGAAATGAGAGTGAAACTAGAAAAAGATTCACCAGCAGGAGATGTTAAAGGGTTTAAACTGAAAACAGGGAAGATGACTTTTGGAGGAATCAGCGAAGAGTCGTCGAAAGAGGTGGTGTCATCTCATGCCAGAACAGAGATGCTGGACAGGGACAGCTCAGAGTCCCCTCCTGGTTACACCATGGAGTTCAGCTCCACAAAGGTCCAGACGTGGAGTGAGATGGAGAGCAGGGAGTCGGAGGAAAAGGAATCATCATCCTGGTTCAAGGTCCCAAAAATCACCCTGAAGCCACACTCTACAGGTAAGAAGATCACAAGTCTGCTTTCTGCACTCTGAAATGTAAAAGTAGATTCACTGAACACTGTTCACACAGTGTGGTGGTCAGAACAGCACATCTGGGCTTATGCCCCGACACCATCTGAGCACAGCAAAAAAACATACCTGACGGATGCTGTTACTCCAGACTTTCGCCCAGAAGGCTACGGTTTGCGCCCCCCATGGCACTGTTACTGTACTTAATTTAGAGTTTCGACAGATGTTATAAACACAGCTTATGTTTCCTTCAAACATGTTTAGGCACAAAAACTACTTGGTGAAGTTTAGGAAAAAAGGGATCTACCTTCCTGGTAGAAGTACACCTAAGCTCTTCTAATGTGCTACACTGAAAACTGACATCAAACATAGTGCTAACGAAGCCTAACTTGTAGGGAGACCTTCTGATATTGATGTGTTTTTTTTGTTATATGAATTATTAATATGTCATCTCCTGTTTTGTCTCTGCTACAAAAGTCTAAGTTTCTTTTCCCTACTATCTTCCTCTCTTCTCATCTCCTTGTTTCCTTTCCTTGTCTTGTCCTGTCTGGTTCCTCTCCTCTTCCCTCCAGGCTTCCTCCAGATAACTCCGGAGGGTTCTCCTCAGGCGCAACGGAAGGGGGAGGTTGGAGGCGCGATGGATGTCTCGGGTTCCTTCTGCCTCCACACCTCCGGGCTCGACTACGCCACGCAGCAAACGTCCGAGGAGCACCAAGTCTCCTCCACTGAGGAGGGAACTGTCACCATGGTGACCAAGACCACCAGGGTCACTCGGCACCTGGTTACCACGGAAACGCGAACAGGTGAATCTTCGACCAGCACGACATCAACCCGCCAGGTGACGGACTTCGACTACTGAGGATGCTGTATGAAATCTTAAACGTCGTTTGTTGTTGGTGAGGTTGCAACGTGAAACTGCTGTCAAGTCTTTATTTTATATTTTAATAACTGAGGTATGAATGTGAGGAAATATGATGACATTTCATCAACCAGCATCATGATTACAGCTACAGAGTAATATATACTTTTTTTTCATTTTCCATGTGACTGCTGTATCTTTTTGTTACAGTTTTTGAGTTGTGTTTAGTCCTGATTATTATTATTATTTATCTGATTTTGTTTTGGTTTTTAAGGTTTCTCTGAATGTAAACATGTCAGGTTGCCTCTTTATTTATTGTTTGTCTGTGTGTGTATGTGTGTGAAATGTGCTGTAAGTGAATCATCACATCAGCATCAGAGACGAGATTTTACGATTAGATCCAAACCATTATGGCACAGGCCAGAGCAATCTTTATGTAAATACAAATATATAATTGCTTTTTTTCAAGCAAACATCCCTTCAATTTAAACTGTAATTATTTTCATATTCCTTAGAATCAGGAGTAGAAAGGATATTTTTGGCCTGATTTTGTTTGTCTTGAAGGAAACGTGTGAGCTTTTTGAGATGATATGAAATAGATTTATATTGAAGGCGTTTAGCTGGTGCTGTTAGAGGTAGTCGCAGCGAGCGAGCATGACGCTCTGGACTCTTTTTCTGCTGTGGGGATCAAACCTGTGACCTTCTGGTTGCAGGTTTTTCTCTCAAACATTTAGGCCAACCTGCTGCTAAATCCTTTTGTATTTACATTTTTACTGTACACTGCTACAAAAAAAAAGAAAAACATGACATTACTGTATATTTTGTGAGTGAGGCTTCAGCTTCCAGATAAACCTGACTGATGCAGATTTTTTTTTAAAGTTTCTAAACATCGACTGTGAGCTAGCTGGTAGAAATTTGGGCATTTAAACCAGAAATTCAGGAGGTGAAGTTTATTCTCTGATATTGAGGCTGCTACAATGAGACTCGTTAAGGAGTGGCGAGCCTTGAAGCCATCATAGCTAAACAAGAGGATATATAGCATCTTTTCCTCTTATTAAAATGCTTTTAATAGCTGTCAGGTTAGTAGAAGCATCTTCTCTCCCCCTTTTCATAAAGTAATCCTTGCTTACTTACTTAAATTGTGTGATAAAATGCATTTAAATCCTGACAAATATCCTCCCCGATTTGTTTCATTAAACACTTCTTTGTAGGTGAAAATGAGATCTTGGGGCACACAGCGAGTAATATCCACACGTACAGAGATTTTTACCTTCCTGGTTTTAATGACGTCTTCAAATTTCTTTTTAGATTATGAGGGTTTTAGTGCAAAGTGTTCTGTCAGAGCTGGAGAGAATGTTGGTTAAGATGTTAAATCAATAAAATATTATTCACACAAACAAAATGTTAAACACTGCTGTCTTTTTTCATCCGTGTCAGTTATTGTTCTTTTTTTTAATGCAAAGCCTGAATCAGCCATCAAAAGGAAAAGGAGAGGCGCATGAATGAGGAGAGCGTGGTTTAATGACGTCTTTCCTTTCTCTCTGTGTGTGTGTATGTGTGTGTGTGTGTGTTCGCCATCTACTCATCTGCTGCTGTGACGATGCTGTGAAACGTAGGCTTCAGGGTGAGTGTGTGTGAGGGGATTTTAATGCTGTATGAGGAGTGAAAAGTGCCGCAGAGAAGAGGGAGGAGAGAAGAAGACTGCAGCGTCACCAGCTAAACAAAATACAGTCGTGGAGGCGGTGGCTGAGTTTAAATGCACCGTCCAGGTTCACATGCATGTAGTTTCTTTTGGACTAAACATGGATTGGACACAGGGTGGTGCTGTGCGCTTAAGTGCAGTCCACATCTCACAAGCTCCATAAACACCTCAGACAGATGGGGCATCCTTCATCATGTCAGTCTCAGAGCTGGGTTTAAAATAAAGTCATGATGAGGTGCTAAATTTCCTTCAATCTGACTGTTAACTGTGATGAGGAGCTCTGTGGTGGATCACTGTGAAACTCACATGTCCATAGTACCTGCTAACTGCAACTGTAGATGAACCTGGCTAATAACCAGTTGTTTTATTGGGACAATTCTTTGTGTTTCTTGTCCCAATAACAGCTGCGGTCATGGCCAGGATGACTGAAGAGTCACCACACAGATAGGCCTCCAGCGGCAGACCAATTTTATAACGTTTTTGTGGTAACAAACACTCATGTTCAGCAAAGGCATTGATAGCAGGGAACTGCTTGGGGCCCAGATCTGCAATAAAAGCCTAGAGGACACCCTGTGGTGTGTTTCCACAGCACCACTTGGTGCATTAGAGGCACGACAATAGTACAGCGCACACACAGGCTGTGGTAAACTTCTGACATGAGACACAGGGGCCTCCTTCAAAGCCTGCAGGTCCGGGCTCCATGCTGGATTTTTAGCCTGCTAATTAATTTAACATGGACATCTAAACAGAGCATCTTCCTATCACTGTATATGAACTCTGCCACACTGACACCTGCTGGTGATTTGTTGGTAATACAACAACCCTGTAAACTGATCATATTGATGGTATTGTTTTGCATATTTTTCCATACACCACACATATCAACAATATGCATGATTAATAAGCATGCAGGAAAATAGTGTTATGTCTAAATTTGTTATTTTTGCATTGTGTAGCCTATTTTATTTTATTTTATTTTATTTTGCTGATTTAAAAAATAACCCTGGTTGCCTGGCATCATTTCCCCTCCATACACTTCCGCTCGCCTCACCTCTCCCTGCCTCCGTGTGGCACGAATCACGCCTCCTATCAGTGAGTGGGCTGCAAGTCAAATTAGCTCTCCGTCATCCTGCTCGCTGTGCACACCGGAGGCTACTGCGGTACGATGCGACGACGCACGATGGCGAGTCGAGGCGGACTGAGGTGATGCGCAAAGGCCGAACGAGTCCGCTGGTAGAGACGCGTAGAAAACCGGGTGGGAGATCCAGTGTGGTGTCTGATTGAAGCGATGGGACAGGACTGGATGCGTGCCTGACTTGATTTGTAAGCGCCAGTGGTGCAGGCCGATCCGGAGAGATGTGGTGGCGCTGATCCCAGTTCAGGATGTTCCGGAGCTGACGGAAGAAGGATCGGCTTCATCTGTAAACAGAAGGGAAGTAAAAGGACGCTGGATGAGAAGCCTGGACCGGAGACACCCCAAGCATCAGATGAGGTGAGAGTCTCTTGGCTTCGGGCTTCCTTAGCTGGGGATAGTGGTGGTTCATCTTCATCACAGTGGTGCTGATGTGACTAAGTGTGATGTATAAACGTGGCCCGAGCCTGGTTCTGTCGGTTTATTGTGTAAATCCATTAAGCGGGGTGGATTGAGGGGTTTATGGCCACCTGTGTTTCATTTTTATTGTACAGTCTGTGGCTGATGCAACAACTAATGTACCTGGCACTGTGTGTCCACACATGGTGGAATAAAGCTGAATAAGGCCTGGTCTGTTAGGAGAAGATTCAGATGTGTGACCTTTGTGAGGCTATATGCCAACATGAAAGAGATCCGCCTCTTGGTGTTGAATTCAATTTAAATTTAAAATATCTGTGGTGGCTTTCAGCTTCTTAATCCTCCTGTTTTGTCTTGTTTGCCCGCAGGTTGTTTTGTGACAGCTGAGTCAGTCGACAGTGACGGCATCACTGAGCGTCAGTCTGGAGGAGAACAAACTTCTCATTACCCCGACAGCCGAACATCTGTCCTGCATGTTTCTCCTCCTCGTCAGGAGACTCAAAGGGATAAAGTGAAATGAGGGAAACATTTCATTTCTCTTACAAAAGTGAAGTCAGAGCGATCGCTTAGGACTCGCATAGCTACAGAAATATTTTCTGCAGTTGTCAGAATCAATCAGTAAGACGTTCTTCAGCCCTCTCATAATGCTCTCAGTATTTTTTCCAGACTATGATCTTTTTACCTTTGAGCTGTCAGGCTCTGAGTCAAGAATAGACTCCTGATAGTGGCAACGTCCCCTCTTACAAATGAGAATTCAACTCAACCTGACAGGCTGCATTTTAATAAAGGATAAGCGAGGACAAGCCAATAAAACATAGATGAGGCCAACAACAAGCACCATGCTCCAGCAGAATAACAACAACAACTACCCCTGCCTGTCAGGCAGCACGCAGGAGATGCTCCAGAAGTGCTCCAGGGCCTCTCTGCCCTTCCCTAGTCGGCTGGAGCTAGGCCTGGGAGACCTGCCGCTGATTAGGGGCCTCCGAGCCTGGGCCCTTTGTTCCAAGAGCCGCAGAAAGGCCGGCAGCCTGCTGGGAGGAGGACAAGCCCCCACAGCTCCCCCTGTAGGCCGTGGGAGTTCCACGTCTTGCCCCAGGCCTGCAGATGTGTACCTGAGTGAAGAGTGGGGACGCATGGGGTATGGGCTCCCCCTGGGACTGGATGCCAGGCAGGCTGGGATCGGAGCTCTGGTGACGGTTGCCACTCTGAAGACGTCAGAGGGCAGCGGGAAGACGCAGACTCAGTGTCTCTTCCTCCGGACCGAGAAAGGAAGCTGCTTGTACTCGACTTCTAAGCCCAGTTCTGGTGTGACGACCAGCACGGCCTCCAGTGTGGTTGGGGGATGGCTGAGAGGCAAGACGGGAGGAGGCAGAGACGCTCCAGCTGGGAGGAGAGACAGTGGGCCGACCCCGCCGGCACAGACTGGAGCAAACCGGGTTAGAGTACGATCAGGCCGGAGATGGAGGAAGTCTGGCAACACAGCAGGCCTGGAGAAAACAGGCGTGAGCAGAGAGAGGCAGCAGAGGAGCAGGGAGGATCCCGCTGTGGAAGAAAGGCAGGAAGAGCAAGACAAAGGAGGCCTGGACTATAAACACTTTCCCAGCCCGCAGCAGGACAGCAGGAGGGTGAGATGCTGTCACAACGCTTCCCCTAAAAGCTGCACTCAGTGTGGAAGTAGAGCGCAGAGAAAGGAGAGCCAGGATGACCAGGAGGGAGGTGAAAGTCCACAAAGAGGACTGACCGGCGAGGCGAAGGGAATGAAGGAGGAGAAGGGACGCCTCTGCAAGTCTCCTGACCTAGAATCCAACCACAGAGACGGCTGTGAAGTCGAAGACATGAGAGAGGCCGAGAGCAACGAGGGGCTGCAAACGCAAACCTCCCACAGCGAGGACGGTGAGGATGTGAAAACAGATACAGGAAGCAATGATTTCATTCATTCTGAACTGTCTGACGACTTCAAATCAGGACACAACACTGTTCATGTCAGAAACGTGGGTGAAGAAGTAGCAGCTAGTGTAAATGGATTCTCTGAGATGGAAGACGAGGAAAAATTCTTGGTTCCATCCAGCTGCTGTGAGGACAGTACCCCTGAGACCTCCCTTCCTGTAGGGGGCAATATTGCTGACCATGAGCCTGAACACCTTGGGAAAGAAGCCGACCCCGGGGTCATGGTCAGCAAACTCATTCTCCAAGACGAGGACAACACTGTGAATGAGAACACTTTGTTTAAAAATGAGGAGCTGCAGCGGGAAGAGGAAGAATCTTCACCTCTCAGACACAGAGATCCTTCTGAGGCTGACGGAGGGAACAACTGCAGGACAGCAGAGTCTGAGCAGAGCGATGAGGAGGAGAAAACAGAGGAGAGACTGAATCCTGAGCTACAGGATGAAGCTGGAGATGGTCAAGGTGAGGTCAGTTATGCTTCTAAAGATGGACGTAGGTTAGAGGACGATGGACAAACGAGCATCACCCATGTTGAACCTGACGTCGCTGACATCGCCTGCGCTGGTCCCTCCACCTCTTTTGCACTGGCTAATCCTGCCCCTTCTCTGCCCCCCCTGGGATCCATGGCAACCGGCCTGCCCTGCCTGGAGGCGGAGAAGGAGAGTGAGGCGACAGCAGGAGACCAAGAAGAAGGAGGCCAGCCGGGGAAAAGGAGAAACAGGAGAGAGCTGGAGGAGCAGGGGGAGGAGGAGAGGAGCTCCACCGTGGCCACTGAGGACAGGAGAGAGGAGGAGGTGGAGGAGGAGGAGGAGGAGGAGGATGAGTTTGGAGTCTTTATGCAGGCGGAAGGAGAGCCGGCCTGGAGCGAGGAGTTCACCATGTCTGCCTCAGTGCCTTGTGGGAGCAGAGAGAGTGTTGGTGAGTGTGTTGATTGTTCTGCAGACAGCTTTTCCTCTCTTTCTTCCTTGTTTTAGACTCTCTCTTGCCCCCTTTGACCTCTTTAGTAAGTTTTTGTTTGCTTAGACAGAAAAGGTTTGGATTTAGAGTGGAATGACGCTAGAAGGCTTCAGAGACGTACAAGACATGAAAATATCAGCACTCTTTGTGCTGCTGTGCAGGAACAATGACCGTGAACGCAACACACACTCAGGGTTTTAATGCCTATTTAACCTTTTGTACAGTTTCAGGAATGCATGTTCACACTCTGGTTTAAAGAGCCACACAAGAGTGTTTTTATGTTTCAGCCATTTCAAATGCCACTCTTATACTTTACATGTTTACATGATATTAAACTTCTATCTAAGGGAACAGGATGGAAATCATTAAATATCAAATATAATACTTATTAATGTAAAACATGAGCACTCCTCATTGGAAGCCATGGTTGAGTCAGGTGAGAAAACTCAACATGTAGCGGCCTGTAGAGGCTATAAAGATATAAAGAGATGGTGGATCTATAACGCAGTGACTCCTGGTTCATGCACAGTATGACGAGGCAGCTCGACTCCAGTGAGAATAAATCCATCTTACCAGGTGAACCTTAAAGGGCTAATGACATGTTGTCATCGTGACAGAGGGTGTGTTTATTTGTAAACAGCCTTCTTATTTGCTGAGGCTTTTCTTGATATCAATAAAATGGCCATTTCTAAGCAGTATGTTCCTCACATGGACTTAAAAAAACATGCTAACTGCATCCTCTTCCTGATTTGTTGAACTGATGGGTCTTGTGATTGATGATGGTCCATCAGTGTGTGACATCTCCACCTTTCTCCAAAACCTCTGAGAAAAAGAAAAACACCAAACACTAAACTCCATTTTGCTTCCTAATAATCTGATCATAGGTTTTTAGGGGGTTTCGGTGCTCGCTATAAGAATATAAAATGAATGACCTAATTAAGATTCAGTTAGCACAGGTATGTGAGCGTTTTGTTTTTCTCTCTTAGTCAGTGTTAATCAGTCATTATGATCCCTCATTCTGCTTCGTTTAGCTAATCACACAAATCACATAAGCCCAGTTTCCACAGCGGGTCAAACGAGGCTAAGCCAAGCTCCACACAACATTCATGTCTCTGGGTTTGCAGCTGGAGCTTTTCTATGTTTATTCGTGGGGAGTTTAATAGCAGAGGCTGTTGACAGAATGTCCTGACTAAAGGATCATTCCACTACTTTAACTACATGACATGGATACAGTTTTTACTCCCTGAACAACAGCCTGAGTGCGTGATGTCTAAAAATCTGTTTTGCTTTCATTCTTGTGATAAATATGTGGTGTTGTTTCTCGCACAGATAAGCAGCACTTGCAGTGAAACTATAGTTGTAGTCTGTCCTGACCTCAATTCTAACTGATCTTTAGGCGGGACTCATAGCTCCTGTTAGCCTCAGGTTATGAGCAGGAAAAGAAACACGCTCACAAAGACGAGTCTGACATCATGCGATGTCTGAGCAGTGGAGAGTAAAGAGTCGCAGGCAGAGCCAAGTGTTTCACTGTAAATGTTTCCTTGCAGTCAGACACGGCGGTGTGATTAAAGTCTGAACCAGTCCTGCAG
Organism: Parambassis ranga; assembly: GCF_900634625.1. Classification (NCBI taxonomy): domain Eukaryota; kingdom Metazoa; phylum Chordata; class Actinopteri; family Ambassidae; genus Parambassis; species Parambassis ranga. Next base: position 21,377,183 of record NC_041033.1, read on the forward strand.
CGTCTCATACATCAGGTAACTGCTAAGCAACAGCAGGCAACACTCTCAGCGACAGACAACATGAGGAGATGACAAGGTGATTAATGGAATAATGTAGCTGACTTATCACGCAGTGCGACTGATGGAGGCTCCTAGTATAGACCGGATGTTTGTGGGTCAAAGCCACAGTGATTAAACCTGAAATGACCTGAATGACACAATGCTAACAGTTCATCTCAGTCTTCAAAGGAAACAATTGTGTTTGATGATAAATGTCAGTTGTTGCTCATTATTAGCCATCTGTCTTTGTAGCTAATTCATGAATACTCCTCTGTGTGTGTGTGTCTGTGTGTGTTTACAGCACTTGGAAACCACGCCATCACCAGTGAGTCGGCCAGCTGCGCACCAGCCTGGACGGACAACCCTTTCCACCAACCAGACGACGCCTGGGCCGCCTTTCCTCAGGATTCGTTGGATGAAGGTCGAGACGTGGCGGAGCAGTGGTGGCCGAACAGCGCTGTGGAGGAGCGGCGAGACAGACTGTCGTCCAATCAGAATCTGGTGCTGCTGCAAATTTCTGATTGGTTCATGTTTTTGTTTCAAATTTAGCGGCTGCATCCTTTAAAGATCGCATTTTTTTAGGTCTCATAGCAACAAGCTTTCCTTAAATTACGCCGGTAATGGAAAATGCTTCCTTTGCAAGACGACATATGTAATGGAATAGAATCTTTTAAATGCTAGCATCAACTGCAGGTTGCTAGGCAACAGAAGCAGTGCATCACATTAACCAGGGAGTCTTCCACAGAACAGTGCCCCATATTAATTGTATAGATAGAATTATATTGATTGATTGATTGATACATAAAGAGCAAAAATGGATTTTCTGGGGTCAGTGATGGTCAGACCGCACTAACAAATAAAGCACCGGGACCATTGTCAACATATAGAGTAATATATCTGGTGTGGCCTCTCTCAGTCAGGCAGGACTCATTCCTGTGGGAAGGCTAATTTCACTCTGAACTGTGGTAATTAATGAATTTACTCCAGTCCAGGGTGCACGTGTCTGTGACCTGACCTCAGAGCCTTCTAGCCTGAAGTATTTACCAGCCATTTTGTCATTTTCTTGCACATTACCACAGACATGACACAGCCCTGTGGGATGGGTGACAAAGTTTTTAGACCTAAAATTAATCAGTATTTTGCGCAGCTGTAAGAAGCCACATTAGAGCAGTTGGCTTCTTTAAAAGATAGCCGACACTGCAGGGAGAGTCTCCCTGGGGACGTTTAACGTGCTGCGAAGATGCAGATGAAAAATGAGCCCTGCCCAGAGTTGCAGTGTAGGGAGAGACGTTTTTATATGCAGATGGTGCCATGCAGAGAGGCCTATAAGAAAATCATAAACTGTAAATAAACATAAACAAACTGTCGAGGTGTTGAGGCGTCGCCATCTTGGGCCTGAATCCACCTCACACCAAATATGGGCAAAGCGGTGGAGCAAAAACAGATCAGATTTTGTTACTTAGAGTTGGCGTTGCAAACGTCAGCTTTACCCTGACCTCATAATGTTCTCCAGCAACAATTTGTGGACAGACGTGGCTGTTTACTGCCACCTGACAGGTTCAGCTTGTGTGTAAATATTCAACCACCCTCTGTGGTGCTGCAGTAACTAATGCCGTGTCTCTGTCTCTACTGTAGGCGGCCATCTTTGCAGAGGCCTTCCCCCCGCTGCCTGCTTCGCCCTCCAGTGACCCCTGCGACCTCAGTACTGTTCCCACACTGACCCAGCTCCTCAGAGGCACAGCCAGCCAGGATCAGGGGTAGGCCAACCATCCTTATGATTCGGTGCGCAGCAATCGATCCGCTGCAGCGCTTACTGAAAGCCTGGGTGGACACATTCCTCTGATTTGTAACAGGCGATATCAGACTGCACATAGAATCCTGCATGAAATCAGATCCAGAATTCTTTCCTGTCTACGGCTCATATCAAATAAATCTAACATGAGACTGTGTGATAGTTAACCTGAAGCTAAACAAGGGTGATATTTTTATGATATTATGAATGAAGCGTCCATAGTCTGTGTAAACACAGCTCAGTTTGGATGCTTCGAGGCCATATATGCAGTTTAAAATACAAACATCCTGTTGATTGCTACCAAGGCACCAGGACCAGTTAAATAGGTTCATTTCTAAGATGAGAAGTGCCACAACATGTAGTACAAATGAAACCCATGGAGTCCATAAATAATTAAAAAACAAAGTGTGCAGAGCTGCAGTAAAGAGCACAGACTGTCCGGCCTTCTTTAAAATGGATGCTGCAGCCAGAATGAAGCAGCCATTCTCATGGTTCATACCTCAAAACCTAAAAATGGCATTAAAGTGTGGCCACCAAGTGGTGAATGTGGTGAACAGCAAGTTGGAGGAGGACAGAAAATATTAATTATCACGTGAGTGGAAGTAGGTCAGTGTAACTGTGTAACAGTTTTTGATGTTTAAATATTGATGCTGACATTTGTGCTTTGGAGCATAAATCCTATCACACATATATAATGTGTGTGATACTGTCCTCATTCAAAGTCTGCAGCTCCTGCTTGTTTATGTGCGTCACTGTTTCCTGTGTGTGCGTGTCGTTGTTGTTGCTGTTCTCAGGCTTCTGGACAGTTTCCATGACTTGAACAAAATGATTGGCCAGAGGTACAAGCGAGCTAACGGGGTGTCACGTGACCTGCTGCTGAAGACTCTACACCTGGAGCAGCCTGTGAGTAAAGACCTGGGGCCGTATACACAAAGGTTCTTAACGCTAAGAGTTTCCCTTAGCAGTGAAATTCTAAGAAAAGTCTTAGAATTATGACTTATGAGGTCATAGGGAAGATAAAGATGATTCATCAAACATCTTAGCCCATAAGAGAGACCTTAAGGTGAAAAACTGTGGATAATTTTTTAAGAGGCTTATGAGTCCCTTAAACTGAGAGGACCTGGTGAAGCGTCAGAGAGGAGAAACGTTCTCCAAAGTATGAATGACAGTGAGCTATTGAAACGATACAGATTAGATGGAGCAGGCATGATGTTTGTGGTTGACCTCATCGTAGATTGTAAGACATACCATCGCTTTTCACACTCCTCACTTGTGTGCAAAACCAGGAGGAAGGAAGTGTTGATCTGCTGCGCTCTGTCCTCTCATGCCTGTCTCATAGATTGTACCGTAATAACTGGGCTGAATTTTGCCCATAGAGCAGTTTTTTCTCTGGTCAGCTTACTGTGCTCAGAGTGAGCTTTGCTCCTCTGTCCACTTGGGTCCCTCCACTTTGTTTGCAGATAAATCTGTTCCAAACAGCGCCTCTGTTTAACAGACAGCAATCACAGAAAGTTGATGTTAGCTGAGCATGTTAGTCCCACATTAAAATCACATAGGTTGGATCACATCCAAGCCATCTGTGTTTATGATCACATCATGTTTAGAGACTACAAGACTTCATGTCACCGTCCATTCTATGCTGTTTATATTATTAGGAACGTGTTCTCATGTTTTTCCTGTCAGCATCTCCTAAAACAATGCAACCATCACCTAGCAACCATGCCTCCTCACTAAGATTAAACTTTCAGTCTGCTCCTTCCTCTGTAGTCCTTACTAAGATTTTTCAGGCTAAGCTAAGAGCTGTCTGAGGGGATTCTTATACAGCCCCAGTACACTGACAGACAGACACATCATCATCATTCTGTCAGTAAACACACTGGAAATCTAATTTTACAGTAAATGCTCTCTCTCTCTCTCTCTTTGCACACACACACACTCACACACATACACATATATGCTTCCCACACACACAGTTCCGTGCAGAGGAATTAGCGCGACGCGCTCAGTGTTCAGTTTCAATTTGTGCAGCTTCAAGGTTGTTAAACTGAATTTGTCGATGCAGCCTTTACAGCATGTAAAATGAAGTGATAGCTGTTTGACTGATGGCCTGAAAGCTGCAGCTCCATTCAAATGATGTGACGGCTGTTATATGCAAAACACACACACACACACACACACTGCACAGTCACAGAGTGGTGATAGACTCATCACCGTGTGTGAAAGTTCAATGACTGTTGTCGTCTTTGCAGGAAAGCAGACCTGCTCCCTGGACATCCAACCGCCGCCTCTCCCCCGGGCTCCCCTCGGCCAATCAGCATGCTCAGAACGCTGCCGCTAAACGACGGCTCTCGTACGACTACAACAGAAACATCATGGAGTGACTGGTTGGAGTCTCACTGGTCAGCGCTGGCCTGGAGGAACTGCAGGTTTTAACATGTTTCTGAAGACACTGACTGACCCTCTGCATCACACGCCTGGTGGTTTGAGGCTGAGGAGACGTGACTCATTAAAAACAGAGCGCCTCACTTCAGTTTCAGATGCTTGTGTCCCGTTAACTGGTGGGGTGTTTTTTTTTAAGTTCACATGTTCACCACCTTGTTCACCAATGTCCCATTCTGAGTTTCTCTAACAACCACGTGTGGTCAGAGGATGGAGTTACAAGGTCCTCGCCGCCATGTGTGAGGCGGTTTTTCTTGAGATAAGAATGAATGCAGCTCGTCACGCTCTTTGTCCTGTTCACAGACACGCTAACATCCACAGACACAGGAGAGTAGTTTGCTGTATCTAGTAAAGATGTTGCACCAGAATTAAGAAAAAAAAAAAGATTCAGCTGGATTTATTTATTTTAATCCAGCTATATTATATTGCAACAGCCTGGGGAGATGCAGTGTGAAGCTTCTACTTCTCATTGAAATGAAGCATTCGGTTCCAGCATTGGACTTTTTTAGCTTCTGTAGATGTAGATCGGATTTTCAATCCCTCAAATGAACAGATATGATGAATATCATAATGATCGAATATTTAAGGTTTAAAATATACATATATTTTGAATTATGATGGAGGTATTTGCCTGTTTTACCTCACAAAGAAGCCCGTTTAAAGCTTCAATCACCTGTCCACAGGAATTCATGATAATGATGTTACCGCGGCTGACCTGAATCCTGCTTTAGGACCTGAGTGGAGCCTCTGCTTCAGTAAAACCTGCAGGATTGTAGAGGCGAAGGTGGTGAACAGGTTATTGATCCCTTTTTTACAGCATTTCCTGCAGACTGGGGTGTCCACGTGAATAATTAGAGTCAATTCTGGGTGAGTGTGTGAGTCAGAATAAAAACTAAACAAAATATCCTTATTGGTGTGTGACATCATGTAGGTGGGCGGGGCATGCGTCAAACAGGAAGTTGGTCCTGTGGTTGATGAAGCCTTGTTAGAAATTTGATTAGTTGATAGGGAAAGAGCTTAAAAGGCTTTACCAATGAAGGAAAATGATCTTTAGTATTATAGAATTATTATTCTGTCCCAGTCACCCTTGATTCACCTCATGTCTTATGCTTGTTTCAGCTATAATAGCCACTCACCGTCCTTGTTTCTGTTTTAATGTCCTTCCCACTGCCTACTCTGACAAAGACAGAGAGTGAAACTTGAGCTGGATTATAATTTGATGTGTTTATGATATCAAGTACAGTTATATATCACGACACGGTCAATTTCAATGTGGCGTAAAGGGTGCAGCCTGCCTCCCAGGAATGCTGTTTGTGCTCAGACGTTGTTACATAACGCTCCTTTTTCAGCTGTCAGTCTATTAACTAACATGATGGTTCGAGCTTTTGTCAGAGCACTCTTTATCCAGACAGCTGCGGTTCATCCAGTCATGTGACCACACTTCAGAGCATCAAGGAACCTGGATGTGATGACTTTTGCATTTAAAAAGTGGTGCATGTGCGTTCAGAGTGGGGCAGTGACAGGACTTTTTTTTCTTTGTTCCTCTGAGAAACATGTTTGTCTTCCAGTCCAGTGCCAACAGGAACACCGGAGAAAAGTGCCAATGTTGTTCAGGATGCGGCTGCAGTTCAGGAAGAGAATGTTTGTCTCAAACTCACACTGAAGTGGACTCAAACAATAGCATGTGATGTTTCCCTCTGTTGTCTGCCTCTCCCGTCTGTACACTCATTTCACTTCTGTTTCGTAGTTGAGTCCACTTCATGGGCAAAACTTGAATCTAGCTGCCAATCAAAACAGTATTTTAAAAGAATATCATTCTGCATTTTTCATTTCCACTCGCTGTCAGACGGTTTCTTTTGCTCTGTGTTGTATATCTCACCTGTCAAATCATTTGTGAAATTCAGAAACAATCGGGTGTATCTGTGTGTGTGTGTGTGCGCACGCGAGTGTGTGTGTGTGTGTGTGCCATTTGTACAAACTTCGTATTCCTGATGAAGATGAATATTTTCTGATCTGTTCAAATGAGGAAGATGCACTTGTCGCCTTGTTAACTGATGTAATAAAATGATACTGCGTGTTGGCTGATGCTTCCTCGTGACATTCAGGAGTTCAAACAGAGACAATCAGCAGCTGACGAACCAGACAGCCCGAAGTCCCTCCTGATAAGGTGCAACATTCTGAAATCGGATTATTCGTACATGCTGCAAATGTCTTTGTCAAACAGACGACAACTGACTGTTCACTGGACATCAGCACTAGTCTGCTGCACGTCCTCTTTGGCCTCAGGTGCACGAGGATGAGGATGGTGTCGTCCTTCATCCAGCATGTTAACAGACCTGTGAAGTCTGAGCCGCATCCACTGTCGCTACAAAGGCAGCAGGATCCATGACATGAGCTGTCTGTGCAGTCAGCCACCGTAAATGACCAAAACTATGGTTGCTTGCTGGGTCCTCACACTCCTCACATTCACCACACACCAACAGACAATCTGCCATTTTTAGATCCTGAGGCATTTCATGTAACTCAAGTGTGCCATGTCTAAACAGTGAAAACAGCCAGAGTCTCCACATCAGTCAGGTCTGCATCAAAGTGATGCCATTTGTTGTCTGCTGGCAGATGACCTGGAAAAGGGTTTACATCCTTACAGGGGCTAAGTACTAGAGGTCCTCCATCATCCGACACCTGCTTACCTGGACGCTGCTGCATTTATAAAGCACAGTAAATGTAATGAAACGTCAAAAACAAGTTCCAACCAGGAGGATTCTTCATGGTTCACTTTCTGTATTTAGATCTGAGCTGTAGCTTGCAGGCAAACCAGCACTGTGGCCTGACTGTCACACACACAGAGGCAAAGCAACATGTTAGGTAACGGTGTTTACATGTCACAATCATACATCTCTACATGGAACACTGAGAAGGCCTTCACATTATATAAATCTTTGCCTCATATTTCTGTGCAGGTGATGCTGCTCCTCTGCATCAGAGTCCGAAGGCGTCACAGTCAATCACATCAATATTAGCAGGATTATCCTGAGCAGAGAGCCGGCAGCATCTCTCCCTTAGTGAGATCAGTGAGGCAGCTGCGTGGTCCACAGAGAGTTAAGCACTTTATTTGCTGAGTCAGAGCAGCTGCCTGCGGCACCGTGATAACAGGGCTTTGTAATGTGTGGTAGAAAACAGGCCTGTGAGCAGCAGCCTGTCCTGACCTCACCGGTTACACCACCATCAGGAGCAAATGACAGACCATGGTGGGGCTGTTTGAGGTTACAGCCCTGAGGGGTCAGGAATCCACATGGCCTTTATTTAAAGGAGCAGTTCAACATTTTTACTGTAATACATGCATTCATTTATTTGAGTCACATGTCAAAACGCTTGGAATTAGATTCCTTTAGGCAACACAGGAGGAGGAACTCCCCTGATTGGAATACAGCCGTGGATTTACGTCAAAACACCTGCAGGGAAACAAGTGTCTGTTTTTATAGGGAAACAAATAGGATGGCTGTCCAAGTTGTTATGTCATTATGTTTGTTTGTTTATGTATATTCAGGAGGACAGCCTGAGGAGTGTCACTTACTAAAGGAAACAAACAGTGTTACATCCTCATCTGAGCTCAGTCAGCTGAAGGCCACGACTGCAACATGTGAGCCAAAGAAAGACCAAAAAGTAAGTAAGTAAACCACAGAGTTAGAGTGTGCACATGTCACATATAAGATACGATCAGCTGCACTGGTGCAGAGGAGGGCAAGAACTGTGAAGATAAGTCAGTAAAATCTATTTAAATGAAAGATGTCTGAAGAATAACAGATGATAAAACGTTTATATCTATTATTATTACTAGCATCTCATCATTTGAGAACTCATTTAGTTCTAAATATATTCAGTGGCAGGGTTGGTCAAATAAATAAAGGTAAACATGGTTGTATAATAGAGAGGAGACCACAATAAGACTTTAAACTGATGTGCTCCTTGAGATTTTGAGGCGTGTGCAGGATCCAGGATGCACCTCCAGGACGCACAGCTGGACACACCCTCCTCTCTGCTGTGGGAGGAGGATGCAATAAGAAGGAGGGTTCAAGTTCAATTAGGACAGCCCCCGAAAAACTTCCCACAACACACACAGAGAGAGAAAGATAGAGAGGAAACGAAAAGACAGAAAAGAAGTCAGAGACACACAGAGGGAAAGTCCGGTCAGCAGCTCCGCAGATGTTTATCCAGGACTAACAAGACATGCATTCTGTAGGCAAGTCATGGCTGCTGCTGACAGGCTTCATACTGTTTTATATCATCTACCTGCTGTTCGGAGCTCTGGTTTTCTCCAGCATCGAGCGGCCCGTGGAGGACAAGCTGCGCCGTGACATGGAGACCCTGAAACAGGAGTTCCTGAACCACAGCTGCGTCAACGCCGCGTCCCTCGAAAACTTTCTGGTCAAAGTGCTCACGGCCAACAAGTACGGCGTCTCCGTCCTCAGGAACTCCTCCGTCAAGTCCAACTGGGACCTGGCATCCTCCATGTTCTTCGCCAACACTCTGGTCACCACCGTGGGTGAGTTCAAACAAAGAAAGTCCTGACGAGAAAGGTCTCCTGGTGGCTTTTTTATGCGCAAAAACGCACACAAAAATGGAACAAAACTAAAATACTAAAACTGTTTGTGTCTTAAAGTGTAATCAGAAGTGTTGTGATGTCATTTTGCCACGTGTTACGGATGCTGCAGACAAGCTGCAGCTGTGTAACTCTCCGCTTGGGAGCAAAACAGACAGATGCCTCGAAGGTCCCGCGGAACAAGAGGCTTCTTTAGTGGGGAAATCCCCAGATGTGATGAACAGGGTTGAACGTACAGCGCGTGTAAAGACTCTTATTGTGAAGTTATGAGAGGCAGAGAGTGGGAAGGGGGAGTCCAGCTCTGTCCCCTCAACACCTGCAGGCTACAGGGTGTAGAAGCCTGACCTAGATGTGAAAGGGAGCCGCTGGGGCCTCATGCATCATCGGGGGCTTTTGTGGCACCAGCCAGGCTGCTGTGGCAGTGATGCCGGGGTGACCCTGACACCAACCACACCTCGCCACAGACTGAAGTCATTCTGCACCAGTTTTTATTTAGTCCTGCTATAAGGGCACCTTTGTTTGGGGAAAAAAAAACAACCACTGACTCTGAGACTGAAAGGAGAGGTCTGTCTTTAGAACTGGCTGCCCAGACTTGGAGAAAAAAAACAGGATCCTGCCAGAGTTGTTGTGATTTTCACCTCTTTATATCTTAATATGTTTTCCTCCTTATGGATTCCAAGGTGAGATGTGACAACCTGGTGCTGCTGATGTATGTTCTGTGACTAGAGATGGAGTGGGAGAAAACAGACCCCACAATCCATAACAGTAGCCAGAGACACTGCTACTGAAGAGCCAGTCTTTGGACTAAGAAATGAACCCCATCTAGAAGCTGCAGTTCCCCCAACCACCTCTTGGGTCTGGCTCCAAAAGTCAATCTCCATAGACCTCCATGTTAAAATGACCAACTGTACAACAATAAATAAACATATTGAGTGACAAATCACAGGCTTCTTAGCTCCACCTGCTCCACTTATCTGGATTAAATGGGAGTTCAGACTAACTTAGTTGTGTGGTGGCGGTCCCAAAATGGACACAAAGAGACTCTCTTCTTTCTCTTTAGAAGCGTCACAATTCATCCATAGTTTCTACACAGTCAATGCATGAAACGTCCACTGAGTTTTGCTTCATTTGATGTATTTTCCTCTGGATGCAGAGCGTGTGAATACACAAATCTGTCAGTGGAGCAACAGCCTGTGGTTCATGCAGGTTAGAACTGACATTCTTTTCAAAGAGCCTCTCAGCTGGTTTAGTTTTGAGTGAATGCTGATGTTTTGAGGCATTTCCTGTAGAAACAGGATGTTGGTGCAGTGAAGGCAGAGCATGTTTGAAATGCTGACTGCAACAGAGTCAGAAAGGAAAACCGACCACATGGGTACTTTTTTTCATTTGTATTTTATTTCATGGCTTCGATTAAAGTAACAGTTTCAACCACATAACCGACCAAAGTCATGCTATGTCAAGAAAAAACACACCAGACAGGAAGTTACTGAACATACAGCAAGATCATTACCAGGTTTACTGTATGATGTATGTATACAGAAAATAACAGGAAGCTACACCCACAGGTGGATGTAGGGTTTCATCCTTCATGTCTGTGAGGGAGGCAGGCAGGCGTGGCTGCAGAAAAGGCTATAGTCATTACTTTTATATCGGGAACGACGGCTCAGTTCAGTGAACTATAGGCCTTCATCTGTGTTCAGATGTTGCAAAAATAAGACTTAAAATTGTTCAACAACAACCACAGTAATTGCCAGTGTCGCTTCCAGCAGCGTCATCAGCTCCTGCAGCACTTTGTTGCACGCTGCTGTGAGAACAGTCACAGGCTGCTCTCACATGGGCGCAGAGAAAATGCAAATTCACGCATGAAGCAGAACAGAAAGTGACCTTTGTGTTCAGGAGGAGTTTGTTTGCTCTGTGTGATGGAGGAATTTCATTTTACAGCACTGCATGTGTTTCCTCTGATCCTTCCTGTAAATGCTTTGATACATTCAGGAGAGTTTCTGCTCCGTCAGTCAGTTAGGTGATCACACAGGAAGTGAACACAGCGTTATTTAGATTGCTACACTTTTATAAACGCATCAGAGTAGATGAGGAAGTCAACATTTTGCACCTTCTGAACTACTTACTGCACAGTTAGATCACAGCAGTAATGTTTAGGTAATAAAAGGCATCCAAGACTGTGCGATAGACTGCAGACACGCAGGATTCTGTGGACACAGACAGCAGGAGGGCCCACCGACACAGACTGACTCCTGCTAACTTTAGTCTAGAGAGGCTCCAGAGAGTATTATTAGTAAATATGTCACAAACAGACTAGATGGAGACAAACTTTATTAAATAAATAAATCAATAAAATAACATAAAAATAGATAAAAGCACAGAGAGACCAAAAAAAACCTTTCTGATGATCAAAAGAAACAGTCAGCCGTTGAGTTACAATCCTCATGATGGCAGAAAAAACATGAATATTTACAACTTGTGCACTAAAGAGGCGTTTTTATTGCACAAGAACCCCTTTAGATTGTATACAGTGTGAAAGTTGTGTAACAGTTGAAGCCTTAGGAAGACTTTTATGTTCTCTATACTCCACACAGAGAATCACTTGTTTGAATCTAAACTGGTTATTTTGCCCTGAATTAGCCTCTGGCCTGGACACAAACTGACAAAAGACTCAAACCTCAAAGTCCACAGCAGCACTGTGTTAACTCCAGGGTTATCACTGTCACAGCGCGGGTCAGTCGGTGTCAGAACAAACCCTCTGCTGGTGTTTTGTCGTCTTCGGCTCAGCTAACCGTCCACACTGATAATGCTGGAAAACGACCTGCAGGCTCATGCTGACAAAGAAAACTCTGTGCTTCTCCCACAAGTCTCAAATGACGATCAGGCGGCGCCACTTAAACACACCATCCGAATATGCCTGCTGATTACCAGAATGACATTACACGAATGGTCATTTGTTATTTTTAGGCTACAGACTAAAAATAGCTTTTAACACCCAGCACAGCAAGTGTTAATCTTGCTATTAACTCATTAAAATACACAAGGGGGTAAATAAATGTTTTTTTTGGTAGAAAACTAAACTACAGTTTGTTTATATTCATATATTTGGAATGACTTATGGCTTCATCATCAAAGCATCTCTTTGCCTCCGTCCTCCTCTGAACCCTCCCTCTCCTCCTGTCTTTGTACCTCCAGGTTATGGCCACACTACTCCTCTGTCTGACGCTGGAAAAGCATTCTCCATCTTCTACGCCCTGATAGGAGTTCCCTTCACCATGCTGGTGCTGACGGCCTGTGTGCAGAGGATCATGTACCCTCTTGTGCTCGCTCCGGTCGGCCTCCTGCAGCGCTCTGGGCTGGATCCTCGTCCGGCCTCTGCCGTCCACTTCACGTTGCTGCTGGTTCTGGTGGTGCTGTGCTTTTTCTTGGCACCGGCGGCGGTGTTCAGCTTGGTGGAGGTGTCCTGGTCGTTCCTGGACGGTATCTACTTCTGTTTCATCTCTCTGTGCACCATTGGACTCGGGGATTTTGTGCCGGGGACGCAGCCTGGACAGAAGTACAGAGTGCTGTATCAGGTGGCCGTCATGGGTGAGTGCACTTGTTACTCCCTTGTAGATCAGATTGTGTCCAGTCATCCAGCTTCAGGACAGCTTAACTACGCCTGTTATGGCGCCTTAACATTAGACTGAAGCCCAGAACATTCACTTTCTAAACATAAAAGTCTCACTGAAGGCAAACACTGATCTGAAAGTTAGTGTGACGACACACTTCTGCATGTTTGATTAGAAGGTGTTGTCTCATAATGACGTTCATATCGCTGTGTGCTCACTGAGCAATGACATTCTAAGGTCTAACAGATGAGCTCAAATTTATTGTTAAACATGAAACTTGGAGCTCTTTAAGTCAGTCAGGTGAAGTGAATCTTCATCCCAGCCTCAGGCTGCGTCACAAATCATCATTAGAGTGCTGCCATGGGTCCTTCTCTCAGTGTGTCCATGTGTCATTGAACATTATTACTGGACAAAAGCCATGTGACTGAATGTCACCGAACGCCCTGTGAGCATTTGAGTTGCTCCCTTTGTGCATGTATTCACAGATGCATGTGCATGCCTGTGACCGAACACACAGTCACACTCTTCCTCTGAAGTTCCACACAGAGCTGCAATGTGCTAACAAAAGCAGGGAAGGAGAAGCCGGGGAGGCAGTCAGGCATCGCTGTCCGCTTAAGTTCTGTAGGAGATGACCTGATTTTATTTTTGTTCAACCCACAAGCAAATAACTTCCTTTGTTAAAAAAAGCCCATAAAGTCAAATGGAACATTTTTGTGCAGCACCCAGTTTGCTCTGCACCTGTGTGTGTGGTTTAATGAACACTGACCTTAACACACACACACAGAGCTGCTACATGCCTGCAAAGCTGCATCTCCACCAGTCATACCTGCAGAGGATCACACCAACAGTCCTCCTGCGGAGACTCGTCCGTCCCCGTCTTTATAACACAACAGAACAGGAGTTCCTATATTCCTAATGAAGAATATCAGAGATTGATGCGCCTTATTACAGAGAATATAAGAGAAGAGGTGATTGTTCCTGCTTTGAGGGAGGACGCTGACCTTTGCAGCTGAGCATGCACTCTTCATTCTCACCTCTGATGTGAGAAGTAGCACCTCGCTCTGCTGCTTTTCTTCTCTCAGTAGCAGTCAGGGATGGAGAGGTCGCCTCCTCATCGATGAAGCTGCTCTTTGACTTCATCTGTTCACTCTCAGGAAATTGAAGTTCACTCTTCTGTGTTGCTTTTATAAGAAAAAGAAAAAATTTCACAAAACACAAATTAAAGGTAGTTTTATTAAGCATGGAAGGCTGCAGCACCCTGACTGAACCACCTTTAAATGTTTTTATATGACCCCTCTGCATCATATACAGTGTAGATGCTGTTATAATGCAATGGACTAGTATTTAAAAGAAGCAGTTTTCGTCTCAGGGAGGAGCTTGGAACGATGTTTAAAATCACACAAGACACATATATGTGAGATATATTGAGACAAAAAAAATCTTTACAATGAACACTTATTAGAAGCCCAGTATTTTAATAAGCAATACTACAAAATTCTAGTCATGCATCCTCAGGGAGTCCATTTGATTTGTAAAACCAAACAGAGGTTGTAACGGAGGTGATGCTGATGGTCAGGGCTTGGAGTCGGCGTTGGGCCTTTTGACACACGCACAGACAGCACTTTGCTTTTAACTTTGAGTTTAGCATGCTGATGTTAACATCTCTGTGAACTCTGCAGCCTCAGACATGTTTTAAGCCTAATCCTATACTAAAAGAAAAAAATCAATGAAGATCCCAATAAAGAAGCCTTGAGCCAGGCTTAATCATGTCTGGGAATGTGAGCTATTGAGTTATTAGTGAAGACAAAATGTTTGCTTATTGTTGTGTAAATGCTTTTAAACACAAACAATTATTGAAAATAATATAATATATAATTTAGCTGAACAAGAACCTTCCTGAAATATTATTTTACTCTATGAACCGGACCAGGATGTGCTTAATGTGTTGTTGAGATGGAGACGCATCATTGTCACATGATTGAGGTTTCATAGTTGTGCTCTAGTTTTTCTGTGTGTCCCTGTTCTGTAGTTGAATTAGGGCTGGAATGACCTGTTTTGTCTAAAAGCAGCCAGCTGTTGTTGTTTTGTGATGCTGTGGTCTCACTATAGTAAATGTCTGACAGCCACTTATTGGAATGAATGAGCTCTGCTGTATGAAAATGTGTCAACATATTTCTCTTCACTTTCATTCATTACTCTGTGGCAGAGCAGACTGTTTGCTCTGTGTGTGGACAGAAAGATTCTTTTATTCACTTAGGTCGGGTCTGATCAGAGGCTCCAGGTGGACGTCAGGTTTTCCCGGCCTCTTTCCTTCGGATAATCCTTTCTCTTCAGTGTGGACGGAGGCCCGGCGGTTCACACAGAGCCGGCGTGTTGTTGTTTCGTCCCTCAGCCTGCGTTATGTAATAAGAGTGTGAGTCAAGTCACATTAACCCGAACGGTCCCTGCAGGTTTTGAAACATTAGAATGTGGCCTGTTGTTCTCAGTGCGATGATGTGACGTAATTTCCAGCACATCCACCGCTGTGTGTGTTTGTACCCTTAAGGCGTATTTTCACAATCAGGTTTGTCATGTTGTTTCCTTTTGAATCATGTGACGGTGATGTTACAGATCTCCTCTCATCCTGCATCATCTGCAGTTAAAACGGTCTGAAGTTGTGCAAAGCAAACATGTTGAAACTTCTTTTATCATAATATTGATAATGTAAAGTTTAGGTAAGAAAGACATAGGAGCTGCTGTGTCAGAGCTTTTCTGCGGCACCGTGTTGCTGAACAGCAAATATTTAGGATTGGAAGTTTGAACAGTCAAAGTCCTTTAACTCATCGGCCGCTGTTTTTCACCCAGACCTGAGGTCTCTGTACTCTTACATTGTGTTTAATTGTCTTAAAGAGCTAGCCTACTCGTACCATCCGTTCTTTGTCCAGCACCTGAACTCCCTGGTTATGTGGGCCAGTTTTATTGTACATGTCACACAGGAAAACCACACTGCCCTTCTTTAAGGCAAACACAGGAATCAGGGCAGAAATAACAAAGGATGAGCAGATTCATTTCAACCTTTGCCACCTAGTTAAGGGCACTTTTACTAAACAGTTGTTTGGTTGCGTGTATTTCGACTTGGGCTCTGTGTTTGAAACATTTGAAGAGCTTCAGTCTTAACTACTCATGGAAGGAGGAGAGAATGAGGAGAAAATGGAGGTTGCCTACTTGTCTAAAGGAACAAAAAGACTGCATGGATCACTTTAGAGAAACTTGATGCAAACTGCTTAAAAGCTGCAAAAACAAGTCACTGAATCTCTGGTAGATGTTTATTTCGTTCCTTCGAGATGAGTCAGGACTGTGCAGAATCAATCTCGGCATGCTGGGTAGACTTGATCCTGACTTGTTCTGATGTCACGGATATGTATCCAATGATAACCGCAGGAGGCTGCAGTCTTTGGTGCCTGGGCCGCTCAGGCCACGGTAGGAAATGCATGATGCTCATCTGATCTCACAGCTGATGGATTGTATCTTGTATATTATCAGAGCTTGTATTGGTTTATGTGACGGAGTGTCTCCTGTGACTGAAAGCTGCCAGACAGACGTCTGTCTTTTTGTTTCTTCTGCTGCCTGCTCTCATCCTCATTTCAGACTGTTTGCTCTCTGTCTGTATGGCTCTTTTACTGGTCTACCAATAAGTGTACTGAAATGCTCGTCATCCACTAACAAAAACTAACTCTGTGACAGATGAAAATTATATTTATTATATAAAGCCCTTATTTCAGAAGAACCAAATGATTGTTTTTTCCCTCACAAACCCTCTAATTCAACAAACATTCCCTCTTCAGGTAATGCAGTTTTTTTTGGAAAACATGGTTATTATTGTATTGACTAAACGACCTCTTGTAACCACCTCTTGTCTCTGTCTTCACTGCAGTCTACCTATTTCTGGGCCTTATGATGATGTACCTCCTGCTGCGCACCTTCCACAAGATGGCCGACCTCCACGGCCTGACCACGTTCCTGCAGCTGCCGCGCTGCGAGGAGACTGACCTGGAAGAGGACAGGGAGCCCATCGTGGATGATGACCAGACACGCCATGACTTGACTGAAAAAGCCGCCAGCAAGCCCCTGGAGCCGGGTTCACAGCCGTCGTACAACACCATCAACAAAGGCTGAGCCGCCGGAGGCAGGGAGCGGACAGAAGCTCTGCCTCTGGCATCTTGGACCGGTGATTAAAACAGCAGGACTGTGGGCTGAATTTAAAATTCATGTCTTGATTTTTTTTTTCTTTCTTCTTCTTCTCACCTCATTTGGAACATCCACAGAGGAGAGAATGAAATAATGAGGATGAGTGAGAGATTCAGTCTTTGTGGGAGGAAACATTTGAGTGGTTATCACAGGGACATCCTCACCTGACAATGGCAAACCCGCCTGAGCTAAAAAGCTTTAAACACTTCAACACTGGTGTAACTGTTGTGTGTTTACCCTCTCAGGATTGCACACGAAGGGCTCGAGCCAAAAACTTTTGCTACCAGGTTTATTTTTAGACCACTGTTTGTATTTTTGTCACATTGCCACAGGGTTGCGTTGCCAATTTAGGACCAATAAATGTTATGTCTTTATATAAATGTAATCTGTAACTGTCTTTGTTTTTATGTGTGTGCCACAGAGCAACCATCATCTGTCACTGCCTTTTGCACATCTGCAGTGAAACTAAATGCAAATTTGTCCGAATATTTTCCAAACTAACGTCTAGTGTGGACCTGGGGTTGTTCTTGTATGATAGTTGTAGCTTTTTGTTGTCTGGGTCAGCCTTGAGGAGAACAAGAGAGGAGCGATGCTGTCCTGCTTTATGGTGCTGCCCCCTAGTGTCCATTTGTATGTAGTACAACTATACCTGCAAAAACGGCAAAAGGGCTTAAATACAGGGAGATGAAAGGAACCTAAAGATGTTTCATTGAGGTTATTTGGGCCGTGATTCATTTTAATGGAAAACCAAATGTCAAACTGCGTCTGTGTGCTTTAAAACGTCTGGATTTCTGAGTCAACGAACACTTAAACGCACTTTAATGGTGAAACTGGCGCCGACGTTAAAGTTGTAGTTGAATAGGATAACTGTATCTCATACTGTAAAACAACTGTTCATGTTGGTGTACGTGCTGTAGTTTAATCATATTTAGTGTGACATGTATTCACATGATTCAATTAAAGAATGACTGCCTTGTAATGCATTTGTGTCTGTTTACATTTTTACATGAAATGTAAGTTCACACTTATAATCTGAGTATTTAGAACCCTGCATATGTTCGTCTTGACATTTCCAAAGCTTTCCGTTTAAAAGTCTATATCCAGTTTTGTGAGAACCTTTTTAATCCGAATATTTCAAACACAAAAAGCATGATTTATTTTTCAGCTTTTATTAAAAACATCAGTACAGGTAAACATTTTCTTTCTTTTTAAAGAAAAGTCAAAATACATAGTGAATACTCTGCCCTCCATTGTAAAACATAACTATTAAAAGTGTAGAGAAATTTAACATATATAAAATAACTGCCATGGCGGTATATTAATATACCATTAGTAATTTGTTAATACAGTATAACATTAACAAAATATTTATAAATAGTTTAACTGCAGCCCAGCTAGTCTGAAGGATCTTTGCATAGAAAGCAACTTTAATCCAGAAAAAAAAAACGGCTGCATGTGCTTCCTCTCCATCTCTGCCCTCCTCCTGTCACATTTTGACAGTGCCGGTTTAAATACCGTAGCTGGTTACAGTGAAAACATCTTCTGTTTATTTTAAACAGTAACAGAACATTTAGTAGGACTCTACTCTCTTACCTGTAAGGTCACTGCTTAATAAATACACACAAACCACATGACTGAGACTTACAAATGCACATTACTGACAAAAAGTGCAATAATTCAAATGTAAACCAGACCCAACATGTGAAACCCAACGAACGGTGACCTGCTAATGAACGAACTGTGGAACAAGCCCCCCCCGATGGGGTTCAACCAGCCAATGTGGCTCAAAGCAGGATGCTAACACCCACCGATCAATACGTGTTCAACAGAAACTGTTCCACGACAAACTGATCTGACACACTGTTGTGTATAAAATCACAGTACTGTAAAGACTCCTTGATTAAAAGCAGCCATTAAAAAAACAACATAAAATGTGCCTGAGGCTGTTCAGAACATCCTGATTCACACAAAAATTCTTTTGCATTTTTAAACCTGATATCGCGTTTTCCACGGTGAAATCTCTATATGACCTCTTAACATCTAATTGGCCTCTGGGATTTCTTCACAGAAGATTTAACCAATGATTTTAGTGTTTCTCCTTCCAACACCAGCGAGTCACATTCTCAGATCTCACATTTTACACTTGAATGGTATAAAAGATGTCAGTCCAACGTATGGATCATCACCAGCACGAGACTGGCTGCCCCTTTTTTCTTCATCCACATCTCCTTTCTTTGGACGGTCACTCTGACTGAAGGGTCAACAGAAGGCGTGGTGCATTTGGCACATCTTACCTCTATGCTGCTGAAGCACAGCACTCCATTAACCTAAAAAATATGTGCTGCATGTTGTTTAATGTCCAATTACCCGAGTCAAACTGGAGGCTGTTCATTGGTTCATGACTCACATCCTCATTTGCTTTCTGCCCACACAGCTTTCACAGTGACTTTGCCAGGAAATAAAACTCCTTTTTTAACTCTAAAAGCCGCCAGATGCATCACACACACTCCTCTTGACATTTCCAGAGCATTCTTACTACTTACTAAGTCCCAACAGTTACACTCATTGTCATTCATTAATCATTTGACAGACCAGGCATAAATGTATTAATTCAGTCCATGTCGACTTTAGCGACTGTTGCTCAGGTTACTTTACATATAGGTGGACTTCTTACATTATGATGAAGCTATCAGGACTCCACCAGAATCTCCATCGGATGATCCATCTCAAAGGCTTCTCTTACATGATTCTGACTAGAGAAGGAGGTGGATGCTGGTGAAGAGAGAGAAACGGAGGAGGAGGACGTTAACGGACTAAAGGAGGAGAACGAAGGCAGGCATTTCATATTTGGGTTGAGAGAGCGAGGGAAATTGTGCGAGGCAGAAGACGAAGATGAGAAATGCCTAAAGAGGTCATCCCCACCTGGGTATCCACTACCGCTGCTGCTGCTGCTTCTGAGCCCAGGCATTCCCATGTCCGTCTCTAGCAGGAAAGCGTCTATATCCTGGAACAGATCCTCCACAGCGAGCTCACCGAGATAGCTGGACCGCATCCCTTCTGTGCTGCTGTCTCGCACCCTGCACTGCTCCTGCTGCTCCCAGCCGCCATAACCTCTGGGCTTTACCCATGCAGCATTAACCTGCGAGGGTCCCGACAGGTTCTCTAAGGACCTGAGAGGTGTCCGTGGAGATGCCTGTGGGCTCCCATCAATAGTAGAGTCCAGTGCAGTGAGAATGGATGAAATGGCAGCTGAAAGGGAGAAATCAGAGTCTGTAGACATGGATCCCCAGTCTTCATCTACAGTCATAACGACATCTGATTCACTCGAGTGGCAGCTTGGTGGCGTCTTACTTGTGGAATAATCTGGCAGGTAATTTGGAGAAACAGGGCAGTTGGAAAGAGCTGAGTGGCTGTCATCAAATGCAGGACAATGTTTAGCTGCAGTGGAAATACTCTCCCATTCTTTAGCATATGAAGGAGACTGAGACACCTCTCTGTCCACAGAGGGTGGCCTGCTGGCTTCCAGGCTGATCTGCCGCAGAGTGTTGGTTATGAGAACGGACCGCCGCAAGCTGGGTTCAGGTAGCTCCTGGCTGCGCTGGTACTTGCACAGGGAAACTGAGAACACAAACTGTCGCTGGCTCTCCCAGGTGGGACTGTGTCCGTCCAAATCCTCCACATCCTCTGATGGGAATTTACGCTTCTGCCCCTTCAAGATCATCTTTAAACTGTAAAGGAAGAAATAAATTGTTATTTCAGATTTTCTCAACTAAGATTTATCTTAGTCTAGGGTTGGGCGATATCAAGCAATTAATTGTGGCATTTAGAAGATAATGATTAATTGATGACAATTGCACTGACATGTTTTTGACTCTGGTAAGTAGCGATTAGTCACCAACCAGCCATGTTTGAAATATTTATTGATAACAGATGCACAAACTGCTTCAAAATAACAATAAAGCAAACATTTAAAGTAACTTTGTCCTTCTAAATGTTCTTATCTTAAGGTCACAGAGCAGTGCATATCAACATTAAAATGAAACAGGACAAATAAGTTCGCGCTTTCTTCGGCTTTCTTCGTGCTCCGGCTTCTGGTGACAGACGTTGAACCTCTGTTAGGAACGTGCTGCTCCGCATCATTTAACTGAACACCACTGCCTTCCACCATTATTGTTATTGTAGGCGCACATGTGCGCGCTTGCGGGTGATGGTGAGAGTACGTCGCACACAAAAATGCGTCATCATGACGTGCCACTAATCGCCCTAATCGATAAGCGGTAAATATTAATCGGTGACAGTTTTTCTGACGATTAATTGCACACGATACGATTTTGCACGAGCCTATCTTAGTCTAAATTATATTTTTTGAGAGAATAAAAAAACCTCTCCAAATGGGTTTATAGCAACATAAAGTACTGTTTATTAGGGTTTCTTTAATTGGGAACAATAAACATTCCCTGCTCAGAAATGACAGAAAAATGCACATCATTCTTTAATATAAGACTTAATATAAACTGACTGATCATGCATGCTGTCATGTGTAGACACCAAGAAGAGGAAGTAAAAGAAGGAAATAAACTAAAGAGTTAATACTTTACAAATAAGCAGCCTTAAAAAAAAACTCTTAATATATATGTTTTCATTTGGGATTTATGAGCTGTGGTTACGTTGGTTATGATTCTCATAGTTTATATTTAAGTAAGTAGGAGAAATGTGGTGGTAATATTAAAACAAACGTCTTTAATAAATGGGTGGAATTGAAGGAAAGAGTTTGATCAGAGGCTGCTCTTCGAGGTGACTTTTTAACTTAATTATGTTATGATGATACATGTAAATCAACACAACTTGTTGCTTTCATCGAGGTTTTCTCTTTAAACCTTTAGCTAAAGTTAACCAGGAGGCTAACGCTGAATGTGGGATGGGGGGTTGTAGGAGGGAAACTTTTTCGACTGAGAACAAGTAAATGTAAAGTAAAAAGAAGAATTTACTAAAAGTAATCACAGTATCACAGTTACCTCGCTGAGCTACGAGTTAAATTATAAAGACATTTCAAAGTTAAAGTTAAAGAAACAGACCTGTTGAATCACTTCCAGTCTCTTTAGTCGACACTGTTGCCGCTGGATTAAAAAAAGTTTCGTAATTCCTTCTCGTCTTCGACCCAACAAACCGATTTAAGTTCGCATGTGTCTCTCAAGTCATTCAGAAAATAAGTTAGCAGCAGTTTGGAACTTTTATTCCGGTTTAAATGTCTCTCCGTGTTATCTTCAGGCAGGCTAACCGTCCTCTCCCGCCCGTGATTTGAGTTTTTACGCCAAAATCCACGCAGTTGGGGGGGCTGGCTTGTAGCAAGGGATTGTGGGTAATGGAGTTTATGTTCGCTACATTCCAGCACTGTGTTTTCCAACTATGAAAACGCATTAAACACATACATAAACTGCTCTTTTGGTATTAATATCAAAATGTGTTATGATTTGTAGACGTGTAGATATAATCCGGCCCTCATTAAGCACCGCCCTGTCCAGATTATCGAGATTGTGTTTATGTAATTTGCATAGCATTAATTCCTACATGATTACATCACCGACAGAGAACAGATTATTGTCCGTTTATAAGATTTAATTGCAAATTATGTGCAAAAACATTAACGCAAGGTTACACAGAGGTCCTCAGCCCTTCTCGGTCCTTCTCCTTCGGTAATGTTAGAAGCAGACTGACAGTTACAGCTACTTAAAAACACACTTATACAGTTAGTTTATTGATCTAGAGAAGCGATCGATAAATCAAATCAATCTTATCAATTTAAAAGGCACATATTTCTTTCACACGTGTAAGTTAGGGGTCGACAGAGTGAAATTAAAAGGAGAAAAATGTGCATGCGCATATGTACACGTCCACAGTGGAGATAACTCCAGGGAAACGTCAGAACTAGTCTTATTTTAGACAGACAGATAATTTACCTGCAGCCAGCACCAGGATGGAAACAATCAGTGAACCCAGCTTCTACTGTGGTGGAGCATCAACATGTCAAAGTTCACGGTTTCTATTTGAAATACTTCTTCTATCCGATTTTTTTTAGACACATGAAGTTCCAGCAAGTCCACTTTGAAAAAAACAGCTCCTCCTCTGCTATTGGACAGAAAGGAACAGCGTCAAGGCGACGTAACATACACTTACTTCCGGTATGTTCTTTCAAAAATATTGCTGTTCGAGTCCAAAGTTTTTTTTAACAAGACCAAATTTAAGCTTTCAGTAAAACACGATGCTCTGACTAACACTCACGTGTTGGTAAAATATGTAGATATAAGATGATATAAAGTGCACTCAGACCAGGTCTTTGGACGTTAGGCTCTTATTTTGAAGGCAAGGGGGTTTCCGCCGTTCCCCCGGTTCACCTTGATCTGCTTGATGGGGTTCAGTGTGTAGAAGTTGCACAACAGCTGCACATGCTGCTCATCTGACTGACTGATGATCTGCAACCTAAACATTTCAAAATACACCTGGCATCATCTTTTGTCAGTTTCTTTAACTTATTAAATCATAGTATTCATTTTTAGTGTATATGTGCTTCAATACATTTCACCATCAATGTGTAGCTCTGTAGATTTTATATTAAATATGTGTGTAATTTATTTAAAAGATGACCAGACACAGGTGTGCTTTACATCTGTATATGTCTCTAACTCTTGTTGCTAAAACAAATGTACAGGTCTGCAGCAGGACACTTTACTTTCACGTAATAATCTTTTATTTTTAACAGCTATAAAAATAGAGGTGGATCAGAGCAGTAGGAGGATACATCACATGATGTAATCGCTGATGTTAGCAAGATTAACAATATATAAGGAGAGAATTAAATGATTAGACTGATGTAAAACAATGTTAAACTTAAAATGTCTCATGCAGCAAATAACAAAATTGAAATTAGTATAAAAATACAATACAAGGCAACGGCCGCTCAAAATTAATCATGAAAGTGAAAATAATGTTTTTTTTTTTTAGTTTGAATCTACATAATCTACATAAACATGTGTGCTTCTTTAATTAATTCTTTAATATGAAGAAGAGATTTAAGCCCTTCATAGTGTTCTGATACTATTTGTACTCTCCCCACACCCCGACAGTCTTGCCGTCCCACTCTGTGGTGGACAGACACTTGACAAAGAAATGTCCCAGGTCATGTTTGGAGATGGCTCTTCCTTTTAGCATGTTCTCTGCTGCCATGTATCGCTCTGTCAGAGGAAGGTCATCTGGAAAAAGCAAGACAGAAACCATCATTGAAATAAAATATTATTTATAGAAAACACGAATGCTTTCAGTTTCACTATCAGAGAGGCAGATATAAAAGGAAAATGAATGAATTGTCCTTTACAGTCTCGGATGTAATTTATCTTTATTGAAACATCACAATTTTTTCATCACTCATCAAACATGAAAAGAAGAAGCTCTCAGTTTGTACTAACCAGCAATGTGAGGAGGCATGACAGCCACGTAGTCCAGACCAGACGTTTTCAGGGAGGAGTACATCCTGTCATGGTCCTCGGTCACAGGAACCAGGCGAGGCGGCACTTTGGAGCGATCCCACAAAAGGAATGCTGGAAGGGACGAGGATGAAGAAAACAAGTGGTGAGGAAACAAAATGCACACACGCTGTAGGTATTAACCCTTGTGCAATGTTCGCAAACACTACCCTAATGTGTTGTTCAGGATAAAAACGTACCCTAACTTTAAAGGTTTTAAAAATATATCAGATAAATATTTTTTTGAATTTTTTTTGCATAGACCTTTAAATAACTTCAGTTGTTATCAAAAGTAGTGAAAGAGTCATTTTCCCCCAGGATTTTAACCCTTTAATCACCAACTTTATAAGGGGTGGTGCAAATAAATGGAAAAAAACACACAAAATGGCTCATTTTTAATAGCAAAGGTGAATGTGGACTGTATTTTTTTAACCTTTATTACAGTCTTGGTCATGTCAAACATCAGTAAAAAAAATGGACTTTATTGCATGATTAGTTTTTGCACAGCAGTGGATTTTCATTTTTTCCCATTTTTATCACCACCCCTTATAAAATTGGTGATTAAAGGGTTAAGATCCTGGGGGGAAATGATTTTTTTCACTACTTTTGATTACAACTTAAGTTAATTAAAAGGTCTATGCAAAAAAATGTCAAAAAAATATTTATCCGATATATCTTTAAAACGTAAAGTTAGGGGACGTTTTTGTCCCGAACAACACAAAAGGGGGTAAAATTTGCCCACAGTGTACTGTTGACCTATGAAAAATTTTAAAATCATATTAACAAAATGTATGTAAAATTGAGTTTGTTGAGCAGAAATTATTCAATTTGCTCACATATTGACAAAGTTATGGCCAAAATAAACATAAGAATTACTCTCAGAGGACAAAAATGTCCCAAACAGTGCATAAGGGTTAAGATGAGAAGTACAAACAGCGAGACATACCTGACATGCAGCCAACCACTTTGCTGATCCCTCGTGCCTTCATGGCATCCAAGATGTTCTTGGTGCCTTCGGACATCATGGTGGTTGGACCTGAAGAGCACAAATTACTCACCTAAGCTACTGTATTAGAAATTAAGGACACACATGAAACCATCAGCTCGGTGTTAGTAAATGTAGCGTTTAAGAATTCTACAACGTCACAAGAAGTTATCACTAATTTAAAATGGACAACAAGTGAATAATGGCGTCTTTCTTCCAATAAAACACTAATAGTTGTCATTTTGCCACATTCTGTTATTGGATGTAAAAATCACACAGTGACCTCTAGTGACTATTTTACCTTATTACACCATAAAATGCAACCTTGTGTAAGCTGAACATGGACAGTTGTGTAAGGCAAAATTTACACAGCCGTCCATGTTTACCATCCAATCCCTGGTCACTCATAAAATCAATCCAAAAAAAAGGAACAGTGATCAGACCGCAGCAACAACAGCAACAATCCACAGCGTATGAAATAAAAAAAGCCTTACTGAGGTCGTTCCTGGTGCCAAGGATGATGATGACAGCATCTTGGCCCTCCATGGCCTTCTTCACATCCTCTTTATTTAGAACGTCTCCCACCACCACTCTGGACGCCTTGTGGTCAGCAGGCAGCCTGGCAGGGTCGCGCGCCAGCACCGTCACATTGTAGCCTGTAAGTAAGCAAATGTGGGAATTAAACAATCATTGATGCTTATGCTATTTCAAGAAACATACAGTATATATAACAGATTTTATTTTCTTAATTCATGTTTTTTTACCTATTGTGCTTTTCACACAGGTCATGAAAATGTGGGAGACAAGAGTGTCGCTTTTTTCTGCATCAAACAGGCATTGGATTAACCTGTGATACGCTGACATCTAACCATTTCACCTGACTGGCAACTCTCATGCTTAAAACTGTCATGTACACCTGTGCCCAGTGAAATACAACAGGATAAACTCGTCTTTTCCAGAAGCTCCTGTGTGTATCTGCCTTCGACACACGACAGAGATCCCACCCTGACTGCACAGCTGAGATATGAAACAGCTTCCTACTATCAGCTCTTTGCTGTGACTCAGCAAAATGCTGACCTGTAACGACTAACATGACTCAACAGTTTTTTTTGTCCTGTGATGAACAGCAGGAAAGGAAGTGAAAATGCTGAAAAATCAAATTAATCATGTGGTATAATGTGTAAGTGATTTCATGTGAGTATGTACAGATGATTGGGAGCGATGATTTAACTTCATTCCAGTGTGGAAAAAGTACATTTTAACTTTACAATTACACAAAAGTCCACCCCTGAATTACATTACATTTGTTATTTAAGTAGCTCATAACTGTTTAATAGCCTTATAACTGTTTTATAGCCGTTATTTGTATTGAGGCTGACACATTACAGACTGAATGACGCGAACTTTTTGCAGAGATTTAACTATACTACAACATAATACATGATCACAAACACTCCACTGTCCCACTGGCATGCAGTTTGACCACCAAGAGTCACTAATAAATCATGGAGTCTGTCCTATTTTGTATTTTTTATCCGTGTTCCTCACCTGCAGCCACCGCCAACGGCAGGGTCGCCAGCCCGGTCATTCCCGTGGCTCCAAATATCACAACGTTTTTTACGGAGTCCGACATGGTTTGAATGAAGCGAAATCCACGGTGCAGCAACAAGCCTGTCAGGTTGAAGAGTGCCTGAAGCGAAGCGCAGGTTACTTTCACTAAATAAAGTCACGTTTGACAAGTAGAAGAAGAAACGCCTCCTTTTCAATGACAGGAAGAGAGGCGCTTCCGCAATCCAGGCTCCTCCCACATGGAGAATTAAAGGAGCCCAGCTGCTGCTGCACTTTATTATCCTGCTAAAGATCCCATCATATGCTTAATTGTACCCTAAAAACTTAGTTACTGGGTTACCTCATAGCTAGATACATATTTTCTGGCTGATGACTCTGGTCCCTTTGTTTTTGTTTTGATTTGTGCTAGTTCAATTTGTGACTAAAGGTGGATGCTGCAAACTTTTCTGTAAATGCAGTTTTGATTTTACCTCTGCATTATGTTAATCTACATCAAGTACTGATATGTTTACTTTTGGCTGTTTTCACCACTTTTAGCTATCGGCTCTCAAAATTAAATATCTTTTAAAATACCTATTTAACAATTACTTATGGCTAACTGCACCACAGCTAGCTGTTTTTTTTTTAACCTGATTTGTGAGAGGCAGCAATATGCCGTATGGCATATAGTCTGCCAGAAATAAAGAAGAAGAAGAAGAAGAAGAAGAAGAAGAAGAAGAAGCTAGCTGTTTTGTCTGACCAACACATTAGCTTAAGCTTAGCACAGGCTACATGAAGCACACCTATACGACAGCGTGCTTAATGCTGGTGTGTGATTGGCTGGTCAGTGGAGGCCCCGCCCATTTCTTCTTCGTGTGACAGAAACTAGTCGGAACCATAATCCATCCATAAGTTTCTTTTACGCCCCCCCCTGGCAGCAGTTAGGTATTTAATTAACTAGCCACTACACCACTTTATCAGCCACACTATCTATAGATACACTGTTTATTTAGATACCGTAACACTTAATCCACACTTTTAGGCTAACATTTTAGCTAACGGTTTGTTGTCTCTAACTTGCTAAAACATGCTAGCAGTGATGTCAACACTGTAAATTTGTTAGTTTAGTGTTTTTTCTTTTTTTTCGACTTGACTTTGAGTATGCTTTGAAAATGGGAAACGCGTTTTTGACCACTGTAAAACACGTCCTCTTGTGGCTTCCTGTTAAAATTGATCTCTCTCTCTCTCTCTCTCGCTCTCTCTCTCGCTCACCCTCTCTCTCTCCCTCTCTGCTCGCCGCACTGATGCTGATATTTCTCTCCAGCATCACCAGCGGAGAGGAGGAGGAGGAGGAGGTGGAGGAAGGAGAGGTTGTGTCAGGTGGATACGGGGACCTCTATGGATATCATCATCATCATCACCCTCCACCGGCTCGCAACCTCAGCACCGACGAGCATCGCCCGGCCGGCGGACATCGCTGCAGGCACACAGAGCCTGCACTGAGGCGTTATATATATTATATATTGGCGGTGCACACTTCGGGTTGCTTTTTGTAATTACCCAGACTAACCGCTTCCTCGTGTAATAAGGACTAATCGAGGGAAGACCCTGCAGGAATAAAAGCGGAGCGCCAGTCTCCTCCATTGATAACCCGCTCTCCTCATCGATTCAACCCAACGACGTCTTGGTATAAGAGGAGGGCATAAGCAATCTCAAAAGCTGACACTGCAGCTAAAGGTAAGGCCGATGAAAGGACGACAAGATGCATCCTTTCTCCTCGGGATGTCGTTTAATTCTGTCGTTGCCTGTGTGAGAGCCAGGAGGTGCTTTTTCCTTTTTTTGGCAGTGAAGCCGGCCTGCATTTGGGTGCAGGGTACTGCAGTGATCCGGCAAGGAGGCGCACTGTTTCACGTCTTTTTTCACCTACATGTGTTCCATGATGCATGTCCGGGAAGGTGCTTTTGATGTCTGCCAAATCTGAATGTTTGAGTTGAAAGAAAGAAATGTGTTGAGAAGCAGAATTAGAGGCCTTGTGAATGGGCTATAGTATACAGTTGCCTGTTTTATCAACTCAGTTGTGTCTTCTTATTAACCTTTAACTTCAAATTAAAGATAATTATGCTGTCTTCTGCTGCTTTTTGACACATTGTGCTTCAGTGAATACAGCAACAATGCTTTAAAAGCTGTACACTTCTACAGTATATGTCAGAGGGCAGTTACAATGTGACTGGTCTGTGTGACCTCGCATGATTTTGGTATTTCTGTCCTTGTGGTGTCAGTAATTCCTGAATATTGAGAAGATTTTACTGTCATGTAGGGCTAAATGTATTCAAGAAATCCTCATGCTTTAGTGAGATGAGGCCTACAGCTGCATAGTTTGCTTTAGCAGCAGAAAAGCAGATGCAGTGTGTCCAGTCAAATGTTAATGTGCTGTGTGGAGCTGCAAGGAAAAGTGACTACAGCCTTAGCTTTGCCTTAAGATTTGTTTGTTTTTGGGCTGTTATTAAGTTGTATGGTTGATATCAGGCTCTGAGATGTGCAGTGAAGTGTGTGTTAGTTGATTAGCTTTGGTTAACTCATGGTGTTAAGTGTGTAGAAGGGGTATGAACAGAAGGGGAGAAAGAGGAACACATAAGAACGTGGAACTCAGTGTGCTGGCAGTCACACTGAGCAAGGACATTGAGCTACTTGTATTAAATTAGCCATTTCATCTGGAATAGCAGGAAGCTAGCAGTTTCTGATCAATCATCTAAAAGCCAGTTTGATCCCCTAGTATTCCTCTGAGTGTTGAGATTATGCATATTTGTTAAATGGTTTTGATCATATTGAACTTTTTGTGGCATCATGGTGTTCGTACTAGACATGTGGTGCTCAACATTCATTCATTCATTGTAGATCTTGTCTAGTTTAGTATCTTTAGTAACTTCATATCAGACTATGCTCTCATACATGTACTGTTCATTTTGCTTTTACCCAGCTCTCAATGCTGCTATGGTACTTCATTCCAAGCACTTGTCACAGTTCTTCTGGGGATTCAGTCTGTCTTGTTTCTCTTCACGTAACCCCAGATGAAGACCGGGGTTCTTTTGGGTTGCAGGTTTTTCCTCTTGTGGAGGAAGCTAATTCTTTATGACTCTGGCTGCATGTTTAGGGTCTGTATAATGCCACACAGTGAATCTTGTAGTGATCAGATGCCTCTCATAGTTCTGTGTGATGGATACATTACATATATTTATATATATATATATATCACAATATAATAGAGTATTGTCCAGATGTATTGCAGAGTCTTCCTGACTCTCTTGTTGTCTTGTGTGGATTGTACAGCCTTGTTAAATCTGTCTGTTGGATATTGGACCACAAGGTGACTGTTCTGATTAAGACTCTCGGTCTTGCCGACTCAGAACTGGGCGTGGGCTGCTCCTCTTGCTTACAGATGTTGTTTCACTCTGCTGAGGTGAAGTGAGTGAAAGTGACTCAGTGCAGTGTGTAAAATGCGTACTGCGTGACGTCACTGTGAGAGATCTTGTCTGTGTGTGTGTTTGTGTGTGATGGAGAGAGAAAAATGGATCAAAATAGATGGAGATTTTAGATATGTTTGCAATTGTTTGCATCAGAATAATGGTTTAATTCAGGTGTGAGATATAAAACATTTGTCACTTCAAACCCTGCAGAACATTCCTTGTGAAGCAGCAGCAGGGATGTGTTGTACACCTTTATATTTAGTTTGTGGCTTATATAATATAATATGCACCACAAACTATTATTAGTTAATAAACATTATGATCCTCTGTACTGACATGATGCAGAGCAGAACTATATTTAAATAACTTTCCTTGAAGTGAATTATGTTCACACATGATCATTGGATCAATCGATTGAAATTCCAGAAACCGAGCATGCTCCTCACAGTTGTCAGTAGGCAGATGGCATATCAGTGACAAAGCAGAGGACATGATTAATATCCCTGTCTGATTTGTATGAGAGGACATTGATGAAGACTAAAAAAAAAAGAGGAAGTGCACTGAGGGTCTGTTCCCCATTAAGCCTTAGAGACACAGAGCTGCTGCCACTGACTGATTAACACTGGCAGCTGTCTCTCTCTCTCTCTCTCCCGCTCTCCATCTTTGTGGTGATATGCACTTCTGTCTCTCTCTTGTGCCTTCAGTTTCTATTTTTTCTTAATTTTTCTCTTTTAAATCCCAGTATCTCTGTAACAACTTTCTTCTATAATGTCAACCTCTATTTTTCTGTCTTATCCCCTTACTCCATCTCTCTCTCTCTCTTGATTATGTCTGTCTCTCTCCCACTCACCCACTCTCTCCCTCCCTATCTCTAAATTTAAACTCTAAATCACAAGACAGCTTCAACATCTGTGATGTATTTTTCTTTTCTCACAGCTGCAGTATCATGAACAGATGAAATTGTGTTATCATGTCTAAAGATTCATCAGAGAGCAGAAGGTTCATTTATCAGCCTATCACTGGTTAGCACCGTCGCCTCATAGCTGTGTGGCTGCATGGGTTTTCTCCTCCCAAATACCAAAGATGTGCATATTGGGTTAATTGGGGGCTTTAAATTGGCTCACGTTGTGTGTGTTTCTCTGTATGAACCCTGCCTCTCACCCATAACAGCTCAAAGAGGCTCCAGCCCCATGCCATGTCATAGCTACTTTGAAATACATCCATCCAACAACATTATTAATAATATTAATATTATTTAATGGGATATTTTGGTGTCATCTTATTGTACTGCCTATTGTTTATGGAGAGCTGTTATACAGTAGTTGTCTGTGATAACACTAATTATGTGTTAAAATAATATGCATGCTCTTGACTGAGACACCTACTTGTGACTGGGTGATTTCGATGTTAGCTGAAGTTGGAAAGACGACAATGGAAGACTGAATGTTTGATTTTTTTTTGTCTAATTAACCCTGATGGTACCTTTGGTAACATATGAGCCTTGTAGAGAGAGAGACTTATAGGAAGGCAATGAAGAGTGTTGGTGGTATGTTTAAATTCTTAGCATGTGCTGGTTGTCTGTCAGTGCTTGGCACACATATTGGTGTTTCAGGAGGCTGTTATTCAGTGTCATGCTTCCTCACAGTCACAGCTGTTAGCTGTCCTACAACCAACAGGCTTTGGCTGCTGAACACATCACTGTTGTCTTGTTGGTGACTGAATAACGTCACTGCAGCATGCTGGGGGTTAAGCGCTTGTTTCAAGGGTACCTGATGTTTGGCATCCCATGTACTGAAAAGATTCAGTCTTTAGTAGTATGGTGAAATCATGCCAGATGATAATAGTCACAACAGAAGTTGTAGATGCCAGATAGAGAGGATAGGAGGTGAGGACAGAGGGAAGAGTGGGAATAGAGCAAGAGGACAGTTGAAAAAGTGTGAAGGATAATAAAAGGAGAGAGCAGAGAGGCGGGAGCTGATGTTTTCATTACACCATTGGTCTAACAGTGATTTATTATGGTTACTAACGGTGACAGCATATCTGGGGAGGGAAAGCAATAATAACGCAGAGTGGTTTAGAGGAGAAATCGTAAGGACTGGTAGTTCTGCTCATAAGTTATACACATATAAAATAGTTCAAAAACAGGTAATTAGAAGAAATGCAATCAACAGTAATTTAAGAATGAACAGTTTAAGTAATTTATCAACAAAAATGCAAAAGAAACTTTTTGTACACAAAAAAAACATGCTTTTTCCATGTCATTGAACAAAATATTTTGGTTTACAGTAAATAGCTAACATGCTAATCTCATCATATTCCAAGAAGTTATTTGACTGTGGTGTGTGTGTATTTTTCTTCGGTGGTTTATTAGTTTAAGTTGGGTGTCCTGTCCTGAGATCATTCTACACAGATGCAGAAGTGTTTTCTGCTCTTTCATCCAGCTCCATGGATAGATCTGAGAGGGTGCTGCTGTTTAAACGTTTGATCTTTCAGTGTTGGAACAGGAGACTCTTGCATCCAGGGCTGCCTGAGAGACATGAACTCTAAACCCCCTCTGGAGTTCAACAGGAACCAGAACTTGGTCCCTTTTAAATCAGCATGGAAAATATTCTGCTCTATATTTGGTTGACAACTATGGCTTAGCACCAAATGTATCATTGTATTATTTAGAGGCGATCTAAGATAAACTGCTGATTATTATAGCCAAAGTAAACCTCGCTGCTGTTGTCCGTTCTTTTGCAGATTGATTTCATTGAAGAAAAGTTTGGATGATGTTGAATACTGAGCTGCTGGCTGCAGCATTAGTCAGCCTTTATTTTTGACTCATAAGCTCTAAAATTACAATTTCTTTTTGCAATAAATGGATGTCAGCAGTGATTGGTGACTCTCAGCAGTCCCTCTCCACCTGTGATTGTGTAGTTTGTAATAAACTATATAAATAAATTAATTTAAGGGATGAAGCTTCAGTGCTTTTTTGCAGTAAGACAAGACAAGGATTAACAAAAATACATATCGGTTTTGGGACAAAACGCTTTATCATTATCAGTATAATTGACAATATATATACAATCTTCTGAAAGCAGATAAAATTCTATTGAGTGTGGTTATTTTTTTTCCATCATCTGAAATGTCCTGCAGGCTGTTTTCTGTCTCTGGAGGCAAATGGCGAATCATCTCAGCGCTGCTGTTATGTTTAAAGCAGAAATAAAGGGATAGCCAGGGGTCTGTCCATGTCTGTGTGTGTGTGGTTTTCAGATATAGTGTCGCCTGAGGCTGACTAATTCCTCGACAGCTGAGTCTGATTATTAGAATAAAGGTGATAACACCAAACACAGCCATCAGAGCAGTCCTCCGAGCTGTGAGTCTGATTGATTGAAAGACACCAGGTGGTTGAGGTTCGGCAATGAACACGGCAAGGAGGACAGAGGGCACACACAAATACACACATGCACGCACACGCACACAGACAGATACACACACACTGAGCATTCCTACTGACAGTGTGAGTGATAGACCTGCTGTAGTGGTTCAGCTATTGTTTCTCCTCTGTTATCCAATCACAGGTGTCTTACAATGTCTTACAACACTGTTACACATACCTTGTTTTTTACTGTAGTTTCTGTATTTGAGTAAATATTCCAGTGTTTGATTCTCCTTATACCCACATGTCGTGGCAGGAAGATTCCCTGTGTAAACCTTCCTGTGAACCTGCAAGCTTCATGGTTCATGATCACAGTCAGTTTAATCTACAGTGGGATTGTGTGCAACCAACCTTGATCTTGGCTCTCACATTCTGAAGCAAAATACTAGTGAGTGATTTTTACAACACTGGGAATATAAGTGAAAAATGTACAGGGATTTAGGGACATTAAATATAGGGCTTGTTCATTTGCAACATCTGACATCACACCATCAGCTGAAACATAATTACAAAACACATGCTGTGTTAAGATGTGTTTCAATAGAGCTTAAGAGCTTGGAGCTCTATTTTGTGTTTTAGTGATGTTTGATGGAGGTCAGAATTTGATTTTTTTAGCATTTTATGGTCATGCAAGACAAAGTAAATGTCTTGCATGACTGTCTAATAATGTACTTTTAAAATGTGCACCAGTATATCCATTGCAGTCCTTATTTATCTAATTATTTGTGAGTGTATCAAGTGTATTAGCACAAATATATCCCACTGTAAACTAGGGCTGCAACAAATGAGTATTTTTTTTTTTTTTTAAATGTTTTATTTTTGCGATTACTCGGATCACGTGTAAATGTCATAGTTTTTCCATAGATACGGCTGCATCTGGCAGCAGGTGGATACCTGCTTTAGGCCGCTGCAGTGTCATTGCTTCAGCCCGCGACCGCCTCCGTGCCCGGCGCCAAAAGAGTGTGTGAGTGAGAGAGAGAGAGTGTGTGTGTACGGCTCACCTGCGTCTCGAACTCGGGACCTCTTGCGCCCAAAACACTGATCATCCCGCTACGCCACAAGAGAATCATCCCCAATGACATCACTAAACGAGTCATCGAGTACTAAATTAGTTGTCGAGGCATTTTGCCCTCGAATATTACTCGAGTAATCGTTGCAGCCCTACTGTAAATATGTGCACATGTGTACTATTTTTTTATCTACTATAAAATGGTGCTTAAAAACAAAACCTGCATTTCAAATTTACTAAGCGTATATAAGCCAAAGTTACCTAAGTTAGTAGTTACATAAGAAAAAAGTACATATCTGTCTGTTACTTTTTTATATTGTTCCAAAAGATCTTGGGGACAAGGTAAATTAAACATTCTTTTATTATAGTAGTCGCAGCACATTATTGTTGGATTATTTGTCTGGCCTCTTTGACTGAAAAGCACAGTGAGAACTGCACTTTAACACTGCTGTGAAAATCTTCACTTTTGTTGGGTTGTGCTGCAGTCCTCTGTCTGCTTCATCACTAGATAGAAAACACTGTGATGTTTTGCTGTTATTCTCTCCAGGGAAGAAGCTAAGTGCATGTGCACGGCTACCCCTCCTCGCTCTGTCTTACAGGGCACACTGACATTTACTCGATAAGGCTACGTTGTGTTCTAGTGGTTTAGGTATTGTGACAACTGTGAGCTTGGACTTTTGTTGTAGGGGAGAGGCCAGAAAAGAGGGGCGGGGGTGTAACAAGGAGAAGACAAAGAGATGTACAGCAGAAAGACTGAGGCGGAATAGAAACAGAAACCTTCTAGCAAAATGTAGTAGCTAGTTTTTTACCCATCATTCCATCAATCACATTATGAGAGAGAGAGAGAGAGATGACCTTTAAACATAGTGACATTAACATAAGCAGATAATACACAGCATTTTCTAAAAGATGTCAACACTAATTGTGCCTATCCTACACTTTGTCTGTGTGTATCTTTCTAATTTGTTTGATTGATATCTATCCATTATTTTCTGGTTTGAGTTTTTGCTCTCTCTCTCTCTCTCTCTCTCCCCCTCTGTCTCTCTTGTGTGTGTTTAAATGTGGTGATGGGGGTTAGATGGGGGAAGGGGCTGAGGGAGAGAGAAAGGGGTGAACATTTTTCATTCTGCGTTGTCTTATGAGGCATTTCAAGGACAAGGAGGTTCAATGGGTACAGAGAGAGCCAAACACTAGCGTGGCCAATGCTTTTGCTACACCTAAGAATATACAAGAGTTTAAAATTGAGGCAACTGGACTCTGGTCTTCTGGTTTTCTGCTGACCAGCACAAGGGGGTGGTGAAGCCAGAGTCCTGAGTCCAGTTGCCTGAATTTTAATCTCTTGGGTATAACATGACTTGGATGAATGAAAACATCTAGAAACATACATTTCTATTTAGATATGTAGATATCTAAGAGAGTCAAACAAATAAAGAGACAATATAAATGTAAAAGAATACACTAAATAAGGAGATTTATATTTTAAATCTTTAGTATTCTCCCTAAATCCGGCATTTGAAAATGCTCAGTATAAAGCTTTGATTCCCACTGGGCCTAACCATGCATACAAACATGTATTCCCCTATTGTTAGCAGGCGGAGCACACCAAATGGCATATTTTATGTCCTGTGGGCACATCTGCTCTTCACTGAGAGGGACCATTGCATGTTCAGGAGGAGTCCATTGGGGAGCTGGACTCTGATGCCTCTTATTTCACATTTAACTGTAAAGGATGCTTGAATGTGGCTGAATACACAGCATGTAAAGTATAAAGAAAGAGCCAGTTCAGTTCCTTTACATCTGAGAATCTGTCCAAGAGTGAAAAAGTGTCCTATCACACATGGTTCACTTGATAGCTATCAGCCTTTTCTAGCAGGAAGAGGTTTAAATTTTCGCTTGGTTTGCTGATTTTTATGTCTGCTCTCCAGTTGTTAGTGGATACTTCAAACAGAAATATGCATTGTTTTGAAGCATGTTGTTTACATCAGGATGCTACAAATTAGCTTCGGTTTTCATCAGGTTTTAGGCTACAGAAGCTGATAAATATCACAAACCTGAACAGAAGTCTTTTCATTATCATCTCTTTTGAATATTTGTGTTTCTTACCTCTTGCCCTGTGCTGATTTTGTTAAGAAGTTATTTTTATAATCCTGTTTTCAGCTGTCAAAGCTTGGACAGGAGAAATGACTGAGACAAATAATTTGTACTCTCTGTCTCCCATCATCCTTTGAACCTCCAGTGTGATTTTATTTGAAGCTTCTCTATTGTAAAATGCTCTGATGTCAAGGACGGCTGCTGCATCATTCATGAGCTAAAAGAAGCTAACTTATTGCCTCCTGAGTATCTTTTTTTTGTTCTTTTATGTTATTTGTGGAATTTTGAGACTAATAATTTAACTGGTGATGCTACAGTGTCCAAGTTGTTTAAAAGGTGTGTGATAATGTGTGTGAAGTCTGTAAGAGTTTAATCGTCAAGCGCGAACATCTGTGGACATGGCATCTGTCAAATTCTTGCCTTCGCGTACGTGTGACTGTGAGAGCATGTGTGTGAATATGCATTAGTTCACATTTTGTAAATAGGTCAGCAAAGACTGATTTTAGAAATGTCAAGTTATCAATTTATATTAGACCAACAAGCTGATTTTTAACGCTATTGTGCATGTTGCAGGGTGCCGGGCGCGATGGCTAATGCCTCCCCAGACCTGGACAACGCGGAAGCCCAGCGCCAGCTCAACAACAACAACCGACCGCTCAGCTCTGGGTTCTGGGAGACAGAGTGCACTAGCTCCAAGCTGTTCGAGTGCTCCCGCATCAAGGCCCTGGCAGGTCAGAAGTCACATACAGATTAATACACATGCTTAAGACATCTGCAGGCATATTGATGCACTTACCCTTAGGACTTGGTGCCAGTTCTTTGTTGCTTTTTCCTTTGAAATACTTTTATTATGACTTTTTTATAGCTATGTTTTAATCAGCTGTTTTAGATAAAAATGGTCTTCCTCCTTATTTCCCCTCAGATGAACGAGATGCAGTGCAGAAAAAGACTTTCACGAAGTGGGTTAACTCTCATCTGGCCAGAGTGTCCTGTCGCATAGCTGACCTCTACAACGACCTGAGGGATGGATACATGCTTACCAGACTTCTGGAGGTCCTTAGTGGAGAGCTGCTGGTGAGAACACACATATACTTCTATTTTATACACACACACACACACACACATACTTTATTTAAGTTTTTGTAGTCACTCTTAAGCGAGCCTGGTCAGGGTATTAAGTGCTAATTTTTACATTTGTGCACACATTAAACTGCTACTGCGCTCACTTAACTTGTGGCAAATGTAACAGCTTAAGAAACATACCTTGGATTTATTGAGGTTATTGAGAAAAAGTTGCCATTGTAAGGAAATCTTCTGTCTTCCCCAGCCGAGGCCAACGCGGGGTCGTATGCGGATCCACTGCCTTGAGAACGTTGACAAAGCCCTGCAGTTCCTTAAAGAGCAGAGAGTGCACCTGGAAAATGTTGGGTCTCACGACATTGTTGATGGAAACCACCGCCTCACGCTGGGCCTTATCTGGACCATTATTCTACGTTTCCAGGTAAAAATTATACATAATGTGAAACATTGAGGTATTGTGGAAATACCTAAATGACAAAGCTTAGGAATATAAGTGAGTTTGTCCTCACTCTGATATTCTTTTTCATGAGCACTGGTTGTCTTACTACTTACTGGAGCACAAGGATGCTGTAATCAGCAGTGGCATCATTTAGGAGGGCTGGTTCAGTTTGGGAAAGGGCTGTCACTGCTGATGCGTCATCAGTGTGCGACAGCGACAGCAGAGTTTTGTGGATTAAGCCTGAATGTCACTCACAGGCAGAGGTAGCAGTCGCCTTTCAGTCTGCTCTTCAACAAGGACGAACCCACACACACGAGTGCCCACTCACTGTTTTACCTACACAGTCTTGTCTATCTTCATCTATCTAGTCCTAGTCACACACACCTATGCTGATCCTGACATACACACAGTATACACACATGCACAGTTCTCCAGGCCTTAGCAGCAGCGATACAGGATCAGTCCATGTAAGTAAGGCCACCTCTTCTCTTTATTGCGGCTCAGTGCTACAGCATGGCCTTAGCACAAAATGCTTGTTTAGCATTATTTAGACCCCCACCCCCCCAATAGTGCAATAGTCGCTTACAAGCTGTCTCCTGGGACTCAGTATTGTCATGCAGACCTGGCTACCTACCACAAAGCAGTTTTAACTGCACCGTTAAGGGAATTAACCAATATTATGTGTGACCCTCTGTGGTCCATGCGAGTTAGACACTGTATAAATACTCTGTGTATGCAATATGGCTGACTGGATTCACTCAATACAAACCTCAGCAATGCCTGTTTTTGTGGCATTCTGCATCTTGCTAAACAGCTGAAACTGTACAGTTTAGGCTATAGTAGTGTTAGCTGATGACTAGATTTGCCAGCATTAGCTGCAGGCTTGGCTGTTGTCCTGTTCTCCTGCTCCCAAGAGCCGCCAGTCGATGGCCTCTTCAATTTTGCATGTGCTGGGAAAGGAGAGACGTGCAGGAGACTGCTGTTCAGGAGTGTTTCTGAGAGAGAGAGAGAGAGTAATTATGAAAGCAGGAAGGATAGAGGGTAAGGAAGGTTAGCTGATGTACAAGCAGCATACAGTGATGTTGTGGTAAATAAGCTGCCTAACTCACCTTCGGTCAGTGTCAGCAACGTATTGCTGATTCAGGCTTCTGATAATAAATCAACTAATGTTAAAGTCATATTAATCTCATGTTTTATTTGACAGGTATTTAAGTCCAGAAAAGTATCATGTGTAGAAAAAACATTAGATTAAGAATGATCCATAATTATAATGAAACTAAAACCCCTGTTAAAGCGTTACTTCAAGATCAGTTTGGCTTAGAGTCATCTTTTCCCTTCGCACACTGCCCCTCCTCATCTCTGCCTCTTTTCCTCTTTACTCCCTTCCTCTGTGGTGAAAAGTGAGAGTTTGCTTTGCCCAGTCAGCAGGTAGGGCCTAACCACTGCAATAGCTGCACACTGACAGGAAGAGGGAGAGAGGCAGAAAGAGAAGGGAGACAGAGTGAGAGTGAGGGAGTAAAGAAGGGTCAGCAATGACAGGCTAAGGAAGAGGTAAACATACTTACAGGACCGTACACAAATAATAACAAAGCATTATTATTTGTAGTAATTGCAGTTACTGTGCTGTATATGGTTGGCCGACTGTCCCATGTGTTAGGTACAGTGTGTGCAGTGTGCGAGTGTTTGCGAACCGGACACAGTGCCAGCTCAGCTGCAGTTTTCAGTGTACTTGATTTAAACACACGTGATTGAACTGAACTGTATATATATTTGGCAGGATGTGTAGGTGCAGATGTTTCCTAAATTGTACTTCATTTCTCTTGGGTATGAATTGGCAGACATGCTGCCTTCTTCGTACTCAACTTTCTGTGTTTATTATGTTGGAATGTGAAGTTATAGCTGACAAATATTGGTGCCATCACATACATAAAGGTGTGCACTGATTTGAATCATGCTACCACTTAAAATTCTTACAGTTGTTAAATTCTGCTCAGCTGCTGAAATAACGAAGAGTAGTCATTTCAATGAATGATGTTCACTCACAGAGACAAACAGACAAATGATTGTAGCATAATCCTAAACCTTGTGTTCAAAAACAGACGTTGTGCTCGTGTGTCTTCTTATATGCAAGGCTGTCTGTGGGTTTGTGTGTTTGTGTGTGCAGCGTTGTGCCTAACGACACAGGCAGCAGCTGATTCCAGGGTGTCATGTCCCCAATTACCTTGGATCATGTCAGTGTGATGTGATTGGTTGAATGGCTGTCACTGTCACCTATCATCAGGCATTGTAATGGCTCTGCATGTTGTTCTCAGGAGGCACACGTGTGTGTGTGTGTGTGTGTGTGTGTTTTTACAGTGAAGTCATCAGCTCATATTTCTCTGGCTTCTTTTACGTATTTTTTGCTGTGTGGGTCGATTTGAGATTTGATACTAAGAGTATAATAAGAGTATAATACATTATATATTTTACGCTATGAATATAAAAGAGAATACAAACAAAATGGTGCCTTATCTATACACTGCATGGCACTGTGAATGGTAAAATGTAAATGTTTATTCTCAGCTTTACATCTTGACTGTCTTAGAGTATGGAAAGTCAGTGCTGCTTTGTCTCCCCATTGAAGTATTGCTCTTCTGTGTTCTTGTTCAGATTCAGGTGATCAAAATAGAGACAGAGGACAACAGAGAAACTCGCTCAGCCAAGGATGCGCTGCTGCTTTGGTGCCAGATGAAGACTGCAGGGTGAGCACTGATACAGTGAATTTTAGGAGCTCATTTAATTCCAGCTTGTATGTTACCGTTAGTGACTTTGGGCTCCTTGGTGTTTATTTAAAGTTCTAAAACATTTCTCCATGTTGCAGGTACCCTGAGGTCAACATCCAGAACTTCACGACCTGCTGGAGAGACGGCCTTGCCTTTAACGCCCTCATACACAGACACAGGTAGGACATTCTAGATGCCTAGACAGAAAGCTACTATGTGTGAATCTGGGATATTGGATTCAATTAGGGACATTTTAATTTTGACAGATGTATAGTGGAAAGACATGCAGCAGGTTTAACTGACATGCAGCTTTTGGATTACAGCCATACATGCATGACAGATTCTGTTTCATCATCTTTTGCCCTCCAGACCTGACCTGATAGAGTTCCACAAGCTGACACGGTCCAATGCAACCCACAACCTCCAGCAAGCTTTCAACATTGCTGAGCAGCACCTGGGCCTCACCAAACTCTTAGACCCTGAGGGTGAGAATCTCACATGGGTATCGCAATACACTAGAGATACAAGAAAGGGTTTTTTCTCTTGCTAAGATTTATTATTTACGGTGTAGTTCCATGTAAAAAAAAAATGTGGACGTTAACCACTTTGCTCTCATTACAACCGCTGTACAGATGTGAACACAGAGAACCCTGATGAAAAGTCTATTATTACCTATGTGGTCTCCTACTACCACTACTTCTCCAAAATGAAGGCTCTCATTGTGGAGGGGAAGAGAGTTGGCAAGGTAACATACGCACTTCATTGTCCACTTTTAAACAAAGATGATGCAGTGCCATTATTCTGAAGGGGCAGCAATGAGGCTTTTCTTTTCTTTGTACTGTATCATTCTTCTCTGAATCTAAACTGTCTTCCATTAATCTGACTCAGGTGCTTGACAATTGCGTTGAGGCAGAGAAGATTATCAACCGCTACGAGGCTTTGGCGTCAGACTTGCTGGACTGGATAGAGAAGACCATTGCGGTCATCAGTAACCAGAAGTTTGCCAACTCGCTGACGGGAGTTCAGCAGCAGCTGCAGGCCTTCACAACCTACTGCACTATAGAGAAGCCCATCAAGTAAGTTTTGGACACTTTTAGTGTGATGACACAAAAGCATGCTATGTATGGCTGCTATGCTTTTTAGCATATGCTGTATAGAAGTTTAATATGAGGGGAAGCAACATGTGTACATGTGTACATGTGAACATTCACGAAAACATATCAATCACAACAATAACAATCACAGAGCCTGGAGCTTTTTGTCCAACATTATGATCAGATTTACAAACAGCCCATGAGTAAACTCATAGCCCCACATGTGATGGGACTACAGGGTAGTGGCAGCTGCAATGATGCCCAAAGACACACATGGTCTATAATACAGCAGGTCCCGGTGCACTCTGAAACAGTGTCATGTGTGCTGGCTCCGGGTGAGTCAAGCAGTTGACATATGGCACAGACATACATTACTCAGTAAGCACAGAATCCACAGGATGGTAGCTCCAAATATCAGCTTTTTGTATTTCCAAAAGGCTGGCTTAATATTTAATGAGCATGCAGTTTTAGTTCATCAAATGTCCAATGATGAAACTGGAACTGTGTTTATATACTTCAGGAGTGGCTCTGATAATGTCACACGTTGGTTAGATGAACGTCCCAGCTATCATACAGCAGACTCCTGCTGAGTGATTAACGGCCACCAATGGAGACCAGAGTAGTATGGACCGCAGAAAAGTCACCCTTTACCCAGAGCCCTCAGACCTATCTGTCAGCAAGCATTCAGACTCTTTATATGTCCTTGATCAGCCTCCTGAGTCATCCGTGTTACTGCAGTGTCTTCTTTGACCTTAGTCTGTTTTCAAAGTACTTTAGTGTTTTCTAGAGTAAAAGAGTTGTTGAAAAAGACGGGGTCACATTGTGAACTTGTTTCTTGTGTAGGTTTCAGGAAAAAGGGAATCTCGAGGTCCTCCTTTTTACCATCCAAAGTAAACTCAGAGCCAATAACCAGAAACCCTATGTGCCTCATGAGGGGAAGCTCATCTCAGACATCAACAAGGTCAAACATTTACCAGCTGTGGTGATTTTTCTGTATTCAGTATTTCAAAGGGTTTCAGATGATATTAAATTGTTCTTCTTGTCCAGGCCTGGGAGAGGCTGGAGAAGGCAGAGCATGAAAGAGGTGTGGCTCTGCGCAAAGAGCTGATTCGTCAGGAGAAG
This sequence comes from Parambassis ranga, assembly GCF_900634625.1. NCBI lineage: Eukaryota > Metazoa > Chordata > Actinopteri > Ambassidae > Parambassis > Parambassis ranga. Next base: position 21,420,423 of record NC_041033.1, read on the forward strand.
CTAGAACTGTTGGCTCAGCGCTTTGACCACAAAACCACCATGAGGCAAGCCTGGCTCAATGAAAATCAGAGACTTGTATCACAGGTAGGGATATCACTGTGAATACACATGTGAATGTTTTCCCTCTACTCTGTCAGCAAAGATGTTTTTGTTCTTTTTTTTCTGTACCTTCAGGACAATTTTGGCTATGACCTACCAGCAGTTGAGGCAGCAATGAAGAAACACGAAGCCATAGAGGCGGATATAGCTTCATATGAGGAGCGTATTGGAGTGGTTGTAGAACTATCTGCAGAGATGGAGAAGGAAGGATACTATGACATCCGACGGATCTTGGCACGTAAAGAGAATATTTTGGGTCAGTGGAGTCTGCTGAAGGAGCTGGTGGCTGGGAGGAGAACCCGGCTGGAGAAGAACTTGGCCTTACAGAAGACTTTTCAGGACATGGTGTATATGATTGACTGGATGGAGGACACACAGGTACCAGAGGGTGTGACAGAGAGCGATAGACGAACATACAATTCCTGTATATTGAGTGACAACAGATAGAAATTAGTTAGATTCATTCATGGTTTCCTAAATTCCCATCTCTCATTCCCTCACTTTTTTCTTCTCAGGTCCAGCTGCTGTCAAAGGACTTTGGGAAGCATCTCCTGGAGGTAGATGACCTGCTGCAGAAACATAGTCTGCAGGAAGCCGACATCACTGTGCAGGCTGAGAGAGTGGAGACACTCAATACTGCTGCACTCAAATTCACCACAATAGAAGGTAGGAATGTCATCAGAAGTTATTGAAAAGTATTTTTTAATTCCACTGGTACTATTGAATTATTTTATAAAACTAAGAGAAAGCAACGATCCAGCGTTGATGTAATGTATTCAAATGAAGTTGTATTTAACCTTGACACAACCGTATCATTGATTTTTGGAGCCTGATATTAGAAACGTGATCCGCTCAATACATCAGTGTATGTCGGGCTCAGAGTTGTAATGAATGAAGCACATTTTTTTCATGGTCATTGAGTTCTATTTTTTTTCCTTCTTCTAGGTTACCAACCATGTGACCCCCAGGTGATCTGTAACCGTGTCAACCACGTCTCCACCTGTCTGGAGGAGCTGAAACAACTGGCAGCTAAAAGACGCGCCGAGCTTGAAGAGTCAAGACAGCTGTGGGCCTTTTTTCAGGTAGATCACTTTGTTTTAGGAGCAGTACACTTCAAGCAGCTTGGACCACCTTCCGTGTCAGAATTGAGAACTAAAACTTTCTGTTACTTTCTGATAATATTCAGTCTTCAACCTCTATTGATTCTCTGTAATGTATAATGTACATAAGGCAGGTCGATATTTAAATTTGTGTTGAGTTAAATTTATTATACACTTATCTTTTTCTCCCAACGTTATTTTTGTTGACTTTGTTCAATTTTAGAAATTCAGTTTAAATGTAACACTTGACATCTTGTTTTCCTGTTTTATTGTGATTTCAGGAGCTGGAGGAGTCAGAAGCTTGGATCAGAGAGAAAAGCTCCATCCTTGGAGCCCAGGGTTATGGCAAGGACCTGAGCAGTGTGCTGAAGTTATTGCAAAAACACAAGACTCTGGCAGGAGAACTGCTGGCTCACCGGTCACTGCTGCAGGTGTGTGTCTGCATGCGTGATTACGTTTCTGTGTGTGTGTGTGTATGTGTGTGTGTGTGAGTCAGCACCTGGAATACAGACCCTGGAGTTTCTGTACTGAACTATATGTCTTTAGTGATTCTGTGCGATTGCATTTATAAGTGATATGGTATGGTTATAAAAAAATATTACCCTGTTCATAATTTTAATTAATTATTAATTATTATTTCAAACAAACCGTTTTTCAACATAAGCATGTACATTAACGTTGTTATCCCCTTCTCTTACCTTCTCCTCCAGAACACCATGAAGCGAGGGAAGCAGATTCTGAGCGAGAAGAGCTTTGGCACAGCAGGGATCCAGGAGCACATCATGGAGGTGAAAGACGAGTGGAAGAGGCTCGAGGACCAGGCTGCGCAGCGTCTTGACCACCTGCAGGAGGCGCTCAACTTCTTCCAGTTCTCCACAGAGACAGATGACTTGGTGGCCTGGCTGCAAGATGCTTACCGACTGGTCTCCAGCGAAGACTTTGGTCATGACGAGTACTCCACTCAGTCCCTTTTAAAGAAGCACAGAGGGGTCAGCGAAGCCATCGACAAACATCGGTTGCATGTGGTAGCACTACGGAAACACATGGTGGCACTGCCTCTGCAGTACCGTGAGCAAGAGGTAGGTAGAGGTTTAATGACATGAGGATGTTTTGTTTGTATTTCTGCGATATAAACAGTATTGTTATTGTCTGTCTTTTCATCTGTCTGCAGGAAGTGCAGATGCGTATGGGAGAGGTGGAGCAGCTGTACACAGAGGTTGCTGAGGTTGCTGTGCTCAGACAGCAGTGGCTTCATGACGCCCTAGCCGTGTACCGCATGTTCAGTGAGGTCAACTCCTGCGAGCTATGGATTGATGAGAAGGAGCAGTGGCTGGACAAGATGGAGCTCCCAGAGAAACTGGAGGATGTAGAGGTGGTGGCACATAGGTGAGGAGGCAGAAAAGGAGAGGAACTCAAGGAGGTGCAAAGTTTGCCAAGCAGAACTTTTTTAACAGGGTGAACGCCCCTTGTTGTAGGTTTGAGAGCCTGGACCAGGAGATGAACAGCCTTATGGGAAGGATCCTAGATGTTAATCAGATAGTTCAGCAGCTCTTGGACGGAGGTCATCCGTCTTCCACAGAGGTCAGAGGTTGTCAGGACCACCTTAACTCCAGGTAAACAATACCAACAAGCTGATTTATTTACATTGAATTAAAATAAGTTTTCATTCATTTTCAGCTCAGTTACCAAGGAGTTACAGTTTGTCAGTTTCATCAAATCATTAAATTAAATAAATTTTCTTGCAAAAACATCCTTAGATAATGTGCACATGTTTGTGGAACGCAGCTTATGAGCTGACAGATGTCTCTTCGGTAAAAGTAAATTGGTTTCACTTTGGATGCCTGAGTGGGAGGAGAAGTAGGTGGAGGAAAGATCTCTCACACAAAAAGAGAAGAAAGTTGCCATGGGAGGGAAAAATCTGTGGGTTGAGTAATTATTCAGGGGAATTCAAACTCAAGAAGTGAGTCTGAAGTGAGTTTGAAGTTAGGTGCCTCGTGTCCTGTCAGCTGCTGCTCTACTCCTACCAGCATTCTCAGAGATTAAAATGTGGGATAGCAACATGAATGTGTCTCAAGAGTCCAAGAGTGTCACCCGCCCCCTTCACTGTTGCCGACATGTTTATTTAATATCTGACCAGGTAGACCCTGTGATTGGATTGGCTTTTTTTTTTACCAGTCTCAGTTGTATTCATTGACCATAGTGACGTCTGGCAGCTGAGTCCATGACGGTCTGGGTGTCCATGAGTCTTGTGACCTTGGCACATAGTGTCCTTCTCAGGGTGACCATCTGTGCTGGCTTCCACATTAAAGACGAAGCCAGCCAAGAACATTTAGCCCAAATATAAAAACAAACATACCAAATTAACATTTATCTTTCATCTTTGCTCTCTTATAGAATTAATAATTGAACACTCTAATGGGGTTGACAATATTGTTGTGCATCATTTACTCTAATTCTTTTAGAAGTCATGTTTTGATTTAAAATCATCCCCAATCAGAAGTCAGCCTCCTCTGAGGTCAGTGTCACCGGGCTGTTTTCCTGTCTGCCTGCTGAGTGTTCTGTCTGCCATTACCTCATTACAGTCACAAGGATCTGTGTTTGTGTGCATGTGTGTCAGTGTGTGTTTCTTGGCTGAATGGGTGTGTATTCAGTCCCGCTGGTCTGGAGCAGATTTAGGAGAACATATTGTATGATGAAATGGTAAGCAGACCAGGTCTGGGCTGAAACGACAGCAGAGCAAATATCTGTCTCACATGAATCAGAGCAGTATTTTTCAGGTCATAACAGGTCATTACAATTTAGCATCATTTTGACTGGGTGTTTTTTCTTCACATGGTTAGGATGAAGGTGGTGAAAATCTAAAAATTAGCTCCTCAGTAAACGTTATATCCATACTACAAGAAATATGACCAGTGTTTGAATCCATCAGCTATGAATCAGTATTTCAGTGTTTTACACTCACTTCAGTATTATAACCTCCTATTTGTCCTCCTGTATCAGGTGGAACATGATTGTGGAGCTGGTGGAACACAAGAAAGATCAGCTAGGCTCGATGGTACGGCTGCAGAACTACCTGCTGGAGTGTGCTGAGATCAAGTCCCAGATCCAGGACAAGAGAAAAGCCATCGACGCCACACAGTATGTGAGCAGTGATTTGGGAGGAGTCCTCGCTCTGCAGAGACGGCTCTCTACCATGGAGGGAGCTCTGTCTGTGCTGGAACCAAAACTGCTGCATCTACAGGTAGGGAGTTAAAGGACAAAAGAAGACAGAAGCAAAACAGAAGCTGACAAATTTCACCTTCGCTTTATGTCATAATAATGCCAACTCATAAAACTTGTTAATTTATGTTGTGTTATAGGAAGAAGCAGAGCATTTGGCCACAGCTCACGCAGGGCGTGCCATGGAGATCCTTGTGCCTTTTGATGGCATCAGTGTGGAGTGGGAGGAGCTGAAAAGGACCCTGCAGGGATGTGAGGACTCGCTGATGGTTGCTAGCAGGCTGCAGAGTTTCATTCAGGTATACATTGAGAAGAAAATCATCACTGATTGTACTGACAATAAAAAGAAGCGGCGGCAGCATGTTGAACTACTTAGGCAAGGCTGGCTTTGTATGATGATGTGATGTCAAGAATGTTCAATGCTCAGAGTCTAGACCAACAATAGAATTAATGAAATGTGGATTACGTTTATCTCACTATCTGTCTTGTCAGGACCTGGACTCATTTCTGACCTGGCTGGTCCAGACACAGACAGCTGCTGCTTCCGATCAGCTGCCCAATGATTTGGAGGAGGCAGAGAGACTCATCAACAAGCATGCTGCTCTGAAAGAAGAGATCGGACGGTAGGTGACTGGAAGACAACAGACGTGTTGCACGAGAGGGCTGCTCTGCACCATGTCTTTAAAAACATGCCAGATGTCCAGAGAATAACCGGACGGGTCTCTGTTCATGCAGATACGAAGAAGACTATGAGCGGCTGCAAGCCATGAATGAACTGCTGGAGTCCGAGGAGGCTCCTCTCCCTCAGGCTGCCCTGCAGCAGTGGCTCCAGAAACTAGATGTTGGCTGGAACAAGCTGCTGGAGATGTGGGAAAGCAGGAGAGAAGTTCTGGTGCAGGCTCACATTTTTCATCTGTTCCTGCGAGATGTCAAACAGGCTGAGTCCTTGCTCAACAACCAGGTGAGGGAGACGGAGACATGTGGTCACCCAAATAAAACCCTTTAAGATCTCTATACCACCAGCCGTCATCCATCATTCTTTGGGACCATACACCAAAAGCTGCAAACAAACTTAAGAGCTGAGAGTTGTGCAACGTCACATTCCATGTCATCACTAAAATGTTTTAAGAGCAGCACCTGACAGGAAAGTGTGTGACAAGCGTTCTCTCTTAGTATATAGGATTATTTTTTTCATCACATTACCCAAACATCCTGTTGTCTGCAACACAATCTGACTAAACAGGCCTAATGATGCCTTGTGACTGCAGCAGAGTGTCAGCTAGACAGGGCGTTGGCTTATTGCTCTGCCAACAAGAGAAAAGAGAGGAGGGAGAGTGTGTGTTTGTGTGTCTTTTTGTAGTGCGGTTGTCTTGTGTGCTTTTTAAAGGAGGAGCTTCTTGTAACTCTAGATATGCGCTCCTTGATGAAGTGTAGGAGGAAGAACTGTTGGCAGCCTCCCAGTGCTTAAGTCTGTTTTGTGTCTCTCTCTCTGTGTTGACAATATATGCCGGTATTTATAGGTTTGTGTCAGTGTTTCTGGCTTCTTATTGGCTAAATTCTGTCTATGACTTGTACGTTTCTATAGAACATTTACTATAAAGCATCAAATTCTTTCATATTGGTTTATTATTTCCGAACATTCCCATCAGTACAGACTACATCGGTGCTGTATTTGATCTCAGTGTTACACACAGAGGGTTGTTTTTGTCTAAAATGTCACAGGCACAGCTGACTCCTGTGTGTGTGTGTGTGTGTGTGTTGGTCAGAACGTCTCCTTTGGTTTGCTAACAGATCTTTACCAGGGACCAGCTATCTTTATTAGCCTGGAGGGGCTGATTTACAGAGAGCAGCATTTCTTCTTCGATAAGTATCAAAGATGTTCCAGGCCATTGATCTCTGTCTGCGTCTCCTTGTTTTTTTCTGTCTCAGTTTATTGTCTCTGCATCCAGAGACAGATATACATTTGTCATGCTTTGTTTCATTAAGTACTTTTGTTCCCGCTTGCACCACCATGTTTTAAGCTTCTAAATACATATTTGACTGTTTTTAGGAATGGTGCTGCCTCTGTTTTGTTTTTGGCAGTTATGCTGATGAGTTATGTTGAAATTGTTCAATATATTTTCACATAAAACAAAGAAGAACAATAAGTCTGTACAATAGGCCATAATAACACCATAATAATTCACAAAAATAATTTAAATTATTTAATTTTTTTAAAATGGTTTGACAATTAAAACATTAGTTCTTGACTCTTTATGGTCTTTTTCGTCACTTTCTGAACCAAAAAAAATCACCTCATTGCTCCTTTCCTTCCCGTCTCCATCTGCCAGGAGTCAGCCCTTGCTCACGTGGAGCTGCCCACCACGGTGGAAACAGTCGAAGCAGCCATAAAGAAACACAAGGACTTCACCACCACCATGGAGCTAAACCTGCACAGGATCAAAGCTGTGATCGAGGCAGGAGAGAGTCTGATCAGCCAGAGCAACATCTACTCGGAGCGTATTAGGGAGCGCATCGACACCCTTGCCAATAGGTAACAGATGCCTTCACAAAAACAAAGACAGGAACAGACGATCAAAATCTGTAAAAAATAACCTAGAAATATTATATTATACACACGAAACAGCTCCTAAAAATAGTTTCAATACTGAAGATCTCCATTTTTAACCCTTCCAAAGGTTTCTGGCCTTTTGCATTCAGCACATAGTTAAGCAGCTGCCCCTTCACATTATAATGGTTATAAAAAGAATAACAGCAGCTAAAAAATGAGACCAATTGTTAGTGAAACAAAAGAGCCTGGACTAAACTGACAACTGACCATGAAATCTATATGAAAGCTGAGCTGGCGGCATGCGTTGTGTATGTGTGGGAGGGGTTATTGGGGGTTGGGTGTTTGTGTGTGTGTGTGTGAAACAGTGTCCTAACAATAGCAATGTGGAGATCCATATGGTTTTTAGATTAAATTTACATGTATTAACACAGTGAGCATCCATTTCTGCCATAGAGACGGATAAATAAGTTACACGTTACATTGTAGTTCTGTCTTTTCACAATTAGTTCATTCATTAAGGTTTTTTTTTAAGGTTTTTTTTTTAAAAACAAATATCTGGTGTACACATATTGGGCATATTTTTTTTAGCAACAGTGACTTTTTATTTAAACATGCAACTATTAAAACAACAGCTTTTTGTCAGTAAACATTTCCATCCAAAATGTTTAGGATTAACTTTTATATTCCCAATAAAGACATTACCTGAGGGGAAATGTAATATTTCTAAAGCTGCAAGCTGTGTGATACTCAATATTCATGTGTAGTTCTTTCAGTGCTTTAGAATTAACGACACAGTAGTAGTAGTAGTAGTAGTAGAGTATTCTACTTTTTGCATTTCTCTGGAAGAGTCAATATTCTAAAAAAATTCTGAAAACATTTTACTAATGTTATCGAACCACATAGTCATGCATGATGCAGTTTTTTAAATGTAATCATGCTTCTCTCCAGCCTTGCAACCTTTTGCCTCGCTTGTTTGTTTGCAGAGCTGACCAGAAACTGGAAAGACGATGCTTGTAGCAAACTGCTGTAAAAACTCCACATGAAATGCATAATCTGAATGCACTGTATACATGTCATCAGAATCCTCCAAAAAACAGCCTCAATAAGAAAACCCTTACATTATTATTGTTATTTACATGCCCTGTATCAGATTTAGAATAACTGGTTTTTGTAAATGTAAATTGTAAATGTGCTCTTCCAAAGCTGAATATATAGAAGGAAATTTATAATTAATTTAGCCAGTGTTAAAATAATTAAAAATACATTTATGTTACACTTCTGGTAATTGATTAGGTATTGTAACTTGACTCTGATTGACCTATTTCTCATTCTTTCAGAGGAAATCAGAACAGAGAGCTGGCGCAACAGTGGCTGGAAAAACTCAACGACCAGTGGGAACTTCAGAGGTTTCTTCAGGACTGTCATGAGGTAGGAAGCTAATCTAGCTGTCTACATGTTGGTATCATAGGTAAAGAAAGAGATGACTTTTTATTTCTTTATTATCAAATGTAGGTTTTTCTCTGTACTACTGTATGTACGGTATAATTGTATGATTTGTGAGTGCTGACCAAAATCATGTCAACACTGTGCAGAGGTAAAAGCGGACTTTGAGGTTACCCACTTCTTAATCTGTGTCGTTGATATGGTCTGCCCCTCATGTGTGTCCAGTTTTGTTGCACATGGCTCACCTCTGCGCTCTGCTGCAGTTTTTGCTTCCTCACTGTGCATAGTCACCAGCTGCTTTCTGGGCCAAAACCTTGTTTAGTTTCAGCAACTTTCTCTCTTTGGCTCACCTGAATAATTCAGCAGCACAGTTCCTCATCACTAATTCAAAGGAGGAACACTAATTCATGTGTACATAAGAGTGTGTGCGCACGTGTGCATGAGTTGTGTGTCAGTCATATATCTGTGTGTGTGTGTGTGGCTTACAGTGGGCGACTGACACTGCGTCAGTCTGAAGGAACCTGATCTCTCAGCTGGGAGGCCGTGTTCTTTGGTTCAGGCCAGGCTGCACCCTTGTGTTTCCTGCTACTCACTGCTGCTCTCTGTCCACACACTCCAACACATTGGCACAACATGTCAACCAGATAGGTTTGCTGCACATCAACAGTTTTTTACTATGAGCCTGATCAATGGGTAGATGACTTTTTCAGATCTACTACAAAAAAAAAACATGACCATAAAAATGGACAGGACAGGGCACCTTGTCACACAGGCTAGGTTTTTGGGAATGTAGCTATATCTGAAATGACTAAAAAATACATGTTTTCTCTTCTTACATAATGTTTAAAAGCACCTCATCCCCCTGCCTCTTCCACCCTATCCACAGTACACCTGTGTCTTCAGGACAAAAGGGGACTCAAGAAGTGAACTTAGATCATGCTGTAGCTTTTTACCCAGATTCACCTCCTGGTCTGTTTCAAGAAAAGAGCAGGTGTATGCCCAGAGGCTAAACGGCTAAATAAATGTGTATCTACTACATGAATACAACACATGCTAAGTCACACTTTATAAAGCTAATGACAAATGCTCACTCTGCCCGTAGTGTGAGTGTACACACACACACACCACAAAATTGCAGTCACTGCATCTGTGAGTGTCTGGTTTGGAGGTTTTATAAACCGAGCAGAGTTGCTTAATGTAGTAGTTGGTTGTGGACTGTACCACAATGTACTCCCGTGTTACTATGTTAGTTTAACTACAGGACAGACTTGATTTTGAGTCATTGATTTCATATCATGATACCGTGAAGTATGATGTTACAGATGTCCAAAGTCTAACATTTGCAAAGAGGAAAGACAACATATTTTTTTCTCCTCCCCTCCACCCATCTATTCTCATCCTTCCTACCCCCAGACAGCACACTCACACACTCTCTCTCCCTTCTCCTCCTCTCCCCTAATTCAATTCATTTACAGTCTCGAGGGGGGCATCAGGCTGTGACCCTCCATGACCCTCCACGATGCAGTCATGAATCCTGTGCATGTGTGTGCAGTCCTTACAAGCGTCTGCTGCTTCATGTATGCATGTGAATGTGTGAGGTGTGTTTACTCCTTTTAGCTGGTGTGTCCTTACCAGTCTGTACAGTGTGTAATAGCTTCAGGGAGAGGTGACAAACAGAGGGGGCGTTGGATTGGTATCTAGCTCCGGTCTGTTAAAGGAAAGACGAGCAGTAAATCTATCAAACTACATATACGTCATTAAGGATAATTCACTGTCCTGTCCAGTTCTTTTGTTCCTGTCCCTCTTCTCCCCACTATCAAACCCTTTCTCTTTGCCTTCAGTGTCCAATCCTCCACTCTCTCTCTCTCTCTCTCTCTCTCTCTCCCTCTCTCTTCTCTCTGCTTTACCACTGCAGCAGCGTCAGGCAAGCTGGAGACAGAGAGTACAGCTGCCTGGGACTGCTGCAGAGAGGAGGAGAGGGATGATAGAGGGGGTGATGTATTTAGAGCAGGAGAGGAAAGATAAAACAAAAACAGCTGTAAAGGAGTCTTGAGCGCGGCTGGTAGCGGAGACCAGCATGCTTCAGTCTGTTAAAATAAATTATATATAATTATATAATATATCATAAAAATGAGTCTTTCCCCATCCATCCTTCAATTCTCATCTTTGACACCATTTAAAGCCCACCCCCCCACCTTCTCCAGCTCAGCATCATTAGCCGTGACCGGTGAGCCTGGAGGCGTTGCCTGCATCCCCTGCCCCCCAAAAATCCCAATCCTAGGCTTTTGCTCCTCCCTCTCCTCGTCCTCCTCCTCCTCCTCCACTCCATCTCTCCTGGCCATGCAGCTTGTTGGCTCACTTGCCCACTCGTTGAAGGTGTGAGGCAGGGGAGGGGTGCCTGCGTACTGGCTCGGCTGCCTGCCATTTTATTGTTTTGGGAGAAGGGTTTTTTCTTCTTCTTCTTCTTCGCTCAGTTATCCTCATTCTTTCCCTCCTGCTCGTCACTGATCCACCCCCGCCCCTCCTCTCTCCCCTCGTTGAGCGTACAGCGAGTCCTCGGCAACACAGTAAGGAGGGGACAAGAGAGAGAGAGAGAGAGAGAGGAGAGAGGGGAGCGCAGCCTCAGTTTGAAGTCTTCAATCTGTGTCTTCCCTCCAGTGTTGTTGTTATTTACCCTTCTGCCTGGCATTTTCCTCTCACCTTTGCACCACTGGCTTGTGTTCGGCTTTCCAAAAAGGGCTCCTCTCCTCCCTTTCGTTCCTCTCCTCTTCTTCTTTTTCTATCTGGCTCTGCGGTGAAGAGCATCTTTGCATGTGTGTGACGGCAGACCAGCGAGGATGCGGATACCAGCGGCTGCCTGCAGCTGCCACAACCCTGTGGGCTGTTCCTGCTAAACGCTGCCGGTAAACTGGTTATTTGTGTTGTGTTAAGAGGCGCAGGGAGAATGTAGCATGCAGGTATAAGGATGCTGATGAGGGATAGGTGAGGGTGCTGCCGCTGACCTGAATACTGTGATGATGCTGTCAGCGCAGGCGTGGGGTATTTTTACAGTGTGTTTGCCTCATGCGGCCAATCTGTGTGTGCAAAACGTGCACATTTTACTCTATTTATACAGAGTGGATGTGGATGTGTGTTGCAGGGGGATCGTCTGCTGTGTGGGTGTGTGTTGGTGGTGTGGACACTATGATCTGTTGTGCTGTGTGCTGCCATGCTTGTTGGTACACGTGTGTCTGCTTACATGTGCTTGCTGTGTGTCATTAAATATTAATGTCTGTCTGTTTGACCTTGTATTTCCTACTATATGCGGTTTGTTTATCTACAGAACACTGTTTGTATTTTATTTTTCCCACTTTTTAACAGAAAATATAGTGAAAACATACTTACATATGATAATTCATCATGTACTTATTTGTGGATTTGTGGGAGTTTTGGTAGATCCAGATCATTTTAAAGTGCGGAATCACTTTCTGTAACATCACCAGGCCAGTATTTGTTGTTGTTGTTGTCTTATTTGTTATGCATTAATATGTCTCTCCCTTTCTCTGATCCAGCTGGGAGACTGGGTGTGTGAGAAGATGCTGATGGCGAGAGACAGCAGCCGAGACGAGACCCAAAAGCTCCATAAGAAATGGCTGAAGCACCAGGCTTTTATGGCCGAGTTGGCCCAGAATAAGGAATGGCTGGACAAAATTGAAAAGGTGAGTTTCTGCCGTCCATCCAAAGAAAGTTTTCAACCCTTGCAGGTGCATTTCTGCTGCACTCCTCTCTGCTTGTAGTGGAATTGAATGAGACAAAGTATCACTGTGGAGTGTGTGGTTTATTTTGTTGTGTCAGACTTTCAACACTAAGCAGTGAGTGATGTCACGACAGAGAGAATGAGTGATCTAACACTGGTTCAGAGACTAGGTCACATAGATCACCATTTGTGTGGTGATATTTTAAAAAACGGTGAATACAGTGTAGACAAAACATGCACATATTAGTATAGCAAATACGTGGACCATGCTTTAATAATAACTTAAAATTTCTACACCTAGATAATCTGACATGGGGGCAGCAGTGGCTCAGTGGTAGAGCAGGGTTGTCCAATAACCGGAAGGTTGGTGGTTCGATCCCAACTGTTGCTTTTGCACTTTACCCACATTGCCTCCAGTGTACTCACTGGTGTGTGGCGTTCCTTGCCGGTCACAAATTTCCCCTCTGTGGGACTAATAAAGGATTATAAATTAAATTAAAATAAATGGTTTTCATGTCATGTACGGCGATACCATGTACTGATAGGATACCAATGTGTTTTAGGTATGGATATGATTAAAAACATGAACAAATATGGAAGGATCTATGGATATTTATTATCTAGGATGTGAGTCAGAAGAGTACAAATAAATTAAGACTAAGACTAGAACCTGCCAAAGTGTTGTCACATTAGTTAATTTGATTTCCAGTTTTGTGGCGTTAGCTAAACGGCTAACAAGGCTTTTATTTTACTCCTGAAAAATGGGGTATCAGATCGCTGCCAATATCAACGCTGCATTTTAGGTTGCATGGGAGGCAATACTACTATCAACTAATAAAATAGAAGGACAAGTTTTAAAAGACAAATAGCTCCTGTCAAAAAATAAAGGTTAAGGTTTGTTTATCTACAGACACCTGACTATCATATTTGTTCTAAACTGATGTATACACTAGCCTTTGTATTCAACACTCAAGTGCTTAACTCACTTAATCAAAGCGTAACAAAGCCAGTGGCAAGGTCAAAAGTATTAGAGAGGGGGCTTAGAAATAGAGAGAGGAGTACTGCAACCTTCACCACTGCTCTCTGTCCTGATACGATCTGTTTCATATTAAGGCAGCACGACAGCCTCGTGTCTGAAGCTGCAATCAACACAGATGTAATTGGGTTAGCCAGTGTTTTCCCCAGCTGCATGTCAAGGTTACACAAGGTTGTTGTGTTCACACTCATCATTGCTGTGGGGTCACACTTCTTCTGTTGTCTCAGATATTTGTGGCCCTTCATGTTGTGTGTGTGTGTCTGTGTGTTGTGTTCATGTTGATGTTGTAATACTACACATTGCCCTAAATGCTCCGTTGTCCATAGAGTTGTGTGTTTGGTGTGTTTTTCCCAGGTTTGGTTGGTTTGCCACCTCATGTTGTGATATGCTGTGACATCTGGAGAAAATGAAAGCAAAAAATATTTAACACAGCCATTGTCAGGTGATTTTCAGCAGTGTTCCCACACAATTAGACATGGTGTGAGATGACCTTTCAGAGGACTCGGAGGGAGTAACACTGAGGGGCTGCTGAGACAGTTTTGACAGTACACATGGACGCTGATGGATCCATATGGGCTGTTGTAGAAAATCAAACATGTGACTGTTTAGTTAGCAGGCTGTAATTCTATCTGATGGAGTGTATGCTATAAACAAATCCTGGCAATGCATCTGTTCTGAAGACAGCCAGAGACTCAGTGTTTGTGTATTTCACATGTGAAGCAACACTGCAGTGACACTACAGTTATTATCTTGAAGCTTAGCATGTATTCTAAGTGGAACATTAAACATTTCTATGCTGGGTGTGTTTCAGTCATACTACATCCAGATTCACCATGGTTCATGTAGCTGACTGTGGCACAGCAGATGAATCCTCTGCAGTCTCATACTGGGCTGGGCTGACAGCGAATTCCCCTGGTGGAAGCTGTTTGAACAGAGCCAAGGCTGTTTTATGTGGTATCTGTGCAGCACTGTTCAGTAACTCTGGCATGGTGAGATTGCAGCTAATTGTAACTTACTGGTACAGGAATTTATATAAAATGAAAAACTTGGTTGAAATATTGCGTCGTCTCTCTGTGCTTGTCCCGTTAGCCTGCTCTTCACTGTTAGCATTGTGGTTGATGGCTATACAGGTAGGCAGCTTCACCCATTACTGGCCTTTTAGCTGTTCATTATGTCTAATTACGTTCTTCTTCTGATATGGGCACTGCAAATTTAGTGTGCATGTTATAATGTGGGGGCATTGGCCGACCGATGTGTAATGATATTCAGTGGTACAATGTGGAGATAGCGGGATGCATAGCCTGAGAGCTCTTTCATTATACATGCATAGGTCACATGCTTATCTGAAGGAAGAGTACGGTTACTGAAAAATGCTTATAGAAGGACGGTGAGATGGTGAGGAGGGGAAAAGCTTTAGTTCACCTGTGCTACTCTGATCTATAAAGTAGTCATTTGTAGTTTTAGGTATTAGAATAATGTATTTCTTTGTTTTCATCGTAGGATAAGTATGTATTTTTACAACAGTAACAGCCTACATGACAAATCTAACACTACTCAAATAGTACTGTTATGTGAAAATGAAAACGTGAGAGTCCAGTGAGTAAATCAAAGTTGTTCAGAGACTTCTGTGTGAAGTCTGTTCTCAGTGCAGGATGAGTCTCCATCTCTTCTGCACTCAAAGTCTGAAATAACATCACAGGCTCCGAGCAATCTGTCCACACACACACACACACACACAGAAAGAGAAGGTCACAGTCTGTTTAGAAGCAGTAAGTATCATCATATATTAGCAAAACGGCTAACAATAGCTCATGATAGCTGACATGAGTTTATTTTGGACAATAAAGATCAAGGAAAACACATGTTTAGCATCTTTGTGTGCATGTTGTACAGTATCTGTTCTTCACATTGTGTCTGGTTTTTAGTTTTTTTTGGGTTTATGTTTAAAAAAAGGTGAATTTGTAGGAACATGTAATTATGCCATTGATGTGTTGTTGTTTTACCGACTGTACTCATCCCCCCTCGTGCTCCTCAGTAGAAGACTGTATTCACACCAGGCCGTCCTGCTGTTGGCAGTTAGACAAGGTTCAGTCTCTGAAGTCATACATGGCAGCCGTGCTCACCTCACAACCATTTTTCCATGGCCATTGCTAGGCAACCTGCAATTTGTTTTGTAACGGAAATTTATTATTGTTTTATGAGGATTAATACTCTTTGCTGGCTACTGTTAGAAATATTCTGTTGAGGTCATCCTGCAGTCTGCAATGGGTTAAAGCTCATATCACAGTCTGCATGCCATACTACGTTCTCCTTTCCTGTCACTCTTGACAGGTGGATCAATAAATAATCAATTAAATGTTTTTTATTTGTTGTTGTTTGAAGAGCCGGTTGTTGTCCTGTTGGCTTTGGTGCTTCCTGTCCAAACACTGCATGGTGTGCCCTGATTGTGTCTCTGCTAGTGTCCTCTGAGAGCGTTCAGTCTAATTCTGTACGGGGTAAAAACTCCTCTCTGCTGTGAAGGATTTTGTGAAGCACACTGCCTGTTTTTTTGGGGGGGTAGCATTTACCATCTGTGAGTGCATGTGAATCTGTTTGTACAGTGTGTACAGCTGGTAAACGTTAAACAGGCTACCTGAGCTGTTTAAAATAAATGTCCCAGGGAGTCTTTGGTAGATGCAGATGATTTCTGATGTTTGTTTTACATACTTTATCCTTCTTTTCTTTCTCTTCTCCATGTCCTTGTTTTTTGTTTTTAACTGTTGCACCAGACAGTAAGACACTATAGAAGGGTAGTTAAGGGAAGGCTTTTAAATTATATCAAAAAATATCATGAATATGCCGTTGCTGAGAAGGTCTGGACCTCTGTGCCTCATCTGTGTGTGTTAATTCTTACATTAAAAAACATTTTGGGGAGCCTAAAAAGGAGAGAATTATATGAAAAAGGCCGACGTTCTTCCTTTAGTGTGTAGGTGAGTGTCAGTGAAGGGGGTCACCCCAGCAGAGGGGATCTTTTCGATGATTATGATGCAACTCACGTGCTGCGTCAGCTCGCTGTGACGTCAGGCAGCCGTCAGCAAATGGAGCAATGTGTCTCCTCTTTCCTGTGCTTGCTGCGGTTGCCTGGCAACAGCTGCCCATTCCCTACGCCCTTCTCCTCATCTTCCTTCCTCTCTTCGTACAGCTCATGTGTGAAGGTCATCCCTCCATCCCTTCCCGCTCTCTCTCTCTCGCTCTATCTCTCCTCCCTCGCATCAAGTGCTAGCATTCTGCTAATTCTTCTTCCTCCTGTTCCAATCTCTGACCCGGAAACTGATCAAAGTCTGCCTCATCATCCTACATGTTCCAAAACCTTAAAGTAAAGGAGTGTGTGTGGTAACAGAAAGAAGTACCTGGGCTGATATGAAACAGATTTACTGTTGTATTATATTGGATGCTAGATTTAAAACTCTTGATAAAAAAACACTCCATCGCCTTTCGGTGTCTCTCATGAGTGAGTATTAGCCACATGTAACACGTCTCCTCTCTCATTGTCAGTGTTAGATACACACACACACACACACCAAAATAATGCTGCTCCAGGGTATTGATATCCAGCCTTTAGCAGTGGGTGTTAATGTAGTGTAGTATAAAGATCCAGATCTAATAAGCTGAGGTTTGCAGTGTTCTGAATGTATAATGCAGTGTTTAATCAATAACTGCTGCTCTGTCGCTGCAGGATGACTGGGCTTCCTGCACAGGCCAGATAAACAAATCTGAATATTTGTGGATTTGATCTTGTGTGAAGCTGTGTCAAAGTTTATGAATGAATGGACTAAATGAAAGTGTGCCAAATGTGGTCCACATGTTTTCTTAAGGCAAGTAACGTTTATTTATGAGGATAATTATGAGGAAAATTGAGGATAGATGCCCCCTTAAATCATCTCACATCCTTACAGGAACTTTGACCTGATTGTTTTTGGCCTTGACTGGAATGGCTTAAACTATTTTCTCTTTTATTTTAGTGCACATAAGTGCAGCTTTCTCCTTTCCTTTTGAAAATATAAGCACTGTACTATCTCCCTCAGTGCATTAAGCTTTGACCTGTAGTTTTGTGCTGGCTCTGCACTACAGGAGAAAGTGTGTGTGAATGAGGGAGTGTGTGTGGGTGTGTAGGCGGTGTGTAGGTATGTGCACTGAGAACATCAATGGGGCACTCTCACTTAGAGCGATGAGACAGGGATCTGCTGTTATAATTATTATTCCTTTCAATCAATTACAGATTTGTTTAGACACTTTGGCATCACTAGTCATGCCAGAAAGATATGCATGATTGGACTAAACACAGAGAGGACTGAACGAGACAAGAGCTCTGTTTCGACTTGTCCTCACACACACACATCAGAGGCACGTAAAATTAAAGCTACACAATGCAACACAATGCAATTAAAGACGTTTCACCACCCTCCCTGTGGCTTGCTCTGATATTTATATGCTACAGGACAGGATTCAGCAGTTCACCTACACCTTAAAGACAATGGTCACTCCTTTGAGGATAAGAATGTCCACATTCTAGACAGAGAGGACAGATGGTTTGAAAGAGGAGTCAAAGAAGCCATCTCTAAAGGGAGTAGGAGGGCTGAGGCATCAGTTTTCATCTGTTTACAACTCTTATCTCTTCCTAGTAGGTTTCACCGCCCCATTCAAACCCTAACAATAGGCCGTCAACTAGTCCTGCAGCAGAACTGAAGAAGCCAGACGGGGGAGTGGCGAAACGTCTTAAAAAAAAAAAAAGCCTCGAGTCCAGTTGCCTTGATTTAAAAACTCTTGGACGTCATTATAATGTTCAATGTTCAGTGCACCAATGTAGCTCCTCTCGTTGCACTGAGTTCATATCAGAAAGGAAAAAGCATTCTAATGAAATGAAACCATTGGAACGTTTTCTTCTGTACCTCCTCAATCCTGGGGCGCTCTTACCTTTTTAATGCTGCACTCAGGGGACTGAGAAAGACAAAGAAAAAACGACCAGTCCTTTAGTGGAAGTGATGCTTTTACAGCAGAACAGAGGAGGAGAGGAGAACACTTTTGAGGTAGATGGAACTACAGTGAGTGCATATTCCTTCACTCTGTTAGCCAGTGCTTGCTTCCCGTGTGTGTGTGTGGGTGACAGCTTATGACAGCCTTTTCTCACATTTCTGTGCAGCACAGAACTAGACAGAGATAAGAGAAATACATCCAGACATTGTGATAATTTCATCATCCATATTTTTTGCACATTCCATCATTGCACACTAAATGCCTGGCTTTGTATTAGAGCGTACGGATTTCTCGTTTCAGCTGTTATGGCTGCTGAAGCATCAGGATAAAGTATCAGGGGATTCCTCTGAGGAGAGGATGATGTATCAGTTTCACGAAGCATTATTTCAAGGCAAACCAATGTCACCAGTTATTCACGTTAGAGGTGAGAGCTGTAATCAGGAATGTGCTGAGCAGTTGTTGCCGATTGGTTGGACAAGCAGATTTTTTTTAACATGCGGAGTAAATATTGACGCGGTAGCTGCAGTGGCCTGAGAGCGACAGACCCACTGACCAACAGAGTGTCGGCAGTGTGACGCTCAGGAGCAGATGTCTGCTGTGAAAGACAAACCAGACACCAGAGTGAGGACGACCCATCTGTTACTGTTAGCATCAGTGCTCCATCAGGGGTCCCCTCTCTCTGTCCTTCAGGGCTTCTTCCTGTACTTCACTTTACACTCTTCCTCAGTTAACCCTGCTTCATATGTGATTAGTATCATCACAATCAGATATCACTGCTGATTTTTTTTTAAATGCTAAAATGAGTCATTGCTAGTCGACAATGAACATTTAATCCATTTTTTTTAATTTAACCTTTTTTAAAGGTTTTACTGGAGACTCTAAATTTGCCATTTGTGGTTGTGTCTCTGTCTGCTCCATGCGATAGACTGGCACTCTGTCCAGGGAGTACCCTGCCTCTCAGCCACTGACAGCTGGGATCGGCTCCAGATCCCCTGTGACCTTGTGTAGGATAAAGCAGTTAAGAGAACAGATGGATGTATGGACGGATGTACATCTTAATGTGCTGCCATCTGCAGGACTTTAATTTTTACAACCAACCCTCTTTATCTGAAAGACAACACATCAGTGTTAATATGGCTGCTAGCTAACAGTAATTTGATATATTTTAGTTTTGACAACATAAAAAGGAACCAGATCAGTTTTTTTATAGGTGAGTAGTTTGTTCCAAATCAAACTTATTTTCACTGTGTATCAGATTTGAATCAATAAAAACAATGTACACATAATATATGATAATTGGATTACTTACAGGAGAGGGAAATATGTTCAGATCACTGCAGCAGATACTTTAACTTTTAGTCTGCAACATGCCAAAAATGCTTCCATCCTTTAATTACGATAATGTTACTTGATAGCATCTTTCACCTGACCTTCCCTACTTAGTAAATGTCAGTGTCTCTCTGTGCCTCCAGTCTGCAGCACAGGCTTTCTCTTTAAAATGTGTCCAGGTACAAAGCTGTGTCCAAGAGTAAAGGCAGCGGACATGGATTCTCCTGTTCGCTGTGGGATCTCTGCAGATGCTGTTCCTATGAGCAGTGGATGATCACTGTTTGAACTGAGTATATGTGTGTGTGGAGCAGCAGCTCTGAGTTGGTGGGTGAAGCCGCTCAGGCCCACGCGGCCCTCCCACTCACATGTATCAGCAGCCGGAGTAACACTACACTAGAATGGAAGCTGACGTAATGTGCAAACAATGAAAAATACCGGACTGTAAAACCACTCTGTTTGTGGGAAACCAGAATAGTCTGTGTGTAAAGTTTGTATCATCACTCGACACTTCACACTGCTGGTCCTGATGTTTGGACCGGAAACCTCCTTATCACACCAGTACAGGACAGTTTCCCATCAAGAGGCTGCACTGCATGTTTTTAGGTTTTATGATAACCTGAGTGAGTCAGGCAGGATGTCGTCCTCTGTGGATGATGAGTCACGGCTCAGAGTTACTTCACCATCCTGGCAGAGCCTGAAATCCCCCCAAAGTACCAAATGTTGAGAGAGAATTGAGTTTGGCAGAAAAATATTCCAGACTATCAACTTACCATTTAGACAGGACTGCAATTTATTTGTTCAAAATCTCTTGTAATTTTTGTCACACAAAATTTATTTTTTTGTATATGTTAGCTGCCAGAACAGCCTAACTGCCGTATTTATGCACTAATTTAATAGTTTAACTGATTAGATTTAATCAAATAGAGTCACTTTTTGTCCTCTTTGTTTTGTTTTTTTAAATATTTTTCTGCGTTGATTCATTTTTCTTTATTTGCTCTCGTTTTTTTTTTCTGTTACTAACACACAAACCAGACAGGCTGAATATCAATTGGATGGGGGAAGACGAATTTCACTCTGGGGGGTGGCAAAATGGGAAATAAAGAAGGTAGCAGGTGAATAAGGGGTGTGTGTGTGTGTGTGTGTGCATCCAGTGGGGGGTTCGGAATGGGATGAGGTACGAAAGGGGGCAGAAATATGAAAAGGAGAACACAGAGAGAGAGAGTGAGATGAGGGGGGAGGGGAGTGTGAGGTAGTTTATGAGCCATTTTGATACGAGGAGGTTTAATCTCTTCACACACACACATGCTGGCCCACACACAGTCGTTGCTTATTATTACTCCAACATTTATGTGAAAATGTGCAGATGTGACAAACCAGAAATCTTTTTTTATGCTTTGACCTTATCTGGTCATGGTTATGTTTACATTCCATTAGGACTGCATTTATTATAGAGTTTTATTATTGATTATGAAAGATTATTTTCTCAAGTCATTGTATAGTCTATAAAACGTCTGGAATGATAAATGTCTCAGTATGTGAAACACACTAGCTTCTCAGAAACAGCCCTACCTCACATTTAAATCATTCAACAATAAGAAAACAGGAAAATATTCACATTTGAGAATCTGAAACCAGTCAACTAATGTAAATATATATTCATAAATGTATACGTCTTAACAATAATGTTGTCTTTTTATAATCCCCCTCTGTGTCTTCCTCCTGGCCATCCAGGAGGGCCAGCAGCTGATCCAGGAGAAGCCGGAGCTCAGCCCGGTGGTCCGGAGGAAGCTGGAGGAGATCAGGGAGTGCTGGCAGGATCTGGAGAGCACCACTCAAGCCAAAGCCCGCGCGCTTTTTGAAGCCAACAAGGCCGACCTGCTGGTGCAGAGCTATGAAAGCCTTGACCAGAGGCTGGGCCAGCTGGAGGGTCAACTGGTCTATGTGGACCAGGGACAGGACCTTACCACTGTCAACAAGCAGCTCAAAAAACTACAGGTAGACACAGTAGCTATTGGCCACTAATATTTGATGTGTCTCATTTTTTATTTGACTTTATTTTAAAATATATTTTTAATTTATTCTGATATTTATTCTGTCATTTACTGAAACATTTTGTGTTCCCATTTTATTTAGCTTTGACCTATATGCCAAAAAAACCCTTTGAGGCCCTGCTCTCCTTTGCATGTTGAATGGTGTCTGAATGATTCACTGTTTATTTTATTAGCACCTCACAGTGATGTCCTCATTTCATTAATATTCAAACAAAACCTCATGTCTGGAAATGACAGCGTCATCTTCTCACTGTGTGCCTGCAAAGCTTTCTGCTTTATTTTTTTATTTGTGTTGAGCCTTCAGCATTCCTGCCAACATGGCGAGCTTTCATTTGAGTTTCATCCCAAGATCAAATCATAAATGCTATTGATAGAAAGTTATTGAGTAGGATAATCCTTCAGCATCTTTCGGAGATGTCATGCTCATTGACGGGCAAGAAATGAGTACAAGGGTGCACAACGGGGCCTCTGAGCTGCATTTTGCACATTTCTTCAGTGGACAAAATCAGGTCACTCTAGATATTTTTAATCATGCAAAAAAAATGAGCAAGTGTGCCAAGATACCTTTCATTTCATTTTTTAATAAGTTAATACTATGAAGTACATTTCATAAATGAAAACATTTCTACTGATGTTGGGATCAAACTCTCCATCAGTGACGGCGCGTCTCTGCTGACACACAGATTCATCCACTCATGACTTCATCATTTCATCAGACATCTCTCACTTTCCTCTCCCACAGCATGTCGCTTACATGCCACCATTAGCACTGCTTTACCACATCATCCTCACTCCAAACCACACTCCAGTACCCAGCATCCATCCTGGCAAGGGTACAGTAACCTTCACTACACTTCCTGTCTTATCAGCCATCGATTCCTCCACCCACTTTACTCTTGCCTCCTCTCACCTGCCTCAATCCTGTTCTTCTGTCTGATCATTTCCACTCTGTCTCTTCTTTCTCCTCCTCCCTTTCCTCCTCAGACCATGGAGACCCAGATGGAGGAGTGGTATAAAGAGGTGGGGCATCTCCAGGTGCAGGCATCCACCATCCCCCAGCAGACACAGGTCAAAGAGGCAGTAGGCGAGCGTCAGTCTGCTGTCGAAGCCAGGATGGTGCGCTTGATCGAGCCACTGAAGGAGAGGCGACGGATCCTGCTGGCGTCGAAGGAGGTTCATCAAGTCAGACGAGACCTTGAGGATGAAATTGTGAGTTGTGACAACAGAGGCGCTCAAACACAGGAAGTCATCAGACAGGAGTAGGAAATGTATGTACAGGTATATAACTTTCTTCTGGGTATCGTGTTTTTGTGGTCGTAGTTGTGGGTCCAGGAACGCCTCCCATTGGCCATGTGTCAGGATCACGGATCTACTCTGCAGGCTGTCCAGCAGCTCATGAAGAAGAATCAGGTGAGAAAATCAAAAAAGCAGCCTAAAGTTAATACAAAACAGCTAAACTAATGCAAAACACGGAATGAACATGCAAGCTCACATTCAGCTTCTCTTAACATGCAAACCGTAATCTGCTCATTTATGTTTTTCTCCTCCCTTGCAGACACTTCAGAGGGAGCTGCAGGGCCACAGGAGCAGAATCGAAGATGTCCTGGAAAGGGCAGCGATCATTGCCTCAATACGCAGTCCAGAGGCCGACTACGCCAGGGCCGGCCACGACCAGCTGGCACAGCTGTGGGCTCTGCTCTGGGCTGAGACGGAGAGGAGGCAGCTGGTCCTGGACGCCATGTACCAGGCCCAGCAGTACTACTTCGACACGGCCGAGGTTGAGGCCTGGCTGAGTGAGCAGGAGCTGCACATGATGAATGAGGAGAAGGGGAAGGTGAATTTATTTGTGAATTTATCTGTCTGATCTCATGTTTTGGATCATAACTCGTTACATAAGTGACATAACTAATTACTGTGCATTACTTTTCCACACAGACTAAGAGTTTTTGTGACTATATATACTACTTTTAAAGTGTGTGTTGTTTCCTCCACTCAACAGGATGAGCCAAGCACACTGCAGCTGCTGAAGAAACACTTGATCCTTGAGCAGACCATCGAAGACTATGCTGAGACCATCGGCCTGCTGTCACAGCAGTGTCGACAGCTGCTAGAGATGGGGCATCCAGACTGGTGAGCACACAATCTGACTGCCTCATCAGCTAAAGAGGAAACATTTATTTAATTTTCTGCATTGTGACCATAAGAGACTTTGATTTTAAAAGCCCTTTTTAGCCCTTTTCTAATCTACATACCTGCGTCAGTCCACCTTGTTATTTGTACTTAATCTGACTCCTCTCTTCCACAGTGAACAGATCAGCAAGCGTCAGTCACAGATAGACCGTCTGTACGTGTCCCTGAAGGACCTGGTGGAGGAAAGAAAGAGCCGTCTTGAGCAGCAGTACTGGCTCTACCAGCTCAACAGGGAGGTGGACGAGCTGGAGCAGTGGATCGCTCAAAGAGAGGTGGTCGCCAGTTCGCCTGAACTGGGTCAAGACTTTGAGCATGTCACTGTAAGTGTGTTGACAGATGGTAAATAAATAATAGATTTAAGAGAGATTTAATTTTCATGTATTGGCTCATAATAGGACATTAAAATGAAATTCACCACTAGTTTCATGTACAGCAGATCTCAAAGCATACGAGAGTAATTGATATTCAACACAATTAATTAATTCCAGGTTCTGCAGGAAAAGTTCACAGAGTTTGCATCAGAAACCGGCAGCGTGGGTCAGGAAAGAGTCATGGCTGTCAATCAGATGGTCGATGAGCTCATCGACTACGGTCACTCTGAAGCAGCCACCATCGCCGAATGGAAGGACGGGGTGAACGAGGCCTGGGCTGACCTACTGGAGCTCATGGAGACCCGCGCTCAGATGCTCGCGGCCTCACACCAGCTGCACAAGTTCTTCTCTGACTGCAGAGAGGTAAGATGTCTGAGGGGCAAAGATGAAGTCGGGTGACAACACTATTAATCATTTCACATTTATTTTACATAAACTAAATGTGAAAAAAGGAAATATACAAGACACTTCTGTACTGCATTATACCTTTATTTTCAGGTTTTAGCCCAGATTGAGGACAAACACAGGAGGCTGCCTGAAGTGCGGGCTCGGCAGGGCAGCACTGCCAACACCAGCACCCTGCAGAGACTCCTGCACAGCTTTGAGCAGGACATACAGCTGCTCGTCACACAGGTACAGTGAAACACACATAAACAAGGAAGCAAAACTCCCTGCTCCAGTCATGAGTAGTGTAGCATTCATCCTCTCTAATGTGCACCATGCTTCATCATTCATACGGATATGAAATTGATTATTTAAGCAAACAATTACTGGTTTACTTGTGCAGTGAAATGATGGCCTCTAAAATGCCCAAATCATTTGGACTAATTTTCTGGCGCGCTGATGTTCTGTCCTTCTGTGTCGAAGTTCAGAAATGTAATTAAATTAGCGTTAATTTGGTGCAGAGTGAGAGTGCAATTTTGGAGTCTGTGATTTTCATCACAAAGCTACTTTCTTGCTCTGCATTTAATTTTGCTTCACTCAGTGTCTGTCATGCACCTGGAGAACAGAAACATTGCTACATTTTCCTGAAGAACAATGCAAAACCACAGCTGTTCTGCAGTTTTTGGTGATAGGGCCTGTGCTGTTTGGCCCCAACAACAGCTGTGAGGACAGCTGTGTTTTGTGCGTCATTCAGAGAAAAACAAACCTTTTTAATTTTTTGTTTTTTCTTATTTGTTCAGTTTAGCTTTTTCTCCCCTAAACTCTGCTCTCCAACTCTTGTCAGGTGCGTCAGCTGCAGGAGAGCGCAGCACAGCTGAGGACGGTGTACGCCGGAGAGAAGGCTGAAGCAATCGCGTGTCGTGAGCATGAAGTGATGCAGTGCTGGAAGGAGCTGCTGACATCCTGCGAGGAGTGTCGGCTGCAGATAACCACTGAGACAGACAAGCTGAGGTTCTTTGGTATGGTCCGAGATCAGATCATGTGGATGGACTCAATAATCTGTCAGATTGGGACAGGAGAGAAGCCTAGGTATCTATACAGCACGGGACTAGGATAAAGCTTGGTCAAAGAGTGTCTCTGTGTAAAATGAATTGAGATTTTAAGATATATCTCTATGGTGAGTTAAGTTTCTGTGTCCTCTTTAACTCCTGCAGGGATGTGTCCTCAGTGGAGGTGCTGATGAACTACCACCAGAGTCTGAAGAGCGAAGTGGAAGCTCGAAGCCGAAGCACCCTGGAGTGTATTGAGATGGGGAAAACGCTGCTTGCTGCCAGGAATCCTGCAGCCGAAGAGGTGATTAGTAAATCACAACCCCTCAACAAAACCCCTCATGTAGTTGGTTTTTAGGAGGGTTTTCTATAAAATACCAAATTTGTGCCTAGTCTTTCATTCATGCACCACAAAGTCGATAAGAGAACTAATCAGACCTGTAATGTTGGGATTCTCAGATCAAGGAGAAGCTGGACAAGGTGATCGCTAAGCAGCATGAACTGTTAGAGAAATGGGACAAGCACTGGGAGGTCCTGCAGCAACGTGAGTCCATACTCAGACCTGCATTCTGGTGTAACCAGAGGTTACCAAGGTGTAACCATTGAAGGGACATTTTCTTCTTTTATCTTTTGCCCCTCAGTGTTGGAAGTTCACCAGTTTGCCCAGGAGGCGATGGTGGCAGAGGCGTGGCTGACTGCTCAGGAGCCTTTCATTAGCAGCAGTGAGCTGGGCGGGAGTGTCGATGAGGTGGAGCAGCTCATTCGTCGTCATGAAGCCTTCCGTAAAGCTGCCGCCACCTGGGAAGAGCGGTTCAGCTCGCTGCGTCGGCTCACCACGGTAATATCATCAAAAGTACTCTGTGAATACACACTTGACCTGTCTCATCGTTTGATTTTTAAGCTGGTTGTATCTGTGTGTGTGTGTGTTTTGTAAATAAAGGTGGAAAAGTTAAGAGCAGAGCAAAGCAAACTACCCCCGACCCCCCTCCTGGGTCGTAAGGTCTTCCTGGATCCCCAAGATGCTTTACCAAGCCCATCCACCCTTCCCCGCCTCCCACTCTCCCCCGTCATGAGACAGACTATCTATGAACAGAATGAGGCCAGCTCTCCTCCTTCTCCCTCACCTGTCACCCCTACACCCTCTCCGTCAACCGTTGCTCAGCGACTGGGGTCCACAGTCGCCAAATACTCTCCTGTGATGAACGGCTCCAGTTACCGCCATACGCTAGATGTCCGGCATGGTGGCGTAGTGGGTGTGGCTGCAGGATTAGGCCAGCCCGCTCCTTCCTCCATTGCATCTGTTGCCACAGCGGCCATGCTTGTCTCGGCCAACCAGGTGCGAGAAAGCGTCAGCGCAGCAAGAGACCAAGCAGTGAAAGTGATGAGTCACCTTCAGCCACCACAGGCAGCGAAGGAACTGGAGGTGAAATCGTCCCCGTATCTACGACAACCCAAAATTAAACACTTGGATGATGCTGTGACGCCTCTGCTTGTGGCCAGCCGGCTGGAGAAGGCGAGGGACAGGGGGAGGGAGAGAGAGATGATGATGGGAGAGATCGGGACAGAGAGAGCAGAGGTAGCTGTGATGGCTGAGGTGGTGCTCCAGGAGCCGAGCCGGGAGCGTCTGCACAGTGAGCCCACCAGAGGGCCTCGGGGGTCCAGGACTGACCCACTGGGCCATGCCGAGCCACAGGTTCAGACACACACCTACCACCGGGACCACAGGATAGAACGGCAGCTGTCCAGTGAGCAGCTGATCCAGGCACGAAGGGATGAGCTGCCTCAGGAGGTGTGGAGGGAACATGCCGAGAGGCGCGACAAACGGACGCTGGAGAGGCAAACGTCTAGCGAACAGGAGGGCCAAGGAGGCCATGGGAGCCATGAAGGCCGACGGAGAGAGAGGGACAGACACCGCCTAGAGAGACAGGAATCCAGTGAGCATGACACTGGCAAGGAGCACTCAGACAGACGCTCAGGAGGAGGGTGAGACGTTGATCATAATAAGGCGTCTTTTAGGATGGACAGTAGGGTAACTTTTCTGTGAATTTTCTTTCTACAGAGAAAAGAGATCCACGCTGGCAGAGATTGTAGAGCAGCTGCAAGAAAGAGAAGCAGCACAGGTCTGGAGACTCAATGTTTGCAAATACTCTTGTATGCTTCTTTCATTTCAGTAACTTATATTGTATGTGTATCTCAGGCCCGTGGTGAGGTTCCCCGCCTGCCTAACGGGATACCAGAGAAGTCTTCCCGTCCCGACCGGCCTCGAGCTCGGGACAGACCCAAACCACGACGTCGGCCACGACCCAAAGAGCCAGGAGAGACGACACGGAGGTCTAGGTCTGCTCCAGCCCAAAGCAGCCCTGCAGTCCCCCAGCCACCAACACACACAGCACACCATGAGGGCTTCCTTTTCCGCAAGCTAGACATCGAGAGCCTCAAGAAGAGCACCAATAGGTGGGTGTTCAGGGCCATTATGAAAATCCTAACACACTGGAGCGGATTATAGGAATCATACAGATGGACACTGGTGTCAAGTATCAGACTTTAGGAATTCTGATTAGTTAATGGCAGTTTGTTCAGGCTTAAATAGCACGGTACTCACAAAATCGTCGAGGTTCACAACTGCTCTCATGTCATCCCTGCCACCCCCACTTATTGAATCTACAATGTTGACATGGGCTTGACTTTAGCATGCTAAGCTAACACATATATGTTGAGCAGATACATCACAGACACCAAGTCAGTCATCACATGGTGCCTCACACTGTGCATGTAGACAGGCAGTATTTCTCAGGGATGCAAGAAGATTTGGATTTTTATTTACTTTGTTTACATAAAAATGTAAATAACAGCTGAGTTTCCCATTTCTATCAGGTACCAAACATTGACAGAAATGGAATGTGGAAATATTATATTGATACCTACCAGAATAGTTTGGCCATAAATCAGCAGTATGGCACAATTTGTTGTGATGCTGTGCGCTTGGTGGTACAATTCATGATTTGTTCATAATTTATCATAAAACGTCTCTACATAGTCGACTTTTTGAAGTTAGAAGTTCAGTGTTTTTCTCCATATTGTCACTTAATAAGGAGGAGTAATAAATCTAAACAGTGGCACCTCACATCGACTTCTCAGTATCTTGAATGACTTAGCACACCTGCAGAAATCACACTGCATGTGAAAACTCCGTGCATGATGCTTCTGATGCCTCCTGATCTAACACCAGCCCCACAGAATGAAACAGGAGAGTTCGGCTCGCTGACTGGCTGATGAATGCTGTGGGAGAGACGGTTGATAGAGCTGCTGGTCACCTAACCACACACACACACACACACACTATCTCTGACCTCCACAGATGACCACCCTGCTTTCTCCAGCCAGAGAGACACCATCTACACAGTCTCTTTCTCTCTTTGCACTGCCCTCTAGTGGCTGGGCTGATCACGCACAGCTAAAAAGCTCATCCCCCCTTCCAGCTTTGGATGAGTCCCACTCACGGCAATGGATGAGTGTGTCGTATGTACATGCCCTGTTATGTACATGGCAAGGTAAAGCATAATCCTGAATGGCTTAGATCCAGACAAGTGTGAATCTCCAAACTGCTCCTCGTTGTATGCTCTTGATACTGAGAGAGAGAGGATTGAGATTCAACCTGTCTCTGTGACATCTCTACCTGACGAGGCACTGAGTAAGTGGATGTGCACATTAATATTCTGTATTTCTCAGGATAACAGTGGTGCATGTGAAGACTGTTGACTCCTAATATTTTAAAAAAAGGAAAAGAGAAACATCTGGATTACAGCTGCTTTTTTCATCCCATATCAAACAAGAACTGTTCTTTATAGACAGCTGCCCTAGCATTAACACGTGCACCATTGTTTTTTTGCAGTATAAGTTGTGTTGTCTTTGTTAGAGGATTATTAAATCAGGATATTAAGCTGCACACAGATGGCTTCCTCTGACTAACATCTACAGTACTGTGCATATGCACTATGCATAATTCTTTACAACAAACAGAGTTTAAACATGAAGAATTCCTGAAAGTTTTGCACAGTACTGCATATTTCAAAGTAAGCTATCAGACTGGAATGTAGTGTGCATGTAAACACACTCACACAGGGGAGAAGAAGCATGGCGGGCTTTAATGTGTGTTGTTTTCAAAGTGCCATTTCACCAAACTCCTCTTTCTCTTTCCTCTTTTTCTCTCCTGCTGCTGCTGGCTGCTCCTCTTGTCTCCTCCAAGGTAAGTCATGTATGAGCCTCACTCACAAACTGAACGTGGCCTCCCTCCCCTCCCCTCCCCTCCATCCCCCACCTCCTCCGTCTGTCCGTCCGTCCGTTTGGTCTGTGTTTGTTTGGCAGTGTGTTTCCTCCTCCCTTGTTGGGGCTGGTGCATCCTGCCTACCTACCTGTCTGCTCTGGTCAGGTGAGTGAGGTTAGCTTAGCGACAGTGATTCTGCAGCTCGTCCTGACTCCTCTCATCTTCCCCCCACCCCACCCCAACCACCACTTCCCCCTGCTCCTCCCTTCCACCTTCTTCTCCTCCTCCACCTCCTCTTCCTTTCCCACCCACCTTCCCACACCACAGCAGGTCATGGGTCAACCTGTACTGCGTGCTGAACAAAGGGGAGATGGGTTTCTACAAGGACGCTAAGAACACCACCACGCCCTACAACAACGAGCCACTGCTCAACCTCTCCCACTGCCACTGCGATGTCACCAACGGCTACAAGAAGAAGAAGAACGTCTTCACGCTGAAGTAAGAAGCTGTTTCCAAACTCGTGCAGAACTGGGTTAAAGCTCATAGAGCAGCATCAGCAGTGGACAACAAGTACACAAATTGTAATATGTTTTTAATCTCTCTTGCAGAACAAAGGACGGCAGCGAGTTTTTGTTTCATGCGAAAGATGAGGTGAGTCTTTAATCACATCTCCAAACCATCAAGGCAGCAGTGAAGGTTTTATTTGACTCATTACATGTTGTAGGATGTAACTTCAACAGTCCTAAATCTAACAGACATCTGTCCCCTCACAGGAGGACCTCAAAGCCTGGGTGACCAACATTACCAACAGTATTACGGAGCACGAGGAAATTGCCAAATGGGGTCAGCCCCAACCAACTACCTCATCCACTGACGAGGGAACGCGCCGCGACGGCAGCAAGGCAGACAACAGGTCAGAGCGAGGCGGCGAGCGGTCGGACCGAACGGAGCGGATCGAGCGGGCAGAAAAAGAGAGGGAGAAAGAGAAGGAGAGAGAAAAGGAGAAGGAGAAGGAGCGAGGCGAGCGGTCGGAGAGATCCGATCGAGGCGGAAAGTCGGACGCAAAGCGCTCTGAAAAGTCCAGTAAGAAAAAGTGAGCTGGGCGACTAATCGATCAGGATTAAAGCATAATGAACTCCGGATGGGAGGTGGGGCTGCAGACTGGT
This sequence comes from Parambassis ranga, assembly GCF_900634625.1. Taxonomy (NCBI): domain Eukaryota; kingdom Metazoa; phylum Chordata; class Actinopteri; family Ambassidae; genus Parambassis; species Parambassis ranga. The sequence goes on from NC_041033.1 coordinate 21,451,424, forward strand.
AGTGAACGCCCCCCGCCTCCTTCTCGCCGCCTCCAACACTGTCAATAAAGCAGTCGTGTTTGGATGGAAAGTGAAGGATTGACCCCGGCTCACTCATAGGATGGACAGGACGGATATGATTTGGAGCAAGAGACATCTGTCTCTCTCTCTCTGTCTCTCTCTCTCTCTCTCTCTCTCTCTGTCTTCTGTGTCTCTGTGAGCACACACAGAGTCAGCGACGCCCCCTGGTGGCTGTGTTAGAGAACTGTTAGAGGGTGGAGTTTTGTGCTGCTGCACCCCAAACGAGAGAGACGGGTCACGCATCGTGTCAATACGAAGGCTGTTACTGGTAGTGCGATCAAACGTAGCTCATACTGTCCCATGTTTGTTTTTTCTATGAGATGAGCTGTATCTGTATGTATCTCTCGTCTGTCTGTCCTATCTACTGTATCTATCTGTCTGTCTGTAAGTCGAGACATCCTACACTGAGTCCTATTACTCCTCGGAAATCGAAAGAGAATGAAATTATGTCAAAATGTTTCACAGACAAATGTAGATTTTTGTTTATTTTACAAAGTTTGGCTGTAGCAGCCCTGATCTTCAGCTTTGTGACATAAGAGTAGAAGGATGACCAGAGCGGACTGAGAAAATAAATGCATTCATCCACTCCCTCCTAATGCTGATATCTGCCCACATCAGTGCAGGTCTGAAGACCTCTGCAGGACTAGAGGACAGTCTGACAGTTCTAAGATCAGCTGCAGACAAAGAGACAGAGCTTCTGGTCGTCAGGGGGCCTCATTCATTAAAATGAATCAACTAATAAAGCGGCAACTTAAGTTTTGGCTAAGATTTTACATCTCTAACCAAAGTCATGAAATGGATTGTGACCTGCTTGTTTTATCACCATGATCAGCTTCTCATAAAATGTCATGTTAGCTTTGGTCATAAGCACAAAATCAGCATGTTTTTAATGAATGAGGCCTTCGGGGCTGCACACGGGCCTCCGCTACTCTTTTATTCTCTCACAACATCAAGCTGCTCGTCAGATATTCTCTTTGATTTAAATCTGTTGCATCCGTTTTTATACAGAATTCGAAGGTCTTGTTTGTGTATGTGTGTGTGTCTTTGTGTGTGTGTGTGTGCTGCCGCTGCTGCTCTCCGCTCCCAGGGTCTCCATAGCTCTCAGGTTATTTATGTTGGTGTGTGCTTACAGTGTGCTTCACACGTGTTTGTCCCCTCAGATTGACACCTCAGTCTTCCAGATACAGTTCGTCCAATTCCACAACACACACCTGTTTGTTCTTCTGTCTTTGTGAGGACCGCTCACCTTACTGTGTGTACTGCATCCCCAGCTCCTCACTGTAAGAACTAAATGTATTTGCATTAAAACGGGTCTGAACAGGTCCTCACAAAAGGTCCTCACAAAGATAGACCTATTCACACACACACACACACACACTCATAGACCTCATCAGGTTTCATATGCAGAGTGTTAAGGGTTAAACTGACACCAATGAGAGCCAAATATTTAACCTGTGGGTGAAACTGTCCGTCAGTTCTGAGATGCATGTTCTGCTTGGAGAGAAATCACCGGTTTAAAGATGAGTGCACATCGACACATCTGTTTCTGTTTCCTCCAAACTCACCACAAAGCCATAAAAAAGAAGAAACTCTTATCGCTGGTAAATGCTAAAGTCCTGGTCAGAAGGCGTTTAAAGATCCTTTACTTTTTAAGTATGAATGAATATCACTGTTACTGTATGAACACACTGCTCCGCTTGTTTTTTCTCTGTAAATCAGATCATGTGTTCAGATTTGGAAGAAAAACAAATGTTAACTTTTCTTTGCTGTCCTTGGTAGTTTAATCTACTGCGGATGAGACAGTCCAGGCAGGTGTAGGGGGTTAATCAGACGTGTTTGCTAAACTAACCAAGTTAATCCTGATTGGATGTTGGTCTGAGAGTTCAGTTTGACATGACCATGCTGCCAAACATCCATAAAAAATAACACAGTGTTGACAGGATGTTTTCAGCGATGCAGGTCAACCAATCACTTATTGATTAGTCAGAGACATCCAAATTCTTTATATAAAGGGCCTAAAGTGGTTTTGATTGGACGGTTGTGGGCCTAAAATAATGTGTTTTTTAATGGAGAAGGGGGCCCACACCATGCAGCCCTTGCTGTTCAATCACAGGTTTAGTGGCTGTCTTTCCACCAATGGCCACAAGGGGCGTCAAGAAAAACAGAGCAACACAAAGGCAACATTTGTGCTTATTATTTATACTATAATAAGACATGAAAGATGAAAATAAAGTGGTTGGTTTAGCAAATGCATATCTACTTATCTTCTCCATGTGTTAGTTCAGAACCTGCCAGCTCAGACATGTGACATCAGTACAGGTTTTTCTTTATTACTTCAAATGAGAGGACATAATATTAAGTTTGTATGACTTCAGTTGGACTTGTTTTATATTTCAGTGTATCTGCCAGGCTAATGTTGCTCTTTTTAAGCTGGTCATAATGACAGTAGTACGACATCTACAGGTTTTTTAGGGTTTTACTTCAGGACACATTTGTGTTCATCATATAAAAAAAGAACTTTGTCCTGAGACCTTCGTCTTTTTTTGTACACTTTTTATGCATCTGAATTAGGAGTGAATGCCAGATCAATGCAAACATTTTAATGCATGTTGGACACAACAAACAGAGAGAGAACGCTGAATGAGCAAAAGTTCAAATGTAAAACGTGACACAGAACAGATAATGAATCAAACAGCTACACAGACTGTTGATGCACAGAGGACAGAACATGCAGGGTACGAGCTAGAACTTTTAATCATTTAAAACACACCAGGACAGACACACATTTGTAGGTGCCCTGTCTGTCGCTGTGTCTGTTCTGTTCACTTCAGCCTCAGTCTGTCAGATGAATGATGAATAAAATACCTGTTGGTTTGTCATTACTGTTTTTATAGTCGGTGTTTTCTTTTCTGGAAATGAATGTAGAGCTTTGTCGTTGGAAATGTTTCCACGTGGATCAGTGTTTCCTGCTGTGAAACTCTGGACTGAAGCGGGCGGAAACACTGATGCAGATTTTTTTTTTTTTTTTTCCTGATTCCATTCTGACGTAAAGACACCTCAGTTTTCAGACTTGTTGCATCTTGTACACCAAAAACACTCAGTAGTATGCAGTAATATGGAGTTTATGAGGGCTGTAGAAGGGTGTATTCAGGGACTGATGATGATGATGATGATGATGATGATGATGATGATGTTGTCCATGGTAGCAATGAGACTTTATGCAACTTCTTCTTTGCACTAGGGACGCTGGCCTGTTGCAGAGCTGAGGCCTGATGGTCAGTGGTGTCGGGGATCCAGCAGAGGGACGTCACATCCAGACAAGCTAAGATTCATTATGTCACGTTAGGTAGAATGAAGCTTTTATTTGGAGTTTCTGTTGCTCAACAACCCAGAATTGTTTGTTTGTAGTTTGTTTTTTCATCACTTGTCTTCACTAAACATGGCGTCTCATTAAACATCATGAATTGTGAACAAGATTTATTTCTAAAAGTGTATTTGATCTGTAAAATAACAAGTAGTTTAGTATAAAATAATAGTTATTTAAACTGTAAACAAGCCGCCGTCATTCATTCATACTCATTGATATTTTTTCAGTGTGAGACCACGTCTCACTCATCATTTATCCATCAAAATGGCTGCTACACACACACACACACACTGCCTGGTATATACAATCAGAAGACTTAGACTTTAGACTATGAAGGGCTCAGACAAGAGTATAATTTCATATGTTTAGCCTTGGTTTATGTGTTTCTGAGGACAATCAGAGCTGCTAAATTTACACCACATTCATAGGAAGGTGTGCAGCTCAGGCAGGGTTACTGAAGGTGAGCTTCATGTTTGTCAAATGTCTGTTATTAGAGAGTTCTTATCTGATCACGTTCACTAAAGGTTCAGGTTCATAATCAGTTTTCCATGAAGCCATTTCTTAAAAATAATAGATAAGATCGGTTGAAAGTGTTTAACTGTCTCTGTCAGAGACACAAATCCTGACTTAACTGCACGTAACTGAGAAACTTTTCATTATCTCTGCATAAAAATACAAAGCAGAGTATTCTTTTATATCCAATCACTGTTGTTTGGTCTTTTAATCCATCAGAATTCATTCGTTTAATTTGGTTCCATGTTTTAAAGTCCATGTTCATTTGCTTTCCCACACTAGGATGATTCATGTACAGACCTCAGCTTTCATTCAAGTCCATTTGTCTCTGCAGGAAAAGACACCAAACATCCTGTCAGAGTTTATTTTAGATGTGACAACTTCACCAGCCAAAGACGATCCAGTAAATACTGAACATAATCTGGTGTTTCAGCTGATGTGCTGCCATAGTTTCTCTTCTCCGAGGAGCCCCGAGCACCACTGTCCATCTGCCTTCAGCCTGTCTGTCTCCCTGTAATGTATTAATATATTTGTTCAGAAGTATTTTCTGTAAAAAGAAAAGGCGTGTGACACCGGAAACATTTTGCTGTGTTTAACTTTTCTGTAACGAAGTGAGATTGTGGATTTGTCGGGTTGAAAACTAGCTACACCTCCTCCACGCCAACACATCAGGACACAAAAGGGGTTGCATGAATGACATAGTCTCTATTAGCGGTACTGCTGTGCATGTCTTGAAGTCTCATCTCTCCACTATACAATCACTGTAACATACCGGGGAAACACAAACTACCAACATGGAAAAAGGTGAATGAATGAACCAATAATGTATAAAATGATCAGATCCAACTGCAAATCATTGACTCTGTACAGTTGTTTCTTTGAATTGATAAATACAGATTGTGATATTGAAAGAGATGTTTGTGTGGGTCTTATTGTGAAACACAGATGTAGCTAGGCTGATATAAAATCTCTCTTCTTTTGTTACAAAATAAAAAAGGATAATCAAAAGAAAGCTATATATATATATATATATATATATATATATATATATATATATATATATATATATATAGAATTTTTTTGTTGTTCTTTTTCTGTTTTTTTCACTTCTAAAAAGTTAAAAAACAAAAAAAACATGTTGTAGGTTTCACTCACGTTTTGTTATTTCCGTCTTTGTTTTCACAGGCTTTTATTTTGTAATGTAGACATGACACCGGAAGCGGAAGTGCTACACGGAAGTTTCAGCGACGCACAGTCCGCCATGTAGGAGAGCGGACGAAACGGTTAACAGGGATGACAGATTGTGGTGTTTAAAGCGGAATTGTGTCTATTTTAAGTTCCTACTTGTTGCTAAAGATGCGTTTCAGAGTGTCGGACACCGCAGGCTGAGCGTTTAATCCGAGAGTGGAAAAAATGGAGGCGAGGTTCGACAGCGAAGTGGCGTCTATCGTGGAAGTCGCTATCCAGGCGACCGTGTCTGTTTTCAGGGATGTCTGCGCGAAAGAGGCGCCAAACATAGAGTGGGAGGACACGAAGTTCGGCCAGATCCAGGAGATAGAGAAGTGTCTGGTAGTGCAGATCCACAAAGTGTTCACCGAGTTCACCGCGGAGCTGTTTGAGGAGAACGAAGCTCTGCGGGCCAAAGTGGAGCAGCTGGAGGACGTGCTGCAGAGGAAAGCCGGGCAGCTGGAGCATGAGCTGGAGGCCAGAGTGGGTCAGCTGGGCAGAGAGATGGAGCAGCTGGAGATGGAGCTGAAGAACATCAGTGACGGCGGCGGCAAGACTCAAGGAGGAGCGGCACACGCCCTGCTGCAGGGAGCTCCAGGGAGCGGTGAGTCACCGATACAGTTATTGATCATCCTGATGAACACGTAGAGCGTAAACAACACTGTTTATTATTAGTGTTTGACGTCAGAGTCTTCAGTTCATTTTGTTAATGTGACCAAAACAAGTTAACCTTTGCTTTTCTTGTTGGACATCAATACATGTTTAATAGATGTGTGACATTACTACATCTGTGTACACACAGGAAGACCAGTGGTTTCCACCAATGACAGCCCTGAGCCAAAGGAATCCACCTCTGACTCACCGTCAGTTTCAGCAGGAAGTACTGAGGTCGCTCCCAGCTCCACATCTGTCCCCACACCTGCAGCCGCCCCGGCGGTGTTAGCAGTCAGCAGAGCCCGCTCTGCTCCTGCTCTGTTGTTAGTGAGTCCCACTCAAGCCGTGGGCCAGCCTCCACCACCATCACCGGCTGTCTCTGAGACCACAGGGAAGGCAGCGTCACCTGGGTCCACACCTCAGCGCGCCCCCAGCCCAGAATCCAGCACTGCCCACGGTCTCAGCTCTGTACAGGAAAAGGTTGAGTGTTGTTCCTCCACAGTCCACTCACGTCTGTCTGAAAGTGGGATCACAAGAATCTGAATCTGAGCATTCGGAGCATTTTTTACTTACGCTTATTTTTCACACGCTATAAAATCCTGCACTTCTATAGACATCTGAGCTCCACATGTTGTGCATATTTAACTGTTTTTAATAGCTTCTTCAGACCATACGTGACACGATTCCACCTGAATCGTGTCACGTATGATGCATTCAAAGACCATCAGGAATATCTCCTTTTTATAGTTTTGGATGTAAAGATCAGTATAATCAGCAGTCTCTTATAAAACACATTTCTTGTGACGTGTTTATATTCTAGAATCATGATGAATGTTAAACTCAAATTATTCCTTAATGCATTACAGAAGTCTCTGGAGGAGCAGCCCTCAGGGAGAGTGAGGCAGACGAGGATGGCACCTGATGAAACTGAAGGAGGTATGATGTGTTTACTTACAGAATGTAACCATAACAGGTCAGTTTAAGAGTGAGCTGTAAAGAACATTAAAACATAAATCTTGTTTACTTTTTCTTCAGAAAACAGCACTGAAGAGAAAGATATCAATCTGGATGAAGTTCAGGGCAGAAATCTACGAAAAAAGAACACGCTAACGGGGAGGCGGTACTTCTGTGAGCACTGTGACGAAGGGTTCCGATGGAAAGGTGAACTGAAGAAACACACGAAGGTCCATACGAACCATTTTTCTTGTGAGCAGTGTGGCAGAAGCTTCCAGGGAAGAAAGACTCTGGAGAAACACTTATTGCGCCACAATTCCACTAAACCTCCGCTGCCTTTCCCCTGCCCTCAATGTAAGAGATCGTACAGGAAGGAGCAATCACTTCAGAATCACCTCAAGCGCCACCAGCGTCTGAAACCGCCGAAGCCGTTCGCCTGCGATCGTTGTGGGAAAACTTTCAGGATCAAGCAGTCCCTGGAAAACCACCTCTTGCGCCACGAGAAGTGGAAACAGATGTTGAAATGCACGATCTGCAGCAAGACCTGCAAGACGTCCGTCCAGCTGAACTGTCACATGGCTGTGCACTCGGATGAACGGCCATTCAGCTGCGAGACGTGCGGCAAAAAGTTTAAGAGTAAAGACACCCTTCGCTTCCACCAGATTGTTCACACAGACACCAAAAAATACAAATGCACATTTTGTGAAGAGACCTTCAAATACGCCCACTCGCTGACGGTGCACAAGAGGAAGCACACCGGCGTCACTCCGTTTATGTGCACCGTGTGCAACAAGTCGTACAGGACCGGCACTGCTCTGAAGAGACACAGCCTGGTCCACACAGGGGAGAAACCGTTCACCTGTCACATATGTGGAGTGAGGTTCACCCTCAACAACAACCTCAAAAGACACCTTCGCATTCACACAGGAGAGAAGCCGTTCACCTGCCAGGAGTGTGGCAAGAGCTTCTCGGACAACAACAAGCTCAAGTCCCACATGCTCATCCACGGAGCCAGGAAGCCTTTTATGTGCGACCTGTGCGGGAAGACCTTCCTCTTTAACTGCAGACTGTTGATTCATCAGAAGTACGTGCACGCCAACCCGAGCGAGGCAGAGGGACCCCAGAACTTTTTCCAGGCCAGGCAGCAAAGGAGGTCGCGGGTCAAACGGTTCAGCTGCAAAATATGTCTGCAAGGTTTCAGCGCTGCATCTTCCCTGAAGATTCATGAAAAAGGCCACAGCGAAGAAAAGGAGTTCAACTGCAGCACCTGTGGGAAATCCTTCCACAACAAGTACTCTTTCAACTACCATCAGCAGACCCACGCGGGGGAGAGGCGCTTTGTCTGCGACGTGTGTGGGAAGAGGTTCTTCCACAACGCTAGTCTGAAGCAGCACGAGCGCATACACACCGGAGAAAAGCCGTACAAATGCGACCAGTGCGGCAAGGCCTTCAGAACGGACGGCAACTTCTACAGACACATGAGGATCCACACGGGGGAGAAGCCATTTGAATGCGCGTTCTGTCAGAAGAGGTTCCACCAGTCGAATCAGCTCAAGGCGCATCTGCAGGTCCACACCGGGAAGAAGCTCTACTCGTGTCAGCAGTGCGGCCAAGGCTTCTCCGATTCCCGGCAGCTCAAGAAGCACAGCTGTGACGGGACCGGCACATAGAAATGATCTGTGGTCCAGGAGGTGTTAGTTACAGAGACGGCCAAGTGCCTTTCTGCTCAGAGTATAGCTTTGCTGAACAAGTGTGAGATGAAATAATAGTACATTATGATGAAATATAAATTCAGTTTTGAAAATAGGTTGTTTGAGTTATTCAGATAAAATACAAAACCTTTGCGTGAAGTAGCTTAAATGTGAGAAAGGGGTGCTGTTTACTCTCAGTACTAATGAGGGATTAATCAAAAACAGTAAATCTGTTTTAGTTTCAACTGTTAAAAAGTTGGAAAAAGCAGGACTTTATCAAAACATATTTAAATTTCAAATAAAGATCAACTACATCTGTAAATGACTTTTCAAGATATGCTTCAGGATGTTTTTTCAGCTGCTGAATTGGTTTAATTTTTACCAGTTGTTTTTTTTATTATTATTTAAATACATATATTTTAATGGAAGAAAATTTAAATTCACAGCACTCCTGCTGAAAGCCATTAAAATGTAAACAAAATGGAACATGAAGATGTAAAATAATTTTCTAATGTACAGTCCTGTGTGATATGCTAATGCATATTTTTGTTCTCGTAATTGCAATTAAAGAAAACTTGCAAATTAATTCACTTATTTCAGTTTTATTTTGAAAGGCTCAAAAGTTGTGTACATTCACTTCCGGGTGAAACACGCTAACTCATGTTTCTGCTGTAGCTTCAAATAGTCCGCCGGAAAGTTTAAAGTTAAAATGTCAGAAAACTCGGTGTTTTATTCAGAAACAAAGTCCATCATTGAGATTCTCCTTATGACCGCAGTCGATGTTCTTGGAAATGTTGAGGAAGAAACGGCAACAAAGACGCGCAGTGCGACACAAAAGGTGGGTTGGCGGATACTACTCTGACTGTATTGTGGCTAAATGCTAACAGCTAACACACGTAAAAGGTTTATGAACAAAGACACTGTTCTGGTGGAGATTTACACGCGAGTGACTCTTATGAGATGCAGCGCTACGTCAAGCATAACAAAGATGGCGGACGTTCAGCTCCACAACAACAGAGCCATTATTTTAGTAGAGACTGTCCACTTCCTGTTCAAGCTAGTGTACCGAAACTGGCTGCAATTCACCTAGAGGGCGCTCTGAGATGGTCCTTTATGAATAATAATGGAGATTTCTAAAACATTACAGTTATTTGTAAACATAAATTGTATCAGAATTTAAGTAAAAAAACTATGAAAGCTATAACAATTTATAGCTATAACGAACTAGCATTAGTTTGCAAAAACAAATGTAGAAGATGTGTCTTTTTTTCCTCTAGTAACCGCTATGCTCTCTGCTTCACTTTAATCCTCACAGCCAAATTTTGACAGAATTGTGGAAATGTTGGCACGAGAGGCAGCAAGAAAGATCAGCAGCGTTTTCTCCCAGGTGTCCTCTGTGCTGCACACTGAAAACAGGAGTCTGAAGTCCAAAGTGGAGAAGCTGGAGGGCGAGCTGGAGATGGTGACCGAAAATGCCAGAATGTGGAGAGAAGGCGTTCTGAGCGGCTGCCCGGTCCTGTTCGAGCAGAGTGGGCTGGTCTTGGCTCTGAAGCCGTTTGGAGTGTTAAATTTAAAGGCAGAGGGCGCCGCTGAAACATCACCTGCTGCAGCTGCTGCTGCTGAGCAGGATGGATACGGTGCTGGTACGTTTTCTTTTAAGGAACATAGACTTTCTTTAATGAGTTGGGCGTGGTACTGATGATGTGTTTTTGCTCCCATTCAGACGACAACGAGACACTGACTGAGGAGATTTCATCACAATCCACTGAAGGTTTTAGTGGTTAATATTAAAATAATCTACATTAAATCGGAAATGGTACAAAGCACATTTATTTTGTTATGTGTTTCTCACTCCTCTTTAGACACAACAAAGGATTATACAACAACGAATCAGCCCCAAAACACTGTCAGTGAAGGCACAGAGGAAGGAGCCAGACCAAAGGAAGGAGCCATTTTTAAATGTGAGGTCTGTAACAAGAGTTTTCATCAACAGTGTCACCTGATGAAGCACACGAAAACTCACCAAGAACAGCAGCCCTGTGCCGACAGTCGTGAGAAAAAGAATGCTGTCTTGAAGTGCAAAGACTGCGACAGAACGTTCAAGACAAAAGTCAGCCTGAAGTCTCATCAGCTCGTACACACAGACTCGAGGCCGTTCGTGTGCTCCACCTGTGGCAAGTCCTTCAAATGGAAACCCAGCCTGCAGGCTCATCAGTTTGTGCACACCGCAGACATGCCATACAAGTGCAGTGTGTGTGGGGAGGGTTTCAGATCCGCCCCTGCTCTGAAGTGCCACCAGAGTGTCCACACTGGAGAACTTCCGTACAAATGTGCGGTGTGCGACAAAGCTTTTGTCACAAAACGCTCACTCAGAGTGCACCAGTCAGTCCACAACGGAAAAACGTTCACATGTGAGACATGTGGGGCCGGCTTCGCCCAGCAGCAGAACCTGAAGAGACACATACGTATTCACACAGGAGAAAGACCGTTCCAGTGTAAGGTCTGTGGGAAGGGCTTCATCCAGTACACCAGGCTGAAAGTTCACATGCTTGTTCACGGAGCTTCAAAGGCGTTCATGTGCGACCTGTGCGGGAAAACGTTTCTCTACAACTGGCAACTGAAGAAACACCAAAATGTGGGCCACGGCGAAAAGCACAACCGGGTCAGGCGAAGACAAGAGCGAGGCCAGCGCAGGGTTATCTACCGACAGGACAGCACTGTCGTAGATATGACACCGTTCAGCTGCAAGACCTGCCACAAGGGCTTTGACACAGCATGCGCACTGAAGAGACATGAGCTGATCCACACAGGGGGTAAGCAGTACAGCTGCGACATATGTGGGAGGGACTTTTTCTACAAAGCCTCCTTTGAGTATCACCAGCGGACCCACTCAGGAGAAAAGCCGTTTGGCTGTGACGTGTGTGGGAAGAGGTTCATCATCCGTCAGGCACTTAAGTCACACCAACTTCTGCACACCGGAGAGAAACCACACAAATGTGAGCAGTGCGGTAAGGCCTTCAGGATCTATGCGAACTATATGAGACACCTTCGGATACACACAGGAGAAAAGCCCTATGAGTGCGAAGTCTGTGGCGTGAGGTTCACGCAACTTAGCCAGGTAAAGTTTCACATGCAGACACACACAGGAGTAAGACCGTATACATGTAGCGGCTGTGGACTCGGATTTTCAGATTCAAGGCTGCTTAAGAAACATAACTACAGTGGGAAGTGTCAGAAAGTGCTGGAGTATGGACTCACAGCATCCTGAAGGAAAACATCCAGGAGTCATTTAGCAAAATGTCTCAGTGGGACTTAACGTGTCATTTTAAGTAAGTGACACATACATACATCATCTGTTTAAATAAAGTTTCTCCAGAATACATGATTCTTTTTCATGTTTCAGTTTCATCTATATGCTAAAAAGAACAGCAGACAAAAAGTATTTTAATATATTAAAATGTTTATTTGAGAAGTATTATTGTAATGTGATTACCCACGTCATGGTATTTAATTACACACATTTTGTAACGATTGTCAACAATAATAATACTAAACTATAATTGAAATCATTAGCGTAAATCCCCTATTATTGTAATCATTCAAGGATTTATAATAATCATGTTCGGTATTGATGTAATTACTAATTATTAAAACATATCTTATCAATACAGACTTAATAGATGCTTATAAAACAGGTTATTCTATATTTTTATATAAAGTTGTTGTATTTGTATTTGTAAATCTATTTTTTTTAACAAATGATTACATTACTTATTGTGTCGAACTGTTGTTGCAGTTCCTGACTCTGACCGCTGGAGGGCAGTATAATATTAGTATCTCAAAAAATCAAGGAAGACGTGATACTCTACGGATACTTCCGGTTAAAAACTTTCATAATAAAATAGCTTTAACGCACAATCCAATATTTACTTAACAGTTTTGTGTCCAGATAACGTCAGCCGTGACATGTGCATATAGTGTTAACTCTAATAACACAATTGTGGCGCTTGAGTACACGTCACTAAAAAATGGCGGGAAATCGAACTCATTGTAAAAAAAAAAAAAAAGACTTGAGCCTGAAGCTCATGTGTTATTATTTATATTATTAATAACAATAATGTTAATTAATGTAATAGTTAATATTATACAAGATTGTGTAACTCGCGTACATGAAGCTCCACTGTGGAGTAACTGCATGCTTTTATTTTGAAACATTTGAACCAGGAAGAAACCGATGGGCTTTTAGTTTGTGAGAATGTTGTGACTTTTTTTTTTCACCATAACGACAAACACTAACCAAAGCAGTTATTGTTGATATAAACTCGTGCAACACAGACAGCAGCCGGACAGTTTGTCGCCATGTCGGAGCTCGAGGCGCAGCTTTGCGCCATTTTGGAGATAATGGTCAACGCGACAGTGTCAGAAATGAGCAAAGTTATCGGCGGCTCTGATTCAACTCGTCCACAAGTGTCGGAGTCAACGACGAAAAACACGCACGACTCTCCGGATGGCAAGGTGCGTTCAATCCGTGCTGGTCGGTCTTGGTCCGGGCTGTGTCTGGACCGGCTGTGGTGTCCTCCTGGCGCTCCCTCCTCAACTGGCGTCAGGACAACCAGCTGATCATAGAAATAGAAGAGCTAGCTAGCTGCTATAGTTAGCCTGACTGTGCGCAGGTCGTATAATTAGAGTAAAAAACACGTATTCAGCTGAAACTGTTTGTAGACATGTGGGTCTGGTTGATAAGGGCAGAACAATAAACCAGCAGAATCCATCTCTGGGCGCCATTTTGCGTCGGACCGCAGGCCCAGGCCTATCTATCTGCTGTATGTCTAGAAGCTTCTCAGCCACAGGTTTCCACCTGAAGCAGGATCGATTCCTGAGCTGATACTGCGCGATCAATATCCACAGCTGTGGTTACAGTGACAGTGGAGTCAGATCTGCAGCGGGAATTACTTTATATCTCATTATTTCATTTAAAATAAAAATATGTTATTAAGAATTTTTCAAATAATGTTGTTTTAAAATGTATTCTGATGTTTATTATTTGTTCTTTTTGCATTGGTGATGTTTAGATCGTTTATATTTTACTCCTAAATATTAATTTAACTTCCCAGACTATATCTAATCTGCTAATTTCCACACTTTATTCTCTGTATTCCACTGTGGTGTGTATCTGTTCCTTTCAGGTGGTTCAGTTCAGCGTCTTCCTGACATCTCTGGCTCAGGAAACTGTGGAGAAGATCTGCCAGCTCTTCCACGAATGTTCCTCTCTGCTGCGACTTGAAGTACACAGCTTCACTTTGCATTTGTTATCATCAGGAAAAGAATCTTTTCACATCACTAATCACCGACTGTGTGTGTCTTTGTCCTCATTCTGTAGGTGGCGCAGGGTGTGGCGGAGATGGAGGACCTCAGGAGGAGGCTGGAGGTGGCGGAGACGGAGCTGAAGCTGGTGCTGGAGGGCAGTGGAGGTCAGAAGGAAGCGGAGGAGCTGACGGAGGGACAGGCGGAGGAGAGGAGAGCAGGAGGAGAGACGGGAGTTCAGAGCAGCCAGCGCTCAGGGAGGAAGAGTCGCAAAGGTGAGTGGAAGATCTGCCCACATCCATTTATGAAGAATATGCATATTTAGGATGAAAGCAGCTTCTTGATGTTTTCCTAGTTGTGAGTTCTGGTGATGCCGGTGTGAAAAGATCTCCCATAATTCATCTGTGGAAAGGACGGACTTATGAGGTAAAGTGTTGGCCTGTTCACTTTACACTTCCAAACTTTGGAAATGTTGGAGACTTCACCAAGACATCTGTTGTCTGATTATCATCCTGTCTCTCAGGACAACAGCCAGCCTGTTATAATAAAGGAGGAAGGACTGGAGGGCTCAGAGGACCAAACGTCTTCTGCTGGACAGTACAGAAATGACGTCGGCCTGGATGAAGATGACGACCCAGATTACCAGGTTCATAAATGTCTCATTAAGTTTTATTGGTAAATGTTTCTATTTTTGTTATTTTTTCCACCTCAAAATTGTACACAGACAATAAGCCTTTGTCATGGCTTTAGTCTTGGTCGAGTAATCGATAGGTATATTGTTTTCATCAGGTGGAATCGGGCGACCCACACGAGAGGGACCCGGGATACACCACCAGATCCAAGCGAAGTGTGAAACCCTCCAAACCCAGTCGTGTGAATAAGGAGAGCATGAAGGAGCCTCTGAGCTGCAAACTGTGCAGGAAGACCTTCACCAAGCTGCTGCAGCTCAAAGCCCACATGGCCGTCCACGGGGCGAGCGCAGAGAAGCCGTTCCACTGCTCTCAGTGTGGCAGAGGCTTCTCCTTCCAGCGAAGCCTCAACGCTCACATGCTGCTGCATACCGGTGAGCGGCCATTCTGTACTCCTGAGGCAAGAAGATGCTGCCGGGCTTTAAAGCCGCAGATGAAGGCTCATATGAATCTTTGTTTTCCTTTTGTTCAGGTGAGAGGCCGCACACCTGTGACGTCTGTGGGAAAGGTTTCACCCTGAAGCAGCTCCTCAGGAACCACCAGCGTCTCCACGCCGACGTGAGGCCGTTCCGCTGCGAGCAGTGTGGTAAGAGCTTCTACCGTGCGCACGGCCTAAAAATGCATCAGATGGTCCACACCGGGGAGCGAGCGTACAACTGCCAGTACTGCAACAAAAGCTTCACTATCCAGGGCAACCTGCAGCGACACCTGCGCATACACACTGGCGAAAAGCCGTTCAGGTGTGAGACCTGTGGCAAAAGCTTCAACCAGGCCGACACGCTGAAAGGCCACCAGCGGATTCACAGCGGCGAGCGGCCCTTCAGCTGCGAGACCTGCGGCAAGTGCTTCATCCAGAAGAGTGCCTTGAAGATGCACCAGAAGACGTCTCACTTTGATGACAAGGCGCTGGCCTGTGTGGCGTGCGGCACGGTGCTGGCCTGCGTCGATTCGCTGCGCAAACACCTCCAGACGCATTCTGCAACCATCCCGTGTACGTGTGTTCACTGCGGCCGGCGCCTCAGCTCCATTACCGAGCTGCGCTCGCACCAGCAGCATCACACGGTGGACAGACCTCACAGCTGCGTGCTCTGCGGGAAGAACTTCAAGTCATCCAGCTACCTGAAGATTCACCTGAAGACCCACAGCGGAGAGAGGCCGTTCTCCTGCGAGATCTGCGGGCGAATGTTCACGCAGCACAGCAGCCTTAAATCTCATCAGGTAGGTTGGCACTGATGTCCCCTAAAGGTGTGACAGAGGACACTTCTGTTGTATTGCTGTGTGTCTTATCCACTTCCTCTTCCAAAGGTCGTCCACACAGGAGAGAAACCGTTCAGCTGCGACACGTGTGGAAAAAGTTTCAGCAACACGGGAAACCTGAACAGACACCAGCGCATCCACACCGGCGAGAAGCCGTTCAGCTGCGACACGTGTGGACGCAGCTTCAACCAGGGCAACAGCCTGAAAGCCCACCAGCAGATACACACCGGGGAAAAACAGTTCATGTGCGACAAGTGTGGAAAGAGCTTCTCCTACCTGAGGAACCTGAAGGACCACAAGTGTTTCTACGTCTGACGCTGATGTTGGTAGGAGAACGGGTGGAGCGAGCTGAGGAATAAATGATTGACTCTGCAGAGGATTTGGTTCGTCTCTCTTCAGAGATGCTGTATTTCACTGCTAAGAATGGACAGTTTGGTGCAGCAGGAAAAATAAGATGGAGACTGTATCACAGTGAGAAGCTGATGTAGGGGGCAGGTCTTTGTGTTTAAAGGAGCAGTTTGTAAAACTGTGAGTGTGAATCAGGAAAAAAAATTTAACTGCACTGAAGCTATCCACAGAATGTGAAAAGATAACAGCTGTGAAGTTATTTCCAACACGTTGTTTTTCAGTATGCAGCTCCAGCCTTCCTGCATTACTTTTTTTTTACCTGAAAAAAAACATGGTGGCTGCAGGTTTACTACCTGAATGGCCTAGCGCATAAAATTTGGCCATTGTTCCCGTTTTTATGGCAATATAACATTTCAGTTATACAGAATATATCCTTATCCGGCACTGATTTAATTACCTAGCACAGCTTGATAAATGTAGCTTCAACATCACAGATTAAATGTGACAAACACATCTGACACTTTTTGTTTGTTTTATTAAAGGTAACATGAACCAGACACGGTTAGAAGTATTCTTTGTGAGAACACTATACAACCCTGACCCACAGATATTGTTTTAAGTTGCCTCAAAACTGATATTTTTGAAGTGATCTTTGTCTTCTTGTGTGAGAACTTTCTTACAAACTGATAAACACCAAATTTAAATGTTGAATTTCTTTTATTGATTTTTGTGATACATGAGAAGCAGCTTAAAGGTATTTAAATGCATTCAGTCAAAATCAAAAACACAGATGAAAAACTTTATTCACGCTTCAGTTTGACAAAATATTCTCATAAATTTAAACTCCACTTTTTATTTATTTACATTATTCCAGTGAAAACAAAAGAATCTAAACCCTTGAATGCATCTTTCAGAAGTGCTGAACAACAACAGAAGCAGGATGTCATGTCGGGTTGACAGAGATCAGAGACAGCGTGAGCAGAGTCAGCATTTCCGGAGGAAATGGAAGACAGGCTGCTGCTGCACCTGTAACACAAGTACCCTCTAACAGCAGAGGAGAGAGAGCAGGCTGTGACAGAGGTGTAACCTCACTGAGCGGCGATGAGGAGAAGCAGGTGGGCACATCTCTGAGCTTCTCTTTGTGCATGTTGACCCAGCTGCTGATGTAGAGGACGTCCACACAGGCGCAGTCCCACATGTTCCCGGACAGAAACACAGCGCTGAGGTTTCTCAGAGGCTCTAAAGTCCCGTTCTCCACCGCCCGGAGCCGGTTTGACTTCAGGCTCAGTTTCTGGAGGTTTCTCAGTTTGTGAAAAACATCAGGTGGCAGATGGTGCAGCTTGTTCCCATCCAGGTTGAGCTCGGTGAGGTTTGTCAGTCCGACAAAGTGCAGTGGGTGTAAACTGTCCAGGCTGTTGTTCTTCAGCAGAAGTTTACGGAGGCCGTGGAGGTGGTGGAAGGTGTTGAAGGGGATGTTACGGAGCTGATTGAAGCTCAGTCTGAGCTCTTTCAGACCAGGCAACCCTGAAAACTCATGAGGAGACAGCTCAGAGAGGTGATTGTTACTCAGATCTAGCGTTTGAAGGTGTCCATGATGTCCGAACAGGTGTGCAGGAAGTTTATCTATGAGGTTTCCATCCAGCTTTAACTCCTTTAAACCAATAAGGTCTTTGAACTGGTGTGACTGTAGAGTGGAAAGACGGTTTCCAGAGAGTCTCAGGACATTCAGTTTCACTAAACCCTGGAAGACAGAATGATGGAGTGACGTGATGTGGTTCTCATCCAGGTGGATCTCAACAAGGTCTTTCGTCTTGTGGAAAAGGCTCTTGGGGAGGTTCCTTAGGTTGTTCTTCTCAAAGTACAAGTTCTGCAGAGACGTGAGATCAGTGAACAGAGCGGCATGGAGCTTGGAGATGTGGTTGTTAGACAGGTATAAATCGTTGAGTTTGTGCAGTGAATCAAACACTCCGTTTGGTAAGGCGGAGATCTGATTGGTATCCACCTGCAGCTCTTCCAGGTTGGTCAAGTTTCTGAAAACATCTACAGGGAGAGATGCCAGCTTGTTCCAGTACAAATCCAAAAACTGGAGATTGATGAGGTCAATGAAGACGTCAGAGGGAAGAGAATCTATGAGGTTTTGACTGAGGTTCAGGTCCGTCAGTTTGGTCAGACCTCTCAGCGATGCCTCCCTCAGAGTGCTCAGCCTGTTGCTGCTCAGGTCCAGATGTTCCAACTGGCCCAGTGAGGAGAAGCAGTCGTCTGGAAGGCTGCTGAAGGCGTTCATCTGCAGATATAGAAACTGCAGGCTGTTCGCATCCTGCAGGGCCTCAACTGGAACAGAGGCCAGCCTGTTACTGCTCAGGTCCAGGTGCTGCAGACTGGATGCTCCTCTGAAAGCAGCCTCGTCCACACTGGTGATTCTGTTGTTTGACAGAACAAGCTTTTGTAACAGACGGGAGTCCCTGAACACACCATCCTTGACCTGTGTTATGTTGTTATAGTTGAGGTAGAGGTCAGCGAGGGTGGCTGCGCCCTCCAGTCCGCCTGCCTGCAGCGTTTGAATCTGGTTAAAGCTGAGAAACAGTGTCCTCAGATTAGCTAACCCACGGAGGAATCCAGTTGGTAGATGCTTGATGTGGTTCTCACTCAGGTCCAGTAAGGTGAGAGCAGGGCAGTTGAGAAACTGAGCAGGGTGAAGAACGGTCAGCCCGTTGTCTCGCAGGAAGAGCTCTGACAGCTTCATCATGTTGGGCCACACTGGGTTCCTGGATAGTGAGATGTTTAGCTGATTCTTTGTCAAGTACAGGACCTGCAGAAGAAGAAGTTAACGTGTATGCTCTGTAAATCAAACACAAATACGCATTAAATGTGTCAGCTTCAAACAAATAGTAACCAGGCTGTGGTCACACCTCCAGCTCCTCCAGCCCTCGCTCAGGCACTTCCTGTATCTGGTTGTATGAGACGTACAGCCTCAGCACGCCCTGTGGCAGCGCCGGGATCTGCTGCAGTTCTTTGTTCTGACACTCAACAGTGGTCAGGTTGTCCAGACACAGGCAGGTCGGCGGACAGGTGCCAGACACCCCCATCAAAAGGCTCATGGAAGCCAGAGTAAAGACAGCCAGCATGGTGAGCTACAGCAGAAAACACACACAATGCAATGATGTTCCAAAGACAGCCAGAATAACTGTATTACATTACATTAAAAGAGTTTGCTGGTGAAGAGCTCTAATCATCATCAAGTTTTAAAAAATCTTTCATTTTGCTTCAATCTTTGTTTACCAATTCCTCTCAATCAAAACTTACCACTGATGAGCGCTTGCAGCAGCCGTGTGGTGTTTTACCAATAGGATGCTGCAGCCTGTATTTATACCTGACTGCAGAGGAAGAGGTGGTGAAACAGCTGCTGTGGTCAGGTCAACAGAAGCTGCACAGCACAGCACACTTTCCATCATAGAGGAAGACTAAAAACTCCCTGCTTCACACTTTGAAGTGACTTCCAGTGAATTGTCTTCCGTGTTCACACTGATGAAGCAGAGCACTGCCTGCTTCACCTGCTGCTTCTGACTCATCACAACATAAACAAAATGGAAATGAAACTGAGTAAAAGTTCATCTTCCATCTATCTAGCGTGCTGTTTTTGTTATTTCTACCTCTAACTGAATGATTTGATTTCAACCAGCGTGACTATGTATAAACCCAGAAGAGAATGAAACCCACACATTGAGCCCATCATGTTTGTTTTATTTGTTTGCTGTGTTCTTTCTCTCGGTCCCTGTAAATGACGTCAGCACATTTAGCAGCTGGCTGCCTGCTGCACTGACTGTCTGTCTGGCTGTACAGTAGGTCAGGCCGGCTGTAATCCCTTCCAGATTACAGCTCGGGGCATTGTGGGAGGAATTGTGGGGGATTGGCAGAGACAACCTCGTTACAATGGGCTGTCCGCCTGCCAACGAGGTGATGCAGAGTTTGTGCGTGTCTGGTTTTTTTTTATATACAAGTGGGCAGCAGCGGGGTGTTTTCTTGTTGATGTTGTTTTGGAGAGTTTAGAGCTTTAAATGTGAGTATAAACTGAGGCATCACATGTAGTTTAATTGGAGGAAGTAACCACTCTAACCTAAAAGAAGAGGTCAGTACAGCCATGTAAGGCTGGAAACATCAAGATAAATGTACTTTTCTGATTCCATTTATCTTCACCTGAAGTAGAACCAACACACTAATTATTTTCAATATATAAAAAGCAGATTAAATTTTTTAAAATGTGGTTAATCTTCAAACTTCCTGCGTTCCTGCTTAGATTTCTGCTGACTTGTGATGATGAAGCTGGATCAGTGGGAGACGTGTGATCTTAATAAAAGTCTTCACATCTATCATCAAAGATATGTTTGTGTGTTTCTGCCCTCGGGGTCAACATGAGCTACTTGCTGGATCGATCCCTGCTGACGTGCAGGGCAGCACAAATCACTAGTGGCTGTGCTCACACACATACAGACCACCAACAGATGCAGACTCACACACACACACCCTTCCTTTTCCATAGCCCATTAGATATATTGACAATTCCACATCCAGTATTTTTTGCTCTAATTGGTTTATGCACAGCTGACCGGACAGTGCTGCTAATGATCCTGCTGTTCTGTGTAACACTGTGTTCAGTACAAGCTCTGCATTCCCTGGAAATATGGACCGCTGCTCTGGTTGTTCTTTCCAGCATTGATCCTCCAGCAGCACTCTGCTCTGCTTGGTGAACATCTCCTCTCTGCTCTGTTCTCTGAGGGATGACAGCCGGCTCGCTTGTGTCTTATTTTCACCTGTTTGTTCCAGTTTCAGCCCCTAAATCTGCAGGGGTTCAGATCGCTCAAGGACTCAGCCACAACCAGGACGTACAGACGGAAGGATGAGGCCCTGGGTTCGATCCAACCGGTCCCGATCAGTCCAGGTAAGACCTGTCTTTCTTCTTATTACACCTTGTTGCCGGTTTATCTGCTGATGTGGTTTAACACCTCCAAATATACAGTTTAATCAGCACCTTGTAACAAAAACTGAACACGTTATGACTAAAGGAATTATTGCAGACACAACACAACCCAGGAACAAAAGCTTGTATTTATTTCACATTTTTCCATAAAGGTTGTGGGTGTTCTGCACCTCTTATCTCCATCCTCATTGTTGTCTCTGTGAATACTTCAGATACACAAAGTTGACACCAGACATAAAATATGAACAGGTGTCATATTGTTCAGGTACTCAGCGCACACACTGTGCGTATTCTTTGACAATAAACAGCAAAATAAAAGCTCTGTGCTGCCGTGCAATCCAAAGCTGTTTCTGTGAGAGAGACATCGATCTCGATGACTGCAGATTTTTGAGTTGGGCTATAAACAGAATGTTGTTGATGGTGATATGGTGTTTTCCTGGCTCCAGCTCGTGTATGAGGCTTTTAGACGACTTAATGTTAGAATAAAGTCTGTATTTATCCTTTAAAACAAAGGATAAACAAACATGTTCCACAGTGTTTTCCTTAGCGTCACAGATACTGGATTGTAGACGAGTGTTAGGATTCTTGGCTAAGAAGGCAGTGGTGTCCAAATAAAAACAATAAAAGACAAAAAAGTTGTAATTAATTTTAATTTAATTTAAATTTGTTTTTTTTTACAGCCAATAGATTCTATGAATAATCTTGAGCCACACAATGACTTTAGGAACACTAATGTGTCGTGCTGCATAGTTTTAGCCACCAGGAGGCGATAGACTACCTTAAAAGACAAAAATAGATGGCGTTGTTTCATTGTGGTTTGTTTGTGAAAGAAATAATGTCCTTTAATTTGTATTTATATAATTATTCAACTACAGAAAATGACTTATTTCTGTTGGTTTCGTTTATTCGCATGCGTTTTATTCACATTCTCTAAAGACTGATTTTTATACGGAGTCCCTGAAGGCAGCGTGAGAGAGATGCGCGCACTCGTGTGAGTGTGCGCGGCCGCGGACGCAGCAGCCCTGCCTTTCCTGACGGTCCTCCTCTTTCTCTCGTCACCGTGCTCCCGTGGAGCTGCTGCGGGGATCCCGTTTATCACCGAATACTGCTCCGAAAACAAACATAAAAAAAAAAAAACCGGCGCGGTCCTGACACCGAGGAGGAGACCTGTTTTTGTGTCCCGGGGAGACTTTTCACTCACCGCAACCGCACTTCTAGGACAAACCGACAGAGAGGAGCTAAGGCCGGACTGAAATGAGAGGAAGAACCGGAGGCTGCACATCCGTCGCTTTCTTTAATAACAGCCGCAGTCTGGCATTGATTTATCCACCCAGAAGCTCCGTGTGTGTGTGTGTCTGAAGTGCTGCTTCAGCCGGTTCCTGGTTCTCTTTAAGGGGCCGTTCCTCCGTGGGAGACGTTAGTCACCCAGAAATATCACAGTAGCTAGCTAACAGGGACAGAAACTCCCCCTTTCCTCAGCCTGTGGTTGTGGTGGTCTTTGACACACACACACACACACACACACACAGCCCGCGGCTGTGTTTCCTCTTATTAACCCTCATCCGCTTCCTCAATGGTTGAGCGTTCTCCTCTTCCTCACCAGAAGATGCAGCTGAAGGTAAAGCGGTGACCACCGGGATTGTTTTGTTAACGACTCAGCCTGCGTCCACAGAAATGATACGATAACGTGGGGGGAGCGTGAAAAGCGAAGAGGAGGAGGAAGAGGAGGGTGTTTTTCCTCTTCAGATGAGGCAGGGTTGGTACCAACAACAGCAGACAGACATGAGGTGGATGTAGCCAACCACTTTGTTTGTTTTTTTACGCATCAGTTTAAGCTGGATCACTGTCTTTGGTGATCTGTGCTGCCTTCACGGACTGTGACAATGAAGATTGTATGAGAAGTGAAGTTTTTTTTTTAAACCCCTCATACACGGAGCCTGTTGGGACTGACAGCCAGGCTTTTTCTCTGACCCGGTGTGAACACAAACCCACTTTTTGATTTTTCTCCTGGACCGCGAAGCGCACTCAGGGACGAATATGTCTTTACGCACGGCACTGCCTGGGAACGAGAGGAACCCGGACCATGTAAGTACCCGATTCAAACACAGGGCGCCACCTGATTGCCACCTTCACCATTAAAGGTGTTTTATTGTGCTTTTGAGGATCATAATAGTCACCTGAAACCCTGAGATTAGTCTGCCATGTGCAGAGAGCAGCTGCAATCAAATGAGGCGACACAGACGCGCTAATCTCTCCTGGCTCATTTGGGACGGGTTACAATTGGAACACACAGGCTGGCCAGGATGGATGGATGGATGGATGGATGACATGGTGAGCAGGCGATGCACCTTCTGTATCCGCCTGAGTCTTCAGGGGGGACGCTTTCTGCTTTCTTCCTCCAGCTGATCAATAATTAATGCATCTGATGCAAGGCCACCCAGCCCTCTCCACACCCATCCCTCCTCCATCACCTCAGCTTCAGCTCTTCACCTTCTCCTCTCCCCTATGCTCCTCCTCCTCCCATCCCCTCCCCTCCACCCTGTCTGGTCTGCCCAGTTCCTGCTTTAATGAAACTGTGACAGACGGCTCACAATGCTGCAAAATCTGCTGTGTCAGACTAGCCAGGTTTGTCCTGCTGGTGTGTCTGTTTCTGTGGTTGAGACCGGGCATCGAGTTTTGAATCAACCACGTCACATTAGTAGTGCAGCTGTACAGACTAAGTATCCAGACCTTTATCTCAAGGGCACCTCGCTCACCCCAACCTGAAATATCACTCAGTCCTTCTGGATTTGATGCTCTAACAAAGAGCGACTTCCGTTCGCAGCAGCTGACAAAACACACAATACTTCCCTCCTATGTTTAAAGGTTATTTAAAGGGTATGTCGTCACAACCTCGATCCACGCATATCTCCTGCTTGGATATTGTGCAATTATCCCTTACTAACAATGACTGTCAGACAGACTGTGTCTGGTTTACCTGGCTTCACATTGACCTTTTCCCACAGTGAGTCTTGTCTGTACTGGGATTCATGCACCAACCACAATATAAATCAAACTGTTTTTTTTTATTCTCGCTGAAAGCTGTAAAGTTGAGTTATGCTTTTGCCTGCAAGCTGCTTTGTGATTCTGACGGTGAATTCTCTCTCTGGATTGTTAGTTAGGTGTTGATTGCTGGTAGGCCTCTGTTAGAGCCAGATTTACACCAGATGCGTAACTGCAGCGTAGCGGCAGTCGCTGTGAAGCGCTTTTTCCATTTTAGTCAATGAGAGTATTCACACAAGCGCTTTTCAGAAGCATCACAGAAAGCGTAGCTCTGCACTGATACGCGGCTGTTCTATTTTTGAGCTATGTCGAGTCCAAGACACGCCAATTTACACCAACCAGATCGGGCAGACAGGAAGTCAAACACCAGACAACCAGAGACTTTTCGGTATATTTTCTCGCTGACTTAACATAGCAACCGTCACACAGCCACAGCCATGTAAGAGGAGAGATTCATTCTGGAAGTAGAGATGCGGAGATCAACTAGTCGCTTGTACGTTTTTGGATAAGATGAAGTAACCCTCCACACCAGTAGGTGGCAGTAGACTGTATATGTTATTCAAGAAGCGATTGCAGACATACAAACTGTAAACCAAGAAGTCTTTTCGTCAATGGACGAAAGTAAATGAGGAAGTGTTTTCACATCGTGATCTTGAGAACATGTTCAGATACCAGTTTGTTACCAGCATTGTTCCTATTTGTTTGCTTTATCAGATGTTTCATGTGTAGCATGTCTGAAATCCCCTCTAACTCACTATATAGGGCTTTATATAGTGTCTTTGCCATTTTATAGTGAGAATTTTTAGACCCTGAGATCAGCGTGTTTTATTTATGCCGACAGCCATGAAGTGGTTAACGATGTCAGAAAACGATTCAGCTGGTTTTCCTCATGATTTTTACGATATGGTGCCCACCATGTTGGAGTCCCCGTATAGAGAGCAGGGAGTGAGTGGGTGAGTCTGGACACAGCCATACTTCTTAACATTCAATCAGAGCCATCTCAATGATCTGTAGGCTCCGGTGCTGATTCAGCATGATTAATTAGCTGAAAAAAGCCACCTACAACACTCTGACTAGTGCTAAGGGTGTTAGACACCACCACAAACATAAAGAGTAAAAGATGCCCACCATCAGACCACTGTGCACTGCTGCCTGTGGCTAAATGAGTAATAATCCTTTTCCTGTTACCGGTACTTTTTAACACATGATGTATCGACTTGTTTGCTGCTGCTTTTAAGTGCTTGACGCAGTTCATCACTGTCAGACGTTTGCTTGTGGTGGAGTGCATGTACTGATGCAACAGAACTAGTCTGACTGTGAAGACAGGATACATGAAGCCATGAGTTCGGTGTGCAGCAGTTCTTCTCTGAAGCTTTTTTTTTTCTTTCACTGAACACGACCTGTTTCATTCTGTGATGCTGTAGAGAAAAAATACGACAAAGCCGCAAGGAGAGAACTCTTTTATTAGGCCGTGCGTAACTGTGAGCAGGGCAGCAGAGTGATTGCTGTCCTCACTCAAGCACAAGCCACTCTTGTTAGTAACCTCACCATGGCAACTACAGGGGGTCCTCCATTCCCCCATCTCCATATCACTGCTCCCACCCTGCACTTCTTCACCCATTCTCATCCAGCAAACACACACTTTTCCTATGAGAGGTTTCTTCCATTCTGTGTTGAATTAAGTAAATATTAGTTATAGGAGTTGAATGTTATCACTTTTTTTTAGACAGATGACTAAAAGCTATAGAATTCTGAAGAAAAAGAGTAAATACAGGCGTATACGTGACATGTTATCTTGTATGTAGCTGTGTTTAAACATGCCGGTGCACGTATCTGTGCATTCTGTGTATGTAAGTGAGAGAAAGTGAGTGAAAGGCTTGTTTCATAATCCTTTCGCATAGCATCACAAACAGTTACACAACTCGACCTGTGATATTTATCCTCCTGCGGCTTTGTCATCTTCTGAAATCATTATCACCACATCGAGTTATTATTCAGTCGCAGCACACATGACACGGCAGCCAGCCACTTTCACACCAGGGTCCAGGATTTGCATGGTCGCACTCTCTGTTCTCTCCGTTGCCTCTCTTCTCTTTCTTGTGTTTGCTTCTGACTCCACAGTCACAAAACGCACACTTGAGTCCTAGCAAAGAACGAATTATGCTGGATTTCCAGTTGAGGTGTTTCATAAAAACACTAGTTGACCCCTGAGATGGCAGCAAATACATTTTCCATTTTATAAGTTGTTGCTAGCTAACAAGCTAACAAATAATCGAGCAGAACGGACTTTACTGCAGGACTAAATCACATTTCTTACATACTAGCTCCCTGTTAGCATCTATTTCTCTTGTAGACATATTTTGTTTTGTGAAATCAACTTAAGATCTCTGTGAGGTTGCGTCACTCTTCATCTCCCTCATGCAGATAACTTCACCTTAAACCTGCTAAACCTGCATTTGTTAAAGGGCTGCAAGCATTTTAGATAATAATATATGTATGTGTGTCGTGTACTTGTGTGGTGGTTTTGTTTGTGAAGGTCTTTGCTTTTTAACTGTTTTGCTTCAGGCTAGTCATGAGGTTTCATTTGTGTGTGAGAGAGAGAAGCAAGTCACATAAGAGGTGTGGGTGAACTGCGTGTGCGCACATGTACAGCTGAGCGTTCTTACAAAAAAGGCCAACATGTCTTTATGTATGCCACTGCAGGGCAGAGTGGGGCTTTTGTGTTCCCTGTACAAGCAGAAGATTCATCAACTTGCTGTCCTGACATGTTTCCCCCGAAATCTGGCACTCTCCTTGGATGCCCAAGGAGGATGATTAGATGACCTGTAGTAGTCACAGTGCCATGCTCAGGCCTGCATTTGGCATCTGAACTGTGTGCTGCTGAGTTGTGAGTCCACCAGTAGCCCAAAGGTCAGAGAAGTGGACCAGTTAGAGGGAAACTTTCCGCCTAAATCCCTGGAGTTGTGATTGAGTTACCATCTGTTTTGCCTCTGGAGCTAAGGCCAAAGTGCCTACGAGCAAGAGAGCTCACAGTTTCTGCAGTTAACACATGTAGGTGGGCAGGAGCGGAAAACTGTTTGTGTATTAAGCTGAATAAACTGTAAAAGGGTTCATGTTAGAGTTTAAGAGCTTAACTTAAGAAAGTTCAAGGATCTACTTTCCCCGCTCAGATTGCTTAACATTACTGTCCATTGTTTTCCAAATTGCACTTTGGCATCGTCTTCTTGTCGACAAGAGTTCAGCGAGCAAATGCTGCTGGTGCTC
Organism: Parambassis ranga; assembly: GCF_900634625.1. Lineage (NCBI taxonomy): Eukaryota > Metazoa > Chordata > Actinopteri > Ambassidae > Parambassis > Parambassis ranga. Next base: position 21,478,769 of record NC_041033.1, read on the forward strand.
TTCTTCATTGGTGTAGACATTGCTATTGAAACGTTTGATTTCCAAGGATCCTTGAATGTACCCTGTGTAACCTACTGATCTGTTGTTGACCACATCTAAGTTCCACGTTGTGTTATTTCATCACGACCGCTTTAGTTCTACATGTCTCAAGCACACAGTTTCCCCACTAAAAAGAATTTATATTATAAACAAAATATTCTGCAACCCTCAGTGCAAAACCAGAGTCCATGACTGGCTCACATGATCCGCAGTCCAACAGCAAAAGTCAGTATCCACATCTGTTAATACATTTTGGTAAAATTAGTAATGAAAGACATTCAACTGTCATTTCTTCTTTTTTTAATGAGTTCGTCTTTTTTAACTGTGTTTGTCTGAGTTTTCTCTACTTGTAGTCTTGATTGTGCTGTTTGCATGGAGGTGCAAGACATGAAACAGTGATGATGAAATCATCTGTTTTATAAAATATATAAAAGACACGGGTGCTTTATGGTATTTTATAACGTACTAGTATGTTTGTGACATCCATTAGCAGCCCTGTTTGTAATCTTAAGTGGTAAAATGGTAGTGGTAAGACTGATGATGAGTCACAGAGGGAACCCATAAATTAGATGCACAGCATCAAAAGTAATTATGTGTTGGTTAAACGCAATAATTAAAAGTGATTGGCACAAAATCCAAATGTAACTGTCATGGCTCTGTGATACAAATCGTTTCCCCTCCAGCGATTTTTTTGTAATTCCAGGTTACACGTTGAACAGGTGGTGTTTTCTGACGATCGGGTTTCCATGTGAAGAATGACGCTCTTCATAGACACACACAGAATCCTGCAGACACGTACATTATCGCACAGATACACACAATTACAAAACGAACCAGCAGGCGAGCATAAAAGATGCTCAGACGCTCACAGCCACAGCACACAGTCAGTCTGTTGTGTTCATTGTGCAGTCGGCCTTTTCTGCTGTCGGGCTCATTCAGGTGTCGACTTACTGCTCTCAGTGTGTCTCCTCGGGCCTGAGCTGCTGCTGTTTAACCCGTACAGATATAATGTGGGTTCCTCCTGCTGTCTAAAGTGTGTTTACATTTCTAGTGTGAGTCTCTTGTCAGGCATGAAGCTCCATGGAGTCTGTGAAGTGGCAGGAAAATTAAGTTAAATGAAGCAAATCTTCATTTTAATGTGTATACTTTTAAGCAGTGGCACATTTCGGATGTGTAGTCTTTGTTGCATGTTGTTTACTTGAAGCTGTATGTGGTAATATATCATGTGATATATGACAGTGTGGTTGTTATTAACCAGAGGAAACTTTTCAGCAGTAGCAGCTGTCACTGTTTCTGTCCATTAGCTGCTGCAGACTGATGCTCCACAACAAAATATAGTCTTTTATTTATGCTAACACGGAGCCTGTGACACTGCAGCTCCTGTATGTCTGGAACTGCTGTGTCATGCGAGGTCTTACAATATTCTGCAGGCAACCTTTTGTAATAAGCAGCGTTAAATAAATGCACATTTAAAACATCTGACATGGAAATCCATTGTTTTAACCACTCAGTCTGAGGATAATCCTCATCTGCAAGCAGTAATTACATTTCATTTTGGAGATATTACCACGCAGAGTCATGACTCTGTGTCATCATCATGCCCCATGCTTTGACTTTTCAGAAAAATTGCTTTGGGCAAGAGGAAGCAGCATAATTGTGGAGTCATTTTGATCACACTGCAGCCTGGGAAGAAACAAAGCTGCAGAAATATTGAAGAAATGAGTGGGTAGCAGTAATTACAAAGTCGAATGTGAAATTCATGCAAGGTTTTTTAAGATACAGGGAGTAAAAAGTAGACCATTGTCTGTGTCATCCAGTGTTTCAGTCACGTTACAAGACATATGGAGCAAATTTGAAGGTTAACTTAGATTTCAAATTTATAGGTTCAGCCCACAATTCTACTGGGATTATACACACTTATTGGAGTCAATGCCTGGTTTTAAGCAAACCACCAGTTAAGAGAGGATATAAGAAAATGTAACTGTCTCTGGTTGAGATTTATTCATATTCTGCATGTGGTGTGTATGATTTATGTGTACAGGAAGACTATAATTGGCGTTCTGTAATCCTTTTTATACTTGTCGAGTAACTGTACTCGTCTTGATCATCAGACTGCACGTGTCTTCCCCTATAAGACCTTTTTGAGGAGCGTTGCCATATATTTAGGTCTAATCTTTGTAATTAGGTTGCCGGTTATATTTTGTTTTTTAATAGGAATTGTTTGTTTTAAATCCACTTTCTTCAGCGACGCAGCTTTTTAGGAACAGATCATTACAGAGAGAAGAACCCATCTGTGTAGCGACAGAGAGAGAAATGGAGGTCTAGCCAAGCAGTGACTCAGCTCTTTAATCCGCTTCTGTTGATCCAAACAGAATAAATCTGACCCTTACTCAGCCTGGTCTGATGATCACAGTGCGTGGTGAATGATATGCTGAGTAATGTGGCAGACCTCCAGAGGCAAACAGAAAGTGTGTGTGTGTGTGTGCAGTCCTGCAACTTCCAGACTGAGGAATCCAGTTACACTTTGCATACTGGATCCAGATAATGTCAGCCTGGAGGAGGAAGGCCGTCTTTAACCCTTTAACGTTGGGCAGTTGTCCTTTTTAGATATGTGTCTTCTGCGTCACATAGGTCGGAACGTTTAGATGTTACTCACCATGTTGTCCAGCAAACGTCTAGAAAACTCACATGGTTTTTGTCTTTTGTCAAGTGCAGTCCAAAATAATAACACAGTGGAGGTGACAAAGGAAGCATCATGGTGCAAAAACAGGGCTATTTATTGTTTTACTTTCTATGTAGATGGGATCTCGCTCAGTCTGCCCCGGGGACACACTGTACAGCACATGTCTGAGTCACACTCCGGCTAATGGTTATTGGTAGGAATTTAAGTGAGTCTGGCAGAAGCCAAGAACAGTCTTTCAGCTGCTGTGTTGGTTTAGTCGTCCGCAAACTTTCACTAATGAAAAACAGGAGCTGTGTCTCAGGTTTTTTGTGTGACGATGAGGATTGATTCTGTATGTTGTGCTTGTTCCTCTATGATAGCAGCCCATAAGGACAGAAGCTTTGTCCCAGTTGAGAGTTTGCTTCTTTGGAAGGACACATCTGTAGACCAATAACATTCCAACAGTATGACATTTAAAATTTGAAGGCTCCTTGAAGTGTGTCCTTCTTCTTTTCCCTGGTAGTGAAGGATGCCTCAGATGGACCCTTTCACTGAGTGTATGGGTATGGCTGTGGACTCCACGTGTATGTATGTATGAGGCTTCAGCAGCTGATCAAGCAGCAGCTCCACACAGTATCAGACAGCCTGTCTGTCTTTCTGTCGACTGACATGTCTTTCTGGCAGCTGTCTCTTCCTTTCGGGGCCTGCCAGGAAACACTCACTGAGTGTTGCAGCAAAACATGTGACACGTCCGCTGTCATCACGGTAACATCTTTCTCTCTCGCCAGGACAGGAAGCGACGCAAGCTAAAAGTTTCTGACTTTTGAACACACATACACGCACTCTTGATTGCAACGCCAGGCCTGATCACCGACAACCTCTGATTTCGTCTTAAGGACAGTGCAAAGCACGTTGTATTATCACAGACTGGAAGAAACTGTGCACAGGTCACGACCTATTAAGAAATGTTCATTGTAACATCTATTTTTTTATCTCCTGTTATGTGCTGGAGACAGAGTGTCTGTCTGCTGTCATGCATGATAGAGGAGGTGTGTGTTAGGGCCAATGACACACAAGGGCCGTCACACAGAAAGAGGAAGCTGGACTGGCACTGTGGGTCAGTGTGTGTGTGTGTGTGTTAGCAGAGGTTGAGGATGGCTGGAGGTTACGACATTTCTCTTCAGGCTACCAACGTCACACACATCCTGTCTTTACTCAATACCTCCCCACCACAGCAACACACACACACTTTCAAAATGATCCAGGCTGCTACAGCAGGACACCTCCCTCAGGGTGTGATCCATTGTTTGGAAACACGTTTGTGTTCGTCACAATGCGTGTGTTGACGTAGCTTTGTCTGCCTTCCCCCTTTAAAACTACAATAACAGAGCAGAGAAAATCACATTTGCTCTTCATGTTAGCAGCCGATGGAAGAAAGGAATAGAAGCAGCATCTAAAAAAAAAAAGCAATCAAGAAGCTATTAGGTGTGAAGCATAAAAGTGTGACTGTATGCAGTCAGATTAGGCACATATTCAAAGAGCATGGCAAGATTCATGAGAGATTCCATTCATCCATTCACATGCATTTTATTCAGCTGTACGCCCACACAGACTGGCACAGATGGAAGATAGCTGCCGTACTGTACAATAGCAAAGCCAGAAGGAAGCATGTGGGTTAGGTACCCGCAGAACCATCCTTCAGTCATGTCATGATGTCATCTGGTCAGTGGTGTGCTACACGTACAACAAGGCCTTTCTCTGTAAATGATCCCTAACAACATTTTAAACCTTGATAGATAACAGCGGATGTTTGACTGTTCATGTCAGGCCCTTTGTCACACTTCATATGTTCAGCATGTTGCTGTTTAAATGACGTCAAGCTGTCACTCCTGTCAACCACACAAGTATTTAAAGTACTGACTTTGTTGAGCTTGCATTGCACACTTTTAAGTAGAAGCTAAAACCTTCTTTGTTCTGCATTATGTTGTAAAGTGGGACATTTGGACATGGAGGTCTATGAGGATTGACTCACTTTTGGAGCCAGTGGTTTTTTGGAACTTCCTTCTCAACTCTGCATAATTCCATCACATTAAAATATGGAACGGAAGTAGCCCCCACTGAAAGACAAATGTGATTTTAAATAAGATCAGAGTTCAGTTGCATCCTTGACTCTTCCAGCAGCAGAATAAAGAGGTGAGACCAGCTGAGCAGTGAGTAAAAATGAAGGGACAGTTACTAAAACGGAGTTCTATCAGTTTGCTAGAAGGTGAGGCTTGTTTGCTGAATGTGCAAATAATATGGTAACAAACTCCTCCACACACACACACACACCACTAACCCTTCATCCATATTCTATACCAAATGTCACCATACATCCATAATGATGTGGGGGGCTTTCCATCCCCCCACTGCCCACCCAGATACCTTTGCTACCCCGTCTTTCAGTAATAGAGACTCCATTAAACCTCTACCAGCACACACAGGCCTTGTTGAATCAAAGTGTGTGGTAATCAGGAGGTGTGGGTGAATCGATGGACTGAGCTCCTTGAGTGGATGTCGGATGAGGGGCGGGGGAGGGTAGATGGGAGCGGTGTGTGTGATGGAGGGCAGCACGAAGCTCAAATTGATGTGAGGTCGCTGAAAATGAAGATAGCAGCGGGAGACAAAAGAGAGGGCGTGTCCAGGCACGGCGAGGAGAACAGAGTAAGGGAGGCAAATTGATTTGTCTGGGGGATGGGAGGCACCAGGGAAGTGAGAAGAAGGGGTGAATAAAGGGGGGAGGGGTGAGGAAGAGGAGGAGGAGGTGAAAATGAAGGTGGCCGAATAAGTTTGAAAAAGAAACACAGCTGCTAGGTCGCCATAATGTTTTATAGTACCTCAGTGTTCCCACTTTCTTTACCATACTGCTGCATTAATATTGTTTCAGAATATATACATGTTTGTGCTTTGCTTCTATCTGCACTGTTGAAATAATTTTCTCCTTTAAAGATAAAATATTTTAGAATTTAAAGAGATGTACGACTGCAGAGAGATGGAGACAGAGGGTGCAGTAAAAGCAGCAGGAAAGGAGGGATAATTCAAGCCCTCTGAATCCCAAAGGATGCTGGGAAGAGGGCAGGGCTCATGAGGTGGTAACAGCCAATCAGTCATCATGTAAACAGGTGGATGAAGGTGGAGGATGGGGGAAAGAGACTGAGAGGAGAGTCTGATTCAGCATCAGTGCCTTCACCAGTTTTAAAGATAGAATACCATAGATATTAATATCTCTAGTAGCTCTAATATATCAATAATATTAGTATCATCAGTAAGAATCTGGGTTGATGCATTTCAGTACAGTTTCACTTCTCTTACTAGTTGATGCCATTTGTCACCCTCCCACATGGTTTTTCCTTATAGCTCCTGCAGCTTCTGATTCACTGGGTTTAAGCCTCAGATCCCCAAAACCTGCCAGCGAATGTGGAGTGCTTGAAATGTACACACTTTATTCTACATGCCTCAACTACAATTTACTTAAATGACAAAATATTCTACACTCCTCAGTGCAGCTATGGTTGTGGTCTGCATGAACTGCAGGTTTAGTCTAAGTATTAAACTCTGATAAAAACGCTTGTATAGAAGCCTGCACACCTGCAGGTGATCAATTTATCACCTTTTGATCATGACTGTGTTTGTAATTTGGCAGTGAGTCTTAGCAAAAGTGTTAATAGTGTTTCCTTCAGACTGTTACTATGAAATCCTCAGATGCATCACACAGTGAAGACAGCAGCGTGCACTCAAAGGTGCCTATGCAGGAAAGAAGTGTGTTGTGACGACTGACACAACTCTTATTCGTCAGAGACTGTTTACATACCGCTGACTTACTCTGCTCTGTCATTTCTCTCTTTGCGCCTGTAAAAGTGGGTGGAACCTTGGATAATGTTTAACAGCAGTATTTTAAAATTATACTGCCCACACTGTGTTTTTTATGGTCGTCACGTCTGAAGACGGGAACTGAAGTGCTGCTGAAGTCAGGCTCCGATGCTTCCCCTTTTCTTTCTGATTTCATCGCTCCTCATGTCATCCTCACTACAGATGGGTTACCGTTGGATATTTCTGTTTCTCAGGAAAGCAGATTGAGGGATTAGACTGTGATGTTTGCACTAAAAGACCTCAAAACCCCAGCTTGACTTAAAGAGTTCAGATGGGGTCACGCTGTTGAAAGCGGTCTTCTTGGTGGATTTCATCAGTTGTGAGACGACTTGTAACTTTTTTTTATTCTTGCCAGTTTGTAGTTTTGTCTTTTTTTACATTGCAGATCAATGTGCCGCCTCATGTCGTCCAGTCATATGCCTCTGTGGTCTCACATGTGAATGTGAGGAATGTGGACCATGAGGGTTCAGATGAGAATCATAAATGCCTTGGTTAACCCTTGCTTTTTAACTTTGGTTGTCTGGTAACAGGCTGCAATCACATGATTACATATCAAGGCCTTTGTCAATGTTAGGCCCTTCTTTCACTTATTTATCCTTTAAATAAACACCTTTACAAGCTAATTCAACAATATTGTTCAGGTACAGTCTGTGTTACAGACAGCAGTGTTCAGCCATCCTTAATGTCTCTCTCTCTCTCTCCCTCTCTCTCTCTCCTCAGCATACCTCCCTGTCGGCCAGCCGCTCAGATAAGGGTACCGGCTGGTCAAGCCGGTCACTTGGTGCCCGATGTCGTAACTCCATCGCCTTGTGTTCAGATGAGAAACCACACATCGGAAACTACCGGCTCCTCAAAACCATCGGCAAGGGCAACTTTGCCAAAGTCAAACTGGCACGACACATATTGACCGGCAGAGAGGTGAGTTTGAGGGAGACTCTGAAGTAAAATCTGTGAAAACTCAGCAGCAGCTGCCTTCTTCCCTGTATTCAAATACACTTCAATCTTGTAAAAAAAAAATAAAACCCTAACCTACATGAGCTGAAGTGATAGCTCAAGGCTGAAGAAACTTTGTGGGTCTGCCACTGGCCCGATCATGTGAGAGCTGTTGTGTTCCACCCACATAAAGCAGAAGTCATACATCAGAGGTTTACAGACGGGTTTGTTAGAGTCTTTGACCGGGTCACCTTGTGTTGTTAACCCTCATATGAAGCCTTCCTGGTTTATGTAGTAATCTTTGCACGCTGTAAAACACACTGATTCTCTGCAGAGAATCTACATTTTTTTTGAATTAACTACACTATGTTTAATAGTTGCACCAGGGTTGGACTTGGACAGGACTTTTGTTTAAAAATGAAAATTCTCTCATAGTTATGGATGTGTGCGGACTGAATCGGACTTTATTAACTCGCAGTAAATACACAAAACAAGACAAATGTGATGCAGTACTTCAGGGTGTAGTGCTACCTGTGTGTTTAAGGTAAAGTTGGTGTCAGTAGGATTTTTTTAGCCTCATTTCTTTAGGGTGGAATCAGTTTTTTATACTTTTTTTTTGTTTCCTCCCAGGTTGCAATAAAGATTATCGATAAAACACAACTCAACCCAACCAGCCTACAGAAGGTGAGTGACATTTTATTTTATCCTTTAAACATTAAAAACGCATTTATTTTTTGCCTCATTCTACTTTGTTGTGTTACATCAGGTGCACCGGTTTTGCCATTGTTTTCAGTGGCCATCTGAACTTTGACCTTCTGGCTGTTAAGTTGCTGGATTCAGGCTAAGAGCTGAAAAAACAGACTCAGTATCAGTGCAGGGACGGTTTGTTCAGAGCTGAGACAATTGGCTTGTTTGTGTTTTAGGATGATTTAAACTTTTCATAAACTCTGCGCTCACATGTTCATTCCAAGCAATAAGTTCTGATTTAGTTTTTACAACCACCATTGATCCACTCAGTCTGCTGGAACGAAGCAGTGTAAAGGCTTGATGTAATGTACGTCACTGTGTGCTCGCCTAGTGACACCCTGGGTCATGTATTAACTGCATCTGCTGCATTCATTGCCCTAATGAGATTAAGCCCTTTCCTGTCTGACCTTGGCCTGCTGCATCTATTTGTGTGTGTGAGATGCATTGCATGTGTTTGTGGTGAGCATTGAGATGCGCTGCGTCAGGCCTGCATCCTGTTTTAAACAGTTTTTTTTGTAAATAATGCAGCATTTAAATCAGTAGTTGAGCCGTCTCCAGTAAAGGCTTCATGTGGAAAACCTGTGACTTCATATTGGCAGTTTTTCATGCCGTCAGTGCAGATTTAACTCTGGATAAAGGATGATCTGATGTTAGGCTGGTATTGTAGTGTTTTATTCTGAAGCTTGAAATCTTAAAAGAACATTTAAAAATCGTCATCATCCAGAAAAACAAGCCAAACTGCGTCCTTCGGCCTGTCCTGTGTTCTGTGCACTGTACCGTTTCTCACAGTTTTTTCTGTTTGCATCAGATCAATGACGTCAGGGCTCTTTGTCATTTGAGTAGTTTTAACCTTGCCTGTGCAGCAGTTTGTCTGATAAGCTCACAGCTGTAAGAACAGTTCTCACCATTCATACAAGTGATTCTTTATTCAGCGGCAGCTCTGCCTTTGGCCTTGTCAGATTTATACGCACCTTCAAACCCACACACACCTCATCGAGATCAATACTGCATCAGTACTGCACACATATGAATACACGGCTTGCACATCGATGAAAATCCCAGCTTGTTAGGTAACACCAGAGTCTAGGTTTTGACTGTATTGATAACACAGTGTTGGGTTATTGATGATGTCTGGCTCTGTGTGCTGGTTGGTCTATCTGGCCTAGATACCAGCAAAGAGAGCAGGTCCATTATTATGATTTTCAGGCTGAAGACATACAAGCGGACTTTCTTATATTGTTAAAGTCGCTGTTCTATCTCGACACCTTTGTCTCTTGAAATAACATCCTGAACGTGACACTTCTTTGTGATTTTTACGTAATATTAATGCTGTTACCACAGCTGCATTGACTGAACAGTTCACATATAACGAGAAAAAATAGAAGATTTTTACAGAGTTCCTTAAAGTTCCTAAATGACTGTGACGTCTGGGTAAATTAAGCCTGAAACCAGACAAACGATGCAGTCTCTTTGCAAATTTAATAAATTGTCTGCAGAGGCCCCTGCATGCTAAATTACCATTAGTCATAACAGGATGTAGACTGATCCCTGAATCAAACCTTTATAGATCCCACAGCTTTTCAGTTGTCTGTAACTCCTGTGAAGAATGTACAAAGATGGAAGATGGAAGAAACACAACTTAATTTTTTATTATGTTAGGAAAAGCCACTGTTGAACTTGATTGTGTGTAGTTTTCTCACAAAGACGCCAAAAAAAATCATCTACAGCATGATAACTTCTAATTTACCAGTGCTGAAAAACCTTCCGCAGCTGCTTGTGTTTCCTCTTTGGCGGTTGGTCTATCTGATTGGTTGAAGTTCAGGGCAGATGCTTCATTCAGTCACCTGCCTTGTTCTTTTCCTTCGGTAGCTTCCCAGTATTGTATTGATTCCATTTGTAACATTAACTGAAGCAGATGTACACATAAACCAGTCTATAGAAATCACTATTTCATCATCGTGTCATCTTACACAACACACTTCACAGCACTGTGTGTATTTTGTCACCTGATAAACTACTGACTCTGAGGTGATGAATGCCTGTCTGTGTGTGTATGAGGTTGTTGTGCATGAGCAGCAGTCGTGAGATTCATTTCACATCGTTTGCCTTCTGTTCCAGCGGTTACATGCCTATTTAATTACACCATGTATTTAAGCTAAGATCCTGTTTTAACAAGGTGTGTGTGTGTGTGTGTGTGTGTGTGTGCTGCCAGGTGACACACTACTATCTCCACACTCTCTCCTTTTCACCTTTTTTCACACACAGTTTTCAATCAACTCTCTCCCCGGAAGCCATTTTCTTATAAACAGATTGAAAGTGAAATATATGAAGTATTCTTCAAACTATACAGACTGAATGTCTGAACTTTAGCGGATGTGTCTTTTTAATGGAAATAACTGCAGCAGGGGCTCACAGTGTTGTCTTTGATGTGAGATTGATTTATTTGCTTCAGTGGACCTGATGGACCTTACACATACTTTGCGATTTTTCAATATACACAAGAATAATATTCAGAAGTTGTAGTGTTCTCAGCTGAGTTAAAACAGAAACACACACACAGCAGCTTCTGCTGCCAGCTCGCTAATTCTCTACAGAAGCTCGGCTTCGACTTGGACTCTGTCTCCTCTGGCTCAGTCGGTGTTTTGTCAACTTTTCTGTACTGTAGTTTTTATGCCCCATTTACTTCCCTCTCTCTCTCTCTTCTTCCCATTGCTCCATTTTTTTTATCTCCTCTCTTTTCCTCTTCATCATCTTTTCATTTTGTTCTTGTTACTGTGTCCCACTTTCCTTTTCTCCGCAGGCGCTGTGTTGCAGTAGTAGCTCCACTGTAATCACAGCTGTAGCATGCCTCCTTAAACTACAGGGACGTTGAGTATTGTGGGGTTATGGTCTTTGGAAAGTATATTCAGTTTCAGGAGAAGAACAGCCTGCATTGCGAAAGTGTGTGCATGCGTTATGCATATTATTGTTCACATAAAACACAGCACAGCAGATCAGCTACACAATAGATGCAAATTAGGAACACAAATCTGCCTGAATTTATATTTGAATTGTCATTGAGTGTAAAGCTGCACCCTCTGTTTACTTTTGTTGTTTCGTTGGAAATCCTAACGTCAGGTGGAATGTAACATTCAAAATTCAGACTCACACATCGACAGGAAGACCTGTGAATTTGTTTTGTAGCTTTCTGGCAAAAGAATGCTAAACATTTTGTTGTTAAAGGTTTGTAAAAGCAACACACAGGACCTGATGTTTTTTGCGAACTTCCCCTGTGGTGTGTGTTGTTGGATAATCTGCCAGACTATGCAGGGCCCCATCAAAAGCCTGGAGAACAGGAGAATTTAGCAGGCAGCCATCCAGCTAGTATGCACACACAAAAGTAAAGTGTGTGTGTGTGTGTGTGTGTGCATGCCAGACAGAGTTTGAGCCACTATCTAACGCTGTGAAGTGTGTTTTGTCCCTCACCCAGGCCCCTTCAGCCAGGAGCTAAATTCCAGACAGGCAAACAAAGGGGGCAGTCGTGTTGGGACGGGGAGGTGCGGATGGTTTAGGGGAAATGGCATTGAAGCAGGGACCCGGAGAAAGACAAGATACAGAGCAGAACCGTAGACAACACACTGTGTGTGTGTGTAGGCCAGGGGTCGGCAACCTTCAGCATTAAAAGAGCCATTTGGGCCGGTTTCCCACTGATTAAAGCACACTCGGATCCACAAACCCCTAACTACTAATCTACACCTATCTGACCACTAAATTAAAGGTAATATTAATCTATATATAGGCCTAATATAGATAGATATAATATTTATCTGAACAAAAAATGCCAGTTTATATGTTATTTTTATTTCATTTTCCTCCATGCTACAGTAGTCAACCTGAATTATGAAACACGTAGTTCAGGGTCCGATATAAAAATATGTATTTTCAGAATTATTTCTTTCACCTCGTTAATGTGAGTTCTGCTCTTGAACTTCACTGCACAGCGTATCGTATCCATTTCAGGGCTGTAAGACGTCGCTTTGATTTTCACGAAGGATTGTGAGCTCTGATCTGTGAGGCTGGAGCGATGTTTACTTTTTCATGTAGTTCATGATGGAAAACATCAGCTCGCACAAGTATGGGGATCCATAGGCTACTTTTCCATGTTCTTATAAGTGTCAGGAATGTCATTCCATGTAGGCTGTCGAACACCAGTTTGTCCGGTGTCACAGGTGCTGCGTACAGGACGCAACCGTGACGCATAAAAATGAGCTCGCTGCCTGGGAGCCACAACAGAGGGATGATAGAGCCTCATGCGGCTCCGGAGCCGCAGGTTGCCGACCCCTGGTGTAGGCCAACATGTATGATGAACTCTCATACAGGCCTCCACGCTCTCTGCTCCGCCTTTGTGTACATGTGTAATGGCATTATCTGCTATTATACTCAGCATATTGTCCCTGTGTGGGCGTCTCTGCATAATCATATTGTTCCTGTTTTATACATTGTTGTTACTGTGAAAGGGGAATAATTAGACAATAAAAGGGACAAGAGGGCAGACAGAGGGAAAGCAGAGGGGGTTTCTCACCAGCTCATCTTCAAAGCAACAGGAATACAACAGTAGAAGAAGAAGTCTGTTTATCTGGTATATTATTTATACACTGTATGTTTTCTTGTCTGATTAAGCAGAGTCAGGATTAATCTGTGTCAAACACTCCACAATATGAATGAATGAATGAATGAAAAAAAAACTCCAGCTTCTCTTCATTAATGATTCAGCTGCCTCCAGCTGAGAGCTCCAGTTACTCCTGTACATTAAATGAATGGAGGGACAGGATGGAGGTCAAACCAGGCGAAACATACACTATATCCAAATGTTTCCAAGCAACAAACGTAAACAGAGGCAAGTGTCCTGTAACATGTGATAAGTACATCACAGAGTAGCGACTGAAAGTGAGTGGATTATGTTGAAATGTATGCTAATTAATGTTAGAATTGTTTGTTACAGCAGCAAAGATCAGACAGACGTTTGTGGTAATGGTGTGTCTGACCATTTTATGTGCTTTTCTAGCCACAGAAATCACGGCAGAAATCATGCTTAATGCTGTTTTACAGTTGCCTTTTAGACCACTGCAGTAATGGACTCGGAGCTGAACAGTTTTGTTCAGTTTTCACAAACAGAGGCTCATTCACAGCATGTACTCTGACATCACAGTGGCGAGTTTATTCATCCTCTCATTCTGTCGTTCTTTGTCGTTCCCTCTCTTCCCCTTTTTTTTTCTCAGAACTTCTGGTCTTGTGATTGGATGTCTGAACAGCTGTGTCTGTTTTTACATGTTCAGTGTGTTTGACTGTGTTCAGCAGTGGAGATGCGAATGGGCAGAGCTGGAAGAAGAATTATCAGTGTCTCATTTGTCTTCCTCTGCTTCTTTGTTTCCTTCGTGCTGCCTCTCTGAACCTGTGTTTGTGCAAATGCACAGCAGAGGAGAAGCTTAGATGAACAGGCCAGAGGTCAATAGACTGGCAGGCCAGACACATGAATCACACAGACGCAGCACTTCTCACAAAGTGAGAAAGCAAAAAAAAAAAAAAAAACGGTCTGTCATTAAGTTTCTTTGTGTAAATCTTGCAGGAAAGAGAGTGAGAGCACTGACTTAGCTGATGATTCCTGGCAAAGAAAGAGAGGCAGAGATGATGTGAATGCTCAGATGTTGATTAATGCGGCCTGAAAGGTGGCAGGAGAGAGCAGAGGAGTCAAAGAGAGGGCACGAAGGAAGTAGAAGAACGAAAAATGAGGGAAGGACACCACTGACAGGTTATGACATCTCTCCCTGAAATGCCTTTTATAAGCAAGAGCTATAAACACACTTTAATTAAATTAAGGCCCATAAAAACAAGAACAAATCAATACATTCTGTTATACAAGGACAGCAGCTGTGTGTCAGTACAGTGTGTGTGTGTGTGTGTGTGTGTGTGTGTGTGTGTGTGTGTGTGAGAGAGAGAGAGAGAGAGAGAGAGAGCATGCACCTCCTGCCATGTGTTTGACGTTCCATGACTTCTCACAACGCTCCCTGGGGAGCAGGAGATCTGAGCCCACGGATTAATACCTGGGTTTCTATGGCAACTGTGACGCGGTGGCAATCGCTATGGGAGAGAAACAGGAAGTGATTTAAGAGGGGGTGACAGGCAGTGAAGCTGTGGACAAACGCTGCAAAAAAAAAACATGCATTTTTAAAGCATGAATACAAAGTGTGTGATCCCTAATCTGCTGATCTTTGCAGCTGCTTTTACTGAGAATTGTTTGGATCAATAGCAGTGACTCAACAATTTCCTGGCCAGTTGAAAAGGTTTCTGGGTCGTAGCAGCCTCCTTTCAGACCGTGCTCTGTCTAAACACACAATGTATCAGCAAGAAATATGTTTCTGCAGTGGACCAGGTAGGCGGATAAAGGAGTGAGGCAGGAGAAGGAGAGAGGTGAGGGAGGAGAAGCTTAGCAGATAATTCTTCTTAAAGCTCAGATGAACAGCTGATGCACCACGCACTTAATTCAATTACACACACACTCCCTCAGGACCCACATCTCTGTTTATGACAAGGCAGCTTCCCATTTGAAGAGCACTGAATTCAAAAAAAAGCTCCTGTGTCATATCATCAATAACCAGATAACATCCTCTGTGGTTCATATATGTGATTTAATATAAGGTTATTGCAGCAGTATGGCTTCACATATGGCTAATTAACATACAGAGGGTAATGTCGTGATCAATATTTCCCAACCTTATCTTATATTTTGTGCATAATTTATTGGGTATTTGAATGTGACTAATTTGAGGATATGTGCAGTTGTGCATTGTGTGTGTTTGTGTGTCTGTGAGTGTGAATAAACGGGTTGTTTTCCTCCGGGTCTGTCAGACACCAGGAGTTTGTCTCATGTGGATAAAACATACCGCTGTGCAGGCGTGCGCACACATTATGACATCATGTTATGTTTTCTTCTGTCTTATTTGCTCTCTTCTTATGTGTATTGTTAGCATCCAGCATCTGTGCTAAGCTAAAAGGCTAACATGAATCTGTCACTATAAGAATATGGCATTATGATAGTTTTGTGTGTTCATCGTCATTTGCTTGTTGTACTGTTTATTGATTACATACTATTGCAGTAGTGATTCAGGTGTTGCTGCAGGATTATATTTTCTACTAACAGAGACAAAGGGAGAAAACCAGAGATAATGGAGGAGTGTTTCCCAGGGCAGCTGAGCTTCACTTACTACAATGAAGGCTTCAATGCATTCCTGCTTTTGTGTTCTTTTCAGTGGCTCTCCTCTCTCTTTTTCAGAGCTTTCACTTTTTCACTCGTGTAATTTATTCTTTTAGAGAGATTTTTTTTGATGAGGCCCTTCTCTCTCTCTCTCTCATTTTCTCTCTTTTTTTTATTTTTTTCGTTTTGTTAGTTTGGCTTCTTGGCTTTTCTGTTCCTCTACAGCCAACCCTCATCTGCTCTGCTTTGTTTTTTTGCCTCATTTTCTATTTCTGTGTTAGTTTCCTGCTGACACACTCCCTCGTAACACACACTTGCTTTGTTTTTGTCACACACACACACACACACACTGTTCCTAGTGAAGTCTTACTTCCCCTGCAGGGCCAGAATGTCTCACTTTGTCACTATTAACCAAATAAAAACTGTTAATGATGGATGAACGGGGTCCACACAGACACTGTATGTTGGTATTTCTGTGGTTCTTTGGTTTACATTAACTGTAATTACATCTGCTGTTTAAAATGTCTCATGACATGGCGATCAGCGTGTTCCACTGTGATTTCCGTCTGTAATCTTTTAAATGGAGTTCACAGACAAATGCATTACTTTAATTAGACAGAGAGAGAGAGAGAGAGATGGCATCAGAGTGGCAGGATGAGGCAGCAGTCTGGAGCGCAGTGATGGATGAGAAAGAGGGGAGGGGCAGCGGAAAAGCACACCCAGGGGAGGAGGCCTTGCATCAGGGGGATGCTCTGGATGACCACAGGTTTAGAGGTGGTCAGAAAAACAAGTGAAGGGTTAAGATTGATGCAGCAGCTGTGAACTGTAAACCATGATTTTGTGTATTTCTGATGATTTCTTTTTTTTTTTTCAGCTGTTTCGAGAGGTACGCATCATGAAAACCCTCAATCATCCCAACATAGGTGCGTTCCTATCTGCTGTGTGTGCATACTAGATGTGTGTGTGTGTGTTTCCATGCTAACAGTCCTTTTCTCTTTGTGTTACAGTCAAGTTATTTGAGGTGATCGAGACAGAAAAGACACTTTACCTGATTATGGAGTACGCTAGTGGAGGTGAGTGACACCGACAACCACCCTGATCATCACTGGGTAGTATTGAATGGTCCAGCCGATGGTTAATTTAGGGTACATGCACAGATCAGTGAGATCTGAATAAGGCGACTCGTTTTGGACTACTGCTCATTCATCTTGCTGTTTCCCATGCACTCATCTATTTTTGCAGCTTCTTTATTTTTCTTTCCTCTCAGTCCCTTAATCTCTCTCTGCTGCCCTCTCTCTGTATGTTGTGTAATCTCTTACTTTTAATGCCTAATAAGGAGGCAGCAGCTCACCAGCTGACAGCTGTCCTGGGTTAACACACTTTCACACAGGGTTCAGGTATTAACTGTGTTGACTATGATTTAATTCAACATTCAAGATTTTTCTAATCTGATGTGTGTGTATGGCACTACAAAATAATTGCTGCACACCTGACCTTTTGACCCTTCTTAACAATTACGATGCCCTTCATTTTATACTAGTGCATTAAAGAATACACAAATAATAATAGCATCATACACAACAGTTTTTGTGGTGATGCCTCCTGCTATAAAAACACATGCTACTGGATCTGAAGCCTTTTAACAGCTCTGAGCTCATAAACCTCCTGAAAGGATATTTGAGAACACATTCAAATTTAAACACATAAACACACAAGTGAGGACATTCAGAAATCCAGATGTGATTGTGCTAATTAACGTCATTGCTTCCCTACAGTACAACATGTTTTCATACCTTTTTTTTTTATCCCAGGCGAAGTGTTCGACTACCTCGTGGCTCACGGCAGAATGAAGGAGAAAGAGGCCAGAGCCAAGTTCAGACAGGTCTGTACAACTCCAGAACTGCACTGCATGCCTACTTGGAGAGAAATAGGACAGTTAAACTCTTACCTACAAGCGTTGTGGGCCTAAACATCAATTAATGCAGTAGATGTCATCTTGTCTTTCTCTGCCCTCAGATTGTCTCAGCGGTGCACTACTGTCATCAGAAGAACATTGTTCACAGAGACTTGAAGGTGAGGGTTCTCTTAAATCTCTTAAGATATGTCCATTTTTAACAGGTAATGATATTTTTATGATCACTTCCAGCACTTTGAAACACCCATCACAATAATACTCTTCTACTGTCTACGTTGCTTCCATCAGGCAGAGAATTTACTCTTAGACGCCGACTCCAACATCAAAATAGCCGACTTTGGCTTCAGTAATGAGTTCACTGCTGGCAGTAAACTGGACACGTTCTGCGGCTCCCCGCCCTACGCTGCCCCGGAGCTGTTCCAGGGGAAGAAGTACGACGGTCCTGAGGTGGACATCTGGAGCCTGGGCGTCATCCTGTACACGCTGGTCAGCGGCTCACTGCCCTTCGATGGGCAGAACCTAAAGGTGGCGGCATTAATCCAGCATAACATTTAACATTTATCACATTTAAACCAATGTTACTTGTTTCCATAACGCATCCTCTACAATGTAAATTTAAACTTAAGCTGTGTGAATGTGTGTTGTGTCCAGGAGCTGCGAGAGCGCGTCTTGAGAGGGAAATATCGCGTGCCCTTCTACATGTCCACAGACTGCGAGGGAATCCTGCGCCGCTTCCTGGTCCTGAACCCCACCAAGCGCTGCTCGCTGGAGGTGAGGAGAACGCTTCATTGGTCTGTTAGCCATATAAACAAGAAGTGCATAATTATATAGTAAACCATGTACACAATGACCGCACCAGGGTCACAATCTAGACCTATACAATGTTGTTTTTTTCCCATCACCAGCAAATAATGAAAGATAAGTGGATTAATATCGGCTACGATGCCGATGAGCTGAAGCCCTTCGTAGAACCCACAGAGGACTTCAGTGATACCAGCCGCATTGGTGAGAAACACCTTTTACTAACCAATAATGGATGTAAATGGTAATTGATTATCTGGGTTTTCACTTTGGTGACTTTAGAGGACTCTTGATGGATTGTGTAGATAGTGCCTGGGTGAATCCTGTTGAAGTTTTGTCTTTAACTTTATTTGTCTGGTTTCAGATGTGATTGTCGGGATGGGATTTGGCAGAGAAGAGGTCAGAGATTCGCTGACCACTCGGAAGTACAATGAGATCACTGCCACGTACCTGCTGCTGGGACGCAAGAATGAAGTGAGTGTCAGTTTGTTGGGACTTTTTCCGTCTGTAATTAGTCAACTAAGGATACTAAGGATGGAGATGATGCTGATTGTTGGAGCGCTGTCATAACTTATTCTATTTAAATCACTGTATAAACACAAGCATCCCTCTCCCATCTGTGATTAGACCTCTGTTATGTCATCTACTCGATCTGTGTGTATTTGTCCCTCAGACGGATGGCACTGACTCCCGGTCGGGCAGCACTCTCAGTCTGGCTCGGATCCGGCCCGGCACCATCTCCAATGGAACAAGCAAACATTCTACTTCATCTTCCTCCTCTGGTGCACAGTCTTCCTCCTCTGGCGCCAAAGCGCAACGCAGCGCCTCAACGTACCACCGTCAGAGGCGACACTCTGACTTCTGTACGGCTAAATATCAGGACTAATGACATACTCCTGGTTGCATTTGTTTTACACTTGACACTGAGAACTCTGTTGATTCCTCCAGGTGGTCCTGCAGTTGCAGGGTCAGCGCACCCCAAACGAAGTCCCAGCGGTGTAGGTGAAGGGGCGGGGCTTAAAGAGGAGAGACTGTCGATCCGCAAACCAAGCACCAATACAGTTGGCTCCCGTAGCATCCCGACCCCGTCCAGTCCCATGGTTAGCTCTGCTCACAACCCGAATAAAGCCGAGATACCCGACCGGCGCAAGGAGGTTAACTCCACATCGGTAAGGCCAAATGGATACATTAGAGACCTGCCCCGTGTTACCAATCTGTCACTTTTAATCTCTTATCAATGTAGCAGGTCCTGTGAGTCCTCCCACTTGGCTTAATCCCATTCCCTCAGATTACAGAACATTAAGGATAGATCAACATTGATACTACGAGAGTTCAAAGAGAGAAGCACATGTAAAAACCTTGAGATGTGCTGTACATTCATCCAGATTTAGAGATTTAGCATGAAATAGAAATAGAAAGAGTTCAGTGAGTGTAAACAGGAGTCAGATTAACTCCTAATGTTCCGCAAGGCCGATACAGGCAGAGCCATCACAGGTCATAAAAAGAAAACCTTTGTCTTCAACCGCTGTAATTAACTTCAGTCAATTTATGTTTATGATTCTTTTCTCCAGAATAACATCCCTGCTAGTGCCATGACTCGAAGGAACACATATGTGTGTACAGACCGATCCGGCGGTGACAGACACTCTCTGCTGCAAAATGGAAAAGAAAACAGGTGAGAGGGGCGTGTGTGTGTGTGTCTCTGTCTTTTTATTGTATCTAGGAGGACAGAGTTCAGGCGTCAACAACAGATTCAGTTTTATGGAATCAAATGGGTGCAAAGGTTAAAAAGTATGCAGCCTTAACTTAATGGCACTTGATTTAAGTCTTTTTTTAACCTATTGTGTGAATGTTGTGTTTAGAGCGGCTGGTTTGACTGGTGCAGCTTGCGTCTTTTAGCGCAGCATGTGGAGTGTTTTGCCCGGGGTGTTTGTGTCACACGCATTTTGTCTCTTCAAGAGAGGATAAAGGGCTTAAAGTGTGCATGAGTGGGTTTGTCTGTGTGTTTGTGTACCCAGTTTGAACTGTCTGTTGTTATGACAGATGGTTTGTCTGCTTGTCAGTCTCGGAGTCGAGGCAGCCTCCATCTCCTCTCTCTGTGTCTCTGTCTCACTCTGTTTATCTCTCTCTCGCTCTCTTTTCCTGTGGTCACTTTCTCTCTTTCATTCTGGTTGGCCTGTTTTTCATCCCTTTGTCTCTTTATCACTCTGTAATTTTGTCTCTCGGAGGGAAAGCCAGAAGGTTTTTCTGTCTGTCGTCTGACACAGATGGAGGATTGTTTAAAGTCAAAAGATGCATCAAGTGGATAAGAGACCGATCAGAGTTTTTCACATTTTGCACATCAGTGAAATAGATGTTGTTTTAGGTCAAATAAACTGAACAGGGAAGAAAGGCATTAAAATGGTGCTTTGGTTAGAATGCTGAGTCACTGCTGTTCAAGGGGACATATTATATTATATATTTTTCCCCAAAACACACCCCACACTGTTCTTGAAATGATATCAAGGCAGTATCTCTGCCATAGCTCATCTCTGTAATTGAACAGGTGGTGGTGAAGGATGGAGGAAAAAATGTAAAACAATGGAAGGTTGAGTGGATGAAAGGAGAAAGGAGAGAGAGAGAGAGAGAGCAGCAGGATGAAGTGAGGACTGGCGTTGTGCCAACATAACCCTCCACTTCCCTCAGAGGCTTTGTCAATGTGATGCCATGCTAGAGTGGTTGATGGCCCCTCACGTGCATGGACACACACAGGGGTGCGTTTAAAATGTGCTGTGTATATCACGGTAGTAAAAGTGTACAGGAGCGACATAAAGCATCAATCACACATTATATAGACAGGCAGTAATCTATGGAGACACAGACAGGCGGCATCGTGCCTAAACACACACTATAAACAAACGGTGCATGTATAATTTTAAAACCACAAGATCAGGAATTTCACTCCCCCCCCCCCCACACACACACACACACACAAACACTTTCTGCTGTCCACTCCATTTTCCATCCTCTCCTCTCTTCACCTCTTCTCCGTCCTTCCCCTGTGACTGCAGCCCCCTGCGGAGAGCTGCAGTCAGCAGCCAGTTCAATATTGACATTAAATGATTTTGCTTTGCAACGGCTGCACTTCATCTTAACCCATCTAATGGTTCTGCCCCACTTGAACCCTGTGTGTGGGTGTTATCTAGAGCGTTATGAAAAGCAGCCCCAGGCCACCAGCCAGCCAGAGAGTCCAGGGTGGAGAGGTGTGTGTGTGTGTGTAGGTGTGACAGAGAGACAGAGATGTGGATGTGAGGAAGGGTGGCATGCAGGGTCTCAAATGTGAGCGAGAGAGTTCAGATTAGACAACCTGTGGTCCTTGTTCGTCTTTATGACTTATATAATGTCAGCAAATCAAAAAAAATGCCACAAGCACTGTCATTTATGGGAGTCATTGTGTGATTTACTGAAAGTAATCTTAATTGCTCCCTCCCCACCCTCTCCCAGTACCCTTTCCCACCGCCTCCCCCCTGCTTCCCCCTCAACTCACAGCATCGCCGGCGCTTCCGGGGTCTCCTCATCATCCTCCACACCGTCGTCACGTCTCTCCAGGGGATCCACGGTGCGGAGCACTTTCCACGGAGGGCAGATCAGAGACCGCCGGACTCCTACCCATGCCCCCCCAGCTTCCCCTACACCGTCCCACGATGCCAGCCCGCTGCCTCATGCCAGGACCCGGGCCACAACCAACCTGCTGAGCAAACTCACCTCCAAGCTGACTCGCAGGTAAGGGGAGAAGCCAGGAAAAAGGAGAGGAAAGGAGTTTAATTTAGACTGATAATGAAGTGTCAAGTCGCCTGTACAGGCCTGTTAGTGGACAACACATGCTGTCAACCTGAACATGGAGATCATTTAGCTAACCTTGCTGCCTCTCACCGTCTCTTGCTTAACCAGTACTAACCTACCAGCCTTCCTTATCTAATATTTAAGCTTTACAGGCGTCAGAACTTGTCCTCCTTAATGTCAGACCTGGGTCCAATAGTAATGATTACTGTTTGTCTGGCATTCCGCTGGAAGACCTGTAGGTTTTCTGGATGATGTGATGATCTGAGGTAGTATTGCTGTGTGTTTGGATCACAGCCACCTAGTCCTGCTGCAGCTCTTCGTCTTACAACACCACGCAAATTTAGAACCTAGCTAACCTGTAATGAAATATGTTCTCCTGCTGTTTGACCCAGGTCTGCTGATGTGGACACACTGTATGTCTTTGACAATGAGTTCTTCTTGGCTGCTTATTGTTGCTTTATCTGTTTGTTTGTTTGATTCTTTAACAACTTTGGCTTTTTTCTTGCCAGTCGTCTACCCTTCTTTTTTCCTGATCTACAGTTCACACTGTTTAATTTGTTCTTCTCTGCCTCTTGTCTTCCCGTGCTTCTTACTGTCCATCCCTCTGTGTCATCTTTCCCCCCTCATTTGCTTTTATTGTTTGTCTCTCTGACTCTCTGAATTTTCCTTTTTCCATGACTCTCATCCTCTCTCTCTCTACTTCTTCTTCTTCCTCTCTCCACCTAGGGTCACTCTTGACCCTTCTAAACGTCAGAGCTCAAACAAGTCCATGTCGGGCTGCACCCTCCCACAGGGGACAAAAACAGTTAGTAAGTCTTCCTTTCCCATGTTTTCTGGCTGCTTCTGTCCGTCTGACTGTTTGCCTGCTTGCCAGTGCCCTGTCATCCCCTCTACTCCTCATTCGCTGTCTGCTGCAGGTTTTAGAGTTTAGTTATACAAACTTTAATCTGAGGCAGAGACATCATAAATCTACCAATGTCGAAATAGAAACAAACCCCTTTTGTGACATGTGTAATCAAGAACTATGGTTGCCGTTAATACTAGAGGATGATGTTTGTGCACACAAGAGGCAGCCTTTCCTTCTTTCAGTCAACGATATTTGACCTCTAGAATATACTACAGGTAGCAATAGAGATGTGGAAATGAGATACAGCAACTACTATTTTTTTTATCCTGCCAGGAAATGACCAAGAAAAATAATATAATGTGAATAATTTCATCTTACACCCATGCTTTAAACCAGCATGTCTGTGAAAGGAGAATTAAACTACACAGTGTGTGTAGTTTCAGAAATTTCAGTGCTTACAGCAGAGGATGAACTTTGACCAAAACACATGCTGATGTTCAAATGAGTCTGTTGTGGACGTGTCGTCTTAGAAAGCTGCTTCATCTCAAAATGTTATGTTTGTGTTTCTAAACCTCTGATCAGCAGCTGTCTGCTTGAGTGTCTGTCTGTCTGACTGTCTGTCTGACTGTCTGTCTGTCTGGTTGTCTGTCTGACTGTCTGTCTGACTGTCTGTCTGACTGTCTGTCTGACTGTCTGTCTGTCTGTCTCGGCTTCATGCTGTAGCACTTACTAGAGGCTGGAGGTGGTGCAGCATTATTACCTGCGTCTAACAAAACCGTATTTTCTGGAGCAGATGTAACATGTTAGCAGGAGGTAGAATCGATGCTAGTCTTATAGCTTAAATAAGAAAAACATCTATAGTCACACGAGTATGTGGTCGCACAGCTTCGTTATAGAATAAACAGCCCTGTGAAGATGTGTGTGTGTGTGTGTGAGTTTACTGCAATCAACTGTACTAGACTTGAGTCATATAATCAACACCATATGTTTGCCCATGCTGTTAACAAATCAGCAGTCCTACAGCAGGGCTGTGTATTCTCAGGGAAACCAGGACAGACAGGAAAGGGGGGGGGGTAAAGAATGAAGAGTAGTGATGAAGAGGAGATCAGTTTCTGCCTTTGAGGAAAGCCAAATAAGTAATTACCAGATTAGCTTGTTTATTTGCAGGATTAAAACAGTATGCTTTTATGTTTTTGTTTAATAGTGACAAAACACTCAGAGATCAAGGATCAAAAATCTTAATCTGAAGTAGTTTAATTTCTAAGCTTTCATGTCCTGGCAGCATTGCAGTCCCGAGACCTTAAAAGTCCACAGCATATGTGTGAGCCCTCTGCAGGAGCAGATGCTCGAAAGAAAGGTCTGAGCCCGCTACAGTCATCCTGACTGACTGACTGACCCGGTGTCGCTGACGTTTTAAATCAGGATTAGTTATGTAACCAGGATTTATCCTTCTCTTAAACATGGATCTTACACTGCTCTCCTTCAAGATACAGGCAGATTGCTCTGTTACACCACTGCTCAGTCTAGACCTGGTCTTTCTCTCTCTCTCTCTCTCTGTGTGCTGGATAATCATATCAAAAGTTTCTAATAGTGCGGGAGGAGCAGGAGTGTTGCTCCCTTTCTTTACCCAGACAAGAAGAGAAGGTCATAATCCAGGTCAAATCCAGTTGTGGTTTTCAAAAGAGTCATCTAGTTGTTGCTGCACAGAATTTTGTGGCTTGATTGTAAAAATAAACATTCACACAGCTTCTGATTAGCTAAAGGATGCGTCAAACTATTACCAACAGAGCCACCAGGGTGTGTTTAGTGCTCCTAATCCAACAGGAATTTCCCTCCAGATATTTGCTGGATAGTTATTTGGATTCACATTCATTCATAAACGCTGAGGCATATCCCAGTGATTATCTGTGAGGATTAGCAGGGATCTCTCTCTGTGTGTGCTTGGAGAGGTGACAGTAAAAACCGCTAAGACACACACACACAGTCTAACAACATTTATTTACATCAGCTACAGAGTCACAGCAGACAGAGGAGGCTCCATTTTCCTTTTAAAAGAAACCTATCAATGAAATCTCAGTGCTCGCTCTTCAAAGCCACCCCCAGTTCCTGGAATAGAGATCAGGTTGCGAGGGTGGTTGGAAAGAAACTGAAGAGCTGGAGGGAAAATAGCAACAGTGACCCCTGGTGGCCACAGGTGGGAGGTGCAGTAAACAAAAGTGGGACTGGGCTACTGTACTATATTTTTCACAGCAATAGATATTGGGTGTATTAGCTGCATGACATCTTAATGTTTGCCAACGTGTAATGTGTGTTTGTGTGAGTCATGTCTGTAACACACACACACACACACTTTATTGTCAGTTGAATCCTTTGCTACAGATTCACTCCCTCTGCATTCGTTTGTGTTGTTGGTGACTCACGTCTATCCGGTGTTTGGGTGTAGTGAGTGCAGGTCGGTGGTCTGTGATTCCATGATGAGTTGTCCTGTTCTGTGTCGTGATTGGTGGATTGGTTGACATAGCTGTTTGCCATCAATACAGGAAATGAGGGGAGGGAGGGCGGATCGGTGTGAGAATGTGAATGGCCGATTGATTCCTAACGGATACTTTTTCTTCTTCTTGAGGGTCACAGACGAACCTGAGAGAATCAGCAGATCTCCGGTCACAAGGTGAGTACACGTTTACATTTTTCCCCAATGATGTACGACTGCACCGCAACCATAGAGTGTAAATAATTCAGCTCTTACATGATTTCACCAAATTATCAAGCACTGATCAATGAGGGATTTTGAATAAAGGACATTTATAGACTCTTTAAGCACTGAAAATGAAGTGAGCATGCTTTGAAATATAAGGCTTTATGATCTGTTATTGAAAGTGTTGGTTTTATTAATCCAGCGGTGTGTGTGTGTGTGTGCGGAAATGTCATGTTGGTGCTACATGATGGATGGATGGATACTAAACTTCTGCATGAGTTTTACTCATCTTAAGACTTGAGAACAGAAGTAGTGCAGCGATTCAGATTCTCAGCTGAGACCTGGTTTTTCCTGCTCAGCTCAGAAATCTTTGTTTACATGTGATCCATGATTTAAAAAAAAGAGTTCTTGCTGAGTTTGTTGTCATAGAAAGCTGGAAAATATGGTTACCTCTAGTATATCTTCAAATTATAATGTCTTTAATGTAGCCCTGGGGCTTCAGAACAGAATGAATGGATGACTGATGCTTTTATTCATTTTGTTCATTCAGGTCTAAGGGTTTAAAGTTCAGAGCACCATTTTCTGAAGGCCACTCCCCTTTGTGGCTTTATTTTATGTCATTTAATTGTAAAATAGTGCCTGTTCACTCTTCAAGTAGTTCATCTGTAACTTATTTACTGCATAAATACCCATATTTCTGGTTGTATATGCCAAATAATTCATGGTATGATCAGTCAATAGAAACATACTGACCATTAAAACAGAGTACATGGCGTCCTGTTGTGTCACTAAAGATGTTGTGTATTTCCTCTCAGCCTCAGCTGATCCACCCCAGGTTAAAAACAGCAGGTAAACCAGCGACACCAGGCTAACGATAGCTAGCAGTCTGTGGTGTGGCTCCTTGTGGTAGATGATGATCCCTGCAAGTAGAACTGTGATGTTGGATTTAAAGAAAATAAATGTAACCAGCAGAGCTCTCTTCACTTCATGCTGTTATGTCTTATTGTAAAAAATAAGCAGTAATCTGCTTTAAAGAACAAAATAAATGTATTGATCCAGACCATGTGAACAGTTTTGAGGTGGGTTTAAAAGTTGCGTAGCAACAAACATGTAAACAGTATGTACACTATTATATATGTTATTAATTCTGTTTCTTCTTCTTCCCTCCCCCTGACCACTCATACATTCACACTCATATATTCATCCACATCCACCCATAAAACAATTGATCTCCTGTCTTCACCTCTCTCCTCCTCTAACATCCTATGTTACTTTGTTCTTTTATTCATAAACATTTCCTCATTTCACTCTCCATTTGCATCGCCCTTCCCCTCTTTCACCTTTCAGTCGCCATATATCTGGGCATCAGAAAGCGGCCGAGCCCCGGACCCCCCGATGCGGCTGGGATGTGAGAGTGCGGAGCCCCCGAGACCCGGCCGAGGTGGTGCTAGCACTTCGGGAGGCGGCACAGGGCTGTGGCTGCCAGGTCCACCAGGCCGGGCCTTTCCTTCTGTCCTGCACCCACGGAGCAGCCGGCGCCCGCGTGGCCTTCGAGGCTGAGGTCTGCCAGCTGCCCAGCGGGCTGGGTCAGAGCAGTGGTGTGAGGTTCAAGCGCCTGTGGGGGGCACCGTTAGCCTTTAGAGACATTGCCACCAAAGTGTCCAAGGAGTTGGAGCTCTGAGGGTGACCGGAGGTGGGGCAGATTGATGACAGACAGGACAGAACTGAGGAATGAGGAGGGATGAAGAGGAGGGAGTAAACCTTCACCTTCTGT
Source organism: Parambassis ranga (assembly GCF_900634625.1). Taxonomy (NCBI): domain Eukaryota; kingdom Metazoa; phylum Chordata; class Actinopteri; family Ambassidae; genus Parambassis; species Parambassis ranga. Next base: position 21,506,144 of record NC_041033.1, read on the forward strand.
TCTTCCTCCCTGGGCTCCACCTTATCTGACGGCTAGCGATGCCTCGCCTCCGCCAAAGACCCTCTTCTTCTGATGCCACCAATCACAGCCAGACAAATGGATGCACGGATCGGCCGCCATCGGCAGACTTATGATGACCCTTGACCTTGGAGCTGTCAGTGACCTTTGACCCCTGCTTTACACAAGCCACCACCTCCATATTACATGAGCTTATGGAGTCGAACTGTAATTTTTGTTTTTCACTATTTCATATTTGATGGTGACAGTGAGGATGGTGTTGCTGAGAATGATAGAGAATGATTTGTCGTTGACTCCTATTGTATCATAGTTGTCATTATTCCTTTTTAAAGAGCTGCTATTTAAAGAAGTTTTCTGTGTTTTAAGTTTATTTTCTTTCTTTAATGCTTTTTAAAACAGGCAGACGTCACATATTATAAGAAGTGAGGGCGCAGTCTGACCTCCGGCCTCTAGAGGGAGACATGCAGAGATGCAGAAACCTGTGACAGACTACAGCATCACAGAATTTCCCCACCCGTTTCTAATATTTTTGCTCATCCTGGCCATTTGTTTGCGGCTTTAGTAGGCAGGTGAACTGCTAACGAACAAGCTAAGCTGCCTGATAATACAGGACCTACATGTGCTTCATAATCCAATCAGCTCATGGCGAGGTCTGTATAAATACTCCAGTGATCTTTAGGGTCAAAAATGTCGGATGCTTCAGATTAGGGTCTGAAAAGCCTCCTGCTTTATATCAGATTAGAAATTAAAAATAGACATAAATTACCTGTATTTCACTAAAAATAAATCCAAATAATATTTTAAGTTTCACTGTGTGGCCAAACGAATAACAAAGTGAGGTCTAGTTTTAAAGTAATATGAATTAAATTTATTACAAATATATCCTTTTGTTTGTTCTTTTGTTCATAAACATTCCCTCATTTCACTCATTAAAACACAGAGGGAGTTATTTTAAAATGTGACATTCAGGTTTTATCTTTACGATTCGATCTCCCACACATGATCTCTTTAGCTCATTCTGCTGTTTACAGACCTTCAGTAGTTCGTCTGGTAGCACTTTGCCATAACAACATCGCAATCTGTCCTCTGAGTGTAGTGCAATACACAAAGCCAAGAACCAAGACTTGAATAAGCATCAGTTAAGACTTAATAGGGCTCCTTATGTTTTTTTTTTTGTTTTTTTTTTATTGCTGGTATGTTGTTGAAATTAAATGAGCACTTTTTGTGTTGTAGCCAGTATTTTTACTGCACTGTACTGGCAGAGTTTTGAAATGATCTGTATGTTTTCTGTAACATTCATTTAAAGCCCAGTGACGAGAACAATTTACACTCTGAATGCCTTTCTTTGCTTTACCTACCTGTACCTCCTTACTATGTCTTCTTGACCTGTCTGTAGTGAAGCCGGCTGCAGGTTGATGTGCCATTTGGTTTCGGTGATGCTGCAGACAGCGTCGCAGAAACCTGCGGTACAAATGAAGTTTTCATCTCTTCTGATTTGTCCAGTATTACATTTGTTTTTGTCTTTCTAACCTCAGCAACACTTTAAACTGTAACACTGCAAACTGTAGACTTTTCCTTCTGTTGACCAGTTAGGCTGCAGCACTGCTGAGAGGTGTATGACTGTTGACCAATTAGATTTGAGCGTTTATGACTGTTAACCAATCAGAGTCCTGCCTCATCGTGCCCATCATTGAGTCCACCTAGGACAACCAGTCCATTTCCTGTCACTGCTATGCCTCAGAAATAGCTGTGTAGCTGTTTCAGCTAGAGGGCGCTCATGAGAACCAATTATAAAAGAAGAAACAATAACCTTTGATTAGTGTCCTGCTTAATAGCCGCTGATTGGTCAGTTCAGACTAGGACTACAGGTGACAGATGTTTATCTCTACAGGGGCTCCGATGCTGCACATTAGATGTGTTAAATCAAAATGGCGGATGCATTGAAGTGGAATCTGTTGTTTCAACCACTTGTTTAAAAAAACACGATGACCCCCTGTGACACTTTGGTCAGTTCATTCTGGTTAAAGAGTGTCAGTTGTCAGTGTAGAAATGATCTGAAGCCACTGATGTGTGCAGAGATGAGGCAGGAGTTAAAGATGAGAATGTGACCTTGGAGTTTTTCTTTCATATTTACCAGGTTTCATCATGTATACACACACACAGTCCACCAAGTGCTTAAATGGACGTGTGTTGTTGCACTGACAATTCCAAAATCTAAAGGTCGTCATACTCCTGCTGTAACTCCATACAGCCAAGCAATTCTAACCCGTACTGTTGACGTTAAGCAGCATCCAACTAAACACTGAAAGGTTCGATGTTACAACAGATTTGTGATCTTCACTGCAGGATGTGTCTGTTTTACTGGGAGATTTTTAGTCACAGCAGGTCTCCACCACTGTCTGAAAATGTGAAGCTGTGAGTTTTGTCGTTGTGTGTATGTGTATGTGTGTGTGTGCGTGTGTGTGTGTGCAGCCGGGCTTCGCCGCCCTGAGAGGCCCTGGTTCTCTAGATGCAGGTAGGGCTGTGCTTTGAGGCTACAGTTCTGTTGTACAGTGTGTTTGAAGCCGTCGCCGTTATCAGAAAAACTTAACTTATGGGCTGAAATGACTGACCTGCAATCCTGCATGTCTCCTAGGAAACAATGTGTGACACAAAAATAAAGACTTTCAACCTCTTTCATATTTCATGTCCGATTTTTTTCTCGGCGTGTATTGAAACACAATGACAGACGGTTTGATTGTTACATGGGGCATCTTTTAATCCAGATATAATTTACAACCAAAAAAAAAACCTTTCTTTTGGTGCGTATACATAGCCACGACCAGACTATGCATGGATTGATCCCAGGATACAGGTTACAGAGGAGATGAGAAGAGAGATGGTGACGGTTATTGGAAACCAAAGAAAAAGCAGGAAAAAGAAACACAAGAAAGGAAGGAGCAGAAAGAACAGTGGAGTGTCTTTTGACGGAAAGAAGTATGCGGAAAGTAGCCAGTTGGCCGAAACCAGTAAAATAACTTTACAACAAGGCTACCCGTTCATTTTTTTATCATATAAAAAAAACAAACACAGACAGTCATTCAGTCATGGGTTGTCTGTCCTCTTTACTTCTGGGCGGGGATCATGCCATCGATGGACTCTCCCTTCTCGAGCTTCTTCTCCATCTCAACCATCAGCTTGACACCGTCAACCACCAGCTGGACCTGCTCCACCTCGGAGGAGCCCAGACGGTCAGCGTTGGAGATGTCAAACACGCCACCAACGGAGGCTGTGTCGACACCACCTGCGAGAAAAGCCCATGGTCAACAGCTGTATAGGACTGCACTGTGATCCCCATACTGAGGTGTTTCTGTTTCAGTACCTGTGCCACGCTTCTGCAGACGCAGCCTGGTCAGGATCTCCTCGAACTTTGCGTGTGTGCTGAGCTTGGGCAGCTTGACGTGCACGCCACCACGCAGGCCAGTTCCCAGGTTGGAGGGGCAGGTCAGGATGTAGCCCAGATGCTCGTTCCACATGAAGCCGTGGTTGTGCTTCTTGAAGATCTCCTCAATCTGACCAGAGCAGGAGGATGTAAGCATTAGAAAGCGGTCGTGTTGGAGCTGAATTGTGTGTAATATGTGTGTGTGTTTTGTTGTTTTACCTTCTGCAGACCAACACAGAAGCGTCTGAAGACCTCCTTCATGTTGCCTCCCTTCTGCATGGAGATGACACGCAGGTGATCCTCCTCGTTCACCCAGACCAGGAAGGACTTGTTGTCATTGTGCCTGGAGGAAGAAAATCCAGAACAGTTTTTAATTTGCACAATACAGGAAAGACAAAATCTTTATGTGCAACCCCAGTTTGAAGGGTTTGCATATTAAGGCTAGATTTTGTATCTCAGAGGGTGTTTTTGTGGTTTCCTGTGGATCCTTGTACTTTTTTAAACAAACTTCCTGTTCTGCATCTCTTACCAGATGCCTCTGGCGTCGGGCCAGTCACGGGCCATGCCGGCGCAGGTCAGCAGGGGGGACACGGGCTTGTCAAACAGGAAGTGATCAGCGATCAGCTGCTCCTGCTCGGCATCGGTCATGCCGTCCAGGGGGTAGTACTTTCCCTTGAACTCACCATCCAGGCTGGCGAGGGCTGAGAAAAAACATATTAAAAAATAAGGCTCAATGTCTGAATATTGTGCTGCTTCATGAGAACATTGTTGTCATTTTTGTTCTGTAGTGTGAGATTTACCCTCAATGGACAGGTTCTGAATGGCTCTGCGCTCTCCACGGCTGTTGTGGGGGGGCAGGGTGAATCCCTTGATGCTGCGGCCGGTACGAACACGGCTGGACAGCACGTAGTTGGGGTCCAGGTCATCACCACCCTGAAACACAGAAAAAAAACAGCCGATCATTATTATCAGATTTTTTCACACATTTTTGTGTTGTGTGGTCTCAACTCTTCACCTTCAGGTTCTCGAAGTTCAGGTCGGTCCTGTGCTTGTCGGTGGGCTTGTAGCCACCGTGACGGTCGGAGATGATGGGGTCCAGCAGATCCTTGAAGACCTCGTAGGACTCCTCATCACCAGCCACACAGCCGACGGTCATGATGAAGGGGTGACCTTGGGGTCAAGACAGCGGGTGAGGAAGTTAGTAACATTGGCACTTCGGTGTTTGTTTTAGGTTAAACAGTGTGTGTTCGACCTCCCCTTCTTACCAGGGTTGTCAACACCAGTCTGGATGACGTCATCCACGGTGAAGCCACTGGGGGTGGACTTTCCCCTCAGCTTGTTGTAGATGTCCTTGGTCAGCACCTGTAGACGACAGATGACACAAAGAGGAGCTGAGTAAGTGTTCAGTGTTACCCTCATGTGGCGGTATCTGTGTGTTGTGGGTTTGTCAGAGGGGCGTTTATACCTTGGCCATGTGGTTGTTGTGCAGGGACAGATCGGGGTACTCGTCGTCCACAGAGAACTTCATCTTGTAGTCGTTGTGGCAGTTCTTTGCCATGGCTGCGATTCTTACTCCGCCTGAGAGGGCAGACAAATGGAGAAAATTAATTTTGTTGAAATTAAAGCAGCGGGTTGTTGCCTTGAATAATGTATTTAAAAGACAAACGGCTGAACAGAACAATTACTGTCTGGCTTCTGTCCAAGTTTTTCAAGGGTTTTGTCTATGAGTCTTCTGGTGAAGAGGAGACACCTTATCATTCTCTCTGTCTTCCTCTGCTTGCCTCTCCCTCATTCAGTCAGTTGTCTCACCACCTGTCTTCCCTTCACAGCAACCATTATTAATAGCATGGCTATGCCACCCATGGCTCGGCACCCCTCCCACCTCCACAGGGGGGAGTCTCCAGCACGTTATAATGAATGATTCTCTGACACGATTAGCTCCATTCAGCCTCATGCTAACTTAGCATCTGAGCGACCACCTGGCATACGAGACCGTGCTAAAACATGCAAAAATGCCTCTTGTAGAAACATGATTTTGATAAAACATTAAAATATAATATAATATAAAAATATAAAAACAAACATTTAAATGTAGAATCAGCCAGGTTTGAGTCAAGAATAAATCTACAACTACAAGCCTTCCTTCTTCATCTATTTTTGGCCAGCCTCCTTGAGGCAGAGGTCAGACGCTGGTTAGTGGAGGCGAAGCAGCGTCATGACACCGGGTACACTCAAAGGTCAAAGTGTGCATGCCTCACAGATGGCTCCATGAGTTCCATGACTAAATCAAGCACTCCTAAAACTATTCAAAGACACACCTCAAGTCTGTCCTGCTGAGGTCAGCAGCAGCTGACAGATAGTCACAACTGTTCTAGTGACACTGAATAAAGGTCTAGCTGCAGAGCGGTGCACATCGGAGACAGAAAGCTTTCAGGCCTTAGTGTGCACCCATAGATCAAAGTGGATTTCAGTTTCCACGTCAAGAAAAATGTGCTTCAGAGGAATCCAAACAAAAAGGCAAAGAGAACAAATGTTTTCAAATGAGTGGACTGAAGAAGGTTTCCTCAATATTTAAATGAATCTATATTTCCCCCTCATATTATCAAAAAAGACTAAAACTTTGTGTTTACCTGCTAAGGAGAAAAGAAAGAGGTAACAGATCCCGGGATCAGATCCTGTCCACCAAATGTAGGGGTTGCCCAGCTCTGCCAGGTGATGGACCAAAGCCTTTATACCCAGACCTCTGTCACCATTGGCTGCCTGGACCCGGGGTCTTCTCTTTTGATTGGTCACGGGGGGTCTTACGCACACAGCTGAGTTTCTAAAAGGCAAGAACAAACATCACACAACACTCGAGACGAGAGACGAGGCAACAGCTGCAGCCGTCCAGTCCAAACTTTCACCTTCTGCCTACTGGTCGCTTCATGACAGCAGACATGTTCACATGTTAGAGCCATTGTTTTGTTGTGGCCATTATGTTAGCAAATATTATTATTATTGATTATTATTATTATGATCAAATGCTAGTTTAAAATTACAGTTATATACATTAAAAATTGTTGAACGAGTGTCTGAAATCTGCCACACATACTGTGCTCAGTCTCTCCTCCTTGTTTCATAAGTGTCCTCTTTGAATCTGGAGTTCTGTCTGTCATCACTTTTAGGAGTTAAAATAACCACTTTGTCTTGGATTACATCATCATAATGTTCAGGACCACAGATCGGGTTTCATTGAGCCGCTGTGGCCCCCTGACCCATCAATTTGCTTAAGTGGAGGTGTGTGCATGATGAGTTGTGCAGCTGTCATGTAGTGTTACACAGTGATGGGCATACTGGCAAGCTTAGGTTAGTGTCTTCTTTTTTTTTTACTGTATCTAATGCAACAGAGCAGTGAGCTCTGGGTCTGTGGGATGGTTACACACAGACTGACATCTGTCTTTGACTGCAAAACCTCGAGTCCAGCTCCCTTTGGTATGAGTACCCGCATCATTGCCCCCCCACTGGTAACATGATAGATCTCAGTAATCCAACCACAGACAGATATTAAACCACCCACATCATGTGACAGAGCAGAAGTTGTGAGGTGGTCCAATCCCAGCTCTGCTTCTGTCTCATACCCAGCCACAGTGCATGACCCATCTGTTGTGGTGGAAACCATCATGTTTAGTCTGATTCTCTCTGTGTCAGTCTCCTCCACCTCTGCCACCACCATGTGTGGCTTGTTTGTGGCCTTTATGCACTCAAGCCAGGTTACAGCCAGTTGGTGTTGTGTTGTTAATCAGCATGGCTGTGACATGGATTGTAAAGAAGAAGAAAAACATATTAACATTATTGTGTAGTTTAAAGGTAGGGTAGGAGATTTTGAAAACTCAGTGAGAGTCAGCCAGATTTTGAAAGTAAACACACGTCCCTTTCTCTCGAAGCTCACCCCGAAGCCACGCCTCCCAATCACATGGACGCGCATTACCTGAAGACGAGCTGCGGTCTGTGACTTCGGCCATCATGCACGTACCTCTCTGGTGCGAGCAGAGCAGGAAGAGAGTGACAACCAGCCAATACTCCACGCAGGGTCCACCCGGAGGATTGGCTGATGTTTTTAGTGTTTTATAGCTTCCACAGATGATTCATATTCTTTGTTTTAATGTGAAACTGCCGAACTAATCGGTTGCTATCGGATTGTAAAGAGAAGTTACACTAATTTAACAAAAAGTGCATCAGAATGAAATCTCCTACCCGACCTTTAAGACCATTTTAATGCTTATTTTAGTTTATATGTGTATCTGAATATCTGGGATTTATACGATATGTCGATGACAGTCTACTTTACGTACCCACCACCCACCTTTACCTTTAAGATGTGTGATTGTTAATTTGAATAAATATTCAGAAGCTTTTTACTGGCGTGCAGTAAATATGGTTTTCCTCCACAGTTTTTCAGAGATATAGTTCTGTGTTCATGATCGGAGAGATTCAGATTCTGTCACTTGGAGTCCTGGCTTCTTCGCTCTAAATGAACACTCAGGCTCCGGTTTCACAGCTGTGGCCTGTGACCATCCACAGACATGACTTTCCAAATTCGTCTTTCTCCATGTTGCTCACCCACTGCGAACACACTCTCATATGAATGAAGAAACACACACACACATAATTGTTGCCATAACAACCAGTAACAGGACGCTGTGTGCAGGAATTTATGCAAAAATATAAACATAAAGTTAGTGACTGAAATACAGTTAATTATCCCTAAATACATGTGTAATAAAGAGCAAAGTGGCACATTTTTGGGGGTTTTTATCTTTAAGGAAATTTAAAAAAAAAACTGCTGAAAAGCTGAAAAATTCTGCTTCAGTTCTATTTCCAAAATGAACGCTCCGTTCCAGCCTCCACTAACATCCTTTCACACAAACCCCCGTCAATAAAACCCAAAGGTCACGCTGACTGACGGGTGATATGTGCTGCGTGTGTCTTCTGCCCATTCAGACCAGTTAGAGCTGTAGCTCGTATGCCACTGCGGCACAGATCCAGGATCCCAGTTTAGACTGTCACTCTATCCCCCCAGCGCAACACACCCACCCACACCCACACACACACACATGTACTGCACAGCCAAACAGCTCCAGAATCAGCAGCTGCCCCGGGGGAAACGCATCAAGGACAGTTATGTAAAGCAGGAACAGTGTGTGAATCATTTCTAATGATTTTAATTTGGATCAGAGCAGCGTGCAAAATAACTGTTGAATACCTCAGTGCTGCTAAATGATATGATATCTGTTTTCTCATGTCTGTGTGACAGTATATTAAAAGTTCTGATGCTGATGAGACAAATACATGAACATTTGAATTAATAGCATCTCTGCGGAGGAGGTTTGTGTCATGATTATGCACACAGTGATCTTTCAAAGTCAATCTGCTGCTGTTTTTAGATGCTGAAGTTGTTTTGTGTTGGTTTGCACTCTGAGGCAGGAGTCAGTGAGACGCAGAGTATTTTCTGAGGAGTGCTTGGGTTGGTGTGCAGTCTTATGATTGCAGGTTCTTTTTCACATTGAAGACCTCGGGGCCTCGAGGGTTACAGGCATTCACACATTCACACGTGGGTGCTGCCAGGAACAACTGCAGTCTTGGCCATCAATGGCATCCACTGACACACGTTTGTGATGTTTCCTTCCACAGAATGTCTTCTGATCTCATTATGACTTCTGAAACTCTCCTCTGAATGAAATCAGGAAGCAGCCCGGGTCCAGGATGCTCCTGCCTTTTTTAGATTCCTCAGATTTGACCTGAACAGACATACTGAACCAGAGCAGGAAAAAAATCATGTTAGCAGTTTAAGGAGCCCGCAAATAGACTCCGGTATTTGTAAGACAACTCTGTGGACATGTGTGCATGTTCAGTCTGTCACACAGGGACAAGTGCTGGAATGAACAGGGCTGAAGGAAGAGTGACCCTCTGAAGGCTGCTAATACAACAAATACATTGATTTTATAACTTGTGTTGTGTGTATTTTTGATTTGGTTTGTCATAAGTGATCCTAGAACTAACTCCCTGAAGACAAGAGGCACACAGCTTTGACAAAGCTGATCCTGGATGGACAGTCTGAACAAATACGGCCTTTATATTCTCTAATCTTACATATTTCTACTTTGCAGATTTGGACAGAAAGACAGAAACTACTGAGAGTATTTGACAGCGACTGTGTGGCCACAGGGGTCAGTAAGGTGATATGATAAGCAGCAGACAATGGACACAAAGCAGAGGGGTTTACTTGAAACACAAATAGAAGCAGTAATACTAAAGAGATGACAAGTGATCACAGTGTGCAACAAGCTGTGCTGTGGTTTTACATGATGTAATTTGTGTGATTTTTGTGTGTGTTGTGTGTTGTGTGAAGGTTACAATGAAACCTGAGCTCTCCAAGAGGGAGCCTCTGAGGGGAGCGCTGGGGTGGAAGGTGGATTTCTATCTTTAGTGCCGCCTCACCGGGTCCTCCGATCTCCAGTACCACTTCACCCGATTGAATTGCATTGACTCAGCTGTCAGTCCCTGCCTCCACCTCTCCGGCCGTTCATCCACCTGGACAAAAAATGCACATTTCCTAAGTACATAAGAATTTGTCTGGTTCAAAATTCCTGTGGATTGTGTGTGTGTAGATTCACGCTCTCTCTGTGTTGCGTAACGTACACACTTCATGCAGTTGTGTCACACTTCTTTCGTGTTTTATGTTCCAGTACTCGCAGCGTGCCTGCAGGCCGGGCTGCCATTCCTCCCTGCAGTGTAAAGTCCCGGCACCTTTCTCATCTCACCATTGATCGTGTTCTCTGTCTGTGTCTGTGCTTAGCAGCTTCTCAGCTCACTCACACACAAATCCATCACACTTTTTTTATAAATTACACATTTCTTTTTCTTTTGGTGTCTACTGCTGCTCTGTCGGTCGAAAATCTGGTGTGTGTGTGTCGGTAACAATTAAAGATGCAGAGTCTCTATTTTTGGTGTTGACATTGTTAAGATATGCAGCGCTGCTAATGTGTCCTCAGAGTGGGGAACTGAGCGGCGACAGCAAAATGAAACAGTTCATTCAGTCATCATCATCTGCTGTCGTATTAGACTGTGTGTGTGAGTGTGTGTGTGAGGATAAAACATAAAAGCTTTTATCAAAAAATCAGTGATTCGATGAAAAAAGAGATTTCAGATGATATGAAACCTAAATTTTGTACATAAAAAACACAATTTCACAAACAAAACGTTCTACAGACCAACACAGGAAGTAAAGGAGACAGAAGCTCTGCATGAAATTACATTAATGGTTAGTGACTTCACAGTTATTGTAGAGGTCATTGGGGTTTACAATAAGATTTAGAAAGGCTGAAGTGATTTAACAGGGCTTAACTTTTCACTCAGGAGGGTTTACATTAAAGCAGAGTTTGTCCTCCGCACTCTGCACTCATTAACAGCAATAGAGTCTCAGCTCAACACATGAGGAAGAAATAAGGAGGAAATACACACAGGAGAAATTACAGTGAACGCATGTTCACAGGAAAGATGGTCCACTGTGTTCATTAAAACCAGCCTTCACTGTGAACGTGTAACAAGCTTTACCCACAATCCTCTCCTTTATTACATCCTTAATAATATTGATATCAGAGTATGACTGCTGTGATGGACACAGACTCTGAATTTACTTATTTGTCGTGTCGAAAGCTGTCTACACGTTATTCTTATAGTTTGCTAAATTCTCTCTACAAGCTCACACATGTGTGTCCTTTAGATCCTGTTTGTTTGCAGTTTTTATGTTAATCTGCTGAGGCCCAGCCTCACTGAAAGCTGCTGTGATAAAGTCTTAATGTCACCCAGGGTGATTGTTTCCTAAACCTTGTTCCTACACTGCTTTAGCTAATGTGACATTAATAAGACTAATGCTGGTTTACACACACACACACACACAAAGACAGACAGAGAGAGAGAGACCACCCATTTAATCTGACATGCTAATCTGTGATAATCACACTTCAGAACATAAAATATAAACGAATGGAAGATATGTACATCTGATTATCCACACAGTGTGAAATAGATCTATAGATAAATGCAGAAACAAGACAGACTGCTTTTATTGGTCTGTGCGTCCTCATGCTGGTAGTTCTTGTCTCCGGCAGATAGGTGGCCTTGTCCTGGGCTGGACATCACGGTCAACCCCGGCGCCGCGTTGCATTATGGGAAAAATGAGATCAGGTAAGCTCCTCCGCCGCGTCAAGCTCTGGAGACATAACCGTACAAATGGAGGATTTCAGTTGACTTTGCCTTCATAATAAAAGCTTTTTTTGTTTTAATAATAAAAAAAAAACAATCAGCATTTATGACTTCGTCTACCTAAATTACACACATTTAAAATATCTATACCTAATTAAATGAATGTAGGCTATTGATCTATTTAGTTAATTGCATTCTTTTTGGGCAGCATACCTCAACGACCACGGACTAAAATGAATAAAACATTTTAAAAAAATAAATAAATAAATAAATACATGTTTTAAGTTTACAAAAAACGACGTTATCATCATATCTTATTATTAGTTTTGTTATTGCTTCCGCATAATTAAGACTTTTACTTTGAAGTTGAGAAGCGGAAGTAGCAGTCGGGCCGCTGCTAGCTTGATGCTAATGTCTGTGATGAGAGCCGAGGAGGCGGCAGGTGAATGATTTGCAGCCTCCAGTTTTTCACCGTCACACCTGTTCCACACCAAACAAACTCTGAGAGAAATGTTTGGTGGTGACCGGCAGCTTCTGCCTCACTAATAAAATAAAAACAACAACACTCCTTTAACAGCTCAGAGTGGGAGGAAGGAGCAAACCACGCCGCCGGAGCCTGGACTTAGCAGGTAGGCTAAAAATAACTTTGTGTTGATGTGGATCTGAAGTGAAGCCCGGGTGTGTGTTTTACATCGTGTGGTGCTGCAGGTTAATCAGCCGCTCATGTTTTTTTTTTAGCTACAGCAGCCGGAGATGTTTCCATGTCAGTCACAGCGGACACGTTTGATTTATTTCAAAAATAATGACTGAAACGTGTCTTGCTGTGACGCAGTTGTCGTTACCAGAGCAGAGAGGTTTGTGTTGGCTTTAAATGACCGTAAAGAAACATTATTCCTGACATGAGGAGCGGACTGAGGCCTGTTGCGCCGCCCACAGTAAACAAAGCACATAGAGTGTGTGTGTGTGTGTGTGTGTGTGTGTGTGTGTGTACCTTATAAATATAGATAAAACACAAATATCGATAATACTCAGGCTCAGCTGTGTGTGGTTGTTATCAGTGTGTCTGAGGCGGACAGATGGACACACACATGTTTCAGTGATCTGCACATTGCGGATTATAATTAATGTGAAAGCCCCCACACAGCCATGTTGTGTCTCCCCCCGGTTCATCTTTTAAATCAGTTTTAATGATCTGTGCTTCTTTCTTTTGGCTTCACTTCTCTTTCTGATACTTCTGTGCTCTCTCTCTCTTTGTGGCTCCTGGATGTTGCTCTGTGGACATTTTTAAACTCCTTTGAGTGATTTGTTTTTTGTCATCCTTTTTATTCCATATATTCACTTGAAGTTTCATTCATTTGAAGTTTTTGTGATCATTTAGTTGCTTGGTCTCACTTTGTATTTGTTCTGTTCACATTTTAACATTTGGTTATATTTGTTCTTTTTGTTGTAGTTCTATTGTATATCATAGAAATCCTATATATTTTAGGATATTTTAGGTTTGAGGTGTATTTTCTGTGCGTCAGTGTGTCTGTTCCTGGTCAGTTCATTGTCCTGTAAAAAAAAAAAAAACCAACAAACACATTTCATTCACAGTTTTTTCTCACAAATATAAAACTCCTGATTTATGTGATTTTCTTATAACAGGTTAGAGAGGAAGCTTCAGCATGTTATTGCTGATCTGTAACTTTTGCATTTGGTTCCACATCTCTCTGCTCAGACCAGAGAAAACATCGAAACATATTTTTGAGTTTCACTTCCTGGTTTTACTTTATGTTTGAAATGAATTTAATCAGTGAAGTTGACATGTCGTTCTCAGGTCTGTGAGAGGAGGAACCTCAGATCGGGAGCCATGTTGTCGGCAGAGGAGATCCTGTGCAACACGCAGCAGGTGATCGCCGGCCTGGAGGCGCTGAGAGGGGAGAACCGCAGCCTGCTGGAGAGCCTGCAGGAGGCGACGGAAAACCGGCCGGTGTCAGAGAGTGGCAGCGTGGAGCAGGAGAAGAGTGGCATCATTCAGCAGTCTCTGGAGAGGATAGAGCTGGGTCTGAGTGAGGCACAGGTGTGCACGTGAGTTTAATGTTTATAACTGGAATTACTGAGCAAGAAAAGCTAAATCCTTCATGTCGTTTTAATCCTTCCCTCCAGGTGATGATGGCGTTGTCAGCTCACCTCGGTTCACTGGAGGCTGAGAAACAAAAGCTGCGAGCTCAGGTGAGATTCTCTTCTTGTGTTCCACCTTCAAGTGTTTCGTCTCATTCCTTCTCTTTGTCATTATCTTACATTTTCTTCTTTTTCCTCTCACATCCTTCCCTGTGACCTCCCCCACCTCTTTGTCTGCCTCCTCCACAGGTGCGTCGCCTCTGCCAGGAGAACCAGTGGTTGAGGGACGAGCTGGCTGGTGCTCAGCAGCGGTTGCAGGAAAGGGAGCAAGAGGTGGTCACCCTGGAGGAGCAGAACAGGCACCTGCAGTTCATGTCGTCCATACGCAAATACGACCAGGAAGAGCCGCCACTGGTGAGGACAAACCACGTACAAACGTGTTTATGTGTAGAGTTTACTGCTGAGAAACGGTCTGAACCGATCAGTACAAGTGTCTCGAATCAGGGTGCGTGTTTTGTTCGGCTCAGGACATATACATGTACTTTTCAATGTCTTCACTCCGTGGTCTGTCTCAACCTCTTAGCTTAGAAGACGCTTTAGTGCTGCGTTTAAAAGAATAAAGTCTGCTGCAGATGCATCAGAGGAGCGGATCTCTGTAGTTAGCTGCTCAAATGGAGCAACAAAAGACATCGCAGACATGTTGACCCTTCCAGGCAAATGGAAAAATGCACTTTTGGGCCATTTTTGGCAGAATATTCGGTGCATCCCTACAAAATAACTCGACAATGTAAACTGAACTGAACCGAAAACCATGATACAAACCGAACCATGGATTTTGTGAACCGCTCCACCCCCACTTATGACCTAGGTGGGTCATTTTGTGTGGATGAAGACAGACCAGGCTGACGTTTAAAGGGACTCAGTAACTGTGCAGTAATTATAGTTTGAGCCGAGGATGTACAGCTGACACATCATCACCTCAGAAAGCGGTTACTGCTCATGTGTTAGTAAACGGTTGCTCTTTGACCTCTGCTTTAGTCTCAGCTCCAGAGGGAAACATCTGGCTCCTTGTCTGCTAAATATTCACTTTCTTTGCCAGTTAGATGTTAACTTTGCTGCAGGAGAAGGATGTTTGGTAGATGTAAAAGGGCACCAAAACTCACCCTCAAAGTACACATGCTGGAAAAAAACAAGTTAAACAACAAGGAATTTAACAAATAATGTTGAGGTGATCGGTTATTTAGGGATATTAAAATCATTTCTTTTTTTCAGGATGATAAAGATGCTTCCTCCAACAAAGAGTCTCTGGATGACCTGTTTCCTGCTGAGGATGAGGAGCAGTCACAGAGTAAGGCTCTGCTCTGCTGTATAATCATGTGGAGGTTTTTTTATTAGGATCTCTGTCAGTCTGTGAGCTCCACAGTTACCTTGATGTAGGTAAAAGAAGTTTAAAATCACCTGAAACTAATAGACACTGGTGACCTGGTCTTTTAATTTCTGCACAGCTCAAAATTATGTGTATGTTTACACATTCATTTTATGTTTTTGTAACTGATGCTGCAGTCTGAGTTTCAGTCTTCATTCAGCAGAGACAGTCCTGCTGCTGCTTGTGATATTTTAGTGACTCTTGACACACAATAGACATATTTCAAGCTCTGATGTCACATTTTGAGCATCGCAGACCGTACATGGCAGACCATTACAGAACCAGCTGCAGTATAAAATAAAAAATGAACTGAGCTGTTGCTCATTTGACAAAAACAAACTTGTTTACATTTGTGTGTTTATTACTTTTCAGTGTCTCAGCCTCATCACAGCAGCGCAGCAGCCGCAGCCCAGCAGGGCGGCTACGAGATTCCCGCCCGCCTTCGTACACTCCACAACCTGGTCATCCAGTACGCCTCGCAGGGGCGGTACGAAGTCGCTGTTCCGCTCTGCAAACAGGTGAGGTGGGCTCACCCCCCTTAGTACACTTACTCACTCAAACAAAGTCAGGTTATATTTTCTTTAACGGATCTGATCATCAACAGGCTTTGGAAGACCTGGAGAAGTCCTCAGGCCACACCCACCCAGATGTAGCCACCATGCTGAACATACTGGCGCTGGTGTACAGGTGACTCCAGTTACTATGGTGACAAAGGGGCTGAAGGTGCCTTGTATTTAAAACGTGTGAATAGTGTGTGTGTGTCCTCTGCAGAGATCAGAACAAATACAAAGAAGCAGCAAATCTGCTGAACGACGCGCTGGCGATCAGAGAGAAAACGCTCGGAATGGATCATCCAGCTGTGAGTTCTTCTTTATTCCAGCTGCAGCGTCGCATGTCTGGACAGAATGTTGTGTCTCACCACTGAGACTAAAAACCAAAGCTTGCTTTGTGCAGGTTGCTGCCACACTCAACAACCTCGCAGTGCTTTATGGGAAAAGAGGAAAATACAAGGAAGCAGAGCCACTTTGTAAAAGAGCCCTGGAGATCAGAGAGAAAGTGAGAAAACACAGATTTATATTCCTGCACTGTGAACATTGATGCTGGAAGAATAATGTGTCGGTGTGTTTTTCATGTCTCATCAGGTTCTCGGTACAGACCATCCAGATGTGGCCAAGCAGCTGAACAACCTGGCTCTGCTGTGTCAGAACCAGGGGAAGTACCAGGAAGTGGAGGAGTACTACGAGCGTGCTCTGCACATCTACCAGAGCAAACTGGGACCAGACGACGCCAACGTGGCCAAAACCAAGAACAACCTGGTGAGAGGAAGGCCCTGATTCTATACTCTGACTCCTCCGTGTCTTCACTGAACAGTGTTTATGCTTCTCTGTCTCACAGGCATCATGTTACCTTAAACAGGGGAAATACAGACAGGCCGAGGCTCTTTACAAAGAGATCCTGACCAGAGCGCATGAAAAGGAGTTTGGATCTGTGGAAGGTACAGATTTTATTACCGTCTGTATGTTCTCATAGATTTAGGATCCAAATCTTCCATCCTTCTCCTTCTGACACTTGTTATGTTGATTTTCTTGTAGCCACAATTAGCCATAGATACATAAATATAGACAGACATACTTTGTTCCCACAATAATTGTTACGATTAACACTGATGCTGAATTAGCTAGAGAAATAAATTGTGAATTTATTCAGACGTTTTAAATTATAGCCTCACTTTAAGCTACAAATGAATAAAATCTGCGTTTAAAAGTAGGATTTCATGGATGGATGGAAAGTTATGAATACTTAGCACTCACATACCTGCGGCCCTGAGCCACAGACTGTTATAAAATTATCACTTCAGCCTGGCAGAGACTTGAATGTATTTGAGAGTGTTTGCTGTTTCCACACGTTTTCTGTTGTTGTCCAGGTGACGGCCGTCCCAGCTGGTCCAGCGCAGAGGACGGCGGTTACAGGCAGGACAGTAACCTGAGGCGCAGCGGCTCCTTTACCAAACTCAGAGAGTCGATACGCCGAAGCAGCGAGAAGCTGGTCCGCAAGCTAAAAGGAGTCGGAATGGAGGAAACCAGCCCAAGGAATGCTGGGTAATTCTCTACCCCTCTCTCTCTCTACCTCTCTCTCCCTCTCTCTCTCCACACCTCTCTACCTCTCTCTCTCCCTCTCTCTCCACACCTCTCTACCTCTCTCTCCACACCTCTCTCTCTCCCTCTACACCTCTCTACCTCTCTCTCCCTCTCTCTCCACACCTCTCTACCTCTCTCTCTCCCTCTACACCTCTCTACCTCTCTCTCCCTCCCTCTACACCTCTCTACCTCTCTCTCTCTCTCCACACCTCTCTACCTCTCTCCCTCTCTCCCTCTACACCTCTCTCCCTCTCTCTCTCCACACCTCTCTACCTCTCTCCCTCTCTCCCTCTACACCTCTCTCCCTCTCTCTCTCCACACCCTCCCTCTCTCTCCACACCTCTCTACCTCTCTCTCCACACCTCTCTACCTCTCTCTCCACACCTCTCTACCTCTCTCCCTCTCTCTCTCTACACCCTCCCTCTCTCTCTCCACACCTCTCTACCTCTCTCTCTACCTCTCTCTCTACCTCTCTCTCCACACCTCTCTCTCTCCCTCTACACCTCTCTACCTCTCTCTCCCTCCCTCTACACCTCTCTACCTCTCTCTCTCTCTCCACACCTCTCTACCTCTCTCTCTCTCTCCACACCTCTCTACCTCTCTCTCTCCCTCTCTCTCCACACCTCTCTACCTCTCTCCCTCTCTCCCTCTACACCTCTCTCCCTCTCTCTCTCCACACCTCTCTACCTCTCTCCCTCTCTCCCTCTCTCTCTCCACACCCTCCCTCTCTCTCCACACCTCTCTACCTCTCTCTCCACCTCTCTCTCCACACCTCTCTACCTCTCTCTCCACACCTCTCTACCTCTCTCCCTCTCTCTCTCTACACCCTCCCTCTCTCTCTCCACACCTCTCTACCTCTCTCCCTCTCTCTCTCCACACCTCTCTACCTCTCTCTCTCCACACCTCTCTCCCTCTCTACACCTCTCTCTCTCCACACCTCTCTACCGCTCTCTCCCCCTCTCTCTCTCCACACCTCTCTACCTCTCTCTCCACACCTCTCTACCTCTCTCCCTCTCTCTCTCTACCTCTCTCCCTCTCTCTCTCCACACCTCTCTACCTCTCTCTCTCCACACCTCTCTCCCTCTCTACACCTCTCTCTCTCCACACCTCTCTCCCTCTCTACACCTCTCTCTCTCCACACCTCTCTCCCTCTCTCTCCACACCTCTCTACCTCTCTCTCTCCCTCTACACCTCTCTACCTCTCTCCACACCTCTCTACCTCTCTCTCCACACCTCTCTACCTCTCTCCCTCTACACCTCTCTCCCTCTCTCTCTCCACACCTCTCTACCTCTCTCCCTCTCTCCCTCTACACCTCTCTCCCTCTCTCTCTCCACACCCTCCCTCTCTCTCCACACCTCTCTACCTCTCTCTCCACACCTCTCTACCTCTCTCTCTCTCTCTCTCTACACCCTCCCTCTCTCTCTCCACACCTCTCTACCTCTCTCCCTCTCTCTCTCCACACCTCTCTACCTCTCTCTCTCCACACCTCTCTACCTCTCTCTCTCCCTCTCTCTCCACACCCCTCTCTCCCTCTCTCTCTACACCTCTCTCTCTCCACACCTCTCTACCTCCACCTCTCTCTCTCCACACCTCTACCGCTCTCTCCCTCTCTCTACCTCCACCTCTCTCTCTCTCCACACCTCTCTACCGCTCTCTCCCTCTCTCTACCTCCACACCTCTCTACCGCTCTCTCCCTCTCTCTACCTCCACCTCTCTCTCTCTCCACACCTCTCTACCGCTCTCTACCTCCACCTCTCTCCCTCTCTCTCTCCACACCTCTCTACCGCTCTCTCCCTCTCTCTACCTCCACCTCTCTCTCTCTCCACACCTCTCTCCTATTACTTCAGTAATCGTTGCAGCCCTACTGTGTTGTGCAGTATTAAACCACCTTGTCGTATTTCTTTCAGAATGAAGCGAGCGAACTCTCTGAATGTGCTGAATGTTGGAGCCAGAGAGAGTCAGGACGGTGGCCAGGTGAGCACAGAGCCCAGAGACATTAGTGTCAAAAACAGGATGACAAAGATAACATATTAACACCCACTCTGTGTGTGTTTGTTCCACAGTCAGGTCAGTGGACAAATATGAGAGGCCTGAGCTCCAGCACGCAGAGTCTGACAAGACGAGGTTCACTCGGTGGGACCAGCTAACACACACACACACACACACCCTGAAAGATAACTGTTTTTAATCTAAACAATTGGAATTGTGAGTCGTATTGATTAACATATCGCACTTCAACATTTCCTTCCTGGTCACTTGAAATATTAATATTCTATCATTCCTGGTTTCATTAATTCCTGTTTACGTTTAAGTTTACGTCCTGTTTAAGTTAACTTTAGATTACTGAAAAGTAAAAAAACATCACGCTTGTGTTCTCTAAAATAAATTATTATTGAAGTTCTCATATGTGAGGCAGGAGGTAAGTTTAGGAGAAGCTACGCTATTATGTGATGAAGGTATTTTGCCTTTAAGGTCAAAACCAATTATAAACACAGATGTGTTTTTGGACCACGGACCTGTTCTGACATTCCACATGGAGACAATCAGGAACAAAAACACAACACCAGCTCTGCAGACGCACGTCAGACTTTAAAGTTCTTAAAGATGAAGAATATTTTTGCACATTGAATGTATCAGTCTGTCAAACACTAAGCACTAAATCATCAATCTCTACTAGATTAAACTTTTAATAGTAGATTTGTGCTGATTTTAATTTAACTAGCTGCTGCACAAATCAAGATGTCTTTCATGTTACGCGCAGGAAAACTATAACTTACATACATCCTCTCTGTAACTCAGGAATGTACGAGTAAAGAGCCACATACACACGAGAGTACCGATACTAAAAAAAAGAAAAGACATTTTATTCCACAGAACCGCATACTAAACTCTGATTTTATTTTCTCCATTGTGGAGAATCACTGATTGTACATTTGCTGTGGTAGAAGGCGTCACTGTTTAAAGGGCTGTTAGTTACTGTTAGTCTGTTACAAGCTTCATGACGCACATGTAAGAATGTTACATACGTTTATGTAGCGTGGACGGTTTTATTCTGCTAAAGATGAATGTTTGTATTTTATATTTGCAAACCTGAACTGAAATAAATTACAAGACGACGAATGACGCGTTGATTTACTGATTTTTTTGGGGGGGGGGTTTGTTTGTTGGAGATTTTTGTAAAGTTGTTTTTGTCACGATTTAAATAATCTCACCATCTAGAATGAAAGAAAAAAAGAACACCCGGCGTCAGATGTTAAATACAAATGTTTATCCTCCAGCTTCCTGCTTACACAGCAGATAGAACAAATGTTTAGTATAAAAGAGCTGTACAGGCAAAGCACTCCAACAGTAGTTTTATCTGTATGACAGACACTTAAAGGACCCACAGGTGGCGTCCTGACCCACTGACACTGTAACTTAACAGAAACACTGAACAGCACCACAGGTTAATAAGGAGTTTGTGCATTCCTAACGTCCATCAACGTTCTGGTCATTGTTGCAGCTGTAATATGGACTATTGTATGTCCACTACAAAATGTTAGAAAGTCTCATATTTGAAGTTTAACAGTATTTTTGGTTGTAACGAGCAGCTGTGGTGCTTCCTGTCTGATCTAAAGTACTGGATGCTGAACAGCTTGAGGTGGTGTTCTAACAGACGGCTGCACTTTAAATACTTTTATGGTACTTAATAGAAAAGAACTCCTTAAAATAACATTAGTTTTGACTTGGATCTAAACAGTGGGGTGACTGTAACGGCAGGCGACTGTGTGAACGGGCGTCGTTGTGGTGATGCAGTGTACGTCACCTTCAGGTCTGATGAGCGATCTGTGTGATTTTCTTCAGCATTTCCTCTGACTGGAGCTGCTCCAGGGTCAGCAGAGACAGACCCAGCTGGTCCTCCTGCAGAGACATGAAGGGAAATCTTTAATCTGTGTTTCTTTACAGGGCGGCAGCAGCAGGTGAGGTCATGTCTGATGATGTCCTCTCTGTTGAGCAGATAGCAGTCATTCTGTGGTGGCAGTGTGTGGTGTTTTTACCTGTCTGAAGGGCTGAGCCATCTGTCGCAGGAAGTGCTTGGAGAGCTGCACGGCCTCGTCCACGGTGAGGTTCAAACTGCCATCGTTGATGTGCTCCTGAATCCAGCGAGGGAGCTTCCCGCGCTTGTCGGCCCGGGCGTAACGCTGCAGAGCGCAGAGGCAGTTAATACTACAACTCGTTTGTATTAGCAGGATCAGAGTAAAAAGATGACACGCACCTTGTCAGCAAAGATCATGAGTCCGTAGTCGGTCTTGCCTCTGATGGCTCTGCCCACACACTGAGCTGCATGCCGCATGGCGTCAAATGTCAGGAAGTCATTCTCTCTGATCTGAAACTGGTCCCGAAGGTACTCCAGCCGAGCCTGCGCCATGAGAAATATTCATGAAGCAACTGTTCGTATAAACAGCTGTACGATTACAAAAGCTCATTCTCACCTTCAGGATGCGGCTCTGCGTGTAAACGTAAGGCACTCCGAACATGACGACCGCTCGGCCGAAGTGGTGCACTGAGGAAACAACAGAACCAGTTCATAAAATCTCTGCAGTCTTGTTGTATGTGTATAACTTTATCTAAAGGTTTGATTCCTTTATGTTGCTGCAGATAATCTGAGCAAAATGATGATTTACCGAAATCTATTCCTTCAGAAACTTTTCCTCTGGCCACAGACAGGAGGATGGCTCCTCTGCCGTTATCACATGCCTGAAGGGCAGAGACAGAGGGGTCAGAGGTCACAATGAAAACTTGATATAAGAGTCACAGGAAGAGCAGGAGCCTCTCTCTGACCTCCTGGTATTTCTCCAGCGCCATGCTCGTCTCTGCAGCGTCCGGCGTCTCGATGAAGATCAGCTTGTTCCTCTGGATGTTCTCCAGGATCCCCTAAAAAAAAAAAAACTGTCTGGTCTGTGCTGTCAGAAGTCTAACGATTGTTAACACGCACACACTGACCTGTTCATACCACGACGCCACGATGTTCTCCATGTAGACGTAGCTGGTGAAGAATGCCACAATCCCATCAGGAACAATGGCGGACATCTCCAGGAGAAGGTTACCATAGTTACGAATCACAGCTGGGGTAAAGAAACAAAAGAAAAATCAAAACCTGTTATATTAAAAAAAAAAAACAAGACATTTCTACTCACCAAAGTCTTCTCTAGTCTCAAACTTGGAGCTCAGGGCCACCTGGTCATTTCCTCTGCCGACAATCTGTCAGTGACAGATCAATAAGATGAAAGAGAATTTCACACATTTCAAGCTGTTTGTGAGTGTAAGCTACACACCAGAGGACAGAGGCAGGTCCGAGCCAGCGTCATGGTGAAGGACGCCATGGTAACAGGGCGAAAGTCCAGGATTCTAGGATAGATGTCCAGCGGAGAGAGAGTCTGAGGAAAAACCACAGCCGGACAGTCAGCGGTAAATCATGAATCTACATTTTATAAAAACTCTGCTGAAGGTGCAGGTTCAACGTTTCCTCATCATACAAGAGGAGAAAGCTGACATTCTGTAGCTGCAGTGTTTCCTGGAGCGACTCACTGTAAAATGAGCAGAGCGGGTAAAGAGGAGGTATAAAGGTAACAAACCCCTGAGGTGATGATGACCGACTGAAACCTCTGAAAAACTGGTTTGATGGCTATAGACGGGTCCATGCAGCTGAAAAACAGATCAGGACACACACACACGTTAACATGCAGCTCACAAAACACACACAGGTTTAATCAGGGAGAGTCTAAAGAAAGAAATAATGATCAGGGATCAGAAACACTGTCACTTCAGACTGACCTGAAGTGCAGCACCGGGTTGGCGATGGTTGGAGTTCTGTCCTCAAAGGGCTCGATAATGATTGTAAAACCTGTGCAGAGGAAAGGGCAGATGTGTGGTCAGTGTCAGGCGGGATTTTCCTTCAAGATGTAGAGCGGCGGTCGAGGACCTTGGCTGTAGGTGCTGACGAGCGTGGCAAAGTTGGAGATGAGAGTAACAGCTGAGAAGTCTGCGATGTCGGCGATCTCCAGAGTTCGCAGCAAAGACTGCAGCCGCTCCGCACAAAACCTGCAGAGGAAGACGGCGAACAACACAAAGCGGAATAAAGACGTGACAAGTGGAGTGAAAGAATGCAGGCAGGACGAGCTGCCACCTGCTGAAGAAGCCTCTCTGTCAGCAGATCGTGGTCGTCTGGAGGATTCCAGCAGGATCTCACCTGAGGGGCTTGCGGTCGATGCAGACCTTCTCAAAGATGTCTTTGAGGAACTGCGGCGCGCTCTCCTGCACGACGTGTTGGACCCTCAGACGAGACTTCAGATACTCCAGGAAACGTTTTAGGAAACCAACAAAGTGCTCCGCTGTGCGGATAGAACCTGGGACGGCCTCTGCCCGAAAGAGAGAAACAGTGGACGTCATGGAGGCTCAGTTTGTGTTTCTGTCTCAGGTCATGACCACAGAAGATTAGGTACGTCCATGAATAAATATTTTTCTACATGTTTGGACCTTATCATTACCTCGAAGGATTTCATCAGGTAACACTGGGTTTGCGAGGTAGATGTCCGTCTCCCTGGCGACGTTGGCTTCCTTCAGCCCCTCCACCAATCGTCTGTACTCCTGCTTTAGTTTAGCAGCGTCTGTCTCTTTTATCCTATCAGAGAGCAGACAGACGATGAGAGGCGTCACACTGAAACAGCTCCATGACTGGAACTTTCTTGTTCCCTGAAGGTCTGACTGATAACAATGGAAATCAATTAAATGTTGTGATTTCCTGTCACATGTCCGGAAGAGAAGAAGAGGCCATTTTGTCTGCTACTTGTAACACACTGTCCTCACAGTCTCAATGAACTGATAAAATATGTATGTTGCACCCTGTGCGTGTGTCACCCTACTTGTGTATGGTGTTCTGGAGCGTGTCCACGTTGTTCTGGCAGCGGTCCAGCGTCCGCCTGGTGATGTTCACACTCATGGAGTCGATGCACACGTTGTCTGCAGACAGAGAGGGAGGGACACAGAGTGAAAATCTATCAGTGAAGAATACATATAAATACATTCTGAGACTTTTAAGATAAACTCACCGATATTATGAGCCTCATCGAACACCACCACAGACTTCTTGGCCAACTCTTTAGACACCAGGTCAGCGATCTTGGGGTCCAACAGGTAGTGGTAGCTGTACACCACAATGTTGGCGTGCAGAATCTGAGAGGACAGGACCGAGAACATAAAGAACCGGTAATGTTACTCAGTAAAACGTGACTGTGGGAAGGTTAGAAGACATGTAAACACGTTCATATTTCCTGTTTGTGGTGCAGAGGCATGCCATGGTAACATACGGAGTAGCGGGCCAGATAGTATGGACACCAGCCCTTCCTCCTGCCAAAGTCCTTCAGGTCATCCAGGTTGTAGATGCCAGCAGGAAGAGGAACCTGTCGACCGACCGCATCAAACTCCTGCAACACACACCAGAGCCATGAGTGCTGAGAGTCTCACTGCAGCTGAGGTCGCTCAGACAGCAGACACCGGCTCCAGCCTGCAGTCACAGCTGCTTTCCATTGTTTGGTTTGACCTAGTTAGACTCCTCACAGAGAGGTAACACAGCATCATGTAGAGGATCGATTTCAGTGTTCAGGTGCACTTTGTCCACTCAAATGTGAGGTAATTCTAACTTTACAGCAGAAACAAACACGTTTGAAGTTTCCATGACAACTGTACAGGTGGGACTGTCTGTCCGTCTACTCCCACTCTAAATCACTTCACTCCTCAGGTGCCACCTGAGGTGACGCCTCACCTCGTAGAAGCGGCAGACGGGCTGGTTGGGGTTGCTGTGACGTTGTGCGCGGATGTAAGACGCTGTCAGGCTGTGACACTTCCCATCAACCTCCTTTCCAAAGCGCAGAGAGCTCACCTGTGTTAAGTCACACAAATGTTTGTTCCAGCCGTCAGAAAGCTGCCGCTCATCCCTCCATCATGTGTGTGTGTGTGTGTGTGAGACGTGTCAGCAGGTGTTCCTACCTCCGGGTGGATGCAGAGGTTCTTCCTGGAGGAAAGAGCCAGAGCCAAGAAGTTGTTGCTCTCTCCAGTTTCTTTGGTGTAAAACTCCATCAGCTTCCTGAGCTCCTCCACCACCTCATCAGACAGAGGGGGGGAAAAAAAAGATTCAGCTCTGAGCAGCAGGAAGGTCAGGACAGGATGAGCTGCGGTGACTGGATGTTTACTCACCTTCTCAATCTCGGGAACGGTCCTGGAGCAGTAGATCAGCTTGGTCACCTCCAAAGGAAACGCCTTCTGGTAGGCGATGATGAGAGACAGCAGCGAGATTGTCTTTCCTGTTCCTGATGGCATCTCCAGGACTCCATGACCCTGAACACAAACAGGCTTAACTGAAGATGTTGTAAACAAACAACTGCAACATTAAAAAAAATCACAGCAGGTGTCCTGCTCTTCAAGCTTCACTGTGCACGATAAGGAGACTAAAGTTACATAAACAGAATGTGCACATGATCATGGCCAAACCTTAGCGTCCAGAGTCCTCTTCAGCTCCAGCATGTAGGAGTACTGCTCCGGATAAATGTAGTCATACGGAAAATACACCAGCAGACCCTCGATGTTCAGCCTGGAAGACAACAGCCATGATGCTAACGCTGCAAGCTGACTTCAATGAAACAAACATGTGACTGACGCTAATGCTAAATCGATAACTCACAAAGATAAAAAAAAAAAACAACCGTTACAAACACACGTATAGATTATATAAATAATAATAATAATAAACTCAAGATATAACGTTAGCTTCGCTCAGTTATCTTTGCATTGTTAAAACTTTCAAGCAATCAAGCTAACACTGATAGCCCTCGCGATGTTTGTTTGTTTCTCTTTTCTGCCGCAATAAAACACTCACTTCATGTTTACAACACGTTTAACGGGCTCTCCTCTTCTTGGTGAATCACTTGTGTTACTTTGAAAACGTCATTGATGAATTTAATGTGACAAAAGCCACAAAACAAAGTGCACTGCGAAAACACCGGAAGAAGATTCTACTGCTGCTGCTTCTTCTTCTACGGTTTAAATGCCTCTAAGTGCATTTGGGGGTAAAGTTACCATCAACCAGACATGACTACCACGTCCGGTTTCAACTTAAAGACCGTCTATTGAACGACTTTTGTTTGCATGGCAGTGCAGTTGGCCTTTATTTTGTGTAGTTTCATAACTGCTTTGTTACCCGACTTCTAGCGTTTATCCCCCTTTTTTAATGTATTTTGTTTTTTAGAATTTGAAAGGACTGACCGGAAGTAGTGGTATGCTAGCCTAACTGCATTAATGAGCGTTTTGCTAATTGTCTTGAGTTGCAATTCCCCAATATGACCACCAGAGGGAAGCAAGTAGCGCCAGTTAGTAAAATTAGAGTCAATGTCCACAAGCAGACAATGCTGTTTCCGGTATGTTCTTTTCAAAATATAACAACGGACGTCAGATGTCAACCACCCCACGCGTTGTAGAATTTGAAAAGACTGACCAGAAGTAGCGGTATGCTAGCCTAACTGCATTAACGAGTGTTTTGCTAATTTTTTTTGTGTTGCAATTCCTTAATATGACCACCAGAGGGAAGCAAATTCCCGTAGCGCCCGTTAGTAAAATTAGAGTCAATGTCAACAAACGGATAATGCTGTTTCCGGTATGTTCTTTTCACAATATAACAACGGACGTCAGCCGTGAATAACCTATCGCGTGGTAGAATTTGAAAGGACTGACCGGAAGTAGCGGCATGCTAGCCTAACTGCATTAACGCGCGTTTTGCCAATTTTCTTTTGTTGCAATTCCCTAAAATGACCACCAGAGGGAAGAAAATTCCCGTAGCGCCCGTTAGTAAAATTAGAGTCATATGTCCACAAACGGACAATGCTGTTTCCGGTAGGTCCTTTCAAAATATAACAACGTACGTAAGATGTCGACGAACTATCGCGTTATGAAATTAAAACAAACTAAATTATTATACTACTCCTCACAGTGAAGCAACTAAATCGGACACAATGTTGATGTTAAATGTTTACTAGCTGCACTATTTTTTGTATTTTAAGCAGTTGTTCAGTATTTTGGATAATATTAACCTTTAGTTTAGACTTTACTTTTAAGATGTACAGAAGGCTCCAGTAAACACTGTAGCTACATTTTACTGTCCCTCCTGTTATATATATTATTATATATATATATATTATATATTGTTATATATATATATTTAAACTTAAATTTACTTACTTACTTAAACGTATTAACTTAAACTGCTGTTATATCATAGCAAGACTGTAAAGATAAAATTACACAGGCGCATTAAATACAAAAATACTGCAACTGTAGCTTTGAATAATTTAATGAATAAACATTAAGTAACAGTCAGAAGACAATAAACACGAAAGATGCTCGGCTGTCCCTTTATTAGGGGTCACTGCCTCTCAGGGAAAAGAGCAAAGATGAAATAATAGAGTATAAAATAATGTGAGAATAGAAAAATCTAAATATTTTCAACCTGTTTTTACCACAAGTGATATTTTCAGTATAAAATGTCGTTTTAAAGAATCTTTTTTCATCGAGTGTTGCAAGAGAAACTATCGATTTAAGCCACTTCCGCCCCTCCACAGTCAGAGCTGCCACCAAACTTTATGTGTTGCTGTTATCCAGTGGCTAAATATGGCCACTGGATGGCAGTAATGCTACAGTGGATTTTTTTAGTAAAGTGACGAACGGATACCATCACTTCCGGATAGCGTCTTTCCTTTCAAAATAAAACAACTGAAACTGTTAAAACGGAAACGATCCAAATTGTTTTAACTCGGCTGCTAAAACTTGTCTTAAACTGTAACAAGTGTTAACCCTTTACCTTCCACATGATGTGTGTCTGTATGAGGAATTCTCCACCAGTGTAAAGTTGTTTTTTTTTAATAAGAAACATTTTATTTATACATTTACAGAGGTTCATATTCAGCATATATGACATTTGGATAATAGGCTACTGTGATAATGCAGACAGTGAGTGTTAGAGAGGCCGACAGAGATTTAAAATATCTGAGAGTGACCTACGAAGAAGCGCCTTTCTGACACTAAGGCCCCGTTCACACTGGGGAAAAAAATGTGGCTTAAGCAGGATTTGGCCGCATCCAGATCAATCCAGATGTGTTTTTTTTTCCGAGTGTGAACACCTCCAATCCAGCTGAATCCAGTTTGATTTCAAGCCGGCTAGATCCACCCTCGAGAGGTGGATCTAGCAGGATTGGCTCAAATGTGGCTCAGGTGTGAACGCGTAGCGAATCTGGCTAGCCACATTATTAGCCATATTACGAGGCGCCACCTAGTGGTTTGGAGAACAGCAAACACGCTGGATGAAGCCGGATTGAGTGCGGACACAACTGTGTGCTAGCCAGATTTGAAAATAGGTCTGAATGCAGCTTAAAGGCTGTCTGGGCTCAATCCTACTCTAGCTGGAATGACTTTCTCCAGTGTGAACGGGGCCTTAAAGGTTTTTAGACAACAGTCAGTGAAAGGTTGGCGTTACAGTAAAAAGTGTTTCTGTTTCAGATGAAGCGTTTAAACTATCTGTATCTGCAGCTTTGTCTGAACTGTAAGAACGTCCCTGATCGCTGTGCAGCTGCTGACAGCGGCGTGTTTTAACCATTAACAGGCAGAGGACAGAGAAGCCTCGGTGACACTCCACCATAATGTCCACATGTCCATGTGTGTCTTTAAGTCCTTCATTAACTCCTCCCTCCATCTTTTTCAGTCTTTTAAAGATTAAACCAAGTATAAAAATATGTCTCTTTGATTTTTAACTGTTCACAGCTCACAGCGGTTGTCCTCGGTCTTGTAGCGGTCCATGATACTCAGGACATCCTCCATGATGGACGGACCCAGGTCCAGGTCCAACCCAGCCATGGAGTCAGACCGTGACACGCTGGAGGAGGATGTGAGGCCGCTGGAAAGGAAGGCGGCGCAGGGCGACTCGCTGCGCTCGCTCCTCAGGTCCTCGTTACTCAGGCCGGCGTCGGAGTCCAAGCTGAGACCCCGTCGGACATCCAGGGGCCCGCAGACCTCCGACATGGAGTCCTCTGAGGAGGCCTCAGAGAAGGAGCCAGAAGAAGGGACGAGTCTGCGGATGGCAGGGGAGAGGGAGATGTCTCGGCAGGGCTCTGAGGCCAGGCGGCCCACCACGCCGTTCTCACAGAGCGACAGGGTCGGGTGCGGCGGGCTGTGACTGAAGCCGTTGGAGTGTTTGTGGCTGGAGTCTGCAAGCTGATGGAAGTGGCTTTGCTGAGAGGACAGAGCTGAAGGTGAGGGGTCGTCCAGGTGGAGACGTGGGGGTTTGGGTGGAGCCTGCTCGTGGGCGATGAACACGGGCATGGAGATGGTGGCTTTCAGCAGGCCGCTGGAGGAGTGCTGGTAGTGGTAGCCGTTGTAGGCGTAATTGTGGGCGTCGTGTTTGGTGGAGAAGCCGTCGTCGATGTGTCTCTCCACGCTGTGCGAACGCGAGTGGCCGTTCTGTGTCTGACTCAGAGACGGCAGCATGTCCATCTTACCCTGGAGGAAGCCTACGTCTCCAAACATGTCGCCCTCTCCTTCGGGCCCCACGTGTGCGCTGTGACGGACGTCGCCCAGCGGGGGGCTGATCATGTCGCCTGAGAGGATGTCCCGCAGCCTCAGCTTCTTCCCCTTCTTGGGAGTTGTGGTTTTTAGGTACATGGGGGTCTTTGCTGGCATTTTACCTCTGAAAAGTTCCCGTGACGTGATTCAGTCCAAGCAGACGACCAATCAGAGGACAGAGCTCCAGACTCACGCTCCTCTCCCAGCTGAATGATCCCGTCTGTGCTGCTTCTGCAACTGAGTGTTCAAGAATTTAGGTCGGTCAGTGTAGCGATAGCAACCCCGGGGGCTGAGCCTCACACTGACATGTGACTCCAGGGGAGAGGAGGAGGAGGAGGAGGAGAGGAGGAGGAAGGCCTTGACCTCAGATCAGCCCCGTCTTCCTCTCACACACAGAAAAGCCATATCCAAGCAAACAGCGAGTCCCACAAACACACACACACACTCGTCTTTGTCCACGATCAGGTGAGGAGGATGAAGAGTTTGATCTCCGGCTGCCTCTGTGTCAGCTGCCCGGTCGGTCCTCAGGAATGTGACATCAAAACACTGGAGGAGAAACAAGAGAGAGAGAGAGAGAGGAGTCAGAAAGAGATGGAGACATGAGGAGGAGGAGCAGAGGGAGGTCGCCAGGCTCAGAGCGCCGCAGCACACATGATGGAAAACACTCTGAAAACACACTCAGCGTTAAAACTCCAAATCACTGCTGGTTAAAAGCTCGGGCCTCTCGAGCGGCGGCCTGTTATCAGACAGAGAATTATAGGATTACACGCAGGTCGCGCCTCGGGCCCCTCTGCTCATGTGATCCGGCCGCCGTTCAAACCGTCCTGCTGTTATTGAACACCTCAAACACAGAGCAGGTTTATTCCAGGTCGGTCACAGAGACGTGAGAAGACACAGAGCCACTGTATTAAAAAAGTTTCTTCCTCTTATCAAACCTTCAGATCTGGTGACCGGATGGTGTCCTGTGACTGCCTGACCTCTGCCTGACTCATCACTTCACATGAAGTCACCACTTCAGCAGGCAAACAACCATCTTTAATGATGTGTTCATGGTGTTTCGTGCTCATTTAAACACGTCTGTGAGCAGTAAATCAGAGTATTTCTGTCTCCATCACAGCTCAGAGGCATCTGAAAAGCTCCTGTGAACGTTCACACAAGGGGCCTCGGTCAGGTTAACATGGACGCTGGACCGGGCCTCAGTCAGGTTAACATGGACGCTGAGACATGTGAGCAGCAGAGAACAACAGCTCTCAGCTTTTTACACGTTTCTGTGGACAAGAAATGAACTCCAGGACACACTTGGAAATAATTACTACACACATAACGCACAACAGAACGATTCATTAAAAGACTTAAACAGTTAAAGGACTGGTCAGTGTGATTCAGTGCCATCTAGTGGTCAGACTGCGCATTACAGGTGAATGGCTCTAGTGTCTTTTTAAAGGCGGACTCATGGCCTGTGTCTGTCTGTGGAGTTTAATGTATGCAGAGTGAAGGATTATGGGAATCCGACAAACAAAGAGGCCTCAGAGTCCTCCAGCACCACAAGACTGACCAAGAGCACAAAAGAGAAGCAAAGACACAAACAGAACAGACATCATCTACACACCTCCATCACCCTCCACCCAAGATTCTCCACAATATGCTAACAGCTAGCCTTTAAAGGTGACTGACAGACGGCTCATCAGATACTGTTTTGATGCAAATGATTCTTGCTAAACATCTGGAATGCTGGGTCAGGAAGAGGCCAGAGGTTTGTTGTTTCTGACACACACACACTGCACCCTTCAGCATGTAGGAGAACTGATTCTTGAACTGAACCCTCGGCTTACAGCTGATCAATATTCACACATTCCCACGGTGTTATTGTGCAAACAGCACAGATCTGACACGTCGCCGCTCACAGTCCTCTTCATCTGAGCTTTCCTCTCTCAGCAACATAACATTAGCATATCAACATTATAATGCTAAACAGCATGTTAGCATTGCTACTCTTGTCAACATGCTAGGCGACTATGAAAGACAACAGACCAGTGTGCAATAAAACAAATGTCCTGCGGATTGATGTCCTGCAGCCTGCAGCTTCCTCCTGCAGGGCGGACTCGTCCCCGCTCTAACTACTAAAACAACTTCAATGAATCCTCTGCGTCTTTCACGTCTCTCTGTGTCCGTCCACAGACATTTATCAACCACAAATGAGAAACAAAGCAGAGCAGCCCTCCTCTCCAGGAACCGCTGATTTATTAAAGATGACGACGAGTCTTAAAGAAGCACACATTAACTTGTCGGCCTTCCAACACACACATGGAACTAATGAATGTGTGGACACATCAGGACTAATGAAGGGAGGACGAGCTCTGCTGGGCTCATTAAAGAGCACAAAAATAAGCAGGCAGAAGTCCGACCACAACAATGCAAACAGACCAGTCAGAACCGGACCAGCAGGGAGGAGGCTGCAGAAGTTCACTAGGTCTGTCTCAAGAACTCAGAAACTCTGTGGGTTTAATTCTCAGAGGTCCAAACAGCTTCCTGTGAGGAGGCACTGACGGCTCTGTTACATCATATTTTACTGTCAAAGATGCAGCAGATTGTTGTTGTTTCCCTCTTTGATCTGATTGGTTGAAAGTACAGTGTGGCCATGCTGATCCAATCAGACGCTTTCCTATGATAAAGGCACTAAAAACAGGGTAAGGGGTTTGATGAAGATCCTCTCCTGCCCCCCATGAACCAGAGAAACATGCACACATCGACCTCATGTCATGTTTTGAGGACGAGCTGATAACGATGCAGTTATGTCACCGTGTCATGGCCGAATTTACACAATGGATTCACATGAAATCCTTTTTATCTGGTGAAGTGTACAAACTGTACCCCACATCTCTGTCCACACTGTGACAGCAGAGGGCTCTGCACAGCCCTGTTTGCAATAAGTGACAAGTTATTAATGAATTAATCAGCAAAGACTCAGTATAAACACACACACACACTCCCCATGGTTCACACACAGGCTGCATGTAATTAATACACTTTCCATCTGTGTGTCCACGTGTTTCTTTAGTTCAGTGTTTGCTGGTCCATTCTCTCACCAGCTGACCTCCACCCTGAACCCTTCAACACCACCAGTATTCTGTTAACACCCCTCTGAGGCACCATGCTCCACCCAAACACCCAGGAAGGCAGGAAATGTTCCAGATGGGTTTTTTTTTTTCTCTGCTCCACACATCACCTTTCCTGGATGACTGGAATCTGGGCACTGCTGATGATGCAACCAGCCGCAGAGGAGGCTGATGCGACATCTGTTTCTGCTCTCAGGCTCCATTTGTTTCCTGTCTCCACTAAAACGGGCCAGAGCGAGCCACCCGTGAGTCTCTGTCATCTTCTAGGACAAACACATCCGCCTGAACGCACGACAGCAGCGCTCCTTTCAGCGCTCTTATCCTCCGCAGACGCACGCGTAATTACGCACAGGAGGCCACTGTTGAGTAAAAGGATTACTCTTGATTGTGTTTTACTATAAATGGAAAGCTGTCCGTCATGGGGGGTTTTGTTTCTTTTTGTCTTGTCTCAGATTAAAATATTTGATCGATGCGTAATAAAGTCGCTGCTGTTTTATTTCCATTAAAAAACAAAACAAAACAAACCCAAACCTGGAAGCTGACAGCCGGGCCCTCCGTGTGTGTGTGTGTGTGTTATGTAACTGCAGCCTCTGAGATCATCCCTGTCCTCCTGAAGACTCGCTCTCTGCTGACTGATCGGTACCAGTGGAACAGATCTACTGTGGTCTATAATCCACGCAGACAGCGCAGCTATTTTCAGGCTAATAATCAGACTCCTGATGAACTTCAGCTGCTGATGGAACATTTTGTTCTAAATGACAGAATAAACGCAGCTCTTAACGCGGTGTGTGACGTCATGCCAGCATCCTGCAGGTACAGCAGACAGTCTGAGTCACTGGATGTTTCAATATGTTGTAATATTCCCTCAGTCCTGGCGCTGGGCCTCCTCCCTTCCAGACAAACTGCATCATATCTGACTGTAATCTGCTTAGAATTAGATCATCACAGGCGTTACAACCAAAACTGCCTCTGAGGCGCTGAAACATGTCTGTGTCACTTATCAGTCTGTTAAGTTAAAACTTCTCCGGTTCTTAGTAGGTGTGTGTGTGTGTGAAAGTGGAGAGAAGCTGTGTCAGAAAGTGCTTCTCTCCGCATTAGAAACCAGAGGGAGCGCCTGACGCACCAAACGCGTTTCTGTTAACAAATAAAACGTCGCAACATCCAGTCTTTCTCTTTTTTGTTTACAGCCAACAATGAGTCCATTCAACAGGTGAGCAGCGGCCAACAGCTGGAAACACACAAACACGTGTGTGGATGAAGTAACACAAACACGCTGGTAGTTACCTACAGACTGAAGCGCCGCTCCGTCATCCTGCTGGAAATAAAGTCTCCGAGCTCCAGGCCCACGCTGAGCTGATCCGCTTACTGACTCTGGAGCGCTCTGCGCGGAGAAAGTAAAGGAGGATCAGCCCCTGAGAGGCGGAGAGGGGCGGCAGCGAGCCGGGCCGAGCGAAGCGCGCTTCCGGTGGGAACTTTCAAAGTAAGATATCCACCTGGAAACGTGCTGAGAAGTGTTAATTAATATTAAAGTAAAATAAAAGTAAAACTTTAATAATAACGTTCTGAAGACTTAAAATAAAAACTTTAAAGCTTAAACTTAAAAGTTATAAAACAAACAAAGCGTCTCTTCACTGGCTCCCAGTGGACTCAAGAATACACTTCAAGATCCTTCTTCTAACCTACAAGGCTCTTCATGGACTTGCTCCATTGTATCTGCAGGACCTGATTGTACCATATGTTCCTAATAGGACACTCAGATCTCTGAGTGCAGGTTTACTAGTAGTTCCTAGGATTCATAGAAGTAGAATGGGAGGACGAGCTTTCAGCTATCAGGCACCGCTATTATGGAACCAGTTACCAATCTGGGTCCGAGAGGCAGACACTGCCTCCACCTTTAAGACTAGACTTAAAACTTTTCTGTTTAGTAAGGCGTACAGTTAGCCTTAGACCTAGTGTGTAGCACAGCTATGCTGCTCTAGGCCTACGTTGTCGGGGGGCACAAACATGATCCACTGAGCAGTTTCCCTCTCACCCTCTAACCTCTCCTTTTCTCTCCTTAGTCTGGCTCACACTGGTCTCAAGACCTGGATGCTGACCTGCAGTCCGGCCCGTGAAGTCTCTCTTGCTCTACGTTGTCGGGGGGCACAAACACGATCCTCTGAACACCCTCTGACCTCTCCTCCACTCTCCTTAGTCTGGATCATACTGGGTAATATCGTCTCATAATCTGTGTTAACTGTCTTCCTTGTAGTTCTGTGCCTCGCTCTCGCTCTCTCTCTTTGCAGGTCTCAAGACCTGCATACTGACCTGCAGTCTCTCCTGTGCTCATCGACTTCACTAGCCCCTGCTGCTCATCTTTACTATCAAATTACTATTCCTACTTATGGACCGACGATATATATAGATATCTATTACAATATAATCACTGTTTCATCTTGCTGTCATGTTTGCTCTGTACTGTATCATGTTTGTATCATGTTTGCTCCTCTCTCTCTCTCTCTCTTTCTCCTTCATCCTCTCTCTCTCTCTCTCTCTCCCTCATCCTCTCTGACTAGCAGCAGGACTGGTTCCCCCTTAAGTTGACGGGTCCTGCTCAAGGTTTCTTCCTCTTAAAGGGAGTTTTTCCTTGCCACAGTGCTCTTAGGGGGGTTCCTGTGAAGCGCTTTGAGACAATGTCTGATTGTAATATGCGCTATATAAATAAAACTGAATTGAATTGAAAACTGAAACAATCGTGCTTTTATGTTGAAGGCTAAGGTTTTCTGCTTCCGGTCTCACGCTGGCTGACTGCGGTGTGAATAACCCGTTAAACGGGTCTTTAAATCAGCGAGTGATGATTAAACCTCGAGATGTGATCTGATTATTAAGGATCAATTTCACCATCAAACATCAGAGGCTCCCTGGTGATGGATGCCGCCTCTTTGATCAACAGGTATGATGGTCAAAGGGTTAAAAGGTGAGAAATGACGTCAGGATGTTGGAAAGAAGTTTAACCTCCAGTGTGTGTGTGTGTGTGTGTGTGAGTGACGACATGAGGTGAAACTACTGCGTCATGTTTCCTGGCCGCCTG
Source organism: Parambassis ranga (assembly GCF_900634625.1). NCBI lineage: Eukaryota > Metazoa > Chordata > Actinopteri > Ambassidae > Parambassis > Parambassis ranga. Next base: position 21,542,317 of record NC_041033.1, read on the forward strand.
TCCACCTGACCCAGCCAATTAGAGAGCTGTGTTATTGTGGAGGTGACGAAGCCTCTGTTCTCTAATTAGATTAGCAGCAGGCAGAAACCACAGGCCTGCAGCTTCACGGCCGCACCGGCACAGGCTGATCCAGAGACCAGGCACACCGCTCTCAGCAGGATCTGTTTGCTCTTCATACAGCCCGACGTTTGCTCAGAAGTCAAAAGCTTTCAGTCAGTGTAGAAACATTCAGTCAGCCTTTTACAAAAAAAAGATGGTCTGCAACAAAAGCAGCTCATCTACAGCAGGAAGGGCAGATTCTCAAGAAGCTAATTGTTCAACATGGACTGTAAATAAATATGGACGGACCTTCTGCAGCATCTGGAGGTTCCTGAAGAGCCATAAGCTCCAGCTCCACTCCTGCTCCACCTCTTTGTCTGTTTGGAGTTGAGTCTTAAAACTGCTCTTCAGGAACCAGAGGGTTACGTCCAGTATGTGTCAGCTGAGTAAATGGTGGAGAACAACAGCTACAACTGGTCAACAATACATTCCTTAGATAAGCCTAATGCCACACAATATGATCTTATTACTTATGATCTTATTCAATCATGGGACCATGATTTTTGCTCAGGTGTCAGGGTTTGAGTCACCCTGACTCTGTGAGCTGTTATGTTTTCTTTCGCATTGGGAGGAAACATTAAAAACTACTTGTTACAGTTAAAAAATAGGGTTATGTAAAGACCATGATTTGTCCTAAAACACACAGATTAATAACATGCAATAGCATGTTTTATTAGAAGAATCGCTTCCCTCCTTGGCCACCATCAGGATGAGTCCCTGGAGAAATGATCCGATCAGGTCAGTCATTTGTTTTCTCCACAGAGTTATAAAGTCTCTGCTTTACAAGCAATAATTACCCGTTTAAACTGGGCCCTGAAATGTTTACTGCTGGCTCAGTGGAGGCCTGCAGTAGCTCCATCAGGACGGATGCTGAGCACAGTTACAGCGAGGTAATGAGGATCTAACAGATGGAGAATGCAGACGTTTGCTGTTTGCAGGTCAGATTGCAGACACATCATGTTTACAGCTCCTGAAGGACGCCTGCAAGGTAAATTAAAGCCATTCTACCGAGCTCATCCACTGAAGTGTGCTTCATGCTCGTCTGTACAGAACCAACAGCGTCACAACACCAGCTCCAAACAACCAGGAGAGGCTCTCAGAGCGAGAGGCACAAACTCCAGCTGCACTTATATAACAACATTTATTGTGCTTTCATACTGGCTTCCTGTGGATTTCCTTAAAACGAGACGCACTTGTTATCTCTGTCAGTGGCTGCTCTGCTCTCACTGTGGGTGTTTGAAACCGAGCGGAATGTGTAAACGAGATAAGCAGAGAATCACAGAAAGTCTGAGAGATGTGCTTATACCACTGACGTGTACTCGCTCACACATGACCTCACCTAAATATATCAAGATGTAATCAGTGCAGCATGGGGTGGGTCCACATCAGACCACTATCATATATCTCCCTGTGTCACACACCCACCAGCAGGCCCCATGGCAAGCCTCCAGACCCCCAGGTGCTGCCCCATGCTAAGGCCCCCAGAGAGGCTGGTGTTTCTCCAGCTCTGAGACACAAAGTGGGGGGGTGAGACACAAAGTGCACACATGCTCCGAATGAGTTTAACCCTTTTGTTTCTGTTCAGACAGGAGGGTCAGGATTACAGGTAGAAGGAAAAGCCACGTCAGTGTGACACCAGCAGCCCGGACGACACGCAGAGTCTCTCATTGTCAGTTATTACACAACAGGCTTACTCAGCCAGGTGGAATTAATCCCTCAGTGAGACAAGTGCCCACAGATTTCACAATAAAAGCCTGAACATTGAGAAAAGCCTCCAGTTGAATCACCTCCGCTCGTCTTCCCACACGGTGTAATTACCCGAAACACACATGATTTCAAAACTTTAAAAAAAAAGTCAGTAGTTTGTTATTTTATCATTAGCATTTAGAAGCTCTGTGCTAACTGTGCCTATTTGTTACAGCTAATTTATGAGAATGTCTCCTTGTCTCATATCCCTTGTGTCAATTTGTCTTCCTAATCTGTATTAGCTTCCTACAAATACTCCAGATAATCCCCGAACCATAAATCTGACTGAAAACCCTGCAGTCTTGGCTCGGTAAAGCCTGACACACAGACCTCCAGTGGGTTCCGAGCAGTGAAAATCATGAACGGCACACAACTGTAGAGACAGAGTGACCTCATGGCCAGGAATTCTGGGAATCTGTGAGTAAATGAGCCTCCATGTGTTTCCATTTAGTTTGCAGTGATTGAAGCAAACTGCAGAGCCTCGGGGGGGGGTGATCGGCTGGAGGAAGAGGGATGGACATAAAGCACTGAAGAAGAGATGTTTATGTTTTTAACCAGACACAGATCTTAAAATAAATGTAAAGGAGAGAACAGCTGACTTTCAAAGTTAATGTTTACAATAAATAAATAGTGCAGCCTTTGAACCTTTTTGTGATTTAGCCTAATAACGTCTTGGAGGTGTTTTTTTTTAACCTTTACACTGTGACAAATATTAACCATCCTGTCAGATAAATACATTTTGTGGTGACACAGATTAAATTCTTCAAAGTTAAAGCTTCTGGTGTGATACTGTGCTTCCTCACAGAAGCTGTGAAGCGAGCAGGCGGTGGAGTATGAATGATGTGAGAGGACAAAGAGGGCAAAATAACACAGGACACCATAAATGTGTCACTGCAGCTTTAAAATATGGAACTATTAATATAAACACTTCACAGAGTCACACACACAGCTGCAGAGAGCCGTCGCCTCTTATCATTGACACATCAGCTACTACCACTGCTTCTCCATCTCTGCTCATCCAGAGCTCATCCTTTGGCCTCCTTCCATTCCCACAATCCTCTCCTCCTCCTCCTCCTCCTCCGGCCTCCCTGTGTTCCTCCCTCTCTCACTGCTCTCCTTCCTCTCTTCCTCCTCCTCCTCCTCCTCTCTGTCAAGGCTTGAAGGTCACTCAGAGGGTCAGAGCCCCCACCCGCCTGAAGCAAACACACCGAAATAGACAAGCAGCAGAGAAAGAGAGGAAGGGAAGCGGCCGGATGGTTGCTTTTTTTTAAAAACTTATCGCTGTGGCTGAATGAAGCAGGGACACACTGTGTGTCCATGAGACTGAGGACAGCATACTCACATATGAGGGTTGTGTAAGTAAGACTTCACTTACACCTATTAATAGCTGCTAAACGACGACCCCTCAGTCAGAAAAAAGAAAGTGACGTCACTGAAGGCTCCTCCATATTTTTACAGTCTCACCAAAACTGACTCACTTTCGGAGGAAGCCAAAGATCCACAGTTCCTGCCTGAGGAAGGAAGGTATCTTCATATTTATGTTACTGGGTCCAGATTTCGTTTGCTGTGTCTCATCAGGGCCAAATCAGATCTTTGAAAGAAAGCACAACAATTCTCCCATCATGCACTGCACCTCCTACAGCTCCATGGTAAAAAGTCCAACTTTACAGAGAAATTAGCACGATCACAGCCTAGCACAAAAAAAAATCATCATTCATGACAATTGCTGAGCCAGACTCTGTATGCTAAGATAAGCTAGCCGAATGCCAGCTGTGGCGTTACTTTACTGAGCCGTGGTATCAGTCTCTTCATCTCACTCTGCAGTAAACAGACGTGCTTGATGTTTCCTTTAAGATTCGGTTCAAGGATCGAGGTCCATTAGTTTCTTGTTATAATGTTAGCGTAGGGGCCTATATGGAGAGTAGAAGAGTTTACAGTACAAACATACATGTTTACATGTGTGTGATGGACAGGCAGAACAGACCTGGGAACCGTAACGGTCAACATGCAAGACAAACAAACACCCAGCTCATGAACTGTTGTTACTGGAAAGATTCCAGCAGGGGTAAGGTGTGTGTGTGTGGGGCGGGAGCTTGTTAGATGGAGGACTTAGAAGTCTCACTGGTGTTCCTCTCTGGAAAACAGAGGAGTGGACGCTGTTCATGTGTTTGTGTGACATAAAGAATAAAAAATGTGCATCTCCGTTCTTATGCAACAGCAAACAGGGCGAGTCCAAACTCCACTGCCAGTGTTTACTGCTGTGTGTGTGTGTGTTTGAGATCCTGCCAGCCCTGACCAGTGTTAAATTTGTCCTGTGGATTGGTTCAGTCTGCTCCACAACAGGAAGTTAAGATGTTGACGTTGGGGTCTCTGGGAACAGGGAATGCTGAGGACACAGAACTACGAGCTGCCTCAACGTCACTTTAAATGGTTCCCAAGGCTGTAATGAAAGCGGCCTCAGTGAGTAAAAGGCATGTGGAAGGTTTTTTGATTTGGAAAAATAAGCTTCAGGCTCACATCTTCGTCTTGTTTCTGCTGATGCCACTTATAGCAAGTCTTCTTTGCATTTGTTCACTACAGACTGGAATCACACGCTGTGTGGAAATAATGATGTCAGCCAGATGGTGTACTGAGAAACTTTGGAAGTTTGTATGAACTAGAGTCAGACTGTCCGCCATGTTTATTATTTAAACACAATGGAAAAAAGTGAATGCGTGCAGGATGCATCCAACACCATACACTTAATCTGTTCCCTCTTAACTTTTTAAATGTAACTGTGGACAGAACGAGTTTATGATTCTCCCTGCAGAAAATATAGAGGTGTAATTATGGATGGTTACACAAAATTAGAAGATTTTTACTTAGGACTTATGTATATTTTGGTTGTTTTTAAACAAAATATGTCATAAAAGGATGCAAACCCATGCTCGCATTTAGACAGACTCACAGATTAACCTTTATGTTGTGGATTAGGGCTGTAGCTCCAGCTGTAAGGTGACAGCGCTAATACAAACACACCTCGGTGCCATCACGTGCAAATGATCAACAATTAAACAAGCTAAACAAAAAAGAAATAAAGTAAGGCATGTCAATAAGACAAACCTGCAGTGTGTGTGGATCGGCTGACGAGGCTTCAGTGTGACACTTTTTCTGATGTTGACTTTGAAGACAAAGGAAAGAGTGTTAATACGATCCCCTGAAATAAAAAAATGAATTTGATTCTGGTCTTATAATTGCAAAAACATTCATTCTCCTCAGACTGCAGTGCTGCACTGCTCTGTGGACCGACCCCGTGTGAATAAAGAGAAGCAACACTGTCACAACAACCAATGAAAATAATGACCGCGGCCTCAAAGCCTTATAACTACAAGATGTTTACACGTTCTCTGAAAATAAACTGGAGCATTTCATCAGGTCCAAATCCCACAGACACAATGAAATTAAGGCTGATTATCAGTGTAGAGAGGAAAAAGGGGGATTTTCAGACAGACAGGCTGGCTGCAGTCTGACAGAGAATATAATGTTCCCTCTGCTTACGACCGGAAAACACAGCATTGTTTGGTTGTAGGAGTGATCCGTCAAGGTAAAGGATTGGGACCATGAAGAGGAAAACAGAAGGAGAGATGGAAAGAATTTGTTTTGATGACAGCGAGGACAGTGACCATCAAACTATGAACTACAGTAACCTGAGAGGAAAGGAAAGGAAAGGAAAGGAAAGGAAAGGAAAGGAAAGGAAAGGAAAGGAGGAGTCTTCCCAGGATGAGAGCAGTGATGGCTGGGGACAGGAAGCAGTGTGTGTGTGTGAGGACCTTTGTTGAGTTTAAGACCTTTGGCCCATGTTACACTCTTACAGGACTGTTCAGGTTAAGAGTCCCGCTTAAAGGAAAGGATTATAATCTGACTACTGCTGGTTAAAGTGTGTGTGTGTGTGTGTGGGGGGGGGGCACATGGGAACTGCGGACTTGACAATCCCCAGCTCTTAGCTTGACACAGAGATAAACACTGTTATCCCACCAGACAACACACACACACACACACACAGTTTCAGTTTTCTGTCAGTTTCTGTGAATCTGGGGTCTCCACAGAGAAAAGTTCTCAGACATTCAGAACATTTGGTAAATTGGTCTTAAACGATAATTTAGCATCATTAATGAGGTGAATGTCTGTAACAGGGTGTAAGTGCTGAACTCCAACAAGCTCAGTGATCCAGCTATCTCTCCAGGATCTGGCACACTACTTCCTTTCTGTGTTCCTGATAAAATCTCCCCCTAAACACAAAACGGAGGAACCAACATTTCCTCTAACCTGACCTTTTTTAAACCTGCAATTAAACTGTAACTTCATCAAATCAATCAACAATGTTACGCCACTGTTCACAGCCTGGTCCTGGTGCATATTCGACTGGCCATACACACAATTACTACATATGGGTCTGGAACCCATCACCACCTGATCCACTCAGGCTTTATGTGACAATTTTGTCAAAATTTGGTTGTCGCTCTAAGTCACATGCTTTGTTTCTGTGATTGGTTGTATGTTGATCCAAAAGTGTCCAGAGGAGTTTATTCTGCATCTGTTGCCTCCTGGAAATCCACCGAGACCAGACTGAGTCAGAATAATCGCAATAAAAGGTTAGTAGTACAACAGTACAACCTGTCATGGACTACATGCTCCCAACACACCCACACATGCGGTCATACGTACAGTCACAGATGCTGAATTGAGACCGATTTATAGGAACACACACACTCATCGTGCACAAGCACCACAGGCATGTGGCGACCACAAAGGCCCCTGTCACATGTCGAGCAGATACATACCAACACACTGATGTCAGTTTGTTCATCTCAGCCTCACACTGCTCATCCATTCATCAGAAACTCTGCAGCTGAAGGACACAGCGAACACTGCCGAGGTTTTTCTCTGGCACAGAACATTTGTTCTCTGGATCTCCTGGTGTCATGAGAGAGGCCGCATGATGCACCACACACAGCCAGGTCAGACATTTCTTACTGAGTCGCACAGAGTGAAACACACCCCATGACTGAACTGCTGTAGATTTGTCAGATAAAACTTCAACAACACAGTAAAACCAGACTGATCACTGAAGTGTCCCGATGCAGCAAACTCCACCCACCTGGTGCTCTGTGGTGAGCAAATGCAGCTCCACTTGTTAATGTTTGCACGCTCTGCCTACAACAGAGTATGTTTCCCTCAGAGTAACCTGAGGTGTTTCTGCAGAGTGGCGATGATCCCATGGACCCTGATGGCTGATGAGTTCACGGCATCAGCTAACAGCTCACACTTAAAACAGACAGGGTCCTGCCGCTGCACCTCATCCACCACAGAACAGACTGCAGACAGCATGGGCCTGCTCCCAGTCCACAACTGCAACTTTATTTATAATGCAGTAAAAACAACCAAGTTGACCAAAGTGCTAAAATATAAAAAAACATAAATAAGAAAATATATTAAAACAAATTTAAAACACAATAAAATTAAATAAAAAAATAAAAATCAGGTCAACATCTCAGGCTGTGCCAAAGGCCGATCTGAGCTAGTGCGTTGTAAGAAGGTGCTGAACTGCTACTGTTCAAATTCAATCAGAGATCTTTGTTGTGTTTTTAGTCACTCTCCTTTGACCATTGTCTAATAAAAAGCCCAAAATATATCTTAAATATAATATGTGGGATAAAACAAAGTCTTATATTGCCAAGCTCAAGACGCAGTGGTAGGAAAGCCTGACGGCATCAAGAGCATTCAGCCCCTCTGGGTGATTCTCAGCCACTCCTTCCTCAGTAACTGGTTTCAAAATGGTGTCTTTAACAACATAATAGGAACATGTGTTGTATAACTCTTTAGGGAAAATAAACAGCTTTATCTGCTGCTCTCTTTGGCTCAGCACATTCAGTTCCTGCTGGAATGGAAGCCTAAATGACACCAGTCAGTGGTTATATTTAAATATTATCATCCTGAATGTCCCCACAATCCAGGAGAAGGCCTTCTGAATTATACTGGCATCAACGGACACTCTTATCTTGCAACAAACAACTCCCAGAGACAGACAGACTCCAGAGAGCGTGGGCGTTGGAGGGAGAGCTCCACAGGAAAACAATGTGTTCTTTACATTTATTTTTATGTTTTTGACGCAGAGCATGGCATCGCCCGATTGTTTCTGAGCAAAGGAGGTCTTTAGCAGAAAATGCCAGGTCTCTGGGTGGAATAACTCTCATTGATTCCCTTTAACCTCAGTGTCGTCCTCTTTGTTATGAGCAGCATGTGGGAACTCTTCACAGTATTTATGAAACACTGACTCCCATCATAATGAGACAGACGGGCACAAACAAGCAGCAGGAGACACAACACATCCAGTGGAGCCGTCTCCGTTTACACACTACGCCCCCTAAGTGTGAGAAGAGCACTGCAGCTGACAGACCGCCAATCTCCAAATCCGGGCCCCAAGTCATCCTCTAAGAGGATCAGATCTTCTAAATATACACGCTCCACAGGTAGCTTCTCTGAACAGGCAGCTAAGCAGATTACTGATAAAAGATGCAGTGAACACACCCCCCAGTGTTTCAGGAGAACGTCAGTGTATTCATCTACATTCTGGGATAATTAGTAATACACATGTGACGTGGGACATGGCATCACTGATTATTTCCAGGAACAAAAGTTTCAATTTCACAACAGAAACTAAATATTTCCTGAAGCAACCTCTGTGCTGAAGTTCAAAAACAGATACAATGCACAGGGCAACAAACTGGTGTGTGTGTGTGTGTGTGATAGGAAACCTTTGAGGAGCAGGATGAATGGTTCGTCTTCCTGGAGCCAGTGTTACAGGATGGGAGGGGAGCAGGAAGTGAGTCACGGGGGGGGGTCACAGCCAACCAGGAAACAGGCAGCATGCTGCTGAGGTGCTGATCCAAATCCAGAGAGGCCGAGCCCCTGGGGTGCACCGTTTCAATCATCATGAGCCCTAAAAATATCCAAAAAAACAAAACATGAGGGACGCCGAGAGAGCAACACCAACAGTGTATATTTCAGATTCTAGGTCAAAGAGCATTTCATAATAAGTCATGATTTAACTGGAGACGCTGACGGGAGAGAAGAGTGAAAGAGTCACAGGAAACACTGTCACAGCGACCACAGCCTCAATCTGCATGAGAAGTGCTGAGTTTTTTACTTCACTCCGCCCGTCTGGTTCACTGAAGTAGCTTAGAAATAAGCATGAGTGGTTGTCTGCAAGATGTGTAATCAGACAGAACTACACTCACATTCAAACTGCGCAACACAGACAACAAAGGAACCAAATCACACAAACAGTGGCTGCAACACCACAAAAGACCAACACCACACAGATGCACATAAAAATGAGCTCATGTAAGACCAAACAAATCAAATGAGATAAGTTTTAACTGGTTGATCATTTTATCAACTTTATTTAATTAAATACTTACAACCTCACCTACAGTGTACGGTTAGAAAACTCCACTCCTCCAAAGACAGGATTTTACATAGGAATATAAACAGCGAGGAAAAAAAATAAAACAAATGTACAAAACAACAAAGGAAGGAACAAATCAACAATAACTTTCACGCTCGTCAGGCTCTTGGCCTGGCAGGGAGGAGCTGATGGTGAATTCTGTTCATCTGTATCTTTCTACACAAAACAGGCATCTCTCCACACGCTGTTACAGTCTGCCTGCATCCCACATTCCTGACATACAAAAATGATTTAGTTCCAAAATGACATGACAAGTGAGGAAGTATATTTAACAAAGTATAAAAAATAAATTAAAATGATCAACATTTATACACAAGACGGTCAACAATGATCCTGAGAGCTGTTGTACAATCGTTAACCTCCTCTACTGTGACTCCTCTCCCCGCCACATTTACGCATTCTCCGACGAGCCGCTGCCTCCTCGAAGCAAACTGCTTTTCCTCACCCTGATTCAGACGCTGCACTCTCTTCTGTTTATGGCAGAAAAAGTAGGCAAGGGTTCTCATCCTAACTGTGAGTTCATCCCAAGTGAACGTTTCCACCATTGTGTGCACTTTTTCCGACTCGTGCACATGAGACAGAAAATCATGTCATCAGTTAGCGTTGAATGCTGATGCTAATCTTTGAATGGGTCTCTTTGTGCAGAAAACTCACACAATAACTGAGGTTTAGGTCCAAGTGTACTTCTGATTGTCTCCAACCACTTTCAGCCAAAAACTTGTAAAAACTGCCGCTGCCAAGAGGCACACTAATCCATTCCTCTGACTGCATTCTGATTTCTTTTTTTTCTTTTTTTTAAGCAGTTAATAACCCAAAAAAATTAAAAGCTACTATTTAGTTGATGTCTCTTCAGTCTGGCAATCAAACAGACAAGTTGTGGTCTAAAGATTAAAAAATATAAAGGTAATAATTTACCATCTATTCCAGCAGTATTGCCCCACTGAATGGGATGTGATGACCCCCCTGTGTCTTCAGTCTGAGCAGCTAAATCTGTGTTCCATCTCTTCTAACTCAAATTACAGAAGTTGTCTGTTGGGAGCCAGGTAACCCGCCGTATTCACAAAAAGATCAAACAAAATGTGAACCAATGTTTCTGTGTAGTAACAACACTACTAAAGGCAAAAACTGTAGTGACGGGAAAAAGGGAACAAAGGTGGCATAGTGGTTATAGAGGCAGCACTGAAAGGTTACAGGTCACTTCCTGCAACAGCAAAGTCACCTGTTTTAAGAAAGCGTTAAATACCTGAAATGGAACTGTGTATGAACAGCCGGAGGAGCTACACACATTAAAAATATTAATACAAGCCTCAGAAAACACAATCTGACAGTGCAAAAAAGTAGAAAAATAAATACTAAAAAAACAAATCAAGCAGAATATAGATTTATGTTTAGATATTTGTCACTTCAAAACACATGACATAGAGAAATGTATGTAACTGTCTGAGAAAACTGAACACAGAAAAAGTGGTGGTATAGAGGGCAATTTCTTTCTGTTGCCTCAGATCTGTTGATTTAATCACAGAAACACCACAAACATTTTTGTTGAAATCTAAAAAGAAATGTGTCATTTGATTTTGAGAGCACTGCCCAAAAATGTACATGAACACATCGAACAGTTTAAAGATGAGAAGATTTACACGAAAACGAGCCAAGGAAGTGAAATAAAAGAACATGAAACTAAAATGTTAATCCCATATAAAGGTGTTGCTGTCTGAATAACTGTTTCACTAAGCATTGAGATGAAGAGAACACATCAGTTTATACATCATAACTTTGTTTAAAATAGAGATTTCACTTTAAACCCTTCCCATTACCCAAGAGTCTTTTATAGAATCTTAATCTGCAACACTGTGGTAAAGTGTGTGTGTGTGTTTGTGTGTTAATTTGTTCACACGTTTGTCTTCTGGGCAGCTACCGCAGTGCACTTTTCTCCTTTTCACTGATGTATTCAGTGTCCAAAAAATGTTAAAATAAACCACTGCCCCACCACATGGGAGGCCTTTGGAGTCCGAGGACCACTATCACTGACAAAAGGGGGAGGCTGTGGGGTCAAAGCCTTTGAAAACGTCCTTCAGTGAGGCGTTGTCCTGCTCCGTCGCTGCCTGGTCAGGCTGTGCTGGGCTGCTTCCTCCAAAAGGACTACTTGTCCCCCCGGGCTTAGCAGCCTGCTTCACGACGCCAAACAGAGAAGACACTGGCAGGTTGTGTACACCTGCAGGACCCTGGTCTGCAGGGACCCCGGGTGCACCCTGCCCTCCTGCTGTGGCTGCTGAAGCCGACCCTCCCTGGGCTGTGGAGTTAGGTGAGGGTGCAGGTTTGGGCCGGGGTCTGTTATAGCTGTTGTATCGATCTGTCCCTTGTTCTACACTTTTCTCCGGCTCTGGTTGGTCCAATGCAGACTTTCGCACAAAGAGGGGCTCTTTGGACTTGGGTTTACTTGTTGGGGGGTCACTGGGTTTGGACTCTGTGCTGGCTGAATTGGGGGAGTTGTTGGAGCCACTGCTGGTACCAGGGCTGCCTGGTTTGTTAGTTCGTGGGTCATAGAGGCTGATACTACTCAGCACACTGGCTCCCCCAGGTGTCCCAGTCCCCACACTGCGTCCTGCTCCACCTGAGGATAGCAACCTTGGGTCATAGGGAGCAATAGTAGGTGGGGAGGGACTAGATGTTGTTGGTGGAGACGTAGAGGTCGATGGAGGCACAGGATCTGACGGCTGCTTCAGTGCTGATTTCTGTGGCTGGAGACGGGGGTCTGAGGGAAGTTTGCGGCCCATTCGGGGATCAACAGGCTTTTCTGCCGCAGCAGGAGGCATAGAGGTAGGCTGACCCAGCTGTGATATGGGAGCACTAGGGGTGCTTAAGAGAGGAGGGGAGGGGGTTTGGGATGGACTGGAGTTAACCGTCTTCAAGATACGAGACAGCAACTCAAAGTCTGGGAGGGAGGTTGAGGATGAGGAAGCAGAAGGTTCTGAGGAAGAGGGAGGCTGTGTCGGAGGAGGCTGTGAGTGAGGAAGAGATGTGTGGAGTTGTTGCTGAGCACGGGACAGGCGTGGGTCTAGGGTGGACACAGGAGGGATGCCTGGTGGGAGTGGAAGAAGGTCTTGTTTGGGTATAGGAAGTGGAAGCAGATCTTCTGGTGACCAGGTGATAGTTTTGGCAAATGCCGGCATGTGAAGAACAATATCTTTCTTGATGTGGCTGAACTGCTGCAGCTGGGAACGTGGGTCTCTCAGAGCCATACCCATAAGCGGGTCCAGAGGAATTGGCACAGGTTTTTCCCGGAGAACCCGCTCCGTCTCCTCCTCCTCTGCTGCTGGGGCTGTAAGCGGTGGAGGTTTGTATACCAAAGGTGATTCTGTCTTAGAAGCAGGCGGCGAGTGGGAGGCAGATCCTGCTGACGCAGCAGCTAGCCTGGCTAACCTAGGGTCAGCAGGCGGTCCAGAGGGAGATGGAGCTGGTGTGGAGTGGGTGGGGTCAGATAGTTGGGCTGACTCTGCCACACGTGCCAGACGTGGATCCCGAACCAAGCGAGGGTCTGCTGGTCGAGCCGGAGGGTTGCCAGGTAAGGCTTTCTGGAGACGGGGGTCACCCGGAAGGCTGTCAGATTTTTGAGGAGCCTGGGTCTGCTGACGTAGTGTCTTCAAGATGGACGTCACGCTGCCACCACCATCCTCATCCTCACTGGAGTACCAGTTCCCTGAGTCACCTGGAACAAAAATGGCATTAATGATTAACATTAAAGCTTTTAAAAACCAGTACCGGTACTTTGTGTTACCAGAGTGAGGTGCAAATGCTCCCGTCTACCTTCAGTGTCTTTGTTCTTTTCTGCTCCTCCCTCTGCAATCCGGCGAGCTCTTTCCTCCTCCTCCTGCTGCTTCTGTTGGATCCTCATAAACAGGACTCGCTGTGCTGGAGGCAGAAAGTCAGGCACAGAAATCCCTCCCTGACCGGCCGAGGCTCCATTAGAAGAGCCTTCCTGGCCACCAGACTGATTACCAAACTTTCCTGCTCCTCTTTCGTCCATGCCAGAGAAACCTTGGTAGTTGTCACCTGAAAAGCAACGATAAAGAGATTCATAAGTCCAGAAAAGAAATGTACCATTCTAGCCTGCCCAGGTGTTAATGTAGCATTTGATGTTAAATCCTGAATGTGGCTCACCTTCTTGCACCACTCCCTCCATCTTCATACCCTCCTGCTGATTGTAGAAGTTATTGTAGAAGTTTCCTCCACCTTGAGGAGCGCCTGGAGGCATCCCGCCCCCAAGTGGAGGGCCATCGCTAGACCCAAATCCTCCCATCATAGCTGGTCCGCCAGGGCCCATATTGGGTGGGCCCTGATTCATCCCAACGTTGGGGCCCATGTTCTGCATGTCAGGGGGCATCATTCCTGGAGGGGCAGGGAAGCGGGGCGGAGGGGCACCGGGTGGCCCTTGGGGTCCAGGTGCGGCCGTCTGCCCCTGGGTACCAGTGGGAGTCTGGCTTCTGATACAAAGGCAAAATGTGAAATAAAGGGAAGACATGCACAGAAGAGTGAGGAATAGTTCAACTCAACTCTCTGCCTGAGGACCTCAGACAGAACAATTTTAAATCTCTTCCTGCGATCACTTCTACCACTTCCTGTATATTAACTTTTTATCATTTTTACTTTTATTGCTATTTGTTTTTCTTTCATGTAAATGAAAATGATTTATATATTTCTTTTTTTTCTGATCTCTTACCTGACAGCCAGTTTCTGAGCCAGCTGTCCAGTCGGCTGAACTTTAATCTCAAACAATGAGGGGATCTTCTTTCCCATGCCGCCGCCACCTCCTCCTGGTCCACCACAATGTGGTGGAGGACCCATGTGTGGAGGAGGGCCATTAGGATTCGGGGGCCCGCCTTGGAAGTGACTTTCATCTGGACCAAGAACAGGTGGACCGGAACAAGGGCTAGGTCCAGGAACAGGCCCTGGTCCTTGTGGACCTTTTCCAGAAAGAGGCCCCTGATTAGGTCCAGGAGGACCACCATAGTCACTGGGCACTGGTCCGCCAAAATCTCCAGCGCCTGTGTTGGCGTTTACAGGAACAGGCCGAGGGGGGGTGGGGAGGAGGCCAACTCCAGGAGGGGGTTTAGGGAGAGGGTTAATCCCCTGCTTCTTTAGCTCCTCCACCTCCTTTTCATCCTCAGCTCCAGCCTCTGCATCCTCTGCAAGCATCTACAACACACGTTCACAGAAAAAAAGTGAATCTACAAATTCTGCTTAAAAAATAAAAATGTAGCACTAGTATGAACAATCAGTTAAAAATGAGTTAATCTGCTACTGGGTTAGAGGACCCCACCTTGTTGAGGAGTTCCTGAGTGTCGTCATTGAGTGCTTCATGGGAGAACATGCACTCATCGCCGTTTACACAGTTCCCTGTGGTGTGGAACAGTTTGCAGGGGAACTCGCGTGGAGCGGGAGTCAAGGAGAAACACGAGCCACAAAGGATTCATATAAACCTGTCAGACTAATATGTACCTTCATCCTATATAATCAGCTTTACTTTTAATGATCAATGGTCAGAGACAGGCAGGTCAAACAGGCGCTCATGTGGTCAACAGTAAAGGATATCATGCATATAAGGACAGTGGTCGGCTCGGGCGCAGAATCCAGTGATGTAGAACTTACACAGCTCCTTCTTCTTTGGCAGCTCGATGTCATGGCTGAAGTTACAGTGGTCTCCCTGGAAGTGATCAACAGAGTTATAACATCCTCAGAGAGACTTGCCTCATGATTTGCTTTACAATCTTTGTATCTAGGAAATAAGTAAACCTGTGTATTGTTAAGGTCACAAGTCTTTTCACCTCATTAATGTGTGCTATCTTACCCAGGTGCATCTGCCCTCAATGTAGTACTTGCAGATGGCCTTTCCTTTCTTATCCTGGTGCTTTTCATTGTGATTCTTCCTCCCTGGCCCGGGTCCATCACCTCCACCTTCCTGTATTGCACAAACCAAACATTAGTGTTAACTGACTGAACTGTTCACACCTCATGTGGATCTGACATGATAATAAATGTTTTACCCCGTTGTCCATGTCTCCGTTATTGTCGTCATCATTCCCCATGTCACCTCTTCCTCTCCCTCTGTTTCGACCCTTTCCTCCCCTGAGCATTCCTCTCCCTCCTTTACCTCTGCCTCGGCCCCGTGGTCCTTTACCTCCTGGTGCAGAAATAAATAAACAGAATGAGGAATTGAACTATACAGATTCAACTATTTCACAGCTTGTACATTTCTTCAGGAAAAATTAAAAAAAAAACACAAACCTCTGCCTCTGTCTTTGGACTTCTTGTACTGGTTGAGTTCTTTTGAGTAGTCATCATAATCGTCATCCCCCATGTTGTCATAGTCATCATCTCCATACTGTAAAGACAGTCACCTGGTGAGTCACTGGATGCCCATTTAATACACTCTTCACAGGCTGTAACTTAACTTATAGAAAATGAAGCTGATTCAAAATGAGGCGACAGTCATAACACTATTATCCCTATATTAAAATCCCTCTTCCTGTGTAGACCACCAACAGGTTTAATCTGTGCACTGCAGACGTTGTTTGTTTGTGTTGAACATTTTCTTACATGGTGATAAAGGAAGTTGCTGCTTCAATCACCATTTGTTTACTGGAAAAATATTTAAATAGCAAATAGCAAATACACAAAATGCAACAAATTAAACACTAATCATTTGTTTATATATAGACCATGGGCTTCAGTGGGGGGTCTGAACCTCACCTCCATTTCATCATAGCCATCTCCATCTTCGTCTCCCATCTTTACTCCTCCCCCTCCCCCTCGCCCTCCTCTTCCTCTGCCTCCTCCTCTTCCCCTCCTCCCTCCTCTCATTCCTCCACGTCCTCTCTGGTTCTTCATGCGACCTTTGGCCCCTTGAAGCAAAGAAATAAAACAACAGTAAGCTACAGAAGAAGCACAGACTGACTGTCAGAAACTTATCTGTGGAATTTGGTTTGATAAGGCTTCTGGCAAACGGTCTCTATGGTCTGTCTGCAACTGTGCAAATGAAACTTGTGTCACAAGTTAAACAGCAAGCACATAATTCTGAACCACATCGTCCGACACGGGTTCATTTCAGGAGGAGGTTTCTCTGGATCAAACCTCAGCGGAGTAAACACTGAGCAGGCAGCAGAACACTGGACCCACCTCGTCCTCCGCGGCCTCCTCCCTCTTTGGCCTTGCGGTACTGGTTGAGTTCCTTGGTGAAGTCGTCGTAATCTTCATCCACCATATCTTCCTCTTCCTCGCCCTCATAGTTGTCCTCATCATAGTCATCATAGCCTCCATAGCTCTGTTTGTCCATCTTCATGTAGCCTCCCTTCTTTGAGCCACCATAGCCCCCGTGAGACTACAAATGATCAAATATTGATATCAAAGAACACAGATCACAAACAAACATCCAAAACTTTGCTGTGTGTGCAGGAAATGTTTGCTCAGACTTACAGGAGGGGGGTACTGGGGACTGTACTCTCTGTACTTCCTCTTCTCACTGGGACTATAGTCAGAATCATCACTGAAATCTGAATGGTCATCATCAGAGGATGCATGACGCTGGGAGACAAAGGCAGAAACATATTTTTTAAGATAACAGCATAAAGATACACACTGGTTGTGTGTAAGCTGCCATAAATCTTACTTTATGTTTTGACTTGCGTTTCCTTTTAGACCTCCTCTTTTCCCTTTCTCGCTCCCTCTCTTTCTTCCGCTTCCTCTTGCGACGGTGTGATCTCTCTTCATCCGATTCGCTGCTGGCGTGGCGCTCCCTACTTCGACGAGGCCTCTCCGCCGACGCTTCCCCTCCTGCTTCACCTCCTCCACCAGGCTCATCAGCTCCCTCTCCACCTCCTACCGCTGCTGCAGATCCACCTCCAGCACCCACTTCCTCCATCTCCACATCTCCCCCATCATCTTCCAGCTCACCCTCCTCCAGCTCTCCATCCTCTGGCCTGTAAATAAAAAGAACCCATGGGGGGAGGTTACATACCTTTCATTTGCTCTGCCTCATCTGTCAGCCATCATGAAAATAAAAAATATTTAATAGCCCAAAATGTATTGATCATATGCATCTGCAGATGGAAAACAAGTACAGAGGGGTTGGCAAAGTTGACGGCAATCTCATCAGACACGGTCTGTCTGAAGAATGAATAATTTACTCGGTTGTGCTGCGTCTAATGTAAATTTAGTGAGCAATGGGGGGGAAACGGGGCAAAACTAGTATATTATAAAATCTGCACGGGTTGGATTCAAGTGGTGATTTGTACAATTATATATATTGATATCTAATTGATATTATCGTACACGTTATATTGATATTATCAGACATTAGAGGCCAGTTTGTTATGTTACAGCACAATTTATGAACATTGCAAAAGCTTTAAGTTGGATTCTGAGAGAACACAATGGTTTGTTTGACAGACAAAATGTTTCAATGATTCCAGAAACTATCCACTCTCATGTTTCTGTGCCTCTGTGACTCTCCCAGGTGTATTTACACAGCGTCTGCACTCCACAATGTTTTCCCTCATAAAGATAAAACCTGCAGTGACCCTTACGCTCAGCCAAAACTGACTGCTCAACACCCATAAGAAGACTGCACTGACACGAACTTGGAAACATTGTCATGCATGGTTTTGCTAATTGCCAAAGAACACAACCTGCGGTCTGATGCCTCCAGCTTAGATTTGAACACCTGATTACTGACTTACTGTCTGTCATAGACCAACTTCTTAATTTTTTATTTAACCACATACAATGACAAGCATGAAGAATCTTAATTTTACTACTGCAAACCTTCAAGTTAAAGTCTATAAAATCAGATATAATCTCCTTTTGTGTGTGATTTATCTGGATCAACCCTGTGCTAAGTGGGTTTTAAAGCCAATCCATGCAGACATACAATGTCAAAGGCTGAGAAGACAAGGCAACTGAAGGGTAGACAGTGGGAGGGATGTGTTTCATTCACCTCTTAGAAAAGGCGCTAATAAAGACAATAAACTAAACATCCTTACCATGGTTAGACTGATTATTGTGTTAAAATTTAAACTAGTTCCCACAAAGGCCAACATGCACAAAGCGCTGTCTGCAGAAGGTTAAAGCAAAAACCTGAGGGTGCAATGATGTAAAGTGTTCTACTTATCCACTGAGATAAATACTACATACTACACTACCTTATAATATATCAGAATTCAAAGACACTATTTAATGTAGATCTCACATTAAACTGATATAGAGCAGCTGGTGGATGCAGTCGATCTGCGCTAATGCAAATGTCAGCTGCACAGTGAGAGTATGCTGCACCGCACCACATCCTCAGCATAGCAGCTTCCTCAGGGGAGAGAGGACAGTCAGACATCTTAATCTGCCTCGTTCTCATCACAAGCACCACATTCAATAAGTTCTCACTTCGGTATATTTATGTTTTAATAGAGTATAAATGTTCCATCTGAGGCCATCGCTGCTGCTGAGACATTCAGGAGTCTGATTTTAGTTATCCATAATAGTTTGCTGAGTAAAAGGTGAGAGAAGATCAGCTTTCATCAGGTTTTGTTTTATGCAGCAAAGGGATCTAGATGACCTTTTGAGGAGGCCCCAGTATAAAGTGTGGAGTTACTCGCCACACAAAATCCAGTTCAATCTTTTGTTTGTTATTGCACACAATCCAGAACAAACTGCGATGTCACACTGGTCTCATCTGACCTTGCTCTGGAACATAAAGCTTATTATTCCCTCCCTGTGAAAATGACATTTTTCTGTCAATACTGCCTTGAAATACAAGCTCAGCTTCAGACACACCAACAACTTCTCAAGTTAAAGCAACATCTTTAAAACTTTCTGCGCCCCAGTCTGAAGTTTCCACCCTTCACCACAGACTCACAAATCTCATCTCCACAGCCGAACACCTTACGGCTACAGCATGCTGGATGCCGCTACTTCAACCAAAATGTGTCAAGAGAGGCACCGACAGCTGCCACAAGGAAAATCTCTCACATCATAGTGGGGGGGTCTATCACAGCACAGGGATTTGGCTGTATTGTAGAAGCCGGTTGCTCTGAATAGGGGGGTGGCTGGGATTCACTATGGGCAGGAGCCGATGGCCCCCCTTTGGTCTGTCGAAATACTATACACACATCACCTGCTGCCAACAATGTGCTGGTTTGGAGGAAAACTCCAGCCAACCAAACTCCATCCAAACACTGCAATTCTCAACCGATAAAAGTAAAATGTCAGGTCAGTGCAAACTTCACTAACACAAACTACTGAAAGGAACCACACACAAGCAACAATGGCGACTAAAGTCCAGGTCCAGGTGTACTATCCATGTAAACTACGCCAAAAAGAGTCCACTTCTATTCAATAAAACCAGACAACTGTGAGAAGCACATTATTTTTCTAAAGTCAAAGTTTCACCATGCATTATGGCACATATTTAGCTCAGTGGTTAAGTTCATAACTAAATTAATTCTAAAAGCAAAGGGCCATGATTAAAATGGGGAATACTTACTGTGACAGGTATTCTTCACATTTTGCACTCACAAGCAGTGAAAAGCTTTTCTCCTAGCCTCTGAGGGACACTAGTGGGGTTTGTGGGACGTGGGGCCGACTGAGTACAGTAAATTTGCCAACTGGGGACTGGAAAAGGGAACTTTGTGTTTGACTTGAAACACTTTTGGGATGCTTTGCAGACGTTTTACACATTTTTGGGGACTCTTGTGGAAGTTTTTTTGGGCGACAGTGTGGGCACGACTGTGAATAAGAATAACAAGTTAGACAGATGTTCATGGCCAACAATTATAAAACTAGCTACTGTAACAAGCAACGGAACTGATCGATAGCTAAAAAAAAACGATACTACTACTACTAACCAAACTTTAAAACTTATAATGAAGAATTTTAAATTATATATTAGTACCGGAGCGCTATAATAAGCCTTTATTTCAGGAGTTATTTACGATCAGAAAATCACTCGAGTATATTTTCAAGTGCGTAGTGACAGTTGACCGACGACTAAACGAACTTCTTAATGATTAATTACTCAATACTAACCAAATCACCTTTAATCTGGTCCGATAATGGTAGTTTGAGGTACAGAAAATAAATGATGCAGAAACTGAAGATGTGTATGAATTAAGTAAATTATCGTCAACAAAATCGTTAGCCGTTAGCTTAGCTTCTAGCTTGCCAACTAGTAAAATTAGCTAACAAGCTAAAGTTGCTACGTTAGCCTGAAAACAGGCCTACCGTTAGCCAAAGACAATCGCTTGGACTTTTCTGTTCGCGACTGTCACCACACACAGAATTAATTGAACTAACGTTTAGTTAACTGTAACTAAACAATGGGCATATAAATTTACCGATGCTTTTTCGTTAAACTGTCAAATATGACAGCGAAAGTATAATTGATCAGCTGTTTCGGCCTCATCTTTTTTTTTTCTTCCGACAAGTTGAGTCGATTGATCGTTGATTTGTGATAACGTAAAAAAACAAAAAAAACACAGGGAATAACGTTATCCCAGGTGCTATTTGGCCTCCCAGTTGGCGTTGTCGTGTCAACATGGCGTTCTTTACCTCTGTACTTGTTTTCCAGAAAAGGCGAGTTTAATCCCTCTGACAGAAAAAAAAGAAAAAGAAACCCCGGGCTTTTTGTGTAAAAGCACAGGACAAATAAATAGTTTCATATAAATATGATTGTAGAATTACTCGACCTTTCGTCAGTCAGGAGACTGTTGTGTTCGTGGTTGGTAGTTGGGGAGTTTGGATGGACAGTCATGCTTTCCACAGCCATTTCCTCTAGCTACATTGAGGTGCAAAAAATTACAACTCGACACTGGAATCTACTGGCTTATGCGTCACTTCACTAGAATCTACTTGGTTTTGATTTAGGAAGAGATTCAGTTCATAGTAGGCAATTCTCCACTACAGTTGTAAGAGAAATATGATGAAATTGAGTCCTGACGTTCTCCGTCCTACTGTAGCGATGTGAAATGACGACTGATGAACTTAAAATGGCCGACCGTCTTCTCCAAAGAGAAAGGGGGCGGTTTTTACGAGAGTGGCGTCATGACGTACGCCTCTCACGAAAATAAACGAATCAAACAGCGAGGAAAGTGAGCCCCCGAGTTTGACTCGCAGGTGTACAGTGTTACGCGAGTTTATTACAAAATTCTGAATTAATTCACCGTATCTATGCCCGATTTTATGTCAAATGGATTCACTTACCATGGGCCCATTAGGGCTCGACCACCGAGCCCTATTAAAACCCTAGGGATTCTAATTTTTCTTTTATTTCACCCCCCCTATGATCAAATTTTTGGGGGCCTTAACATGCCCCAAAACTCTCCAAACTTGGTAGGAAAATGTATTCGGCTGAAAAATTTTGAAATTTGCTGACTTTTGAAACGCGCATCGGAAAATGGCTCTATAGTCCTAACGTGAAGCTCCTCTGTTTTGCTTGGTACGTTGCCATGTCAACAGTCCACTGATTTCATCAAAGGAGACAATAATTAAGTTTGATTTCAGCCATTCAACTCTCAAATTATTCATCTCACAGAGGACATTCTGGGTCAATGAAGTTTTTTTTCGGAAAATTATAATTTTCAAATATTAAGCAATTTCGGTGTGATTTTTAACATGGGAGTCTATGAGAGAGCCCTTCACTGAGGGTCATCTGCCAAATGTATCTCCTCCTACAAATTTCAAGCTACAGACTCCATTTTAGTCTTAAAACGCTCATTAGATGCTGCTCTATCAAACTTTTTTAATTCCGAATCGTTTCCGCGCACACCAGGCTCTCAAAGTTGGAGTGGGTTTTGAGGTCTCCTCTGCTGTTACCATGGTGACAGGCTGACACACAGAGGCATACAAAGCTCTGAATTGCTCTGATTCTCCAGCAATATAGAGCAATCCTTCACATCAGCGTTCAAAGCAATGCTTCAGCTGCAGCAATCAAACTTGCATTTTCTTCAGGAAATGCCCTTTTCTAGTGTGAAACACGTTTGCATGTGGAGGAAAGGCCAAACCCTCAGAGAGGGGCTTATGTATGGGTGGACTGGGCCAGCTAACTTGCTAGCTCCATTGTTAGCTCGCTGTACGGAGCGAAAATGCTGAGTTGACATACGTAATTTAAAATATCGATTCTTAAAAAAACTTGGATCGATTCTGAGTCGCCAAAAATAAAATACGATAAATAAAATAAGAATTGGGATTCTTATGTGTAGCCGATAGTTACTGTAAGGTGTAGTCAGGGGGATAACATATAGGTAACATTATTAGTTCAAGGTTAGCTAGCGTTTGTTAGCCCCATGAAATCCACAATGCTAAGTGTACGTGGTCCGCAACCATAGTACAATCCTAAGAAAGCATCTCTGTGTGTTAGGCCGCGGATGTTGGATTTATTGTTGTCTCACGGGAATATAAAAATGACCGAGAACAACACTAGCGGGTAGCAAAGTTTTTTTTTTATGACATATACACATGCCTTAAAATAAAATGTTTAATATAGTTAAAGTGGTTGGTTCAAATGGCCCCCTTTAAAACAATTAGTACGTCTGCTCATCTAGGAGCATAGAGACCGGATTATTATTATTATTATTATTATTATAGAACTGGACTGCACTGTAAGTCTGATGCATGGGCAATTTTCAGACCTTAGAGGTGGGTGTGTGTGTCCTTGCCAGACTAAGCTCTGGGGAAAAATTACCCATAGACCGTGCCTTGCCTTAAGCCATGTAATGAAGGTAAAACAGGAACAAAGGGAAGGTATACGTTCAACATATACATTCTTCACGACGTAATGGCTGATGCAGACATTAAAGCGAGAAATTGCTAAAAAAAAAATAATATTTAGGCCATTTGCTGTTACTTCATTAAAAAACCCCTTCAATCAATCAATCAATCAAAGCTAACCCGACAGGGAATAAGAGTCCGAATTAAGTTGAAGCCAAAGTACTTCAATAAACAAATGGATACATTGGAGAAAGATATCCAAAAAACAAAGAAAACTACGGTAAACGTATATGCATTGTTTTGTCTGCTGACGTCATAATTCAGCGCCGATTCAGCGGGACCGTCGCAGCATTTGAAACAATTCCATCTGTAGCTGCAGAAAAGGCCTTTTACACCGTAATTCCTGTATTTAGAGTGAATCGAAATGATCGATATGATCGAGAAGGAGGACCCGGTCATCAGTGAGGAGGAAGCGGCACAGTACGACCGCCAGATACGATTGTGGGGACTGGATGCCCAGAAGAGGTCTGTTAGCTGAAACTTAGCATTAGCAAAGCTAAACGGTAAAGCGGAAGGTTGGGCTGGATGCACTCTTTCTGCACCGGGTTTGACCAGTGTGCTGTTTAAAATCTGCACGCATTTGCAAAGTAAAAACCTTTGCCTACGAATTATTTACGAATACAATGTTTGCAATACTTCTTGAAAATAACAACAATGACCTACACTGGTCAGGATATGTGTGTTGTGTTGTTCTACAGAAAGAATGGACATGAGGATTTGTCTTTTTGTTTATCGAACTCAGTTTATTTGAGAGACAGGTCGTTGCTAAACGGAACAGAGTTTGCATAACACTGACTTAACATCTAAATACTCAGTGATCCCTGCTCTGATACTATGAACCTGTCTGTGGTTGTTTACGATCACCCTTTGTTCTACCTGAAAGTTGTTTCTGATTGTGTTTTATCTGTGGCGCTTTAATAAAATTTACCATATTGTAATACAGATTCCAAAAGCATCCAGTAAGCAGCAATCAAACAGCCTGTCATCAGCATCACATGCTCTCTGCATTGCATTACAGGTTGCGGGGGTCCCGGGTACTCCTGGCAGGTTTAGGTGGTCTTGGGGCTGAAGTAGCGAAGAACTTAATCCTGGCTGGAGTTAAAGGACTCACTTTACTGGATCACGAACAGGTAGGTTTTAGTTTTAATCAGAATTAAGACAGGAACTATCTTATCTAGGTGTATTTATATTACATAGTGCCATTATTTTAATTTGATATTCTGGTAAAGGGTAAAAGTCTTCATGATACAGCTTTATGCTCGCAGTGTGAGATCTGCACACTAGATGGTGCCTGTGGCAACATTACAGTCCTGTTCACAACACATCATGAAAGACAGTAACTTTGTAGAAACATTCTTTAAGGTTTTTGAAGTAAGTGCATTTTGACAACTATTGATTTGTTCTCATCTTTTTGATGTTTCTACCAGGTGTCAGAAGAAACCTGTCGAGCTCAGTTCCTGGTTCCAGTGACGGCTCAGGGTAAAAATCGGGCCCAGGCCTCTCTTGAACGAGCGCAGAACCTTAACCCAATGGTGGAGGTGCACGCTGATCCAGAAAGGGTTGAAGAAAAACCAGATGACTTCTTTTTGCAGTTCAATGCGGTTAGTGAAGAGAAAGTATATTTAAGTTAGCTCAGCTGATTGCTTGACATCAAATATAGCTCTTCTCCCTATCGTTGTAACCTACTTGTAATTATGATGGTAGATCAGAGATAACATTGAGTATCCTGTCTTGTATCAAGTTGACCACTAGATGTCACTTTCAGGCCATATTGTGCAACCGAGTTCTCCTTGTATTGCTCAGGGCACCTCAGCATTAGAACCCCTGCACTGCTGTGAGCAGCTGCAGTCATTACATCGGTTTGCTTTCATTTTCATGCTTACATAATGGATACATTTGAATATACTGCTGATATGGATACCCTTTTATTTACATGACAAAGACAGCATGTTTTATAAAGTCTGTTTGGCTTATTTTGGCTCTGTCGGTGAAGATTTTTAACTCACTGTACATGATTTGTGCTTTGCTGAATAGTCAGAGCTCAGACATGAATAAAAATTGCACCTTGCTGAAACTGAATCAAAATATGAATATAATGTTTGATGCTAAATAGAATGACTACCAGAATTAGTATTGGGACAGGACACTAATGCATTGACCTGCAGCCAAAATCAAATATAGATGAACCAGTCTGTCTGGGGTTTGGATTCTGTGTCCATGTGTTTAAGGTGAAGGTTTTCCTTCCAGTCATGTTAGGTATGATGACATGAACAATATTTATGTCACGGCTGTTGTTGATGAGTTTAGGCTGTACTCTTTGAATAAAATGATGAAAGTTGCTTTCATCGCTCAGTATTCCTTTCCACACGCAGCTGTGCAGGCAGACTGGGTCTCAGTTTTATCACAGCTGACGACAAGAATGTATTTGAACACCATCAGAAGAATAACAGAGATTTTCCCCCTCCTGTTGTGTCTGGATTGTTGGCAGTCTTCTCCCTCTGGGGGTGCTATGAGAGGGTCAGAGGGAGGGAGGTGTAGCAGTGTGGGAGTGAGTCGAATGTGGGCGATGGCGGTAGGACGAAGAGGATAGGATGAGGTGGATGTTAGGACAGATTGAGGCAGGACAAGAGGGTGGGACCCTTAAATAAAACCGGAGATAAAAAAGTGGAAAACAGGAGGGGGTCTTCCTCTGCTGCCGGGTGCTTTCATCTTCTTCCACTGATATATGTGTGTGTGTGTGGCCCAGCAGGAAGATGGAGAGTGATGAAAGTGGAACAGTTTGAGTGTGGTTACAGTTTTCATTGTAAAAGACCTAATTACTGGTGGAAGAACACAGGAACATGCACTCTGTCCATCTGTGTACTTGCAGAGAGCTGCTAAGTTTCTGCTGATACTGGTCATGAGCCAGAAATGTTCTCATCATTTTGTCCTGCTTCTGTAATAAAAAGAGAAAAATATCTCATATATAACATGTTGTGTCAGAAGAGGTCAGGCTCTATGTTCATAGTATAGTTCTCATTCATTCATTCATTCATTCACCCTCCCTGTTTTCTGTCCATCATCGTCTCTGAAACATGGAGTTATTTTGTCAGATTGAATTGCTTGCTCTTTCTAACAGCCTGTCATACTGTAGATATGGTAACACCAATGACAAACCCTAATGATTTGTTATCTGAAGACACATGCATTCATTGAACCACGTGAGACCTGAAAAGCAGCATCAGTTTTATCAGTAAGCTCAGGGTGTTATGGGTGTTCTGAACTGAGGTGGTTGGATAAGGTAGACCCAGCCCACCGGCCAGTTGTTTACCGTCAGACGCTGGCCCGCCCTTGTTGTGCCACAATGCACTGTTGTCACTTTGTTGTTTGGTCCCTTGCTCAGGGAGGTGAACTATGGCTGTAGCCGTAGGTGTGTCTTGGTCAGTTTGGCAGAAGTGCAGGCAACGTTCAGAAGTAAAATACCATGTGTGTGTGTGTTTATGCTGAGAAAATAGACAGATAGATCAATAAAGATGTACTTTATTGATCCTGCAGGGGGAAATTGTTATGTTACAGCAGTAGCAGTAAGAAAACAATATAACTACTCAAAATATAATGTCAGATAAGTGTCAAATATGAAGAATCGGCAGAATTCTTTTAAGTTGACTTAAACTAAACTCAGAGTGGGTTTGTAGAAGGATGGATACAGGCTGGTTGCTCAGGGGTTAATGCTAACAATTGAAGCTATACATTTTTGCTTTTCCTGCCTCAGGTTTGCCTGACAGGCTGCTCCAGAGACGTGATGGTGCGGATTGATCAGCTCTGCTCTCAGCACAACATCAAGGTGTTCTGTGGAGATGTCTATGGTTACTATGGTTACATGTTCTGCAACCTCGGACCGGAGCACAACTACGTGGAGTGAGTTGGGAGCAGCGGAGCACGTTTGACCTGAGTTTACCTGTGTGACAGCGGATAGACAGTCTCGTGTCTCAGCTCTAAACGAACGTCTTTGTCTGTCAGGATTCTAAAATGTCGACTGCTATTTCTGTTTGTAGGGAGAAACCGAAAGTTACAAAAGCAGCTGGTGACTCCAGTGACGGTCCTGAGGCAAAGAAGGCCAAAGTCGACCCCAATGAGACCATCATGGTGAAAAAGGTTAGTGAACGAGGAGCCGCTTTCACAGCCAGGACTGTCAAATTCAACAACTATATTAGTGCTGAAAACACTGAAACATATGAGGAAGCCATCTTTCTCTCTCTTCTGTCTCTTGTTACCGACACCCCCACTTAATCAGGGTTTCTTGATCTAATCTAATTTATCTCTCTATGTTTACAAATCAAAATACACCCTAGATAGCCTGAGTTAACATATTGTCAGACATTGCTGCAGTTTCTCTTGAACAGTGTGCCTTTTTATTTCATTATTTAGACCGCCAGTTTCTGCACTCTGAAGGAGGCTCTGGAGGTCGACTGGACAAGTGAGAAGGCCAAAGCCGGTCTGAAGAGAACCCCTGTGGACTACTTCATGCTCCATGGTACATAAAGTCATTTTTTTTATTTTGCAAACATTTCAGAGGTAAGATGGTCGTGATGTGGCGTGAATCTTGTCTTTACTGACACTTCACAGTTTGGCAAAGTTCATGTAAATGAGTTGCAGAGAGGAGGCAGGTCTCAGAATTATTAATATATCACACAGACTCATGAAAGCTTTAAATCTGTATAGAAGATTGAAACTGAAAATGCGTAGGATTCTGCAGCATGACTGAAACACATACCATGAACATGCAAAAATCACTGTTCCACTTTGTCTGGGCAGACGTTGTGATGTTGATGCACGTGTGGAAAATCATTCTAATAATTTTGTTAAACGTCATCATTATGTCGAAATGAAAGGGTTAAACGTCAGCAGAGATGGAGTGTAATACAAACAACTTAAGAAGATGTTAAGACTTTTTCAAACGTAATCAGTGATGGAAAAAAAGTCTCTTGAAGTGAATGCTGCCTTCCTGTTTTTCAGGTTATTTATGTGTCTGATGACCTTCTCGTAGTAGCTGTTATTGTCCCTCCCTCCTATCACCTGGCTCTGCACCATCCACACACACACACAGCCTGCACCGTAGTTTCCATCACAGGCTGTCC
The DNA here is from genome assembly GCF_900634625.1 of Parambassis ranga. NCBI lineage: Eukaryota > Metazoa > Chordata > Actinopteri > Ambassidae > Parambassis > Parambassis ranga. The sequence continues at coordinate 21,570,595 of NC_041033.1, forward strand.
ATGGCCAGTCATGTGCACTGAGCGTAGAACAGAGAACAGCACGACACCTACACTGCATGACAATAAGCACATCGGAACAGGAAATGACCCGAAAAAACACACTTTTTACAAATATTGACTCGTTTATATTAATAATTAAAAACGCAATGTCACACCAGCAGGGATGGAAAAGCAGCAGCACACAATAGAACATATACACGATGTGAAAACAAGAGAAAAATGAGTAATTACAATTACAAAGGTTTTGGTTGGACTGGTGTTATTACACACTGAGCACTATGAACAATTAACTGTCTATATGAACGTACATTTACTGTACATGAAATTGCACATTTGCAAAGGTTAAGTAATTTACAGTACAGTGACCCTGTACTAAGGCAGCATAGAATAGAATAGAATAGAAATACTTTATTTATCCCAAGCTAGGAAATTTTTCTATTGCAGCAGCAATATACAGTCACTCAACTATACCAAAAATATACCTCTAACGGTAGAAATAAACAGTATATAAAAATAAGATTTCTTTCACAAACAAAAATTATTGAAAACAATTCTCTGATGGTGACAAGAATCAGACAAGGACGAAGTCCTAAAAGCTTAAAACAAAGCTGGAAGTAACTATCATACAGAACAGTTCAGATATTTGTGTTTAAATGATTTGTTTTTAACTGTATTTAAATAATACATAGAAGAGAAAAGAGGGAAAGAGGTTTTCTCAGATTTGTTAGGAGGGTCCCACATGAGAAACCTGCTTATGTATGATCACATCAGGTTTGTAAAACTCTGTGTGCAGCCCTGCTTCTAAAGAAATCACGATTTTTGTGAGAAAACTGCAGCGAGCTTGTGCAGCTTTGTGTCGTTCACATGCACAAAACGTAACCAGAACACAGAACCAGAACCGGATCCTGTCCAGGTTACTCATGTACTCATGTGCATGTAAACACGCTCGCATATGCCTGCCTGATGCAGCCGTGTGACGGTGGGTGTTGATCGCCATTTGCAGTCAGAACATCTCGTTTCGTTAATTTTAGCCTCGTGCTAGCCATCATGGCTGCCAGCCTAATAACAGCCCACTCTGAAACCCACCCACCCACCCACCCACCACTGCAGCCTCGCCCTGCCTTCAGTGGAAACACCACCTAGTGTTTGTGTGTGTTTTTTTATTTTGTGAACGTGAGACAGGAGGCAGTGTTATTATTCCTTCACTGTTTCTATAAATGGAGCCAGCGGTTGTTGTTTTGGGCGATCAATGAGGAAGTAGCTCTTCCTCTGTTATAACTGCTTCCTGTCTCACTAGGAACAGTCGAGTGATCTGAACCGCAGGGTGTGTGTGTGTGTGTGTGTGTGTGTGTGTGTGCATGCAGTCATCTCTTTGTTTAGCATCATGTTAATCACATACAAATCAACAGTGTCTCACTGAATGCACGTGGACATAATGTCCTCCGTTGTCTTCATGTGTCGGTTTTGTCTTCTCTACTCACCCCCTCCATCCCCACCCTCCTTATCTGTGTATCACTACTCCGTGTGTGTGTTTAGAGATACTATCATTGTTCCATCCATTCTCACATTATTATATCGTGTTATGAAATTCTGTTTGATTTCCTGTCTGGGTGTGATGCCATTTGTACCACTCTTTAACTTTTACCAAGTTTCAGTGATAAAAGGGCAAAGCTGAGGTGAGAAAATGATTCATCGCCTGTATTACACACTGTGTGTGTGTGTGTCATGCCACGCTGGTGGAAATGGCCGTGGGAGGACTTGACTTCCTCAAGTGGTTTAAAGTTAATGGACGAAGAGGAAATATGGGGGCGAGGTGTTGATGTGTGCGTCTGTGTGGTGCAGATGGAGGAGTCGGTTACTGTTTGAAATATTTCTCATGACCAAATAAAGTGCACACTTCTGATATTTGATTTCTCAATCGGCCCTGAAGCCGACACAGGAAAGAGGTTTTAATATTTCCTGGCTGAGGAGCAGCAGGTGGATGCTGCGGTGTGTGTGTCTGTGCATGTCTGTGCGTGCTTGCTCTTAATTTGATGTGGGGAAACGTGGGCCTAATCGGATGAAATGGTTGATGGTGCAACCACACACTGATCTTATCCCAGTTCAAAGGGAGCAGCAGGCAAGATGTTGTCTTTCCATGAGATGATAATTCACTGTGGATGTCACTTGAAAGCGTGATGAAATTAGAAATGCCAATAGTGCAATAGATTATATGGAAAATATTGCTCCAGTAAAAAGGTTTGAATCTTCTTTCCGGCCGCCTAACTGTCATTTCTTTCCGACTGTTTTCTCTTCTCTCTTTAGTTCTGTTGAAGTTTCGCACAGACAAAGGTCGCGACCCCGACCCACAATCCTTTCCAGAGGACAGCCAGCTCCTGAAACAGATCCGTGATGATGTCCTGGAGGCCCTGGGTCTGAGCAGCGACCTGCTCAGTGACGACTTCATCAGGTGACACTCATCAGCAGCACTAGATGTGACAGACTCTATGTTCTTCTCACTGACTTCATGTTTCTTTTCTGTTTCTTCAGCTACTGCTTCTCTGAGATGTCTCCAGTCTGTGCAGTTGTCGGGGGTGTCCTGGGACAGGAAGTTGTCAAGGTAAGAGCATGAACATTTGAAAGGCGTCTCGTATGACATGAACACTACAGAGTCTGAAGGGGTTTGTGTTAATCATGTGGTCCATGTGAAGATGTGCTGGAGCTGATGAGCGGGGCCGGTTTGGTTTGTGAGCGTGTCGGTCAGCTGACATGTGGTCACTCAGCAGGTCGTTGGGTCAGATCCAGAATGCAGCAGCTCGGCGTGGAAGAGCTTCACAGTGTGACAACAGTGTGACTCAACACGATGCTCAGGAGGCAGCGCCTCAGTCTGAGAATTGATTTGTGATGTCACAGGATGCAGAGGTCACTGTGGTCACAGGGTGTCAAAAAGCTTGAGTGGCAGCGTTCATCTAAAGAGGTGCAGAGCTGTCTGTGTGACTGACTGATCAGAGTCAACAAGAAGTCTGAGGTCTGGTTCTACAGGCTGTGTTACGACCCTGGCTCAGGGGGTAGCAACATGACAAAATGAGGAAGTGGATAAAAAAAGATCTACATTTATTTACATCTGTCTATTTACATTCAGTGACGTCTGTCCATACCCTGTACAGTACGCCAGAGGTTCACAAAGAGACAGGCTGGCCTTACAGAAAGGCTCAATGCAGATTTAAACAGGCTACAAGTGACAGGACCGCCTGCCTACCTCATCTCCAGCCGTGCTCGCACTGGTTAATCAGGAGTTTAGGTGGACTCAGATACCAACATGGTGACGGTGGCTTTTTATAAACCAACAATAGATGTCAGTTTGTACAAGATGTTCTGTCAGTGCATGGCATTAAACCATTTCACAACACTGAGCAGCAAAGATGTTCACATGTTGACCTCGGGCTGAGGTAAACGGAGGAGTTCAGGTCAGGGTGTGTGTGTGTGTGTGTGCTAAGAATCAGGCTGCATTATATTGGCACAAGGCCAACCTGCCGTCTCGACGGTGATGATGATGAAACTTGCTGCAACTGGCTGACTGATGTCTGGCAGAGGGAGACGTCCTCACTCTGAACTGACAACTGACAAAGCTCCAATAACACGAGGAGCCGGCAGTAGAACTTGTTATTCTGGTTCATACATTAAAACCTGGCCACAGTTACAGCGTTACCCAGTGAAGACTTAAGAGTCCTGACCTGATAAAGAGGTGGGTTATATGTCTGAGACCTTCAGTGTGACGCTTCATGCAGCTTCACTGTCCTCCTCCTTTTGTCTTCAGGCTCTCTCCCAAAGAGACGCCCCTCACCGCAACTTCTTCTTCTTCGATGGTCGTAAAGGCAACGGCGTGGTCGACTTCTTTGGACCGAACTGAACCAGCAGACAGAGCGGTTTCACACACAAACACACCACAAACCCCAGCAACTGCTGTCCAGCTGTTCCGTCTGATTATTTATGTCAGTATTTAACCACTGACTTCATCTGTGTTTCCTGTCGTTCTTCCCAGACGTATCCAACAGTACAGTGTGTGTGTGTGTGTTTTTTTTTACATTTGCTAATAAAACATTGTTTAGTAAAAAGATCGTGGTCTCTGGGATGTGTTTGTTTGAGGCCTCAAATCAGAACTCAGCTGTGTGGTGAGCTCCACTGTACATTATGCAGCATGAACAGCAGAACGCAGCACAGACAGTAGGTGTTCATATGATGTCTGTGAGTGTATGACTGTATTTGGTAACAAAGCTCAGCCTGACTCATCAAACCAAACATGGTCATGTGGTGTGAGGGCGGGGGCGGCCATTCAAGGCGAAGCTTTTACTCTCTTCTTTATCCTAAATAGGGCAGCAACAGCCGAGCGCCACCAAGGAAGGGGGGGGGGGGGCATGCTCACCTGTCTGACGTCAGCACTGCTGAAACCACCAGACCACGAAACCTGAATGTGCGTCTTTAAAAAGGAAGCAGAGGAAGAGAGGGGTGACAACAACATTTAGAAGCTGTTTAATCTCAGCGACGGCTCTCTGCTGCTGCATGCGTGGAGTCATCTAATAAAAGCAGGTAGTATAACAAGCACAGGAGCTTTGGCATCATGAGGTTAAGATCATTCATGGTGCCTCCCCAGGAAGGCGTCTGAGGGGCGTCTGAAGCTGGCTCCTCTGGATGTGAAGAAGCAGCAGTGATTTAAAAGCATTAAATCAGTTCTTAAAGCAGGACACGACCACATTTGACCTTTCAGTAGGAAGTTGACAGTTTAGTCTGGAAAACATTTTTGTTTCTTTTTGTATAGAGGAACTATGAGCGACCACAGACTGCTTAAAATGAGAGAAGAAATTGTCCCGTCAGTGTGGTGTGATGATTGATGGTGTTTTTATTCTCATGCTTCTGGTGCAGAATTGATGGACTTTAATTAATTTAGTCTGTTTCTGTTCAACACACTGACTGAAAGGAACAGTGTGAGTGCAGGACTGTGTGGAAAAACACAAACGAGGAGAAACAGATTACACCAAAAACAAGTGCAGCCTGCAGATGAAACCAAAGGGGCGATTAGGCAGCTTGGGGTGCCACTGCTCTTTTCCTTCAGGGATTAGACGAGCAGATTAATTATGGAACGTCCCTTTAAGCTCATTCTGCCCCTTTAATTAAACCCAAACTCTTATCTGCTAACACACACACACACGGACTCCACTCTGCACACTCTACATGCTGACGCTGCTGCTTCTCTCTCTCCTTCCACTTCACAGACTTTTTCATTCTGTCCTTTTCTTTCATGTTCTCTCTCTCTCTCTTTTTGTCTCTCTCTCTCTCTCACACACACACACACACACACACACACAGTTAAACCCCAGCCCAGCGCCCCTGCTGTGTGGTCACTCTCTCTCTGTTGCGGCAAAAACCAAGTAGCTGTTGTTGCGACCAATCAGATCCCTGATTTTCCTCTGAGGGCTGAATGATTGGCTCCTTCAGCCGAGCAGTTTAAGAAAGGATCTCTAGTCATAGTGCTGCCTGTTGACTCAGTAACAGTGTGTGTGTGTGTGTGTGTGTGTGTGTGTGTGTGTGTGTGCTCTACTCATAAACTCTACAGACAATGTGGTCTTCAGTAGGTGTGCTGTCAGCTCTGCAGCAGTAACATCACGTCCTGAAATAAGTCCAGACTTTTGAGAGGCTGGATGAGGAGAGTGTTGACACCTGAGCTTTAAAAAAATAAATAAATCAGTAGCCACAACATAAATTGATATAGCATGCTAAGAGTTTAGCTCTTCATATTTTAACTTCAAACAGTTCAAGCACATCACAACAGACACACTTGTTCGTATTTTGCACATGTTGACAGATTGTAAACACTTTGTGCTGTGTGTGTGTGTGTGTGTGTGTGTGTGTGTGTGAGCAGCGTCTCCACCTCCCATCTGTTAATCCGTGCTCCTCCCAGATGTGAGGTGCGGTGGGGCTGCTGCTGCTGCTGCTGTGCCTCCAACATCTGTAAACATCTGGCAAGACTAAATTCCAAAAAAACATCCTGTTGACCCAGCAGCTCGTAGCTGTGTGTTTACACACTGTGGTGAAGGGACAGAAACATGTCTGCTGTGCTTCTGCATCCATTCTGACCAAGTTTTGCCCTCCAGATTTTTGCCTTGTGGCTTTTTTTTTTAAAATCAAGATCTAGGTACTCAAGACACAAAGAACCAAGAGAACATAACATGACATGACATGTGGACCTTACCTGGAGCGCCACTGGCTGGTCAGGAAGGCCCACACACTGCGACGAGCTGGTATGACAATAAAGATTCTTGAACAGCTAAACAGCTGTTATATATACATTTTCCTCCATTTTTAGAACATTTCCTGTCGTTTTTTGCTTCTAATTTCAGTGTACAAACTCCTTTAGAACTCAAAAACACTGAAATGGTGTTATAACTATAACTAGTACTGCAAATAAAACCCCAAACACATGAAATCTATTTATTCTTATCTTTATTGTATAAAAAAAGAAAACAAAAGTACAAAATCCATGTAGAAATTTCACAATAGAAAAGTTGAAAAAACAGCAAATACACACTGCATGTGACCAACGCTGAGCATCGCTGGTAGGAAGGAGGCGAGCGCTGAACCAGGAAGTGCACTCTCACAAGGAAACAAAAACTACCCAACGTGTGAGCGGTCCGATCGCCTGCAGGCGGAGTCATACGTGATGACAACCATGGCTGAAAGCGCTGCTAGCAAACTGCTCTGCAGATATAAATGCACAAGCTGCTAAAATGAGTTTGATCTCTGCTTCAGCCTCATGTGAGCGGCTGCGACTTTTTACATCAAGGCTTTCAGAAACATGAAACCAGTGTAGCCTAGGCCGGAACCAGGAAGTAAACGTTGAAATACTCCATTAAGTGGGCACTTTAATCCAAAGTACATTACAGTACATACATCTGCATCTGAGCATGTGCTGCTTTCTGAACTTAATTTACAATAAAAACACACGCCGGTGTGTTCGCCTCAGTCGACGCTCTGAGTGTTGCCTTGATTTGGGCCTGATTTCTTTTTCTTTGTGCTTTAAAAGGGAGAATTTCGCATCCCTTCCACCCTGCTGCTCTTCGTGCTTTGTAGCCAAACACACAGCTTTAAAAGATTGTACCGTTGTCAGTTACTTTTCATTAATGTGGGCAGTGACAAAGAGCTTTCTAAATGTTAAAGTGTGTGTGTGTGTACAGTGACAGCTTTAGTTCCCATCTCTGTTTTAACAACTCAAATACAACTTAAATCATAGTTTTGATCAGGAATGGAAGAAAAAATATATAAATACATTTACATAAAACTTTCAAAACAAAAAGAAAACGGCTACAAATAGGCTACTCTTCAAAATAAATTAGGCTCTCCCGTACGAGCAATTCTCTTTTTAACTACAATGAAAATAATCGCACAACCGACGGGGTCATTGTACAGACGTCATCCAATACTTTTCAACAATCAAAATATCCAGATCATATATTTTTCTTGCTCATGGAATACCTTTTCAAATCCACTGGATTTAGATTCAGACTGTTGCTCAGAAATACAAAATCTCTCACTTATATAAGTACTTTTACAAAACTTCTGGATAAGTTAAATTCATCTTCCAAAAGAACATTTACAGTCAATAACTATAAACACTGTCGACACAGGCGGCTGCCAGCTCCCAACACTGGCAGTGTGAACGGTGTGTGTGTGTGTGTGGTGGGGATTAAGCTATGTCTGTCCTGAAATAACCCTCAGCTCGAACATTTGAATGTAATACAAATGACACTTGAATTTAGTGACTGCAAACAAAGCACTTAGAGTGTTTCATTGAGTGTGTGTAGCTGATTGTCCTGGTGTTGGAGATTAAACCTCAACAGAGCGCCAAGCAGAAAGGCACATTGTATGATGAAGTGAAGCAGTTTGGGATTGGGAGAGATGGGCTCGCTCCGTTGTGGAATAAAACCCGACTTTTAGTTTTTTCCCTGCGATGCAACCACAGCATCCAGTTTCACAGTTTAAGAGAATGGAGACACAGGTTGCAACAAAAAAAAAGACATGACAACATGCACACGTCAGACCAGGGGCATGAACAGGAAGTAGAATTTGTTTACAAAATGAAGGGGACAAAAAACGATGTTTAGGTGACTAGGCTTCATTTCTTCACACATTACCCGTTTGACCCAGGTCTCCTGTGCACACACACACACTCTCACACACACACACCCTTACTCACAGCTGCTATATAAACAGCAGAACCCCCGAGACATGACAAAAACAAAACAAAAAAACATTTTACAGAATGTACAGGTAGGCGAGTGACCATCGGTCCATCAGCTGCAGTCCGTGCCAGCAGACTGACTGACGGACAGACAGGCAGGGTCCAGTTTCCACAGAGAGCAGCCTGATCCAGCCCACACAGGTGGATCTGACACCAGCTGCCCATCTCCTCTGTTCAAGCAAATGTTTCCCTTTTAGGGCCTCGTTAGCAACCACAGGTTTACTGATCGACAGTACCAAAAAACAAGCTGCAGGTGAGACGGCAGCCGCCTACGTGAGCCTGTAGAGCGGGCTGAGCGTCTGGGCGATAAAGTTCAGGAGTCCTCGGCAGACATCTCTCCAGTTTTGCCAGTGGGGGGCGATGTGCTGTGAAAAAAAAAGACGCAGAGTTGTTAGCAAACACATAAAGACATCTGATTGGAGCAGCAGGGTGCACACATGCACGGCCGCCATTGTTATCCTCCCCTGTTGTCATTGTGAGCATTACCAAGGACCAAACCACAAAATAACTTTATCCAACTGTCTAAGCGCCACCAGGCTCACCGACAAACTGCTCTATGCTGGGCTGACTGCTTTACAGCCATGAACACTTCTGAAGCACATAAACTGATGAGTTTTTGATCTTGCTGCCTAATTATTGTGTGCATGAGATGATCTGCTGCAAGAGAAAGACGTAAGTGAAATAAATAGGCAGAAAGCATGGGTCCATGTTCCATCATTTCTCTCAGTAAACCTGGTGTTGCATGCTAATAACTCAGAAATTTGAGTGATGAGAGGTGATGCTAAAAAATGTGCTAAATATTTATTTCGTCCTTGTTGTCATGTGTCGGAGCCTGCACTCCCTTACATGACTATGGTCAGCTGATCCTTTCTGAACCTGATTTATCATCTCACAAGAGTCACATGTCCGTTTTGTGATTGTAGCAGAAAGTCTGCATGTGTTGGAATAATGAGAAACACTCGGCCCCGGCTCGGACATGAGGATAAACAAGTGTGTGTCTGTGTCGCGAGGATGCGATTCTGAGCTGCTGCCTGAACCTCACATGCTTGTGGTTGTATACGCTACCTCCTTCACAGTCTCCATCCCTCATTCCCTTTGTTTCAAACTGCTCATTTAGAGACACAGCCCGGCCCCACTCTGGTTGTAAACAACACACACAGTTTCTTCAGTTTACCCTGGAGACAGAGCGGGGAGGCGACAGTTCAGTGAGGGAGGCAGAGCCCTGAAACCTGCTACACTTGTCCGCTACATCCTCATAAAGTGTGCGATGTCTGAGTGAGAGCCGAGGGTGGCTGACGTCATCTTTGTTTATGTGCATAAGGCGGGAGAGAGGGAGAGCAGAGGGGGTGTGTGTGTGTGTGTGTGTGTGTGTGTGTGTGTGTGTGTGTGTGTAGTGGGGGAGGAGGGGGAAGAGTTGCTGCCAACTCCTCACGCGATCTGGAGCGTAGAGGGAGGGAGGGAGGGGCAGGAGAGGGTGAGATAAAGAAATAACAATCAAAAGAAACAGACGACAGGGAGGAAAATGCTGTCATTTAATCTGCATGTTTCAGCTGCACTGCAGAGCTGTATCTATATGAAACAATAATTTTATTATTGATCATGATAACAAGAAGGAAACAAAGAAATGGGGAAGAAGGAAAGTGGAACGGGAAAAGGAAAAAAAATCTCAGGTGGCAAATCTTTGATATCTCTGCACAGGAGATTTTATTTGTATAAAACAAAACAAAGTGAGATGAGCAGCTGTCTCAGAGATGTCATCGATTCACTCACACACACACAAACATTGATCTGTCTTCACTACACATGTCACCCCTGCAACAACACCCTGTCCTGACTGAAGATTCAATGTAACTGTTCAAGGACAAGACAACAATTCATACAGAAAAGTCTGCAGCACAACAACCTCACTGAGTGGTTTAACTCAGCCCGAGTGTGTGTGTGTGTGTGTGTGTGTGTGCTTTACGCATTAGAGAAAACAGAGAGGTCAATGAGGTGAAACATATGAATACTGTCTGAGACTCTTCTTACCGCTCTGCGGAGGACGATGATGTTGAATTCATCTCCGATCACTCTCAGCTGGTTGGCCACTCTTCTGACCTCCATCTCCTGCACTGCCTCTCCTCCTCTAGGGGCACGGTGGTGTGGCGAAGCCCTGGATGGTTGCTCATTTTGGGGCAGCAGGTCAGGCAGAGGTCCCTGTCTGCTAGAGGCCTCCATGCCCAAATCTGCACCACAAGAAAAAAAATACAAAGTCAGACAATACAACACTAAAATTCTTCTCCTCTTTTTATTTTTACCATCTGTCTGTGTTTTGAGAATAATATCCATGAATGAGGAGACAGAAGATTACTGCAGAGCCTCTGGTTAGACTTTGATTCGAGACAAGCAGTGTACATTAAAATACTCCTAACACACCAGTGTACACAGTGAAAGTCAGGGGGATATGTGCACACATAGTTTTACACAAGCAGGCTGTACAGACCAGGCTGCCAAGCAACAGATACTTTTTTTTAAAGTAAACACTAGCACACACCCAAAAACACACACACAGAAACCCCGACACCCCACCTGTACAGGCAGTGTGCAGATATCTGTTCGTACAAGTAAAATATTCAGTGTGCACATGTTTAGAAACTCCGACAACACAAAACAACACGCAGTTCCCACACAAACACACATTTCTTAGGGCGCCTGTTGGGGTGACGGTGACTTATTTTTCTCTTCATGGAACTTGGGAGAGTAATCTCTTAATCTGCTTAATAAGTCTGGTATGGAGAGGTACGCTTATCTGTCATGTGTGTGTTTGTGTGTTTGTCTTTACTGGCTGCAGTAAACACAGATACCTGAACCCTCTGTCTGGACATTGTGATCTAAACCTGCTGGTGATGTTTCAATTATTTAATTTTAAAGTAGTTCTGAATCTCAAATTTTATTCCTATATATGACTTATTTCCTATTTTTAATCAGCGTGTGGTCTTCTTCTTCTTCTTCTTCTTCTCTTGCAGTCCATGATTTCTTTTTACATGCAACAGTACGTTACAAAGTTACATTTATTTCATTGCGTGACCTTCTGAATACCCAATAACCCCTCCGCTAACTTTTCTACGACACAACTTTGTCCAATCACGGCTTTTCTGTCCCTGCTTGTCTCCAGCACAGGACAGAGCGCTCACCAGTCTAGTTGCCACAGAAACGGGCACCCCTGGCAACCACAGCATCTGCTTCGCTAGGAGGATTACAACTGATCCTTTAAAGATGCAGGTGACTAGACAGGCAGAGAGAGAGAGAGAGAGACAGAGGGAGAGAGAGAGAAAAGAGAGAAAAGAGAGAGCGGCAAAAAAACAAACAGGAAAACCCTGGCTTGTTGCCAAGGTAACTCTAAAGCAGCGCTCCTGGAAATGTCTGCATCCGATTGGAGGACGGAGTGGGGGGCCGAGCTGTGATAGGGTGAATGAGAGGAAAGGGGGGGGGAGCAGGGCAGGAGGTGAACCTGGCTGTTTGATTGGCTGACAAGGCTGAGAAGGTGACAGAGAGACACACTGAGCAGTTGACTATGGGGGAGACAGGATGGGGGGAGACAGGAGGGGGGAGGGAGTGTTAAAAATCAAGACGGGCTGAACCTGAAGAGGGGAGGTGCAAAGGTTAACTGGAAAACTCTCCTTACAACTAACTAAAGGATTACCTGACTCATTTTACACACAAATCGACAGGACTCATTTAAATAAACACTGACTGTTTACATCAATGTGTACAGCATCTGATTGGCTGTCCCTTAGATTTCATTGACTGATTGACTCGTCTCTTATGTTGCAGAGGTGTATAATTAGCTTACTTACAAAAACTAATAGACAACACTTTCATGAACTCACGGATTAGCCTGATTAACACACTTTAAGACAAACTGACTGAAGTACCTGATTAAACGCAATTGAGCTCCATGAAAAAAAAATAAAAATCTTCAAATTTCCTGCCGCTGACAGATTGAGGAAGACAGACTTTATGCAGCTTGATGGAGCTCAGAGGAGGAGGAGGTGGAGGAGGAGGAGGAGGAAGTGCAGCCACAGCACAGAGGACAAGTCTGAACATGCCTGCATGCACAGCTGACCTACAGCTGAGAGGAGGAGGAGGAGGAGGGGTGTCTGTTTACATTGGTACAAATCTCACATAACATGGTGGCTCAGTGCCAAATTCAAACCTGCTGAACCACCACATCTGAATTTCCCTTTCTTTCCCTTCAGGAAACTGACAGACACACAATCAATGTTTTAGCCAACAAAATTGATTTTACCGTTTCCTGAAGAGAGAACTATTATTTGATTGCACGGCTGAAAACAATGACAGGATAAGACATCAAGTGCACGAAAACCAGTCTGAGCAGTTCACAGTCTGTAGCTGGCCTGTGCTGGGACACATTTCCTCTAACGCTGTCCTCTTCCTATCTCCTGACCCTCATCAACACAACCCAAACAAACTCCTGTCATGGAAATACAGACACAGACATAACCGATACTCTCCTGCCAACTGATAACTCTCCTGTTTACTTAAGGGTGTGGAAAGCAAACTGTTGTGAGTGGCTGATGTCTTTCAGTGTTTTATCCAACAAATGTGCAGCTTGTTCCTTCAGCAGAGGCTGTAAATCAATTCTGGCTCTGCTTTTGCTGACAGGCACGATGATAAGTGAGCTGATACGGATCTTAGTGCTACATCGCGCCCTATCCCGGCCTGTCAAAACAGAGGGAGCTCTAACCCACATGGTTTTTCACTACTGCTTGAATGTGAGCTGGTTTCACCCTCCACCCCACAGTTTTCTTTGGTTGTAAATGTCGTGACCTTACCTGACTGCTCTCCTGAGAAGTCACTGGGTGCACCTGTGCCCCTGATCCTCTCACCCCTTCGGTTGCAGAGAGGCGAAGGCGGAGGCGTCGGTGATGGCGATGACACAGGAAACTGCTGGTGAGAGTGGGACTCGTCCCGGCCCTCTGGGTGGGGGTAAGACAGCGGGTACGACAGGTAGAGGGCCTGCAAAGGGTGCAGATGGTGGTGACTGTGGTGGTGTATGCCAACGGCCCCAGTGCTAGTGGTGATAGTGGTTGTGGCAAGCAGGCCCGGCCAGGTGTGGAGGGGGCGAGGCAGCTCCATGCCGCAGGAGTTATGGTGAGGAAGAGGAGGATTTCCTCCACCTCCTCCACCTCCACCACCTCCAGTTTCTCCAACACTCTCGATGGTCTCTGCACGGGCCATCTCAGTAGTAGCCTTAAAAAAAAAAAAATCACGCACAAGAAAGATAAGCATGTATTTCTCAATGTAAATTATTATATTATTAAATTAAATATTACTAAAACTATAAACGCAATGAACGTTTGTTATAAAACAATAATAAAAACAACAAAGAAGAACAAAATGGCCGCAGACCGGACAGGTGCGCTGTAAAAAGTGTGAAAACGTTGATTTCTGAGCTGCTTCGGTTTGACCCACAAACCTACATCCACCTGTCGGCCGCTAGGGGGCAGCGGCGGCACCGGAGCACGTGAGCACCAGACTGTGTGTTTGTAAACAAATCCCTGCCGCTCGAGCGCAAGGGGGAGCGCGCACGCGACGCGTTCACACACACACACACACACACGAAGAGCAGAGGCGCGTGCGCATTTAAAACGACACTTTATTAAAATATAAAGAAACAACAAAAATGGCGACGTTCTAACGGCGGGGTTTTTAACACCCAATTCGACAAAAGTCCGGTTTTTTTCCTGAGGAAACATCTCAACATCTGCGAATAAAAAGCAATTTAAACAGTTAACCGGTCCTCGTCTTCTTCTTTGGTGCTTTTAATGTGTTTGCTGCTGTTTCCGTGCATTAAATTGTGTTTTATATTAGGCGAACAGGCTGCTAACATGTCGGGGCATGTCTCACAGAAAACACGGAAAAAAAACACGAAAACATGGAGTCACCGTGCGAAAATCCAAGGTTCGTTCAGAACTTGGAGGGTCGGTTATAAAATGTGAATAATGTCACAGAAACAGTGAAGATATCGCTTAAAGTTCAGAGCTTCTTTTTTTTTTAACTACAGCTGGACAGATGATGCAACCGCGGTGCTGTCAACCCCGAGCCGTGCAGCCGTGAAGCCGCATTCATCCACTCACTTGGTGTGTGTGACGATCCGTGGTGAGTCTGTGTGCAGGTCGGAACCCCGCGGTAACAGGTGGACATCAGAGACACGGACAGAGAGAGAGTCAAAAACAACGAGATGCCACCGGTGACACGGGCGATGGAGTCCACTCGGAGGGAAAACCAGTCATTTCACTTCAAGTTGTCCCAGTTTGGATTGTCTCAGTGGAGGATTCTGTCTCAGATTAACCCATCAAAACAAGAGATAAGGACACTCGGTCGGTGGGACAGTGAGGACAGTGAGGACCGTGCTGTCTGTGCTGCGGTCTGTCCGGGCTTTCTGCTCCGAGCGCTGCTTCTCTGCTTTTACACCCTATCTGTCAAGCATGACGTCAACACCGGAAGCAGCATAGCAAACATTCGACCTTTCACAATAAAGCACACCGCTAATTTAACACGCTCATGTACAAAAATCACACTATACTTTGGTTTGTTTGCGTGTAAAATCGTTTTAAAGTGTGAATTAAGCTGTTAAACATCATTCAAGACATTTCTAAATCCACTTGGTTTAGATTACATTGTCAGAAAAGATCTATAGGTGTATGCAGGAGCAGCAATATGCGCGGGAACCACGCATTTCCCCCCGTTTTATTTCATATTATGTCACGTGTACACTTATGTATAATCCGTTCACCATGCACAAGTTTACGTTTCTCAGTTTTAGCTTGTTTTTGGGATGAATCCGGTAAAAATGCGTTTATTTTGAAGGCGCGTTGACCGATCCACTTCCTCTCGTCTCTCCTCCTCCACAACAAGTGCTGACATGCTCCCTGGCAGGATGCTGCTGTGTCTCTCACCTCTCACCTTCTCCTACATCCTCTTTAATTTGTGTCATTAAGCATTTAAACATTTGTGTTATCTTAAATCTGAAATGCATCAGGTCACACACTGTATCCTGTGTTTTTCTTTGTCTATCATCTCACTAATTTCCTTATCATGTGACCAAAACACCCACCACCCCAAACCCCCACCTTAAATACACACACACACACTTCCTTTCTTTGACACCCCTGTGTAACAGTCTCCCCTCCCTCCAGTTTCCTTCTGTTTGACACATCTTCAGCAGCTGTAAACGAACACAATGTGATCCTGTGTGGAGCGGAGCTGAGTCAGCCCTTTCTATATAATAGCACTGTTAATAACACAGTCAAAACCATTAGGACCTATAATCACTCCTGTCTCCTCAAACTGAAGTGTAATCTGTCTACTCTGAGCTCATTGACTTTAATTTCAACCATAGTTCTGAATACACAGTTTATTAATGCACAGGCTTTCCCTGCAGTGCAGAAGCCACTCAGATGCGACATGTCTTCTGGTGTCAGATTTCAGTCCAGCAGAGGATTTGTTCGGTCTTTGTCTGGGATTAAATGTTGCTGATTTAAATGTGTTGAATATCTGTCAAACAATGTGTTGGCATGTGTTGGTGCATAAATAATAAACACAGTAAACATAGACGGACAGGCAGATAGTCAGGGCCAGTTGTGAGTTTTGCATTGACCTCCTGGACATCACGAGGGTGCATCTATTGTCACATGTGTAACAATCCAAGGCGGCGCTCGCTGTGGATTTATCTCAGGCATGGACACCAAAACGTGGCTTCACCTGACACGTGTTCGTTTGTCTGCTCATTCGAGTCTCTGCACAATAATTAAAAATCCCTTTTTGGGTGGACACATTTCCTTTTATAGAAATTATAATCTGGGATTAGTGAATGTTTTGGTAACATTGGAATCCAATTATGACAAATAATCCAAACATGCGGCCAGCTGTTGAACACATCTGTCACATGTATGGGTCTTTTCCCACTTTGTGAACATGCATTTTAAAGTTGCACACATTGTTCGGTGTGTTTAATCTCAGATGGTGTTGCTGCAACGCTTGCACACGTGACAGTAACGTTTCATGGGAGAGACCTGCAGTAAAGTCACAACAGCAGGCTAATTGTTCAAGCTTTTACACCCTGCATAACATTAGCATCCGAAATGACTGCAGACACCCCCGCCGCCTCGACCCCTGACCCTCAGATCTTTGTCTTCTGGAAGTGGCCTTCAGCTGCAGGGCATGAGACAGGGCCGGCTCAGCTGAGCCGCGGGGTCGGAGGCTGTTTAATCGGCTGGAAACGGCAGCTTGTCTCAAGTCCTCCACCCCCTTCCGCCTCACCCAGCGTGGCACACACCCCCTTGTTTGGGGACGAGGGGGTGGGTGTGTCCTCTCAGGTACATGTCTGGACGAACATCCTCTGCCAGCTTTGACACAGGCAGACTCTGCATGACATGTGGTCAACAGTCAGCTTGTAGAGGCGGACAATGAATGCTAACGTGAGTCTAAACCCTGTCGGATGATGAGCTCAATCAATCCTCCTGCATAGACTAATGTACCTGCGGCCTGTGATGCTGTCTGATGATTAATTCATTGTCATTTTGATTAGCGTTAGCATTGATGGACAAACAGGGCGCCTGGCCTGCTGAAGCTAACTTTATTATTACACAATAATCATCTAACCTTGTTGTGACCTTGTGGTTGCTGCTTCTTCTGTTTCTGCTCCAACACGTCACACCGCTCACATGAAAATAAACTCTGATGTTCATTTCCTTCCCAGATATCATCTTCTTTTCCTCATTCTTTGTCGCGCATGCAGCAAACGGCAACAACAACACATCACACTGAACAGTTTGATGAGGCTCAAAAGGAATCCAAATGATTTCACATCCAGTTTAAAACCCTAATGTGAATGAAAATGTCTCCAATCCATAAGCCAACATATCAGTGGGCTCCTTGTTTCAGTATTTGTGTATTAATTTGACGTGCAGCCTAAAAACTCATAGGTAAATAAAAACGTGTGTACATCCCAAATAAGTCCTTAATTTTACCATTTTGGGGCATAGAGCAGCTGTTCTTATTTGTCTGAGTGCATTCGTGTTTTTCAGCATCATTGCTGGCACATCAGCATCTCTGACAGGGCACCAGAGCACCGATGCACCTGTGATGAAGTCACTGGCCGGGTTTTTGGTTCCAGGCTGCATCATCACAGTTGTTTTCTGCTCTGTGTGTGTGTGTGTGTGTGTTAGTGGGGGTTATTCCCTGTAACCTGAGTGCACTCATGCAATAGAGAGGTGATATGACGGCACCAGATAAGGTGTACACACACACACACACACACACAGCACTCAGTGAGCAATGCCTTTACCTGCAACCCCAACAACACACACAGACACACACAGACACACACAGACACACACACTGGGTAATCTATACCTCTGTAGCTGTGATAAGCATGTAAATGAGATCTACCACCTCGTGCCTCACGTTGAAACAACCCTCACAAATTAACACACCTGTCCTGTCTCTGCTGTATTTATATTTATATAAAACTTCTCTTTACTTTTTAGCAACTATAAAATTTTGTTTTAAAACTCAAACTTCATATTATCAGCTTTTTATTGTTATTCCTTATGTATTGCTTTTACTGTAAAGAAATGACTTTACATGTTTTATTCTGGAACACTAAGGGCACTGCTGAACACCTCAGGTATAATTTTTCGTGGTGAACACATCAGGTGAAAGTGATGTTTGGGTGTGTAACAGAAACATCTGTCTATCCTGCAGCAGTCAGAATCTTGTATTAGAGTTTGCTCTAACGTTAAATTGCTGTTTTTCTTTTTATTCAGAGGTCACTGCTGCCTGTTCTTACCCTTGACCCCTCTCTGCCTCTGACCGTCTCGTATTGTTTTTAGGTTTTAAAGCAGGTGCAACACATGATGAGAACTTGAACCTTCTGACAGTCATGAGGAATCCCCACCGTCTGTGTGTGTGTGTGTGTGTGTGTAGCTGCTGTTTGTCCTGTGGTTACCAAAGCAGAAGATCTCAGCACTGGTCCACACAGCTGAAAGCTGAGCCAGTGTTTGGGTTGCTAGAATGACATCATCGCTTTCACGCTAACCCCCTCCTCACCCTGTCTGTCTGCGCCTCTTCTCTGTATTCACAGCTTCAGTCCATGAGATTCAAAGAAGGAGAGAATAATAAAAGCGCGTTAGTGAGCAGCACCTTGTTAATGATTATATATGACTGTCGGAGAGTCCAAACATCACGCCCTGTCCTTGGTCTCATGGGAAGCATCAGGCCAGACAGTGCAGAAAAGCAGTGTGCCAAAAGCTGCAGTTCCACTGATGTCCACTAGAGGCTGACCTCAAAAGTGCGTCAATCCCCACAGACCTCCATGTTAAAATGTCCAACTATACAGCAGAAACAAACACTTCCCACATCCCCACCATTAAAGGTTCACCCATATTCATTATCGATCTGTATTGATTATTAATATTGCTACCATGGTGTTAAATCTCACCCCGACCTGAAGGTTAACATGCACATATGTTGGCACTTTTGTTGTTTTTATGTCAAGGAGATATAAATATGGACGACATGACAGCTCCTAAAACTGAGGTTTCTTTTTTATCTCTCGTTCTGAATTTCCTCCAGCCATCTTTGCCATCTGCTTCCTTCCCCTTAGCTCCTCCTTGTTGTGATAATCATCTGTTAAGAGTGTCGGGAGAAGCTGTGGACGCTCAGGTCATGTTAGACCTGTTAACAGGTGAAGGTAGCCTGTGTCTGAGTGGGCCCTGGCTGCTCACTGTTATCAGATGTACGTTGTAATGTTAGCAGAGTGCTGATGGGATCATACAGAGGCTTGGTGCCAGGCAGCTAAAGATAAAATGGAAAGAAGCTCTGCTGGTATTCAGACAAAACAACGGCTTTATTATCTGTTTCCTGATAATCAGAGACTCGGGGTGAATTTTAAGTTAAGATAATTTACCTGTGCAGAGGTCTGTCAGCACATCCACAGTCGACTCGTTCCAGCTCTGACACGAAGCGTCAGGAAACACTGTGAACCTGAAAATAAATACACAATAAAGAGGATCACTTCAAACCATTGAATCAGGGCACAGAAGCAAATACATCAAGTGTTTCTGCTGAATTCTCTGTTTTTGTTTGTTTGTTTGTTGCATCATTTTGTTGACCTCATTTGTTCAACAAAAACAACTTTGTGGAGTCTCAGCTTTCCCCCCAGCGCCCTCTACTGTTACACAATAATTATTATAATTACTTATTAATAATAATAATAATAATAAACAGGCACCTTTCAGAATACCCAAGGTCAACTTAAGGATGAGGTGGATGGAAGCTTGCTAAATTGTCCAAATTGTCCTTAAAAATGTAGTAAAACGTTTCCTTCTGCATCCTTTACCTGCAGAGAAACAAAAAGAAAACATCAGGTGTGTTTATGAGGCAGACGTGTGAGAAATGTGATGGATGCTTTGATGAAGAGGAAGAAAAGCAGCATTACCTCATCTATTTCACCTCAAACAGAGACGGACAGATGGACCGTGTGTGTGTGTGTGTGTGTGTGTGTGTGTGTGCGTGTGTGTGTGTGTGTGTGTGTGTGTGTGTGTGTGTGTGTGACAGAGAGAGTATATCAGCCAACATAATCCCTGTTATGATAAGTTGAGTCCACAGTGTGGTGGAATGTGCATCTGCAGCACATCATGGCTTTATCCTCCTGCATCACAAAGCATGATGGGAAAAATGACCTCCTAAATGAAGATACAGTCAGAAAAAAAAGATCATAACAGTGGTGCTGACCATGTTAACACATTTCTGTGTCTTTTAGTTGTTTCCTCATGCAGACAGTTTTCTCATAAAATTATTTTTTGTTTGTTGTTTGTTTTTGTTTTTTACAGGAGATATTTGACAAAGACTGAATAATCACTTCTTATGATAGGAGCTGCAGGACCGATATTACACATCAAATCACACAGAATTCAATTCGTACTCGAGTCTCAGAGGATGAGCTCAGAACCAGGATGGTTCAGTACATTTCCAGGTGATTCCTTCTTCCTCAGGTCGGCCATCATAGCTCTACAACTTTCCCATTATTTGACCTCCAGAAGGTGAAATCTTTTTCAGGGGAAGGTCAGTGACTTTCCCACCTTGCAAATATAAACTTCTGCAGTCCCTGACACGGAGGCATAAACCCCTGAGTGCAGGTTGTTTATACCAACAAGAGAAACCGTCGTCACTTTCTTCTGTCCGTGATCGGAGCCTCCAGGGCTCTCATGTCACCCTCCTGGGAGTCTGTTGTTTGGCTCTCACAACAATGAGCTCATCGCCTCCACCTCCTCCATCCAGGCGGCGAGTGAAAGGAGATCCACGTCTCGGTCTGCACCCTCTCAGACCCGCGTGTAGAGCTGCAGGATAATTACACTCTGATTAATCCAGCATACATGGACTGCTGCTGACCTGCACCCGAGTGTCACACAACAAATCCCAATTAATAAACCAAGAGCTCAACAACGCCAGAGCAACACGCTGATCAGATTATTGTTAACTGAGACATGACGGTGAAATGGGACCTGTTAAGAATGTGTGAGGATGTTTACAAAGGATCCAACTTTACATTGTAATGTGTTATATGGCGCTGTGTTTGGTTTATGTCTGGTAACAAGACATCAACTTCAGCTCAATGAAGCATCATGTTACGTTACTTTTAACATAACATCCACCTTTTGTTAGTGGCAATTTATTTTGTCATGGTGTCATGTAAAATCCATTTTTTAATGAATGGTGTAGTGACACTTATTACATCATTCACTGGGTGTTATTAGGTCAAAACATGTTACATCATGCTAACATTTAAAGAGGATGGAGGAGTCCTGAGAGTGCAGGTGAGTCTGTGGATATATGGGACTGTAAAGCCTTAAAGGTGAGGAGCAGAATCCTGATACACTGGCTCTGGTTTCAAGATCTTATCGAGTGATTAACAAATCCTGCCTGATCATTCCTCAGTGTTCTGCCTGACAACAGAGCCGCTGTTTGTTTTGACTGCATCCACTGAAACTGGACCACAGGATAGTCTGTCATCTGTGTGTGTGTGAGAGAGAGAGAGAGAGTCAAAGGTTGAGAGAGGTTACACACACTAGAGTTACTTTAAATGTTTAAAAACAGATTTTTTTATGTTACATTAAGTCAGAATGATTAAAAATCCCAACATTAACTGTTATATTGCCACGGCTGTGTGTCTCTGTTCTGTCTGTTGCTACCTAACAGAACAATGAGTCTCACCTTTGTGTTGTTCTGTCCAGATTAACAGTCATGTTCAAAATGTCTCGACTGTTTCAGGTTATGGGCTGAGACTGGAAAAAATAATGCACATACAAAAACAAATAATACAATCAAAACTATTCCACGTGTGATTAAGTTATTCAACATTAAAAACATTAAAAATGTACAATTACAACTACGACTACAATTGATCATATTATCCAGTCCTCATATCTGTGTGTGTGTGTGTGTGTGTGTGTGTGTGTGTGTGTGTGTGTGTGTGTGTGTCCCTTTAAGAGTTTGGGCGGCAGCTTCTTCTGCCCTATTTACCGCTGGGGCATCGGGTCAAGTTGCTCCGCTAGCCGCTGCCGCTCTCTAGTGGCGGCACTTAGCACTTACACTTAGTGTAAAAGTCAAATAACTTTTGTTTTCTGTCATAATATATAGCGAATTTTTTTTTTTTTTACCAAACCGTAAAACGTTGTTAAAGAATATTTTGTGTATATATCATATAGTTGATGTGGTGACAACACGTTAACAGTTTAAGCGCACTGTCTCTTTAAAATCCTCTGAAGGGATCATTTTTTGGCAGGAAGTTAGCTACGGCTAACAGGAAGTCGAACAATGAGGACACACTGAGGAGCAGGAATTGGCAAAGAGCAAGGAGTTCTGCTTACTACATTCGTTATAACTCCCTTTGATCAAGGTAATGCTTATAAAGTGTGACGTACACGCGTGGAAACGTTCGCGCCGCTGTTTATCCGCGTGTCGTTCCGTGTCGGCCGCTGTTCGCTTCCATCGTGGCGGTTCGGCGCTTTGTACGGGCTCAGATATGGCTCGGTGTGCTTACATTACTGTCCAGCAGACCACAGTAAAACCATCTGAACAATCTAACAGTTTATAGGAGCGCAGAGTGGGTTCAGTATTTGTTTACAGCCCGTGTGCAGTGTGTGTGTGTCGTGTGTTGTGTGTCAGTGTTGTTGCTGTGGTCTCAGGTAACACATGTGTGCTGTTCTAAGACGCTTACAAGAAGCTTTGGAAACGCATGAAGGATTTATTTATGTGTGTTGTTGTGCTCCACACGCACAAGTGGGACTGCAGTCATGATTGTTTAATTTGTTTTATGGAGTTATATTAATAGTTTGCATTGCAATCTAATGCATAGAGCAGAGTTTAAATATGTAAATAGTGTCACAGAATGACCTTTTATGTGTACCTTGTGAGGCCTGATAGTGTCAGACTGTACAGTGATCTATAAAAATGAGGAGTTTGACAAGTGTGACCATGAAAAACCTGAACTCGGATCATCGGGCAGGTCACTTTAATTATGTCATTGTGTCTTTTGTCTTACCGTACATAGTTTTGTGGGTGGTTTAGTTTTCAGCTGATCTACAGTGCAGCATCGTCCTCTTTACAGGAGGAACAAACACTGAGCCGCCGGTGTGTGAAGACAAGCCAGAGGCAGAGATGGTGAGTGAGGAATCAGATCCTGGAGACCAGTGATTAGACGGAGACAACATGTAGCAAAGAAAGCTCATGTCTGCGTATTCTCTTCCTCCTCTCGCTGTTCCAGTCTTCAGCCGTGGATCTCAAGACAAAGGAGGAGAAGGATGCAGAGCTGGACAAACGAATCGAAGCTCTGAGGAAGAAGAATGAAGCTTTGGTCAAGAGGTATCAGGTATGAAGATATTCACGTCACACAGTGAGAACGTTACGCCGGAGCCGTCCTGTTTGGGACTCATCTCCTCTGTCTCATTCTCAACAGGAAATAGAAGAAGACAAGAAGAAGGCCGAGCAGGAAGGCATTGCTGTGACGACGCCTCGCAAGCCCCGCCCCCATGAGCCGGAGGCAGACAGGCGGAGGACAGAGAAGGAGAACTTCACTGTCACAGTGGACCTCTCTAAACCCACAGGGGTAAGACACTGTTTCCACAGTGCATATCACTTGTATGAACAGTGTGACACAGTTTTCATCAGTGTAAAGGTTTGATTTGACAAACATGTCTGCCTGTTAAACTACAACAGACCAGAGGTAATTGTGCCCGTGTCTGCTGCAGAGGCATAAAGTTTGTTCTCTGCAACTTTATTCAAAGGAGCAGCATCCGATCCAACTATACCCGGTGACACTCGGGTCTAACATTTCAGCGCTACTTTCTAGAGACATAAGAGAGCCGTCATGTTGCTGCAGTCTCAAATCCAGGAGCAGACAGCCCAGACTGACAGCATTTCTTCATTCAGATGCAGGAAGAGTTTGCACTGCTGATTTGTTTGTTGGTCTGTCAATCATGAACCATGAAATCTGTCTATCTGTACATTTCTGTGGTGAGTGACTCTATTCAACCTGCAAAGAGTCACAAGACAGACATGGAGGACTTTGCATGTGTGCCTGCCTCAGTGGATACCGCTCAGAGTGATTGTGTGTTATGATGACAGCACACATCAGTCAGTCAAACTTCAGGCATGTAAAGACATAAAAGCTGTAATAAGCTGCTAGCTGCACGCCTTAGGGACTGACTGAGTTGTTTTTGACTCTGGGCCTTTCACCATGTTTAGGAGCAACTTTTCTGAGAGTAGTGCTGAAACACTAGTCCATGCAAAGGAGAAGAGCAGGCTGACAGGATCTATCTGCCTCCCTTTGCCCTCTTCAGCCATGAGCAGGACGGTTTCTCCATGCGGTCCTGGCTCTGCAGTTTTCCTTGCTGTTATCACTTGCTGCCTGTTTGAAAGTCAGGCTCTAAGTTCCTGTTAAGCATTGAGAGATTGTAAAAGATGCTGAAGAAGTTAATTGCATTAAATTGTTCATCTGTGAACAATTGAAGCCTTTTTCTGTCTCTCTCTGTCTCCCATCTCCTCTTCATCACCTCACAGCCTCTCTGAGTTCATCACATTGTACTTTTGCATAATCAATAGCCCAGATTACTCTTTATATGGCAGCAATTGACTGCTTAAATTCAAAGGAGCCTAAAATGCAAATTTCTACTTGAGTTCTTAGAAAAGTGTACGATGTGGCCACTGTAAAATAAATGTTCACACTGTGTGTTCCCTGCAGGAGAAAAGAGTCGTGAACGACTGGAAACCTGGAACGCCACGCAGCTGGAAGACATCCGAGGAGAGTGATGGCCAGAGAGGACCCAGTGATGGCCACAGTCCCCCAAGGAGGACGGGGTCCGGACGAGTTGGTCGGGGTGGAGGCAGAGGAGGAGGAGGAGGAGGAGGAGGAGGAGGAGGAAGTGGAGGTGGGGGCCGCCAGGAGAGGAGAGACCGAGAGCCCAGGACACCCAAAGATGGAGAACCTGGAGAGCCAGGAGGCCCTGGACGCAGAGGAGGAAGGAGAGGAGGAAGAGGAGGAGGAGGAGGTGGAGGAAGTGGAGTAGGAGGCGGAGGAGGAGGTGGTGGTGGGGGAGGAGGTAGTGGAGTAGGAGTAGGAGTAGGAGGAGGAGGAGAAGGAACACCAGGCGGCATAGACAGGAAATCCAAGGTGAGCATGTCTGATGTGGTTCTGTAGCTCAGACAAACCAGATTCCTCGTTTGTGTGAACAGCTGGTCTCTTATTACCGTAGATCTGCTTCAGTTTTAAGACTTTAAACACCAGAGTGCTTTCTTCAGGGAGCTGGTCCTCTCTTTTTCATGCAGCCTCTCCATGATGGTACTCTTCTGTCTATTATCATGCAAAACTGTAGAAAGCTGATTAGAAGCCCGGTCGACTGAATCCACAGCAGAGAGGTCTGTGTTCTCCAGGAGGAATCGCACTCTCTAATCCTCTGCTGCTGATTATAGAATCCATTTTTATTTAAGACCTGAGCTCCCTGCCTGTTACCTGGTTACTGACTGGAAGTGCATTCCAGGTGAAAAATTAAAGCAGGTTTTTGTGTGAATCTGTAAATGAAATTATTTTCACACAACTTCTTCAGCACGGGACTGCTGCACATTTATGCAACTTCAAGATTCTAGTGGAGTGGAATCAATGCACTGATGCAGTGTTGACCAATCAGTTAATTATTATTGATTATGTCATGAATGACTGACTGTTATTTTGACAGGAATGGGAGGAGAAGAGGCGACAGAACATTGAGAAGATGAATGAAGAAATGGAGAGAATAGCAGAGTATGAGAGAGGACAGCGGGTATGGGAGGCACCATGTTTACACTGCATTAGTGTTGACATGCAGTCGTGGCTTTTGATTGACTGGTTGAAGGTGACTGTTTTTCCTCATTAGTCTGATGGAGACAAGCCGAACCGTAACTTCCTGGATGACCCGAGACGTTCAGGCCCAGCGCCTGACACGGACCGCAAGGAGGGCAGCAGGAGGCACGTACGGAACTGGGGAGGGCTGGACTTTGACAACGTGAAAACTGGAGCCGAACTGGAGAGGGAGTGGACCGTGAGTGACGGCTAATAAACTACTAATACTTACGTATTTGTTTCTGTCTTCACGACCAAGCACTATATCACTTCCTGTTGTCTCTGTAGAGCCGAAGGCCTGGTCCGAAGGGCTCCGTGGACATGACCATGTCGATGACCGGGCGGGAGAGAGCCGAGTACCTGCGCTGGAAGAAGGAGCGTGAGCAGATCGATGAGGAGAGATTAGCACGTCACCGCAACGCCACGGGCCAGTGGAGACGAGAGTGGGACGCACAGAAGACGGAGAACATGTGAGGAGGGAGGGGGGAACATGCAACAACTTTTTAAACTGTCTAAAATGAAACATGGGAGGTTTGGGTGCTTCCTGTTTGATTGAATCACGTGAAACATGATCAGAACATAACAGGAGTACATGAGGGGTCTGTGTTGGAGTTTAATCAGGTTTGTCGTACATCCTGGCTCCAGACAGGGTGGAGGTGAGGATGAGCAGCTGTCAGTTGGGATGAAGATGACAGAGCAGTGTGAGGAAGATGCAGTAATGTTTGCTGTATGTGTGTGTGTGTGTGTGTGTGTGTCTAACCCAGCGGCTTGTTTCACAGGTTCAAGGAGGAGCCATATGTGGCCTCTGAGGGCATCACATCTGAGCCGGGCAGCAGGAGAGGTGAGTGTAGACACACACACACTGCCGACACACACACACTGCCGACGTGCTGTTGCTGTGGTTACACAGCAGCTGGCAGGACTAGCAGAGCGGTTGACCCTCATGATAAGTTTCTACTCGTCAGACATGATGTCACTCCATCATGTCCTCACACACACACACACTGTAAACACACATTGCAGGACAACACCAGCTCCCTTCTCCAGTTAATTAAGCTCGTTATGTAAATGATTGTCATATTTCCCTCGAGTCCAAATGAGCCTCAACGTTAAGCTGCAGAAGAGCCTGAAAAAAGTTAATTACTGACCATTTTCTCAAATTTTATATTTATGTCATATTATTGATGAATTTAGAATAATTACATAAATAATATATTAACTGACCCATCAAAAGATTCAAGTTCAACATTTTAAAACATTTTGCTGAGCTGCAGCAAAGAATTCGTTTTGTTGGATAAAAAGTAAACCTTCATATTTTATTGTGACAGTTAAAAATTAGAATTAGAAGAACAGTATTTTCTTATTTTTATGCACCGTTAGGCTTTAACCAGAAGGATTAGGGGATAAGATTAACTTCATTAGTGTTAATCCCGTCCTTCAGTGGTAATAGTCGTTGAAGTCAGCCTCGGCAGCAGAGCTTTATTTTCGGTCGGTCATACAGATGATAAATAATTTACTGTGGGACCGTGACAATCCCAGGACACACAAGGGACACAGCAGCAGACTGAGGGATTCAAGTCTGGACTTGTTTTTATGTAAGCTAACGGTTCTACAGTTATTACTGCGAGTGGAACACAGATTTATGTGCAACACGCGGTTCAGAGAGAAAATGTATTATCCTCGGTTAAAAATCTCCCCAAAAAGATTTGAAGGCTTGTTCCACCTTCTTAGAATATTTGAATTACTAATCATTTTTGTGCGTTTTACCTACAGACGAGCTTCTGTAAGCACAAAAAGCCTTTGGAGTCTTAACCTGACAGATTGTGGTGTCATTTTTTGCCCTTTAACATCTCCCAGTATTTTCAAAAGTTGATAGTTTGAGGTGAAGTCGCAGTTCTCTCATCATGTCTGTATCTTTTCTATCCAGATGTAGAACTTTATTTTAAGAGTCTGTGTGTGTGTCCTCTCTGCAGCGTGGGGGCGTAACTCTCGCACAGAGCCTCGGGGCAGGGCCTCAGGTTAGACCACAGCATGGGAATGAGATGACCCTGTGTGTTCTGTGTGTGTGTGTGTGTGAGGCACAGCAGCTGCACCCAAACCCAGACTCACCTTCACCTCCCGTTCATGTTGCAGTGTTATTTCACTGTAGTTTGTCCTTTAGTCCATCGTGGTGTTGACGCGTCTGACCTTTGACCCTGGTCCTGAGGGGTTTGCCTGGGTGAGCAGCAGCTGTGAGGTTTTTTTTAAGAAGCTTCTGACTGCACGGCCAACAACCTCCGGATGTCAGACAGTGTTTGTAAACAGTTCCTGGTGTTTCCTTCCTTCTCATTGGACAGCCAGGTCACATGTTCAGTTTGGGTTAAACAGAATTATTTTGGACTCCTGCTCAGTCCTGGGTTCTTTTCTAAGTTCTTTTATAAGTGGAGTGTATATTACAGGTTGTGGTGTTACAGCTGGCCCACATTAAAGCCTGCACTGCCTTTGGCTGTGTGTGAGTGTGTGTGTCTGTGTGTGTGTGTGCTACACTTTTCACTGTTTCTAATTTCTGGAATGACTTGAGTGTCCTCTTCATCGCCTCAGGCTGCTCTGTTCAATCTCGTCATCTTCATCCTCTCTGTCTTTTCTGATCCCTTCATTTCTTTTGTGTCTTTCTGACCTTGTTTTATCACCCCCTCTCCTCTTCTCTCCCCTGTTGAGCCTTCCTCTTCCTCCTCCTCCTCCTCCTCCCTCTCTTCATCTCTTCAGCTTTCAGTCTCTGACCTCCTCGTTCCTCCCATCCTCTGCTCTGATTTCTTCCCTCTCATATCGCTCCTTAACGTCCTGCTCTTTTCTCTCCCATCCTCCGTGCAGAAAACAAAGGCATGATCCCGTGGGTGTTCTCTTCATAACCAATTAGTGCTCAAATAAAAACGTAGCGTTACCGTATAATTATATAATATATCATGGATGTTTCTTTCCTAACTCTTCTCCATTTCTACACACGAACACTCCCAGACTCTCTTCCTCACTCTCAGTCGGAGCCGTCTGTCAAAACAGACTTCTGATTTTGTCCTGGAGCTCAGATTGACACTGCAGCAGTTTGACACTGCAGGACGCACACATGTGACGACTGTGATGTTACATAAGACACTGACTCTGAGGCTGCAGCTGCAGAAAGGAGGAAAACAGATGGCAGGAGTGATGAACAAAATGTGACTAATACAGTTATTTGAGGTCTTTTCTCTTAATAAAAGAATGCACAGAGATGAAAGGCGTCTGTCTGCCGCAGAGAAGTTACTCTTCCTACCAGCAGGGGGCTGTGTTCTGTATTAATTGTTCATTTTAAAATAATCAGTGCTCACTTGACACCTTGAAAATAACCTAGCTCTCCAGAGACGAAGTGGTCAGTCTGCAGATTCCTGCTGTGTGTTCCCTCCTTTGATGTGTTCTTCGTCTCTATGGTCCATTTTTTGGACGTCCCTGTTGTTGTTTGTGAACATTTGTACATCGTTCTTGCAGGCTATACACCAGTCAATCACCTCTTTTTCTCCTCTGTCTCTGTCCTCTCTGAGTCATCCTTCTTACAGATTGAACATTATTCAAACTCGTTGTCATTCTCTCTTCCAGACGACAGTAAGCGGCCTCCTAAAGCACCGACATTTGGTGACTTCCTGTCTCAGGGCAGGAGCCAGGGGCCCAGAGGAGACCGGAGCCGAGGGAAGGGCCGCGGACAGAAACAGAGTTACAGGTGAATCAGGAGCTGCCAAACATTTAAGATCCATTTAACATATAATTTTGTTTTGTACTGTTTGAGTCTGATGTGTGCTGAACATCTGTTGCTGTGTTTCACAGCATGCACGACAACCGCTGGGAGGGAGAGAAAGAAGAAGAGGAGGAGAAGGAGAAGAAGGACAAGACCAAGAGAGAGGAGAGGCCTAAGAAGAAGGAGAAGGAGAAGGAGGAGAAAGAGAAAGAGAAAGAGGACAAGGACGAGGAGAAGCCCGGACCTCTCCCAGCAGCAAAGGTAGACGAACCTGAGTTAATACCAACAGTAATGTGGAGGCGCTGGCAGCTTGAAGTGCACCTGTAGTAGTAAGAGGATGTCTGCAGCTCCATCACAGAGATGAAGCTGAAACACAAGGTTTACCTCAACAGCTCGTTTCTGGTGGCACTAAGCATCCTTCTATTGCAGGATCAAAGCCAGGCAGCCCTGCGCTGGCGGCTGTCCTTCCTATTTAAGCCCTGGCCTTATGCTAAAAGTCCAGCATCAAGCTATGAAGTCAACAACAATGTGGTACAGCTGCTTTAAAATCAAGCAGTTCCTTTCAGTTGGTCTCTGTGTTTTATCTGTCCTTAGGTGGAGGTAAAGAACGAAGATGGAGAGGAGGACGAGGACGAATGGGAGGATGCCAGTGATGGAGAGGATGGAGAGGGAGCAGCGGAGGAAGGGAGCGAGTCCGAACACGATGAGAAGAAAGACACGGGAAAGGAGAAACGAACCAAGAACAAAAACAGCTCACCTACAGCTTCCAAGTCTCGAACAACATCAGGAGGAAGTCCCAAAGAACAGCGGACTCCCAGGCCCAAAGTCCACATCCCCTCCCCGGCTGCTGCTAAGGAGTCACCTGAGGGGGGCAAACCTGTCAGCCCCTTCTCCCCGCTGGATGGCCACCAGCCCGTCACAGACTGGGGGGAGGAGATGGAGATGCTGTCACCCCGGAGCAGCATGGGAGAGAGCCCACTGAAACCCCTCAGCACTGAATCCAGCCCCCATCAGAAGAAGGAGCAGGAGGACGAGAGCCAAGCTGCAGAGCCACAGAAAGAGGAGCAGACAGGTAAGAGGGTAATAGCTCCACCACTGAGTGAAACTTTCATCTCTCTTCTAAAGCTTCTCCTCAACTTTGAGGAACTGTTTGAAGTGTAGCTTTCCTCTCCTCCTCTCATCTTCTCTCTTTTCTTACTCACCCCTCCTCCCTGCCTTTTCTCCTGTCAGTTCCTCCCTCCTCAGACGTTTCCTCTCCTTCAGAAGAAGCTCTGATAGCACCAGAACCGGAGTCGGTCCCTGCCGTGCCACCGTCTGACCCCGCCTTCTCTGAGGCGTCTGATCCCGGCCTCTCTGAGGCGTCTGATCCCGGCCTCTCTTCTTGTTCTGACGCAGCCCCCTCTGAGGGCAGTGAGGCTGCTGTGGCGATGGACCAGGAGGCTCCCGCTTCTCCTTTACAAGGTGATTTAAAAAAATAAGCAAAGCACCTCAGCAGTCCTCCCTCGTGTGAATCTTGTGGAAAAATATGTTACCTATGCAACGGCCATCTTTGTTTTTCTCTCTAACAGCTGACGCCCCTCCCTCTCCTGCCGTCCTGGAGGCCGATCAGAGCTCCTCTGAACCTGCAGCAGAGAAAGATGATGTCACGGCGCCTGCTGGGACCGATGCAGCTCAGACAGAAGAAACGGAGCCGTCCTCAGAGCAGACGTCCTCAGGTGCGGTCCTTATCACTGACTTTGAGACAGTGGCGTACTGTAAGAATTCCCTGGTGCACGTCTAACATCCTCCCACTCCTCACTCGTTTTTTTTTTTTAAACATTCTGGTTTGATGCCCTCGCCTCCTTCCCTTGGTGTGGCTTGCTCTTGTGTATGTTGTGTTCCTTTTCCTCGTTTAAATAAATCATGATGGGAGCTTTTGGGTGGCATGAAAAAACCCCAAAGATTTATTTATACACTCACATGGCTGCTCTTGGATATGACACCACTGCCTCCTGCAACCAATTAGGACCCCACTTCCTGTTTATAACTCCTCCTGGCTGCCTTGCTGCTCCTCTTTTGATGGACTGAATCTTTTAACTCCACCTCCTGTAATGGACTGCTCCCTGTCCCCTGCTCCTCCTCCTCCTCCTCCTCCTCCTGTTCCATCTTCCTCCGACATATGTCTGAAGGCTTTTGTTTTTATGGCTGTAATGAAAAACCTGCTCGGCATGCTGTTTACATTACCAATTGTCTCTTTCTCTCACCTTCGGTGTTTTGGTGTTGATGTGTGTTTGAGATAAGAGACAGGAATCCACATGTGTTTCCTGTTTGCTGTACATTCATGGCACCAAGGCGTCCTAACAAACTTTCAGGAAGCTCGTCTGTATTTGTAATTAAATGAAAGATGTCCGTCGGTACGTTTCCACGCCCACATAATCCTTACCAATAACAGAGGTTATTCACAGACGTCACTTCCACACCTCACTCAGACTGTTTCCATTTGATTCTTCTCTCTTTAGATTTCAGCAGTCTGTAAAACCAGATCTCAGATTTGTTGTTGACTCTGTTCAGTCAGTCAGACAAAGAAGCTCTTCATATTTTTAGATGAGTTTTCAACGCAACGCTGCCACTCAGTGGGTGTAACCATAGTGACCACAGTGACCTCTTCATCCTGTGACATCACATGCGTGCCAACTATAAGGCCAGCTGAGTTTCCACTTTGTGTGACTGCCCACCCAGCTCAGGTCCTCCTCTTTGCCTCCAATATGTTAAAAAACAGCTTAAAGGTCGGGTAGGAGATTTCACTCTGATGCACTTTTTGTTAAATTAGTGTAACTTCTCTTTACAATCCGATAGCAACCGATTAGTTCGGCAGTTTCGCTTTAAAACGAAGAATATGAATCATCTGTGGAAGCTATAAAACGCTAAAAACATCAGAGTATTGGCTGGTTGTCACTCTCTTCCTGCTCTGCGTGCACCAGAGAGGTACGTGCATGATGGCCGAAGTCACAGACCGCAGCTCGTCTTCAGGTAATGCATGTCCATGTGATTGGGAGGCGTGGCTTCGGGGTGAGCTCCGAGAGAAAGGGGCGTGTGTTTACTTTTGAAATCTGGCTGACTCTCACTGAGTTTTCAAAATCTCCTACCCTACCTTTAATATTAAAGTAAAATAACCTGACTAAATCTTCTAATGGCATCAGTGGAGACAAAAGCCTGCTAAACCATGAGTTCTGATGCTTCCTTGTTGCCATGAATCCATCTGTCGCTCTGCTCCATAACCTTCCAGCCTGAGCTGATGTGTCTGCACGGCTTCATGTTGTTTTGAAGTGTTTCAGACGTTTCTCCTTCTTTTGTGTTTAAACATGACTTTATTTTTAAGTTGCTCTTCTTTCTGTCTTTACTCATTAAAAGGTTGATGCAGCGTTAGATTCAGCGACAAGAAGCACTTCCATTATTAATACCACATGATATTGTGTGAGCACTCTGATCCAAAGCACTTCACGGTAGCATGAGTCATTAGTACGAGCTTTTTCAGCATGAGAGCCGCCATCGGGAGGATAAATCAATGCTTCCTCTCCTCACACGGGAGCCGGTTGTCCCCTTTGTTTCTGTGGTTTAAAAGTGAGCTAAGTGAATAAACCGCAGATTGGAGGAAGTCCAGTCATTAGCCGTCATCCTACAACCACTTAGCTCGTGACAGCGCTGTTAGCTTTTGGACTAATGGATGTTTTTAATGTTACTGTGTGAAAACCACAGATAAGAAGGTTGGTCTCAGCCGAGTTTTCAGATGTGACTGACTTCTGTGATTGTTGTCCTATAATTGGGATTTTAAAGGTGTAGACACTTGTTGGGTTTTGATCATTTGGACTCTTTCAATCAAAACGGTCTCCTGATTTGATGCCTTTGTTTAAACTGAATAATATTGGAGGTCTTTTTCTACCATTTAAGAGAGGAAATCAGTAACTGATAATAGAAACATTACACACAGAGCCCTTATTGTGATTTGTTTTAATCCGTTATTCATCAGATACAAAACATTTTAATCGGCAGATCTTCAGAAAAGCTTGCTGTTGCCTCCTTTTGTTCTTCTGCACTGATTGCTTTTTACACTTCTGATGACTCATTTGTGATAAACAGCACAAGTCTGATGAGCTCATGTGGGTTTGTGCACATGTTGTGTGACGGTGATGTGTGTGCTGGTGTCGGGGTGGAGATCAGGAAACCAGGGAAATTAGAGGCACAATTAAGCTTTTAAAAGGCTTTTTCAGAGGAAATGAGCCACAGGCTGCTGGACAGATGAGAGGGCAGATAGAAGGGAGGCCGTTTGAAGGCTGATTGAATTAAATCTTGTGATGTTTCTGCGGCTCCACGGTGGAGGATCTGAGACAAGTATCGCAAAACTCACTGTTAAAACGCACTAAGGCTGCTCCGGTGATTTACAAGCGATCTGTTTAGTGACACGAAACAAGTTGTTATATGGCATTAAAAAATAATCTGTCGTAGTGACAGTTTTATTGATTAATCTTGTTCAGAAATATGGAATGAAAGGAGGTGGAAATGGCGAGCCTGCTCTGTCCAAAGGTAAAAAGTCACAGTATAACTGGAGGATTAAGACGCTGCACGAATACTCCAAAGCCCAAAAGGTGATGTTTTGTTTTGTCTGACTCAAATTAGTAAAATCTGTTCTTATTTTAAATTGAGTGCAGATAAATCTCAGACTTGTTTTCATTCTGACAGGATGCTTGGTGTCTTATTGAACTTTGTAAATACATTGATTCACAGACGGTGTGTGTGTGTTATTTTCGGATTCTTAAAGATGAGGATGTGTGTGTGCAGCTGCATGATTCAGTATTGATTATCTGGGGGCCGTACATGTGATAATTCTTCCCATTCAGCAGCAGCAGAGAAGCTGAATGTGCAGCGCTGCGGCAGTAATGCTGCCACAGTGGCAGAAAGACGCTTATGGTACCGTGATGTGCTTTGGATAAAAACATTTAGCACAATGACACACACACACGTGTGTTTCCCACCTGCACCTCCACCACTTCCTCCCTGTGTTTGTATCAACAGGTTGAAGCTGCTGGAACAGAGATGGAGGAGACGGATGAAAAGCATCACAGCACTCATCAGTGGAGAAACCATCACATATGTAATGATTTAAAAAGGAAAAAAAAAACACTTCAGGAGGAGGAGGAGGAGGGACTGTGCATCACCTCCACAGACCGGCCTCTTTTTAGAGCTGTTTTCAAGCCTTCGGATCCGCCATGTTTCCCCTCAGTCAAAAGAAAAGCTTCAAAAGATTTAAGACACAAACCGAAGGACAAAAACGTCACTTCTACACAACACACACAATTCAGCTCCTCTTTAAACTCAGCGAATACTACTTTCCCCAGAATGCTCCTGGTTTTGTTCAGCTGTTAGCAGCTGATGCAGCCTGGGGCCCAGAGCAGACATCAGGCATGCTCACACTACACCAGGTGATGTTTTTAACTCTCTGTTTTTGTAGCTTCAATCCCAGGAACCTCCCCAAGGAACTCCTCCACCTTTTTTGTGTAAAGTTGCAACATTTGCTTGGTTGTGGATAATGTGGATTCTGCCTCTCAATCATGGAAAAATATTAGTTTTATGTTAAATTTCTATATTCATAGCAGCAGTTTGGGGATATGATGCCTCCCTCACTCTTTTTAACACGTTTTTTTTTTTATGGAAACCCTCTCATACCTCAGCAGATGATGAGCTTCAGTTAATTTTTGAGGTTGTGCTTCATTTTTCAGCCTTTGAATGTGTCCATTGTAGCCGCGGTGCACCTGTGGCGTTTGAAGACACAGGGTCGGGGGGTGGGTTTGCTTTAATGTTTTGTTTTCTTTGAGTGTGTGTGTTTCCTGTATCTGAGGAATAAAAGTGATGTGTCTAGGCTAAAAGAAACTGCAATATGTACAGTTTTTTTAAATGGAAATGAACATTCCACATGTGTCGGGTGTTTGTGCGACATGTAGCCTGTGAACCTCCTGGTTTAGATTGTGTAATGATGAAGATTGTAGGTGTGAGAATCATGATAAATAAAATGGTCACATCCACGTGACCTTAATGCAAATGCAGTAAATTATGACTGTTGTTTTTAAGGTCTCAAAAATTTAGCTGAACTGAACAAATACGGACGATTACAATATCTTTCTGTCCCCCTAAACCACTCGATGGACATTTTAATCAAAGACTTTGTCGGCTCCAGCTGATCGTCCTTGACTTGGATGAAGGCTGAAACTGTGGAGGGAGGAGTCTGATGGCCTCATCAAGGCCCCTGTCGGGGTCAGTTTGTCCACTTTTTCCTGTTTCCTCTGGAGATGTTTACCTTTAACCTTGGTGACTGACTGTATTTAAAGTTTCAGTGTGCATCCATGCCTTTCAGGAGGCGTTCAGGACAAGCATGAATCCAAATGTGTAGCTTTTTAATGTTGTCCCAGCCGCTGATGAAACAAATGTCAGAGAAATGCTTGTACAGATTTTCCTGAATGAAATGTTAAAGCTCCTCTGCTGCTCTGCTTTTCTCATTTAGCCAATAAATGTATTTCTCTGCAGTCTGCTGCATCTTTCCCAGAACATGTTCAGGTTGAAGAGGCTCCATGTTAAGAGGCTCCATCCATCCTCCGCTGCAGCCACGCTCAGCGCCTGTGTTGTGACCTTGGCAGCTGCAGGACAGGAAGAAGAATGGCCCGTGGAGCTTCGTCTGCTGTTAACAGAACGTAATGAGGCTCAAAGACCCCCCCCCCTTCCCCTTCATTTTTTTATGGGCTGTGACTCATCTGTGTGGGGAAGCGTTTTTATGGTTTTGCAGTTTTTTATGGGCTCCGTGAAGCAGCTGCTGTGCAGATTCTGCAGGCTGCAGGAGAGGACCAGAGGCGGCGATGATTTGCGCTCTGCGCCCGCATCCCTCTCCTCTTCTGCTGCGGGACGGTTCTCTCTCAAACTATGACCCAATCGATGGGTGTTGCGTACTTTGAGCTCCTCCTCGTCCGAGGCTGAGTCGAGTCAGACAGAGGAACGAGGAAATGTGGAGACTGCTCCTTCAGAATAAGAGTCACAAAACCTATGAACATGTTCAGAACCAATTGATACATAATCCATAACTGTCTCCAGGACACAGTTATAGATAACTAGCTTATGGACATCACACCTGGCTCAAATCACTGGCTCTGTACTGTGGCTCTGTAGCAGTTCACATCACATAGATGCAGACATTGAGGGCTTCTTTGTGCCTTGCAGGTCATTTAAAGTTGCATCAGAGCCAACGGTAGAAAGGACGGAGGAGCCACGTTCATGGCAGACCTTCAGCCTGGAGACCCAGGAGTCAGACCTTCAGCCTGGAGACCCAGGAGTCAGGCCTCATCAGGTGTTAGAATTATGCACACAGGCTTCTCTTTCATCCTCCTTTTAGACAGGTTTAGAGACCACGGACATCAACACTTCTTCAACTGATCCTGCTGCTAAGGTGCTTCTGTTGATGTTTAATGGACCTCTTCATGTGAAAGAAGTTTTTAAAAGTGCTTCCTTTGGCTTCATAAAACACTTTACATTTCTATAATTCCACTCAGGCAGACCTCTTGTTCAAAAAGTTCTAGTTGGGCCTGGATGTAACTTATCCTGACTTGAGTTTTATTTTGAAAAGTCTCAGTGGAAACGCTCCTTTAACACAGGCCAGCTTCACAGCGGTCCCGTCCAGCTCATGCCAGGGACAAGCCTCCTTGATTTCAGTTTGCCCGGTGCGCGCGGAGGACTCGGAGGGGTCAGACAGCTCCAGCATCCCGCGGACACGGCACCGGAGAGGAGCGAGACACCAGCAGCTGCCCTGCGCTTAAACCTGCAGC
This sequence comes from Parambassis ranga, assembly GCF_900634625.1. Classification (NCBI taxonomy): domain Eukaryota; kingdom Metazoa; phylum Chordata; class Actinopteri; family Ambassidae; genus Parambassis; species Parambassis ranga. Next base: position 21,607,893 of record NC_041033.1, read on the forward strand.
CTGCACCGGGAGCGGAGGAGAGGAGAGCGGGACAACACACTGCGCTGTGTCCGGACTCCAATGAACACTCGACAGTCTGCAGAGGAGACATCCGCGAATAAGATTTCAGCGCGAATACCAAGATGAAGGCGGCCAGCAGACACGGCACCCTGACCGCGGAGAAGCTGAACGGGGACATGAACCGGAGGCCGAGCTATCCCGGCGAGCTGCGGGCCAAACACGCCAACATGTCAAGTAAGATTTGGGTGAAAGTGGCGATGGCGATCGCGTATTTCCTCTGCGTGTCCGTGGCCGCATTCATCCTGGTGATTTATTACGTGTTCTTCTGGACTCCGGAACTCCGTAACGCCACCAGCACCTTAGCACCCAACACCACCCCCACCGAGTGCGCCCGTACCCTGGGATGACTACGGCACGCACGGACACATTTCACAGGTGACTGCGCACACCTGACAGGAGGCTGCGGAGGAGGATGGATGGGAGAGGACACACACAGACCCGGGACTGCGTGCAGAGTTTGGGATGCTGGCTGAGGTGATCCGCATGCAGGATACAGGTGGGGAGGGAGGGAGTCTTTTTTTGTCAGCTTTACCTAAACAGCGTCCTGAGGGGAGTTTGAACTGTTTATAACCTTTCACACTTAATTCAGAGCTGGGACCCTGTTCAGAAAGTACACACACACACTGTAAGTCATGGCAGACTGTGTGGCAGTGGGCCTCTGGGCACAGATGTGAAAAACGGGCCTACACTCCAGTGCAGGTAAACTCCAGATTATTCTGAGGTTTAACTGCTGGTTCTGTGTTAGGATGAAATCTTACTGTCGCTCCAGATATTGTTTCCTTCTCACCCTCCATGATGTCATATCAGCAGACTTAAATATGTGCCACATGTTCTGAGACTTTTTAAGCCAAACAAATGATCATTGATATTAACAAGAACCAGTTCTGATGTGTGTAATCCTCCAGAACCACCATTTCTTTCTTCCTCACCACACCCTGATGCCTACGTTACCCACAATGCAACTAGAGGCCAGGGTCACCTTTCTACACTTTTCACACAAAACCTGAAGAGTGTAGATGTGTGGAATCATTAATAGCTGTGCCCAGATGGCCCGCTCAGTAATCCAGCCATGCCATAACTGGTTTAGGCACTTTAAAAAATATTTAATTTAATGTAAGTTAACCGCTTAATACACGGAGGACTCCACACAGAACCCCCAAATCCCTCCTGAATCCTTTGATTTTCCAGAGGAAGAAGAACCCCAGGAACTAAAGGACCTCTTGCAACTCCTTGAAAAATTCAGCCCTGAACCCCAAAGATGTTTCTGTTCTCATCCTCCGACCCTCCAGATCGTCACTCCGCTGCTCTGCACTAACAGGGACTTCTTTTCCAAAATATGCCTACAGAGGACTGAAGGACTTTTTGTGTTTTCACAGCAGGACGCTGTTTTTATTCAGGTATCTAGAGGAACTTAAAGCGATATCGTACTGTAGCAGAAGTAGCCTAAATTGTGATCTCCATTAGCTCGTAGCTGTATGAAATGCGAGGTGATCACTCCGTATACTCTCAGTAGCAGTTTTGTCTTGCATCGCCTCACAGAATGGGCATAAATATTCAACGCAGTGTCACGTCTGTACCTCTTCTTCACTTCCCGTTCATAATTTAGGCTACAGTCCCCAGATCTACTCGACTGTTTGATTTACACTGTAGAGAGAATTTATTGTTATGATATGATAAACTATGCATTTATCCAGTGTGGCTGTTGTCGTCATTGCTGTCAGTGTGTTGAGGTAAACCAGGCAGCCGTGTGGCGCCGTCCTGCACCCAACAGGAACATTTAAGGCCACAGCTCCCTGCATTCATTAAACAAACGGTAAGAGGCTCATCCTGAAATCTACTGACCTTTCTCATGTTTATCTCATCACGGGGAGCGTCTGTGGAAGAAGCACAAGTACAGAAATGAGGAGATGACTCAGTCAGCGTGTCCTGTTTAATGTGCAGCCTTTTTTTATTTTTTTTCTCTGTCAGAGAAGTAAACTCTCCAAGTACTGCTCGAAAAATCAATAACATTATTCAACAGTTCAGCAGCAAAGTGACGCCTCTGAACCTGGTGCCTGTGGGGACGTTTAGGTCCTGCTGCAGTGCAGCTGCAGGAAAAGACTGAAACTGCACAGCACATGCAGGTTCGTCCTCTGAAAACCAACACCAGATAAATGCAGTAAAGTAAAGTAACTCCTTATCAGATCAAACTTGAGTCACTGCAGGATCGAAATTCCAAAATATACATCTGCTTTATGGCCACAACAGAGATGAACATGATTACAGCCTGGTGCGATGGTTTCTGCTTCTTGTTTATGAGGTTGAAGTTTTATTATATTACACTTTTAATTAAGTGCAACACAGACAAATCTTCTGTGACAACCACCACAGGTTTCGTCTATGGGAGATTCTGACTGTCACCATGTGTCACCTGCTTAATCCAAATACAGGCAAAGAAGAGGAGCCTGGAGGTGAGCAGGGAGCTGCAGAGCGAGATGTGATCTCATGACTCCAGGTTTTTAGTCTTAATACAATCAAAGTTAAACATTTTACACGTGGATGTCACAAAGGATAGACTCACATTTGGAGCCTCAGGTGGACACTGGAGGAACTGCATCTGCGTCGGCTTCATTTCTCAGCAGAGGTTGCTGCAGACTTACAGTTTATGGTCACAGCAAATGAAAACGTACTCAGTGCAACAAAGTGCTCAGCTGCAATATAGTGTGGTGTCATTTTAATGTGTCTGAGGCAACTTTGCTGTAGATGTTAGGAAAGATGAAGCACCCAGAACTTTAACCCCATGAGGCCACACCTGCTGTTTGGTCACATGTTCACAAGACGTCAGATAAATCTTTCTTCAGCTGTAACAACCAGTGTGAAGATGATAATCAATAGTCTTTCAGCACCTACTCTGTATCATGATAAAGGAGAACATGAGGTCTACAAACAGAGATGTGTGTGCGTCACGTCTCTCTCGTCACCCTCCATTACACTGTTTACTGTATGTATTATTTGTAACAGCTCAGCACGAACTCAGAGGGACTCACAGGGCCTCCTTCGATCAATAATTCAATTAGCAATTGTCAGCAGACCATCCTTCCTTACAGCCTGCAGCAGCTGCGACCTGAAGACAAGCATTGCATGACTCAGCAGAGCTGATTCCAGTCCAGGCTGCAGCAGCAACCACACACACACATGCACACACACATGCACACACACATGCACACACACACACACACACACAGTGCTGCATCTCTGGACCGACACAAGCTGCTTGAACCTCCGTGAGTCCACGTGTCTTTTTTCTGTTTTCAAAGCAAGCAGGAAAATAAACTGCATATGCTCATCATGTTTTATTTACTAACCTTTTTTAATCCACTGTAACTTAGAACATGACGCACGCACTTCAAAATGTTTCTAAAATAAATGTGGCTGAGGTAATTGGGAGTTTGTTCAATTTATTCTCAGTTGGATCCTTAAAAGCAGCTTCTTCAAAGGACCCAGCATAATGTTGCTGATGGAGGCTTTTCACTGCAAACACTGCCAACTGACCTGATTTACTCAGGATAGTTCAAAGTATATAAAGAATTAATCACCAGTTTAATTATGAAAGTTTCGTCAAAACAATCTCAACAAGGAAGAAGGTGCCGAGAGACCGGACTCTCCACAACCACTCACTAATGTGTCACCAAGTGATCTCATGACCACGGCTGGGCTGCATCAGTAAGTGTAAAAACAGCAGACTGTGTTTATTTCAGGCCTCCAGGCTGCAGCAAGTTTCAGGTGCCGGTTTCAGGCGGATGAGCTGCAGCTCAGTGAAGTGTGAGGAAACATCAGCTGAGGTACAGTCACCAACGACGCGTTAACCCGACCTGACAGCTGCAGACAAGTGAGAAGATTTAATTTGCCTGGCACAGCTACACCCGACAACAATGACTACTCATTCTAATAATCTTATTGATTACATTTGGTTCTGCAGTCAGACAACGACTGGTACTTCAGCTGTTTTTCCATGTTTTATTAGCTCTGATAATATAAACTGCACAGTTCTCCTCTGTTGGAGGAGAGTAAACAATGACCAAGACCTCATTTCTGACTGCTGTAGGTTTTCCTTCAAGATATTGCTAGTTTTCTTTTTTATGATTTCTTCAACCCCGACAAAATTCCCAGTTCCAGACACACCCCAGATAACAAAATTGGTGTGGCCCAAATCCGGCTCACTTCAGCACTCTTATCTGGCCTATTTATGGCGTGGAATGATGGCACTCTACATCTGAGCCACAAGCAGGCCAGACCCTAGCCACATCTCCAGCAAAATGAACCAAAGGTTCGACTGTAGAAACCATGTTCTTTGGGTTATACCCCTTTCCAAAGATTTCCCCTTTACAACATCCCTGTGACCAAAGAGTTTAGTATTTGGATTAACTTGGTCAGATGTTATCAACAGTGTCAAAACCTACCACACATACCCAAGAACAGAGGCCTATCGGTGACGTCATTCTTAGCATCTGTTGCACAACTAAGGGTTTTATATAACTATATAAAGATTAACCCCCCATTTAAAGGAACAGTCTGTCAACATGTCTACTTCTGCTGTAAAGTTAGATATTTTCACAAGCCCAGATTTTGTGAGGTATTTCTTAGTGAGCTGTCTCTCCCTCAGTCTTTGCCACCTTCGTTCCGTACACTTGACCCCCGTTAAAGAAATTAGCCTGAGGATTGATGATGAAGCTCTGCTCTGTGTGCTCCAGTCAGGGCTTCCATTACTTCACAGGAGGATGGGAACCAGCAAGGCTGCTCGCCTAACTGCTGAGCCGTGGAACAGAGTCGATTAGTCTGCTCCCCATCCATCATATAGCCTGCGATATTTATAGTCAAAAGAGGGTGAAGTAGGACTCCTCCACCAATGAGCCTATTTAAACAGGCAGTTTATATCCACATGACTTTTTATATACAACCCAAAAACATTCAGAGAAAGCAGCGAAAGGAACGTTGAAGGTGATCATCGGGCATTAAAGAGTAAAAACAGATAAGTCTATAGTGAAAAAAAACGATGAATGCAACAGACTATACAGTGAGCATGCTCAGCTGAACACCTCTGTAGACCCGAAGACGAAATAAGCTCAGAGCAGACAGACAGCCATTTAAGCACATGCAGAGCGCAGTAATCTGAATTTGTAAAGTGACGAGATTTACCACTGCAGGATTAAAAGGAGTAATCGGGCAGTTTTAGGGGAGTTTTTATACATGTTGCTGCTGTTTGAAGTCACATCAAACATCAATATCAGGCTACTGCAACATGTAAATGTGTTTGTGTGTGTGTCTGTGTGTGTTTGGCCACAAGAGGTCAGTGTTGTACAAAGTGAACTCGGCAGAGACTAATGTGGGATTCTTCTTAGTGATTTGCTTTCAGAGACTCTGGATCTTCACTGCACACCTTGGTCAGGAATTACAAACACATTATTTACATAATTAGTGTCTTTTTTTGTTCAGTTATAAAGCAGCATATGTTACTAATTAATGTGTCAACAGGAAAGGTCTGTACTTATCTGATATTCTATCACATTTACATTTAAATATTCACTCTGGATATGAACCTCTTGTGAAGTTTCAAGATTCTGAATATTCTCGCATTATAAATCATTTGTAGTTGAAGCAAACGTCAACATAAAAACACACATGTGAATATTATTTAGAAAGAAGTCAAGTAGAATTCACAGATTGGATGAACTGATGCTGTACAAACTTCTGAATGGACTAGCCGCCTGGTCCTGGTTCTGCACATTGCAGACTGTAGCAGACATCCTCTCTCCACAGTCAGCATCCAGGAACCAACCTGTAGCAGACAAAGAACAAAGTAGACAAACAAACAATAAGCCTTTTAGTACACATTTGTACTCAAAGGTTTGCTGAGAACAATAGTTCTGTAGTGGACCTTACTATTCCACATTACACTTCTTCCTATGACCCAACACTACCAGTCCTCAAAACTCTTTCTTCAATTTGGTATGAAATAAATAAATAAATAACCCAATGTGGTTCTGTATCATACTTTTCTCCATGGACTTTCCAGAAATGACATTTCTTGCACACAAATGACTCAGCCGTTTTGACAGTTATGCTAGTTGTTAAAATATATTGATCACAAATTTGAATGCCCTAACGTCTCCCATTTCTGATGTTACCTAACTTTCCCTACAATCCACCACAATGCTAACAACCATGAAAAATAAAATAAAAAACACAAAACAAGCACTTAAAATTGTTCGTAACTCACTTTGTCGCTCTCGGTAGCCTGTTGACAAAACTTCGCCGACTTAGCTAATTTAGCTAATGTTAGCTAATGTTAGCTTACTCACCAGGTAATACATAAACCACGCTGGTCGAATAACATCAAGTAAAGGTTCCAGAAGAGTCAAACGACAAACATTGTTTGGAGAAGTAACATCACAGCTGCCCTCTGTGAAGGTGTTTGTCCACAAGGAGCAAAACTGGGAGCAGGAAAGAGGAGACCATCACAGGAGGACCTGGAGAAACGGGTTAGGCAGAAGGACCACACCGTCAGCCTTCAACAGTGTCTGGACTTTCACCACAAAAAGGCCAAAGAACTTGAAGTTCAGAGGGACCAGGCCACTGCTAAAACGCCCAACTCCACAGAGAAGAGGCCACTGTGAAAGAGGAGAGGGCTGGAGGAACCTGAAGGGACCAGGCCCAGGTCCAAATGACAAAGTCCACACTATTAAGGCCACTCTGAAACAGGAGGAGGTGTTGGCAGGTGAAGTTTGCGCTCTGTGAAGTGACCTTGGCCAGGCCAACCAGTCTGTCCAAAGATCTGAGAGTCCTGCAGAGGAGGAGTCCTCCTTGGAAGATGAGCGGAAACATGAGCAGGAGGAGGCTACAAAAGAAATCCTGCAGACAGTTCAGCCTCTTATTCAAGAGAAAGAGGAACACGTGAAACTGCAGTGAGCTCCTTACAAAGGTTTCTGAACAGACCAACATTACTGATGACTGATGAAGCAATTTCCCCATTGTGGGACTAAGAAAGGTTTCTTAATCTTAAGGTTTCCTAATCTTAAGGTTTCTTAATCTTAAGTGAAGCACAGTGATAAAGTGATAAAGGTTAAAAGAAGGAGAACAGAGAGAACTGGAGGAGGCAGAAAAAAGAACAATGTGAAAAACATCGAACTCCTTGTATGTAGGGAGTGTGAGTGACTCTGGACACCTCCAACCACCAGGTGGCGCCTTTATGAGGCTTTTCAACCCACAGAACGTACAGTGAAATGGTGTTTTTTTAATAAAATGATCGGTGACGATTACTTCTGTTGTGTTAATATTGTTGTGCATGTCTTACTGACACAGACAGTATTAAAAAAACACACTCATGTAGATCACATGTGAGTCTTTATAAGGGCGGATTTTCACAGGTGCTCCCGGCGCTGGTACAGCTCAGTGGTTACTTCTTCACGTAACTTCACTGCAAGTTTAACTGATCTCTGTCCCGGTCGCGGGATCGAACCACGGGCGCTGCCCAGCGTTTTTCTGACTAATCGTCCAAAAGTCTTAAAAACACTTTTACTTTCACACATTTAATCTTTTACACAGAGTTTTCATGTTTTAGTAGATAAACGGCTCCATGTGAGGGCGCTTACATACGCTCAATAGAAATGTTGCCTATATAAATTACCTTTAAAAGTAATTTATTTACATGTTATACATATTTGTTATTCGTTTAAATATGACCTCTTTGGCCACTCTAACACTCATATCATATTTTTCAGGATGAAAATATGACAAAAAGACATGTAAAAGTTTTGTTTTGCATTCAAAAAGAAATCTCCTTCATAAGCAAAAATATCAGCAGTCTTCATTTGTCTTTGTTCAAAACATAAATGAACTCAAGCTGATGAAAATCAAGGCGAGCTACAAGGACACTAGTGGATCTCTCTTAAAATAATTTTATTGTATTCATTATCTTTTGTCTTTTTCTTTTTAATTTATATATTTTTATATAAATTATATATATATATAATATATATATATATATATATATATATATATATATATATATATATATTTATATATATAATTTATATATATATATATATATATATATATATATATATATATAATACATATATATTTATATATATAAATATATATATAATATATATAATATATATTATATATATAATATATATATATATATATATATAATATATATATATATATATATATATATATATATATATATATATATATAATATATATATATATATATATATATATATATATATAAATATATATGTATTTATATATATATATATATATATATATATATATATATATATATATATATATATATATATAAATACATATATATTTATATATATAAATATATATATATATATATATTTATACTATATAAATATATATATATATATTTATATAGTATAAATATATTTGTTTCAGTGTTTTTAGTGTATTCAAATAATAAAGAAAACACCCAGCGCTGTCTCGGTTTCCATGGTGCTTGGCTGCAGTTTCCCGGATGTATCGTTACCCCCCCCCCCCTGTTCAACATGGCGTCTGGAAAGTGAGACTTCGGCTAATGTCACACAGTTCGCCCAAAGTTGGCCCGCTGCTGCTTTTCTAATCGCGGGAAAGTTGATCGCCGCACCGCGGAGGCTGTAGAAAAACTTTTCCCGTGACTTTGTGGGTGAGTAAAGACCATCGGAGCTGGTGTAACTGTATTTAAAGCGTGTTGTGTGTTAGCTTGTGGCGCCACTCTGCTCCCCGCTGAGTGGCTAACGGCGGCTAACGTTAGCCGCTTTCAGGTCTGAAGAGACTTGAGTTTGAGGACATCAGAACAACCTCATCACGCCTGGTGTCTGTTTCTGTGTGTGTTATGTGAAGAATCTGCCACTTTATGGAGTAAAGTTTGTAGTTTGAAAGACACGATTAATGTGGAGTGTGCTGATCTTTTGATGAAAGTTGTTCAGTGGTCTAAATCCGCAGCTTTGTGGACTGAGACGAGCTAATTTTACGTTATGTGGCTGCGTTTGTTTACTAAAACCCTCCTCTGAGCCGATGGTCATTTCAGGAGTTGAGCTTTTCTGGTTTGTATTCATCCTGTCAGTGTGCTTTCATTGTTGTGTGTCTGCTGGTTTAAGTTTAAATCACGACAGTGTTTAACTTCCGTTTTCACCTGTGAGGCTGGGGATGGGATTTTCTGTCTGAGTTGCCTGGAAGAGGACAGAGGATATTGTCTGTCTGATCACGTGATTTGTTTCATTTCCTCTGTCCCCTCATGTGTTTTTCTCCCTCTGTGTGCTGGGTGCATGTTGATGCCTGAGGCCTTCCTATGTCTGCACTGAACAGAAAGAAAAGAGGTTTGCTGTCATCAAGGTTGTGCGATTGGTGCTGGGCACACCGCACATTCCTGGGATGCCAGAGCGTGTATGCAGGGGTCATTCTTCTCTCACACACACACACACTATAACAGAGCTGCATCATGGCTGGAGAAATGGGTGAGAAGTTAAGAAAGTTTCACTAGTACAACATATCTGCGTTATTGTTTGGTTCGTTGGTATCGTTGAGGTCACTTTTGGACTCTGGTCTCCTGTAGCATCCTCTCCTGCTCGCCTGTCTGCTTAGTGGTGTAACACAAAGAGGTCCTCAAACAAGAAAAACAGGCTGGCAGGTTACACACTGCAGCGTATGTATTCAGACCAGATATTTGATGAACATAATGCAGGCTTTTCATGGTCATAAGAACAGCTTTCTGCGGCTTCTGTAAGTCGATGAAGAGTGTTGAGTGATAAACAGGTAAACACAGCATGCATAAACCTGCACATGAATTTTTTTTGCCCCGTGTTCTAGCAGGAGGCTGAGGGCTCCTCCAGGGAATATAAGCTCAGCATAAACATTTTAGCTGCAGCTAAACATTGCCTTCTGCTTGTCGTTGAGTCAGGAAGTGACCTGAGAGGATTAAGAAATACAATGGTCAGGTTAGTTTAGCTATTTTAGGTGATTTTGCTTGGATTATGAGCTAAGGCTCAGACAGCAATAACCCACAGTGTCTGCAGGTGGAATCCATTGTCAAAGCTCTCTTACATCCGACTCCCCTTCATTTCCTGTCATTTGTTTGTTGGCATTTTTACTTTAATGAGGAGCGAGGACAGAGCTCAGATCATTTTCAGCAACAATCTCTGGTTGAAATGACACAAGTTGCTACTGGGGTTTGACTCGGTAACAGAATAATTATGTGTGTTTTACAAGGACATTTTCTTTCATAGATGTGAAGGAAAACATAATTAGTTTTTATATGTTTGATCTGTGCCCCTTTTATTTGTTGTTTTTCAGGAAGTGAGTGCCAACAGCCAAATAACAAAACACCTGTCAGGTCAACCAAAACAAATGTCATCTGTTTTTAGCCCATCATAGAAACCCAGGTTTGGAGGAGGGTGTTTTTTCATTTGTAGTCACTATGTGACTGTTGACAGATGTGTCCAGCAGGGGGCAGAGCATTGTTGTTATTACTTAGATGCATGCTGACCTGATGGGTTCTCACACAGTAAAGGCAGCAAACACAACTGCTGCTCAGGCATCTTAAGTCCAGACAGCTGTCACATCCACGCTCACTGTGGCAGGTACTGGCACGGTGAGCTTTTTATCTAAATGTACAGTTGCATTTAACCACCGTTTTCCTCCATGTAAACATTAAAAGTCTCATCTTTGTCTGGGGGTCAGCTTTCCTACAAAAAGATGAAAAAGGGAAGGGTGGAGTAGAGGATTATAGGAAAGAGTGGGAAGATGAAAGTATAAAAACTTCACTATGTTTCTTATGTTCCCATAATTTGAGCAAGATATCTTAACAAACCAAACCAGCATTGCTACATTTTCTGTCACCCAAACAAGAGAAATTAATTAAGCGTGGCGACAGTTCATTATTAAAATGTTCAGCATGGAATGGAACCCCTCACAAAAACTTGAAAGTGTCTGGAGGACCGGGCTGAGCAGGATTAAATAAGCTGGAGGTGGGGGGGGGGGAAGAGGGGATAAAAAGAAATAACAGACTGAGGGTCATATCAGACTGTGTGTTATGATTCCTCAGTGTAACCGGGAGAAAGGGCTGGGCTTATTGCCTAAGAAGACGAAAAAAAATCCTCTCTGGAATGATTGCAGCAGCCAACATCAACAGAACCCTCTAGGTGTTCAGGAACAGAGGCAAGAACATCGTTTGAATAAAAAAATATTCATAACAATAACAGGCTTATTTCTGGAACACATTTTCAACCTCTAGCCAAGCCAGCATTATGTGCAACTCAAAAGCAGCTTTAGGATTCCAACAAGCAACACATTTCTGTTCATGTGGTGTTGTTTGACCTGAAGTCTTAATCACTGTGTGGATATTCAGTTCAGCATCGTCAGAAAAAGATGGTTTAGTACAGCAACAGACTCTCCCCTCCTGTGTCTGTTTCTGGAAGCATGTAAATACTTGACATAACTGGCTATAGTCCAACACAATGACCTTACACTACTTTAGATATGCACAGAATGCTGAATTGATTTAGGCTGATAAATCAGGCTGGGGCCTGCTCATGTGGAGGCCACACAGACACAATGCAGAGACTTCTGGATGGTGGCCGTTTTGTGCCTCAGCTGCATTGATGTTGCAGTGTGTCACCGTGGGGTGGGAAACAAGAGGAAAGACTGCTGGTTTGTTGACGGTTTACGGACCCATAGCTGGAATCGTCTGCGTGACATAAGCAGCCTGTAAAAGATCATTTCTCATGATCCTCTGATGTTAAATTTGTGCTACTACGTACTGTGTCCATCCAATACATATATTTATAGATTAGATTTTTGAGGAAGCTACTTTTTGTCATTTAATTTACACAGGTAGAATATTATTTTCACAGCATTCATCTGCATCTGACTGATCTGATTACTTCATTTCTTGTCATGTACACCGTACATTCCTGGATCAGAAGATGACTGAGATGAGAGCGGACACTGACGTGATGTTTGACTTCTTCAGCACAACATCACCTCATTGTCTCTGTTTTCAACGACGCTCTGTCATTATGTAATGACGGTGCTACAGCTGATGGCTGTCACTGCTCCGAATCACATGTTTTTACAGTATGCTGATGTTTAGTGTGACACTAACATGGTGCGATCACACCATGTGTTCTCACTACACTGCCAGGTTACGATGAGAGCATCTGAGGACAGTATATTTGTATAATTATGTGTCAAGTATTTCAAGTATTTGCATAGTGTGTGTGTTACAACCAAGATCACAACCACATTGAGATTAAACATGACTGTACCTGTCTCAGCATGATCCAGAGGCAGTGCATGACATGAGGGGTGGGCAGCGGCACAGGACATGTTGTTGTCTAATATTTGTGGTGTCAGTTTTGTTTCCAATCTTGCACCAATGTGAGAAATTGTCCAAATAATCCAAAGGGGAAAAAAGAGCCATCAGAGTCAGCAGTGTTTATGTTGTGTAGGGTGTCACGCACAAATGCTGAAAAATCGCTGCAGGCCTTAGTCAGCTGGTAAAAACGGGTCCAAACAAAGGTATTAGTATTTTAGGGCTTCAGGTGAATCAGAATCAGAAATACTTTATTAATCCCAGGGGGAAAATGCTTAAAACCTTTTATTATGCTGTATGTAAACTATGATCACAGCACTGCGCCCTTTAAAATGTATTGCGATCATGATGAGTGACACTAATGATGGTCTAAACGATCGTCAGTTTGTGCTTTGTGATGGCTGTCGACTTGTCTTTTCTTTGAAGTGAAGTGACCTATAATTTCCCATCCTTCCTTGAACTTGAAATGATGTCATGGATTCCAACAAGCCTGTCAGAAAAGCTTCTTTACAGCAAGCAAAGGTTTGAAGGTCTTAGCCGCACCAGCTCAAGTTCACTGAGCGCATATCTGTTGAACTTTATGTAAACCAGCCCGTGTATGCTCTATGCAGCGCTCCCTTTATCATTGACCTTTCCACATTCCACAACCTGCCTCTGGAAGTCAGCCCTCATTGGCTGTAACACTGCATGCTTTGTTTGAACTCAGCCTTGGGATTGGCAGGTTTGTGTGTTTCTGGCTCTGATATGTGGAGTGGACCAGCTCCTGCTGTATTTTTACTCTCAAAGGAATGTCAACAGGCCTTTTCCTTATTGAGGCTGATGCTTTGTAGTCTGTCCGATAGTGGAACTCTGTCGAAAGTAGCAGATTAATTTATGTATCTGTTACCAAAATGTTTTTTTTTTAAATAAAGTTTATGAAACTAAGCTGCTATCTGTGCAGTTAAATCACGTTGGCTTCACTCCTAGCTCAGTGGGACTGGGACACAGTCAAAACTCCATGCAAGCCAGCAGCCAGTGGTTGTTGTTGCAGTTATGACAAAGTGTTTTGCTTCGGCCTCGGTTCACTATCTGTGTGTCCTCAGTGTGGCGATGACTCTGTTTATATTAGCAGACAGACACGGTATTTCCCAGCAGCCTGCCCTCATCAGACTGCTGTGAGTAGCACTCATTTGAGCCATAGTGTCAGTGCCTGAGTCATCTGGTCAGCTGACCGACAAGAACAAATACATTAAAGATGATGTGGACTCTTCTAATTGAGCTTAATCACTAACTGAAGTGATCAGATTCTCGATTTGTTGTTATAAAGCAGCCCATAACATAAAATATGCAGCAATATGCTCCAGGAAACATTACATTTTTGCACTTTTGTTGTATAAGAAGCGGTGTGTGGTGTCCTGCTGCCTCATGTAATCAGACCCACCTCTCTGATCAGACTTGTAGTCGAGCTTGGAGTCGAGGTGATGCTCATTTTGCTTCCTGTCGGGCTTTGAATTCATTATGTGAGAAAACAAGTACTGCATGAAAACAGCCCTGAAGGCAGCCTGGCACCAGGAAATGCAGCTACATCACGTGACAGTGCAGGTAACAATACACCTGTGTGTGTGTGTGTGTGTGTGTGTGAGGACTTCACTGTTGTACATGTGTAACCTCTGTGACAGGGCTGTGAATGTCTCTCTCTCTCTCTCTCTCTCAGTGACGTCATGATACTGGGCCGCGCTGTGCTGAAACCAGAGGAATGCGACACACTTTACAGTCCTAAAGCCTCAACATTTATCGGGTTTGCGGCTTTAAGCTAACGATCGCGGATCTTCCGTGTCCGTTTGTTGTTTTTATGCGGACGGAACGACGCTTCCGACGGTTGAACGGAGTTGAATTCCTCCGCGGAAACAACTTTGTCTGTGTTTTCCGACATGAGATCAGGTGGACGGTGTGCTGCCGCTGGCTGAAGGAGGACCTTCTGTGGGGCTCAGCGTGAGTATTCCCCGCAGCTCACTGCGAGTTTTATTCACGTCCGTGTCGCCGTTGTTCTGTGTTTTCATGCTCGCGTGTTAAAGGAAAGTTCGGAGCGCGCTGCTGGAGCCGAGCGAAAGTTAATCGGTGCCACAACAACAAACCTCTGTTGTTGGAGTCTCACAGTGTGGATTAAGTGAGTCATAATAACTTTATTGTTTGCTTGTGTGGAGGGGGGAGGCAGTGAGGGTCTGTCCTCACCCTCCTCACCCTCCTCACCCTCCCTGCTCATTCAAACTGTGACTGTCAGGACAGCTGCTGGACTCTGCTGTCTGTCATCTGTCCCTCTCTGTGCACAAGTGTTAGTGGCACATGGACATGGACGGGAGGAATGGTGTCATTGTGTTTTCATTTATGTCATGTTACTAACACTGTAGAGCAGACAGAAGTGGCTGGACACACACCTTCATCATTGTTTTGGATGATGATGAAGTATGGACTCTCTACCCGCTCAGTGTCCTGTTCGCTGATGGCCTGTAGAGCGGTCCGTCGCTCCAAGGTCAGGCTGTGTTCAGAATGTTTGCACAGCACTTTATACCTGGGAGATGCTGGCAGAGAGCTGCTGTCCTGTGTGTTTGCACTTGTGAGAGAACAGGCTATTAATTATCAGCCCCTAATTCAGCAGCGAGCTAATGTAACAACACTGCTAACCTGAGAGGGGATGTCTGCTTTTCAAATGAGTGGAGAACATGTGCGTGAGAGCCGCTGCCTGACACTGGGTTTGTTGTTGTTGTTTGTTTTTCAGTGAGGCCGGTAACTCTGTGTACTCCACCGGCTGCTTTGGCAGGTTACCAGCCACCACAGAGGAACTATTTCATTTTGGGAATGTGTCAGCTGCAGGACTTTAGGGTTATCAGTGTAAACAAGAGCATTTCTGCACTTTCACTACAGCTGGAAAGTTATTAGCCCCCTGATGCTAACAGTTAATTGTGTATGAAGAGTTTTCATCCTGCTCAGGAGGTGTTTCTCCTATTGATAAGGTGGATGTAATGAAACAGGCATTACAGTACTTAACTTCAAACTTTTAACTTTTATGCTCTGGTTGGAGCAGATATTGTCAGATTTGAGATTTACTGATAAGCTAAGGTTACATGTGTGCAACTTTGCATCATGCTAAAATAGCAGCTAAAGCCGCGTTTGTCTGCAGTGAAGGTGAACTTGATGTTCTGCGTGGATGTCCACGTCAACATGTGTGGAACACAGCAGACTTTACGGAGGATAACCAGATAATGCCAGCGCCCACGGTGCGTCCCACACTGCTCAAACAAGGCTAAAGTTTAGTGGTGGATACATGTCGTCTGTTTTACAACATATATATCGAACAAACGTCTTCTTTTTTTACATGATTTCTAGCATTGGTATGTTTGTCTGTATTTTCATTGATAACACCACAAATGTGTGTTTCTAGGTTAGAATCCCCCTAAGGATCAATACTATGGATTAAACCTATGTCTGTCTGCTTCGGGCATTTAACCTCTTGACGGTGCTGCTTGTTATCACTTACACCAGTGTATTAAGGTCATTTAACTGACTGGCGGTGTAAGAGTGAGGGAGAGGAAAATAGTCCATACTAAAAACCACATTGTCTAACAAGTTCTTCTCCAGTATGTGCTTGGATCCGGTTCAGAAGGAGCCCTCTGTGGCGAGCCCCTATCATTACACTGACTGATTGTGTGCTTCAGAGCGTAGACCACCCATGTTCAATACTTGAATCAGGCCAGAGGACAGAAGCTTCATCCACAGCTCATCAGCCTGGCTTGGACCCACTGACCAGACAGGCTTTCTCACTGTTCAGCCAGGCATACATGGAACAGTGCGAGGAGAGAGAGGCTGGAGGGAGGAGGGTGGGAAAAGGGGAGCAGAGACTGAGGGGAATGATGGGAGGCATGGTGGCTGTGGGGGACATGAACACAGGGTGGCTGTAACTACAGTGAATGTTGTGTTTATGAGAGGGGAGGTCCTTTTAGCATCTGGTGGTTTACAGTGTGTGTGTGAGCATTAAGAGTGTTTGAGTGGGCAGCACTGTGGTGGTGCAGCCTCCTGTTGACCGCCCTCTGTATGAAGCCTTGTCCCATTTCAGAACATGATTCATACCTTTGAGGTCCGTGGGAGCATTGTGAGCTTTCTGTCTGGCCTTTAATTGACACAGATCTTTAAATATTTTAGTAGAATCTAAGGTTTGTTTAATCCCTTTGAGCCGTGAAGATAAATCAAGTGATCAGGAAGAGCCGGCACCTGTTGGTCTGACACTTGTTTTGCTGTTTTATGGTGATAGCCGTAAAGAGGGTCAAGTGGCCTGCTGAGCCTCAGGTGGAGCTTGACTGCTATGAGTGATGGTGATCACTGACTCCTCTTCGTTGTTACTGTATTTCCCAGCTCTTCATATGCATTTATTGTGCATAGAATCGTCAGGCATGACACAGGCATGCTTTAATCTTGCACCTGCACAGTTCTGTTAGTCTCACAGATCAGTAAAGCACCCAGTCTCTCTCACAGCAGACGGGGCCTCTGAGGTCAGAGCTCTGCAGTCTGTTTGCTGTTTGGCCTTTGTTGCATTCAAATCTTATCATTTCTTGGCTCCTGACAGCAGCGGTTAAAGCATGTTTTTCACCACCAGATGTTTGGCTCACAGCTCCAGATGCAGGGAAAACACTACAGCGTGCTTCGACTCACAGCCAGACCACTAAAAATAAGATGCCTAGTGTCATACTTAATGCTGACATTCTTCTGATTTTAAAGATGCAGATGTTTTGTCCAGCTTTCGCTTTAGTCTTTACTTTTTTTCCATCCTTCCTTAAGGCTAGAGGAGGTTATACAGCATCTGTGTTCCACAGTTCAGATGCAGTGATTGACTGTATTGGTGTCTCAGCTGAAGACTGCTGATGGACCTCTGCAGTGATTTATTCTCTCTTCTCTCTGCTGTCATCAGACTCATTATAGCCGAGGCGTTTATCACCAGTTTTACTAATGGGGAGGAAAAGAGACAGCATCTTGTTGTGGATCTGACTTTACTGCAGCATGAGTGACTTTATGGCGTAAAGCTGTTTCCAACCTTGATATCAATATGATTTATTTGAGGACGATTGATTGCAACATCTGGCCAGTTCATAGACATTACGAAGACATTTTCACTGATGCAATGTTCTCTGTGGGTTCATTAAAATATTGTGACATCACAGACTCCTGTTTTTGTTGTCCTTCTTCGCCAGTTTGATTTGGGTGGCATGCATTTTAAATGCATTTATAAGCCAATAAAATGGTGTTTGTCACTGTATGTCTTTCACTGCAGCTTGTCCTGATTTGCTTGTGTTGCAGTTGTGTGTCAGTGCTGTGTTGTGTTGACTGTGAACCTCCCTTTTCTCGCTGTGTTCCTGGGCGGGTCCTGTTCAACTTCAAACACTCCTGCTGTGTAAGACTTTATTAACACCGCAGTCTGTAGGCAGAGTGACTCACGCCCCGTAACTCATGACCCGCACCATCACCCTCGCAGTCGGCTCCTCCAGCCATCCCCACCCCCCTGCGTCTTTGTTGTTCCCTTATTTTGAACTTTCTTCTTTTTTTTTTTACTTCGTAGGAGAGAATAAAATATGTTGTACAAAAAGTCAGTGTGTTGAAGAGGCCTCGCCCTCCTGTCAGCTGCCTCGCCAGGATCTGCTTCCAGCACACAGGCCTCTGTTTCACTACTGGGAGTGTCTCTTGTGATACTAACTGAGAAAGCAGAAAGGTTGACTGGGAGACGTGTTTTTCCTGCATCTGCAGGTTTTAATTTAGCAGTGACTTTAAGGTATGGACACGATGATGCTTTTGTTTCTGTATTTGTTTAAGTGGTAAAATAGTAATTCTGAAAATGATAATCCTTTGTTTTTTTACAGTGTTTCCTCCTACTGGGGAGGACATGTTTCAGTCTGAGGATACTTTTTAGGTTATTCATTTACTGTGTAGACCAGCAGAAACAGTATCAGTGTTGTTTGGTCCGTTGGGACCTGCAGCACCACCACGCTTTGGATCCCTGTCAGGTTGTCCTCGAATGAAAATGTCACCAGGCATTATTTGTAGATAACAGGCCTGGGAAAAGTTCTCCCAGTTATTTTTAAATAAAGCTATGTCAAAAATAGAGTTTGCATCAGAGCGAGCTGAACCTGTGTGAGCTCAGTGGAGATGCTCCATTTTACTGCTATCAGATTGAATAGCTGGGCTAGTACCACAAAGGTGGGGACCTTTTATCATCATAAGGATGTGTATGTATGATGATTAGTTTGCTGATTTGATCAATGCAGCACAACACAAATACCTTTAATCATGGGGTGTGCTGTTGCTGTATGTGCTGTATGTTTATTAAGGTGTCTGTGGGTTATTGAGAATTATGGCAGAATGATGGGACCAGGTGGAACAGGTTTATCATTTTAAAATGTAATTAAGTGTGTTCTGCTGTTGCTGCCTAGTCACAAGCCGACCTGCGCGAACATGCATTAACCCTCCACCTCTTTCCTCCTCCCTCCTCCGTGCAGGTCTGATGCTCGGCTGCAGCTGCCTCTGCCACCATCATGTTCTCTAAAAAGAAGAAGTCTCGTATCCAGATCTCTGCTCCGTCCAATTTCGAGCATCGCGTGCACACAGACTTTGACGAGCAGGAGCAGAAGTTTGTTGGGTTGCCGCGGCAATGGCAGTCACTCATCGAAGATACAGCCAAAAGGCCCAAACCCTTTATCGATGTGACGGTCATCACTACAGTAGAACCACGGAAGGTGGGTTAACTCGTTCTGATGTGTAAGTGTAAGTGAGTGAACTGAAATTTCATAAGCTGCAAAAAACTCACTTTTCTTTCCAAACCCTTCAGACCATTGTGCGTGGCAGCAAGCTGGGAGTGGATGGGTCTCTAACATGGCTGCTGGATGAGTTTGACACCATGTCTGTGACTCGATCCAACTCCCTGCGACGAGGCAGCCCTCCCATCCAGCCTCGCAGGGACTCGAGCTCCTCAGGAGGAGGAGGGCAGGAGAATGGAGATCCTCACCTCAGGCACTACTCACACCCAGACCGACAGGACAGGTACAGAGTTTGAACTGGACCTTCAGGCGGTGTGATAATTTATAACTTGTTGATTCACTCATCTTTAATATTCTTTGCGTTGATCTGATTCTCAGAGACCGCTCCAGACAAGACCACCACGGTGGAGGTGAGTCCCGACAGAGTCAGCGTGCGGTCCGTCCCTCTCAGAGAGAGGAAGGAATCCAGGGTCGCCCTCAGCAGCAGCCCCGGGGCCAAGAGCCGAGCAGGACCTCCAGGGACAGGCCAGGCTCTGGTCCTCCTCCTCCACCTCCTCACAGAGACCGAGAGCACCGGGACCGTGACCCGGTACAGGCAGAAAATAAACCTCAACTAACTTGTAAATGTTTCTAGTAATCAGTTGCTCATCCAAACCATTCATTCCTACAGGAGCAGGTGGTTCGCAGGGACCAGCAGGGTGACCACAGGCCGAAGTCCAGCTACGTGACGCGGGATGGCAGCCCTCAGTCTCCGAGGGACAAGAGGCCTCTCTCGGGACCTAACATCCGCACCCCAAATCTGCCAATAACTGAGGGGGTGATGAAGACTGCCCAACAGACCACACGGCCATTTAACACCTACCCAAGGACAGACAGCGAGGGGGGGCGCAGTCCCACAGGACAGGTAAGGATAAAAAGACGGCAACCCCGAGGGTGGAGGCCCCGGGCTGATGGATGATAGCTCTTACCACCCTGCTCTTTGTTCTCCCGACCAGATTTAGTCATATTGCTTCTGTCACTGTCTTTCAGGCGGTTCGGCATCATGAGTCCTCCCCTCAGAACGGCCCCTCTAGCGGCTCCTCCCGCGGTTCCTCCGGCTCCAAGCCCCCTGCTAATCACCAGCACTCTCATCACACTTCCCACCCCAGCCTGACCCCTGAAGTTTCACAGCACCCACACACCCCTCACCCCAGCGTTCCAGCACCACGGCCCCCTGTCCCCTCCGGGCCGCCAGCTTCAGGTGGTCCACCACAGGGCCGCTCCCCACAGAGGGAGCCTCAGAGGGTTTCCCATGAGCAGTTCAGAGCAGCACTACAGATGGTGGTTGATCCCGGTGATCCACGGACCTACTTGGACCACTACATTAAGATAGGCGAGGGGTCTACAGGGATTGTGTGTATCGCCACTGTGAAGACGACAGGAAAACTGGTCGCTGTGAAGAAAATGGACCTGAGGAAACAACAACGAAGAGAACTTCTCTTCAACGAGGTACAATCGCACGCACACGTACACACCACTGACAACAGACTGCACCTAAAAAGTGTCTGCTGAGCATATACTAGGTGTATTTGTCTGACTAGACGGCCAGAAAAATACTGTAACGTTCACAAAACACCTCCCGCAGACATGTCACGAGTCAAAGCATCTCCCAGAATAAATGAGATGTTCTGCTTTATGTCAGCAGCACACAGCTGCCTCCTCACACTTACATTAGTTGCTGAGTATCAACGCACATTTAAGACATTATGAGCAAGGCTGCAGTGAAACCGCAGTGATGTAATTATAGCCCGACCTCCCTCAGTGTGCATTTGTTTCCGTGGTAACTGCAGGTAGTGATCATGCGGGACTATCACCATGAGAACGTGGTGGAGATGTACAACAGTTACCTGGTTGGAGACGAGCTCTGGGTCGTCATGGAGTTTCTGGAGGGGGGAGCTCTCACTGACATCGTGACACACACCAGGTGAGCGACAAAAACCGTACAAGAGCCAGTTCAGATTCATTTGTGTAGCATATGTTTTCATTCCATGTGAGTCACTCCCTCGTTAAATTTCTATTTTCTCCATAAGAGGGCAGTGTTTCCTGCATTTTAGAAATGTGCAGCCATGGCGTGTGCCACCGTTCTGCCTAACAATGATTAAATGAATGTTTGTGAAACGTAGAACAAACTTGTGTCTTTTTGTGTGAACCGTCTGTCTGGCGTCTCTCTGACTCTACAGGATGAATGAGGAGCAGATTGCCACAGTGTGTCTGTCTGTCCTGAAGGCGTTGTCGGTCCTTCACACACAGGGTGTTATCCACAGAGATATAAAGAGTGACTCCATCCTTCTCACTCATGATGGGCGGGTATGTACCATTATACACCACCTGCAGAAACAGAAGCAGTTTATAAAAAGCCCATCAGTGCGTATAAATAAATGATTTTATTTTTTTATTAAATGCACAAAACAATGTTTGCAACGGAGAATAGATTGTGTCTCAGTATGCAGTTCCACAGAAATGACTGTAGCAGCACACATCTGCTTTTTTTATGTCAAACCACAACACTGGCTGAGGCGGCTTTTTTTTTTATCAGCTCAGTAACATGATGGAGCCTTTTGTGACAGTTTTATGAATGGCCCGGATGACTTGGCCATCCTTGTACATGTAATAAAATGAACGTGTAATTGTAAACTGGCAGGGACCCTTATTAAATCTCAGCGGGCAACATGTCTGCTGTAAGAAGTGTCCGCATACATTTGACAGACATGACTGGGCTCACGTCTCATGTTCAAAGTTTTGTCTGCCGAATGCACAAATTTGACCCACTTACACAAGAATAGCTGGAATAAGGAACCGACTGCGTCTCTGTTAACCGCTGTTGCAGTGCTGAGGTTGATGCCAAAGGACTTCCTGCCTGGTGACAGGCAGGTTCCTGCTTTCTGCAGAAAATGAAACCAACATGGTGTTAACAGAAAGACCAAGTGAAAACTGCTTCTAGTATGTTACAACAAGCAGACACGGACCATCAAGTGTCGGTCAACGTGAGAGGAGTGACCACAGCAGTAGCACAGTTCTGCAGCTGTGTGTTAGTCGGTTTGTGCCGAATTCACAGATGTGAGGTTTTTCTGAGGCGAGGTTTTTCTGTTTTTAGTCTGCATAGTCATGACAACATGCACAATGTGCAAGTCACACATCTCTCTGAAGATAGGCTAGTGTGTAAACCACAGCGGCCTTGATGACAGCTGATGAGCGTCGGTGGTTTGAAGACTTTATGAGCTGTGGTTTCACCCATTGGCTCGGTCTCCGGCTGTTTGCACGGCCAAGCGAACCCCCACAGTGTGTCTGCACCACTGAGCCCTGTGAGGCAGAAAAAGCACCCGCAGGTGCTATTTCATGTGTTTCTAGAAGTTAGAACGGACTCAGAGCGTTTTTGGCAGCCTGTCAGATTCAGATTATATAACGGTTATTAGAAGACAATATACTCTGATAGCACCATAAACGGGCATTGTTCTGGTGGAGGAAAGCGGTCACACCTTTACACAGAGCTGCGTGCTGGCAGCGCTGGCGTTTCAGGGCCGGGTTTGGTTTGAGCTGCTGCTGCTTGTGGTTTGGCCTGGCAGGGGAAGCAGACTCAACCAAGCCTGAAGTGTTTCTCGTAAGTGGGGCGGCTGTGTTTGGTGTGTCTGTAGGCACCTGCACATGCATCTGAGTGACTGTTTCATCCCTTTAAAAATAGGTTCAGACACTGGAGGGTTTTGGTTCTGGTTCGTGTGAAGGTCAGGGGTAGAAGGTGATGTCAGCCGTGCAGGTCAGGGGAGTGTTTGTGTGTGTGTGTGAGCGCAGTTTCTCATGGCAGGTCTGTTTCATTTCCCTTTGTGAGGCAGTCACCCTTGTGGCCAGCAATAAAGGCTGGTTTTCTAACTAGATATGCAACCATGCACACATTTTCTCAGAAAGAGGTGTGGACAACAGAGAGTTCCCATGGACTGCACTGCTCAACTGTATCAGATACCCAGATGTGACTTTTATTTTACATGCACTGTTTTTACAAGCAATAAACATAAAACTCAGGCGTTTATGAGGAGTTTATGTTTTCTTTCATCTTCACAAAGACAGACGTTTAAAGACTGTTCCTTCTGTTTCTGCCCCTCAGGTGAAGCTGTCAGACTTCGGCTTCTGTGCTCAGGTGTCTAAAGAAGTGCAGAGAAGGAAGTCTTTGGTTGGGACGCCATACTGGATGGCACCAGAGCTCATCTCCAGACTGCCTTATGGACCAGAGGTAGCACACTCTTTTTGTTTTCCCTTTTATCCCCACTCCCCTTGTCCTCTTGTCCTCTTGTTGACTGTCCAACATCACCGTGTGCAGGTGGATATCTGGTCTCTGGGTGTCATGGTCATAGAAATGGTGGATGGGGAGCCGCCGTACTTCAACGAACCGCCGCTCAAAGCCATGAAGATGATCCGAGACAACCTGCCTCCAAAACTGAAGAACCTGCACAAGGTACAGAGACAAAAAAAAGTGCTGACACGGCAGGTTGTGTGAGGGTGTGATTCTACTAGTTTCAGTTTAATTTTTACAGCTGAAGGAGGATGATTAAATCAGTGTGCTGAGCTGAGTCTAGTTCCTGTTTTCTTATTGTGACGTCGGACTGATGGAAGCTTTACTTTAAGACCTGATGATACCTCTGTGTGCTCCTTTCTGTTCAGGTGTCCCCTCTGCTCAAAGGCTTCCTGGACAGGATGCTTGTGCGTGACCCGGCTCAGAGGGCCACAGCCAGCGAGCTTCTCAAACACCCCTTCCTGACCAAGGCGGGCCCGCCGTCCTGCATTGTCCCCCTGATGCGGCAGAACAGGATGAGATGAGACGACATGTGACACTTAGACCTCTGGACTCCGGAGGAAAGGGTGTGCAGATTGAGGTGGAACAGAATACTCCTCCACAGAGGTCAAAGGTCACGGAGGAGAGGCCTGTGCAGCGAGCCAAACTCTCAGTGAAGTGCTGAGAGCCGTGTGCAGGAGTATTCTCTTTATTCACTGCGAGTCACTGAACTGTGGGGAGTGTGTTCCCTAAAAAGAGGCAATAAGGTGGTGAGTGTGTGTGTAATGATATGCTGCCAGCACTGTTAATGACAGTGTTTCATGGCCTGTGTGTGTGTGTGTGTGTGTGTGTGTGAGTCATGAAGTTGCAGAGGAGCCACGTTTTGCCTGTGGAGTGATTTTAGCTGATTTCATGTTCACTTTTTATCTGAAGACCTGGAAACGTTGAGAACTGTGGCTCTTTCATCACTGTTCCCTTTGGACTGTACCTGGATTTAACGTGTGAAGGTTTTGCACACCAGTCGGATGCTTTGAAGGAGTCGAGGGCGGAGCGAGCTGCGACGTCATTGGACAATCTGGAAGCTGATTTTTTTGTTTTGTTTTGTTTCACTGCAGAGATGACAGAAGCCAAACGTAGACATTTATCCTCATCACACCCAGAACTTACTACTGAGAGAGGAAATGTTCTGACTCAGACCGACTTAATTTTGTAGCCATAAATAAAAGTAGGTTCCTGTCATAAACAAGCAAACGTACACTAAGTGAAAAGGTAAACACTGGAGTCGTGGGGACAGATGAGTTTTCTCCTATTTCCTCCTTATTTTCCTGTGTAAGTACAATGAACATAGAGAGATATATCAGATATATCAGTTTGATGTTTTACTATCTCTATTTGTGATTGTTTTATTATAATTTGTTTCTGGTTGATTTTAGACTGAGATGATGGTTTTTAAAGCACTGTTGATGAGAGATAGAAGCTGCACTGCACCGTGATTTCAGCAGATAATGAACACTAGACGTTTTGTTTTCTGTGTAGGACTTCCTGAACCACAGTGCACCCGTAGCCCCTTAAACTGGACGGTTCTAAACCCAGCTTGGTTTTTACTTAGGAGTTTTTAGAGGAGTAGTTTTGTCCACATACAGTTCCTTTGATAGAGAAAACGAGCTGCTTGTTGTGTAATCGGTTTAAGTCTGTGTCAGCTTCCTCTTAACTCTTCCTCCAGAAAACACACCGTGGCTGCCGGCATGAAGGCGGGCCCGGTGTGTTGTTCTGCTGCGCTGCCTGTCAGATTAATGTTTAATTGCGTAGTTCATGGATCTAGCAGACAGGTTTGGATTCCACCACGTGGTGTGAGGAGCAAACAGCAGATCCAGCCTTTTTATAAGACAATACAGGAAATTCATAACACTCCTCCACATGTCCATACTACACTGTGTGTGTGCATATATGTGATGATGTGTGATTATTGTTTTGTTTTTTTTCTCTGAGTGTGTAGGTTCTGTGAAAATAGGCCAAACGTGTTTACAAGGCTGGAAACACTTTGATGAAGATCACTAGTAGATAAGAGCAGCTAACAACACACATGATTACAAACTGAAACCAGACCTGGGTCAGACCGTCGTAGGGCCTCCATCACAAAGTCTCCTATTAAATCCAACCCCTCTGATCTCCACAGTAAACAGGAAGAACCATAGATTGACCTGAAATGTAGCTGAGAAGCTGATAAAGCCTTAAATTTCATTTCAAAATTTAAAAAAAAAAAACTCTCACTCAACCTGGAAGCCATGATTGAATCACATGTGACCAGCAGTCACATGACAAAACATCAGAGCATTTAAGATATATTTTAAATCAGTAATCACTGTCTGACATGTTTAAGTTCCACAGATGGTTTTGGACTTTAAGCTGCAGTGAACCCACACTGACATGTGGCCAGCACTCAGAAACAGCTTGGAGTTCAAAGGGTTAAAGATCATTTCCCCTCAGACAAACCCTCATTTAACATCATCCCGATTCAGTAAAGTTCACATCAAACAGCGACTTATAAAACAACAATCAAGCCTCATCCATAGGCTTCATTCAGTGTGTGTCGGTTTGGCCCAGGTCTGGTTATTTTGCTCCCGCTGTCGTCTGCCCTGATGATCCTCGCCGGCGTCTCTAACGGCTGACATCATGCCGTTACCCTCTAACCATCCAACACTCATTTCCACTGAAGATAAAATGTAGGTTTTCCGGCATCGTTTATCCCTCTGAAGGCAGAGAGACTCAGAGATGCACCCAAACACGGCGGCAGACGCATGTCTCTTGTTTCCACTCCGTGTGTGTCTTCCTGTGCAGAGCCACCTCTCATCAGAGCAGAGCACACACGCGTCCCACCAGCCTGATGATCCTTAAGCCTTTATATGAATGCCAGCTTGCTGTCAGGACCGTAGGTGATGTAGCACACTTTCTGTACACTGTCTTGTATTTTTCTGTAGGTAGCAGCCGATACAATCACTTTGTTGGTTCCGCTCATGCCAACCAATCCACGGCCTTGTACATTAACCATGGCAGCACAGAGTAGTAAGAAGAACATAGGTTTGATTCTGGGCAGGAGAACCATGTGACCTAAAGTCACCGCTTTCCTGCCTGATCATATGTAGCACAGGGCACGGAAGACTTCTTGGTAAAAGCAGCAGTACCCGAGAGGAGTGTTTGTTTTTGTGGTTAGTGTGACGATGCCGAAAGGCTCCATTAGGCTGCACCTTTACCTCAATTAAAGAACTTCCTGCCACATTTAGTCACGTTTCGTATCTTCTCCAGATTTCAGAGTTAAAAGAGAGAATTTCCACTTCCTACAGATGTGTGTTGGGTTTGTTTTAACTGCTGCAGGCTGAGTGGAGGTAATGGTAATCCACATTAATCTTCATCTGTTCTGTAGTCAGGGTGACAATCTGCCTAAATCCATTCAGTCATCACACTAAATAACATGAACTTCCCTCCAGATAAATGCTGGTAATTTAATTATGTTTCCCGTCGTACAGGAACATTTGTAGAGTTCAAATCAATTCTCCAGATTTTTTGGGGGGTAAATAAACCCTTGGATTATCAGCCCTAATGCTCATAATTCGCTGTAGTCTTACAGTGTAGATGTTGTTCTGCTATAGGTTCAAACATCCTCTCTTTATCAATGTGAAACTCTTATCTGTTCATAGGCCAGATCTACTACTGTGTGTGTGTGTGTGTGTTCATGCCTTAACATTTACAATCACTACTTGATGGATTATACTGACACTACGACTGTTGATGGTGATGGTGAAAAGAGACTTCCATGACGCTTTACTCTTCTCATCTCACACACTAACATTCCTCATGGTTTCTAACTGCTGGGGCCACTCAGAGATTAGCAGAAATGTTGGCGCTCGTCTCATTATGGAGTCCGCAGGGATTTTCCAGGAAGCAGGACGGCCTTACACCACAGCGGTGCCTTGCTGAGTGGCTTTTTTTTTTCTTTAGGGATCACCCTGCTTAGTCTTGCTTCTTGGAAAAAAAACCCCTCCCTCTAGTGGTCACCAGGACCCATGACCAAACAGCCAACTGTAACGAAACATGTGATTCCTCCTCTGAAGGACTGTTATGATTCACATTGACTCACCTCTTGTTTAAACGCTGACTGTTGCAGTGTTGACATACAAGCAGCTGTACCTGCACCATCATGTTTTTATGTAAATTTCACTGGTATTGTAAAAACATAGACTTCACTTTGCAAATTTTACTTTTTTTTTTTTTTGCAAATACATTTTTTTTTGTAAAAGATCCACTGAGTCTGTTTTCTCTGTGTCTGTGTGTGGTCAGTCTGAGATGTTGCATGTTTAATCTTGATGTTCTCACAGCATTATGGAGAATTTACTGTGTAGCAGCTTAATGGTGTAATATCAAGCTGGATGCATCATGTTGCACTGACTCAGAGCGTGAGGACAAGAAGCAGAGAAACTGTGTACAAACTCAGCAATTATAATTATACACCGTCACACAGAGCAGAGATATGTCCTGTGGAGTGGATCCAGTGCTCCACCAGGGAGGAAAAGGACCTCAAAATTAGCACTGCCATTTATCAGCCAAGGTTTCATTAGAGTAATATATGATTAACTTCATGCAATGATTTCAGTATCACATCCCTAACAGATGTTACAGTGAGGCCTAAATTGAAAATGATCAGTCACTCTGACTAATTCTGAATCTGATTACGCTCTCGTGTCTCCTGATGAGCAGTGGAAACTCTGAGGAAATTCTCTGTCTCTGTGTGTGTGTGTGCTGTATTTACAGCAGCCGGCAGAGTCAGCATGAGTGTATTTTTAGCACTTCCGACAAGTTGAAGGAGCTCTGCAGGCTGCACAGCTCCACGGCCGAGCTTTTACCGTAAACAGCCAGTCTGAAGGGTGGGGACCCTCTCAACAATGACGGCTTTCACACACACACACACACACACACACCACAGGGCAGCTGTGTTTGTGGTCAGTGTGTGTGTGTAAAGAAGAAGTGAGGGCGTCCGGGGTAAATGGGTGTTTATTTGTGTTTGCTGTAGATGCACACATTAAATTGGAGCAGACGTGTATTTACTGTTTATAGACATGTAAACTGCTGGTCAGACCGGTGCATTAAAGAGTTAATGTAAACAGCCACCACTGAGAGCTGAAAGGCTGCTTCCTGGTTCTGTGATGGTGTAGATCTATACGTGCACGAGAGTGAAGAATGGATGGGAATGTGTCCATAGATCACATTCAGTCCTCCAACCTCCCAACACTGATGATGCTTCACAGGCTGAATCCTGATTGGTTGAAAAGTTAGCAGGAACCAGAGCAGGGATGGTGTCAGCACCTATACTGTGTCCTATACAACACTCACACCGCAACATGCACTCCAGCGTGAGCAGGGGCAGGCGGACGGTAAACACAGGAGCAGCCTGGAGCTCCGGTTCTTCCACGTACTGATGATGGCGCCTCATGGTGGCTAAACATGTCTACAACAGGCAGACCCCGATTCACCACAGTGGAGACGTCACTGAAGACGCCTCGTCTCTGTGAAAACATGGCAGCATCTAAACCCGCTGCTGGCATGCTGGACGGCCAGCAGGATGGAAGGATGGATCGTGAGATGTTGTGGTCTCCATGGCAACCTGACATCACAAAGCTAATCCAGCTGATCGTCATGCTGGTTGGTTGTCGGATGATTTTTTCTAACAGACACCTGCTCATCTGAACTCTGTGTTAAAGTGCTGCTACTTTACTGTCATCAGGCGGTCCAGACCTCATCATCATCATCATCATCATCATCATCACCACACAGTCTGCACACACACAGGAGGCTTCATTTGATCACTTTTAGCTCGGTAGCTATTGTCACAGCTGTCACTGCTGGTTAGCTTATGCTAGCTACTTTTACACCAACCACCCCAGTGAGGTCACCGCCAGGACAAGATGGCGCTCTGGAAATAAGCAAATGATTGATCTTAATCCTGCTTCACTGACATGTTAAACATGTTATTTGATGTTTTTCTCGTTAACTACAGTCGGTTTCATTTCCTCTAAAAGAGTTTGTGGAGGTTTTATTTTTTTATTTTTAAGCTCTTAATTTATGTTTCTTTTTTGATATTTTTAAACTGTCAACAGTTTTCATTTCCTAAATACCTGTGTGTGTGTGTGAGAGAGAGAGAGAGTGTGTGTGTGAGAGAGAGAGAGTGTGTGTGTGTGTGTGTGTGTGTGTGAGAGAGAGAGAGAGAGTGTGTGTGTGAGAGAGAGAGAGTGTGTGTGTGTGTGTGTGTGTGTGTGTGTGTGTGAGAGAGAGAGAGAGTGTGTGTGTGTGCGGAAGTAGTTAGGTGTATGTTTGTGTGGCATGAAAAGGGGGGGGGGGGGGTGTTTCCAGAACGTGACGGCGCCGCGCAGGTGGGCGGTGTTAGGCAGCGCCAGCAGCCAATAGGAGGCCTAGGTGTCGCTGTCGGGCACAGCTGATCGATGAGTCAGTGGGAAGAAAAAACCGAAAAGGTTCCACTTGTTGCCGAGCAGGAGCAGCGATCGTCAGCTGACCGCGGAGCTCCGATCCAGCCTCCGATAAACACACACACACACACCCCGGATCCCTCCGCTGCTGCGCCGCCGCGTTAGTCCAGGAGCTCCCGCTGCTGCTGCCGCCTCGTCTTCAGCTCTCAGGTGAGACATTTTCTGTCCATTCAAACAGAGCATGGTGTCTGACTGTCACCTGATCCAGGCAGGTGTGCTGCGCTTTGGTTTGCGACCTTCAGCGTCCACCCACAGCTCACCTGTTAGACCAGATTGCAAAGGGAAAGTCTGCGCCTTTAAATGATTCAAATGTGGGACCGTGAACGCATCATGAAGCTTCTCCTGACATGCTGATGCTGCTGAGGAACAAAAGCAGCTTTTTACATAATAAACTCTGTTTCTATATGCAGCCCGTCCCCAGCAGCAGTCTGAGGAGCTTCATGATGAAGGAGTCAGGCTCTCACTTCCTGCTCAGAATTATGAGCAGGATCCGTTTTTATTGATCATTTATCTAATTTTTAAGCAAAAGCAGCTCATATTCAAACTAAATGATCAGTTTAAAGATGCAGTAATGAATTTTGGAATGAGTTATTGAGGAATAAAAACATAAATTAGCTCAGTTCTTTGACCTCTCAGATGAAACATGAGTGCGGTGGAAAATGAGTATAAACTTCCAGCTGACTCTTGTTTACCGTGTTTGCATCTGGACAGAAGCCCCTCCATTGCTGTGCATCCCTGTTCAGTAATGCAGCATCAGCTTTTCTACTGTGTGTGTGTGTGCGCATTGTGTACAGAGGGGTGTGTTAAAGGTTTGTTGCTTCCTCAATTCTGTGTGTGTGTGTGTGTGTGTGTGTGTGTGTGTGTGTAAAATCTATGAGCTTATTTCCTCTTTTTCTGACAATCTTAAAACCTTTACTGACAAAACTAAAAGAGCGGCTCAGGGTGATGGTGATAGGGATGATGATGATGATGATGGTGCAGGTGTCATGGCTGCATTTTTTTTTTTTTTTTTTTTTTAATCTGTGGTTGAAGTTGAGGTAATTGTGTGTGTGTGTGTAGCAGATAAGTTGCGGCCTGCAGGTTACACACTGGTCAGTAGTTCAGACGCACAGCTACGCAGTGACTCCTCCTCCTCCTCCTCCTCCTCCTCCTCTTCCTCACTGATCAGGACATGCGGGTGCTTCCTGCTCCTGGGATTTTCCTCTGGGTGGTTCCTCTGTTTGCACCAACAAATCACTGTTGTGTCTGGAAACATGAGAACACATCACTTCCTGTGTGGAATCATTCCAAGAACAGGAAAACGCTACTTCAAAGCTTCGCTCCTCTCTAGTCCCTGAGGTCGCCTGTCTGCCATGTTGAGTCCTCACATTTATCCACAGTCGACTTATTACTCCGGTTGCGTTGACGTGTCGCATCTTTTAACACAACTTTGTCAGGCCTGATTGAACAGGTGTCACACAACAAAACTCACAACATTCCTGGCGTCTAACTCGGAACATGACAGCAGAAGTAATATCACAGAGGGCCGTGCTGACTAAGACGCAGACCTCCCACACACTGTGGTCACAGACGATGGAGCTCTGTGTGTGTGTGTGTGTGTGTTAAACCTCTGTAATTGTGTGTGTGTCTGTGCCCATCTGTGCATGACTGCCATGCTGGGGTGAGGGGGAGGGGGCCCCCCACTGCTCCTGAAATGACTGGCATCTCTGCATGAGAAACACACAATAAAAGCAGCAAAGCACACCTACACACACACACATTTTCACCCGCAGCAGCATTTAGGCTGGCACTGTGGCACCGCTGAGACGAGCAGTCATTCGGAGAAGGAGCTGGCTTTGTTGTGGTTTCTCTTTCAGTTTGTCTCTGCACTCTCAGGTGTTGTGTTGGTCACTATGGCCGCCGCTCACAGCGAGGTGACAGTTTCACTATGGATCAACTGAATGGTTGAAGTCAGGCTGCCCTAATTATCTGACTTTTATTGTGAAAGTTTGGACAGGAAGATGACGCTAGACAGGAATTATTATACTGTCAAGTGATTATTTGTGATCACATGACCTGTTTGTGTCTGTTGTTGTGGCTGTAAACATCTTCACATTTCTACATTTTGGGATGAGGTTGTGTGTTAGCGTCGTTAGCATCTTGTGTCGTCAGGTTTGGCAAGAATGAAAAGTTCTGGTAAAACCATCTGATGAAAACCACAAAGACCAACGTGTGTGAGGGTGTCTGGGTTACAAAGTGTGACTGAAGTTGTTTAATCATTCTTCATTCTTAAAGATATCG
Organism: Parambassis ranga; assembly: GCF_900634625.1. Lineage (NCBI taxonomy): Eukaryota > Metazoa > Chordata > Actinopteri > Ambassidae > Parambassis > Parambassis ranga. Next base: position 21,640,206 of record NC_041033.1, read on the forward strand.
ACAAATCTAATCTAGTCTTTTTTTTGCTGTTTGTGTTTTTTGTGTTGTTTACTCACAAAAACATGTGATACTAGCTGTTTCTCTCTCTGTGGGACAGTCAGAAAACAACAGCAGCTAAAAAGCCCGTCAGCGTCAGAACCTGCAGCCTGAGGGTTTGATCTGTGGCCCACAGAGCACTCAGCAGCTGCCAGGTGTGGACGAACAGCACAGCTGCTGCTCCACTGATGATAAAACCCCCTGTTCAGCCACAGCTGTGATGGCGGTGTGACTTCAGGCCGGTTCTGCCCTCTGAAGACGACCTCGGCTGTGTTTGTGTTCCCTTCTGACCCCTGTGTGTGTGTTTGTTTGTGTTGTGTCCTCAGGAAGGTTTGATGTCTGCGTCAGTCCTCTCTCCATGGCCGTGTGGACGCAGCAGTGTGGTCTGTGGACTCCACCTCCTCCTCCTGGCCTGCTCGCCGCTGCTCGCTGCAGGTACGACCTCTGACCTCTCCACCACTCGCTCCTCCTGCAGGTGTTTTATTGTCAGAGACTCACCACAGACTCTCAGAATGATGCTTCAAATGAGAGATGTATGAATGTTTAAACACAGTTTTGGTTGTGACTGATTGTGAAACTCTGAACGACCTTTGAGTTTTATTTTGAAGGTCTCCAACTTGTTTATGATGAGTAAAAACCTGTGAAGGCCTCAGACTTGTTTCGCTTCACTCCAGTGATTTTATTTTAGGTTGGAGGTGGAAGTTGTAGAAACAGAGGAAGCTGGTGTCAGCTCGGGTGACCCTGCCCGCTGTGGAAGCTTGCAGCTTTCATTCAGATCCTCCTGACCCACTGTGGAGCCCTTTTCTCTTAGCATTTGTTTGCGGTAACAACACCACCCTGCTGACCCCGCTGGTTTCACACTTACAGAGGACTGAGCCACAACAGGAACTGCAGCTTGTTTCTGTGTCTCTTCCCAGAGGACCATCAGGGGGACAGCTGTGCAGCAGCACTTTAGGATCTATCGGTTATCACCACGGCAGGAAACGTGGACAGTTCTGAAGCTCTGAAATGCCAAAAACAATAATGATAAAAACCTCTTTGTGTTGTTTTCTGCAGGCAGACTGGGTAACTGCACGCACCCTCTGGTGCCGGAGCATGGAGGCTTCCGCTGTGACCCGTCCCCGTGCCGTGGTTTCCCTCAAAGGACTTCCATCCGTTTCTTCTGTGAGCCCGGGTACCACATCAGCAACAAGATCCCCGTGTCCAGGTGTCGGCACGGCCGGTGGCAGCCTCCCATACCCGTGTGCATCCCTGTCAGAGGTAAGAACCTTCACTGTAACGGGTTTAACAGAACACTGGCAGCTTATTTCCATCAAATACGTTTCTCAGCTCCACACACTGACAGACTGCTCCACAAACTCAGAGCGGCTGTGAGGGAAAACTGCCCGGACAAGTGTGAGACGTGTTGTGTTACACTGAAACCAAAAACACCTCAAAATACGCCACATGACGGCCAAAAGTATGTGGACACCCAGCCTCCGTGTGTGTGTGTGTGTGTGTGTGTGTGTCTGTGTGTGTTGGCCTTTCTGTCCAGCTGTGATCAGATGTTCTTCCCCAGCAGACTGGGAGATCATCTGATCAATAGTTCATGGACAATCAATCGATCAGCAGGTCTAGTTGCATTGACCACAACACGAAATGCCTCAGTGTGTCGGGTGCAGAGGGTTCAGTCTGTTAGATTCCTTTGGTTAATGCGGAGCAGATGTTGATGTTTCCCAGCAACATGGCGGCGTTCCTCAGCGATGACATCAGTTTATAATCCACCAGTGACGCATGTGTGACCCCCTAAAGGCTGATCACTCATTCACTGAAAGCGTGTTAGCATGTTTGCTATCTGTAGACCTGCACGAGAGTCGTCATCAGAGCTTTATCACATTCATCTTCTGACCTACTTACAGCTCAGGTCTGCAGGGGAAGCAGAAGCGTTACTTTCCCCAGACCAGTTCCGACTGCGTGCGTCTTCATTCAGTCAAAGCCGCAGCGACAGGAAGTCAGAGTGCAGAAAGAGGAAGCTGGTGAAGCCACCATTAAAACCCATCAGACGCTTCCTCTGTGCCAACGTTGTCATGGAAAGCTGCTGCTGCAGCGTCACGGCACCAACAAACCCTGAGCAGCGGCTGCGACACAAACCTCCGAGCTGATCCTGTGTTTGATTAAAAAGTTTCAGAGGAGTCACGTTCCCACAGCTCGATGCCCTCAGAGTGACACCACGTCTGAACAAATCTACGTTTCATATCTGGAAAAGTTCAAAAACACTAACAAAAACTCAAGGAAGCCATGACCCACTCACCTGTGACCGGCAGTCACGTGACATGAACATCAGCAACCTGCAGGCGTTCTGTACTTTATTATTAACACTTTGTTGTTCTCCTCCTCAGACAGTCCCAACGTGAAGTCTAACGACCACATGAACGACTCCATGCCCAGCATGGCCACGATGGCGGTGGGTGTGTCCATCTTCCTGCTCACCACCACCGCATGCCTGGTCGTCAAGTCCCGCCTCTACCCCTGTCAATCACAAAGGTAAGAGGAAGTGAGAGTTTATATTCAGGAGCAAAGAAGACTGAGGTTTATATTTTATTAAATCAACTCTCTCTCTGCAGCCGCCGCTCCTCCGACCAGCTGGACCTGATGGTGGACGGACTTCCTGTGTCCCTCCCCTCCTACGAGGAGGCGGTGTACGGCAGCTGGGGTCAGCGCATCCCCGCCTGCTCGGCACCGGGACCCACTCAGCTCCTGTTGGCTCAGGAGGCCCCCGGCTGTCACCTTTCATCCCCAAACAACCAAATGGATGGCAGCCAGCACCCCCTGCTGTCCGGCCAGAGCCCCGACAACCCGCCACCGCCATACGAAGAGGTTCAGTCGTCATATCCTAGAGACAGGATGGGCGACGGGGACGTGCGGCAGCTGCGTGACGCTCTTTCATCCGACAAGGACACTTGATTGACAGGCTGAGGGGTGGACATGTGACTGAAACTGCACACGTTGTGCATTTGTTTAGGTGAGAAGCAGGGACTGACAGCAGACGCCTGTACTGCCGGCACTTTTTTTCTGGTTGGCTGCAGCTCACCAGCATCAGGACCTATCACATGCTATTTTAGACGATAAGCTCTGATTGGCCAATCGTCAGGTCACGCAAAGAGGTGACTGATGAGCACATTTATGGATGAGAGGTTGATGGTATGTATGAATCACTGAGGACAGCAGTGATGGAAACGTGCCTGTGTGTGTGTGTGTGCCTGTGTGTGTGTGTGTGCCTGTGTGTGTTTTCAGTGTCGTTCTGGAGACGTCGTCTATCCCTCCCGTCAGTGACGGGGCCAGTCGAGGCTTCGTTTGTGAAGTCAGCGGCGCGCTGATACAGAAACCTGTGTGTTTCCATGGCAACTGACTCTACATACCATTTGTGTCTTTTTGCACGGCGTTTCTGTTCCTGAGCGTGAGCAGTGCCGCCTGTGAACGTTTGTGTACAGCAGACTTTTAGAGAACGTGTTTCTCAGCGCGTTCATTCAGTGTTTGAGTGACGTAAAAATATTTAATAATATTTAATAATTGATTTGAATCAGCTTTTTTTTTCTTTTTTTTTAATTTAGTCGATTAAATTCAGACTTTTACTTTTATCCAGGGAAACATTTTATTTATACCTCCAAAAATAAAATAAATAAATAAATAAATAAACAATCCTTGGCCACTTCCCTCTGCTGTAACCTGAAACTGATGATTAACATGAATGTATTGATTATTGATTTGGGGAACGGATTGTGTTTGTGTCCTCGCTTCACCTGCTGGGTTCCTCTCCTGACGCCTTTCACGGACCTTGAATGTATTTCATGTTTTATTTTGTGACCTTTAAACTATTCTATGGATTGTAATATTTACAGAATGATGATTTGTATTATTGCACAGAGTTCTATGATGAATAAATGTTGAAGTATTGATACGCTGGTCTTGTCTGGGTCCAAACAAAACGTCTCTGCACCTGAATTTTACATTTTGTTGGGTTTTAAAATTTTTATTTATCGACTATATAAGGAAACAGTTATTGCAGTTATTGGAGGACCCTCTCCGCCTCTAGTCCACCTACATGTGGGTCCTGTGTGACTGCAGTCGACTCTTCCTGGTGACCATCATCACCCTGCAGCTGATCATCGGCTCCCTGTTTCAATCAATAACTGTATCAAAAGGCCGTTACACAGGGCTGTATCCCACCATACATCTCACTCACGCCAGGTGAATATAGACCCTGCATTGATCAAATAATCGACTGGATGAAAACCACTTCATTAATTATGTTTAGGCCACAAAAACAAAGACAGAGTGTGAGCTCTCACCTCGACTCCCGAGTCAAGTAAGTTCTTTAAAATAACTCAAGAATCACCAGAGTCAGAGGAACAAGCCCGAGAGAGGCTTGTTGTTTCCAGCAGGTTAGAAAACTGTAACGATCTGCTGGCTGGTGATTAAAGATTCATGTATAGTGTTCATGTTTGTGTCAACACTGGAGGCAGGAAGTGAAAAAGAACAAATGAGCAGAAATCAGAAAACTCTGTGTGTGTGTAACTGCTGATTCTCCAGGTTTGCACAGACTGACTCTGATGTAACACACACACACACACACACACACACACTGTGTGGAGGACAGGCTGAAATGGGAAATCCTCACAGCCGTGTTTCATTATTTCTAGTAACACTTGTAGTTCAGGTCTCTGGAGGTCACTCAGTGTTCAGAGGAAGCTTCCAGCATGTGACGCCCTGATAAAAAAACACACAGTTTCTCCACCCAGGGACAAACAAGAACTTCAAAGCAGAGTTTAGATGAAGCAATTAACTCCACCCACACACACACACTGATCCATCCATTCATATGACTGCTTACTGTAAACAGGAGCGTCCCTTCTGCTTTTTACTTCTCGACCACAAACACACCCAGGAGCTGCTCGCCCCTCAGCGCCCGACTCACCCAACACACAACTCTTCAGGAAATGACTCAGAACAATCAGGCTGTGCATTCATCTTTAAATGACTCCACGCAGGAAGTGTTCACAGAGGAACTGTACAGGAGCATTTAAAGAAGTGCCCGCCTGCTCAGAGCAGAGTCCGAGCGCCACCTGCTGTCCTCACTCTGAAAGAACCCACACACATAAAGGTGCAGGCCGCAGAGACAGCAGCCATATTTAAAGTGGACTGTCCCTTTAATCACATTTTTGTTAAGAATATGAATTTAAATATAGATGACATTTCAGAATGTGTAATCACCTCTGTCTTTGGACACTTAGCTCCATGAGGTCGTCACCTGGAGTTCTCAGGTGGAGGGTCAGGTCAGGTGGAGGTCAGGTCATGTGACGCAGTGCTCCATCGCTCTCACTTCTTGTGTTTGTGGTCATTGTGTCACTGTTGAGAAACAAACACTCAAAGCTGTGAAGGTGCTGCAGAATGAGCCCGGAAATCTGGATAAACCTCACCAGCAATGCACCACTGCACCATTATACCTCCACCTCCGTGCTTCACAATGTGGACACCATCTGCTCTAAGGTCTGGATCAGCTCTAACATCCACTCTCCTCCTCGTCTTGTCTCTGGGTCCGTCTTTCCGGTTGTCGTCCTCATGAGATCCAGTTTCATCACATGCATTTGATGCCTTTACTCAAAAATGCATTAAGCTGGACCACGAACATCAGTGAGACTTTCAGCACTTTTCTTTTTTCTGATTGAACCATTAAAGCCTCCATGCACACCGACACAGAAAGAAGAGCTTCATCCTCACGGCAGCGTCTGCTTCCACAGCTTTATTTATCTTTAAGAATGCATACATGATTAAACGGTAAAAATAAAACATGACGTAATTAATCCTCTTTTTTTATAACCGATCTGAAAGACACATCTTCCTCTCGTGGTTTTCAGTGGACGATAAAAGGCACAGAGAGCTCTGCAACTACATGAAACGGCACCTTTCACAAACAGAGCTGCTAGTCTGAGGATTAACAAAAAAAAAACAAAAAAATCCACATTAATATAAGAACATTTCATCAAACACTAACTGAAGAATATGAAGCTACTTTCAGCTCATTAACGAGGTAACATTCATTACAGGAAAACAGAAAATAAAGCACTATAGTGTTTAATCACATTTCTAACCAGCACAGACGATACTCAGGATACATGGCTTCAGGTAATCAATACGTAAAATAGATCAGAAATTAGACGCCACCCTTTCTATAGTTTAACCATCACAATTTTTAGCTCCAATTCTGGCTGCAGTTCACCTAGAGGGCGCCAACGAGACAGTCTGAATGCATCTACACACGATGTGCTTTAGACAAAAGAAGTATCGATTATTTTTTAAAAGCATTCTAAATCTAAAACTACATCTATCGTTTTAATTCTTTCTAATTTGGGGCCCCTTTCATTCTGGACTGTCTCAAGAGCGCCCCCTATGGAACATGAAATTCATTAAAATGGGACTTGTATCAGTAATCAATCACTGCACAGCAATCACCATGCAAAGTTTAAAAACACCCTGCAGACGATGACACGTCGCCGACGTCATCACGCTCCAGGTGAGTCTGTGGTTCAGTTTCATTTTTAGAACCTTTTAAATGATCGTATTGGACAGGACTGAGGTGAAAACACTGATCTGTGATCACCTCTCATTAGCTTATAAGGGAGTGTTGAACAAGAAGAACCCCGCTCCCGCCTGGCAGCTCAGGAAGAGGAAAACAAACAAACAAACACACAAACATCTGTGACTCTGGATGTGAATAGAACACAGTAATAAAAGTAAAAGCATCATTTAAAAAAAATCTCATGTTTATAAAAAGATGTAGAAATATGCCACTGAAATGCAGGATGCCACTGATATCGCAGGGTTTTTGGCAGTGAGTTCCTTTTCGACACAGACTCTTCATACTTAATGCTGCGTGAGTTTAAAGGACAGAAACAGGAAGTTTGAGAGAGATCAATTTAGCTGCACAGAGAAATACATTTGTCTCACTGCTTAACACTTTTGAGGAGAGTTAGCTGATTGCATGAAAGAAAATTAGCACCACCTGCTGTTTCCACAAGAGTCTGAGCAGCAGCTCCTAAGTCACAGTGAGAGGGAGGGAGGCAGGGAGGGAGGCAGGGAGGCAGGGAGGGGTGAGGAAACAGAGTGTCCTGGTTCAGCTACAACAAGCGACGAGGTCGGCTCCGACTCTGCAGCGTGTGTGGGGTCTAAAGTCGTGTGCGTACGTAGTCGTGGCGTTTTCTCTTTTTCTTTTTTTTGTTGTGTGTGCGCTCAGGTTCGACAGATGCGGCGTCGGCTTGGTTGGCAGAAAGTCCCCTCAGGTCAAAGGTGAGAGAGGCGGCGACAGGTCAGGTGGGCGAGGCATGAATATGTCCCTCATCAGAGCTGAGAGGAAGAGAGAGAGAGAGAGTCCAGTCAGAACGTGGACTAATGATTCTGTCAGGCTGTCAAACAGCTGCTGCTGTTAGTTCTCAATATGGCCACTAGAGGGAGCCGCCAAAAACTGAACAGCGTGTGACATAACCCTCTGTGTGTGTGACTTACCCGCGGTGTCACACAGTCCCTGCATGCCTCCTAAAACAGGGTCTCTGTCTGTCAGCAGCTGACTGCGCCCCGTCGGGGTCGGTCCCAGGACCAGATCTGATTGGTCAGATTCCTCCAGACAGCCCTGAACACACAGACAGGTCAGAGGAAGAGAAGCTAACACACCAGTCTGTAAAGTCCTTCCTTCCGCTCTTTCCTTCACTCACCAGTAATCTGTGGCTCAGAAGAAGTTCCTCTTCAATGGAGGAAGGATCCTGTTTCTGTCTCTTGTCTTGAACCATCAGCTGGGACGACAGCTCTTCATCCAGGTTGTGAGTCCTGAAGATGACACAGAACCATTGACAGTAAAAACTATGGACAGAGCCTCCGTGATGTCACCCGTTTGTTTCTGAAGAGCGGTTTTGAGTCTCAGTGGGAGGTTCCGGGACGTGATGACCGCCGCCATGTTGGCAGCGTCACGTCAACTAAAACTCCGAATATGGACAAAGGGGGGGGGCACGAGCGGGGTTTAGGGGGGCGGGCGATCGTGGAAGCAGGAAACTCACGCTGTGATACGTCAACTGTCTGTCACTCAAGCGGCAACGCCCATAATTAGGCGTAATTTTAAGTCCGAATACAATTGAAACGAGTGAGTTGTAAAAAAATTCACCCCCCGTACAACTGACACTAGAAGAGAACCTATCATCTGAGACCACAGCGATTTTTTGTACCAGGCCGTAAACATGTTCTTTTCTGCTGTGAAGTCGGCCATTTTAACATGGGAGTCTATGGGAAATGACTCGCTTTTGGAGCCAACCCCCAGCTGTTGCAGCGTGAATTACAAGTTTTGACACTTCCGCATGGGCTTCCACTTTGAGCCCCGAAGGTTGCCGCTTGCACAGAACGCTCATGAAACACACAGGGCAGCTCAGTATGTCTTTATTTAACCTGCAGAGGAACTGAGCTTTTATACAGCAGAGGGCGCTATTGAGAAAAAATGTAAAATGACAACAAGAACAGTGAAAGTTCCCATCATGTTTTTGACATGTAGGAGAGATATGATCACCCCCAGCAGCCACTCTGTCAGCTCTGATATATAATCAATACTCTATCAGCCCAGAATAAAATAAAATGTGAGCTTTTTTGTCCAGAAGCCGGTGTAAATAATTATTTTTAGCTCAAAAGCGCCTGCTTGGTGAACTGCAGTGCATAACAGGAAGTGGACAGGGTCGCAGTAAACCAGCCTGCTCTCTGGCGCCACCTGCAAGACAACCTTTTGCCATCTCTGCCCCACTAACTAATGAAGATCTGCATTTAGTACTACTTACGACTATATATGAAAAGTTAGTAATAACACATGTTACTGGTGGAGGCCGCCATGTTTGTCTCACCGTTTCCTGCTCATGATCATCGCAGGCGGCAGGGCGGATGGATCAGGCGAAGGTTTGTCAGCCTCCTCGGGCAGACTGCTGAGGAAGGTCAGCTGGAAGTCGTCGTCCATAGAGATGTAAGGGGCCAGCATGTCCAGATCCATGTCCTCCATCTGAGACGAGACAAGGAAAACACGCAGGACTGAATGTCTCCACAGAGGATCGGATTCATTTGTTTGGAGCGTAAACTCCAGGTGTGTTTTCTGCTCTTACCAACAGAGCGTCTCCTTTCTTCAGATCGTCTTCTGGACAAACGGCGAAGAACTTCTCCACCTCGCTGGTGTTCATCACGAAGCTCTCGGTCTGACGCACAGAAGAACAAAGACATCAGAAACACTTCACGGGTTTCTAAAGGGAGCATGTCAGGTGTGTAGTTACCGGCTCTGGCTCAGGTGAGGACACTTCTGTTGGTGATGGTGATGATGAGGATGAAGGTGGAGTGATGGGGTTGAAGATGGGGGACAGGAGCTGCCTCAGCTGAGGACTGCACAGATCCTGAGGATCCTCTGGCACAGAGTTTGGACTGGATGGACTGGCAAACGACAGCTCGACTAAACCTGACAGAAAGTAAACAAAAACATGTTTGTTTGGGGGAAAAGGGCGAAGAGAGCTCCAGATATCAGTCATTATTTATTAACTCTGATAAAAGATGATTGTGCAAGATTAATTTGCACAATAAGAAGTCCATTTACTGGATGTGTTTGGTTGTTTATGTGTCCAGATGTTATGGTACGGAGGCTCAAAGCAGCACAAAGGGCATCCCTGATGAACTAAGACTGGTTTTATGACTTATTACTGATCAGACTGCTCTGGTCTTTCTGTCTCACCTCCCATCAGCGGTACGATGGCGTCTCCGGCTTCAGGCGCCAGCTGCAGAAGCTCCTCCGGCTTCTCCTTCAGCTTCATGAAGAGCTCAGCGGAGCCGTCGGGACTCGACTCTTTGGCCTCAGAGGAAACGGCGAGGCGCTCGCTGTCAGCTTCAGAGTCACTGCCGTCAGAAGACCCACAATCCACGGGTGCGGCCGCCTCTGATGGGAGTTCAGCTTTAACCAGGCGGCCACAGCGAGTCTGCTCGACGGAGAAAATGATGTCTGGTTGCTCCACGGCACTGCAGGAGGAGGAGGAGGAGGAGGAGGAGGTGAGGAAGATGTACGATAAAAACAGAAATGTGCACAGGCACCTGTTAAAGTACCTGAGTATGAAGTTGAGGCAGACGACAGCTTCAGGCTGTGACGTCTTGCTGCTGTAGAGGACGGTTGCTTGAGTCTCCGCCCACACGAAGCCGCCGCAGTTCGCCAGGAAGCGGTAGTGGCTGGTGCTCACCTGACCTTTGGACAGCACTGCAGAGAAGCCACACTTTATAAATAAAGTTTTGAACAGGCAGAAATTTCATGTGCGCGTTTCTTTTTTGTACAAACTCACGTGTGTGCAGGCTCTTGTTGACATGATCCGAGTCGAGCGCGTGATGAAACTCGAAGGCTGAGCGTCCAATCAAATCCTCCGGTTTGTATCCAACCAACTCTGTCACCCTGGAAACGGACAGATGTCAGACAGATGTTGGAGAAGTGTCGCTCTGTTCTCAGTGAGACGGCCGACCGTGTCTTACCGGCCCTCGCAGTGCGTGAAGCGCAGGTCCATGCTGTGCCGGGTGAGGAAGGTGGAGGTGTCCAGAGGGAACTCCACGCTGGACGGGTGGGGAACGGGCTCGCACAGCAGAGTCATCACTCTGGCTGCAGGAGGTGATGTGGAGGCGCCGCCAAAGGGGCGCATGTGACCTGTGCAGTGGAGGACCTGGAGACGAGAAGATCCAATTTATTAACTTCACTGGCCGCAGTTCAGCTAGAGGGCGCTCATGAGTCCCGTCCTCACAAACCTTCCAGGAAGCAGACTTGATGTTGACAGTGCGCCCTCTGCTGGTCAGCGTGCTCTTCATCCTCAGGAAGAAGCTCCTCTCGCTCGGCTGTTCTGCCTGAGATTTCTTACTCAGTCCTGAAAACGACGTGACAAAGCTTTTAATAATAAAATGCTGCTAATCTTGCTCTAACGTGTGATAAAAATCTGTCTCACAGTGTGTTTCCTGTCCTGTTTGGACATATTTAACACCGGATTTGAGCTGATAAAGAGCGTGTCTGACCTGGACGTGGAGTCAGCAGATCTCTGAGCTCCTCCTCATCGCACGGATGAACAAAGTCATAAACACTCTGCCCCAGCAGCTCCAGCTGTAGACGGCAACACACAAGAAGACCCGAGCTCAAAAAAAGTCGGAATATATCGACTTAATGATCATGCACGATCAAATAATAATGCAAACAGTCACCAGCTGCAGATCTGGTAGACTGCACATGGTGTCCATTTACTTTTAATCACATAGATACAGACATAGACATTAAAAAAAGCATTATTCAGCCATTCTGTGCACAGAGCACGGCGGGGCTGTCGGGCCTTACAGTACATTTCACTCAGTGTAACACAGCTGAGATAAACAGAGCTCAGAATAGCCTGACGGAGCGACCTGCTCAGGTTACACAGAATCTGACACGCAGCCTATTACAGTAACAGCTCCGATATATATAACTTAATTTAACTGAAATCAAATAATCACTTGTGCACCGTGGGTGTCTGGTTTACCCAGGCAAAATAAAACTCCATGTCCATTCAGAAATCATTTGAGGCAGGTTACCGTATTTTCCGGACTATAGGAACGTGCGCGTCACCTGTGCACGGAATGCAAAGTGTGGACGAGGTGGAAGCGAACCGTCAGGAGAGGGACAGAACAGCTGCCATTATATCTGTAATGGGACGTCGGGACACAAGGCTAACTGTATATTTTTTCATAGGTAAGTCGCACCTGAGCATAAGTCGCATACTCAGCCAAAGGAGGAAAAAAGTGCAACTTATAGTCTGGAAAATACGGTAATTTAATCCTCCGTCAGGCCAACAAATAACAGACAAAACCTGCAGCCCACCCACTACTAATTCTAAATAATGCCCAAAATAACAAAAAAAAAAGAATAATCTTAATCGATAATAATCTAAATAAGGCCGTGATGTCACCAGCCTCTGGCCCGGCTGTACCTGCGTGATGCCGATGTGTTTGTTGACATTTTCTGTCAGGAAGATCATGTCTCCCTCCTCGGTCACCACCATGATGAAGCCAGCCAGCGCCTGAGGATAGAAAGCATCCATGGGATCTTCATCCTTCTCCTCCTCCTCTTCCTCGTTCTCCTCTTTGGGTTCTTCTGCTTCATCTCCACCTGTTCAAAGAAATAAATCATAAGTCTGCTCACACATCTAAGGCGACAACGTGGTCCCACTTACACCAGCAGAATAACACACACACTGACACACACATAATACTTCAGACTAAACTGGACCCGACAAGAAGCCCGTGAACTAAAACAACATGGCGGCTCAGTTCTTACCAGGATGCAGGAGACTGTGCATCCGCAGGTAGCTGAGAGTCACTCTCATGATGGCGGCTTTGTCCAAGTGGGCGGAGACTCTGCGAGGGAGTGGCAGGGTGTGGGCGAGCTCATAAAACACCTCAGTCTCCTGGCTCCGCCTACATCTGGCCGCATCGCGAGAACGCAGCTTCCTCTGCTCCGAACTGTTCCTGAAGGAGGAGGAGGAGGAGGAAGAGGAGGAAGATGAATCATCAGGTCAGCAGCAGTATGAAAGGAGGAGGCAGAATATCAGAAAAAAATGGCGGTGTGAGAGTGGAGGAGGGCGATGGAGGCAAAGAAAAGATGTTTACAGCAGAGCAGGAATGTGGGAACATGGGGAGGAGGGGTGGAGACGAGGAGTTCAAGTCCAGTGGGACAAAAGAACAGCAAATAAAACGCCAGCGAGGAGCCCAGAAGAAAAAAATACAGGTCATATGACACACTTCCAGTCACTGCATGCATGCAGGGGACACACACCTTCAAACATGTAACACAATGAATACATTTATGTCACAGCAGCAACAATCTGTGTGACGCTCTGTGATGTGAGGACGTTCCTCATCACGACCGCAGCTCTGCACACGTTCCTGAATATTTCTCTAATGTGGGAACAAGCCTGATAACAAACAGAGGAGAAAAGTCCCGAGCTGACGGGAACAGAATGTTATTCATCTCAGCAGCTGGGACGCCGTCCAGACCTTCCCTCCCTCCCTCACCCCTCACCCGTCCCTCCATCCCTCCCTCTGTCCGACCTGAGCCTTTGGCCTGGATCGGAAAACATGCTGACAGGACGAAAGCAGTTTCATTTCTTTCATAAACACACACAGACCTGACATGAACCACACACACATTAAAGTGCTGCAGCGACAAACTAATAACCACCAATAAGATTATTAAACACCACCTGACCTGCAGCTTCAAAGACATGAGGCGGAAATTAAACATCTTATTTTCCTTTTTACACAAAATCCATTGTGAAGTTGTCTTTTTGTTTGTTTTGTTGATGTTTTTTAGTCATTTTACAACTTTATTATAAGAAAATAATGTGTTTGTCTTCTTGAATTCTTAATTCCTGAATAAATTCTATATGTTTCATATAAGTTTCCTCGGGGTGTGTCCTCGTATTCAGGCGGCTGTACGTGACAGCCCCGCGGCGGCTCAGACACACCCTCTAAAGGTGGATTAACGAACATCGCTGCGTGTCTTTCAGAGCTGCAGCCGCACGCAACTCTGCAAATCTCCAAGGAGGCGGCACAAGTTTCCACAGAGTTCCTTCACAGATGAGAGGAAATATTGGAGCACGCTCGTCCACGAGACGACTTGCACACAAAAGAACACACAGACTGTTTGTCAGTTAGTAATTCCAAGTCCCCTCAACTAATGTGAGAGCAGAGAACATTTAATCTCTCTCTCTCTCTCTCTCTCTGAATGTGTGACGTCAGATAACAGGTCTCCTTTATTTTCCTGCAGCATTTAGCTGAATGTCACTTTGTACAGCTGTGATGGAAAAACATTTTTTAAATAAGCTTGTTATCATTTGCATTTTTTTTTGCATGTGTGCTGAGGACAGAAAAAAAACATCCCCTCAGGATATCAGCATTCCCACACAGCCAGATGTTTTACATGTGAGGACACACAGAGGAGACACGTAGGCAGAAGAGACAGCCTGAGACTGAGGCTCTGTTACATGCCTGGATGTATGCTGGCATGGAGGCACAGAGTAAGTAAAACCTAAACACAAACCTGCGTCATCCACTTTGCTGAGGAATGCAGTCCAAGCACAAACAAACAAAACTGTCCCTACACTGCAGCTGCTGATCACACACACAGATTACACACAAATTATACAGATTATACACAAATTATTCAGATTACACACTGACTCTACATGTGTGAGAGAAAAAAAACAGGCTGGAGTTCAGATGGAAGCAGGAAGGGTTCAAGAATCTGCACATAGATAACAGCAACAAGACAACAGACTGTTTATCTCAACATTACTACAACGGTCACGGTCATAACACACACAGACAGTAATGCTGCTGCTAATAATACAACTGACAGTCCCACAACAGCAGAAGCCTGAGAGAACACAGTGTCCTCGGTCAGAGAGCAGAGCTGTAAGTATTGCTCAATCTGACTGTGTGTGTGTGTGGTTACTGTGCAGTCAGACACACCTCCTTCTCACACAAACTTTAAACAGAGTCTGTATAGTAGACGTGTGTGAAGGCTGAGTTAAAGTGTAACCAGCAGGTCGGCCTCAGAACACAATGTTCTCCCTCCGCTGCGAACGAGCGGCGGACGAAGTCAAATCAGAGACACGGAACTGTTGATGTGTGGAGCACGCGAGAAAATATGAGGAAGTGCCAAACAAAGACCCTGCTGCACGCACACACACAGAGACACACACAAACAGACACACAGACAGACATCTGATATCCCTGCTAAGTCTGAATAACAAATGAAGCTCAGCCCTGTTCGACAAAACAACTTCTTTTTTTGTTTTGGCGACATGTCTTAGCACGCACACGCACACACACCCTCTGGCCTTTAGTTTAACTGCCGACACAACTTTTAGGACAACATGGACATGTTTTCTTATTTAGGGCTTTTAATTTGAAAATCTAAAATACTCCAAAAAGTTTGTTTTTCACCATTACAAACAAGTCGCCCGTCTGGAACCTGAGTCCTGCACAGCTCCCCTCTCTCTGCTCTGTCAGAGGGGACATGAGGACGCTCTGTGTCTGCAGAGCAGGAAGTGCCTGATAACACCAACTGTCTGTGTCGTAAACACTGAATGTTGATATGTTGATATTGTTTTTTAACTTTTTTAGGCTGTCTTTGATGTCTGTGCAAATCTAGGTCATCTTAAGAGAAGCTGACAGCACCTTGTGTGTCATGTTTTCATTCCTATAAATCTGTATCAGCCCCAAAAACACAAAGCAGCAGCTGAGACTAATGCTGAAAACTGCAGGTCCTCTAGTGGCCACTTGGGGCACCAAAATGTAGGTCAACCCTCACAGACGTCCACAGTAAAACTTTTTTTTTTTTTTTTACAATACACAATCCAAGAATGGAGTAAACTTTGCGATTTTAACATCAGCTGCAGGTTGCTAAGCAACAAAGCAGTGCAGATAAACAGGAAGTATTCACACAAGTAACTCTAGGTGTGACCTTCGAGGGCCCGTCATCCTTTAGATCGCATCCTAATGATGTCATGATGGTTGTCTTTCAATATGGAAACCAGCTTGAGCATCCGTTTAGAGTTATAAAACCAGTCCGGGGGGGTAGAGGGCGGGGGTGGGTGGAGGTCACCTCGGGTCGCATTCTGCATTCTCACACACTGTGTGTATCCTGATATTTACAGCTCTGCACTCAAAATGGCTCCAAGGCCAAAACACACACTGCTCATCCAGCTGAGTGACACACACACACACACACCTACCTCGGCCTGAGGCTGAGGTAGGTGTGTGTGTGTGCAGGGCCACAAATGGCCGCCTGTTTGGGGCCATTTGTGGCCCTGCACTCCAGGGAAAAGTTAATAAATACAAAAATAAGTGACAGACGCACAAAAGAGGCACTTGGAGCATCAGTTTTAAAAGAATCTAATCTCTCAATCTCACTTTGAAGACAAATATTTTTCATTTTTTTAAAAACTGGTTACTCTCAGCCTGCAGTCCTGAATCCAGATCCACCTTTTTGGCTCTTCCTACTAAAAGATTTAGGACCAAATCCCTCACAGAGTGGATCCAACACACCAACACACGCCGTGTCCTGACTTATATGGTCAATAAATGTCTGTGTGTCTTTGTTACTTTCAGCCATCTTAGAAGCAGCATGTCTCCCCCCCCCTCCAGCCCGGGAACCAATGTGGGTCAGTCTGAATCCACGAAGCCAAGCAGCACATGAACAAAGGCCCCAACAACAACAACAACAACACAAGTCACAGCTAAACAATGACAATCACAGAAAGCGGCCCGCACCGTGTTTACTCCGCTGCAGAGCAGTAAACAGTGCGTCTGCAGGAGAAAGGGACATTTCAAAATAAAAGCTGGGGGATGAGGCGGCCTGCGTGGAACCGCCGCTGTTGTTTTCCACAGTCTGAATAATGATGGCCCACGGAGAGCCGCGGCGGAAAGTTGCAGTGAACACACACACGCACGATAAACCCCACGTTTAAGCACACACACAGATAACCACGGGGCTCACCGTTTGACCGCCGCGCTCCCGTCTTTCTTGTCCATGTCGCTTCAGGCTGACGCGCAGCTCCGATCCGCGTTTAACGTTTTCCCTCAGCTCGACGGGTCCGTGTAAATACCGAGCCCGTGGCGGCTGCATCAAAGCGTGGCCGCAGACATGCGCTGCTTCCGCTCCCCCTTCAAAATAAAAGTACAGCTGTTCCGGTTCGAGACACATTTCTCTGCTCACAGGAGTCTTCAATGATAAATTATTAATTAGTAATATTATTAAGACTTTCTTTGTAGTTTTATGAGTTGTTTTTTCTGTTTTTCTGCTTGTATATTTAAAGTTATTTAAATAAGCGCGGCTGCTTTTGAATATTTTGTTTTGTTTAACAAGCTGCAAAGTAATAAAATCATAAATTATTATTAAATTCCTTTTTGAGGTTCAAAAACTCAGATGTGTAAAAAGGCAAATTAGAACTTTTTTGCACCCAGAATCCCACATTTTACTTTTCTATATATGTTTTTTCATAAAGTACTTAAATGTGTTTCATATCAAGCCAAATATGCTAAAAGGAATCAAGGAATTTATTGAAAAAATATTTAAGTCATCTGTGTGGAAAAATCATCTACGATCAAGAAAAATAGGTCATCTTTTATTTTGTAAATTTTCCAGTTTCCGGTGTGGCTGACCGCCTCTGTTGAATCTTCCGTCACAAACGGATTGACGCAGCCACTCCTTACGTCACGTACACAGACGTGTTGTTTTCGTCTGTAGAGAGACAGCAGTGGCGCAGCTGTGCCGTCCCCTGGCGGTCATCAGAGGCATGATGAGAAAATAAGAGCCTTGAAGCTCTAAATGATGTTTTCAGGACCAAATGATCCTGAATCTGAACCAGGCGTGAATAAAGTGCACGGTGAAATAAAACATCTGGGCTGATGTGTGTTTTTCTGTGTGAGTCTGAAGGCTGCGGGCACAAAGCAGAGCCTCTGATCATTAGACACAAAGATCTCTCTTCTTCTTTTTTATTCTTCCATATGTTTTTTGGTGCAGTGTATCTTCAGCATACATTCACCAATTTCAGCCATTCAACTCTCAAAATGTTCATCTCACTGAGGACATTCTGGGTCAACTTCAAGTTTTTTTCAAAAAAATTATAATTTTTTAAATATTAAGCAATTTATGCGTCATTTTTAACATGGGAGTCTATGAGAGAGCTCTTCAACGAGGGTCATCTTCCAAATGTATCTCCTCCTACAAATTTCAAGCTACAGACTCCATTTTAGTCTTAAAACGCTCATTAGATGCTGCTCTGTTCAGAATTTTCTAATTCCGAATCGTTTCTGCACACCAGTCTCTCAAAGTTGGAGTGGTTTTTGAGGTTCATGGCTGTTACCATGGTGACAGGCTGACACACAGAGGCATACACAGCTCGGAATCGCTCTGATTCTCCAGCAATCATCCTATAGTAGAATATATTCCATTGTTTAACCATTACCTGACTCATTAATGCAGCTTTAGAGCACATCAGGATTTAGATGAGAGTCTCCTGTGAGGCGAGTGGACCCCCTCCTCTCTCTTTTTAGGCCTTTTTGGTTGATTATTGAGGAATAATGTACTTTCACACTTGTGAAGAACGACTTTTCTTTTTTTGTAGCCATCACTAGTCACAAGCTGCTGCTTTACAGCATGTTGACACTCATGTGATGATTGGCGTTTCAGTTTCACAGTGGCATGCATTGATTCTCTTTTCTATAAGACTCCCTGTCAACAAAGGACCTAGCATAGGGCCATGGTGGTCATAATAAAGGTGAATGAAGCTATGCACAGTGATAACAAATGGAGCCAGTTCACTTGTTGTTGGAGCTGTCAGAGCCTTACTTGGCAGTTTGCTCTAAGGACCTATTGAGAAAACCTGTTCTCAGTCTTGGCTTGCCTCCATACCACAGGAAGTGATGTGTGGTTAGTCAGAGAGTCTAAGAATGAAGAAGAACGATGATTAATCCCAAAAGAACTGATTTCAATATATCAACAAGGGGCAGAGCGGTCAGAGGAGGTCGGTCCACTCATTTTATTACCTTGATCAATAGACCTGTCCAAAGATTACAGAGAAAATACTGTCATATAATTTTAAACCAGTTGTAATGATTTAAAATGTTCACTAGATGGCGCTCTACTGCCTCCATTCTGGCACACTGTAGCCTGAGCTGAGCTCAGTAAGTTCAACCCCCGAGTGCTTGATTATTATTATATTATACTATCTTATTTATTACTGAGAGCAGACTGTACAGCACACGGTTCACAACATCTAGTGATATTAAACAATGGTCAAGGCTAGCTGGTTAGCATGCTACATTTAAAACATATTCAGAGAATGATACTTTAGCTTGTTTTGTCTGGTTCACAGCTAAGCTAAGTGCTGCTGTCACAACTTACTGTTAGAGTTACTGACCTCTAAACCGCAGCAGGGAAGCCTGTTATATATGTTTATTTTATATAGTGTTAATGCTCAGGTATTTCTTTGTAAATAACTAATTAGTCATCCTCCACTTATAGTCAACTATTGCCAAACAGTTGTGAGTGGCCTGCTGCAGGTCATGTTGCAGGGTCCTCCTTGCACAAAGGAGGAGGTAGCGGTCCTGCTGCTGGGTTGTTGCCCTCCTGCGGCCCCCTCCACGTCTCCTGGAGTACCGGCCTGTCTCCTGGTGTCTCCTCCATGCTCTGGACACTGTGCTGACAGACACAGCAAACCTTCTTGCCACAGCAATGCAAATGTGATCAAACATCAGGCAGAAAGGATGAGAGCAGAGACATGGTCTGTGAGTAAATATTTCTGCTTTAATAGATCACAGTGACAGACATGTAAAGGCCCCCTACTGGAACCACTGACATTTAATTTGATAGTGATTTGTCAAGCTGAATGATTTGTCTTGGTCTGTTTTCACTCACAGATACCATGGACGAAGCTGAAGACTCACTCAATCTCTTTGGTAAGTCCCACTGCTACAATTTTCATGCACAGTTTTTTTACAAGGTGAAGAGCAGAAATCCACTGAAGGTGTTGTGGTTGTTGTCATCATCATAGATCACCCTGTTTGCAAACAGCCTCGCAAACATGGTGTCTCCGGGCTCCAGCTGCAGGACCACCCCGTTAGTCGCGCTGTCGTGGGCGTGCTTGCCTTTCGTGTCCCAGGTAGCCCAGGTGAAGGTGAAGTAGTACACCCCCCGGATGGGGGCAGTGAAGACGCCGGTGGAAGAGTTGTAGTTGTTGTTGATGTTGGAGAAGATTCTTCGGTATTTCACTGTGGTGTCCTTTGAAATCGGACCCAGAGTTGCCCCTAAAGCAACAGCGAAGGTGATCTTCGGTGCACTTTTGCCTGCGAGTGCGTTCAGCTGCATCTCCAGAGCCTGGCTTTTCTTTGACAGCTCCTCCACCTGGCTTTTGTAGGACTGTAGGTTCGCCTCCACGGTGGCCATCTTCTCCATCATGGTGCTGAGGCTTTGCTGAACCGTGCTTTGTGTCTGTGATGTGGCTGACAGCTTCTCCTTCATGGCTGCCACCCCAGAGAGCAGGGCACAGGTGTCAAGTTGACAGACTGCCACGGTGGTCGAAGTCCCCAGGCAGGTGTGGTTCCCACTGCAGAGGCTGCTGGAACCGAGCAGCAGCAGCAGGAGGACCAGATGCTTCATCTCAAACACTCATTTTTTCGAAAAATTGAAAAATGTTAGAGAAAAACTTCTCCTTTGCTGCTGACCTTACTTCAAACAAGGAAATACTGAATCTGACAGACTCATGCAAGCACCTTAAAATTGGGGCTATGTAAGTACATTGTATCTGTTAGAGTCTGTATATTCTGTTCCTTGCACATTCCGCTCTTTATCACTCATCAGCCAAGGCCACAGAAGGGAGCCACATGCACTCCCATAATGAAAGGGCTCCTCATTAAAAACCATGATTTATTATTTTATTATTACTGGACAGGCTGATTTCATAGAAGTGTGACTGACTTGGAGGTACATTGTGTTGTTACATGCTAAAATGTCGCACTAATAATATGTGGGTGCACAACACTTAAACTTAACACCAACATTTATTGAACACTAACTTTAGCCAGCTAGCTTTGGGTGAGAGGCGGGGTAGACCCTGGATGGGTCACCAGTCCATCGCAGGGCAACACAGAGACAGACAAGCATTCACACTGATAAATATTTATATTCTACATATTTATAGTCATTACTTATTACTTGTATTACTTTTATTGAACAAACTAAATATGTCCAACAGAATCAGAACCTCAGCTATTTGTCTTCTCTGTCTCTCTCTGCATGGCCACACACAGGCTGCTGTCTGCACACAGCGGCCCAATGCACGCACGTCTGTGTGTGTGTGTGTGTGTGTCTGTCTGTGTGTCTGTGTGTGTGTGTGTGTGTGTGTGTGTGTCTGTGTGTGTGTGTGTGTGTGTGTGTGTGTGTGTGTGTGTGTGTGTGTGTGTGTGTCTGTCTGTGTGTGTCTGTGTGTGTGTGTGTGTGTGTCTGTGTGTGTGTGTCTGTGTGTGTGTGTCTGTGTGTGTGTGTGCGTGTGTCTGTGTCTGTGTGTGTCTGTGTGTGTGTGTCTGTGTGTGTGTCTGTGTGTGTGTCTGTGTGTGTGTCTGTGTGTGTCTGTGTGTGTGTGTGTGTGTCTGTGTGTCTCTGTGTGTGTGTGTCTGCGTGTGTCTGCGTGTGTGTGTCTGCATGTGTCTGTGTGAGTGTGTCTCTGTGTGTGTGTCTGTGTGTGTGTGTCTGCGTGTGTGTGTGTCTGTGTGTGTGTGTGTGTGTGTCATTGGGCCGCTGCACAGACACGTTGGCGCAAACGTGCTGCAGACACACAGAGACACACACACGTACCCACACAGACACGCACAGATAGAGCTGACAGCTTCTCCTTCATGGCTGCCACCTCAGAGAGCAGGGCACAGGTGTCAAGTTGACAGACTGCCACGGTGGTCGAAGTCCCCAGGCAATTAAACGATTCCTCACAAATGGTCCAAGCAGGTCATCCTATCAGAAAAGATCCCTCTGTAAATATTGTTCAACCTTCTTAGCTCACAGATTACAGATCCTGTTTTCATTAGTCAAACTATTTATCTAGGACTGACAGCAGGAAATCTAAGCTTCTGACTTTCCTGCTGTTTCAGACTCTGGATAAAGTGCTGATGGAGATGAGTACCTGCGATGAGCCTCGTCCACCTAACGGCCCGTCTCCCATAGCAACAGCCTCTGGACAAAGGTGTGCTCTCTAATAACAGGGTCTTGTCACCTTGTTGACCTCAAACGTCCTCCCACCTGTCTCATTTACAGTGAATATGGCCTTGCTGAGAAGGTGGTAGAAGGGATGTCTCTGTCCATCAACTCCATCATCATCAGGATCAGCGCCAAGGCCTTTAACGCCTCCTTCGAGCCCTCCCAGCTGCAGGTCTACAGCGTCAACACCAGCTGGAGCATCAGTGACCTGCGGTTCACTCGCATCCAGGACCCTCAAAGGGGAGAGGTCAGAAGTAATGTTCAGAAGTAATTATCCAAGTTAGCTCTGTGTTAGCTCAGGTTAGCTCTGTGAGGGTTAAAAATGGTTTGTTTTAGGGTGCTCCAGGATGTGCGAATAAGTGAGAGTTGTAAAAACCTGAAACCTATCCCAGAACTAGAACCTAAAGAGCAGAGGTCAGTCTTAATCCATGTGTGTCAGGAGGGTAGTGAGATGGCGGACACAAATGCAGACTTAGCCGGAGGTGAAAACAAACTCGGTTCCTTTAATATAAGCCAGGGTTCGGTACATGGGTGATCAGTCAACGTGGCAGAGGTAACCAAAAGGCAAAGGCAAAAAAGCAGTAGTCAAATCCAAAAAACAAGTCACACACAAGAGAATCCAAAACTTACTCGAAAACACGTAGGGAAAAAAAACACAAGAATCCAAAGCTTACTCAAGAACACGTAGGGAAAAATCACAAGAGCAGAAAGGCTACTTGGACGGCTGTGTCACATGGAAGACTCACAAAACGAACTGGCAACAAGGGGCAGGAAACACACAGGGTTTATACACAGGAGGGCGGGAAGACAATTGGACACAGGTGAAGCACATTAGGGCGGAGCAGGTAATCACAGGTGGGGGAAGGGAGCACACATGAGGAAGGGGAAGTAAACAGAACTAAAACACAAGGGGAAGATCGAGTTTCAAAATAAAACAGGAAGTGACTAGTAAAACTAGAACTAATACAAACAGAAAATAAACTACAAAATAAAAGACCTGGCTGAAACCATGACAATGTGCATATGGACAGCTGCAGTTAAAGATTAAACATTGTGTGTCCGTGTCCGCCTGTGTGTGTGTCTGAGGCCTCAGGAGCTGCAGCTGAATCTAAATTCTGTCTGTGAGACAGGTAGTGATGCTAGTCACTTGTTGAGAACTGGACTTTTGTGATGTTTTGAAGGCTGCCAGAGTCCTGTGTGCATGGAAGATATATATATGATACAGTGATAGGCCTTGTGTTTAATTGGGTTCCGCAGAGAGCTCCCGGCTCAGATCGTGAAATGTATGTGTTTGGGGTGACGGCAGGTCAGGCCCCCGAGACCGAGCAAACAGCAGTGGCTGTGGAGGTGAGAAGACAGAGAGCAGACCCTATTGGTCACAGACGTCATAGGGAGAGGCTGAAGTAGCTAATCAGTTCTCCAAGGTCACACAGGAAAGAACATACACATGAAACAGTGTGTCTTAAATGAGCCGCATCTGGCACTGAGGGGAGGTGGATGCCAGCGGACTAGTCACGTACACACAAGTACAAATTTTGTATGTAGAAGTATAAAAGGTGTGTGAGACCCCAGTTGACTGACTGACTGCATTTTGTCAGGTGTGACTGTTATTTGTGCTGAAAGGTTTGTGCATGTATATATATCTATAGTCATATTTCCTCCTCTCCGCTTAGAGCCGACTGTTAGCTGACGCCTCTATCTGTGAAACAGAGCGGGGAGGGCTGCTCTCCCACCAGCTCCTGAGCATTAAAGAAAGTAAAAGATTAAAATGAAATATTTTCTGGGCATTTGAGGAAGAATAAAAAGAACGGCTTTGTTTAACAAAGGTTTTGGGGTTTGCTGATACTTGTGTAGTTGTGTTCAGTCACATTGTTAACCACATTGATCATAATTCCACAGTGTTGATCACTGTGGAGGTGAAATAAAATAAGAAAATATATAAAGAAGATATAATAAAACAACAGACTATGCTTAATGAAGTTCTATATCAATGTCAATAATCTATGTTCTAAGAGGATAAAAGCACCGTTAGCACACATTCCTACTCCAGAAGGACTGTTTAAACACCTGCACCTCGATTATGTTGATATGATCAAATCAGTGCACTGATTCAAGCCTTAACATGCTGTGCAAGCACCTTTATACCTCGATTTAGTCAACCAACCTTTCTTATCTAAATAATGTTTGCTTTGATCACTATCAAATTACTATTACGATATATACAGATATCCATTATAATATAATCACTGTTTCATCTTGCTGCATGTTTGCTCCTCTCTCTCTCTCTCCTTCATCCTCTCTGTCCTGTCTCCCTCTTCTTCTCCTCCTCTACCCGGCCGACTGGCAGCAGGAAGGTTCCTCCTTCAGAGACGGGTCCTGCTCAAGGTTTCTTCCTCTTAAAGGGAGTTTTTCCTTGCCACAGTGCTCTTAGGGGGTTCAGGCTCTGGGTTTCTGTGAAGCGCTTTGAGACAATTTCTGATTGTAAAATGCACTATATGAATAAAACTGAACTGCACTGAATTGAATTAATGTGGATATAAGAATATATGGATATTTACATGTTTACATTACATGTACACAACTTATAAATCATGATGTAACCATTGACTTCCTCTATCTAGTCTGAATGTGCAAACTAAACTGTAGCAGTAAGAGGCAGAACTGCACGATATTATCATAACATTAGTATGCACAATTACTGCCATTAAAATGAAATAAATAAGAACTGGTGATAAGTCCATTTATCTGAAAATCATGTTGAAGATGAGTAATGTGTCATTAAACTCTCCAACAGAACCAGAGGAACCAGACCTCAGGATTGTTCTGGTTGGGAAAACTGGAGTTGGGAAGAGTCAGCCAACCACTGGCAAACCAGACCTGGGCCGGGTGTACGAGCATTGTGTGGGCTAGAAGCGGGCCAGACCAAGTCTGCTATGTGGGATAGACAGATAAAAAAAAGAATTTTTTTAAATGTTCTGTTTTTATTGCTCTTCAGAATTCTATTTTGAAACTCCAAGCTTTCATTGTTTACATTCTTATTTTGAAAAGACACTAATGTGCACTGTTGAAATAAAAACCGTTTCCATTTCACATTGTTTGTTCGTGTCAGTACTCGCCTGACCTCTGTTGAAGCTCAGCTGCGCCTAACGACTATGGGACAGCAGGGGGCGCTGTGGTGCTGGGACTGGCTGACTGTTCTCAGTGGACACTTCCAAGGAATGGATCTAAGCAGTGGCGTGGAGTAACACAGCAGAACACCTGAGGAGAATAAAAAAAACAAACAAAACAAGCCACCACTAGAGTCCAGCAGGTGGCGCCACATAGCAGTGAATTTGACATTATAGCTACGACAACTGCAGGCTTCACTGTTACTACTCAATTCATTTGAGAACACTGAACCTGAGCCTTGAACTGTTTACATCAGATTAACACACTGCAAATACATTCATGAAAACTTAACACTTAAGAATCAAAGAATCACTTTTATTGATCAAATGTGCAGCATTTCAAGGAATTTGTTTTGGCAGTTGTACCAGACAGTTAACAAGGTTACAATAAACACACGGTTTACAAGAACGTTTGGGTTGGAGCTGTAAGTACTGTGTACATAAATATATCATTATAGAGCGAAGTCCCTGCGATCAGGGTATGATATATCTCACAGTCTGCTGCAGTCTCATCCGGACGACAAATCAAAAGTTTTGACTTTTGACGCAAAATAATTGTCAGACCAAACTAACGCACACACACACACACACACCTTAGTGTGTGCTGTCCTCCTCTAGAAGTCCATTCTCCTTCAGCACAGCACTGACAGCAGGTATGAGGCGTGCACTGTAGTCCAGCAGTCTGCCATCATAAATCAGCTGATCCGGCTTTAGGTGAGGCTGCCTTGGACCTCTGCACAGACAGAAAAAAAACAGTTGGAGACAAAATTATTAGACTCCACGGGTGCTAATAATTTAGTTGGAACAACTTTCCACAAATGTGTGTCAGGCTCAGTGCATCACAGGCCGTCCTGACATACAATCCTAGCATTAGCGCTGCACACTGTTAACACATAGGAGTAAGCATACACTTCCTGTGATCAGGAGACTCCGCTGTCCACCCCATACCTTGTGTGATACATCCGCGCCATGTTCCTGTCAACCCAGGAGCAGCCATGTTGTGAATGAAGCACTCCGTGGACGGTGGCGGTGAACACAGCTCGCGGGTTGACGATGATCTTGAAGTTGCTGTAGTGAGTCTCTGGAATGATGGGTTCCTGGTACAGGTGGGACAGGATGTCCACCCCAGACACATTCAGCCAGCTGGCCAGCAGGGGCAGTGTTGGGGAGTTTGGAGGAGGCAGTTTGATGGTGTTAGGGAAGACGTTATTCTCAAACATGTAGCACCGGTCAACACCGTACTTCTGCTCCAGCTGTGGCAGCAGCTCCGACCAGCTGGTGAGAGAAAAGCATCCACATTTACCGCAGTGAAGGAGTCACTTTACTGTGAATACTCATCCAGGAAGAAGACTGTACCTGCTGACTGACTGAGGCAGGATGAGCTCGTCCATGTCGTGCAGCGCCACGTATCTGGACCGGTACATGTACCTGTACAGACAGTCATTGAGAGCCGCAATCTGACCAAAGTAATGGAGGTCACCTGGACCGAGTGAAGGCACAAAGCTGCGAGAGACGTTCAGATATCTGGACAGACTCCAAGGAATCACCTCCACAAGGCCTGAGAGGGAGGAGCAGGAGTGTGGGTTCAACCTCAAGCTCGACAGCTATCAAACCACTTTATAGCAACTGGCTAGCAAGAAAGCTAAGCAGGATATTGGTGTTAACATTAGCTTTTAAATGCGAAGATAAGCAATGCAGCAGCTGGATCAGCCTGGGAATATGGACGAATCAGAATTAATGAATGAATTATCCACCAAACTCATATGGTTCATCATTAGGTAGCTAGAAAGCTAATGTTAGCTCCCCAAAAATCAGGCCAAAACATCTGGATCGCCCCCTGGTGGCTGGCTGCAGACAGCGTCCTGACACCTCTCTGTTGTCTTCATGTCGTTACTTTCTCTGTCCACGTCCCTCTGTCTCCTCCACCTCCTTCACCAAGAGCCTCGCTGCTCACGTAGCCAATCACGTCGTAGGGGCAAATTTAAAACCTTTCCTCTGTCTGTTGTCAGCTGTCATTTCAGATCATCCTTAGCATACCTCCTCCAAACACTCTCAGAATAAGAAAACATTGTGTTTGGCAGCTGTGGTCACACAGTGGCACTGAGACAGAGGTGCATGCATGGATGGATAAAACAGGCACAAACACACCGTACTCCACCTTTGTGTGTGTAGTAGTCCAGGATGCGCTGCGTCTCAGGGCTGCAGCTCGTTTTATAGACCACCACTCTGTCCACCCCCAGTAACTGCATCATCTCCAAACTCTGCACAAACTATGAGACAAAGGCACATGTAAGCAGTTCACACACACAGTAAAGTTTGTTATTGATGAGATGGTACCTGCAGCACGTTGGTGAAGTCGAACATGGTGGAGAGGCAGACGGTGAAGCTGTATGGAAAGGCGTCACTCTTCACATTCTGGTTCTTCACCTCCAGGAACTCTCTGTCCACTTCACCAAGAGGTCACATGAAGGTGTGTTTGATTTGCAGCATTAATTCACTTCAGTTAATCAGTTACCCAAGAGTTCAGCAGTGAGTTATTGTTCTCCTAAAATATTCAACCTTTTATTATTCAAACAGGACTTTGTGCTCATCCTGTGGTTCTGAAAATGTGGCCTGTGGAGCTTCAGTACCGTCAGAGCTGCCTGCAGCAGAGGTCACGGTGATGCGAGATGGCGCCTCACAGCCTGATGGGACGGGGCACATGATGTCGGCCGTCCCGTAGGCGAAATCAAAGTGATCGGTGTTCATGTTGCAGACGCCGTCAGAGATGTGCAGCTGCTCCTGACAGCAGAAGAGGCAGCGATACGCCACCGCCTCGCTCCGCAGCACCACAGCAATAACACGGACCTGCAGAGGAACACAGGGTTCTAACCAGATGCTCGTGGATGCTGAACCTGCTCTGAACCTGCTCAGTGTACTGACCTCCTTTCTGTCTGTGCGGTGCTCCAGATACGCTGAAAACAGCAGCGTCTTCGTCCCATTCACCGTGACCACAGATGCTTCTGGTTCTCGTCCCTGAAGAACTGCATGAGACCAGGGGTTAATCGTCTTGTATTGTCTTTCAATTCATCTTAGGCTTGGTCTCCCTGAGTCACATGGTAGTGAAAAGTCCAACTTTATGTAAATGTTGATGATCTCAACATCAATGATGATGATCTCCAATTTGCATAAAGGGATTTAATATTTTCAGCGTTGTGCCCTGAAACTTGAACCGATCTTTCAAACAGGTTTGACATGAGAGTAAAGTTTTCCAGCAGATCAGGAAGCAACAAGGTTTCATGTTACATTTCCAAGAAGCTTTAGTAGTGAGCAGTGTTCAGTCACTTACCCTCAGGACCCACAATATATGTAGTGTGCACTGAGTGTTGTGGCACAGTGGTTCTTTGGTAGTAGAAGGTCCTGGGCTGGAAGGTCCAGTAGTCCCTGCAGACAGAAGAAAGGTAGAGCTGAGATCACGAGTCATTTTAAACTGCAGTTTGAAGAGATGAGAAGGTTTGGGCTTGTATGTTTCACTGCTGGGTGTAATTTACATCTAATATGAAGCAGGTGTATGCTGGAAAGTCAGACTAGTATCCATGTTCATTATAACATAAATTGATGATCGACCAGGAGTATCCGGTCAGAAAGAGTCGAACAAAATCAGAGGAGTGATTCCACCCACCTGTAGGTCCAGATCAGCAGCGTGACAGAGAGGACGGAGAGGACAGCAGTGATGAGCATGAGTTTGAACCTTTTGAGCACAGGCGGCTGCTTCTGACTCATCTTTTTTTTTTTTTTTTAATTTATAATCCTTTATTAGTCCCACAGAGGGGGGGACACCTTCTGTGGGTGGGTGGTGAAAAAAAGTACATCAGTATATTATGAAATATAATATAATAATATGAAGTAGTTGCCATTTCCTGTGGATTTTAACAGGTTGTTAAACTATTTTACCTACAGAAGTAAACACTTAATGACTATTTCAGAGACAGATTCAACAAACACTCGGTGACAAACAGAAACTAATTCCAAGTGAAACAACAGTTTTGTCAAACATACTGGTGCTACTACACTAACAGCCTCCATATCTGAGGCCTTCTCTCATTTACAGAGACAAAAAACTGGCAAATCCCATAGAACAATGAACCAAACTGCTTAATGCAGATAATACTGAAACACTAAAAATACTAACTTACAAAAAGATGCATGTCTTTATCTTTATTTGCTTATAAAACTGCTGAATTCACAAAAATATGAAACTTACTTTTCTTGGAGCTGTCTGATGACAGAGTGTGTATATGTACCCACGAGGTCGCAGACGTCCAGATGACTGCTTGTATTAACAGTTGAGTTTATAATTAACACATTCTGCATCACCCTGAAAAGGAGGAGGGGCATCCTGACATGGGATGGAAATTTCGGCTCACGTGTTGGCAGTAAACACTTAATGCAACAGGTCGAAATGTTAGGACATGTTTGAACCAGAAACTGGTCCACCCAAAGGACAAAACTCCTTTGAGGACAACAATGTCCACATCCTAGACAGAGAGGACAGGTGGTCTGAAAGAGGAGTCAAGGAAGCATCTATGTGAAGCTGGAAGAACCTTCCCTTAACAGAGGTGGTGGCCTCAGACATCATCTTTCTACCACAGACAATGAAGCTTCCATCCATTCCAGGAAGCTTCACTCCAAGGACAAAGGACTGTCCACCTGTCCCCGCCCCACCACAGCCCCCTGTAGTCTCAGAGTCGTTAGACACCAGACACAGGTAAGTATGGAGACATTTGGAGCTATTGTTTGATGAGACTCTGATCAGATGACTGCTTGTTTTAAGAGTTTAAAGTTACAATGAACACATTCTGTGTCCTGAGGAGGAGGAAGTCCTGTTAAATGAATGTGTGGCTTCATATCTGGCTGATGTTTGTGTAAGGATGACATAATGCCCACACCATTGAACGCTGAACCTGTTGCACTGTATTACCTTTTAGATTTGTTGTATATTTGCACACTCAAGAGTTTGATGTGCTGTATGTATGCTCCTTTATCTCAGCTCTGACTTCCTTTAACATGCACACTAAGCTGCTGTCTCCTCCACACTGTGTGGTAATCTCTCTGCAGTGAAATGTACTTTGGTCCATTTTATGGTTAATCTGTGTTTAGAATTCTATAAGTATGCAGTATGCAGCTATATAAATATTTGTACATTTTAATTTTTAAATTTAAACTGCTTGTATTAACAGATTGAGGTTATAATAAACACATTCTGCATCGCCCTGAGAGGAGGGAGGAGAAGGAGGGGCATCCTGACTGATGTACTACTGATGGAAATTTTGGCTCTATTTAAAGAGCCGGTTCATAGGAACTGACTCGCTTCCCCTCCTCCACCTTGGCCTCTGATCACATCACTATTACAGTAATGTCAGCATACAGGCCCCTGGTAAACCAGGTCAGAGGGAGAAGTAGAGGACTGTACCTGCTGACTGACTGAGGCATGCTTTCTCCTCCACACTGTGTGGTAATCTCTCTGCAGTGAAATGTACTTTGGTCCATTTTATGGTTAATCTGTGTTTATAATTCTATAAGTATGTGCTATATAAATATTTGTACATTTAAAAGCCTAATTTGTAATACCCTCCATCCTGCTTTGATCCATCAGAGGAGGCAGAGACTTCTAGGCCTGCTTGTCTCCTTTAACTGTCTCCAGCTCCTCCTCCAGGATCCTCCTCCTATCCACGGCCTTCACCCTATCCAGTGAGTCCTGGTTCGACCTCATGCCTCCTCCCAGACGGCTGTGCCTGGTACACCACTGGCAAACCAGACCTGGGCCGGGTGTACGAGCATTGTGTGGGCTAGAAGCGGGCCAGACCAAGTCTGCTATGTGGGATAGACAGATAAAAAAAAGAATTTTTTAAATGTTCTGCTTTTTATTGTTCTTCAGAATTCTACTCCAAGCTTTTATTGTTTACATTCTTATTTTGAAAAGACACTAATGTGCACTGTTGAAATAAAAAAACGTTTCCATTTCACATTTGCTTGACACTATAGGGGCCCTAGGCAAGAAGGTAACACTGGGGCCCTACGGGCTACTAGATTCTATAGAAATGCCGCCCCAATCACAAAGACATGTACAGTGATGATTATATAAGCAACCTTTTTATTTAAATAATGTGGAACACACATATGAAAATATTATCTTGAGGAAACATAAAAAACCTGTACAACACAATCAAAACACATCATAGAAATATGTACTCTCTGAAGACTGTCCACAGTGGTGGAAAGTAACTAAGTATTTGTACTTTGTTACTGTACTTAAGTCATTTTTCATGTATTTTTTATGTATCCCAAGAAAAAAACAATCCTTGAGTTCAGTTGCCTCGATTTAAACTCTTGGAAATTAAAAGTAAGTACTTAAGACTTTGGTTAAGTAGGATCATTGATGTAGCACATCTACTTTTACTTGAGTATATATTTTGCTGGGTAATTGTACTTTCACTTAAGTACTAAACATCAGTACTTCCTCCACCACTGACAACACAAGATATGATGACTAGTATTGTTATTATTAAGTCTGTCAGTGCAGGATCATCAGTGAGACCTGGACACCTTGGACCCTTCAGCAGGGCGACAGAGAGGACGGAGAGGACAGCAGTGATGAGCAGCAGGCGTTTGAACCTCCTGAACACAGGCGGCTGCTTCGGACTCATCGTGGTGCTGCTGTTCCAGCTCTGCTGTGTCTCCCTGATCCAGATGAAATAACCAGCAGGTGACACTTCCTCTTAAACACAACGATTTAAGAGATAAGATCTCACGTTCAGCCTGTGCACTGACTGCAACATACAGGAATACTCAAATGACAGCACTGTAAAAATGAGATCTTATCTCTTAAATCGTTGTGTTTAAGAGGAAATGGAACAGCGTTCTCTTAAATTCTCTAACTGCACTCTTCTCATTTAATCGTCCTGATTTTATTTGATGTTTTTTATTTTTTATTCTTTTTACGATTTGAATTTCCTTCTTAATTGAATGTTTTAAAATGTTTTTATTCTGTGATTTCATTCTATGTAAAGCACTCTGAATTGCCTTGTGTATGAATGGTGCTGCATAAATAAACCTTGCCTTGCCTAATGCTGGTTGCATATGTACCCACAAGGTCACAAACATGCAGATGACTGACTGTGTTAACAGTTTGAGGTTACAGCAAAGACACTGTGCTGATCCCAAGAAGGAGGAAGTCCTGTTACATGAATTTGTGCCTTTATACCTGACTGGCGTTTGCTTAAGGATTACATATTGCCCACAGTGGCCACCTAAATGTGTTAATGTTCAACCTGTTGCACAGTGTTATCTTAGATCTGTTCAATATTGCACACTTTAAATTAGCAACTGTAGCATATATAGCAGCACATACATAGCAACAGTAGCTTGTCTGTTGTATTGGACCACACAGGCCAGACTTCGCTCCCCATGAATTCTGCACGGCCTTCATATTTTAACTAATCACCAGAACGTTTCTGCAAATTTGACCAATCCCCTTCAATTCCCACCAGTCATTCAGCTCCATGTCAGCCCTTGTTAGGTTTAGAAGATGCAGCAGACATGTGTGATACAAAATATTTCATTGTTTACATTTCTGTCGTCACTGCAGCTGTTTAACCTTCAGGTACACACCTTTGGTGTTCGGATTTTATGCAGAGATAAATTCCAAATGTTTGATATGCAATGTGTAAAAACAGATGAAACTCACCACAAAGTATCTCATTTGGTGTGGTGCAGGATGAATATGTACCCACGAGCTCACAAACATCCAGATGACTGCTTGTATTAACAGATTGAGGTTATAATAAACACATTCTGCATCGCCCTGAGAGGAGGAGGAGGAGGAGGAGGAGGAGGGGCATCCTGACTACTAACGATGGAAATTTCAGCTCTTCAAAGAGCCGGTTCTTAACAATAAGTATTGTTACATTCGCGGCCAACACATCAGATGCTAGGAGATGCAACACTCCATGCAACACTTGCTGACATGTTAGGACATGTTTGGCAGTGAAGTGAACCAGAAACTGTTCCACCTGAAGAACAAAACCCCCAGGGACAAACACAGCAACGTGATATATGCAGTCCAGTGCAGTGAGGAGTGCTCTGATCTGTACATTGGAGAAACAACAACCACTCCACAGAAGAATGGCTCAGTGGCTCAATGGCAGGAGAGCCACCTCCTCAGGATAAGACTCAGCTGTTCACCTCCACCTCAGAGACAAAGGACACTCCTTCGAGGACAACAATGTCCACATCCTAGACAGAGAGGACAGAGAGGACAGATGGTCCGAAAGAGGAGTCAAGGAGCTATATAAATATTTGTATATTTTAATTTTTAAATTATCTAAGCATCTGATCTAAGCAGTGGCGTGGAGTAACACAGCAGAACACCTGAGGAGAAAAAAAAACAAACAAAACAAGCCACCACTAGAGTCCAGCAGGTGGCGCCACATAGCAGTGAATTTGACATTATAGCTACGACATCTCCACGCTTCACTGTTACTACTCAATTCATTTGAGAACACTGAACCTGAGCCTTGAACTGTTTACATCAGATTAACACACTGCAAACACATTCATGAAAACTTAACACTTCAAATCAAAGAATCACTTTTATTGATCAAATGTGCAGCATTTTTGTACCAGACAGTTAACGAGGTTACAATAAATACACGGTTTACAAGAACGTTTGGGTTGGAGCTGTAAGTACTGTGTACATAAATATATCATTATAGAGCGAAGTCCCTGCGATCAGGGTATGATATATCTCACAGTCTGCTGCAGTCTCATCCGGACGACTTGGTGTTGAACTGAATGCTGGACGCTCCACTGTAAAAATGTGACAGTTTTATAAAACACTAGAATGTTCACAGCTGCTCTCCCCTGGTTCTGCTTTCAGGGGGAAACATGTACACACGTGAGCAATCCTTCACATCAGCGTTCAAAGCAATGCTTCAGCTGCAGCAATCAAACATCAATCATTTTCTTCAGGAAATGCTTTTCTAGTTTTATTATAAATCTGTTTGAAAAGTTCTTCTCAAACATTTTAACACTAATTTTCTCTTGCAACCAAAAAATAAACAAAAACAATACAAAGCTGGTCCCAGGGTTAGGGTCTAAATACCTGCAGAACTCTCACAGTGACCTCTCTGATAGGCTGGAGTGCATTGTTAGGAAAATCCAGGGCCCCCTCTGCCAGAGCTGAGTCTGTCTTAAATAAATCAATCTGGTAAAAATCACTGGTGAGCAGAGAAAATAGAGCTGATCCTCAGAGGACACATGTGAGGGAGATAAACATAAAATAATAGAAACAATAATAAGAAATAGAAGATATTATTATCATAGTTTTGGAGGATTATGCTGCTGTGATCTGTCTCAGTCCATCTTTTAGCTTCATGCTGAATTCTCTCTCGTTCCAACATCTGAGGAGACAGACGTCGTGATTTGGCATTAATTCATACTTACAGCCGGGATTTTACTCCGGCGCTCATTCAGGAGGATACACTGAGCGGACATGCTGTTGCCATGACAACACAGATGAGAGTACACACACACACACACACACACACGGCAACGATGGGCTCAGGGACGCAGAGCAAAGAAGGTGTTTGTCTGCAGCGCCAAGGGCACAACCTTCCCACAGCCCTGCAGGGGACTATATATAGGATTATATTGGCAGACAGGTAACGCAATAACACACACACAAACACACAATAACACACACACAAACACACACACACACAGAGCTTGGATGTGACCCTGAAAAATAAAACTTGTTTCCTGTTCACAGCAGGGCAGACAGAACTGACAACACAGCACAAACAGGAAGTAACCGTGATGTCATGACAAACCTGGACCGAGTGTAAAACTGAGACCGCTCAGATCCACCAATCACGGCCGGCTTCTTAAAGGTCGGGTAGGAGATTTCATTCTGATGCACTTTGTGTTAAATTAGTGTAACTTCTCTTTACAATCCGATAGCAACCGATTAGTTCTGCAGTTTCGCATTAAAACGAAAAATCATCTGTGGAAGCTATAAAACACTAAAAACATCAGCCAATCCTCCGGGTGGACCCTGCGCGGAGTATTGGCTGGTTGTCACTCTCTTCCTCTCTCTACCTCTCTGGTGTACGTGCACTCTCATGCACGTACACCAGAGAGGTACGTGCATGATGGCCGAAGTCACAGACCGCAGCTCGTCTTCAGGTTAATGTGCGTCCATGTGATTGGGAGGCGTGGCTTCAGGGTGAGCTAAAGAACAGGCTGAACGATGAGGACACAGACATGAAGTATGTAATAATTCAGTGTTACCCCACCATGAGCTGTGAGGCTGAATACACCTGATTAGTGTATTTAGTATCACTTTTGTTATTCCTTGATGTCCTGTTTAGTCTGAGAAGCTGCAGACTGCAGTTCTACAAGTGGCCACTTGAGGCTGGCCTCAAAAGTGAGTTGCTCCCTACAGAGCTCCACATTAAAATGCCCAACTTTACAGTCTAAATAAAAAAACTTTGTTTGTTGACATCTGTATAGAAACTCACCAGTCCGCTGTTGATTGACAGGTAGCTGCTCCGCCTCCTTTTCCATATTTGGCTTGACCAAGCGTCAGGTGGACTCAGCCAAGATGGCAACGGCCGGATCCTCCACACTAAAGACCAAATCCAGGTCTGAGAAACTGCAGTTCCCCCTTTGGCCTCTGGGGGAGACCATCCCCACAGACCTCCATATCAACGACAGGTTAACCACACTTTGCTTTATTCCAAAGCTTTCTGGATGACTGAATAGCAGCAAACAGACACATTAGTTGTCATAATTGCTGCACAAGGAGGCCGACGATGATGCTGAAAGCAAAGGTTCACAAATTTTTTACACAATATTTTTAATACTGGATCATTTTCCTTAACAAATAAATGAGAGTCTAGTGTTTAATTTGCTTGATTGGGTTCAGAGTGGTGTGAAAATCAATACATCTTGGTATTTCTGACTATGTTAAAATGCATAGTTAAGGGTGTAACTGCTGCTTCTGCAACTGCCCGGCCACCTCAGCTCCACTCCTCAACAAGGAGAGAATGTATTTTACCTTCATATCCAGATATTTGCTGTTTGCTTTTGGATTTTTGTTTTTGTGTTTTTGTTTTTCTGCATCGAACAAAACGACAGCCTGAATGTGGCAGCTCAGGATGGACTGTGGATTTATTGTATGTGCAAATTCTTGCAAGAGGCAATCAGGTGCAACAGGAATGGAGTCCAAGACACAGTATATATGATGCTACACCGTCAGGGGATCATGTGTGTGTGTGTGTGTGTGTGAGCCAGTTTACGATCGGAACGTGCAACAGTGTGTGTGTATGTGTGTCCGTGCTCGTGTTGTTCAGCAGGATGCTCTGTGTGTGTGTGTGTCTGCTCGGCTCGGCGGCGTCAGACCGCTGTGAGGGCGAACTCTATCACACCAAATAAAAACACGTTGACATCTTCAAGTTCCCTAAAACAGCAGACATTCAATTTATAACTGTGTATGTACAATAGAGGGATTTTCATATATTAATATACTTCATCTTTCCTGCTTCGTCCTCACGTCGTTGCTGCCGGGTCGTTATTTCTTTGTCCTTTTTGTATTTATAGAGTATTTTCATTATTTACAGTATAAATTACTACACAGTCCTGTGATAAAATAAATAACTTAAATACAATGGCCGTGGCTTTCGCAGTGTCTTTTGCATGAGGGGGGGGGGCTGCCGTTCGCTCCTCGTTGGGTTACAGACAGAAAGGAAGAAGAGACGTGCTGTAGATTCTTTCTGCAGCGGAACATGGAGGGCTGAAGCACAGGGAACACACGTCGTCCCCACAGCGGCGGGACGAGGAAACTCCTCCTGAGAACCACCAGATTTTCTCACTGCAACTTATTCTCGCTCCACAAAACAAGAGGTCGCATCATAGTACAGATTTGTAGCAGTAGCACTGAATGATGTGGCCAAAAGTATGCGGACACCAAGAGTGTATATTTCTAGGCCAAAGCACAAGTGAGCTTCTCATGTGTTCCCTCCACAAACAGCCAATCAGATTGGTTCAGAAGCTTGAAGCAGGACTGGAGTTCCAGGAAGACGTTCAGGAACTGACGAGGCTGCTTGGAAGAACAGCAAAATGTCATCAAGGAACTCAACTCCCCCTGCAGCCCCTAGGGACCTGCTCTAAAAGTCCATAGAATCAGAATTCCTTTATTTATCCCCGAGGGGACATTCTTTCCATGGACCTCCATGTTAAAATTTGACAGCAGAAATAAACATGTTAACAGCTTGATACGAAAACTGTTTTAGTCTCTCCTGTTTTATATATAACTCATTCAGACAGGAGGATGCAGACTTAGATCTTTAAGCTTTCTGCTGCACTTCTATTTGCCTGTTATTGGATTCAATGGGAGTTGAAGTGGGCTCAGGCGCTGCCAACATGGCGGCCGCTTCATCAGATATGAATGGTGAACTGGGAGAAAGCTCCTGCTCCATGCTGCTGTCAGAAGTTTACTGTGAGGCATATTAATTAATCACTGTAGAGGGTTAGGGGTGTCCACATACTTTTGGTCAGCTTCTCAACATTAGAATAAAAACTGGTTTTCTGTAATCTGGCGTTTGTATTTGTTCCCAAGACAACCAGCCTTGTCAGGATTCAGGAAGAGTTTCCCACCTTTGGCTTCTGGTGAGTACAGAGAGTCACACTGAGGGTTTAATACTGCAGTGGTACAAGGAGGGGAGAGTCTCTGGTTGTTGGCCCCAAATTTGTGAGAGTCGACGGGAGGGGAGGGTGTCAGACAGCGACGAATAAGGGAGGAGACGGAGGAGGGAGGGATGAGTGCAAAGCTTCTCCTCCAGCTATACCACGGTGCCGCTCGGAGAGTTCCCGTTCTGTGCTGTCAAGTTCTGGAGACGAGACAAAACACAGAGCAGAGTTACACACAGCGGACGGCCGCATGGAGGAAGATCATCACCGAACAGTCTGCATTCTGAGATAAACACCAGGTCTATCGTAACATCACTGAAACTCTGCTTCATAATTTCACTGAGAAAACAGCCGAATTAAAGCAGCAAGTAGGCTAATTACTCTTCATGATGAACGTCCTGAAATAAACACACTGGAGAAAAGTGCAATGACCTCAATACAAGAGAGAAGTGAAGGCGGGAGGAGACAATTTCAGACATACCGCCTTCCCCGGCCGTGCCCAGGTGCAGATGAGGCCCTCCTGGCAGGCCGTGATGATGCAGTCGTCCATGAAGACCAGGACCGTCAGCCTCTCGTGTGCGATCTTCTTGCAGACCAGCGGCTCCAGCAGCGGCACCTCGTGCATGCGCGGGCACAGCGTAGTGCCCAGCACCTTGGCGGCATCCAGTCGGTTGCTCCTTGGCGCCACGTTGATCTTGTCGTTGCTTTTACTGATGTTTCCCAGGCTGTGGTACCGCTTGTGCTCCTTCTCCACCCCGCCGCTGCCTCCGGACTTGTCCGACTTGCGCTCCTGCAGTGACAGCGTGGCAAATCGGCCGATGCTGAAAGGGGTGCTGTTTCCTCCGCCGCTGCTCCCCCCTCCACCGCCACCTCCACCACTGCCCTCTGACGCCCCCTGGCCCTTGGAGGCATTTGCCACGGCGGGGTGGGGCAGTGAGTTGGAGCGCGACAAGGAGCGAGGCAGCGGTAAGGGGAGCGTCGGTGGGTTGGGGGTGCCAGTGTTAGTGTTAGGTGGGTGATGGTGTCCTTCAACCCCTCCGGTGCCTCCCCCAACTGAGGTGCTGTTGACCCCCCCGCTGCCAGAGTTGGACAATGAGGGCCCAAAAGTGTTAGTAAAGGCGCGGGACAGCGGCAGGCGTGGGTACAACACGTCATCCGTCAGGTCCCACAGGCAGAACTGAGTGTCCTGCCCCACCGAGCCAAACCGGTACGTGACCGAAGTTGAACCGCCACCTTTCGAGCTGTGCCGAGAAAGACGCGATAACGTGCTGCTTGTTCGAACGCGGCCAAAGTGCATGGAGTTATTTGGTGCCCCCTGGTGGAGGTCCTCCTCGCTGCCACTGAGCTCCATCGGCTCCTCATCTTCCAGGGAAGTCGTGAAGGGGTCAAAGGCCACCACGTTGACCCAAGACTTGTGACCATGCCCCCTTGCCACCACGCGGCTTTCTGCAAAAGACCACACGGTAACCAGATCATCCTCTCCGCCTGTCGCGAGATATTTCCCGTCAGGACTCCACGACACGCACAGCAGCCCGCCGAAGTAGCTCTTCATCACGCCCTGCAGCTCCATGGAGTCAAAGTGGAAGACGCGCAGGCAGCCGTCCTGGCCCACGCATGCCACATGCACGCCGTCTGGAGAGAAAGCAAATTCGTTTAGGCCCCCCTCGCCCACGGCCCACCGCAGCAAAGGGTTGCGCGGCGTCTTGGTTTTGCAGGCGTAAACGGCGAAGCCTTCGCCCTGCCGCAGCAGAGAGTACTGCGGGGCCGTGGTGCCACATGGGTGGTCCACATTGTAGAGGTAGAGGTGGCCGCTGGCGTGGGAGGCCAGGAACAGGTTCTCTGACTTAGGAAGCCATTTCAGACACGTCACCTTGGATTTGTCTATCAACCTCTGGAAAACAGGAAGGAGGGCAGGTGGAGAGAGGGAGGAGGAAACATTACAAACACACTCCAAACATTTTTACTTCGTGTGTGTAAAACAGCCGCTTACATGACAATTTTCAGCAAGTGTTGCATTAATGCACCGTTAGAAAGTAAAAAAACACGAGACTAGAGAGAGAGAAGAAGAAGAAGAAGAAAAGGGGGGCGGGAGATTCACAGAGGCAAATCTCAGCAGGCATCTTCTCCATTTTACTGTGAATCCCATTAAAGGGAATCCCATTAAGAAGAGTCAGTTCAGTTCATTACAACGGAAGGCTCAACAACAAAGCATGTTGGAGCACTGAGAGTAAAGGCAGCATCCAAAAGAATGACAAATGACCCTAAACACGAACACACAGAGAAAAGCTGGAACTGTACCTCCTCATTGAAGAGTTTACTGGTCTCCTTCTTGATGGGGTCGAGGTACTGGACCTGTCCGGCTGAGAAACCCACGATGAGGGCGACGCTCTCTGCGGTGGCCGAGTACTGGTTGAAGTCGTGACACGTTGGCTGAGTCCCCTTGTAGATTCTCTTGTCTATGGGCTTGCTCAGGTCCACAGCCTGCAGAGCACACAGAGCCAAACATCAGCCAAGGTTCAGGGACACACAGAGGAGGACGCGAAAATACCGCACGGCTCCAACCATCTGCTGCAACAACGCAACCATCAGGCGGAGAACAGGAGAAGTTTGCAGAGTGGAGTTTGATCTTTGTTCAAAACAATCGATGGTGAACATCAGGGTTTCAAGCAGCAAATGTTTCTGCAGTCTGCAGGCACACAGAGAGAAATCCATCACACAGGAGGCAGCTGATGCCTCAACAACAACAACCTGACAGCACCGCGGCTGCAGGAGCGACGGCCTCACACTGAAAGGTCACACCTGATCTCTGAGGGACCGATCCGTTGTCCTCACTGCCAACAACAGAACGTGCATCAAAACATACATTCAAAGGACAGAATTATCATCAGAATCCCCTCCAACCTCACAGACGCTGCCAGAGAAACTCACAGAGCGACGGCTGCCAATTTTCTCCACCTACACTCATAATGGACGCACATTACGAAGGGATCTACACAACCAGGAGCACGGCAAGCTGAAGCCGTTTGAACTGACCTTCCTCACAGCAGACACGCTGACAGCAGGGACAGTCCAGCTGCAGTCATGATGGCTCGGTGTAAGCGTGTAAACATGTGAACCCGTCCTTTAAATAAAGAGTATTCTGCAGCTGCTGCTGTTGCAGGCATGAGACACAGACAAATGAAAGACGTGTAGATACTTCTGTCACATTCTCATGCCTCTGTCACTGCTTGCTTTATCTATAGGTGCTAGGTAGCCGAGAAAAGTGACCATTAAAGTGACAGAAGTTACTCAAATTTTGCAAAAAAAATACAAAAACAAACATCACCAAAGTACCCACAATCCTCTGCACAGAGGAAGAGCCGTCACATGACTGAGCTGTCAGGTAACCACATGTGAGAGGACATTATCATGACAGCAGACCTCATTTCACATTCATGATATTTAAATTATAACAGTAAGAAGGTCGAAGGTCAAGGTGCCATGCTGTGATGTCATAGTGTGTCCCACTCATGTGGTCTACAATAATTAAAATACTCTGGAACACCGCCTCAGAAAATGTTTCCAGGGACTTTCAAAAGGTGACGGACCCAATGAGACATGCTAATAATAATTAGCTAAAGGCTAATGAAGGCTAAACCCTGCTCGTTTTCGCTTTAACACCACTGCTACTGCTGCCAAGCATTAAACAGCATCACTTGTTACCCTCCCTGGTGACTGTTTGGATTGTTTGCATGTTGAGCCGTCCGGGCCACCGTACTTTGGACCAGACAACTAATCACCTGATCAATAAAACAATCAGCAGAGTAACTGATAATGGATCATTACTTGCAGCCTTAATAGGCAGCAGCGATGCTTTTTTATTTCTTTTTGAGCATCCTTAAGAGGAGAATCATGTTCACGGATGCTTCTTTATTATTGATCATTTTTAAAAGTGTGTGAGGATGAATTTTAATGATTTGTGGCAGCAGGAAGAAGACAAACTTTCTACAAAAGAGATCCTGGAATCAGTCATCCTGCTGCAGGTCTCACCTTCATGTGTCCGTCAGAAGGACACATGTGTTTGTTGTGGAGGACACTTGTCTCTCAGTCACCACATCTGTCCTGCAGTAAATGGTTAGTTATTAGCATCCTCAATAGAAACCAAGGGGTGCAGCTAGCAGCTCAGTAAGCCATGCTAAAAAAAAAAACCCAAAACACTGACTTACTTTTAATATTAAAATGATAATAACACCTGTTCAGACATGGAGGCAGCAGTCTGCAGAGAGCTCATAAAGGTTTAAAATAAACAACATCCTGACTTTATAACCCATCAGCTGATTAATAATTCACCTCCCAGCATCTCTGTGCTGCCACAGAGACTCTGACAGAGGCTGAAGGCTAACAAAGAGTCATGCAGAGCCCGAGGAGGCTTCATTCACACAGATGCGCTGAATGGAGACCTGTCAGAGCCCGCTCCCAGTCCACTGACAGCCTGCATCCGCCTGCATGATGCACCACTCACAGCGCCGGCCTCCCCGCTCTGCGTTGCATAACCACAGAAAGCCCTGTGCTGTTTAAAAACAAATACACAAATAAAACAACAAACATGACGAAATGCGAGCCAGCAGCATCACATTAGCAGGTTAGCATGCTAAGCTAACGCCATCCAGTCTGCCATCCAGGCGGAGAGAGGCTCACCTTCTTGATGTTGGTGTACGTGTAGAAATACAGCTCCCTGCCGATGTTGAAGCAGACCCGCTCCGACTCCTCGCCCGGGTCTTCGGGCTGCAGCTTGACCATGGAGACCCGGACTGGCGGCAGGAAGCCCGCCGGAGAGGAGTTGGCTGCGGCATTAGAAGAGGAAGAGGCGGCGGCGGCGGCGGCGGCTGCAGCGGCGGCGGCGGCGGCAGCAGCACCGGGCCCCTGCAGCAGCCCGACCCCTCCGCCGGGTATCGGACCGGGTCCTGCACCGGGGCCCAGCGTGGCTCCGGCAGATGTGCCCCGCGGCAGCCCGCCCCGCTGCTGCGAGTCCGAGAGGGTGAGCAGCTTGTAGAATCCCTCTCTGGTCCGGAACTGGGATTTAATCTCATTGATATCCTTCAGAGCGCCGCCATCTCCGGCCATTTTTAGTCCAAACAAGCCGCACAGGAAACGGAGATTCTGACCTGGAAATAATCGCGCTGCAATAAAAAAAAAAGTCCTAGAACAGAAATGTGAGAGGCGAAGAGGAGCAGCCGAGCTCAGCTAGGCCGACCAACACACCCGGGCTGCTCCGGCGCATTTTACATCCGGGCCGCTGCTGCTGCTGCTGCTGCTGGCTGGTAAATAAACCCAGAGAGACAGCCCCTCTGAGCCGGTGTGAGCATCATCCTCGACCGGGTCTCTGCCTCCCTTCATCCACTGTGCGTAAAGTACGTGTGATGGTGCGTCGACGGCTGCTGCGGCTGCTGCTGGCCCAGCCTGGCACTGCGCACCCCCTCTAAGCGGAGGACATCCGGGGCCGGGTCAGCTGGATTTAACCACCAGCAGAGGACCACCTTCAGTACACACCACTACAGAGACAAGTGTCTTCTGTTAGCCCCGCCCACCACACTTCAACACGTCACTCAAACACACCTGGTGTTGAAGTTTAAAATCCAGCAGAGAGTTTTCATAGATTAGTGCCAGCAGAGCTCAATATTAAAAAGAGAACTCAGGATTTGTCATGCACGATTTAAAACCTGCAAAATTAGATGCAAATATGATCGACTGTGTGTCTGTATCAAAAATATAAATCCCTTTCCAACACACACACACACACATGATGACCGATTTGTCTAAATCCATAATCAATAACTCAGCCTTGTCTTGTGTTAATTATCTTTATTACAGTGTAACGGCAAGAACAAAACTCAGGTCACA
This sequence comes from Parambassis ranga, assembly GCF_900634625.1. Classification (NCBI taxonomy): domain Eukaryota; kingdom Metazoa; phylum Chordata; class Actinopteri; family Ambassidae; genus Parambassis; species Parambassis ranga. Next base: position 21,683,868 of record NC_041033.1, read on the forward strand.
GAACACACAGCGCTTCATGCTCCAGTCCTTTAAACACACATTAATGTCAGTCTGCTGTGAGCGACACTCCTCATTTCTTAGATTGATCTGGATCTCACAAAAACCAGGACGTCCTCAGGGGATGGATTTCACGTCCCCTCTGACACTTTTCCTCCTGTTAGAAAATAAAATACTGTCCCGTCGAACATCGTGACACACGAGCGCTGACATCTGTGTGTCCGTGTGAGTTTGTTTTTTTTTGTTTTTCTCCCATGATGCTCTGGGTCAGCAGAGTCAGGGCAGCAGGACGTAGTTCTCAGCAATTTCCAGGATGTGCAGGTTGGACATTCCTGATTGGTCGTCGGTCTGACGCGTCTCCAATACGACCATCCTGCAGCGAGAATTTCAGACGTCAAAGGTTAAAGATTAAACCAAATGAAAATGTTACATTTAACACAGGCTGGGTTTATACTGCAGTCAGCCACCAGGGGGCAGATGAGACGTTTTGACGTATGATCTGTCTTTATGTACAGTCTATGTCGCAACTCAAACGTGATCTGCGTCATGGTGGCGCAGACCCCCTGCATGCTGTGCAGCATGAATACAGAGGCTGTTCAGACCAGAAAGTGGTGCCATGTAAACACCGGATCCTGGTTTCTATAATGGTGTGTATGTACTGCACCACATCCTGACCCAAACCCAGATAACAGAGTCTAACATGCGGCACAGTGTACAGACTTTACAGTGACAGCAGGTCAGACCGCCTCTCTGCAGCCTGCAGGATCAGAGTACCTGTCTGACTGCACCAGCTTGTAGATCTTTCTGTGGTCGCTGGTTTCCTCCAGCACGTCTGTGAAACTCCTCCCTCTCCTCTGCCAGCCGTGGCGCCACACTGTCAGCAGGGTGTCATCGAAGTACACTGCACACACACACACACAGTCAGCACTGAGCTCCGAATGCCTACGTGAACAACTGATGATTTGTTCTCACCTATCGAATCCATGTCGTGAGAGAAGGTGGTCTCATGTGGTCTGCTGCTCTTCAGCTCCCCCTCCAGGCCAACTACGTACACTGACTCTGTGGGAGAGTGATGTGGAGGTGAAACACAACTCTGAAGCAGCGTACAGTTAGAGAGCTATTCAAGGAATTTATAACTTATTCAACATTTTTAGATCAATAAAATATGTCTTATGTTTCCCACAATTCACAGCAAATGAGGGCAGCAACCACCAGGGTGGAGGGAGAAAACTGCAGTTCCTCTGATGGCCACTAGGGCTGGCTCAAAATAGGGTCTTTTCCCATAGACACCCATGTAAAAATGTACTGGACTGCATGATAATAACTGTTAATGTGTTAAAAACGTACTTTCCATGAGAACGAGAAGCGAGCTGGCGTCCATCTGCTGCACCTGAGCTACTTCTGGACACGGTTTCTCTGTAAGTAAACACACACACACACACACATCATATCCATCAATAACTCCAAAAATGAAACAGGAACACTGTACAGTCTGGGTTGGTCCTGAGCGTACCGAGGCCGGTGTTGGTGAACCAGGATGTGTTGGAGTTCAGGTTGATGTATTCTATGATGACGGGCACGATGAGGGTGGAGCCCCGAGACACACCGATACACACCAGAGGATACTCCTGGTGCGGCGTCACCACCATCTGAAACACCCGCAGCGGGCTGGGCAGGGGGAAGTCGAAATGCTGCAGACGTGACACGAGAGGAGAGGTCAGTCTGATGCGAGGTGTCATCACGGAGCAGCCTGCCAGAGGGTGGCAGCTGGTGTAGACGCACGTACCTTTATAAGCATGAACTTGTGCATGGGCTCGTACCACTGCAGCAGCACCACACTGGACTCCAGAGCACAGCACAGGAAGACACAACCTCGCAGCGTGTTCTCCGCTGTAAGAGACCGTAACAGCACGTCCGAGTGGGTCAGAAATCCTCAAACTAACCCACATCCGAACAGTTTGTGATTTATTTTTTTTTGTTCTCACCGGCAGAGCAGGTCTTGCAGCCTTTGGTGTCCGGTATTTTACACGTCACGGCACATTTTCTACACACAAATCAGGCAGTTAGAGTTTAAGTTTTATTTTTCCAGTCATGACCGACTAAATAATAAAAGTATGGGAGGACAGCGTTACCTCGGCAACAGCCTGTGGGTTGGCAGGGGAACCATCCTCTGGTCTTTCCGAGCCTGCTCGTACAACTCCTTCAGCATGTGGGAGTGAAGCTGCGACGATTTACCTGCCGGAAAAAGTGGAAAAAAAAAAGTGATGTAAGCTCATTCTTCATAAAGGCCTGAGAGCATGTTACAACGAAAACCAGGATCTACCTCACCTGACACAGACATGAGGACGTTGTTGATGGTGTAGACCCAGGTACACTTCCCAGGATACAGCTGGAGCAGAAAGAGAAGACATCAGTGATGATTTCCATCACACAACAATAAAAAGTAAAGCGCGGGGTCCCACCAGCTCCATGGTGGCCTCCGAGCCGTTCAGGTTCAGGGTGTAGATGCCCTCCTCTGCTCCCAGGATCAGGTGCTGGTCTGGAGGGAGAGGAGACAGCAGCAGGTGAGACAGATGTGTGAGAGGATGTTTGAGAACGTGCCAGCTGTGACACCCACCTTTGGATGTGGGGTTCTCCCAGGTGGTGGAACAGTTTATTTTAAGAGGACAGCCGTGGAAGATCTTCTTAAAGTAGACCTGCACAGAGAGTCAAAGTATTCATGCCGTCCTCTCTGAGGCCCCGTTCACACTGGAGAAAGTCATTCCAGCTAGAGTAGGATTGAGCCCAGACAGCCTTTAAGCTGGATGCGTTCAGACCTATTTTCATATCTGGCTAGCACACACTTGTGTCCGCACTCAATCCGGCTTCATCCAGCATGTTTGCTGTCCTCTAAACCACTAGGTGGCGCCTCGTAATATACAGAGTCCGTTCACGCCGCGGTAGGACCCTGTGTGCGCATGCGTCATGCGTTTTTTTGTCCCGTGTCGCGCCCCGTGAACCGGAAGTAGCATGTCGCTAACCGGATTCGCTCGCCACATTTGCGTTCAGACCTGAGCCACATTTGAGCCAAGTATCCAGTTTGATTTCAATCCGGCTAGATCCACCCACGAGAGGTGGATCTAGCCGGATTGAAATCAAACTGGATACAGCCGGATTCAAGGTGTTCACACTCAGAAAAAAACACATCTGGATTGATCTGGATGCGGCCGAATCCTGCTTAAGCCACATTTTTTCCCCCAGTGTGAACGGGGTATAAGTGACGTGAATACAAGCTGAGGACAGAGCGAGGGCATCAGAAACACTCAGAGCGCCGCTGTGAGTGACGATTAGAGGAGGAACGTGTGCCACACTGTCACAGACAGGATCTACCTGTAATTGTGTGTATTTTAATATGTATGCTTGTTATTCTTTCAGCCAAAAGAAGTGAAATCATTTAAAAATAATCCTTATAACACAGCTCCACTGTTGCAGAGAGGCCTCAGCTTATTATATGTGAGCACATTCTGTTTCTCCAGGGTGAGACTGAGCGCACACACGTGCATCAGTGCGACAACATCAGACACACTCAGCAGCAGCAGCAGCAGAGCTGAACTCACAGGAGGTCTCTTCATGATGGGGCTCGCACACTCCGCAGGATCCTGAGAACAAAAAGCAAACTGTGATGACGACAGCTGTCGCTTTCTCCACAGTCTTCAGCTGGATTCCATCATTTATAAATAATTTGCTCTGAGGTTGGTAATAAGATGTGCTCCTCCTCCTCCTCCTCTCCTGACCTTTGTTTGGTGCTGCCATCTGCGGGGACCTTTAGGGGGGAGTTCAGGAGGAAGGAGGTCTGCCGGGTTTTCATTAAACTGGACCAGTAAAGATGCAGGATCTGCATCACACACACACATTTAGACACATTTAGAACACATCTGAGCTGCATCCAGAGGAAACACACACACATTTCCTGCCTGTATTCATACAGCTTCCTGAAGAGTGACATCACGTGAGGAAGTGTGCGCGCTCACCTGAGTGTCGTGAGGCTCGTGGGTGGGGCGTAGGCCTGACGTGCGTCCCACTGGAGGTCCTGATGAGGGTGGAGGGCGTGTACAGAGAGGAGGGCTTCCTGGTCCGATCGTCTTCGCTCGCCATGCTTTCCTCGGAGCTGGTGCGCATTTTGGGCTGAACACACAGAAAACAAAGAAGGTGTCTGTGAGCGTCTCCTGCGTGTGAGTGATGAAGCTGTCCTGCTGATGATGATGATGATGATGATGATCACCTTCGGAGGAAGCGGTGGCGGCGTTTCATCATCCGGCATTATGACCTGCCTGTTGGCAGAGAGGGTGCTGAGTGTGCTGTGGTTCTGTGGTACAGATGTGTGTCTGTGTGTGTTCAGCTTACCCGCTGGCCTGTATCGTCGGGCTGAGGGGGACAGACAGAACACAGACGACCCACAATGATCAGCTTCGGACAGTTATTTGCAGACTGTTTGACATGAATGTATTTTCTTTTGTGTTCTTACACATCAACGTCATCGTAGTCGTCGTCCTCGTCTGAGTCCGTGTCCTGGTCCCTGCCAGAGGAAGAGGAAGCACAGCTTTAAGACATTTCAATCAGACCTCCGTGCAGCTCTGCATCCACCTGTGATCAGTTACCTCATCGGACTCTTGCTGCTGCTGCTGCCGGACGATCCTGTCGACGGCCTTAACTGTAAAAAAACGAACAAACAGCAGGTGATGTCTGAGACAGCAGGAAGTCCGCGAGGAGTGTAGAGGAGCCATTTTATGTGAATGCATATTGATGTAGCTACAAATCTGTGTCATAAACTCACCGTTACATTTGGAGACTTGGTCTTCACCGGCCTCTGAGTGTAGATCTGTTCCACTGAGCAGCAGCACAAAGAGCTTCAGTTACATGTGTGACTCTCTCAGAATGATTCATTAGAGGGAGGAACATTAGGATGATTATGTGTGTGTTTGTGTGTGTGTTCTTCTCACAGCTGATGTCAGAGCTGGTCCTCTCTGCTCGGTTGTGTTTGTTGATGGACTGGATCCTCTTTAAAGATCCAGGAAGTGACTCCTGAAATCAAGAGCAGATGAACACATTCAGAGCTCCACATTAGATGAACGTAAACGGATGAAGTGTGAACATAAAGACTCCCACCTCCTGCTCCTCGTCCTCTGTCGGTGGGCAGGTCTTGAGTTTCTCCGGGTGTCGGAACTTCTCCAGCAGGTCCAGGGTCAGCTCCTGGCTCAGACTCTGCTGCGTCAAGAACATGTGCTGCGAAGGACAAAAGACGGGAAAACAAACATCAGACCTGACGACCGATCAGCTCATGGAGTCACAGTAGAAATGGAGCTGTGGCACAATAATCCAGCAGTTTGTGATACTTTATTATAAAACTACATCAAATTAATAAAAAAAACAAATTACAAAGGTAAAGACTACAATAATATGTTATATCTGATGATTGGGGCCACTAGGGGGCAGCAGAAACAAGCTGAGAGCACTGAAATACACCAAAAGTAAGTGGACACCATGTGCAGCTGCAGCTGCTCTGTTTTTAGTTGTAACGGTGTGTTTAATGTCAGTTTAATGTGTTCGGACATTTCATGGACAAACCAGTGTTTCTCTTCCAAAAATCTATTCATTCACTCACTGTCGCAGTTTTAGAGCAGATAACGAGGGTCGAGATGATCCTCACAGAAAACATTAATTTACCAAACACCTATTCAGTGTGTGTGGTATACCCACTGAGAGCATCTTGGCGGCACTGGGTCTCTTCTTGGGGTTCCTCACCAGCATGGCCTTCACAAAGTTATAAAATGTGGACGACCTACAGACGGCAGAGGAGAGTGAGGAAAGGAACACACACACGGTGTGAAAGCAGCTGCTCAGAAATATAAAACACAGACAGCAGCCGATCGGTGTCATTTACCATTTGGACTTGTCCTTTAGTTTGGGAGGCTGATATCCACTCTTTGACATGAGGAACAAAACTCTGGAGGACAAATACAGTCAGTCAGCATCAACACACACACGGCTTCCTTTGACCTGTGAGAACAGTGTGTGTGTGTGTGGTGGAAACTATTTTCTGTGAATGACAGTGAGCCCGGGTTGGACTGTGTGTGTGTGAACCTGCACAGAGAGGAAACATGAGGCGAGGAAATGTGTCCATGTCTGTGTCTACGTGCTGACAGTCAATGCAGCTCTGTGAGAGTGAGCTCTAAAACCTGTGTTAGCATGTTAGCACTTCCTGTTTCCTCATAAGGAGTTTATTTTAGTCAGATGTCTGAAATACAGTCACACAGGTTAAATACTCCAACAGTTAGCATGTAGCATCAGCTGAGTCCACGTTTATGCCGACCTGGCTCTATAATACAAAGTTTTTAGGGAGTGTGGTGTGACCAGGCGTTATTGATTACTCCATAGACAGTTAAAGGTAAAGGTAGGAGATTTCCTTCTGATGCACTTTTTGTTAAATTAGTGTAACTTCTCTTTACAATCCGATAGCAACCGATTAGTTCGGCAGTTTCTCATTAAAACGAAGAATATGAATCATCTGTGGAAGCTATAAAACACTAAAAACATCAGCCAATCCTCCGGGTGGACCCTGCATGGAGTATTGTCACAGACCGCAGCTCGTCTTCAGGTTAATGTGCGTCCATGTGATTGGGAGGCGTGGCTTCGGGGTGAGCTCCGAGAGAAAGGGGCGTGTGTTTACTTTCCAAATCTGGCTGACTCTCACTGAGTCTTAAACTCTCCTACTCTACCTTTAAATACAAATTACAAATAGTTATATTTAAAGTATCATGTGGAGAAAAAAAAGTCACTTCTTTAGACTTAAAGCTTGCTGTGTGTGTGTGAACATGTGTGTGTGTGCTTACCGCAGCGGGTGGACGTCAAACATCGGTGGCTGCAGCTCGGCGAGCTCTATGGCTGTGATGCCCACAGACCAGATGTCACACAGTTCATTGTAGCCACCTTTAATCTCCACTGCAGCCACCTCTGGCGCCATCCTGAGGACAGGAGGAGAACAGCAACAAATATTTACTGCAGGGTCTCACTACAACTTTTTTTTCACACTGAGCTAATTGTAATAAAAATAATATAATTGACTGGCAGACTATTATAGATGCCTGTGAACATGTTCAGGGAAGAGAAGAGGAAGTCCCGATGTGGTCTGTTTGTTTTTTTTTAGCTTGTGATAGCTTAGATTAGCATGCAGCTACCTGCAGCCTTCAAGCAAAGCTGGGTGTTTTTTTACCAATACGGCGTCCCGATGAAGGACATCCTCCGAGCCAAAGTAGCCGTTATCTGAGCCGAGATCCCAAAGTCGGCTGGAGCAGAAACAAAACAAGAGGAAACAAAGTAAAACAGAGGCTCAGTGACACCTGTCTTATCTTTGGCAGTGCTTCATTTCCTCCTGCTGCACATGAACAAACTGGTTTGTGCAAAGTTAAGATGTTTTTCTGAGCAGCAGTGGAGCAGGGCGGGATGTTGTTGTTTGTGTTGTCGCTTTTTTTGTGGCGGGTGACTCATGTGAGCGGTGGCGGCGCGGTGCAGAGCAGACAGTGCAAACAGCCACCTACCCAGCTTGACCTCGCCCTGGTCGTTGAGAAGGATGTTGGCACCCTGGAAGGACAAGAAGGCGAGAAAACAGACACAGAGAGAAAGATCTTATTCACCCACTCAGTGATCTTTAAGTGAGCCCACACAGGAAGGATTAAAAAAATCTGCCAGATTTATAGTTACAGCATGCTCACACTTTTAGTTTGAGTTTTTTTTTTTTACAGCTGCACAGCTTTTCATGTGGTAAAAGTAAATAAATGAAGGTCCTGCTGTTTGACAGGCTCACCTTAATATCTCTGTGGATCTTCTTCTGTGCATGCAGGTAGTCCAGGCCCTGGTTACACACACACACACACACACACAGTATAACTTTCAGCTGATGTTCCTACCAAAATAAAAGCCTAAAAATAAAAAAATGCGTGGATATAAACCGACGTTGGAAGCCAGTGTGTGGGTACCTGCAGCATTTCTCTGCAGATGTAGGCGATCTGTGGCTCAGACAGAGGCCCGGTCACTGCAGGACACAAAGCAGATGTTACCTGCTGTTTATCAGAAGCAGCATTTGCATCTTAAACTGAGCACACAGAGCTGTAAACAGGCAAATAAAGCAGCCAGCAGTAACAGAGCCGTCGTCCTGGTGTCATTAAATCACTTCCACCTATAATTTATCATCAGTACTATGATCTTTTTGTGAGGTCTTGACAGGTCATAAAAAAACAGAAAACATTTTGTATTTCTTCCCTAAAGTTCTGCTCCCCTCCAGGAAGATGTTTATGTTTTATTTATTTTAATGAAGTCGTTTACATACAGTCGGGCTGCCTGATTTAAGGCCACATTGTTTTGGCTCGCGCTTATCCCTCTTTTTATTTTGACAGTCCATTATGGTCAGCATGATACATCACTGACTTTGAGGCAGCCAATCAAGGACAGGCGGTGGATTCCACTGGGGTTTTGAGTCGACTGAGGGCTAACACAGCCTTCTGTGGTCCTGTGATGAGTTGATGGTATGTAATGGAAGTTGTTGCCATGGTAACTAAGGCATAGCAAACCAAAGAGTGACTGAAAATAATAAGTGAGCCTTTTTTTGTTTTGCTGACACCTTATCAGTTGTTTACATGTGAGAACGTGTGTGTGTGTGTTGTTTTGTACATCCATGCATGAGTCTTGTAGAGCTCTACGGGCACATTCTGTGCATGATGCAGGCAGAGACTGACCGTGGTAGACGTCCTGCAGGGAGCCTCCGCCACAGAACTCCATACAGATCCACAGCTTGTTTGCTCTGCGGACAGAAGAGGACGCCTCTGAGTTCACTGCTCTGAATCAGCGATCAATAAGCCGGAGAAGGAGCAGACATCTCACCGTATGTAGCTGCCATAATACGCCACTATGTTGGGATGTTTGCAGCTCTTCACGATGGCGATTTCCTGCTGGATGATGGAGAAGTCATCCTCTGTGGAAACATCATCACGTTACATATGATAACACATCAGCGGGACATTGATCAATCTCTCCTGCAGGGGAGTGATTGGTTTGACTGTGATCGAGGCTTCCTGGGATCTGATTGGCTGCAGCCTCCAGCCTCAGTGTGTAACAGAAAAGTACCTGTGAGTAATAAAACTGAGTTTAGTGACTCTTCTGGAGGTTTCAGGGACGCAGCGTCTTTCATGTTGTGTCAGGGTTTCCCCTTCAGTCATACTGCGGTGCTTGTGTGCTGTACAGTTACAGACAGTCATGCCTGTTCAGAGCTTCCTGCAGCTCTACTTCCTGCTGCACACTCACACACACTGGCTTGGTGCCGAGATTAGCTGATAATCTCACTATGTTCATACTTATTCTCATCTGATTGTATAATTATCTTTACTTTGAGAGTTTTTTCCCTTAAATGAAAGCTTACAAAATCTTTTGATGGCACATCAGCTCAGGTCTGTTTCAGGCAGGAGCTGCTTTACAGTGTACGTCAGGCATTATGTTACTATGGACACTCAAAGGTGGAGTTAGCTGGTAGCTAACTGTAAGATGGAGCTATGTAGCTTGTACACAGGTAAACATGCCCAGCAGCCTGTGGATGTGGACAGTCTGATAAGCAGCGTCAGATAAGTGTGTGTGTGTGTGTGTGTGTGTGTGTGTGTGTGTGTGTGTGTGTGTGTGTTCGTCCCTCTGCGGTCAGTGACGGGGCTGCTCCATCACAGGCTTATTCAATGTTGTGTTAGTGAAGTCGTCCACTCCTCAAGACAAGTTATTTAAGTTACAAAGCTGTTGTTGTTGTGGTTAGTGTGGGAATGAGTGCATGTTACACCCCTCACAGATCACAGGGGGAGCCCGAGAGCAGCTTTCCCATTAGACTCTGTTGTTTTTTGCTTTAATGAAGCATCACTGGCCTTTAAACAGCGGATTCATTTATAGTGATTGATCAGTGATTGATCAGTGGAACTCTGATCAACAGAAGAAGAAGGCTTCACATACAGAGACGAAGTTTTTAATTAGGCTTGAATGAAGTGGTTTTGGATACTATCAGCTGTGGTCATGGACCTGTGGTCATGTGTGTAAAATGGCTTCTTAACCAATCAGTGACTCAAAATGAAAGTGACAGATCGTGAACCCCAGCCACCTGAGTGAGAGTCTGGAGCAGAGTTCATATCAAATATCAACCCATCCCTCACTGTCACTGTTGGTCTCAAAACGGCAGCTAACGGCAGCTAGCTGTAGCTGTAGGCTGTGTGAATGTGTTTTTTCCCCTCCAAACCTAACCGAGCAGTTTTGATGCCTTAAGTCTTGTTAAACAGCCACTAAAAATGTACCGGCAGACATTTATGGGATGTACAGCCTTCTACTGCACCCAGACAACCTTCATGCTTGTTTTTGAGTTCAGAACGCCTCCACATCGTCCTCCAGAGGACATAAAATCCAGCATGCTCAATGATTTCTGAAGAAAAGACTCAAGAAAATGCTTAAAAATGTGAAACATACAAATCCAGGATACTGAAAATGACCTTAGGCTCCATTTTTACACCTCATGACAGACACACCACAAATAAACTGACGACCTGTGGAAGTGTGTGAACCCACCATGAACAAACACATGGAGAAAAACAGAAGTCAGCTTTATGTTAAATTCTCTGTTTAAGCTACAGACATCAGCACTGATGGCCAAACTGGCAGGAATAGAAGAACACATCATGCATGTTGCTTGTAGCTGCTGTGTCATGATTTATCCTCTGAATCCTTTTTAAATCACTTTTTTCTCAGAGTTTTGAGATAAAGCCACAGCCCTGTGTGTCTACAGCGGCACTAATCACCTTCCATACATGTCCCGTCTGTGCTGGAACCTACAGTTTAGTTTAGTTTAGTTTAAATTATGCAGCAGCAGAGTTTAGGCTGGATTAGCACAACGTCTCCGCGTCGCCTCCATAATGAGGTCAGCTGGCTGCAGCGCTGCTTTGCTGAATCAGCAGTTCCAGTTCTGCTGCGCTGCAGCTTTAATAATGAGCTGATGAGTCTCACAGTGATTAACGAACACAGGGAGAGTGTGGGGAAATGATCAGAAGTTTAAAGGTCTGTGTGTCTTACCTGGTTCCATTTTGATGACTTTGAGGGCTGCCAGCTCGCCATTCTGCTTGTTACGTGCCTAAAAAAAAGACACACACACACACACACACACACACACACACACACACACATTATTTGTTTTATGCTGCAACTAAATGTGGTGTTTTTTTAGTTTTTGTTTTTTTTGCACCAGCAGCAGAGCTTCATTTGCATGTTTGCTGTCCAGATCAGTGAAGTGCAAGAAGCAGCCCACCGCACAGCTCTGTGACATTCACTGCACACACACACACACACAGCTACACACACACGCACGCAGTGGCCTTTCAAGGTGTGACACCAGGAGACATTTCTGTTTACTGACTCGTTTTTATGTTTATTCTTGTTTGAAGTGACGCACGCTGAGAGCCAGCACGACTAAAGCTCTGACATGACGAGCAGAGAAACAAACAACACTCATAACAAACAAACTCCTGCACGTGCACGACTACACACCATGTGTAGATCTGATTCAGGTCCTGACAGGACTCGGCCTGGAAAAAACCCCACTCTGAGTCACTTCAGCCGGGCGGTCTGACTGTGGACGCTTACACCCAAAACAACGGGCCTGTCCTGACCTGGAGGCCGCCCGACACCTGACCTCAGCTGACTTCATGGACTGTTACAGAGAACCACAAACATGGAGGCCAACAGACACACACAGGGTCCGCATACGTTCTCTCTCTTTGAAATGATCCATATCAAACCGCGCCAGGACGTCTGTCCATTAAAGCTCTGCACTCACTCGCCTGGAGCGTACATGACTTCACACAGTCTGTCCTGTGGGTGGCTCTCCCACTGCACTTAGAGGAAATGCCCACTCACACTGAGGCACCCTGTAAATAGCAGACACTCACACAGGTAGCACACTGAGACGGAAACTCCGCTGACTTTTGAAAGCGTGGCACGACATAAACGTTTATACAAGACATCGGATGTGAAGATCAATCAACATGCCCAAAAAAAAACAAAATGGTGCCCGTCACTGAACACCACCGGTCTGACATTTGCAGAGCAGGAAGTCCTAATTAAACGAGGGAAAGAAACCAACTTTCAGAGGAGCAGCGGCCTCCTCCGCTGTCAGAGCTCAACCGTCAACCTGTCGGAAAATGAAGGCTGTGATGGAGGCTGCCGCTGCTCGACAGTGGTCTGAGCTGAGAGTCTGTTATTGGAAAGTTGGGTTGTTGTGGTCACAAACAAGATGACCAAAATCACTTCCACAAAAACATCTAACTATGTGGACACCTAGCCACCATATTCTGGTTCTCTGAAGTATTTGTGACGTCTGATGACGCATGATGTGGTCAGGACAGGTTTGTTCTTCCACTGAACGCTGAGCTGAGCTGAAGATCCTTTCTTTAAAACAAATCATTATCTGTTCTAAAACTGCAACAAAGAGTCAATGAATGGAAGTCTGGACGTCTGGAAACAGGAACACTTTCACTGGTTTGTCCATAAAAGGTCAGAATACACTGATTGATTGATGATGGATAATCAATGTGGAGCGTTAAGACTTACACCTCTACAACTAAAACAGACCGTCCATTTACTTTTGGTCACATAGTGAACGTTTCATCTTGTCTCCGATGAGGCAGATTATAAATGTGTTAAACGTCATGAAGCTGTGTGATGTCAGAGGTCAGGGACAGGAAACACCCCACTAAACACACACACACACACACACACACACACTGGAAACGTTGCTGTGGAAGATCCCCCGCCCCTCTCTCTCTGTGTGTGTGTCTGGTGTGTTTGTTTGTTTGCTGAATGCTTGCAGGGCATCTTTCCCCTCAGTGACCTCTGTGACTGACACACTAACACACACTCGCAGAGTTTCCACTGTCAGAGCGGCGTTCTGCTGTACTGTACCGGCTGTGTGTGTCGTCATGTCAGTGAAGCAGCTCTTCATCCTCCAGCCTTACAGGAAACACTTCATGTGAAATGTTAGTTCATGTCATCTAATGATCAGCATGAGCAAACCTTCCTGGAAACACAGCTCCTCAGACAAACACTCACAGCTTTCTTCAGTTATAGTTTTATACACACTGTAAATGGACACATCAGCTTCACACAGCCTCGTTTGTAGCCTACACAATGGACCTACACCACATTCACCAAAAGTACATAGACACCATGCAGAGGGCTGTTTTTAGGTGTAGAGGTGTAAATGTTATTGCTGCACTCCACTGGAGTGTTTGACTGTTTGACTGGCTCTTTGTTGCAGCATTAGGTGATAACTTTTGTCGACTTCCTGTCCTGTCCCTTTAAGGCCACTCGATGCCTGACCTCATCACCCTTCAACAAAACTATTGATTGTTTCACATTGATTCTCCACACCTGATGGGAAAGGTAACAAACATCAAAAGATGTCTGACTAAAGCTAAAAAAAGTAAACATCTTCCCAGTTTGTGTGGTTAACACTCACCTGTCCTGACCTCCAGACCACCTGGACCTGACCTCCTGACCTCCAGACCACCTGTCCTGCCCTCCTGACCTCCAGACCACCTGGACCTGACCTCCTGACCTCCAGACCACCTGGAGGTCTGGCAGCGTCCTCTGATGTTCTCAACATCTCACATATATCTCAACAATATTTGTTAAAGACAAATATGCACCTCACAAACTATATTTAATTTTTAAAAAGCTCACACAAGCACACACAAAACCACACACTGTTTCAGCAGAAACCTGACACAGTTAAGTCGCTCTGCAGCAGATTCTGGTTTTCTGTCCGCTGCTCATTTATCTCACTTCTTCATTTTGCACCTGAATTTGCTCACACACACACACACACACACACACCAGGTGCAGTCCTACAAGCTCGAAACCTAAGTTGCACCACGTTAGATAGCAAGCCGGAGTGCAGCTTGGTAGCACAAGCCACATCAGATAAGGAGAGAAGCACTCTGTCACTGCAAGAGGAGGAAGATCCTGACACGATGAAGATGTGCAGCCGGCTCAGCCACAATCAGGACCCAAACCAGAGCAAATCAAACCCGCTCCACTGAGCAGCTTCATGAAGACTCTGTGACAACAGGTGTAGATGCAAAGGCAGCAGTCTGAGGCACCATGTTTATTTCAAGAAAGGCTAGCATGACTGGAAACACACACAGGAAGGGACCGGTTCACATGAAAACCCGCCCCCAGATCACATCACGCACTCAGCTTTATACTAATGACATTTATGCCAATGTCACAAGGAGGTATGTGCACAAATAGGCTTGCTGCTTCTGATTCACATGTGGGAGAGCCCACACACACACACAGGACCCAAAGATCAGCTGATAATATCTAAAAACAGTCAAATAACCTTTACGCTGTTCCCCAAACTTTACTCAGCTGACAGAAATCTGACAAACATCATGAAGGTTATTCTGAAAGCCTTCAGTGGTCCGATGCTTGGAGGATAAAGGAGCCTGACAGCAGCGTGCGTCTGAAACTAAAAGGGGCGTTCAATGGCGCCTGAGGTCACGTGCACAGGCAACACAATCTAACAGAGCACAAACAATATTTTTTTTTTCTCAAGTATTTTTTATTATTTTAAGATATCCTCGTACAATACAACAGGAAAGTACAGTATAACCATCTTTTACATTTTAACACCCACCCCACCCACCCCCAAACATTCCCGCCAGGGTGAGAAAAAAAAAACAAAAAAAACTAAAGGCTCATTTATTGCGACCAAGACTATTACTAACTACTACACTTTGTACCACCTAATTACTGGGAAGGTAGCGTTGTTAGCGTTGTTTTGGCCAGTCTCACCTTACGATAGTGTATACGATGAATGATTTTAAACTGAATTAAATTTAAGCGTGCACAGGAGGAAGTTCCATTCACCCAACTCAGGGCCTTATTCCAGACAGCTTCAGAGATATCGGTACCGAGTTCCTCTTCCCACTTTGCTTTAATAGTATCCATTAGTGATTCTTTGGACGACATAATTAACTTATATATAATAGAAATCTGGCCTCTAGGGGTATGAGGGGTCTTGAGTATATCAACCAAAAGTGAGTGTTCAGGTAGTTGAGGGAATGATGAAATATGAGTTTGAAGAAAATCACGAATCTGAAGGTACCTGAAGAAGCTAGATTTAGAAATTGAAAACATGCTGGAAAAGTCAATGAAGGTAGGGAAGACATTGTCTACAAAAAAGTCTTTACATGTAATTAGACCTTTATATGTCCACTGTCTAAAGGAGACATCTAGTTGTGCAGGGGGGAAAAGGTGATTATTACAGATTGGTCTATATATGGACAAGTCTGTTAACTTAAATGTTTGCCTGAATTGCACCCAGATCCTCAGTGTAGAGCTCACCACTGGGCTGGAAGAAAAACATGAGGGGGAGAGGGGAAGTTTAGAGGTAATTAGTGCCGCCAGAGATGATTGTGTACAGGTTCTCGCTTCTGCACTACACCAGTCTGCTTCAGGAGTTTGGAACCAATACACAATTTTTTGCAAATTTGCTGCCCAATAATAACTCATTAGGTTCGGAAGTGCTAGGCCACCCTCCTTCCTTTGTCTCTCTAGAAATGCTCTACGTAGTCTGGGTATTTTATTTCCCCACAGAAAATGTGAAAATTGTTCGTCTATCAAACGGAAGAATGATTTTGGGAGAAAAACTGGTAGGCAAACAATAATTTAACCCATTCATTCACATCAGCTGCACCTTTGACCTCCCATGCTAGCATGCTAACATGCTAAATCAAGCTGAAGCCAGCAGGATGCTGACTGGGAACAACGTGATGAATATTCAAATAAGATCAGTGGTCAACACAAGATCTCTACCACACAAAACACACAAGTGACAAGCTCGAGAGCGAGAGGCCGACCACAGGACAGGATGGCAGCAGCTCATGATCATTTACTTTATCAAAGAAAGTTTATTCATAGATATAGGTTTAAACGTTATATTTTAGGTTTTAATGGTCATTTTTTAACTGTAAATGTTTATACTGCTTCTCTTAGGTTTGAGTTTCCCCGGTGTTTCCTCATTCAACAGCAGGTTAAATCAGGTGTGTGTCTGTGTGTGTGTGTCTGCGTGTGTGTCTGTGTGTCTGTGTGTGTGTGTCTGTGTCTGTGTGTGTGTCTGTGTGTGTCTGTGTGTGTTTTGCACCGACACACGCTGAGCTTTAACCGTCTCTTCAGTTCCACAGGAATATTTAGACGTTTTACTGCGTGTTGTCCAACAGGTAGGACGAGCTGCTAATTCCACCCCAGCTGTGGACAGACACATAAAGGGAGTGTGTCTCAGCAGGCAGAAATGTTGAAGGGGTGCATGCCAGCCAGCCTCACGGGGAACTTTTCATCGTACGCTGGCTCAGGTGAGTCTGTTTCTTCCTTGTCTATAACATGGGGCCATTTTGATGAGCTCCGACAGCAAGACTTCAGAAACCTTCCTCCTCACACACACAGACACACACAATGCAAGTCACGTGTATAAATAAACATCATGAGAGAAAATATAAAAAATATATGGATGTGATTTACGTAAAGCGCACATGGGCGATCGTACTACACAGGTCTGACTCATTCAGGTCACTCAACACATCCCTGACCGTCCAACACACACTCCTGTGTGACAGTCGTATAAATATCACAACGCACAATGACACAAAACTGGACGCTTTTTTCATGTTTTCCCTGACGTATATAGGACAAAGTAAAGAAAGTCCACGTCAGGAGGAGGAAGGAGCGGCGCCGGCGGCGGAGCTTCACAGCCATCAGCGCCATCTTATATTATAATCATAGTTAGGGCCAAAAAAAACAAAGGTTGTAGGTTAAGATGGTGGACTGCAGATAAAAATACTACACACACACACACACACACACAAATCCCCCGTGCACACTGCTGATGCTGCTTCAGCGTCCGTTATTCACTGTGTGTAACGGAACGTAGCTAAAAACAGCAGTGCTGCTGTGTGTGTGTGTGTGTGCGATCATATCTGTGTGTGGGTACGAGTGTGTGTCCATGTGTGTAGGAAGAGTAACCATGCAAATCTTTTTAAAACAGAACAAGGTCAACTGACCTGTTTAGAGGAAGTGTGCTCAGCCGGCAGATAACCTGCTTTGCATCAGTTACAATAAACGTTTACAGACTCACTCTGACACAGCGAGGTTCCCTAAAAACAGCCAGAGGCTCCATCCAAAGGAAAAGTCCTGCACGAACCACATGAGGGACGACAGAGAGGCGGCGGAGTGTGAAGGACCAACGTACAAACATACAGGCCGCAGACTGTCTTCTGGATGATCTTGTGATATGATAAAAACATTAAAATAAGCACATTTTTTATTGGACTGACGACCCCTCCAGCTCGTACCCGACCTCACAGAAAACGCCACAGTGAGTGTGGGCATGAGGAACATGCTGCTGTTTACTGAAGGCCTCCAATCAACGGTTTATTGTGTAAAATGAGAAGTTCTAAGAGGTCTAAAGCCTCATGAGCCAATCATGAATGGACCAGAGTCATGATCAATAAAACGCCAGCTCAAAGGAGGGAAACACTCGACGCTTATCACACTGCTGGGTGAACGTATGTTGTCTTTCTATAGCTCAGGTGTGACGCACGTTTTGAGGAAAGTGCCAGAGTCCAACGCAACGCAAACTTCAGACCAACTCAGAGGTTCCAGAGAAACAGGAGATTTCAAACACAGTCTCTGATGTCACAGGCGGCCATCTTGTTGGAACGGCTTGGCATCCACCCAGTCAGACCCCGCGATACTGCCAGCACCTCTGTCACTAGCCTCACCGCGAACCATCAGGCGCATCAGTAAACACCAAAATACTCAATTCAGTTTTATTTGTAGCACAATCAGAATCATCTGTGAGCGCTTCATAGAGACCCAGAGCCCGACCAGAGCCTGACCCCGACCCAGAGCCTGACCCCGACCCAGAGCCTGACCCCGACCCAGAGCCTGACCCTGAGCAAGCCAATCAGTGGCAAGAAAAACTGCCCTTCAACAGGCAGAAATAAGAGAAGAAAAACTGACTCTTATTCACAAATCTGAGATAAAGCCTGGAAGAGGAAGTGTGTTTACTCACAGCCAATAAAAGAGCTGCTGGTTAAACAGCAGCGTGTGTAGAGGGGACCGGTTCTGTCCCGTTCTTTGCTCCTAATGTAAAATCAAAGGCTTATCAATAAAAATAACAATGATCTTTTTGACAACTTCAACATCAGCATTGATCAGAAATAGACAAAAACTAAACATGTCAATATGTGACATAACATCTGGAGTCATTCAATTAAAGTGTGCTGCAGCCACAGAAACAGTGTGTGTGTGTGTGTGTGTGTGTGTGACAGCACATGCAGAATGTCTTGTTTACAACGTTTTTTATAATCAGCTCTGGAAAAGAGGATCTGCGAGACGTTTTGAAGGAATCTAGAATGACTTCTTCTCTGTTGGAGTAAAATTCTAAAAAAAAAAACAAGAATACTTTCACTTCTTGTAAAACCACTTCCTCCAGCAGGGTTCGAGCTGCACTTAAACTGTCAGCCTACGAAACTAAACTCAATCACACCTCTCTTCTGTATTTACCTCCAAACCTCTCACAGAGAATTCCAGCTGAGCACCAACATTAGCCTTTAAGGAAATAAAGTATGAGAGGACACACACACACACACACACACACGTAAAGCAGGCAGACATGAGACGTGTCAGCACACACTTCCTTCACGCTCTCGTCTCCTTTCAAGGCCAGCAGCAGCCGTGAGCAGGACTCTGACCTTGTAAACCTCTCCGTAGGTTCCTCCTCCGACTCTCAGCAGGATCTCAAAGTCATCCTGAGGGTTCTTGGTGGAGATGTCCAGAGCCACCCTCTGATGGAAATCCATTCTCGTCTTTGGTGTCACTTAATGATCCTCCTCAGGCATGTCACTCTCTCACACACTCACACACTCACACACTCACACACACACGCTCAGAGGCATCTACATCTAAGACCAGTAAACTCTCAGAAGAAGTGAGGCGCTGAGGAAACACACTCGGTGTCTGACTCGCTGCTCAGCTGCTGTCACTCACACACACACACACACACACACACACACACACACCTTCCTGTTTCTGTTTCTCAGCCTGCTATCGATCCTCCCTACCTCTGTCACTCCCTCCTTCTATCTCACACCTTCCTCTGCTCTCTTTTTTCTCAGCTCATTTTCATAATCCAATTCTGTTTCCTGTGTCTGTGTGTTTGTGTGTGTGTCTGTGTGTGTGCGTGCTGACTTTGGGAACGTCTGCATTGCATGTGTGTAGCTGATTAATGGCAGTTGTGCTGTTTGGGGTTTTCAGTGTAGGTTTCAGTCTCAGCTTCACGACCACTGAACTGTGTGTGTGTGTGTGTGTGTGTGTGTGTGTGTGTGTGTGTGCGTGTTGCAGCTCTGCAGAAGAGTCACTCGTGCTCGGAGCTCCCTGTCAGCTTCCTGTTCGTGCGCTGTTTGAATAAGGGGCACCGCTTACATCCTGTTAACAAGTCGAAATCGGCTTTTATCCCTGGTTGATTAAGTTTGCTGACAGGAGCACTGACGGGTGAATGATGCGTTTACACACACACACACACATTGTTATTTGTGGCATTATTTAATGTCAGCATTGTCCCTGAAACTAAAGTTATTTGCTGCTTTGCAATCTACATGTGGAGACTTTGGTCGGTTAACCTGGCCTGATGATGGCACTAAACCACACAGACTGATCAGTGTTCATCTTCTGAGGACCATAAGAGAACTGAACAGCTCTCACTCAGCTGAAGCGCCTGGGCGTCATGGAGACGGGACGTTTTTTTATGGACAAAATATAACAGATACAAACACAGAGGCCCGGCTGATGGAGCCGTGGCCTCTCTGAGGTTTCCTCACGCTGGCAGGAAACAGCTGCATGCTAGCACTGCGAGCTAACAACCATCTCTCCACCTCTGAGCGGTCACACTTTATTGATAGAATGGCTGAGAGGCTCCTTCAGTTGGAATAAGTTGCACAGTGACCTCAGCTTTAGTCCACACTCTAAAAACACATCAGTAAGATCAACTGACACAAAATGTGTCTCTCATTAAAGGGTTAAATGCTGCCATCAGATATCATCTTCATCACTTGGCATTTATCCTCTTCCTCCACCAGCTCTGCCGGCTGGGTTACAAACACCCACATGTGACAGACACTCAACACAGGCCAATAAACCACAAACTGCCTCATCCTCAGCTGAGCCCTGACAGCAGGACCGCTGGGGCTATTGATAAAGATGAAGTTATTGATAAACACAGGAGCTCCTCTGAAACCTGTGTCGGCTTCACCTCCACAACTCAAAGCAAAGCAGCTGAGGTAACCTCAGAGGATCTGCAGTTCGAAGGCAGGAAGTCTTTCAGAGGGGGAACATCAGGCTGAGACTGACTCACCTGCAGCTTCACACACTGCAGCAGGTTTCTGTGCAGCAGGCCTGACTTCTGACCTTCTATCAGGGCGAAAGGAGACGCTTTGTGTCATGATGTGACTGCAGCCAAATGTCAGACACCTTAAATTAAAATAAAATGTGACAGGGGTGTTATTTCAGGGGTGATAAAAGCCACAGAGTAAGGTACTTTTTCATACGTTCAGCATTACTAAACAGTCTCAAAACAGGAAATGCACGTCTGTAAATCTGAAAATAACATACTAGAAAAAACAAGTCTGCAGAATTCAGTTTTTTATCTGATGTAAACCTGCAAAATCTTTATAATGATGCAAACCAGCAACCCAAAACTCTAATGCATTCTATTATTATAGAGATCATATGACTGGAAGAACATAATCTGGCTCATCTCCAGATATAATAACATACCGACTGCTGGTGATGCTCCAGGTTTATTAAGCATATGATTACTTATCGCCCTCCGGCGGACACACTGTGGAACTGCAGCATATTAAATAGCATAAACAGTAAAGGTAGCGTCTGTGCAGCTGTGATAGAAGTTAAAACATTTCACTGTGAAATGAGCTGAAGTAACATTTATGAAATAACCACGATACTTATAATTAGACTGAAGCTAATTAAGATCAAACCAAACTGATTCACCGGGTTTAATCTCTGTTTGTTGGGCTCGGACCGTTTATGCTGTCGGTCCTTCTTGTTTCCTTGTCCGCCGCGCCCGGTGCGTCGCTCCTTCCGGTCCGCCCCCTTTTCTCCTTCCGCCACGGTGCCTGTTCTACTTTGTGGCCCACGTGCGGAATTAAATTGGTTTTTACCTAAAATCTTTCGGTAACGTTTGGACCAAATGGCTTTGTCTTTCGAGCAGATGAGGACGAACGTGGGGAAACTCCTGCGGGGAATCGATAGGTACGAACGATCCGTGTGACGGACTGTAACCAAGCTAACCATAGCTTAGCCTGTAGATGCTAATACATCAAGCTAACGTTTTGCTAGAGGCGGTAAGCCCATCCAGAAAGTATTTCTGCGTCATTATTCGTGTTTTTTTTTACAGTCAAAAGTGTGTAATTAGTATCAGTTTGTCAAAGGACACTAACAAAAACACGGAGATGCCATCATGTCAGATTTTCACAGCAGTTTAGCTAGATCTGCTCTTCAGTACCGTCATGTTTAATGTTATTATTTTTTAACAACTGAGACCCATGTGTTCATGAGACGTTCAGGCAGTGGCGTAGGAAGCATTAAAAATGTGGGGGGGGGGACACAAAAAGTACATCAGTATATTATGAAATATAATATAATAATATGAAGTAGTTGCGATTTCCTGCGGATTTTAACAGGTTGTTAGGCTATTTTAGCTACAGAAGTAAACACTTAATGACTATTTCAGAGACAGAGTCGACAAAAACTCATTGATTTTAAAACACGGTGACAAACAGAATCTAATTCCAAGTGAAACAACATTTTTGTCAACCACACTGTTGCTACTACACTAACAGATGATACAAAGCCTCCATATCTGAGGCCTTCTCTCATTTACAGAGACAAAACACTGGCACATCTCCCTCATGTCCACCTGATAGAGTTTTCCCGTCATCACTCACCTCAGCAATAGAACTTCCTCCACTGGCCCTACATGATGGCCCTGCCTCTGACTCACTCTCAGTACCAACCTCAAATATGGAGCAGAGAGAATGCATGTCTTTATTTTTACTTGCTTATTAAACTGCTCAGTTCACAACAAACCCTGTGGATGTGTTTGATGCACTGCCTTATCTGCTACATCAGTGTTTCCCTGTTCATATAATGCCCCACTGTGTCCTGACGGTCCATCACATGTATTTTATTCTTGCTGATAAGAATAGGAGCAGGTGGCTATGTGCACTGCCTAGGCGAGGCTGAAGCTAGCAGGCTAACAGGAGCTAACCTGGCCTTATTACAATATGGGTTAATGCTGAAAACAACTCTAACTCTCCGTGTCTTTGTTGGGAATCTCCTCATGTCCATTGTGTGTGGGGAGGGAGCAGAAAAGGCAACAACATGTCGTCAGACAAATAAAACCGTCTACTGTAACTGAAAGTAAACAGCAGCTTCCTCCCAACTTTTCTAAGTTGATTTAACATCAACCTAACGTCTCCTGGGGCCATGTGACAAAACAGTAAGGCTTTAGCATGAGCTGGACTTTGTGGGATGACACTGATGTTACCTCCTCCAGTTTCGACCAGCACCGACGGTTCTCTTTGCTGTGTTTTACGCTCGCCTGAAGAAAGCCACTGGCTTTGTTAGCTCTGTTACTATAGTAACGGTATTGCAGCGCTGTGGTTTTTTCGCGAGCAATCGATACAGCATTAGGTGGAGTTTCCTACTCAGTAAATGTGGGGGGTCCAAATGGGCCATTTTAAAATGTGGGGGGTCCCCCTCTGATTTAATGGCAGCTACGCCTATGCGTTCAGGTATTTAAAAACAAGATGTATAACAGACATTAACTAGTTATTACAGACAATAAAATGTGTGTGAGACACACACAGATGTTCACAGATGTTACCTATAGAAGATTCATGACTCCATGAGTGCACCTGCTGTCCGCCATGTCAGTGATTGTGGTGTTAATCAAGTAGTCATAACATGGGTTTTCACAAATATGTTGCTACAGAAGAGTAGTAACCAGTAATGATCTTGACTTTTCATACAGGTACAACCCAGAAAACCTTGCCACCTTGGAGCGCTACGTGGAGACACAAGCGAGAGAAAATGCCTACGACCTGGAGGCGAACCTGGCTGTCCTCAAACTGTAAGTTACACCAAACTACCTGTCACATTCCAGCAGGCACCTGAAGTCTGCTGACACAGAATTTGTGCGCGCTTTTTTAACACATTAAAAATGTTCCTCTGTAGGTACCAGTTTAACCCGGCATACTTCCAGACTAACGTGACGTCACAGATTCTGCTGAAGGCTCTGACCAACCTGCCACACACTGACTTCACTCTGTGCAAGTGCATGATCGACCAGACACACGTATCCTTTTGGTGCTGTTGCAGCTGGTTATCAGTGTCAGAACAGTCACTCCAGTTTCCAGTGTGTTGAACAGGGTGGAGATAGAGGAGGGTGACGGTGGAGAAGGTTGAAGGTGGAGGTGGAAGAGGGTGAAGGTGGTGGAGGAGGGTGACGGTGGAGGAGGGTAAAGGTGGAGGTGGAGAAGGGTGAAGGTGGAGGAGGTTGAGGGTGGAGGTAGAGGAGGGTGACGGTGGAGGAGGGTAAAGGTGGAGGTGGAGAAGGGTGAAGGTGGAGGAGGTTGAGGGTGGAGGTAGAGGAGGGTGACGGTGGAGGGGGGTGAAGGTGGAGGTGGAGGAGGGTGGAGGTAGGAGAGGGTGACGGTGGAGGTGGAGAAGGGAGGAGGTAGAGGAGGGTGGAGCTGGAGAAGGGTAAACGTGGAGGAGGGTGGAGGTAGAGGAGGGTGACGGTGGAGGTGGTTGAAGGGTGAAGGTGGAGGAGGGTTCTGTCTTGGGGTCGGGGTGCATTTCCTTGACTACAGTGTCGCAGCAAGAGGAGCGGCCCATCAGACAGATTCTGTACCTGGGAAACCTGCTGGAGACGTGCCACTTCCAGAGCTTCTGGGTATGACGCATGTACACACTGTCACACACACACGCACACACTGTCACACACACGTACACACTGTCACACACACTGTCACACACCCATTTTAAACAGCAGGGATCCTTCTCTGGAACACGAGTGTTTGTATGAAGTAGATAAGCATACAGTCAGAATAATAATACAGCTCTACACAAATAATACAGCATGTTTATACATTTACATATTTTGTACTGCTGCATTTTCAATAGATGTATACTCTTAAAGTGCAATGGAGTTATTACATAAATGGTACTTATATAGCGCTTTTCTACCACCGACCTTCGTGTTAGTGGACAACCCCTCTACCACCTGCTGAATGTGCAGCAGCCATGGATTCTTTGGTTAGAACTCAGGAAGGAGGAGGTGGTCTTATAGTCCTGAAAACTGGAAAAGTTATGATAAAGTTTTCCACTTCACATCCCTGCTCATCAGTCCTGACTTATTGCACCATCACCTTCCTCCATGCTCTGATTTTCCAAACTTACACACCACTTTTCTCTCTTCCTGGTCTTCCTGACAGACGAGTCTGGAGGAGAACAGAGAGCTCATCGACGGCATTACAGGTTTTGAGGACTCTGTTCGGAAGTGTGAGTATCGTCCTCTGAGTCAGCATGCTGGACACGGATCCTTACAGTAACTAAGAGCTGGTGGTTTTATTCAGCAATCTGTGGAACATAAGAGGATCCAGCCACACCCGGGCAGAAGAAGGTGCAGACTGTGTAAACATCTTATTTCATTTCCTCCTCAGTCATCTGCCACGTCGTGGGAATCACCTACCAGACCATTGAGCGCCGGTTACTGGCTGAGATGCTGGGAGACCCGCTGGGTAAGAACACTGTGTGACACATCTGTGGCAGAAGACATACAGGTCATGTTCCTTTAGGAGATTCTTCTGTGGATCCCCCTCCACCAGGGAAAAGATGGCTTTATTAAATGGAGCAGTGTTCTCACACACATGTAAAGTTTTGTAAATGAAGGATGCAGCTCCTGAACTCACACAACTAACAAGCCAACAACAACATAAGCTTCTAACCTGGATGACAGCTTCCCCTTTGGACGTGGGGGATTTAAAGCTCTACTTCAGAGCAATAGAAGACAGATAATAGGACTCATTGTGCCAAAACTAACTGAACCTGTCTGTGTGTGTGTGTGTGTGTGTGCAGACACGCAGGTGAAGGTCTGGATGAATAAGTACAGCTGGACTGAGAATGAGGAAGGACAGATCTTCATCTACAACCAGGAGGAGAGCATCAAGCCCAAGAACATCGTGGAGAAGATCGACTTTGAGAGTGAGTGACTGGCTTTGCATGCCTTCCTGTTAGTCTTCCCACCTGGGATGTGTTGTGCCAGTTAATGAGCAGACATCATTTGCATTTGGACTTAGACTGCGGTTTGCTATTCAAATGCATTTTGAATTTGCCTAATGTTAACTTCACCTCTAGATGCAATTTCCAAGATTAAACGAGCACTAGGTGGATGCTGCAGGAAGCATCAAAGGCAACACCTAGAAACTTAATGATGTCTCAGCTGTGTCGTTTGTTTCTATGTTGACTGGAAGTGAAGTCAAAGATCCGGTTTTTATTCTTTCCTTCTTCCTGTCTTTCTGCTCTCAGGTGTTTCCAGCATCATGGCGACATCCCAGTGATTCACACACAAACACACAGACACAGACACACACAGTCATGACAGATTCAACCAGGCCATTGTTTTCATAATCACTCTTTTTCTCAATAAAAATAATTTATCATTCACTGCCCGTGTTTGTGTCTTTGTTCTTCCCATTTACAGCAGATTCTGGAGTGAATACAGGATATGGATTATTAATAGGAAGCAGAGGTTAAAGGTCAAAGAGGCTTAATTGGCTCTGTAGCTAGTAAAGAGTGATTAATAGCATCCTTGTGATGATTATATGAATAATCCATTTGTTAATGTTTAGAAGTGTATTTCTTCAGGTTACCTTGCACAGTAACAAACACAGAAATGTCCAGTTTTAGCTGAGAGGGAAATAACCGACTCCTTTGTGGGTAAATTGAGGAGATGCCGCCATTTAGCTTAGCTTAGCTTAGCTTAGCTTAAACATCGGACACATCAGAGACATTAGCTAGCTAGCTTGCCGCACAATTTACAGGATATCTTCTTCAATCAGTTTATATTTCATAGCATTTATTTTGACGGGTTGTGTCTAAGGTGTTAAAAAAAATAAATTCAATGATAAACGTCAGTCATTTATTAAAAAGGGCAAAAATAATACGTTTCTTTCGTGGCGAACTGAGAACATGCCGATGTTTAGCAATAGTTAGCCGATTAGCCTAGCTTCAAGTAAACACCGGAAATTGGGAGAACCTAGCTTCCTTCATCCTCCTGCTAACAACTTTAGAAATATTCTATTTGTTCATGGCTCCGTTTTTCGTTGTAGTTGTTTTAATTCAAAAAACTAACTTTAGAAGCCATTTTAGCTCTGGGTGGTGGCGAGTTAAGCTAGCTGTGTTCAAATGTTGTGCAGGTTCTGCTCTTCAGGCTAAGGTACGTTTGCATCGAAAACTGCAACATGAAGCAAAATTAATTTATAAATTAAGTCTTTTTTATATTCAACAGTAAAAACATTTTTTTTAATCCATGACACTAAATCATTCAGAAGTTTATCACTAAAATTTCTTCACAAAACTTCTGTAAGCTGTTATCGCAACGACTGTTAGCTTAACACGGATAAGATAAAACACGCTTGGTGTTAAATGTCTACATTAAAACTGGTTTTCTTTTATTCACGGGTTATTACTGAACCCTGAGGTGAACCCACGCAGGACTGCCACACCTGTCCAGGTGTGTGTGTGGCGGCTGCGGGCGTGGCTTCTTCTTCTCTGCGGAGCTAAAAGCAGACAGACGGGTCGGAAGTGCAGAGACTGTCTCCGTGTCTCGCACATTAGTTTTTGTAACATGAAAAAGTCCGTGAGCGTCTCCTCTGAATGCTCCCTTCCTCCGCTGGAAGATGAGGTGGACTCGGTCTGCTCGGACGAGCTGCTCGGATCTCAGTCCCGCCGCTGGTTGGCGGACCTCTTGACCGGGGACATGCCAGCGGAGAGCGGGGACGTCAACACCCTGGGCCGGGACGGGCTGTTCGTGGACCACCACTTCCCCGTGGGAGAGCTGGAGATGCAGAGTGGGGTTAAGTGGAAACGCCCGAAGGTAAAGACAAAGTGAAACCACTCTGCAACATAATGCATGTATAACAGGCCTGGGAGTCCATTGACCGTGCTGCCTGTTGGTCCAGCTGCAGAACAGATTTGAAGTAATCATGCAGTATTTGATTTATTCTGGCTTTGCACACCTCGCTGGGTGATGCTGCACCTTGTGTTTACAGCTGTTTAACATGCTTCCTCCAGCTCAGCTCACATAAGTAACTTTTATGACATGCATGTGGATTAAAGTCAATGAATCTGTTAACGTACTTTAACCTTTTCTTGTTATTTCTGACACTTTAAATGGATAAATGTCTATTACATATACATAAACAGCTGAAAATCATGCTACTGCAGGACTATATCTTCTGTCTCATCTCTGAGTTCTTATAAAGACCATTAGGGGCTTTTTATGTCATGATAAACCAAAGTAAGCCGACAGGTGGGGAGTGAAACATTGATTTAGTATTTGGCCTCTGGGCAGTTATTTGTCCATACATGTAGGAGTGACAGTAATTACTGCTTTCACAGAACTCACGTGGAGATGAAACAAATAAACCTCTGGTCTGTGTGTAAACATACCAGTTGTTTGTGGGAATGCCATCACATGAACTTAGATGAGGGAAACGCTGTCAGCAAACATGTTGAACAAACAGTACACGGACAACTTCCTGGTCTGCAGCAACAGCACCGGGCGGGTCTGCTTTTATTCTTAGACAGATACTTTATTGATCCCTGAGGGGACGTTCAGGTCGGTGTTTCATTAGTTACACCTTCACCTGTTCACCTTACAGGGTGTTTGCTGTTTTCACTTGTAATGGATCAGGCCTCTGTTTACAGACTGATGAGGATTATGTGGATTTTAGGAGAAGACAACAGAGGTGATGTGGTCTTTAGTGTGAGACTATGATTTATTTGTTAGTTGCTTGTGTGATTGAGGAGGTGAACGCAGACTAAGATCAAAACAAAGACTACAACAGACAAACCACACACCCGTCCCTCCTGAAGCTGTGCAGCATTGTTGTGTGACTCCTTGTTATCTAGCCAGCCTGTGTCCATTGTATACACACTAGTCCTGTTGAACTTGAACTGTGGCGCTCACATATATATATAAGCAGACATTTCATACACGATGTGCCCCTTCAGAGTTCAAACTAGGAACTGTCTTTCTTCAGAAAGGGCTGAGTATCATAGACAGGAATGGGTGAGTTGTTCCTTAGAAGTGTGCCAACTTCATGCCATTTAATCTATTCGCTGCATCTCCTTTTGGCAATGTGCTGCTCAGACATGTACATTTTTTCTTTCTCCTCCTAATCATCAAACCTCTTTGTGTTCAGGAGCTCTGCCCCTCTCCTCAGTTCATTGTAAATGGAGCCAGTCGGCTGGACATCTGCCAGGGAAAACTCAGTGAGTACACAGCTCCTTCAGTCAACAACGCAGTGTTTTAGATATAAGACCTACACACCAATCTGAGTAAGTAAGTTGCAGAAAATTACACTTCTCATGCAGTTATACTACTGTGTCGACAGCATCGTCTGCCTGAAGAGACAGTCAGAGCTCACAGCTGTCTGTTCTGATTGACACATCTTAAAACTTTGAACGCCTGAACAGGGACTTGAACCCTGGACCCTCAGATTAAAAGTCTGATGCTCTACCGACTGAGCTATCCAGGCTCTGAGAGGATGATTCTTCCTACACGGAGACGTCCGCAGTTTATGGCACGTCAACCATTGTTTCCTCTTGTCACCAAGTTGTTGATGAAGATTCTCAGTCATCCAGGTCATCATACGTAGAGAAGGTTGAAGCAAGGCGTCTGGACTTGTAGAGTTTTCTTGAAGACGTTTCGCTGCTCATCCAAGCAGCTTCATCAGTTCTAACTGTTTGGTGGGGAAACATGGTTTATATGTGGTTACAGACCTGTGTGGGTGGGTCTGGGTAAAACTTAAAAAAAACTTAAAAAAACAATAGCACTAAATGTTTCCATACTTACCTGTGATGTTCTGGCTGACTGGGCCAGGTGTGTCTAACGACTGGCTAACGACTATGAAACTGCCGGAGGGGGACTGGTTGACAGCCCTTTGTTCTTACTGTGAGTATGTGTAAACTTCCTGGGAATGGATGGAATCACTGCATTGTATGTGGTAGAAAGATGATGTCTGAGGCCACCACCTCTGTTAAGGGAAGGTTTTTCCAGCTTAACATAGATGGCTTCCTTGACTCCTCTTTCATACCACCTTTCCTCTCTGTCTAAAATGTGAACGTTGTTGTCCTCAAAGGAGTGTCCTTTGTCTTTGAGGTGGAGGTGAACAGCTGAGTCTTGTCCTGAGGAGGCGGCTCTCCTGTGCTGAGCCATTCTTCTGTGGAGTGGTTGTTTAGTTTCTCCAATGTACAGATCAGAGCATTCCTCACTGCACTGGACTGCATATATCACATTGCTGTGTTTCTCCCTGGGAATCTTGTCCTTCAGGTGAACCAGTCTCTGTCTCAGTGTTGTCATCGGTTTGAAATGGACCGGGATGTCATGGTTGTTGAAGATCCTGCGGAGTTTCTCTGATACTCCTGACACATATGGAATGGAGATGTTCTTTCTCCGCCTGGTGTTGTCCTTCTTCTTGTTGTTGGGGGGTCTTGTTTTTGTGGCTTTGATGAGTGCCCACTTGGGGTAGCCACATGTTTGCAGGGCCTTCCTGATGTGGTGTTGCTCCTTCTTCTTCCCCTCTGAGCTGGTTGGTACAGTTTGTGCTCTGTGCTGCAAGGTCCTGATGACTCCCAGTTTGTGTTCCAGTGGGTGGTGTGAATCAAACAACAGGTACTGGTCCGTGTGTGTGGGTTTCCTGTACACTTCCACATTGAGGCTCCTGTCCTCCTCAATATGTACTGTGCAGTCCAAGAAGGCCAGATTGTTGTCCTTGGTGTCCTCGCGAGTGAACTTGATGTTGTTATCCACTGCGTTGATGTGTTCTGTGAACCGTTCCACTTCGTTGGTCTTGATTTTCGTTGGTCTTGTCACCAAGCAACAGCATTTTCAGCTGCAGATTAGCTGCACCAACACAACAGAGCTCCACACTCTCTGTGACAGATGTGTAGGTGCAACAATAAATGTACTGTTGTACACAGTCAGTGCCAAAGTCATGAAGATCACCTCCTCTTATAAAGGAAAAACTTTAAAAATGTAGAAAAAATGTACCATTTCAAATGTTGCATCTGCAGATCAGAACTGAGTATTTCACTTGGCTGTTTAATGAAGCTTATTAACTGTTAATCAAGACTTTGTGTCTTCTCTCTTCCTGATGACCTGACCTGGACTCTCCTTCCACCTCTCCAGATGACTGCTGGTTACTTTCGGCCATAGCGTCTCTGGCTGTGAATCGACCTCTGCTCAGGAAGGTTGTTCCTCTGGAGCAGAGCTTCCAGGATGGATACAACGGCAGCTTCGCCTTCAGGGTACATTTTAAAGTAGCTTAACAAGCTGCTGTCTGAACAGCTCAGACATGCAGATGTTACCTTTGATAAAACAACTCACAGACAAAATCATCTCTCTCACTGTGTAGTTCTGGCAGTACGGTGAGTGGGAGGAGGTGAGGATAGATGACTTCCTGCCCACTCAGAACAACGATCTGATCTACCTCAGATCCCCAGAAAAACAAGAGTTCTGGAGCTCACTGCTGGAGAAGGCTTACGCCAAGTGAGTGAGTCCTCTGCACATGTTGACAGACAGAATTACAAAAGACCAGATGTTCTGTCCTCAGACATTATAGTGGTTATCCATCACATTTATCAGCACGTCTCCTTTTCCTTCTCCTTCAGTTTGTATTTCATTAGAAGATGAAACACAAACTGAATGTTCCACAGACTTCTGTTGAATATTCTCCTGTTATTTCTCCATCTCTGATGATGTTCTTTTCCCTGCGTCATGTCTTCCAGGTTAAAAGGTGGCTACCGCGCTCTGGACATGGGCTTCCCTCATGAGGCCATGGTTGACATGACAGGCGGAGTAGCTGAGGTGTTGAATGTCGCCTCGATGCCCAGAGACTTGCCGGCCTTCCTCGGACACCTGCTGGCTAAAGGAGCACTCATCAACTGCGCCAACTGCCAGGTAGAGTGAGCAGGTTAACACTAGCATCAGAGGAAGATTAACTGACTCCTTACATCCAGTTTATGTGTCCTAGCTTGCTGAGAAGCAATTAAGCTGCACACTTGTATGCTGAGTCATGTAGTTTTGCCACTTTTTTCTCTGTCCTGTCTGTTTTTTCAGGGTCCTCTTGAGCAGAGGAATGAGCTGGGTATCATGTTCAGACATGCTTACTCTCTGACTGCGGTGGAAAAGGTAAAACAGTTCCTAACCATACACGTATACATACATACCGCTGTCCTCACCTGGTTCTTACTGTGGATTTTTGTCTTCTGCTGCCAGGTGAGGACGACTCGCGGCACTGAAGATTTGGTGCGAATCCTCAATCCCTGGGGCAACACAGAGTGGGAGGGGCCCTGGAGTGACTTAAAGGGGTCAGTACACAGTACCCCTGCTGCCTGCCTGCAATGTGCATGTGTTTTCCTGTGAAATGATAAGACAACTACATCCTAGACTGACCTGAAAAGCTTGTAAGTAAAGCTAAGGAAATACTCTAAGTAAATAAATTGCTCTGAAAACATCCTACTGACTTAACAATCAGTCTAGCAGAGCTTCTCACTCTCACTGGAGTTGCTCTTCGGGTTGTGCAGGACAGACTCCATTAAACAGCAGCGCTGGGCATTATCACTGCGGCTTTGCGGCTTACTGTGAACAAGCAAAGGCAGCATAAGAGAATCTCTGTGTCCTGGGATAGTCTCAGCTCAAAAGAACAGAAAAAAATACAAAACACAAACATAAAAGCAGGAAGAGTCATTCTGTGGTTTTATTCAAATATATCAAGAATAAAAAAGCCTTTGTGTCTCTGTGCAGACCAGAATGGAGCACGGTGAGCATGGAGGAGCAGAAAAGACTGGAAAGGGTCTGCCGGGAGGACGGGGAGTTCTGGTGAGTACCTGCTGTGATTATGCATACATACACAGCTGCTGTGACAGCCTGCACGAGGTGCTCTTTTAACCTGTGTGTGGTCATGATCTGTAAAACGTGATTGATCCCCTCTCCATCAGGATGTCGGTGTCAGACTTCCGGCAGCACTTCGAGGTGATGGAGGTGTGCCATCTGACTGAAATTGTCAACGAACAAGGATCCAGCGTGCTGCCATGGAGCTACATTATGCATCATGGGAACTGGGTACCCTCCATCTCAGCAGGAGGCTCTCCACACGGCGGTGAGATGAATTACGGATACAATGCAGTTCTCAAAATTATTGTTTGATGCATTTTATTACCTGTCTGTTAAGGGCTGTAACTGATGATCTTTAAGATTTGTTGCCTGCTCACAACAAGCTGAAACAAGCTGATTTGTTCAGTCTTATATAATTGTGTGTCTGTTTTCTGACAAAGTGGGTGTGGTCTGATTATAATTCTAGCTAATCTTCTCAGACTTACTGACCTAGTTATTGTGGAACAGAGACTTTAAACTACTACTGAGAAGATAAAGATGAATGTTCTTTTAAACAAACCATGATCCTTAGGGTTAGATGACACGATGTGTTCTACAAATGGTACGAATGAAACTGTGGTACTAAGAGTCTGTGTCTGTGTGTCTAGGTTGGTTCTGGCAGAACCCTCAGTTCTCCTTTGTCCTGTCAGAGGTGGACAGTGATCCGGGCAGCTCTCAGAGGACCTGCTCCTTTGTTTTGGCTCTGATGCAGAAACACCAGAGACGCAGAGGGATTAATCTGGCCATAGCCCTGCATGTGTACCCGGTACATACACACATCAACCCACACTCAGAGCCTGGATAGCTCAGTCGGTAGAGCATCAGACTTTTAATCTGAGGGTCCAGGGTTCAAGTCCCTGTTCAGGCGAGGAAACTTTTAAGAAGCTTTATCGAGAAGAAAGTTGTTGTAGCCATAGTAAAAACTATGGACAGAGCTTCTGTGACGTCACCCGTTTGTTTCTGAAGAGCCATTTTGAGGCTCGGTGGGAGTTGACGCAAGCGGCAACCTTCGGGGCTCAAAGTTGAAGCCCATGCGGAAGTGTCAAAACTTGTAATTCACGCTGCAACAGCTGGGGGTTGGCTCCAAAAGCGAGTAATTTCCCATAGACTCCCATGTTAAAATGGCCGATTTCACAGCAGAAAAGAACATGTTTACGGCCTGGTACAAAAAATCGCTGTGGTCTCAGATGATAGGTTCTCTTCTAGTGTCAATTGTAGGGGGGGTGAATTTTTTTACAACTCACTCGTTTCAATTGTATTCGGACTTAAAATTACGCCTAATTATGGGCGTTGCCGCTTGAGTGACAGACAGTTGACGTATCACAGCGTGAGTTTCCTGCTTCCACGATCACCCGCCCCCCTAAACCCCGCTCGTGCTCCCCCTCTTTGTCCATATTCGGAGTTTTAGTTGACGTGACGCTGCCAACGTGACGCTGCCAACATGGCGGCGGTCATCACGTCCCGGAACCTCCCACTGAGACTCAAAACGGCTCTTCAGAAACAAACGGGTGACGTCACGGAGGCTCTGTCCATAGTTTTTACTGTCAATGAGTTGACGGGACGTGATGACCGCCGCCATGTTGGCAGCGTCACGTCCGCCAAAACTCCAAATATGGACAAAGGGGGGGCGGGCGATCGTGGAAGCAGGAAACTCACGCTGTGATACGTCAACTGTCTGTCACTCAAGCGGCAACGCCCATAATTATGCGTAATTATAAGTCCGAATACAATTGAAACGAGTGAGTTGTAAAAAAATTCACCCCCGTACAATTGACACTAAAAGAGAACCTATCATCTGAGACCAGAGGGACATGGGAGTCTATGGGAAATTACTCGCTTTTGGAGCCAGCCCCCAGCAGTTGCGGCGTGAATTACAAGTTTTGACACTTCCGCATGGGCTTCAACTTTGAGCCCCGAAGGTTGCCGCTTGGTTGTAGCTGTAGCTGTGTCAGTCAGACACGCTGTGCTAATGCTAAAGTTTGGTCACAAGTGTCTACTCTCTCATTCCAGGCTCATCCTAAGAACACATACTTGTCATCTAAGGACCTCAGTGTGCTTCATCCCGTCCTCTACAGCCAGCAGTACTCCCCACGCCGTGAGGTTGTTCTTCGCGGCTCGCTCCCACCAGGTCGTTACGTCATCATCCCCTCCACCGCTGAGCCCAATCAGCAGGGAGCGTTCCTTCTTCGTGTGCTGACAGAGCACGGCAACGCCACCACGTGAGTCACAGAGCCGCCTGTTGACAGTGCTGTTTATGTAATAGAGCTAGGCCAGAAAAACCTATAAATTACCCAGCAAGCACCTCAACACTTTTAATGCTTACGATGCCACACAGTATTTACCTCCGGAGGAAAGAAAAAAGAAGTAACATTTTAACACAGCAGCATTAGGTCAGAGTGCCAGTATCTACACTTCAGTTTATACAGTGATGTTTACCTGTTAATTCAAATGTCCGACTTTTAGAATGAGAGGATTGTAAAGTGATTTTATGCTCTTTTCCAGTCCAGCTCAAAAACCATCACCACAAGACATCTCTGCCATCACAGAGGTAGGTGGTGTTCAGTTATGTGTTATCTACTGGGCATAGGGCTGAACGATCTGTCGTTTTAGAAAAAAAAAAAATTGCGATCTCAGACAACGCGATTTTGAGAGTGTGTGTGTGCGTGCAGTGGGAAGGCCGTGTGTGCATCAGATGCAGACAGAGGCAACAGCTAATGACGTCACCAAAACAATAACGCAGGCATTTGATGAAGAGGCTCCATATGAGGACTCTAGTAAACGGTGGACAGAGCTGACAGCAGCAGCTCCGTTTGTCCTTAGACATGATTCCCATGAAAGTTTGATCATTTGTTCTAAATTACATTGAACTTTAGGAGTTGCTTAAGTCTCAATACTGTATTTATTGTTTAACCTTAGGAGGCACACTTCAGTCTGTTTAAATGACTGTTGTGATCGGGATTTTATCATTAAAGAATCGTGATATAAAATTCGTTATTCGAAAAAAAAATTCGATATAAAAAAATCGTGGATGAAATCGAAATCACAATATTTGCCAGAAAAATCACAATTCAATTTATTCTTAAAATCGTTCAGCCCTAACTGACAACATGTGGGAAGAGCACTGTTTTCTGTGTTGTTATTGGTGTGAGTTAGGGAGCTGCGTTCTTTGTTTAAAGTGTGTGAATGTTGAAATAAAGAGTGTTCTCTCGAAGAACCATTATTAAACTAACAGGTGGTCAGAACAAAACGAATGCTATTCATTGAGTGGACTGGAGTCCAGGAAGATCTGCAACGACTGTAGATGTGTTTGATTACAGCAGCTCTCCTAAGATGACACCAGGCATGATTTATAGTCTATAATCATGTGATCTACCTGCAAACTTAAAGTCCGCCTGAACAGGGACTTGAACCCTGGACCCTCAGATTAAAAGTCTGATGCTCTACCGACTGAGCTATCCAGGCTCTGAGAGGTTTGTCTTGATTCACCTTTGATGCAGGACTCGGCTGGATTGTTGTTCAGGTACAGGCCCTCTGAGCGCCACTAAAACCTGTAGATGGACTAACATGACACCCTTACTTAAGATAGCTTTAATGGTGTGGACTGCCGAACAAATAGAACCCAAATAAAAAAGAGAAAGACACAAACATACATTTTAAACATTTTAAAATCTGACTCTGTTTCCTTCCTGCAGCCTTCATTTCCTCACCAGGCTGCTCTGCCTTCACTGAAATCTATCAGAGATCTGTTCATGAAGCACTGCAGCAAAGTAAGGTTCACTTCAACCCTGTCTGTGGTGGTGGTCTGAGCGTGGTGCTGCATGATTTGTGTAACACTGGCCTTCTGTCTCGTGTCATAATTGTTTCTTCTCTGTCACCGGAAGGGATCTTGCAAACCAGTGCATCTCCACCGCCTTCTGACGGAGGCCATTCAAGGAGGAGGTCAGTCAGTCAGTCCGCTTTCATGAGTGGATTAATACGCTGCTTGAGTTTTACTGTAAGATGTTGCACCTTTATTTACAGGACAGCAGAACAATGAGCAATAAGTTTGTAGTTTGTAGGTTTATAAATTGCAGTGGAGCAGGAGATGGTGACAGATAGCACAGTGCTTCAGAGGAAGTAGTGTTGCTGTGGCAGGAAAGCAGGTGTTGTGGACCTTTCCTAAAAACAAAACAGACACAATAGCAGCACTGCATCCTTTCTGTGCTTCATCAGTGTAACACCGTGACACTGACTGCTGAGCTGACACCTCCCTGTCATCATCATCATACACAGCCTGTATCAGAAACGCAGGCCACACACAGGAAGGTTGTATAAAACAACTTCATGTCCACTCTCTGTCTTCTCAGTGCTGGCCGGCAGTGAGAAGAGCCTGGCTCTGGAGCACTGCAAGAGTTTGGTGGTCCTCATGGATGTATCCTTCAAAGTAAAAGCACGATGCTCTAAGTCAGGGATGTCAAAGTCAAATACACAGAGGGCCAAAAAAAACATATTGGCTATATATATTGGCTATTGGTGTCCATATTCTTGTCTTTGTCTGTGTGTTTCATGGTGCCTTCTTAAATTGTATTCTTTCATTGCAGCCAAACTTTCTCCACACAGAAGACACACAGGTTTGCCGTTTACCTCAGTGAACATGTACTCTGCCTCCCACCGAGCTTGAAACCCCCTGTTCACCTTCTGTTTAGCCATGTTTTGGGGAGGAGGTACTTTGACATATGTGCTCTAAGTGGATGTGCAGATGTTCCGTTTGTATATGACAATGAGATTATGCATAGAGTATGCATAGACTTGACTTGGCAGCTTCTTTAAAAGAAAGAAGGCTGGAGGCTCTCTTTAGTTTATCTCCAAGAACTCTTTAACTTCGCCTGAACAGGGACTTGAACCCTGGACCCTCAGATTAAAAGTCTGATGCTCTACCGACTGAGCTATCCAGGCTCCTTGTGGTGTTGTTCACAGGTCAAATCCGCTGAGTAAAATCATTTTAACGGTTTCAAAGTTTGGAAAAAGACTGACTAGTGGGCACAGTGGTTGTCGCCTCACCGCCCGAGGCTGTGTGGATTGTAGGAGCTGTCTGTGTCCCATGAGGACTTCCTGTTTGATTTCTTTGACCTCAGTGTTCTTTAAAGAGCCAAGGCGTCGCTCAGCTGAACTGGGCCGACTTTCAGAGTCTGTGGGACAAGATCAAGAGGTGGACGGTGAGATGATCAACAGAAATAACGACACCACATCTCTCCATCCATTATCTGAACCCGCTTTGTCCTGCTGTGCAGGGTCACAGGGATCACGGCAGCAAAGTGGACATGATGTTTATGTTTCCCTCTCCCTTCAGGATATCTTCCTGGTGTTTGACAAGAACAAAACTCAGCGCCTGGAGTATCAGGAGGTCAGCCCCGCTCTGAAGGCAGCAGGTACAGTTCAGCTCATTAAACATGAGTAAAGGTTCATGCTTTAGTACTCAGGTCTCCCAGCAGGGGGAGCCAAAACACCACCGCTTCCTCTTTGCCCTCCAACAACTGACAGGAGAAGATGTCACAGCTGTCTCCTCACCTGAGCTTGTCTGTCCTTCTGTGTGTGCTCCAGGCATCGTGGTGGATGATCTGGTGATGCAGCTGGTGGGACTGAGGTATACTGAGCCCGACATGACCATCAGCTACCCCGGCTTCCTGTACCTGCTGATGAAGCTGGAGAGCATGATCCGTAAGAGAGCGCGCTGGGAAATGATTAGAAATGCAGAGCTGAACACTGCAAATCATCCAGAATAATTCAAACCAACGTGGCCTCAGCAAAGAGCCGTAGCATGAGGAGACAGAAAAGACATGAGAAAAAGATGGGAGGAGATACAGGAGGAGGAGAAAAGTGGAGCAGAGAGATGTTTTCATGTTGGTTGAGGGAAAAACTCATTTTATTCACTTTTTCAGATAAATTTCATGCATACGACATGGTGGGAGCGGGAACCATAACCATCAGCTACAGACAGGTAAGAACAGCCTCCTGTTTGCAAATTGTCAGAACTTCAGGGGAGTTTCAACTCATTAGTAACAAACTCTAAGATCCCAAGTGAAACATACAAAAAAAACACGTCCAGATGTTTACTGTCATTGTTCGGAATGTTATGAAGAAGCTGCTGTTAAGGAGGCTCTGGAAAATCATGAAGACCTAGAAGGCTTTCAAATAAAAGTTCACATCCTCTGGACAGAAAGGAAAGATATGAACTCACATATGACTGCAGAGGAGCTGCAGGAAGGGAGAGAGGATGCACTGCTCCTGCTTCATCAGTCAGATCAATATCTGAAGCAAACAAAGCTCCATCTGAAGGGTCCTTCTTTGGAAGGTCACTTTCCTCTGTCCATCATCTTCAGATGTTAGGATGATTTTAAAAATAAAACTTGTTGCTGTTGAACATGGATGTGTTCTGCTTTACAATATGGGTTCCACTAAAGATCAACCAAAGTCAGTCAAGTGAAACTGAAAAGATACTGACCTCCTCAGCAGGACAGTCATCCACAGCAGACCTCAAAGTCCATGAGCCATAAATGACTTCATGTAATATAACTAAATATATCCTGCTGGAGGAGTGACCTATCGTAAAGCTCTTAAATGAAGGAGGATGTTTGAGACGGCTCACACAGAGGTGATGTTCTGTTGCGCTTGTCTAAGGTGTATAACTGGTGTTTTCTGCTTTCTGATTGGTTCCAGTGGCTCCACATGACCATGTACAACTGACCTGACGCTGTCCGCTCAGACTCAGATGCGCCCAGCCTGCATCATTCTTCTTTTTTCTTGTCAACATTTTAATGTTTTGCCAAATATTTTTGTAGACGTACATGTGCAGCATCAACAGAAACAGCTGACGATTGATTGGTCTGATGGGAAAAGTAACTAAATAGTACATTTTTTAAAAAAAATTCATGTGTCTGACTAAATAACAAAGCGTCAATGTGATTTTTCATTTCATCATCCTCCATTGTTGGAGTCTGTGATTGCAAAAGTTGTGTAAAGTGGATTTAAATGTCTGAATTCTGCTTTACTTTGTCGCACCACGATGTATGAATAAACAATATATACATATGGAAACAGTGTAGAGTTGTTCTTCAGCGGTTTGGTGTGTTTTTTTAGTGAACAGGAAGTGTAAATATAAAACACTGAAGGCCGTTTGTGCATCATTTGTTTGTGCTGAGTCCCTCAGAAACTCAACGATCCGTCCTCTTCCTCCTCAAACCGACGTCACAAACACACAACCCCTGACTGAGGCTTCATGTCCCTCGCTCAGCCTCTCCACCCTGCATACATACTGTTACAGATCCTGAGCCTCACCACAGGGGATGGTCTCAGAAATGACCCTCTGTCCTCTGCTCATGTCTGGTATGTGTAAATATCCGACTTCCAGCATCATTCTTTATGGTGACAAGCACATACCAGAGGCTGATGTTCAGCTTCCTGCTGCTCTGCTGTTGGATCAAAGACACATTCAGGACATCATGTAATGGTTATACATCAGCACACACACACACACACACTGCCACCTCTCAATGGGCTTCTATTGTTCCTAATTTGCATGTAAATAAAACCATATTTTAAACCTATTACAAACTGCAGGCTTGTTGGCTTTAATGTCCTCCTCTGATCATATACTGTTGCTCTAAAGTGTCAAACATGTATTTAAATAAAGGAGAGACCATGTATTGTTGGTGAGATTCTACTTCCCGATCAGGGATAAAACAGCTGCCTCAGTATTGATCCACTTCCTCCCTTGTCCCACGAAAGGCTGAGAAGAGGTGCACATAGATTCAGCAGAGGGAAATGATGAGGTTATGGATAAAAACAGTAACTTTTTAAGATGATTTGTAATGGCTTGTAATTGGCTTCCAGCTTCTGCTTGTGCGTTAGCGGTGTATTTAATCGCCACACAGCCCTGTAAGGTGCTCCTCTAGCTGTTGATGTAGTGAACAAAAGTGAGTACTGTGTGTTGCAGCAAAAAGTGAAGCAAAAAAGTGCCCACATTGTCTCACCTGTTCCCATTTCCACCGCACAGGTGACATAAAAACAATAGAGGAGAACAAAGTTTAGAATGTATTCCTCTTTTATGATCAGTGGCATCTCAATAAACATGAGTGTATGTGCAGTTCCTGTCATATGTGAGACCTTAATTAGCTTTAATTACAACTCTGTGACCAATCACAGAGCTGCGCTGTATGACGGCATCAGAGCTGGTCCTGCTGCAGCCTCCATGCTGCAGTGACACTGATCGTCCAGGACGGTCTGAGTGTGACCTACTTCTGAAGGTGGCTCCCGCAGGCCCGGCGGCCTGGAAGATGTAACAGATGATACTGTGGCTCCATTTTTTAACGATGGCAGTCATCGGGTCAGTGCTCCTTAAGGGGATCATGACCTCTGCGTGCTCACACGTGAATCAGCTGGTTAGGACTGCTTCAGTATATCAGGAGGAGAGGGAGCACAGAGTGTGACTTCACCTCCAACCACACTTACCTTAAATCCACTTTACATCACTTTGAAAGGACCTCATAAAACATGGGCCTTCCTTCAAAATAAAATGACTTGTGTGGTTTTAATTTGAAAGGTCATGACTGAGTGTTTCCTGTCCTGTAACTGACTCTGTCAGTGTATATAATTCATGGCTGTGTAGTTTTCTTTCCTTCAGCTGAACACAGACAGTGCTTTATTTGTTGTCTTTGAGTTTTCTGTCGTTCATCATTTAGATATTTTAGACGTATAAAGCCTCATTGTTTTAGTGCAGCATGAATATTCATGATGTGTCCATCAGGTGTGTCAGATTAACGCAGATGTTACCCGGAAACAGGCAGTAAGGCCTTCAAAATAAAATACCCTAGCTACAAAGAGGTAAAAGGGGGGAATTTTATGGAATAATAATAATAAAAGGGAAATATGAAAAGTGTTTTTTGAAAGACAAGCGTGTGGAATTTGAAGTTAAGCTGGATGAACAATGGAAGTTTTATTGTGAGTAGGAACATTTTTATGTTTGAATATTTTTCCTATTGTGAATATTAAAGTTTAACATTTATTACATTTGTTTTAAAAAATCCACCTTTATGGTTAAAACAACATAAAGTAAAGTAGATAAAAGATAGTTCGTGTCTGCAGCGGGTGTTTTATTGTGAAAGGCCGCACCGGAAGCGCCGGCCCGGTGCGCGGCGCTTGTCGGGGTCGGCGCAGCCTGTAGGAGCGGCCGGTTCCTCCCAGCAGCCGCACCGCTCACAGGGAAAGCTTTTCTTCTCACAGCAGCAGCGCACACCGGATATTCATCACGCTAAAAACGCCTCTCACGGCTGGAAGCGGCGACAGAAGACGGACTCTTCCCTGGCTCGTGGATCCCTCCCCGTCCCGCCTCTCTCTTTTGGACCGTCTTTGCCTTTTCCCCCGTTTTTATTTTTTATTTTGAACATTTTCCTTTGACAGTTTCTCTGTGGCGCACTCAGGTTCCTTCTGCTGACATGGTAGATTATCACGCTGCCAATAACCAGCCGTCGGCCGGCGGGGTGCAGACCTACATGGAGCAGGAGAATGACTGGGACCGGGACCTGCTGCTGGACCCGGCCTGGGAGAAACAGCAGAGGAAGGTAAGGGTTCAGAGAGCGAGGGCCCAGCTGGGCCGAGCGGAGCCGGACGGAGAGGAGAGGAGGTGGAGGAGGTGGAGGAGGTGGAGGAGGCGGCGGGCAGGAAGAAAATGGCAGTGGAGGGACGGGGATGGGGAGTGGAGACCGAACATGGGCCTCGGCTCCGCTCCCCTTCATTCCAGCCACCTCCTCCTCTGAGCTCCTCAATGTCAGCCCGCTCCCCCCGCTGGATGTAAAGTCTGTTCGCAGCTCTCTTTGAATTCTGTCCCTCACGGTGGAGCAGAAAGTGTGATGGTGCAGCTCCGACATGAGGCGGAGGTTTCTGGAGGGTTTCTGGAGGGTCTCAGGGCGGTATCTGGGGCTGGTTTGTCCCACTTGTGTGGCTGCTTGGAGGCCGATGTCTTGAGGTCTGACCGATACTGAAGGCCGATGTGCAGATAACTCGTCACCATAGTAAACCTGAAGCTTCCTCCTCCAGTGAAACTCGGGGTTAAATTCCTGTCGTGCTTGCTGTGATCGATCCCCACACATTTGATGAGGATCCTTCATCATCACGTGACTGCTGTATTGGACGGGTCAGGTGGAGTTATTTCCAGATGCTGTAACAGTAGCTCTGTGAACTGAACGCCCACTTGCTGCCAGCCACAATAACATCCAGCAGAATAAACAGTCCTCACATGAAGCCGCCTCAGCGCCACATGTGCATCTGGTTCTGCATTCTTCGGGCCTGGTACCACATCAGTGAGGGCTGCTGATCAGGATTTTAATTTGCATCCTCTCCTCTCTGATACAGTGTGTGTGTATGCAGGCAGCCGTGAAATGCATGCTGGGAGCGTTTGCATAAATCTCTGCTGCTTTATTCAAATGACCTGCATCCATCATCAGTCGCAAAAATGTCAGCTGTCAGCGCTGGTTCTGTGATTTAAAGTTTCCACACTAGCCGCCATGTTGAATCTATCAATAGTGGACGTGACGGGAAGTGTTGTTGGAGGGTGTGACCAATGGGATTTCATTGTTGGCCTGTCATTCATGTTATCTACAAACACATAAGAATGTTGAGGATACAGATGCAGAGGTTTCGGGTATTATGAACTGATATTGATCGGATATCATTTCCTTCGCACATATCGCACGCAGCTGTTGGGAAAAACACACAAACATGTTGCTTTGTGTGTTTGTTGTGAGGCGCTGCAAACATAGAATAAGTAGATCGGCCTCATTGTCCGTTACCTGTGCTAGCTTGTTTATCAATCAATATCGGATTCCTAGTGCTCAATAAAAGAATACAGCAGAGGCCTGGAGGTCTCGCTGCTCCTCTCACCTAACTAGTGGTGTCGCCATCTTGGCACAACCTAACTCCTGGTTAATCCAAATACGGGGCAAAGCGCCTGTAAGAGTTACTGTTGGACTTTTTAACATGGAGGTCTCTAAGGGATGGACTCACTTTTGCAGCCATCAAGTGGACGCTAGAGGAACTGTACATTTTGGAACTTCCTCATTTTTTCCTTTAGACCTGGTGTGGCTTGCAGTGTGATGTTTAATAGCTAACCTTTGACTGCTAAAAAGTTTTTTTTTAAACGCAAAATATATGGTGATGATGATACAGAGACACTAAACCTCTCCCACACGAGATTTTTGCCCTCATTAGGGCGTGTCGGACTAATGGGACAACAGTGTGGAAGGATTCTGTGTCTTATTCAGGCGGATGACTGACATACTTTTCGGTTGTGTGACAGCATGCCGAGCATTGTGACTCGTGCATTTTTATTCGGCCACTCAGCATTCCTGCAGCTGATCCTCATCACACCTGGTGGGTCCGGTCCCGCCCCGCCTTTGTGGTAAAGATTGCGCGGGTCAAAGTTTCTCCCAGAGAAACCTCCCAATCATTAACAGAGAGCGAGAGGCCTGTACAAACCTCATCAGAGGGGAACAGAGCAGGCCGGGGACATGTCCCTGTGTCAGAGCCCAGGACGGGTGTGGGAGTGGGGGGATGGGGGGTCACATTCCTGCGGTGTATCTACGCTGATTGTGCCAGTTATTACGCAAAAGTGCCAGCATATGGAGTGAGAAGTGGATGTAATGAGTGTGGGAATGGGTTTGTCTTTATGGTGTTTGAGTCCAAAAGGTCAAAAACAGGAGCCAGTTTCAGTCACGCTGACTCCTGCACATTGACCGGGTTGAGTAACACAAGAGGGAAAAGACAGCAGTGGACTGAATAAATGCTTCAAAACACATTTGGCAGGCTTCCTTCTTTTCCTCTGTACAGGAATAACTTGTTTTCTTGGGAGTCTCTTGACTCGTGATATTCTTCTGGCTCAGTTTTGTCCTTCAGTCTGTTTCCAGCTGTCCATTTTTGTAGATTTCTCAACACCCCGGAGAATCTGGCCCTAGCCCAGCACAGCCAAGTCCAGTTAATTGCAGTTTGTCACAGGCGAAGCTCCTCGCCCGACAAACATGTTATTAAGTTGCTGCTCACCGCCACACGTTGAAACATGTCCGTGGACGCAGTGACGGCGGCGCCGCCGGCAGATTTTATTGTAACTCTTGGCACATGCAGATCCAGCTCC
This sequence comes from Parambassis ranga, assembly GCF_900634625.1. NCBI lineage: Eukaryota > Metazoa > Chordata > Actinopteri > Ambassidae > Parambassis > Parambassis ranga. Next base: position 21,728,435 of record NC_041033.1, read on the forward strand.
TCAGCGACAGTTAGGCTGCGCATAGTTCCTCCTGTCATGTGGCAGGGAGAAAGTACAGAGAAGTGGGTGGATGAGCCAACAAGGAAAGCAGTAAAGTACAGAAGCCGAAGGGCCCGGAGCGGCGCAGGAGCGTTCCTGTTCGTCACAGTGTTTTCAGAAATTAGGTTAATTAGAGATTTGGGTGAATATGCAAATAAGAGCATAAGATTGTGTTTTACTTCTAGAGTGTGTGTGAATCATCATGTCATACAGCGGATGTTTTCACTGACTGATGGTTATCACTATTTTCATATCCTAAACACACAGAAATGATTGACACATGGACGTGAGCTTCACAGTTAGCATGATGGAAAGACAGGTGGGGGTGGTCTTATAGGACTTCCTGTAACTGTGTCATCTCCCTCGCTGGTGAGGCAGGCAGCTGCTACTTTGTTCCTTTGCCGCCCACTTTCACGTGCTTTCTGCTACGCCGGGCAGGAAAAGTTCAGAAGCAGAGGTCGGCGGTCTCCTCACGGGCCACCCGACGTGCTGCCTGCAGGCCTTCCTGTTCCTCAACACCAGCTAACAGCGTTTGAGGAAGGTTGACTGCAGACGACAGCAGACAATGCTCCGTTTGTAGAGAATAAAAGCAGCAGATACTTGGTGTGCATGCGATTAGGTGAAAGAGCTTAGCAGGATGAACCGGACTCGGGTGTGGCGGATAATAGAGGAACCTCATCAGCTGAATTATAGAAGTTATCATGACTTAATCTGTCCATTGACATGAATGGAAATCGGTTTTCTGGATCATAGGTCACTGTAATCCTAATCACACACCTCCAATTACATCTAACTACTATCAGTGAGCTCAGCCACACACAGCTGCATCCACATGTGGACACATCATGTGACGCCATAAAGGGACCAAATATAAAGCCAGGATTATCATCAGAACTTTTGAGGTCTACATGCTGCAATTAAAATGCTCCAAATCCATGTTACTGTGCACAAGAAGAAACGGATTGTTAATCTGAGTTAAACTAAAAATCTTCAGTCCCCTCCTTCAGAGGGGGACAGTTTTTAACCTCTGATTGTCTGTGTGCCAGCTGAGTCCAGCTCAGCTGTGGGAAAGCCCTCCACTCAGCTGACCGTGATCCAGAATCAGCTTGGACCTAAACAGGGCGGCAGTCAGTCAGTCAGTCAGGCAGTCAGTCAGGCAGGCAGTCAGGCAGTGGGAGGACGGAGCAGGGAGGAATGTAACCCCGCTCTGTTTCCCCCTTTTGTCTTCCTCTCTGTTCTGCCATTGGCGGCGGTGAGAGAGCATGCAGGGGGAAACATTCCTTTGGTGGCCTATTATAGCCTGCTAGGCCAGTGGGAGGGGGCTTTGGACTGAAGGGGGGGCGGGGTGGCCTGTTTTTTTGCCCGTCAGGGAGAGAGGAAAGGAAAAAAAGTTGAGTTGGGGGTTTGCAGGATTGCAGATGTGGTCGTGGTGGAGATGAGAAGGACGGCCCTCCTCAGGGGCAGAGGGTGTCTGATGGGGGGGGGCTTCAACCGGTCACGATGTGGCGCCAAATATTTGTTTGTAGAAAAGTCCTCAGACCCACCACCACTTTGTGATTGATTGAAAGTTTTTTGTTTTATGTGCAGAGCTGCAAATTCACACTGTCCAATCAGCAGAGAGCTGGTATTGACATCGCTCAGTGTGTGTGTGTGTGTGAAGCCTAATGTGTTCTCTTTCAAAGAGATTTCTTTACGGTCTGTTTCCCTTTGTGTGTGTGTGTGTGTGTGTGAGGAAGGCGTCGTGTTTTGTCATGGAAGTCCCTGCGTGCACTTTATGGCCGACATAAACCCGGGCTCTCTTACTAATTGTGGCCGCTCACAAGCTCACTTGTTGGCCATTGTGCAGTTATGAGGATTAGTAAATAGCATTTCCCACTGATGAATTGAAATTGGCAACAATAGAGACCAAGAATTTCCTTTTGGTTGGCCGCCAGTGAGCATGCTGATGGTTTTAGCTGGAGGCTCGGAGCCCCCCTTCTTCTCCCTCAAACATCCTGCAAGTGTCTGTGACATCAGATTGGAGCACGCTGGATGTTTCTTAGTCACAGTTCACCAAGTGAGCTCGTTCCACTCGTCAAGTGATGACAGACATTTCTGTCGCTCGCAGTGCTTCATGTGCAGGATGGCGCGCTGACGTCTCAGCGCCTGTGACTGCACTGATTGTGTCGCGCGCCTCCGTGTGCGTTCTAATGCAGACCTGATGTTTGTGAGACGTTGGAGGAGGGTGTTGTTTGCAGGAAGGCAGCAGAAGAAAGGGATGTGTGCTTAGGTGTGGTGTGTGTTTAGATGCCTGTGTGTGTGTGTGTAAAGGGTGGGGTCTGTTTAGTTGAGGTTTCACCCCCTTTTTTTGTAGAAAAACATGCCTGTTTCAGTGTAGATGATGTGAAGCGATGCTCTGCATGGAGACAACGTGCTGAAAAATGCTTGTTTTTTTCATCCGTCAGTGTTTCCCAGCAGCCTCAAACACTAGTTCCCTGTTTGTGTGTGTGTGGCGTTATGGTCCATTTAACATACAATAAAGAGAGGAACACATTGAAAACACTTCATGTTCCTCCCTCAGTGCTCAGAACAATGCAGATTATTTCTGTATCGCCGTTAACGGTATCAGCCGGCGTCAGCGTGAACCCGTCTTTGAGCATCTGTGCTCGGCCCTGCGTCTCTCGCCTGTCTCCATGGCTGCAGAGCGCAGATAGCGTTCTGCACGGCTCTTTATTTTTGGAAACACCACTTCAGAGCTGCGCTGTCATCCTGCACCTGAGCGGGAGCCAGGAGAGTTCAGATTCAATAAAAATGTGATCAGAAGAAGCAGAATGCTTTTCTCCCTGTTGCTATTTCAGACAGCCGCTGTGAAGGATTCTTACATCGGAGGCTAAAGATAGCTGTGAAGTGGACGCACTGTTAGCACTTCTCAGCGTGCTGTGGAAGACATTATTAAGGCGTTAACATGAGCTCTGTGATGTATTGTTGGTGTTATTGTAAAGAAATGCTGTCGGTGCGGCTTCATTTGGACAAAAAGAACCAGGTATGAGGCTGAAGTTGCTGGAAGAACCTCCTCAGACGTGTGTCAGATGTGTGTTTAGACACCATTAGGGGCATTTTTATGAACATACCCAAAACTAGGATTATCATAACAACCTTTTAATTCGACATGCCTCAATTTAAAAATGTAAAACCAGCAGTTACATGACAAACATTCAGCGGGCTCTCTTGGCAGAGTAAAGGTAAAGTGGGTGTGTAGAGGCACGAGGCACAATATGACTGATTCCAGTTTACGAGGATCTGTCTCTTTGATCCGTCTCTGTGTTTCCATAGAGGTGCAGGAGTTAATGTTTGGCACACACTGCCTTGAAAGGTTTCATATAAAGTAGCACAAGCAGGACACGGTTAAGTCACTGCAGCACTCTGTTGTTAACCCTGTGTGTATTAGGTAGCACTTGGAGCCGTTGTGTTCACACTCCGAGGTTGTCCTCAATCTGGTCGTCCTCTGGAGGACGAGCTGCACAGCAACATCTGTCCGAGCGGTGCTGACCACCCCACCCAGAGATTATATCCAGCTCAGATGACTAGATTACATCCAGATCTGACGCAATGAGCGAACAGTGGAGTTAAAAGGGTTAACCAGTGAAGCAAGTGATTTGTTTTACGTTAATGCACCCAGAATCGGGTCAAAGGAGGTCAAACCCTCAAAAGAACAAGACCTGCTGCTGATGTTGTTGTTGTATAGAATGAAGCTGGAAGGATATCTGATTATATGGCCACACCTAGACAGGTTATTCTCCCTCTGGGTGTATGTGTGAGGGAAGGAAGAGCGAGCGAGCCCAACAAACACGCAGGCTAGTGTGGAAACAAAGGCTGAGAGCTGGGATGGTAAAACCCCTGCTACATCTGGGACACACACAGCAGACATCTGGAGGGCATGTTCAGCTGGATAAGGGCTTTAACACCGTCACTGCTGCTCCAGACTAGACCAGACCTCTGTCTGACCAGCAGTACATGGTTTATCATGGTTTATTTCTGAATTAAAGAAATTAGCAGCTGAGGTGGCAAAGAGCTGCAGAGGTGTGTGTGTGTGTGGAAGCTTTAAACCTGGGTTTGTGTTGTTTAGCTTGACATGAAAGTGACTGACGCTCCTCACTCAGTGGCCGCCATCTTGGTTGCTTGGTTTTAACTCACACTTCTGTGCAGCTAGACACACACTCTACTGCTGTCAGACACCATGTCTATGATTATTGATGATGAAGTGTTAGCTCTGTAGATTAGCCTGTACATTCTCATCACTTCCTGTGATTGTACTAAAGGAACTGAAGACACAATGTTTGCTCCGCGTGTTTGATTTAAGACATGTGCTTAGTGGCACTGATGTTATTATGGGTTGTACTGAGAGATTATTTTGCCATAAAACTGTCCTAGAGGCAGTAAAGTGCAGCATCCCAGGCCTCTTCACAATAAAAGCTTCAGAGTGTTGGTTAGCGTTTGTCGCCTTGTGAAGATGAACAAAGATAAAACTCTCACAGTGGCTAAAACTCCCGAACAAGATTCATGTGAGTGCGTTTCCTCGGCGACTGTCTCTGATTCCCTCCTCTTATATTATTCAGCAGCTCTGAAACTGGGCCACGGGGCGAAGAGGTGAGGAGGAGACGCCTCCTTGGACACACACACACACACATATATATATACACAGCGTGCACACCACAGATGTGCACTCGGCCCTTTAATGCTTTTATAACTACATTTTTGTCTGAAAAAGGTCACGTCAAAGATAAAACTCCCCGCTCCCTCCAGTTCTGCTGTTAATGTGTGTTTGTTCACCTGAAGCCTTTCTGCCGGGTATCAGTGGAGCCTGTGTTGGTTTCAGCTGCATTAAATATTTACTGATTGTGCGCGGCCTTCAGGTTCCTCTGCTCTCGTTTGAAGCGGTGATGATGATCCCACGCAGCTCCTCTTCCTCTCTCTCTCTCTCTGCATGCATTTCTCCTCTCTCTGTCTTTGCCAGTGTCGTTAAGGCAACAGGCTCAGACAAAAGAGGCTATAACTTAAAGTGTGCGCTGCTATTTTGAGAGCTCAGTTTTGTGTTAAAAAACCAAAACTGTTTTTGTGTGTGTGAATTTTTTTTTTCCTGTAATGTGGGATATGTATATATATTTCTGGTCAGGCATCCTCAGGACAGCTTGAGGCAACTTCATAATTGCAATCTGTGTTTTTTTTGGTAGTCCCTCTGAGACTAGAAGCCTGAAGCGTTTACAGAGACACATACGGGGGGGGTGCCGTGTAGAAAGGCATACAACTGGTGCTGGAGCTCAAACTGGAACAATCGCACATATTTTCAGACTTGAAATTGTGTTTTTGGCAACATAAGCCCTAAATTGTTCAGCAGAGAAATTGTGTTGTTTTGTGGGGATTTGCAGCCTGCAGAGAGCTCGAGACAGATGGCTGATAAACACTTACTACAGGTTCACTGCCAGTTTAAGTAGCTGATGATCCAAACATGCCACCGCTGCTGCTGCTGCTGGTGGTGGTGGTGGTGGTGCTGGTGGTCTCAGGGTTTACCTGCTTCCTCAGACCTTTGAGCAAATGGGTTTTAAACCTCACCTCATAGTGGAAGGAGGACTGCAGCCCTCCTGGGAATACATGGTGCTGGTGTTAGAAAAGAGGAAGGAAGCCTCTGAGGTTTCTGTGGTTTTCTTCTCCTTCCCCGTCTCAAATATAAAGTCACCACACACGCAAACAGTCAAGCGAGTGCTCAGTCAGGCCAGAGAGACAGACCGATCACTGTGTGTGTGTCACTCCTGTGTTAATGGAGCAGATGGCTGGCAAAGAAAGTGGGGAATGCCTGCAGATCAGCCCGACTGTAAACCCAGTGACAGGGAATAATTAGCCTGCAGTTTAGTCTGAGCTGTCACATTAGTGCACTGCTGTGTTTTCAATTATTACAACACTGGGGAAAAAAAAAGTGCAACATCTCTGTTGCCCTGCTGGTGTGAGTCTGCAGTGACATTTCAGCTGAAAGTCATGCAGCTCCTGCTCTTAATGTGGGTCAGGGAAGTCCTCTGCCCTCTCCGCCGTCGGCCACGAGCCTACTATCCTGTCTGATCCAATCAAAGCTGGCCTGCAGGGGATTATTTAGCTACTGTTCCCCCGGTTAACAAAGATTCCTCTGTTGGCCTCGCTCTGACTCACAGAGCTGTCGGGAGTGCACAGCAGCGTGCACGTGGAGTTAGCCCGCAGTAGCAGCACAGTTTTATCTTCTCTGTGTTCAGTGTTCTGGGTTTTGACACCGCTGCTGTGGAGACGTGACGGCTCGGTGATGCAGTTCCCTGCTCAGCTCGCCACCACAGAACAAAACTCAGTGCTAACACGCTCTGTTAGCACCTCCCTGGTACTGATGTGTTATCTTTGTCTTCATGCTGTGCTGCAGGTTGTGTTTTGTTGGAAAAGAAAAGTCTCACATTGTGTGGAGGATGGTGGTGGTGGTGGTGTGTGTGGAAGGGAAGGATTTGACTGGATCATACTACGGACACCAGGTGCTGAGATGCTTTTTAATCCTACTAAAAATAAGATGCTGTAGTCTTGCGTTGCTTAGCAACAGCCCTGAAGCAGAGTCGTGTGTTAATATGGCTGCTGTGGCATCCTGCGTGACCAGAGTGGGTACGAGGGATTTCCTCACTGAAACTTGGAGCTGACAAAACCCGATCACAGAGCTGCAGGACCCGGCGGTGTCAAACCGCACTGAAAGCTGACGTGTCTCAGTTCTTAGAAGAGAAACGTGGCGGAAGAGTCGACACATCTGAATGTGTGAACGTGCAGGAGGAAGTTTGACTAACCGTTTCTGAGCTTTGACCTGCCTCTCATTATGACCCTTGCACTTGTGTTTAGTTAACGTCCCCTTCTGATTGGTTGATTTTCTCCCCTCAGGTTAAGTCTAGTCGTCCATTGTTTGTTCACAGACGGTCAGAAAGTGTTCGAGAGGCTCAGACTGTCACTGATTGACTGTCTGCACACTCTGGACTGCTCCATATGCAGCAGCAGAGGGGGTTAATACAATAATAAAGTCATTTTGAAGGGATTACATCGATCTAGATCTGTGATCCTCCCCCTCCTGCAGACCGGACCTGCACATAGTGGTAGCTGCCACGCACCCAGAGGGCCTCAAAGGGGGGTCGTGTGTGTGTTTTAAAAGCTCTCAGTTCACAGGAGCGTATCTGGAGCACGAGGCTCACTGCATTAAATCAACTTTTAGGTCGGTGTGGGAGGAGTGTGTGTGGATTCATCAGCAGCTCTACGTTTGTTTTTTGTCTGTGCAGGAAGGATAAACATAAATCCTGCAACTGATCACACAAAATATCAAAACAACCAGCAGGTCAGCCGAGAGAGGGGACAGAGGAACGTGCGCCTGGTAATCCCTGACCGCCACTCTTAACCTTCCGGTCTGTCTGTCAGGGACGCTCTCAGCGGCTGATTAATGTCCATTTGCGTGCCGATTTGCTTTGGCATCCTCTCCGCTGTGTGATGTGTCAGACAGGCGTAGGGGCTGTGAATCATGAAGCCATAAAGGGCTGGGTGAGCTCTGGAATGTGTGACAGAGCTGCTGGACCAGGGATGGGTGAGGGGGGGGGGTGGTTGGCTAGACGTGTCTGTGTGTGTCTGTGTGTGTCTGTGTGTGTCTGTGTGTGTTTGTTGTACGGGTCATCAACAAGCGGAAACTCCGAGGAACAAACAACATGCGGCACCTCCTTCTGCTAATGACTCGCAGCATCAGGAAGTCCCTGAAACGTCCTTATGTGGACATCAGGCTTTATCTCATGCAGAGTATTTTCAGTTTACCCAGGAATTCTTTTTCTCTATTTTTTTTTGTTGGAAAAATCATTTCCTGTTGTTGTTAAAGCCATCCCCAAACGTCTCCCTGTAGTAACGTGTTAAACATCCGTGGCTCAGGGGTTTGATTCTGTGTGCAGACCTTTAGTGTGATATTTGTTCTTTCACATTCTTTAACTAACTTGACTAATTTGTCTCTGGTCATCCATCCAGCCTCAAATGCTAAATGTCTTCAAGCTGATAAACAACAATATCCATTTGCATTGGGGGGGAAGCTGCATGCAGGTCAGGTCGTATGCACCTTGTTTTCCACGGACACATGGAGGAGAGCCAGTCTTTACCAGGATGCCTGATGTCCTTTATCAATAGTACGTGTTAAATGTGTTATTGAAGGTGTGATTTGGTGCCATGGTATTTACCCAGGTCAGTCCCATTGAGATCAAAGAGCTCTTTCTATAAGGGAGACCTGGCCAAGAGGGCAGCAGCATAGCAGGGGAGGGTGGCGGACTCCAGACTCCAGACTCCAGACTCCAGCCTCCAGGGAGAGAGTCGGAGCAAACTCTTAGCCTCCACACACCACTCCAAGCTCTGATTGTTGACATGTCTCCTCAGCTAAAGCACCAGATGTGCCGCTCTGGATAATCTGTGAATGTAAACATGTCCTTAATTTGTAAAATGTAGTAGCTCCAACCTGCTGTTTGGAGTTTTTTGGCAGAGTCTTTAAACTGCTAGTCAACATGGCGTCTGTGGAGCAGGGAAGGTATCCATCATTTCACTCGTCGTGCATATACTGATGTCAACTTTGCCTCAAAATAGCACATGTAAAATATTAGAGCTGGACTGTAGACATGCCACCGTTCAACATGTCAGCCTGCATCTGCACGGAGTGTGAAGTTCAGAAAATTGGCATCCACTTGGTACAAAGTGTGTGCTTCCTGTCTGCTCAGATAATACCGCTGCACTCTGAGCCAATCAGCACCTCACGGGTAATTCCTGAGAATCAAGCTCAGTCAGAAATCTGCAGTTTTTTTTGTTGTAAAAAAGGAACTTCACACCCTGTCAATTAAAAGTTCACCGCGTTAGAGTCAAGGCCATTTAAGGACACACACTCTGTTAGCTGCGTGTGTGAATGGAGTCAGCAGCAGCTTTCACTCATTTCACCTCAAACTGCCTTCAGCCTCACACATCCACCTTTCACTGTCTGCTTTTTCACAGTGTGTGTGTGTGTGTGTGTTTCACATTCCTGCACTCTGTGCACACACAAACAGTTTGGACATGGATGAAGTCGGGTGACTTCAAAGTATCTGCAGTGTCAGTCTGTGTGTGTGTGTTTAATGCATTGTATGTCCAGTGTGTGTGTGTGTGTGTGTGTGTGTGTGTGTCAGTGGGGGGTGCACCTTGCTGCCCTCTTACATCACTACTGTCGCTGTGACAGGCAGTTATGTGTTGCCTTATAAGGTAAAAGCACGCAAGGCCGGTGGAAAGGAGGAGGGGCAGGAAGAGCCTGTTACCGTGACAATGCTGTCTGCTGCCGGGCAACTGGGCCGGCCTGAAACTCCTGTTTGTCCACATTCTCTCTCTCTCTCACTCTCTCACACACACACTGAGCTCTCTGTGTCCTTTTCAGTTTCCCTCCTTCAACGTCTGCCACATGATTCACATATTTTGTCTTTACTTTTGTTGTTAAAGTACATATTTATATTGTTGCCTTTGACGTCGCCCTCTGAGGCGTGTGTGTGTGTGTGTGTGTGTCTGCGATCGTCATCGTTTCTCTGGAGCGACAAAAATGCAAAGTATGAAGGATTTAAAGCTGCTGGAATGCCATGCCTCTCATACCACACACACAGAGAATTCACACACAGAGAATTCACACACACCTGCAGGATTGCTGCAGTTCTCTCTTCTTTTCCTTCTCCTCCCTGTTTTGGTAAAAATGTGGGTGCAGCAGCCTCCACCTCGGCCGTCTGACTGTCAGCTGTGTGTGATTGTAGCTGACAGATGTAGATGAATAAGAGCCGCTGCCAGCTAAGCACGTTTTGCCACACATCTCTGCTGTGTGTGTGTGTGTGTGTGGACGAGTTTTTCTCCTGTAATGATTAAAATAACCCGGCGCTGAGTAACTCGGTCTTGCCGCTGTGTTTAGCACTTACTCGTTCTATCTATAGCGCCGTTTACTCACACAAAGGCAGAGAAATGCTGCGAGTCTGAGGCCAGTGTGGCAACGTTTGCTCATTTATTCTTGGTAGAAAAGGTTTGGTTATGCAGCGACTGTTTCACACCGATAAACGAGGTTCACTTCTCTCTCTCACATGCATGATAATAATGACTTCTCCTCTCTGACCAACGACTTCCTCTAAAAAGCTTCTTTTGGTTTCAGGTGGGGTTTTTATCAGCCACTGCTGCAAATAGCCTCAGAGAGCAGTGTGGTGAGAATAAATCTTTTTTTAAAACAGTGCGAGACACATTTTAACCCACTGAATGTTCCATTATGTCTTTAAATCACCCATAGTACCCCATTGTGATCACAACCAGACACTGTAAAAGCAGAAATAATCTTTTATTTTTTCCAACTGTATTTGAATCTACGTGTGTGTAAATGATCTTGTTACCGTACTTGTGTTGTTTTCAAAAAAATGCGCTAATAATAAATAGTTTGAACTAAAAAGATTCTGAAAAAAACAAAAAATTCTGCTTTCCTCAGTGCATCTAAAAAGCTATGACTGACTCCTGTGTCACACTCCACTTAAATCACAAAAACATTTTTGTGATTTAAAAAAAAACATGGCAGAAAGCATCATCCTTTTATTGGCCTTTGAATAAATCATCAAAATATAGGCTTACAGTTTTCATTTTTAATCTAATCCACATCTAAAATAAAAAAAATAAAAGAACAATCTGCACGTGTCTCCACAGCCTTAAAGCCATGTTTAACGTGTTTGTGACTGGCTGTCATTTTACAAATATTCAGTGAGTTTTTGGCTGCATGTTTACAGAGAGCTGAGCCGTTGATGTGAAGCAGAACCTGTCATTAGACTGTAAACAGCACATAAACAGGCATGAAGGGATCACTTATAATAATAGTTGGATGTTGGAAGGTGATAAACTGTTAGTGTGGCTCTGAGTGAGGCGTCCTGGGTGTTTATGTCCTTCTTCATCATCCTCCTATAACAGAGGGCATGTAGTCATTCAGATATCTGTCACCAGTATTATGGGAACATGCACACACGCTCTTAAACACCTTCATGTGTCGGTCTCTCGATGGTTTTGACGCCGTGTGGTTCAGTTTCTTGGCTCCACACCTGTTGCTGCTGTTTCCAGGTTTGGGCGGCATCATAACATAAAGACACACAAAGAGTACACAACTAATGTGATTTGTAACTAATAGTGGAGCACAGATGTGGTAAATGGACTCTTAATGGACACAGAGGTCACGCTGATGGTGCAGGCCGCTGACATGAAGTGTTTTTAATGCATCATGCCGCCTGTGTGCTTTGTTGTGTCCTCACAGGGACGTGTTGACACGCTGAAAGAACACCTCAGTCGGTTTGTGAATGAGCGATTCTGTTTCCTCCTGCCTGAGCTGATCAACAACAGAGCCGCAGAACGGCTGCGGAGCTCTGGAAAGATTCATCCAGAGGTTTTAATAAAAGGCCGACACAAACAGCTGACGCTTCGCCCTGCCAACTAACGGGCCTGCCAGACTCACACAGAAAAGTGTGTGTAATGATAATAATGACCTCAGCTCATTCAGTGATTAGAGTGCTCTGGTTTTATAACGTGAGGTCAGGAGCACCTCTCAGGGTACTGCTCCATGCAGCTCCTGCAGCTCCTGCAGCTGGAAAGACAAAAAAAAACTGAACGGAGCCACGTCTCCGTCACAGCGAGGGGGGGGGGGGACCTCGTCAAGGTCAGAGCAGACATTTGCTAAACAGCTCAGCCGGCTGTTTGTGGCTGCTGTCACCTTCTGCTCTGCTCATACTGCTGACTAATCTGCAGAGAAGCAGAGAGGGCAGAACAATTTACATTAGATATGATTCTGAAGGAGCTCAGGTGTCAGCTTAGAGCCTGATGTGTTGTTCTGTAGGTCAGTTTTTAGGTATTATCCAGTCTCCAGGCGTCTGAATGGGATCCTTACCTGAGCCACAAAGTGCTTCCCACACCTGTGTGTGTGTGATGCTGTAAAACATGCTCATGATTTAATAAAGCAGCTGTGTGTGTGTGTGTGTGTGTGTGTGTGTCAGTCCGGGCTTTTCATAAGTTGCTGGCTGGTTGTGAAATGACAGGCTGGTTGAGTCATTCAGAGGCAGCCCGTGGGTGGCGTTCAATGCCCTTGATTGTAAAACGGTGTCAAACATTGCGACACCTGTTCAGAATTATTCCGCCTTTCTGTGTCTGACGTGTGTGTGTGTGTTTTTTTTCTTCTTTTTATCTGGTAGAGGAGGAGGAGGAGGGGTTTCATGTCTTAAATCAGTCACTGTTCTTGGATTCTTGGAACATTTAAACGGTCTTTTGAACGTTAACTCTCTCAGTTTTGACTCCAGATGTTGCAGCTCTCCAGCAAAATGTGCAAGACATCAGTAATGAGTTCAGAGTTTAAAGCTCCGGACCCCTAAAAGCAACTCATGGGTTGTTGAAATACAACTTTTATTATGAAGGTGCACCACTCATCACTGGAAAAACTGCTGACTCCATCAGAGTTTAAATTTCCATGTGGTCCTTTAATGCATCATCTGAAGGATAAATAATGTGGGAGTGAGTTTCTGCGGCTGTTCAGAGGATGAGTTCTGTCTTTACTTGTAGTCCTGATGGTGCTGTTCCCACAGAGGTGCAGCCTTGTCACCTTTCTCCCTCGCTGACCTCACCCGGCTGTCTTCACTCACGGTGCTCATTTGACTCATCACGGCGCCGCAGACTTTTACGCACACTTCCTGTGCTCCTTCAGCCGCCGTCATTGGACAGAAGGCTCGTAAAGCTGATTTTTACCAGCTTCCACCACTTGCTCAGGGGTTAATGTTTTACATGTTGTACAGTTGGATTCATTCACTGCATTCCTGGAGAATTAACATGGACATCCTCCGCCCCCGCCGTTTCCTGTGCTGTGCCTCTAAAGACAGGAAGTGGATTAGTTGGCTGCTGATTGGCTGAGGAGTAAAAAAAGAAATGATGGTGTGATATGAGAGAAACAGACACAAACATCAGGATGCCAAGTAATGCAGCTGACTCCCTGACTGTTTCATGCTCAGCAGCTTCAACTTTGAGGTTTGCAGTCAGGTTTAGTTTGTTTAGTTTTCCCCCTTCAGTGTCAGGAAGAACCTTCCTGCTGATAGCCGGCCGGGTAGACGAGGAGGTAGAGAGGACGGAGAGGATGAAGGAGAGAGAGAGCAAACATCACACATTAGAGAACCAACATGACAGGTTGTTGTCATGTTGTCAAGCAAGCTGAAACCATTGTGTTCTTATTACAGCAGATGTGTTTGGTGTGATTTTGAAATCGGTTTCTGAGCATCGACGTCTTTAGGTGAAGTGTTGCCACACGGCCTCTTTAGATCCTTGCTCAACAGGTTTCATGAGGCGGGTGATGCTACATGGCTGCTTCTGATGGTGGTGATGGTGTACAGGAGGAGGACACAGTGAGGAAGAGGGAGTTGGAGGGAGGAAGAGCATAGCAGGCATTCCTGGCATTTGTTTGTCTGCTGGCTCTACATGATGCACATTAAGGAGGGATGTTTGTGGTCGGTGCTGCCAGCCGAGGCGGGTGGAGTCTGTCAGACAGTTAGAACAGCACAAATCAATTGGATTTGTCTGCAGCACCGATGGATAAATGATCAGATAATCCAAATTGCATCTGCAAAGTAATGATGTGTGACGTCTGCTACAAATAAATCTTTGTTTATCTCGGCGGCTCTGAAACAGCCCCGGCTTTGTGCTCGGAGGTCAGCCTCCACGAGGAGCTCCGTGTTCTGCAGGCGTGATCAAAGACCGAGCTGCTCCTCTTTAATCCCAGGAGGAGCCCCGGAGTTTCATTAAACCCCTTCACGCCTCCTCCTGCTCAGATCTGTCACTGAAGAAGTGCCTCTGACCTTCTGAATGATCCGGGTTTGAAACCTGATATTAATTGAATGTTGTCCTTTCCCCCCCCTCGCTCCGGCTCCGTCACACACCTTTTAAAGTGCTCTGAAATGTCGGTGTGATCACACATACTTTGGAGGATTATTCTTTCAAAGCTGTGGGTGTTTTCTTTGTGTGTGAAGACAAAACTAAGAAGAAGAAGAAGAAGAAGAAGAAGGATTTCAGACAGCAGCCTTTAATGCAGTGGATTAGGAAACGGGCTGTGGTGGTGGACAGTGTCAACATACAGTTATGTAACGCTGGACTGGGAGGTTTGCAGTGGAGCAGCAGCTTTTTATTGACACACAGTGGGACCACATAAAATGTTGAAATATGCACGCTCAGTGGGTAAAAGGTTGTTAAAGTGGATCGATATTATTTTGGGCTCAGATGGAAGAGTGAGCTGTTCACTCCATGGCTCAGCTCGGCTTCAGTGCAGCTAAGAATCCTCTGGATGACTGTTTTTTTTGAAGAGATTAGCTGCTTCCATCCTCGCCTCCAGATACACATGATGTTTAGTTCACCCTGTCTGTGTGTATGTGAATAGCCATTCATCTTTGGCCACACATCGTGTCATAAATGTTCATCAACTTGTGATAAACAGGAAGTCTTCCACAGTCCTTTAACATCGCTGTGTGCGTGTAGCCCCTGAACTCAGACAGTTGCCAAGCAACCTTCCAACTCGCAGTCCGTCATTCACCAGCGTGAGACGCAGGAAGCTTTAAAGGCAGAGTGAATGGGGGTGAAAGGGCTGCAGGTTTATGTGGAGCTGCAGCACTGATGGACTCAGATACATGTGAAGGTATTGATAATCGTGTGTCTTTACTATGCTGCAGGCGTTCACAAATACTATTTTTCACCTTGCATAGGCACTAAATATAAAACAGTCACCGTCCTGTCTTTTAGTTAGAGGACCTCGCTGACCCTGACATAGGTTGTAAAGCTCTCAGTCAGCGGCGGTGCAATCCGACCCCCGGCCGGACTCCCCGAGCAACAAAGACAGGAAGAGACATAAATAAATGAACAAATAACCACATCACTTGACACTTTACCCTTTCTCCTCCTCCTCCTCCTCCCTCCAGTGTTTCCTCTCCCCTTTCTCTTTACCTTTTCACGTTTCCTCCCATAAAACGGCAGCAAATCACTGGAAGCCACCAGGCAGCACACAGACGGCGCTCATTGACGAGGACATAGATTGTTATAGCTGTTAAAATGACAAGAGCTTAAAGTGCAGGATGAGAAAATGTCTTCAACCACCAGGAAGTCAAACCTTCAGCCTGTCTCTGATCTGTGTAACCCTTAATCTGCATCAGATGTGGGTTAAAAAGTCTTTACGGCCTTTAGAGCAGGGAAGTTTGTATTTAAGGAGCAACAAGTGCTGCTAAAGCTAAGCTAACAGGCGCTCAGCTACATCGTGGACATCTTGACATCGTTCATCATCAGACTCACAGATGAGATGATTTTAAAGTTTGGCAGCAGCCTCTGAGCATTTTTAAGGAAGTCTTCCATAAAGTGACCCGCAGCAGCAGCGATGTGATGAAGATGGATTTCATCTTCATCACAGGGTCAGTTTAGTGGCCTTCAGCACTGTGATGGAATCTTGATGCAGCCTTCAAACCTTCTGGATAACGGGTGCTGTGTTGGGGCCGCAGACCTGTCAGTCATTCCTCCTTCTGATAGGTTCACCTGGAGCCAATCAGAGGAAGTGCTCATTGGTTATTGATGAGATTTATCTGCTTCTGCAGGACGACATCTGAACAGCTACTGAATGGAGTGCACAAATAATAACTTCATCTTCTTCTGCCTTTTGGAGTGAAGGAAGCGTATTGTCTCATCTCACACACACACACACACACACACACACACACAGACTTCATGAGAGAGTCCCTGTGGGGGACTGAAACATGCGACAGCCATGTAAGCGGCCGGCTCTGGTTACCCAGTGCACTCCCACACAGCCCACAGCCACTCGTCCTCTGCTGTCTCCTCAGTTTTCCTCGTTTTATCCCATGAAGCAGCACTTTTTTATTTTTCTTTCCTCTGGCCTTGAAAGCATCGTTCCCTCTTTCATTTAGCATTTATCTCATAAACACCCCCCTCCTCTTCCTCCTCAGCTTTCATCATCATCATCATCCTCCTCTTATCCCACACTGACCCATCTGTGATTCCTCTTCCTCTGAGAAAGTTACCTTTTAAATTCATTTCCTGTTTCCATGTTCGAAACTTTGGGCTGGTTTCATTTCAACAAACTTTTCTTCCTCTTTCCCACATTTCGTTTATCTCCCCTCCTCCTCCTCCTCCTCCTCCTCCTCCTCCCCTCTGTCTCTTGATCATCTCCTCTCCATTTCCTCTCCCCTCCCCTCCTGTCCTCCTCTCCTTAATCCTCCCTTTCCTTTGTTTCTGTTAGCTGCTATATTAAGGCTCCTCCAGAAAGTGTGTGTGTGGCTGGACTCTGTGGATGGAGCTTGTTGAAAACAGTCAGCGTTAAGCTGTTGACTCACATAATGGCATATCTGAGGGGCATTAGGCCAGCCAAGAAGTACACAGCAATTACATGTTTGTGGGTTTCCTCTGGGAGGTGTGTGTCTGTCTGTGTGTGTGTTACTGACTACCTGTCAGCACATGAAGCAGGAGGGAGCCTCCCTCTGTTTGTGTGTGTGTGTGTGTGTGTGTTTGTGAACACATGTTAATGATCACCTGCCCAGACTTGAGAGGATAATGAGACCAGAACACCCTCTGCAGCCGGGCGCTGCTTCTTTCTGTCTTTCCTCATGATTAGCAGCACTCTGGTGACCGACAGCGAGCGTCTTGGCCGGCGTTCCCCCTCTCTGTGTTCTTGGCTTTGATGCTGGATTCCTCTTAATCTTTATCATTCATCTTTTCACAGTCAGAGCAGCTGCCAGGTGTGTGTGTGTGTGTGTGTGAATGATTTAAGCCGATTGATCTCCAAACAGCTGTTCACTCATTTAGCTGGAGGCTGGTTGTTCCTCCTTCTCAAACTGTGGGCCCTTCCACTGTGGCCCCTGAGTCCTGTTCCTGTTCTCTGACTGTAGAGTGATGCAGCAGCAGCTCCACAGTAGCAGCCTTCACTTACAGTCCTGCTGTATGAATGAGTCTGCATCGCTATGTTTGGAATGAGGAGTTAAAGGAGATTTTTTTAAAAATTAAAAATGCAATAAAGGCTTAATAATTGTGTTTATACCACTAATAATGTAGTAAACATGTACCATTGTTTATAATGAAAACTTGAAAATAGTTGCTTAATTGTTTTGGTTTACTTCCATGAACTTCCCTGTCTTGTGAGCGCCCCCTGTGGAACAAGAAGTGAACTGTTCTCATCTTTAAAGATGGAGCCCGCCATGTTGAACCCTCGAGCAGCAGCTTCCTAAAGTGTCAAAACCTGCAGTTCCTCGTGCAGCCTCTAGGTGGGGGCTCTATAAAGTGACCATAGACTTCCATAGAGTTTAAAGGTCCGACTTTAAACGGTTGACTTCGCCCACTTTACCACTAGCTGGCGTTATATCCTCCGCACTCCCGCTTTAAATCTTCCTAAATGTTGTTCTTAATATTTGTCTACGGAGCATCAAAGCTGCCCCGTGTGTGTTTATGCAGAAGAGCGAGCGACACCAGCGCCGCTCTTGTCGCACGCCACAGCCCTTTTTTAATTGGCGTGCGTCTAAGAATAGGAGTCCTTGTGTCAGGCCAGACCAGACGACTTACTGAGCTTCAGTCACAGGGCCAGCATGGTTTTGGCCCGGCTGAGTCTGGTGCAGCCGGTCCACTCTAGTATAATATGGCACTGTCCAACTTCCTTGAGGTCGTCCCTCCTGCCAGCTGCTGCACATTTAACTCCTCTTTAGTGCGACAGCGTGTTGTGGCCTTGCAGTGCCACGCCCATGTTTCAGGCCTGAAGTACACCTTGAAGTCTCTGCAGCAGAAGCTCGGAGCGGAGCGTGAGCGCCGCCGCCTCATTAAACCCGAGCTCACTCTCAAAAAGGTGCAAATTATCACTGTGAAATCACAGAAAGTGTTTCAGCAGTGACGCCATCAGACCGTTAATTGCACGTGTCTCTCAGCGGCAGCCACCAGCACCTCTGTTTCCACTTCTGTCCTCTGAGCTCACCTCGCGGCGTGTCTCGGCCTGCCTGGAAGCCTGTTTTGACGAGGGAGTGTGTGGGAAAATGTGTGTGTGCTGCCTGTGTGTTGGGTTGTGTGTGTGTGTGTGAGAGATGTGCTCAGAGAACCATGAAGGCTGACGGTGGAGTCAGATCAACACAGACTCATCAGTCGCTTTAGTAATGAGCTCATCAGAGTGTGTGTGTGTGTGTGTGTGTGTGTGTGTGTGTGTGAGAAAACACACACCCATACACACCCACACACGGCTGACGTCATACAGAGAATGTGCGACAGTTGTGCAACGATGATGTATCCAACCTGGCTCATTGTTTCCAATCAGAAGAAGAAGACACACCCTCATCCACCTCTGTGTGTGTCTGTGTGTGTGTAGTTAGAAATTTGCACATGCATTGAGAAGTGGGTGTGGGAGTAATCGGTGTGTATGTCTGTTCAGAGCTGCATGAAGATGTGATGAAGGTGTGTGTGTGTGTGTAGGCAGTTACATGTGTGTGGTTTTTTCTTTTTATCACATTCCTGTGCAAGGAGTGGTGTGAGTGTGTGTGTGTGTGTGAGAGAGACAGCAGAGGAAGGTGTTGTGGAGAGCATCAGTCATGAGTTTGTGTGTGTGTGTGTGTTACTGCTTGTTCCACTTTGAGTGATATGCATTTGAACCTTGACCTTTGACCCCCATCGACACAGTCAGAGATCAGAGATGAAAGGCTGTTGAGGTCGCACTGATGACTCCGCAACAGATATATATGTGTGTGTGTGTGTGCAGATCAAACAGCAGACCCCTTTAGGCGCCTTCTCTTTTTCACACTCGAGCTGCAGTAAAGTTGTATTTCTGCCAGAAATTTAGGACAACTTAACGTCTCCCAGGCACAAACAACACACTCTGAACACACACACACACCTTTGGGAAGCATCTCATTAGCGTCAGAGTGGAGAATAAATGGAGAATAAACACCTTCATCACTCTGACCCAGTTTTATCGCTCAGCATGTCAAACTCCTCCCTACAAACTCAAACACTGCAGCTACTGATTCAAACCAGAGGATGTTTGATATTAACCCGACAGGTGAGGCAGCAGGTGAGCGTTCAGATCTGATTAAATAAATGGTCTGAACTTCTCTCCCTTTGTGCTCCAGGCACTTAATGTTCATCACTGACTCACTCACACAGCGGTGGTGACAGCGCCGCCACACTTAGTCAGATTCTGCATGAACTAATCTGTGATTATTGTAACGTAAGACTGCAGAGAAGCAGCAGGTTCTCCGAGGTGTTCCTGTGACGAGTACGAAGGATGAGCCCAGCTGATATTCAGCAAAATGACTGGATCATATATCGGAAACTAAACGTCTCATTAAGCAGGACCTCATGCTTCAATACTTCACTAAACACTGAGGAACAGAGGGTCTGCACATCTTTCAGTCGGAGCATGGTTTCCGAATGGCCACAGTAAGCAAAGTGCATCCATACAACGTATCACATACAGACTCTGAAGTGTGTCTGTGGTGCTGGTACCAGCCCGTGTCCTGTCAGGAAGTATCTACTGGAAGCTATGGCTGTGTTTTAATGTGTAGCATCGCTGCAAGGCTGCTCTGTGTGTGGTTTCTGTAGTTTTTATGCTCACAAAGATGACAAAAAAACCCCTCCAGCTGCTGTTGAAGCTTGTTTTGTTTGCTTATTATTATTGATCCGATTAGTCGGTTTGTTTGTGCTTTCCAAACCCCTGGTGCAGAGGAGCTACTAAAACCTTAATGGTGGCTCTAAGTGTGTACAGACACCCGAGCATCTTCCTGGTGTCCTTTGACGTCAGGCTCCCAGCTGCGTCTGCCTCACATCAGGCAGGGCAGCAGTCATGTGTAAAGTGGTTTAATCCTATTAGAAGCGAGTATTTCTAATATTTTGAGCCTTCGGTGTGAAAAACTGCCAACAAGCAGCTTTATAAACCCCATCAGCATGATTACATGTAAAAGGTTGGAGCTGATGCTCGCAGCGCTGATAACAGAGGATGTTCTTCTTGGCTGTTATGTAACAGACACCAAATGTAAACCGTCTTAACACTCCAGATCCAGACCCACGCGGGCCTCAGCTCGTTATCTGTGTCATAAATCCTCTGATCTGATCCGCTCTCTTGTCACCAACACACGAGCAGGTTTAACAGGCTGCACCGGCACACGGATGACTTTTAATTCTCCGAGTGGATTAGTCTCTGCATTAACTCTTCATACAGGATGAGGATTTACTTCAGGGGTGTTGTTGCACCTGAGATGTGACGGCGTGATGATGAGGATGTGTGAGTTACTGTGGCGGCTTCCTGCCTCAGCAGCAGCAGCAGCACATTTGAATGACATGAGGTAGCTGGAGCTTTGCTGACGGAGCAGATTTTAGCAGAGATTTGTTTCCTCAGAGACTCTTTCAGGCTTCTCTCACCCAGCCCTGACCTCTGACCTCTGACGGAGTCATCTGCATAATGTGCTGCATAGAACATAAAGTTCCCTGCGTGTCTGGGCGTGTTGCTGTTTGTGCACATATGATGATTTTTTCCCTCATTCATCCACCGTGAACTCATATTTTCTTGGTTTATGCCCTGATTCAGTGCACTGCTCTTGTAGAGGTGTCCAACCTGAGGGAGGCCCCCCGGGGCAGACCCAGGACATGCTGTGGAGGGATGATTTTATCTCTTAGCTGGCCTTGGTATCCTCCTGGATGAGCAGCAGCAGCAGGAGGAGGAGGACAGGGAGAGGGAGGTCTGGGCTCCATCTCAACCCCAGATAAGCAGAAGGAAGTGGATGAAAGGATGGCAAGAAAAAGTGCACATCTAAAGGATGTGGAGGCAGAAATCCTTTTAGTGGAGCTCATGTTTATCTGCTCTGTGACTCTGTGACCAGCAGAGATGCTGATCTTTAACTCTCAGATATAAATGGAGTGGAGTACCTGCTTCTTGTCACACTCTGTTTTACTTTCATGTGTCCGTCTCTCGTTGTTTTGCTGCCTTCTCGTTGAGTCTTGTCGTATGAAATGTGCTTTTAAAACGAATGTGACCCTGAATGAATGATGGGAAATGTGGGATCACGTTACACATGAGGTATTTTCAGACAAATGAGAGTGGTGTGACAGTAAAGCTGCAGAATGAATAACTCGGCTGTTGCTGACAAATTGGAGGCGCTCTGTGTGATGTGGTGGCAGTGATGAATGTGTCGTCACTCAGCTCTGTGCTAAACTAAGCTGGAACTTCCTGTCATTGCAGTGCCACTTCCTGCTGTATTGTGTGTGTTGTGGGGGGCATTGTCTTTCCTCCCCTCCTCCATCCTGCCCACTAACTTTGTGTGTGGGTCTGTTTGTTTCCATATATGTGTGTGTGTTTGGGGAGGTGGAGGCGGGGTGGCTGGTGGTATCGGTCGGTCTATCTGGGGGAGGGTCACTCGCAGAGAGAGGGGCAGAGCAGGGCTGAGAGCGTGCACGGGGGGCTGAAGGCCGCTATTATCCAGCAGGCTCAATGGGCGCTTTGTGCCGGTGGCCACAGTGGGACGGCGGGGGAGAGAGGGGCAGGGCGGCGAGCGGCGCCCTGTCATAATGTTAGTGAACAGGCAGAGCAGAGGAGAAAGAGGAGGTGAATCACTCCGATACACACTCCGCTCATTTTCCACACGGACTGACCAGGCTGCTCTGAGTCTGTTTACACTGCAGATTCCTCAGAATAAAATACTTTTCTGACACTTTATTAATTGATGAGCCATGATTCTACACAGTGGCATGACAAAGCTGTGCAGTCCTGTGCCTGCCTCAGCGAGCTCCTTTACAATAAAATGATTCAAAACACATTTCTGAAGAATTCTGGGCGAACCAGCAGCACACACAAACATCCAGCCGCCGCTGATGTGTGAGATCTGTGCTGGCGCGGCATCTTCTCCCAGATGTCCGTGTTTGTGATTTGGTGCGTCGTTCTCATGCGTAATTACAGCATCCTGGATGGTGTCGCGGTTTGATGGCAGTCTGGTTCTCAGATAGTAAAGTGGATCTCTTTGTCAGCCTTTCAGCTTCAGTGGCAGGACTTCCTGACCGGTACAGATGCTGAAACGTCTGAGCCCCACGATGTGGATTTATTTACTGAGCTGAGGTGGAAATGTGCAGCTGCTTCATGTAAAGTTTTACTCTCCATTGAACTACCTGCTCCACAGTTTGGTTGTTTGAGGTCAATGGTCCTCCTGTTACTTCCTGTCCTATCATTGAATTTTCTTTTATTTTCTTCTTATCATCAGAGCTGTGGAAACATCAGGACCTGCTCCTCTCATTGATCACTCTTTGTCCTGTTTCTGTGTTCTCCTGCAGACGTTCACGGCCTGGTGTAACTCCCACCTGCGGAAGGCCGGCACACAGATCGAAAACATCGAGGAGGACTTCAGGGATGGACTCAAACTCATGCTGCTGCTGGAGGTCATTTCAGGTAAGATTCAATACAGCAGGAGCAGCTGCGGTCTGATGTGCTGGAAGGAAAACCCCCCCCCCCCCCACAAAATTATGTGTATTTTTTTTGTAGATTTTTTTAAAATAACAAAAATCTTTAGATATATATTAATCACTTTGTTTGATTTTTATGAAGTTTAATGTGTTTGATGTGGGTCGCAGCAGAGGAGCTGTGTGTGTTTGCACCAATCATTGGCCGGCTGTAATCCATAAATGATATTTGGACCTGCATGTGCCCCACATTCACACATTTACTTCAGTTTTCACTGACTCTAACGTCGCTGCTGTAACTGTAACCTCCCTGACTGACTGTCGTTGTGCTGAGCATGTGGAAACTTGTTCAGCTTGTGACACCACAGCAGTTAACTCCCTCACTTTGTGTTTGTTCTTCTGTGTGTCTGTGTGTGTCTCTGTGTGTGTGTCTGTGTGTCTGTGTGTGTCTCTTTCTGCAGGTGAACGGTTACCCAAGCCTGAGCGAGGCAAGATGAGGGTCCATAAGATCAACAATGTGAACAAAGCCCTGGACTTCATCGCCAGCAAGGGAGTCAAACTGGTGTCTATTGGAGCAGAGGGTGAGCACATGGGCGCACACACACACACACACACACTCTGATAGATAATCATTATGGCCAACACAACCATGTACTTAGTGAGACATTAAACCACTACTCTAAGAGCCAGAATCACCTCTGAAGTTCCTCAGACCTCGCTGTGGAAAACTCACTCATCCCTGTAGAAAAACGTTTGACCTCAAAACAAAAGCCGAGCTTTGAAGATTCTTTCTTGTCAACCAGCATGTGAATGCATCACTAAACACACCAGTGTGTTCAGTCACACGGCTCAGCTCCCTCTGAAACCCAGACACACCATTTGAAACGCACTGCAAAGATGACAGCGCTCAGGAAACTTTCCTGTGGTCCTTGAAGGCATCACATGAAAATCTATATTATCTGAATTTCTAAATTAAAAAATGCATTAAAAAAACAGCAACACAAAATATCTTTAGCATGTGCAGCTCCCATTTTTGTGTGTGTGTGTGTGTGTGTGTGTGTGTGTCAGAGGACAGTGACCTTTCTCCTACTCTATCAGAACAGCCATGGCATTCCTGCAGCATGACACTCTGATACTGCTGACCACTGAACACAAAATATGGCAGCCTTGCACACACACACACACACACACACACACAATGCGTGCACACACTCTTTGTGGCTTTCTGTAAAAGCGGCCCACTAAAGGTCATGTGGAAACTGACGGAGAGAAAAATGGCAGTTAGAAGAAGACGTCCTACACTCAGAGTATTTAAATCTTCACAAAGCTCCGTCTGATCCCAGAGTCTGAACCTCCTCCTCTTTGCAGAGAAGAGAGAGAGAGAGAGAGAGAGGAGCTCAAAGCTGAAGCCTAATGAAGCGTCAGGAATGTTTGGTGCAGTGAAAGCATGTAGGACAAATTCATAGGTGACAGCCGTCAGCGAGAGTGTGACTGATAAACTGGAAGCTGGAGCCGGTGAAAGTATGACAGGACCGATGGAGCTATGAGAGGAATCTGAGCCACACTGCATGCCTGCTCACTAACATGTCATCATCACTGTGATCTTTAACCTGATCGATATCAGAGATAATGATATTTGAAATATATAAGTATACAGTGCTTTTATTTTGAAAGGTTTACCTCCTGTATAAAGTGGCATCATGAAATGAAGCATGGTTGGATAGAAGAAGGTTTATCGTCTATGACTGATGACTTTTTTTTGTGTGTTCTGTGTAGAAATTGTGGATGGAAACGCCAAGATGACCTTGGGAATGATCTGGACCATCATCCTCCGCTTCGCCATCCAGGACATCTCTGTCGAAGGTACGACTTCCTGTTGGTTCATGTGCCTTAAAAAAAAAAATCAAAAGATGGAGTGACCTTATGTGCCTTAAAGAGAGGCTGTAGAGAATAACTTCCTGTTCCATAGGGGGCGCACTCGAGACAGTCCAGAATGAATAAGGGCTAAAAACATAAAGTTGATGAAATGTATTTTTTTCTCATTTTTATTATACAAAAAGTGTTTTTAACAGCGTTCTCTCCAGTCTGTAATAATCATAATTTGCATAAAATAAAACATCCAGAGCAGCAGCAGCAGCAGCTTGAAGGGCGCCGTGACAGCTTAATTTAGGTTCTCAGAATTAATTAACCGCTCAAGACCTGCAGGAGTCCTCGGTGTTTACACACACTCACACACACACACGCAGATGTGCAAGCTTGAGACGCATTGTGGGAAGTAGAGTGGAAGTAACGCCACAGTGGGGGTGAGAAGGGATGGAAGGGGTCCAGAGGAAAGCAGGTCTGGCCTACATGAGAGCTCACAGAGGGCGGAGAGGGTCTACACATGTGCAGGATGCTGCATGGTGACGGAAACGTATCTTTTTCTTTAGTGGGTTAAAGAATAAATAACCCCAAACTGCAGCTAATCCTCATGAGTCTGATGTCGGTCTGAGTGCTGCGTCTGTTGTGTGTTGATGGATGTCGACTGCAGAATCATTACTCAGCTGGAGCTTTAATGACTGCTGGCTAATTAAAACCGTCTGTGCTGAATTAACTCCGAGGGGCGTGGGCCGCTACAACCAACACTGAGTCACTCCTGTTGGTGACTGACACCTCAGCAGCAAACGCAAGAACATCCTCACAGTTTGTTGTTTAACTTTGTGTGATCACTTCAATGTTTCTTCTTCTGTGCTCTTACTGCAGAGACTTCTGCCAAGGAGGGACTTCTTCTGTGGTGCCAGAGGAAGACCGCTCCCTACAAGAATGTCAACGTGCAGAACTTCCACATCAGGTAACACACACACACACACACTGTAAAGGCTGGATGGTGCTGATCGGGCATCATTGTGGGCTCGTAGTGTTTGTCAGTATAAAGTCCACCCAAATGTAAATATCAATCCCTTACCAAATACTTGCTGATGTTTTGTCATGTGACTGTGGATCACACGTGAGTCAGTCAGCAGAATTTTTAGTTTTTTACAGATTTTAGTTTTTGCAAAAAGTTTATTTCTAATACATTTTTCATAGTAAATTCGTCAATAACTGGCCTCAGGCATGGTGCATTCAGTAGTTTAGTGCTGTTAAAGAGTTTTACCACTGCACATTTGTAGAAAGGGCGCCACCTGCTGGAGCAACAAATACATGTTTTCCTTCTCGGTACAGAACAATGTGGAATAAGAATGAAATATGTGAAAAGAACATGTAAACGGTGCTGATCAATAACAAGAGCAAATGTAATAAAATGCTGTTTTTATAGAGATCTTAACACACCTACAGATCAGAAAATATCAAAAGTCATAAACTAATCTGTGTGGCGGCTGAACTCATCTGTTCTCTCCCACAGCTGGAAGGACGGCCTCGCCTTCAACGCTCTGATCCACAGACACAGACCCGATCTCATCGACTACGACAGCCTCAGAAAGGTACACACGGGGTTAAACACACACGTGCACATAATGAACCCTAAGGAAACATTTGTGATCTCATGACGCTGTGATCTGCTTCTCAGGACGACCCTGTAACCAACCTGAACAACGCCTTTGAGGTGGCTGAGAAGCACCTGGACATCCCCAAGATGTTGGACGCAGAAGGTAAATTAACCCTTGGCTGTTTTACCTTCACGGCATAAGCTCCAGAAATGACTGCAGCAGATTTAAACGTCAGTATTTTCACTAGTGTTGTTAAATGACCCTTTTAATTAAACCTGTGGTGTCAGAAATGTGTGCGGTGAGCGCCCTCTACAGGCTGAACCCAAGCAGCAATCTGTGTGGCTGATGAGGTCTGCCTCCACCTCCACTCAGGAGAATCATTATATAACCCTCTGATGTTATTTGCATTAGGTCTTCAAGTGTTTCGTTGTCCCCCCCCCCGTCCCACAGTCCTCAGTTTAAATGTCTCCTGTTCAGACAGAAGGGGGCGGAGCTGGCGTTTGAATCCAGATGTGCCCTGCCTGTGAGGCTCTCTGTGCTGTCAGTGTGCATGTGAGCGTGTCTGCTGATGTTTCTGTGAGCTGTTACAGTCGGCCGTCCTCAGGATCAATGAAGCGTCCGTCACTTTGTCTCCCTGTCTGTCCTCTGATGGACTGTTTGGACTGTAACTGCATGAAGATATTTGAGCCCTTCACTGTCATATTTACTGTCTGTCTGCATGAGTTTATGTGTGTGTGTGTGTGTGTCCTCTGTCTTGTGCCTGTGTGTGTGTCTTCATAACCACGCTCTTCCCGTCCCCCTTTGTAGACATTGTGAACACTGCTCGTCCAGATGAGAAAGCCATTATGACTTATGTGTCCAGTTTCTACCATGCATTCTCTGGAGCGCAGAAGGTACCACCACTCACCGCGACCTTTGACCTCCTGTTACTAACACTCCGCTGCTTCCTGTCCAGCATGGCCTCACTTATCTCCACAGCGCTGCTCAGACTTCGGC
This sequence comes from Parambassis ranga, assembly GCF_900634625.1. Classification (NCBI taxonomy): domain Eukaryota; kingdom Metazoa; phylum Chordata; class Actinopteri; family Ambassidae; genus Parambassis; species Parambassis ranga. The sequence goes on from NC_041033.1 coordinate 21,755,434, forward strand.
GAGGACGCTGGGTTTACTGGGACACACACACACACACACACACACACACACTCACGGCGTGGTGACGGCAGGCGGGTTGCTTCTGTTAGGATTTGGCAGCAGAAGTTGTGACTTCCTAACATTCACAAAGAGGCATTTGTTCCTCTTTAGGAGACGTTTTAATGAGATAGATGCCGGATTTTATTTCCAACCAAAAGGGATGAAGCAGACGTGAAGTCGCCTGCTGACGTAATCTGTTGGATTAGAAACTGTAGCTGTTTTAATGCTTGTCTCTGATAGGTACTCCACCTGACCTCTGCAGCCTCAGGAGAGCTGCGTGCATGTGTGTTAACTTATTCCACATGCAAATTATCTTTAAATCAGCCGCTACAGTGTGAGTTTGTGTTGAAACAAACCCCAGATTTACCAGGATTATCAGAGATCATATATAATCCTGTTTGTCGTGAGGTTTATTGTAATCTACTGGCTGAAAAAACATGGCGGACAGAAAGATTTTAGCATTTTTGTTTCCTATAAATTAAGAAAAAAATCAAATATCTGCAGCTTTCCTTTGGTTATTGTCACATCTGACGTCTAAATGTTAGTCAGAGCTGAAGATGACGAGCATGTTGGAGGATTTCTAGGAACGTTTAATCATAAATAAAAAGCACTTAAGTTTTCCCTGGCATTTAAACAAATGTTTTACCTTTGTGCTCAATATTTAAATCCGTTAATATGAAAGTTATAATGGTGGCAGTTGCATCTTATTTTTTTGAAACCTTAGCTGCAGTTTCCTCACACATTCATCATGACGTCACATTCACCTGCTGAACCCGCTGCTTCAGGCAGTGAGTGTGTGTGTTTGTGTCCCGGCTGTGAGCTCCAGTGTGTCCTCGCTCTCTCCCGGTGGACTCCTCCTCTTCCTCTCCTCCTGCTAACAGGAGGAACTGTGGACCCTTTAAAGCAGGAGTCGCTGCCTCCCCTCATGCTGCAGGGATGGTGTAGCTTTGGGTAGCTTTTGCCTTCACTCTCTCTCTCTGTCTCCCTCTCTCTCTCTCTCTCTCTCTCTGCTGGGTTCTGCTGGGTGATGCGTAGACATCGTGGGCACACTGAGGCCGGATGAGAAGGCCATAATGACCTATGTGTCCTGCTTCTATCACGCCTTCTCTGGGGCACAGAAGGTGAGCTCCTCACGCTTCAGACTCACGTTAACACGTCACAGAGTTCCCATCAGACTCAGGGAAAAAACTTTGATGGGAGTATGATGGGAACTCTGCCACCAACAACAACAAACACTTTCTGACTCTGTCTCAGTCTGAGCTCTGTTTCCCCAACATTAATCTGAACAGTCTGGGATTAAATCCCTCAGCCCTCCTCATCAGGGACCGTCTCTGTGCTGAAACCAGACCAGTTGGTTTATTGTTGTGGGAAACTCTGATGTCTCTGATTTTCCTCCTCAGCTATTAACACCTCTCAATTCCAAATGTTTCTTTTATCATCATGTGTTGTATAAATGTTAAACATTATTATTATTTATCTTTAAAGTTTAGTGCTCATAAGTTCACATTCTCTGGCACACGTGGTCGTACTGCAGACCTGAGCGTCATTCAGCCTGTCATAGTCTGTGTACTGTGTTTGTATTTCAGTGGTACAGTAGTGTAATATCCTAGGCAGCCATACAGACGTGGACGTCGGTGCTACACGAGCCTTTACAGAGACGTATGTGTGCGTGTGTTTGAAGGGAGACGCATGGAGTTTTAAAACACACACCGAACTAACCGTCAGCAGCGGCAGCATGTGTACACATTCCTGTTCACTGCCTGTGTGTGGAGTGTGTTAGCACAAGTTTTAAGAAATGACTATAGCCAAATGCAGGAGGTACTAATGATAAGCAGCAGGCACGTGTTTTCAGTGTAGTGTGCAGCCGTGTGTGGTGTTATCCAATCACTGCGAGCCCCTCTCATCACTCTGTTTCCTGATAGGCTGAGACAGCCGCCAATCGTATCTGCAAAGTTCTGGCCGTCAACCAGGAGAACGAGCAGATGATGGAGGACTACGAGAAGCTGGCCAGTGACGTAAGTACGAGGCACTTCACCTGCTCTCCGTACAGACACAGCCTCCATGATGGCTCTAACTCTGCCTGTTGCTCCTCTCTCTGCCTCCAGCTGCTGGAGTGGATCCGTCGGACCATCCCCTGGCTGGAGAACCGAACCCAGGAGAAGACGGTGAATGACATGCAGGCCAAACAGGAGGACTTCAGAGACTACCGCTGTGTGCACAAACCACCCAAGGTTCAGAAAAAGTCCTCGCAAACACACAAGAGCACCAAACGCGTGCAGTGCTTGTTTTTATGTTGTTGTTTCTTCTGCTGATCTGATCTGTTGTTGTGTTCAGGTCCAAGAGAAATGTCAGCTGGAGATCAGCTTCAACACCCTGCAGACTAAACTGAGACTCAACAACAGACCTGCCTTCATGCCATCAGAAGGACGCATGATGTCTGTGAGTACAGATTCCAACTACACAAATATGGACGCACACTTTTCATTTGCGGTTCAATGTGAGAGATGATACAAACCGTTTGGAGGATTTGAAAGCGCATGTGTCACAATATGGCCGATTGTTTCCTGTTTCTGATCTTTGTGACTAATTTCTGCTGTTTTGTTATCAGGACATCAACGGCGCCTGGCACACTCTGGAAGGGGCAGAAAAAGGCTACGAGGAGTGGATCCTCAGCGAGATCAGACGTCTGGAGAGACTGGAGCATCTCGCCGAGAAGTTCCACCAGAAGGCTGCCATCCATGAATCCTGGACCGACGGTGCACAAGCGTTCTTGTGTTTTTTTATTTATTTTTGGGTGATGGGGGCGAGGTGAATTAATGAGTTTTTCTCTGTGTGTGCAGGTAAGGAGGCCATGCTGACCCAGAAAGACTACGAGACCTCCACCCTGTCAGAAGTCAAGGCGTTGCTACGGAAACATGAGGCCTTTGAGAGCGACCTGGCAGCCCATCAGGACCGAGTGGAACAGATCGCCGCCATCGCACAGGAACTCAAGTAAGGAGGGGCGGGGAATGTGGTGAAATTAATAATAAATATATTGATTGATTGAGAGATTTTGAAATGTTTTCTTGTTTTTCAGTGAACTGGACTACTACGACTCCGCCAGCGTCAACGCCCGCTGTCAGAAGATCTGCGATCAGTGGGACGTGCTGGGAGCTCTCACCCACAGCCGCAAAGACTCATTGGAGGTAAGACTGTGCTTTGTGAACTCTAAAAGCTGCCACAACATACGATACACTGCATCTAATTTAATAGCGATCTACCCGAAGTGCACAAACTCTCATCATCCATCGATACGACCTCATTCTTATGAACTCTTCCTTGTTTTCTCACCCTCAGAGGACGGAGAAGCAGCTGGAGACCATAGATGAGCTTTACCTGGAGTACGCCAAGAGAGCAGCGCCGTTCAACAACTGGATGGAAGGAGCCATGGAGGACCTGCAGGACATGTTCATCGTCCACAACATCGAGGAGATCCAGGTAAACGCGCTGGGACACAGCACGCCTGCCATCGCACTGATTGATTGGTTAGAGCAACATTTTTTTTTTTTACTGTCCTTCCTTCAGGGTCTGATCACAGCCCACGAGCAGTTCAAGTCCACCCTGGCAGAGGCCAACAAGGAGCGTGAGGCCATCCAGGCCATCCAGACCGAGGTGCAGAAGATCGCACAGAACAACGGCATCAAGCTGAGCAGCGCGAACCCCTACACCTCCATCACACCCGAGAGCATCGACAACAAATGGGAAAAGGTGGGCTGCAGTCTTACCTTAAATGTGCTGTTGGTTTTAAAAATCATAAATATGGTGCAGTTCTGGCTCAGAGTTTAAAGACTGCATCAAACACTTTGGACCCTTTGTGTGTGTAAGTCTGTTACAGCTGTGTTTCTAATTCCTCTGTGTGTGCAGGCGATGGCCATGGTCCCGCTGCGTGACAACGCCCTGCAGGAGGAGCTTAACAAGCAGAACTCCAACGACTCTCTGAGAGCCACCTTCGCCTCTCAGGCCAACACAGTCGGCGCCTACATACAGGCCAAGATGGAGGTAACGGATCGGCCCATGCAGTGGGAGCGTGCGCTCAGTGTTGTGTTGAAGCCATGAACCAAACCATGAAATCCCACCGGGCAGACATTGGACAGGGTTTAGTGAATGTTCTCAGGTTTCTGCCTTACATGCACCTTTCTGCAGCTCTAACTGTGTGTGTGTGTGTTGCAGGAAATCGGCAGGATATCCATTGAAATGAACGGCACTCTGGAGGATCAGCTGACCAACCTGAAGGAGTACCAGAAGAACATCATGTCCTACATGCCTGAAATCAACAAGCTGGAGGGATACCACCAGCACATCCAGGAGGCCCTCATCTTCGACAACCAGTACACTCCCTACACAATGGAGGTAACACAGACTCTCTCTTATGTCATGTTTTCAGGCCGGAAAGCGAGGAAGAGGAAGTGAAATGTTTACATTTGTAACTCCTCCTCTTCATCACGCAGCACCTCCGTGTGGGTTGGGAGCAGCTGCTCACCACCATCGCCAGAACCATCAACGAGGTGGAGAACCAGATCTTGACACGTGACGCCAAGGGCATCAGCCAGGAGCAGCTGTGCGAGTACCGTGCCTCCTTCAACCACTTTGACAAGGTCAGGGGCCCGAGCTCTGCCGCGACACCTCAGCCTTCTCACAGCCACAGCGGTTCAATCTGTCAGGAGCGTCAGCGTCTGAGCTGGGAGCTATTTATACATTATAACACTCAGAATTGTAGTCATGGGACAGTTGGTCACATATGAGGCAGTCATGGTTTCCTGTTTGGGCTGAAAAGTGTAGAATTTTGAGTTTTTTACAAATTGTTTTGCTTATTTTGATGAGAAAATATCGCAGTTTAGATTTTGTTAATCTATTTTTGTAATGGAATATTGCACCACACATGATGCATTTAAGGACCATCAGAAAAATGAAAATCTGATTTAGCTCTCAACCCACATACTGTTTACTGATAGTTTAAGTTTAAGCTGAAGACGCAGTATTTTTCCTGTATTAATGTGACACGGCTGAATGAATGTTCAGACCTTAGACGGGGGTCAGAGAGGAGCCAGACGCGTGAGTATCCTTCCTGATGTCTTTACACAGGCGAGCACATGTCAGAGGTTGTGTTTGGGTGTTAGTGGAGCACAGGTTGATCAGTGTGTCACAGCCACTGCGGGTTGACTAGACTTATTGACCTGATTTTATTGAGAAATGTCTGCTGCTGAGGAGATCAGCCAGAACCTGTGTGTGTGTGTGTAACTCGGTGAGCTGTGTGACTCTCAGGGCTTCTCTTTAATTGGCACAATATGTCACCAAATGTCTGTTTCTTTTGTGGTCGTTGTTGAATCTGATTGTGTAAAGACGAGGAGGACACCATCATCATCCACCACCTCGCAGCACCATCTCACCCCTGTGGACATTGTTTGTTTTAATCATGTCGGTGTGTCTGGGCTCATGGCACATCTGGTTTTAGACTTTATGCATGCAGATCCAGCTGTAATATAACATAGTTGTGCATTTAATTAATCATCATTATTATTAGAAGTCATCTTAGTGTTGGATACATTTTACATGCATGTGTTGGGTCATCAGGATCCATCATGGCCGCCTGCTCCTATGTTTTCTGTGTTGTTGACATCCATGAATGTCTGTGTGTGCCTCCATGTCCTCACCCTCTCCATGCATGATGTGGATCACCCTCCATCCTGGTGTGTTTGGTTCATCCTCATGATGTGGCGCTCTGTCATTGGGTGTTTGGCCGATCTCAGGACCACAGCGGGGCCCTCATGGCCGAGGAGTTCAAGGCCTGTTTGATCAGTCTGGGCTACGATGTGGAGAACGACAAGCAGGTAGGAGCTCCAGGGTGGAGGGAGAGCTGCGAGCTGGTGTGTGTCAGGGCTCTGAGTGGGAGAGCAGGGCGGAGATCACCGACGGGTTCAACCTTTCAAAGATGGACACGGTACCTTTTGTATATGCTTCCACTGAGGGGCGCCAGCAGTCTCTTTTTGACACAGTTTAGCTCTAATCTGGATTTATAATTGGATTTTTGTTAGTTTTAGTGAAAAGAGTTAATATTTAAATTATAAAGTGGTGTTTGTGTGAGAATGTCTGTAAATTGTGCCTTAAGCATCAGATGGGAAACCACAAGTTATCCTTACGTTAGCAGCAACACACCTGAATGGATGGATGTCATAAAACATTCAACAAAAATAACACAGTAACTATCCGTCACCGAACGGTTCTGTTCTGGGCGGTGATCCTGCGGCTCTCCGGCTCCGAGCCTCCTGACGAGCTCCGGGTCAGGCAGGGTTCAGTCTGTCAGCATGGAGTACAGAGAGATGTTACGTCCCTGTTTGTCCACAAGGGGTCTCTGTTGCTTTGTGCTGCTTCAGCTCCACTTTGGGCTCCTTCTCTCACTCTCTGATCGACCCCCCCACCTCCACCACCTCCTCGTCTGTCTCTCTGTCTGTGGGGTTTTACTTTGCTGTTAACTGTTTGTGCTTTTTTATCTTTTTTACCTCCCCCGGACATTCTCTCGCTCGCTCTCTCTGTATCTCTGTCCCTCTTTTCATCCTCTCATTCTTCACTCGTATCTCTCCCGACTCACCTCCTCCACCCCCCCCCCCCCCGGCCTTCTTTGCTGTGCTGTGGCGGTCTGCAGAAGCGATCAGGACAGATGGCCTCAGATGATTTCCGGGCTCTACTCATTTCTACAGGAAACAGCCTGGTACTGCTGCTTGCATGATGCTCTCTCAGCATGTCGGCAGGTCCAAGAATACCCAAACTCAATTTATATCAGCAGGTCTAACACAATTAAGGAGGTTTGTTTTGTCTCCGACACCTCTATGGAAACGGCACAATCATGGCTACAAGTGTGTGTGTTGAGGGGAAAAAAGGAGCTCCACACGCTTTAGGTTTTTAAGTATTTTTACATTTTTACAGCCTCCACAAACCAGGTTTTCACTCACATCAGCTGTAGAAAGCTGCAGACTGCTGCTCACATGTCAGTCAAACATGGCTTCCTAGTTATTTATGGAAATTTCTAATTAAGACAAAGAATTAAGCTGTTAGATAATCCACGAGGAGCTGTACATGATGCGTTCAAGGACCATTGGAATGTACAATTTTTCAGATTATCTATAATTACTGATATATTTCTTGAGTTTTGGTGGCTTGGAACCTGCAGACACCTGCTCCCTCTCGCCGTCTCTCTGTCGCTCTCTGATCATCCTGCTGCTTGTTCCATGTGGTCTCATGAGTGGATAATCTCCAGTGTTCGTCCTCTATGCTCACATCTGTCTGTGTTTCACATTAACCAGTTACCGTGCTGTGTGTGTGTGTGTACACACGTGTGACGCATCAAACATCAGGACCTGCTGTTCCTCCTCTGAACATGCGGCTCGGTCTATTTGCTGGCCCTGATGTTTTTCACATCACGTCCTGTCTGCGTGTGTCTCACTCTCTGTCTGTCTGTCTCTCTCTCCCCCCGGTTAACCTTCTCATCTCTCGGTTGCCAGGGCGACGCAGAGTTTTCTCGCATTATGGGCATCGTGGACCCCAACAACAGCGGTGCTGTCACCTTCCAAGCCTTCATCGACTTCATGTCCTCGGAAACAACCGACACGGACACCGCGGACCAGGTCATCGCCTCCTTCAAGATCCTGGCCGCTGATAAGGTGAGTGAGTGTGTGTGTGTGTGTGCAGACTGTCTTGTTTCTCGTTGGACAATAAAACCATGTGACCATTGATTTTTCTCTCCGTCTATCAGAACTACATCACGGCCGACGAGCTGAGAAGGGAGCTTCCTCCAGACCAGGCGGAGTACTGCATTGCCCGCATGGCACCCTACGCAGGACCTGACGCTGTGCCCGGAGCCCTTGACTACATGTCCTTCTCTACCGCCCTGTATGGAGAGAGCGACCTGTAGAGGAGGCAAGAGGAAGAGGAGGGCTGCACAGATGAGGGAGGGATGAAGGAAGGAAATGAGGGAGGGAGGGAGAGGAGGAAGAGGGAGGGAGAGAGTTCTTCTGTGTGTGGCCAGTAAGTGAGCTTTGTTTTGAAGGAGTGGCGGCTGTGAGGTGCCCCTGTGTGTGCCGGTTTAGAAAATTGTTGGAAATTTGAGACTGAGCTTGTTGATTGAACTTTGTAGTTAGGTTTGGCCTCCGAATGTTTTGTGTTGCAAACAGATCGAGAATAATCAATTTGTTGTTAAATGAACAGGCATATCCAGGGGCAGCTGTGGGGCAGGGCCACAGTTGCTCTGTAGTGTTGGGTCCTTAGCTTCACCCTCTCTGCCTTTGTGGGTTAAAACAGGGGAAGGGACAGGGACCATGGGAGGGGGGGGGGGGCACAAGCTAATCTGATACTTATGCTAATTTTTGTTTATTTTATTATAATTTTTTTCTTCTTGCCAGGAATGAGGGGGGGGGGGGGTCATGGTTGTTAGGTAGGGGTGGGGTTTGATGTGACAACTGGCAAGGTTTGTGTATTAGATCCTAGAGAGATATATGCTGTGGGGTCAGAGAGGGGAGGGGGGGGGGTGATGACCAACCAGAGATAAGATGACATATTTACCCATAATTCCCCTGTTGCTGGATAAGGTGACCTGTCTAACCTCAGCTCTTTTCCTCCTCCTGTCTTTATTTCGTTTTGTTTATTTTCTGGATCAGGTAGGCGGGCGGGCGGGGCTCAGCGCTGTACATACTTATTTTTTCAGTGCAAACAAAAAAAAAAAAATGACACACACACACACACACACACACACAGGCGCAGAATAATCGCAGGCTTTTCAGTAGAGTGACATTTATTAAAACAAAAAAAAAAACAAAAAAAAGCCAATGAGAGGGCAGTTTCACCGGCGGATAGGTTTGAGCTTCCAGAGGTCGTCTCTTCATCTTTTCAGCTCATGAAGTGGACGGTAGTGAACCTGCAGGGCCTCCTCCTGTACGACTCAAATGACAGGCGGCACCATGATCATCCACTAATCTCTGCTTCTGTGAAACTATTCTTTTCAGTTGGGCATCAGGTGCTTATTTAAATACAGAAACTGCTCATTTATACGACTGGAGAAGTTTTATATACCAGAAAACACACACACACACACACTCACACTCACACTCACATCATGGATGCTTTTGATTGGCTGAATGAAAGTACTTCCTGGATTTATTTGTTTGGTAGGGTTGCTATAGTAACCGCGGTGTAGAGTTCTCCCCCAGGTGAAAGTAATAAAATAAATGAATGAATAAATAAACGTGCCTGTCCCGCCCCCCCCCCCCCCCTCTCTCTCTCTTTATTCTCTCTCTAATCTCACTCGTCCTCATTTGTCTCTGAAGAGAAGGGAAAACCAAATTATTGCAAAGGAAGGAGGGAGGGGGGAAGGGGAGGGGGAGTTTTTATGTAAACATTCCAATATGTGCAAATAAATAAATAAAAAAAAGGAAATTGTTATGTATAAAAAGAAAATAACTATGCAATCATAACGTGTTCAATATCTGAGTTGTGGGGAAAGTCGCAGGCATCGATCGGGCCCTTTCTGAGCTGTCCAAATTAAGCAGGAGAGGAGGGGGGGAGGCAGAGGGGAAGGGAGTGAGAAGAAAAGCCTCGGACCAAAAGCTTGTGTTTAGTTTTTTTTTGTTTTTGTTTTTTTTCCCCCTGCAAGGTTGGAGAGAAATGAACTCTGGAATTGTGATTTTCCTTTTTTTGTACTCTTTAATATCAAACCTTATCTGCTGTACTGGAAACTGCAACGCCTTCTGTCTCTAATGATAAAGTGAGTTTCACAAAGCACACATAAAAGTTTCCTTACAAAATACTCGTGCTTGTCTGGATGTCTTTATTTTTTTTGTCTCCTGTCACTGAGACACTGGCACGGTGGGGTGAAGGTTTTCTGTCCATCCATCCGTCCTCTCTCTCTCTCTCTCTCTCTCTCTCTCTCTCCATGGTCAAAGGTCACTGTCGGGTCTCAAAAAGCAGGATAACTGTGTAATCAATATGTTTTCTATCAGGATATGATCAGTTCGAAGAGACTCGGATAAGACCTGGAGATAAAAACCAGTTTTAGGAGGTAAGTTAAACCAGTACTCTGTCTGTTACCACGGTAACGTCATCTGTCAACAGAACCTGGTCAGAAGTGGGTCTCTGTCTCCTGTCCTTTACAGAGCTGAGACCTCATCCCGTCAGTGAGTTAACAGGAAGTTACATTTGCCGCTGGGAGGATTTGAGGCTGTGACTGTTTTTTTTCCTACATGTACAAAAGCAGCATTTGTTTTTCTTTTTTTTAATATAATTATCATCAATAACACACACACCTGTTTATACATATGTGGTATTTGCTTTTTTTTAATGTCGACTCTTGCTGTGAAGAACAAACAACATTATTTCTTAAGGCTTAACTGATTTAATTGTGTTTTTATATTTAAATGTTGGTGCAACCTTGGTGGTTGGTGCTGTGTATATGTTCAAACTGACTGCAAGTAGGCAGACCTCTTTCTCAGCATCCGTTGCCATGGTGATTTATGGCTTTACGGCTTCATTGACTTGTTTTTTTTTGTCATAACAGAAACTTCCATCTCTCAGTTCAGGTTTAAACTCAGTTTGTTGAACCTTCTTAAAAAAAAAAGAGTCCAGGACGTGACAGTATGAAGCAAAGAGGCACATCTGTGATTCTGTGATCATCAGGTGATCAGGCACCTGGCACCATAATGATCATCAGTTACCCTGGTTACTGAGGATTAGAGTCAGTCCTCCTGTTTGTAATGATGTTAGTTTGAGCCACTGAAAGTGTGTTTGGAAACGTTTTGAACACATGTTGCACATAATGATGTGATGACATCACTCTGTGGAGCCAGGTCCACACACATGTAAGTTAATGTTAAAGCAAAGCACCACTTTCTAGGTTTACGCCATCTTTGATGTGGCACTGGTGGTTGTATACATGTATTTATCAGTGGCCCCATGTGACTTAATGTTGCCTGATAAATGAGATTTAAAATTCAAATCGATCAGGAGGAACTTGTGGTGTTGATGAGATGAAGGGCAGAAGTTTACTTTCAGTCGACACACACGATGATTATTAAACATGTGTCCAGGCAGGCGGTGAGACTTTCTTATATAGACCGTGAATTAAGGCAGGTTGTTCAGGTGGTAGAGGTTCAGTGTGTGTGTGTGTGTGTCACAGTGTGAATTCAGGATTTAGGTCAGATGACAGAAATGTGACACTGCTGCGAGTTTAACTTTGACTTCAGATCGGATTGATTAAACTGTTTATTCACTCACAGATCAGTAAGGAGCTTTAGTGTAAGAGGGGGAGCACGTGCTCCAACAAAGACTGTGAATGGATGAATGAATGGGTGGATGGATGAATGGATGGAGAGATGGATGATGGATGGATGAATGTATGTGTTGATGGATGGATCAATGATCGATGCATCAATCAATAACAGTCCCTGCTGCAGACCTGCTGTTTCCACCTCTCAGGTTGCACGCGCGGGGCGGAAATGGGCAGTACCCTGTGGAGAGGCGCGCGTGCAGACCCCTCTTTTAGGCTCGGAGCAGCTCGCGACCGCTGACTGACCATCATGAGCGCCTCGGTGTCACCCGAAGACATCATGTCCCCGCTGTGGTGACGTGTGTCGGTCTTTGTTTACACCCTTCCTCCTCCTCCTCTTCCTCCTCCTCCAGGCTGGCCGTGGCCGGCCCGCGCGCCCCGCAGCGGTTTGAAACCTCGCGACCTGAAGGATCCAGCGGCGCGCGGCCGCTCCACGTCTGCGCCGCCGTGGCAGGTACGATGCTCGCGCTCACCTTCACCTGCCGCGCGCTGCTCGTCTTCCTGCTGTCAGAGCCCGTTCAGACCGAGCGAGCGGCGGTGAGTCACTGCTACGTCACTGTAAACTTTAACTTTAACTTTAACTTTTAACTTTAAACTTTAACTTTAAACTTTCATTTTATTCATACCTGTGCTGCTACACTACGTCTGAGAGCAAAAATGCGCCAGGCTAAGTAATGAGGAGAAAATGGTTGAAAATTACAATAACCGCAATGTAAACATAATCGTATTATCTTGAATTATGGATTATTTAAAGGAAGAAAAGCAGCTGAAGTCTGTCTAAGATTAGCACAGTGAGATTTTAAGCTGCTGTTTGTTCTGCCTAATCAGCACATTTGTATTTATTTAACCTGCCCTTCAATCACATGTATTAATGCATTTAAGTCATGATTATTCTATAAATGTATTGTGATTGATCACAGAGGAAATTTTGTATTTGTTTGTAAAATAATTTTTTTGTTGTATAATGCCCTCACTGTCCTGGTTAGTCTACATTTATGGGCTCCTCTCCCACCTAAAAACTTTATTCAGTTAAAAAAATGTCAAATAAAAATGCAAGGTTACAAAACAGATTATGTTTTATAAGGATTATTCCTTTTTTGTCCTATAGTGCGGCAAACATACAGACAAGTGCTCCATTAAGCCCTGCACTGACCCAAACAAAGTGTGTGTGGAAATAAAGTGACCTACATGTGCAGGAAGGAGACAGAGAGCAAACTTCCCAGATCTATTATACCCCCTCACTTTTCTCCAGCCTAGAACAAAATCATCCATGTTGCTTGTTAATATGAAGCGTGTGTAATCTATGTAATTAGGCTGTCTTACTGTTCATGTTCATTAACAGACTGCCAGGTTTTATCGACTTTGGCTTGTTATTGGTTTAGTCAAACTGAACAGAGCAGTGTGGTATTGTTTTGTTTATTCTGGCTCCGTCAAACATAATATTTGTGTTCAGCATAAAGAGATTAATTCTCAGATTAGATTTAGAGGCTGTGTGTGTGTGTGTGTGTGTGTGTGTGTGTGTGTGTGTGTGTGTGTGTGTGCCTGTGTGTGTGCCTGTGTGTGTGCCTGTGTGTGTGCCTGTGTGTGCGCCTGTGTGTGTGCCTGTGTGTGCGCCTGTGTGTGTGTGTGTGTGTGTGTGTGTGCCTGTGTGTGTGTGTGTCTGTGTGTGTGTGCCTGTGTGTGTGTGCCTGTGTGTGTGTGTGTGTGCCTGTGTGTGTGTGTGTCTGTGTGTGTGTGCCTGTGTGTGTGTGCCTGTGTGTGTGTGTGTGCGCCTGTGTGTATGTGCCTGTGTGTGCGCCTGTGTGTGTGCCTGTGTGTGTGTGTGTCTGTGTGTGTGTGCCTGTGTGTGTGTGAGAGAGAGATCCCTAGAGGATAGGGGGGTAACACCAGCCAACAGGACCAAACCACAAATACACACACATTACTGCCAGGCAAATATTTAACCTGCTACTCGGGGGAAACAGACAGGTGTGTGTGTGTGTGTAGTAATCCTGTAATATGAATAATGTATGAACTAAATGACAGTGTGCTAGACAAATACAAATATTACAGCTACACCTTGAGTGCAGGTAAAAATATGATATATCAGAAAATATGGTACAATCAACGTGAATATGTATCAGAGGAATCACAAGACAGCACTAATATGTCAAGTAATACATAAATGTCACACTGTTTATGACCAGAGTTTTTTTAATATACATGTCATCCAATCTTAAGTATATCATTTAGAGTTATGGTTGTTTTGCATACAAAAAAATCTCATTTTCTGTAGCTCAGTATGTGCTTTTAGTTGAATCAGGCACGAGTTAACTAACTCCAACCTCAGTAGCAGTTAAAGAGTTGTTTTCTTTATAGTCTTCCTCTCCATTCAGCCCACGATGTGTGGAATGGCTTGCTCCTCTGGCAAGAAGAATGATGAACTTTGATGCTACAGTGAGTGTATAAAATACACCCGAGGAAGTTATGAAAGGCATGAAGAAGAGCTATGGCCCAGGTTTATTTCCCACTAGCACCTGCCTGCTCTGAAACACTGAAACATTGCTGTTGTCTTGTTCCTTTGTTCTATGCTGATAGATTATTTTCAGCTGAACATCACAGCGTCCCCCTGCTCCCAGAGTGAGCCACTGGCAGCTGTTAAAGCCTGACAGGAGCTGTAGTGCTGAATCATACCAGCATTCTGTCTTTAATCTGTTGGCACTGACAAAAAAAAGGCCTAAAAATAAGAGAGTTTTCTGTAAAATTCCTCATGTATACCTTAAAATAATGCTTTTAATGGCTAGATGTCCTTTTGGAAATTGAGTGTGTGGTTTGAAAACGGTCAGCGGTTAATGTAAAGTGCAGGTAATTTGCAGTTAATGGGTTAAATCATAGAGAAGTGCAGCTCCTAAAGCTTCATCCACACTGAGCAGCACAGTCACACTCTGTGTACCTGCAGAAAAAATACAGCGTTTCTTCATCAACAGACTAAATGTGTGTGTAGTTACAGCATGTCATCAAGCCTGAAGTGTGTGTGTGTGTGTGTGTGTGTGTGGGAGGGTGATATTTGCACACACCTAAACCCCATGAGATGTTAAACATGGTCGCCTCTCTCAGTGTGTGTGTGTGTGTGTGTCAATGATCTGCTGAACAGCAGCACAGGCAGTTTGTGTGTGTGTGTGTTTGTTGAGACACTAAATCCCGCCGCCAGGTGTGAACAGGCCTTTCAGCAGCTTCGGCGCCCTTTTCCAGGCCAAACATCACATTTCACAAAGCTCGGGAGATGAGTTTTTCTGTTTTCCTACAGCAGCCCGTCGGTGGTATCTGGAAGGTGCGAGGCATGAGAAGACAGTGGTGACTTGTTCTCGCTCTCTCTGCTGCTCGCTCACTTCCCCTCCGCTCTCTTTCTCTCTCTCTCACACACACACATACGCCTACGTACTTGTGGCTGCAGTTTTATAGGTCCAAACACACTGCTGGTAATTGTTTTAACACTGAGGACATTGTAGTTGGTGTAGTTGTACCTCACAGACAGGAAGTGGCGTTTACCCAGCACCTGGACTCCTGTCCTCGTCCCTGTACCACCACACTCTAGTCCTACCTTTTCATTGAGATCATCAGCTCCGCACACCTTTCCTAAGTTATTTGTAATTTGTTGCTCTAAATGTTTTCCCTTCCTTTTAATTACATTCCTCTATTCCCACTAACTGCTAACTCGGCTGCCTCACAGGGTAAACAAACTGCAGCGGACACTGTTTAAATGTTGGTTAAAAGTCACTGCAATTGATTTCCGTGTTTTTATTTAGTTGCAGTTTTTCTCTCCTTCCTTCTCCGTTTCTTATCGTAAGTTTTTCTCTTTCTCCTCGAGCTCTTTCTTTTGTTCTTCCATTTTTTTGTCCTCTTTCCCGCTGCTGTCATCTTCAATCAGCCTGTTCCTCATTTCCTCCATCATTGCTGGTCCACATTCCTGCTTTAAATGTGTTCTTTCCACTTCTCCCTCTCATACCTTCTTCATACTTTCCCCTGGTTTCCATGGTCTCTACTGTCCTTGTTTTTTTACTTAAAGTCAAAACATTCAGTTTTACTTAAATAAGACTTTTATGGTTGACTTACCTCAAGCTCTTTGCATACCTATTATCCAACTAACCATTTACTAGTTGGTAAATTATTCTATAAAGTTATTTAAAACTGCAACAAACATTGAATTTGTTTTCCTGCACAGACAATTAGAACATAAAGTGACACGTATGAAATAGATTTGTGGATGTTGAATCATCAAATGATGGTCATGTTTGTGTTTCATTCACATCGGCCTCTGCAGTCAACACATTAATTAATGCCTACACATTAAGGCACAGAGGTCTCATTCAACACTAAATTATGTCAACAGTGTCAGACATACCGTGGCAAATTGACTTATGTGTCTCACAGTGTGTGTTTGTGCGGGTGTGTGAGACAAAGAAGCACTGATGAAGAGTGAGAAGGCGTGCTATATATAGATGTGTGTGTGTGTGTGTGTGTTTGTGCTGAATGTGCACCAGGTCGGGTGTTTTTTGTGAGTCTGTGTGGCAGCGTGATGAATCTGTGGAGGGAAGTGTGACCCTGACCTGTGAGTGTGTTGTCAGGAGCATGTGGGAGTAATTTAGATCGCTTCTCTTTCTCCTCCTGCAAAAGTTTGTGTGATACCAAATGAAATGGGGCAGTAACAATCCTCTGAAGTGTATTCTTCCTCAGCTATGGCTGTTAAAGAACATTTTATGGAAGTAATTTACTGAACTGTTAAAGATTATTAAAGTGGTCCACTCATAAAAACAGGAAATAGCAGCCTACAGTACATGAACATGTTTCAATTGGCTCATTAGACTCACTCCAAAACGTTTTGCTGTCAGCGACTCGTTTTTACCTCCGTCCAGAAGCTCCTGTTTAACTTGAACAGATGTCAGAAAATGTCACTCTGCCTGTGTAAAAGATTTCCTGTCAGGCACAAAGCCAGCTGCCCTCCTTCCTCCTCCTTCCTCCTCCTCCTCCTCTCCTTACAGTTCCTGGCAGCAGAGGCAGCGATGGAGACATCACTCTGCAGGGAAAATGTTGCCATCCTCCCCTCAGTTAGGCCCCGTTCACACTGGAGAAAGTCATTCCAGCTAGAGAAGGATTGAGCCCAGACAGCCTTTAAGCTGGATGCATTCAGACCTATTTTCAAATCTGGCTAGCACACAGTTGTGTCCGCACTCAATCCGGCTTCATCCAGCGTGTTTGCTGTTCTCCAAACCACTAGGTGGCACCTCGTAATATGGCTAATAATGTGGCTAGCTGGATTCGCTCGCCACATTTGCGTTCACACCTGAGCCACATTTGAGCCAATCCTGCTAGATCCACCTCTCGAGGGTGGATCTAGCAGGATTGAAATCAAACTGGATTCAGCCGGATTGGAGGTGTTCACACTCGGAAAAAAACACATCTGGATTGATCTGGATGCGGCCAAATCCTGCTTAAGCCACATTTTTTCCCCCAGTGTGAACGGGGCCTTAGTGAGTTTTATCCTCTCATTAGTTTTCAGGATTGGAGTTGCGTACTCTCTGCCATCCTGAAACGTTTATATGTCGTGTTCTTGCTTCCGATTTCTATTTTTTTTTCTTCTCCAGCTTTTCCAGGTGAGACATTAAAAGTATGTCCAAGTTTATCTTTTACAAGCAGCAGTGCAGAGGCAGTTTTATTAGAGCAGAGGTGCTCAGCTGTCAGCCTGCCGTGCTCAGCAGTTTAGCTCTGTAAAAGCTGGAACAGCAGTGACACTAAGTGTGTGTGTGTGTGTTTTTGCAGCCTTTCCTGATCGCAGAGAACATGTGGCCTCGTGGTTGTGTCCTGGACTGCCAAAGGGGGCGCCACAGAGCAGTGTGCGGCAGCAATGGCAGGTTGTATAAATCGCAGTGTGCCTTTCAGAGGGCTCAGTGCATCAACACGCAGCTCCGCGTCGCTCCACGGGCTCACTGCTCAGGTACACATGACATCACACACAGTTTCCCATGATGCTCTGGTGATATGTTCACCGACCTCCTCTTTTTGTGCAGTTGTCAGCACATTTGTTTTCCGGTCAGTTGGAGCTCATGTTGATACTCTCCTCTTTAGATCTGATGCAGACAAAGTGCCAGCTGGCCCGGGCACAGGGCCTGGAGGCCAGAGCCCGCAGCAGCCATGTCAGCCCCGCAGCCGCTGTCTTTGTGCCAGAGTGCAGTCCTGAAGGTCACTACCTGCCAACGCAGTGCCACAACCAGACAGGATACTGCTGGTGCTCAACAGCTGACGGCATACCTGTCAGTGGAACCACCGTGATCCGCCTGATCCCCGACTGCACCGGTCAGATTTACTTTGTTCAGATTCAACATTCCAGTGTGTGTTAGTCTGTGGTTTTACTTTCTGCTGCATGACATTTTGTGTATTTTCCATTGTTTTCTGTGTGTTTCAGATCACATCGCCAAGCTGGCTCAGAACACTGACACAGATTCAGGTAAGAAATGATTTTTGTCCTCATTCCTGCTCCACAGTCATTAAAATGCATTCTGCACAGTTACAGTTACATACCTGTGCTTTACATTTACGGGAAGTTGTGTGTCTGCGTGTCCCTGTATGTTTCTCATTTGTGCTCATTTTCTGCCCTTTCCTGGCATAACATGCTGGTTGTTTCTCTGCCAGACACATCTGCAGAGACTTTCATTCACAGACCACCTCACAGTGCCAACAGGCCCACAAGTGTTCCTCTGTCAGATTTTCCGCCCGTTTTTCTCAGATTTGGGCTTTATATTGTTTCATTTTAAGAAAATCCAAAGGCGGCACATATAACCAATAATCTTTGTGGATTAGTAGAGTAGTTTAATATTTTTTCACATATTCTGGTTTGAATATTTGGTTTTTCTGCTTCAGTCTTGATACATTCACTCTCTTATGTTCCAGATGAGGCAGGGGAGCCTGGACCAACAGCGGACCCCAGAAAATCTGGAGGTGATAAAAACAAACTTTTCCACTGAGGACCAAAAAAACTTGATATTTTCAAGGTGAAAACTAAGACGAGTAGCTGCTCTGAAAACTGCTCTGAGCTTCATTTAGGAGCTCGGCAGATGGACCTTTAAAGTTTCTTAAAGACGTTTCACTGCTCCTCAAGGCAGCTGCATCACTTCTTACTGTTTGGTGGGGAATGGGCTTGCATTTTTTTTAATATATGGTTGAAACAAAATAATAAAGTCAATATTCATGAGGCAAAACAAAAAAATATGCTAGAAAAAATAGATATTCTCCAAGATTACAAAAGGGGTTGGCCTCTTTACTTACCTTATTTGCAACAGAAAAGAACAAGGTCAGATTTGTAGTTCTTTGCTAAAATCACCAGTACTGATAAGCCCAGGTGTAATTTGATTAGCCAGGCAAGCAGACACAGAGTTTCATGCTAACATTAGCGAGGTGAAGACATGGTTCTTGAAGTATTTGATGTCTGAGATTTTTCTCACATCAGCCTCCTCTCACACCTTTCTGTGCCTCCATTTTTTTCCATTTGTTTTGAGCTGTCAGGAAAAAAACAACAGTGTTTGACACCCACTGTCAAACTAAGTGTTGCATTTAGAGGCTGAAGAGACAGATATTTGCGTCGTGTCATCCGTCAGTCTGTTAACTGCAGGATGCTTGGGTGCAGCAGCCCGCTGTTTGCCGTGTCAGCTTAAAAGGTGTTGATGCATTGATGGAGGTTCGCAGCTTGTTTCAGTCTCTCTCACAGTGGCTGAATCAAATAGTTACAGCAGGGTTTAAGCTAACACCGAATCAGTCCTGGGTGTTACACAGCAGTCATGCTCTGCTGGAGCGACACGCTTCAGGGCTCCTGGTGCCTCAGTGTGCTCTTCACACTCAGATGATTTTTATGAAAAAATCAATCTGCCTTGTTGTTGTCTGCAGTAAAGAAGAGGGTTTGGTTGAGTATCAGTGGGATTCGTCTGTCTTGTGCCTTTGTGTTTTTTTGGTGTAAAACATCACAGACAGACAGTTCATTCATGCTATGTTACAGGATTGTTTATCTGTTTATTATTTAACATTTATTGTTTATCTGACAGTTTTATTCTCTCCTTGATCAGGGCTGACAGCTCCTCCGTTCTGGGTGACCATCCTAATGAACTCAGAGCCCAAAGGAAACCACTCAGTCAGACGACCCGCCCGTAAGAGTGCGTGAGACATTCCTCACTATGATTATACAGTTTACATACAGTAATATGACCAGAAAATGATTTCTCAGAACCTTGAGAATTGTTTTCACAAGAGTCCATTTCACTGTGGTTGTTATTCTGTTATTATAGCTTCATTTTTGTATGTCTGAAATATTTTAAATCGTTTCTGTTTCTCATGAAAATTCCAGATATACTGTAACAGAGACTGTGTGTTTGCGCTAACAGATAACCCTCAGACGTGTGAGCACGAGCGCGCGCAGGCGTTGCTGCTGTCTCGCATTCTTTCACCTTGGCAGGAAAAACGTTTCATCCCAGAATGCACCGCAGATAGTCGCTACAGCCCCGTGCAGTGTCACACTGCTACAGGTTACTGCTGGTGTGTCAGAGAGGACAGCGGCCGGCCGCTTCCAGGCACATCTGCACGGTAATCCACCAGTTTGTTTTGTTTTGTTTTGTCTTCTCTCCCCCAGCATCCTCCGCCTCCCTCTCTGCTCATCAGATCTGACTGGTTTGTGTTGCCACAGAACAGATTTCACCCTAATCATCTGATTTTACACCAATTACTGTCACTGTTCCCTAGGTAGATTTCCCTTATAGCAAAGACAGAACAAATCAGGATAAATTGCGTTTGGGCTGTTTTGTTCTCAGGGGTTTTTTATCAATGTTTTTGCTGCTTAAAAATCCTGAGAGGAAGCTGGAAAATGTTTCCTTGTGAAGTGTTTCTGGTTCAGTGGTGCGAGAAAAACTCCCTGCGGCCTAATATTTTTTATTTTTTTTTGTTGCACAGCATTTGTACTGCATAAGTATTTCATCATACCAGTTACAGGACTAACAAAACTGTTTTTATCCTTTTTTTTCCTGCTTGGCGCCAGAGTGTTGTGTTGTGTTGTGTTGTGTTGTGAGTGTTGTGTTACACGAACAGACGAGAGAGGTAAAGTTTGCATTTTTGAGAAAATTAAGATAAATTTGACTTTCGGTAGGAATCGCATCCCAGACTGCACTGGGGCAAGGGAAGCACCAACAGACACCAGGCCGAGGAAACCTCTACAAGGTCATTCACATCTTTTATTAGTGTTTTTCATCAGTATATTTTCAAATATTCTGTAAAATAGAAATATTTGAAGCAGTTTATTGGTTCAAATACTCCCCATCCTGCTTTTTTTTTTAATTTATAAATCGTATCCTGTTCTTTCAGGGTGTCCCGGAGCTCGTAAGAAGAAGAAGCTGTTCCTAAAAAATCTGGTCAGAGCTCTGCAGCTGGAAGCAAAGCATGCTGGGAACCTGAGTCCACACCTGTAAGTCTGTCTACATCACAGTCAGTTCAGTGATCATTGTAGGTGTCAAACTCAAGGGCAACATGGCAACAATAATGGCAACAATCAAAGGTAGGTGATCATAGTCCGGGAGCTGTTTCTGAACTGATGACATGACAGACTTGATGTGTTTGATGTTAGCTTGTGGTAGATAGTGATAGTGTCTTTTCCAACTGAGGTGACCTTTATAAAATAAAACAAAATAAAATAAAATAAAATAAAATAAAATAAAATAAAATAAAATAAAATAAAATAAAATAATAAAAATAAAAATAAAAATAAAATAAAATAAAATAAAATAAAATAAAATAAAATAAAATAAAATAAAATACTGTATGTATCCCAAGCTGGGAAATGTCGCTATTGAAGCAGCAAAATACAGGCACTCAAGCATACTATAAAATAAGGATGCAAAGGGGCTGCGATACCATTTGGAAAGGACAAATGACAAAACTTTGTGTGTACTTGTGTGCTTGCTTTTGTAACATGACATAAAATCAGTTCACCTGCTTTTCAATATGAGCAGGATATTTAATAAGATGTTGAATGTAAAACATGTTAGACTTCAGTGGATCCGTACATTTCCCTCTGGTGTGTTGCATTGCTGAGAAATGAAAACCACTTTCACACTCGAGTGAATCAAGCACCTGATTAACTGATAAAACCTGCTGGAAGAACAGAATAAGTCCATCTGTTTCTCCATGTTTCCCAATCAATGTTTGAGTCTGTCTGTACTTACCTCTCCTCTGCCATCTGTTTTTTTTTCTTGCAAACATCTTTTTAGGCTCATGTTTTCACGTTCATACCTTCCTGTTCGCGTGTTCTCTTCATTTTCATCCATCTGCGCCTCATCCTTCATTTTCTCCAACAGCTATCACACACACAATTTCATATCCACCATATTTCTCCCTGATACCTTTGCAGGTAAATGAGTTCCAGGTTTGTTTGTGCTTTGGTCTGACACAGTAAATTGAAGCTGTGTAAGTAATAAGGAGAGCCTCGCAGCCACCTAGTGAATTTGTTTTCCAGCAGGCTGCGGTGTCCTCGTGAAATGGGATATTTATTGAGTTCTGCAGGAACACATAGTGAAGAGACCTGGCAGCATTACATTTGATTGAGCTGTGAACCTTCGGGAACACTTTGTCAGATCTGAGTGCAGGCGTCTGAACTGCTCGGCGCACTTTGTGGTATAAACGATATTCTCACTGCTGCCTCCTGATCCTGATGCTTTTTATCAGTTTTATTCCAAAGGTGTGGATGCATTTAGAAAGTAATTTTTCTGCACAATTTTCCGAGTCATTTACATCCCTCAACTCATTGATTCTCTGTTTTCCATCAGGGCCTCAACCTCGTCTGCTTCCAACTCTTCATATACAAACACTACATCCTCTGCTACTCCTTCCTCTTCTTCCCCTCTGGACCTGGATCCATCTGCTGTTCCAGAAGTTGAAGAGACGTCCAGCTCAGACGTGGCACTGCGATGGCACTTCAGTCAGCTGGACATGGACTCAAGCGGGGTGCTCAGTGAGCGCGAGGCTCGGCCACTCCGTCAGTTCCTGCGTCGGAGGCTGAAACCGCGGCGGTGCATCAAGAAGTTTGCTCAGTACTGTGACGGGGATGGGGACCGAGGGCTGACTCTAGAGGAGCTGAGGGTCTGTCTGGACCTCTGAGGTGAGTTAGACCTGACCGGTGTGTGTGTGTGTGTGTGTGTGTGTGTGTTTTTTCCACTCACTTTTGCAGAGATAGAGTAGATGTGGGATTTATAAGATTAGAGCTCAAACAGCAGTGTAGTCAAGCAGAAAGCAGGGCTCACGGTGTGACGGTGCCACCTGCTCTGAGACAATCAACCAATTAACCTGAATCAGAACAGGTGCAGCAGCTGGCGTGTGGAGGGGAACCGAGCCCCCCGCTTCGCCTCCAGCTGGTGCTCGGTGCAAACCTGCTCATGCTGTAGACGCCTCATTTAGTTTGTGACAGCCGGCCAAGTTGTTGAAGTGTCTGCTGACGTCCATCATTTGTCCTGATTTACTGTCCTCACCAAAGAGTTAATGTAATACTGAAGGTTTATCTGTTGACTAGTGAGTCCACTCTTTAACTTTAGAAACAGCCAAGGACACTCGGTTATATCGTCACAGTACCTCGGATGTGCTGTGTCCTTTGTCTAATCCAGTCCTGCATTATTGGCACCACATGCAGTTAAAGAGTTAACACTGCACTGCTCTCCTGTTTGGCTGGCAGTGCACAATGATTCCTCTTCTTTTTACTCAGGCCTGCTGTCTTCAGTATCCCTGAAAGTCCAGACAACGAAGAGCATGCGTGAAATATCAAGTAGGATTTGTAGTCCACCGGACGCTAGCTGGTAAATGAACAGAAAGTGTCCCTGAAGGGACGGTCCTCAGGATGCAGGAGGACTGATCGTCACTGTTGATACAGAAATGTGTAAGCAGCATGTCGGTGTTGCTTGTAGTGAGTCTTTTAAGCACTCTAATCTTTGATAGTGTATCACTTTTTATACACTTGGTGGAGTGATATTATCTAATAGTGTAAAAGTGTGCACAGCTGCCTCTGCACACGCATGGCTGTTAATGTGCGTCCTCATTGGTCCACTGCTTGAGATAAAAGCGTCTTTTTCTTCAGGTTGTTTTTCCCAGGAGAGCCGAGCAATTCGGGCCGGCTGCCAGACAAATTACACCCACCAACGTCTGAGTGTTTATGTACCTTCATGAAATCAAAACAAAAGTGGGCAACGCTTAAAAAGGTCTGCTTGTCAGCGAGCTATCGGTCACAGCTCGGCCGTGACACCGACTCACTAATCAGGCGGCCGCAGACGGCCGTGACAGCTCCACGGATGTGTGTGTGTGTGTGTGTGTGTGTGCATCAACATGAGTCTGAGTTTTATTACGAGTGTGTGAGGTTCAACTCAGTTTGGACAAAGAGTCTGTTTCTACATGAATATTTCTTCCACTTCTGTTGACATATAAAAAACTAAATATCTGGTTTGTACAGAGCGCTTACATTAACATGAATCACTTGATTATACAGTGTAATCTGTGCACGGAGGAGGAGTGAAGGATGGCAGAGAACAGGAGCATAATGTGGGTCATTGTATGTTATATTGACACTCATTTGGGCCCACAGGCTCAATTATCAAGCTTTGACACGCTTCATGCTCATGTGGAGTGAAATGGTGCCGCTCGCTCTGCTCACATGTTTAGCTGTGTGTCTGTTGAGGTGTCTTCTTCAGTAATGGCGTCTGTTGAACATTTTCTATCCATCCATCCATTTTCTTCTGCATATTCGGGGTTGGGTCACGGGAAACCCAGACCTCCCTCTTCATGGGCACCTCCACTAGCTCATCATCTGGGAGGATACCAAGACATTCCCAGGCCAGCTGAGAGATATAAGTCCTCTAGCATGTCCTGAGTCTGCCGTGGGGCCTCCTCCCAGATAAATATGTTCTGAACATCTCGCTGGGGAAGCACACAGGGGTTGGTCATTTTCATAACTTATATTTTTATTGAAGAAAACTTTATCATTTGATCACCAAGCCTTGGACGAGATGCTGGAAGTGAGGATGCAGAGTCAGTGGATGGATGATGGAAACCTAGACACCCTGAACGTTCAAAGAAATGAAGTGGTGATGGAGAGGAGCAGAGTAGCACATCTGAAGAAGTGAGAAATACTGCTGCATGTTGCTGACATCAAACTGAGGTTTGGTGAGACATGATCATGAAACTAGAAGAGCAGAAACAGAAGTAAAGCGCAGATGTTCAGCATGCTCGAAAAATCAGTAGAAGGTAAGTGTTGCTTTCTGATTAAGTTAAAATAGGTTCAGGTAAGAAGAGGAGGAAAGAAGGAAGGAAGATAAGACTCGGTGAAGGGGCATCGTAAAGTCATTTTAGTCGAGCAGGAATACAGCAGACAGAGAGGAAGAAGGGAAGCAGTGGGATGAGGAGCAGCTGATAATTCAGAGATTGAGGCGGGTGGAGCATTAAACTAACGTGTGCCTGGGAGAGATAACTCTGACCTCTGGCAGCACCCAGCGGACTGCTGAGCTCCCACAGAATGAGCCTGTTTCTGGGTGGAGTGTTTATAATGTTCATTCTGTCTTTTCTTTCAGAGTCACAGAGAATCCAGACGAATCACCTGATACCAAAGGCCGACTCATTTCCTCTCTTATCTTCACTTTATTCATCCATATCATCATTTTCACACCAACACTGATTAAAACAGAAATGCCGTCTGTTCTCCGTGCCCTCATTACAGCCGGCAGCAGAGCTCTTCAGGAGCTTTTTCTTCTCAGATTCCCACAGGTGCAGAGTTAAGATACAACCCTGATGGTCACATGAATCCTCCCCCTCCTCCCTGTCTAACCTCCAGGATCCTCCCCCTTTCTCCTGTAACTATGGATTATATATCAGATCTGATATAATAATATTAATATTCTTTCTTCTTTGTTATAGCAAAGCTAATTTTACTAAAGCTCTTATACTAAAATACATTATATATTATATTTCTCTGATCTGTTTAACTTTTCCTCATTCTCACTGTCGTTTCCTCCTCAAACCTGCAGCTTCTTCTTCTCCTTTGTACATATTTTCCTTCTACATGCATGTATTATATATCGACAATATATTAAGTAATTACTATCACCTCATTGGTTGCTTCTCATGTGATTTCTGTATGTTTGTAAATGTGATTTAAATAAAATAATGTTGCCCTCGGCCCTTTTTTTGTTTAATGAATCTCTGTGTCAACACCGTGTCTGTCAATATCAATCAGTGGATGTGAATGGATTCGTCTCGGTGTTGTTTATTTGGTTTGCTGGGAAGGGCGCTGGTTGCCACAGCAACAGCTGTCCTAATCTTGGTCTTCTAATAAACAAATCAACAGATAAACAGGGAAGAATGGAGGACGAGTAAACCTTATTTCCCCACGCTGTCTGAGGTCATCACTCTGGCTAAATGTGATTGGACAGGATTGTGATTAGGCGCTGATTGCGATGGTGTGACCTGTGTGTTGACTATCAGGAGTCTTAACACTGCTGCTGTCAGTCATAAAACCTACAAGCACACCCTGAGAACCAGTGCTGTGTGTTCTGTCTGCTTTTCTGTGCTTTAAGGTCAGCCTGGAGGGGTCAAAGGTCAGCGACAAAGCATTTGTTTGCTCCTGAAGTAGCTATAAAAACAGCAAAAAATCTTTAAAGGGACATTCCAACCAAAAATGAAACATTTCCCTCCTCCGTCTGCTGACCACACCCTGGTCTGTCCACTGTGTTACAGAAGACTGTGGTCTGAGCAGCAGATGGCGCTCTGGCACTGATGAGAGAGCAGCACCTCCAGTAGGCAAGGGAAACTTCTGCAGTCACACACACACACACACCACGACTCCCGAGACACACCCTAATAATACAATCCACAGCAGAACTGATGGATCTTTCAAGCTGCTGAAAGATTTCACAACCATAGATTTTATAATAATACAAACTGATCACCAGACGAAAGCGAGCAGAGTTAGAGCCGCAAGCCCCTCAGGCACGCACTCAATATGGATTGTATAAATGAAATGGTACTGATATGAATTATAGATGAGCTGCTGCATGTAAATGTATGGGTTTGTAAATGTTACAGTGGGTGGAGGTGAAGAGTGTGTGTGTGTGTGTGTCGTGCTCCACTCAGCCCATGACTAGCAACAAATAAACGGCCTTCGGGTTACGCAGAGGCATCAATCTGCCGAGGATTTCAGAGCAGTAACACACACACACACACACACAGAGTGGAACCCCCAGACATTTGCATGCAGAGATTAATCCATAATTCATCCCAGTAAAATCCATACCTGCCACTTTCTCCTCTTTTGTTCAAGAGGCCATGTGGACAAACAGCATAATTCTTCTAGCAGCCTGACTTCTGTGGACCCGTTTTAGTGAAGGTCAAAATAACTCACACTGAAAAGTGACATATTCATTTCTCATTGAAGTGATGACGTACTGAAGTTGTTGTTAGGAGTCCAAGCTGTTTTTCAAAAAGTAAAAAATAAAAAAAACACCACTTGACTCTCTGGACTCTGGCCTTCCTGCCTCGTTTCCCCCAAGTTATCCACAAAACCATCATGGAAGGCCCAGGAGGGGGGAACTCCCACTGTCTGCACTTCCTGTTTGTCAGAGAGTGTGTTTGATATCTTTTTCTGTCTTTTGATTTTGGAGACTTTGGAGCTGGAGCCCAAAAATGGACCTTCCATGAAGACTGGAATAGACACAGAAACAGTTTTAGATGATATTTGGAAGGTCTGGAAAAATACTGTTATATAGATATTAGATCACACACCATGAGTAGATACACAGTGATTTAACACATGCTAATTTGAACATTATAAATCTGAAGACCTAATTTGAACTGACCTGACCAATCCTCATCCATTAGTAGAATGCTGGTGTGTTGTTGTAAAACTTAGTGTCAGGCAGAAGATGTGTATAATAAGGAGTGAATCTTTGTTTTAGCATTTTAGAGAACTGCAGTCAGAGGTGGATGTGGGCAGCAGCAGCTTCATTCACCTAGCAACAGACACTACACTACATTAACTTATCTGAGGCCTGCGGAGCAAAACAAAGTAATAAGAAATGTATTTTTATGTTGAGATCTCCACATTCAGCCTGTGATTTCCTGCTTCAGTTTGTTCAGTGGATCCTCTCAATGCTTAAATAAATGTGGTTGGAATATCAGTCAGCAGGGTTGGTATACAGCAGTTATGGGGGAATTATTAATATAGGGATGGAGAGCCAGGAGGGCCCTGAGGTGTGTGGGAGTAATGGTTCTGGTTTCATAGGGAGGAGGTCTCTCCTTCGTTCCCAACAGGACACTGATAACGGGGAATGCACCTGTACCACTTCCTGTCCCGGTGATTAAGCTGGTCCTCCAGTCTCCATGTGACAGTCTGAACTAAACTCAGAGTGCGGCACAGACAGACGTGGTGTTGAACTCCTCAGGGGCCTCAGCACAGATGGCTGGAGCCAGAGGCAGCGTTTGTACCTTCGTCTGCCGTGGAGGAGCTCTGCTTAATGAACTCAGATTTGTTATGATGTAACCAAACTTTGAGGCCATTAAAGTGTCTGGTAGACAGAATCAATTTCATATTTGGAGCCATGCAGCAATGCAGTCTGTGCTGACATCCCAGTGATGGGGAGAATCCTCATTAGGACCACGAATTAGTCCCATCCCAGAGGAGTAGGAGCCAATCAGCTTTCAACTGAAATTGAACTGTAATTGCATATTGATCAACTTAATTTGTTTTTCAAAGTCCACTCCTCACATTATCTATGTCAATCAGCATTAAGGGGCTTTGGCTATTGACTGACTACATGACACTGTACGCTGTGAGGCCCAAACATCTGGATCGCTCCCTGCTTCCTGCTTCCTCCGTGTTACTGGTTAAGACACACACCCAACCGAAAACTAAACTTTCATACAACAGGTGGAGGCAGAACCCCGTCGTCCATCTGTTACATAGTCAGGACCAAGATGTCAAAATGGCATCATGTGCTCTGCAGCTATAGGTCAACTAAAGAGGAATGCTGTGCTAATGCTACAAGCGTCCTTCCTCCAGAGTTGACGGATCAGTCACTAATGCATCCATCTATCAATCCATTTCCAGGGTCAGAGGCCTAAGAAGGGAAACCCAGACCTCCCTCTAACTAGGCACCTCCACCAGCTCTTCCGGAGGATGCCAAGGCGTTTTCAGGCCAGATGACAAATATAATCCCTCCACCATGTCCTGGGTCTACCCCAGGGGGCCTCCTTCCAGCTGGACATGCTCGGGACACCTCAACTGTCTCCATGCAGCGAGTGAGTGTATTCTGTATTTTAATTTTCCGTTCGATATTTACAGAGCTAGCAGCCATATTTAGCATCACAAACACTGTGTTAGATAATGAGCATTTATTCTTATGGAAACATGGTGTAGTGCTTTAAACCATGTGATATAAATGGACCAATAGGAATAGAGTGCTGCAAAAATCGTCTGTTTAGATCAGCTTAAATGATGATCGCTTCCATGAAGTTGGCATCATCCACTCTTAGATTTAACACTTGAAGTGCTAGCTGTCTGCAAATCAGCCCGTTAGCATACTAGAAAGATAGCTAAGCAGCTTTAGCTAACGAACAAACCTCGAGATGGAGATCAGATACAGGCTTTAATGCTGCTTTCATGTGTAACCAACCCAAAGTCTTTACAAACCTGCCTCACTTTGAATGACCCAGTGATGTTAAATGTTATTTAATCTATGATCTGTAGTGAATTATATATTGAAAGAAAAACTGCCTTTGCTCAAGCAGAGTTCATTTTCACAGACAGAAAGCAGCAAATGGAGCAAACAGATTCCCTCCGGGCAGCGAAATGTTTGTGTGAGGTGAAAACATCGTGTTTATCCCGAGGCTGTGTGACTTCACTGAGATTAACGCAAAGAGGAAAATGAAGGCAAACATGGAAGCAACTGTCGTTATTTTTAACTGTTTAATTAACACAGACACGCTCAAGGTTCGCTGCACATCATCACACAGTGCCTGAAATGACTGAACGACACTGAATCATGAGAACAGGAGCAACATGCGAACTGCTGATGTAGCTGTTTTATCTCTCCTTTCTTTATCAGCTCACTGTCGTGATGATTTCACCCTCTAATAAGCAGCAGTTAAAGAGCTCTGATAGTCATCTTAGTGCAGCTTGAGCTCACTCATGGTCGGCACACTGAGTCCGCTGTGCTGTGACAGGCAGCGGGCATCAATATGTCACATCTGTGCTGCAGGTGACAGAACAGAGAACTTTTAAAAATGCATTCTGACCCATCAGATCACTGATTTACTCATTTAAGTCTCACTAAAGTTTGACCTTCAGGCTCCAATAAAGCCACAAAAATACTTAAGTGGGGCAGCGACCCCACAGCTGTGGTCCTGAAAGCCATCTCATTCACTTCTCATTAGTGAATTCACCAAGTGCATTGATTAGACTTGGTCATAAATCCTGACTGTCGATGCAATCGCTGTTTCAGGAGCAGAGAAAAGGGCTGTGGTAGTCCAAACTCCAGCTCCCAGAATGCACTGGGTTGGTTGCTGTTACAGTGAGGTTAAACTCTGGTAACAGCAGTGGAAAGTTAACACTTGGCTTGGTTGTTTCTTCCTGCTTTTTGAGGGGGATCATCAAGTTTCTTCCTGGTCCATGTGTGGCCCAAAGCTAAGAAGCTGGCTGCTGCAGACAGCGATGCACCGCTCCTCTTCCTCCTATTAATGGGAATACAGGCAGCTCGTGGAAAAACGCTGAGCTGATGACCCTCCTCTGTTAGCTGCTGCTGCTGTGTTGAGGTTGACGAGACAAAGGTTTTCCCTGGACACCTGAACACTTAAAGCCAGAGCTGAAGACCGAGCTGAAACCATCAATCAAATGCAATATATTTACAATTAAACAGGCTGTCACACTGATGACTTATTGGTTCCTGGTCTGCACAGAAAGTGGCCCATCTCTCATTTTGCAGTGTGCCACCTACGTGGCTGTCACCTTTCACATTTCACCTGCCCAGCACAACATGTTAATGGTTTGTCGGCTCTGTTCGGCACAGTTTTGTTTGCATCTTCAAGTCAGATGATTGTTGTTGTTCTACGCTGCGTCCTTTGAAGGACACACCTGTAGACTGCTTGCTTGTGACATGAGACGGTGTCCCATTGAACGATGCAACATGTAGGTACAGCCTCGGATTCATCGCACTCTGCTGACAGATTGATTCATTTTATAATCCACTGCTGCAGGAACGAGAGTTAAAACTTGGAAATGCATTAGAGATGGAAGCAGGGAGTGAGTGTGTGATTTCAGACCCTTTGCCCTTGTGGTGATGTCATTGTAGTCATGTGACCATGCTATGGTTGGTTTATAGTGTAGCATTAGCCTTTTACTTCTGGTGATCACAAAGTGCTGTTTAATAGTGAAGATCGGGCTCTAAGGATCCTGGAAGCATCACAAACTGTTAGAGATTCTCTGCAATAATACAAAAGACAGTGGAGAAATCCCATTGGCTTGGTTTGTGGAGGGAACACCTGAGATGCTAACTACCCCCTATAAAAATACATCAACATGGCTGCAGGAACAGGAACTCTCTACAGAGGGCACATCTCTGGACCGAGCTGCAGCGTGGCATCATGAGGAAAGAGGCCAGGAGTCAGGAGTTTATTTTGAAGACGCGTTTGTCTGTATCACCCTCTGCACGTCCTTTGTTTCTGCAGTGACGCGGTTTGTTCCGTACCTGCCAAACTTCTCGCAGCAGCTCTGTATCAGAGTTTGGAATATATGAGTTCACTGTTTGTTTACCGATAACATCTCTTCCTGCATCTTCCATCTGATGTTTGACCGTCTCCGTACAAACGTCTCCGCCTTCCATTTTTAGCCTGCTGCTGTGCAGCAGACGAGCTTTTATGAGATGATGTGACAATATGAATTCATGGAGGCACACACACACACACACACACACACACACACACTGCTCTCAATATGAAAGTTGTAGTCTGTTGTTCAGGGTGTGTCAGCTCATCATGTCTCTCAGTGTTCATGGTGACACAGAGGTGCTGATGCAGCTTTAAAGGCTGATTGATGAACCTGCTGCCCCCCATTTTATCCACATTTTATTTCCCATCTAACAGTCCATTTTATTCTCTCCTCTGACACCTATTTTTTCTTCTCCGTCTCACCTGACCTTCCCATCTCAACTTTTCCTCCATCGTCTCCTGTATCTTCATTTTCATATTTTTTCTCCTACCTTGCTTCCTATCATCTATCCCTTTATTCCCTGGCTCAGTCACAGAACTCTCACCATGTGCAGCCAAACTAAACTCAAAGCATTTGCAGTTTCAACCTGAACGGATGACTCAACAGAAGCTCTTTGGAAACGTAAACAGACTGAGGCTTGAAATCAATAAACCATTTTCCTGCCTTAAATTGCCAGTGCCAACATTTTTCACATGCGTTTCCACACTCCTGCTTAAATTGAAGTTGAGCAAATTGATGAGAAAATTGGCTTAAATTTCACAGTGAAAGGAAGAAATCAGGCAGAAAATCTAGAAATGTATATTCAGTATATAATAAATGCATTAAGCTTTGGAGTCGCACTTAAAAGTGACTCACACAGAATAACAAGTAACATTTTGAAATAAGTTTAGACTTGATAACAGCAGGTTTGTTAATGTCTACAACGCAGGAGAGGATCTACAAGTTTATTAAAGATTCAAGTCTGAAGAGCTGCTGTGAGAGGTTTAACCAAGAAGTTCAAAGAGAGTCAAACAGAAACAGGCTGTCAGAGACAGGAAGAGAAACACAAGGAAGGTTCTGGAAAGAAAAAGAGATGAGTCTGAAGAGCCGAGAACAGCTGCAGAGACACTAGTGAAGGATTGAACCAGGTCTGGACCTGAAGAGTCAGAGAAGACCGTCACTAGAGTCCTGCACAGGAATGGACTGCCAGGCTGCAGAGAAGACACCTCCGAACCAGACTGAAGTCTGCTAGAGACCACCTGGAGACAGAGCACACAGACTGAGGTCTGCTAGAGACCACCTGGAGACAGAGCACACAGACTGGAGTCTGCTAGAGACCACCTGGAGACAGAGACACAGACTGAAGTCTGCTAGAGACCACCTGGAGACAGAGCACACAGACTGAAGTCTGCTAGAGACCACCTGGAGACAGAGACACAGACTGGAGTCTGCTAGAGACCACCTGGAGACAGAGCACACAGACTGGAGTCTGCTAGAGACCACCTGGAGATAGAGCACACAGACCAAAGTCCTTTGGTCAGATGAAGCTGAACTAGAGCTCTGTGCTCACAGAGATGTTGTCTACATGTGGCGACAGAAAGGAGAGGCTAGAACCCAAAGAACAGGCTTCAGTATGATGCTGTGAGGAGGACTCAGCCAGTCTGGAACTGTGGATCCTGTCAGGGTGGAAGAATCATGAAACAAGAAGACTGTCCGAACCTTTAAACTTGAAGTGTTGTGTTCTAATTTCTTTGCCCTTTATATTGCAGGATGTGGGGAAAATAATCTATTTTCATGGCCGTCCATCTGAAACATCTGAAACTGAAGATGACCTCCTTTTGTCCATTTTCTCTCCCACATTTGTGCTAATGATCTATAATTTAAGCCTCTCCTGTTTGTCTTTCAGACCCTGCAGTCTAGTGGATTCGATTTTATAGCCTTCTGTGTAGATTGCTCTGAGGTCACCTCACCATCATGTCTTCATACTGCTGATGAAGGACGAACCCTCTGCGGTGATCTTAATCACTTCTTCAGGGTCAATCAAATAATTTCCGGAAGGAGTCGGTAATGATTTCCCTCTCTTTTTGGATCAATGTCCTCTCTGTCCAGTTTTTGGGCAGAGACCATCTTCTCTCGCTGCAGGGCACTTATTATACTTTTATTTGTTTTCCCATGGTGCTGTGTGCATGTTCGCAGAAAAAGAGATCCACAGATTTTACAGAAAGGCAGACAGAGGAGGAATAGGAAATGGCCTCCCAGCATCTCATGTCTGATTTAATTTCGATGTAATGCAGCATGCAGAGCTTTGTGGTGGCTGAGGACGAAGACGTCTGGATGCCTCTTACAAGCCTGTAGTTACACTGTGGCAGTGGGCCTGCCAGCAGCAGTCTGTCAGTACAACCTCCTGCTGACATGAAGCCGCTCTGAACATCTGCTGCTTCAACGTTTCTGTGACTGCACACGCCAAAAAAAACCAAAAAAACTCAGAAACAGCTACTGGACTTCCAGAGAGCTCAGTGATAAACAGACACTGGATGCATTAACAGAGAAGCAAAACTACCAAAAACAACTGAGAAATCAGCTAAAACAGAGAAAACAGAGAGGCTGCTGTAAACATGCAGTATTTTAATGGTCACAGTGAAAGTCTCTCCTCCTCCTCCACAAAGTGCTTCCACATGATTAAAGCTGCTGGAGCTGAGGAGATCAATTCAGCAAGATCCCAAACAATCGATGAGGCTGCAGCACAACAGATAAACACGGGAGACAACAACATAAAACAATAAAGACTCACACAAAGAATCCATGATGTCAGAAGGATCCTGTGAAGACGTTCCTCACAGAAATCAAACCCACTGTCTCAACTTACTCTGTCAAGAAAATGGGATCATATGGAGCCCGAAAAAGTTCATGAGGTGACAATAATTTCATCAAGGGGTTAACACCATAGCTATATTTCCCTTTTAAGCGTTTCTACTCGTTCTATATCTATCAGGGACATCTGGTGAACCACACGCCACTTTAAATCATCCTCTATCTTGATTTAACGCTTCCAACATGTCGCAGTATATGAGGACTCTGGCTGCTGGATCTGAGGCCTTTGACGAAGAATGCTGTGTTTTATGGGCAGAAATTTGGCCACCAGCTACATGGTTACATTTATGCAACAGTACATATTGATGTATTACCCTGATGTTATGCAAACATAGGACCAACGGCCACAAAAGTCCAAGTAAAGAATAAGGTTGTGTTATAATGTTAAATAAGAAACAGGGTCCGGGGTTCAAACACACACGTTCTGGGCTGGATTATTTGTTCATCTGTCCAGAAACAGTCTCACAGCGCCTTCTAGCTGACCTGCAGCCGGGTTCAGCACAGGGACATGAACAGGAAGTGGGGTGGCTCTCTCTGGACTGACTGCTCTGTACTCACTCATTAATGGTCTGAGAGCACGTCTAATGTTTCAGTGATAAATTGAATCTTAGCCTCTGTGGTTTATGGCAGGGTTAGTGCAGGCAGGAGCCTGTTTTTATACTTCCTGTTTTATTTTGGCAGCTGTCCTACCCTGTGTGCTGCGGGCCGTGTTACTTCCTGTCCTGCTGATTGTCTGCTCCGCCCTCAGTGTGACACCTGTGTCTCCTCACCTTCACCTTCTGTAGTTAGACCTGCTCAGTTGTCTTTTTCCTTCTTTTCTATTCTTCAGTGTTTGTTCCAGCTGTGTGCAGGCGGAGGACACAGTTCAGCACAAGCAGGATGCCGATTCACTTCAGGTAAATCCACACATTCACCTGCTCTGAGGGGCTGTGTGTCTCTTTCAGATTCCATGTGTGTGTTGTGTTTGTGTGTGTCAGGTCTGAGCCATTGTTATTTTGGGATCCGTGTGCACACACCTGTCTCTGGCACCACGCTGCTGGTAGCAGAGCGCTGTGTGAGACGGGTGTGCAGTGCAGTTGTTTAATTGTGTGTTTGGAAGTCTGGATACACCAGGCTGCTGCTGTGTGTGTTTGTTTATGAATGGCTCCCTGCTCAGACCACCTGCTGCTTCAGTCAACTGAAAAAAGAAACTAAGAAAGAAGGCGTCTGTGATGTGGCAGCGTAATGATGAGGCAGCATGTGAATTTAACCAGAGCGGATACAAACCTGTCCTTGTCCTTGGTGTTTGACCTTTAGTTTCTACTTCTAGTTTCTTATGCTTTTATATCATATCTGCAACATAGTGTTGGAGCTGGTGGAGACGCAAGCATTGATAAATACTGTAGTGCAGAGCTAAGATGTGGCTGCCTGTGACTGGAGCCAACCTCAGAAACTGCAGTTCCTCCTGCAGCCTCTGGGGGTGGCTCCACAAATGAGCCATGTTTAAAAACAAAACAATAAAATTTAATATAACATAGAAATAAACATGTTTGTAGCCTGGCACAAAAAAGTTTAAGTCTCTAAATATGGCAACTGGACCGGAGGTATATATATATTTTTTAATAACATGAAGACTGTGGTATTATTATTAGACCTTCCTCATGCTCCGCCTCTCTTCCTGTACTTGGATTTACCGGATGTTTAGGTGGACAGAGAAGCTGCCAACATGACAGCTCCTCAGAAGCCAGCATTCGACCTCACAGAAGGCTCAGCCGTATTTATTCACAGTGTGTCGGACTGGCTTTGCTTTTGGTTCCAGCCTCAATTGGCCATTTGCAGTTTTTTTTTTTTGGTTCATGTGTACCCTGGCGTCATTTTTCCCGTCTCCACAGACCTTCGTGCTTCACAGCAGGAGTAAACATGTTCACAGCCTGGAAGAGTAACAACTGATCTCTGTTAGCTATGCATATGTGGGTGACAGGTGGGTGGGTGCTGTCACAGATCACTGTCTGCCTCCGCTCCAGCTGGGACTCAGGTGAAGCCAATATGCAGATTCCCTCAAATGTAATAGATGCAGCTCTAAATTGAAAACGCAGGATGTTTTAATCCTTTTCATTTCCAGCTGCTGTATAGAAATGCAGATGTATACAGCAGCTGGATTCATCAGTAACATAATATCAGTGTCAATGTGAGACATTTAAACAAGTAGAAAGTCATTAAACCTCACAGCAGGAGTAAATAAAGAGCATAGTAATAAAAGTTAAGTGTCTTCCACCCTGAATGTCGTTAATGTTATTTGTAATGTGTCTTTACAGGCTGTGACAGTCTGCTGT
Source organism: Parambassis ranga (assembly GCF_900634625.1). Classification (NCBI taxonomy): domain Eukaryota; kingdom Metazoa; phylum Chordata; class Actinopteri; family Ambassidae; genus Parambassis; species Parambassis ranga. The sequence continues at coordinate 21,791,780 of NC_041033.1, forward strand.
TGGTGTGGTGTGTGGAGACGGTGGAGGCTGTTCAACATGAGGTGAGTCTGTGTTTTCCATTATTAAATGATACACATGTTATTTATAGAGCAAGCTTCACCCGCTGCCTACTTTACATCACACACACAACATACTCCAACACAGATTGCCCAGCGTTCACATGCTGGGAGTCATGTGATGTAGCTCATCATTCATGTGCATGGAAGCAGAGGAGTCGGTGCTGCAGGCAAACCCTGCTCCAACCACTGTGTGTGTGTGTGTGTATGATATAAATATATTACCATGCAAATTATTTTGGTTACTTGCAAGAAATACAAAACGCTAGATCAAATTAATTACAGATGGAGTCAAATTCCATAAAAATACATTTTTTATTCTAAATGAAACATTGCACCATAAAATAGTTTTTAGGATCATATTTGTATATCAATCTTATGTAAAAAATGAGTTTGCAGGATAAGTGAAGGGACATTTTAGCACTTAAAAAATGTAAATATGACACACCTTTGCAATGGATCAGTATTATTAATCGGGATGAAAACGTCCCGTAACAGGGTGGACATTTTTTCCTAGGTTTTGTGTGGAAGAACTGGTAAAAAATAATAAACTGCTTAATTGTGAGCTGGACCGCTGTGAGTTTAAAATGTCCTTCATCACATGAAATAATTAAATGAAGTAAAACTTGACATTTCTGAGACAAAGTTTCCAGCTCAAAGGGCACCAGATAGTAGGAATGACCCGTGTGTGTGAGAGAGAGGGAATGTCTTTCTTTTTCCAATATTTCTCAGGTTCTGGTCAACAGAGCATTTTAACATTTCAAAACTTAAAAATCACACGGTTAAACTGAAGACCCCCCTGATGCTGTTAGCCATTTTTCTCTGGTTACTCTCTCAAGCTCCTCCAAAGCTGCTGGTCTCCTGCATGGATCCTGGTCTTCAGTCAGGTTTCAGTCAGGTCTCTGTGCACGTCAGTCAGTAACCCTTTGCTCTCCTGGAGGTAGTTCTTCACTAGAAGAGACGTTTGCTTCATCTGTTGACATGTTGAAGAGAAAACCAGGACCCAGACCCAGTCTGACTGCAGACTGCTTCAGGGTTTCTTTCAGATGTTCAGTCTTCTTGTTTCATGATCCACAGTTCCAGACTGACTGAGTCCTCCTCACGGCATCATACTGCCACCACCATGTCTGACCGTATGAAGCCTGTTCTTTGGGTTCTAGCCTCTCCTCTCTGTCTCCACATGAAGACAACATCTCTGTGAGCACAGAGCTCTAGTTCAGCTTCATCTGACCAAGCGTAAACACACCCTCAGAAGCAGCAGCAGACACACATCTGTGCAAATGTCATTCGGAAACATAACAGGAGGCTGTAATCTGTAATAAATCATATGAATGGAGGCTCTGCAGAGGCTAGAGAGAGGACAGGCACAGTGAGCCTCCTCAGACTGATAGACCCCTGGTCGGACTCTGATAGGTAGAAATAATGCAGCGTGTCTATGCAGACACAGACTGATTGACTGACTGTATTTCCTGCCTGCTTGGTCAGCAGCAGCCAGAGCACAGCCTGAAACCACGCTAAGTAATTGGCCCTGTTCGATACTTTGACAAACACCACCTCCTCCTCCTCCTCTTCTTCCTCCTCTCTCCACTCTACTCCCCCCCCTTCAGTTATTAGGTTAACTGGGGAAATGTCAGACTGTGGAGCCTGCTAATATTCAAATTTAGGTTATTAGACTGTCAGGTATTATAATGTCTAATATTAGAAAACAGGAGAAAGACGTGGAGGATGTGAGCCACGCTGCCTGGAGACCATCCTGTCACAGTCATGGTTAATCACTTTCTAACGTGTCCCTTGTTTTTTCTCCTGTTTAATGTTTCCTATTTTACTTTTTTCTTGGTCTCCTCCTACCTTCCTCGGCTCCTTTCCTCACCCCCTTTTGAATCTCTCCCTTCTTTATTTCTAAACTCCATGAATTCCTTCTTTAAGTCCATTCATCCTCACTCATGTCTGTTCTTTTTGTAGGCTACACACCCCCCCTCTCTCTTTGATTTATGTCCTTCATCTCTCATTTAATCCTCTTCTTCTCCCAGGCTCACACATCCCCTCTCTCCACATCCATCCGCGCCCCCGAGGACAATCCGCGCTCCTTGGCACCCCGCCCGGTTGCGCGCTGCGTGCCTGTTTGTGTGTACGCGTGTAGTTCGAGAGTGCCGGGGTGAGAGAGGGAGAGAGAGAGAGTGGGAGAGAGAGAGGGAGAGAGTCGAGCAGCATCGGGGACGGAGCGGCGGAGCGCAGCAGCGAGGACAGTTTTCTCTTCCCGTCTTTCCTGCTGACATCAGATACTATGATCATCGCTTCGAGTGCGGGCTGGCACTGAGAACACAAGGTAAGGGACGTTTCCTCCACAGTTCCGCTCTGTTTGTGTGTAACGTGTGCGGGTTGTGTGCGTGTTTGTTGTGCGCACTTGCTCATGTGCGCTTGCATGGCCATGCGGGCATCACGGCTGCTGATTCTGGCCGTGTATGAACCATGTGGAGCTGCCGTGTGGCGCCAAACGCTCGTGGAAGTGTTGTTTGTGCCTTTAAACCTAATATGTTTATTGATTGATTGATTGATTGATTGATTTGTGTGATAAACATGCCAGAAGAACCGCTGCTTTGGAATGATTTCGCTCCCCTCTCCGTGTCTGGGCATCCCTGCCTCTGTGTCCTATATATTCCCATGAAGTTTTTAGGAGCGTGAGTGAAATGTTAAGGACGTTGCGGGGATTTTTGTGAGATGCACACAGACTACATTAAGCCTCCTTGCTGAGGCTTTAATCCAAATTGCTTCCCAGATTTAATGAGCGTGACTGCCCTGCGTGGCCCCGGAGGGAGCCAGCGGAGCCTGTGCGCGCTGGGGCTGCGTGAGCGCAAAGATCAACGACACCAGCTCGGACATCTGTGCCTGAGCTGCCCGTTTTATCACAGATGAAAAGTTAATGGCGTTTTTGGGACGCTGGGTTTGTCTGGATTTGGTTTCCATAGTAACGAGACTGTGTACAGATGTGTCCATATGTTCAGGTGCCTTTTCTTTGTGTCATTGGTGGGGCAGCTTGTAGCACAGTAGGAATTCTCTGATGACACTGCGACTCTTAGATTGAAAGTGGGTGTCAAGGCAGCAGGAAGAAGCAAGTAGCTTCCGGTTGAGATTTCAAAATAAGTCGTGCTGCTGAGTTGATTTACTAGCATGGGCCTACATGTTTGCAGTCCCTCACAGGCTGTTAGTGCTGCTGCTTGTAATTCATCCCGGCCAATGACCATCAGCTGTGGAGCCTCATTCAGTTCTCATGTCTTTCTCCTCTGTGCCTTTATTTTGAAAGTTGTGTCGGTAGTTCCGGCTTGTTTTGTCCTTTTCTGTGCGCCTTGACGCAGCGTCGCGCTCTGTCCGGGCAGGGCTGCTGCTGCTCCTCTGCTCGGCTTGGTTGTAGTAGTGCCTCCACCTTAATGGCAGTAATTTATTACTCCAGGACCACCTCCTCTCCTCCTTTTTTTTTTTTACTGACCGAGCCACTCCTGATTTTTTTTAATCACTTGGGGGGTGCAGACCCTGTACATCAATGTTGGTAATGTCTGTCCAAATGTATGGATCTTTAATGTCCAAATATTTCACATTTATTCCTAAAATCAGACCTGTTTTATGCAAACTCATATGATTCACAGTGTTTTCAGCTGGAGGCTGATTGTTTCCTGGATGAGGCTCCTGCTGGGAGAAGTGGAGATCCTCCTCCTCCTCCTCCTGCTGCTCACAGGAGCTGCAGCGGGGCTTCCCTGGGCTTTTCCTCTCTGTCTCAGTCTCTCTTCTTCTCTCCCTCCCCCCTCTCTCTCTAGCTTTTCTGGGACTTCCCATGTTTTCCTTGCACCAGCCTTCATTCCTCTATCATCTCTCTGCCTCTGAGGACATATAGCTCCCCCTCCCTCTCTCCCTCTCTCCCTCTCTCTCCTCCCCTGCCTCCATCCTTCCATCCATCTTTGAAGGAATACGGTTGCAGGATACAGATGCAGATCCTGCTTGTGTAGTATCAGACACATGATTTATCCTTCTGGGAACATCTAAATCACAGTTCATCATCTGACGAGTTGTTTATCACTGAGGAAGGAGGACAGTTGTTCTTCTGAAAACCTCTGCAACATCCATCGCCCTTTGCTTCGCTGTCTTTATTGGCTGATGGTTTATTATTTAACGCCTCTCCTTGCTCTCTTCATCTCTCTGCTTCTCCTCTTTCTCCGCTCCATTATCTCCCTATCTCTCCGTTTACTCACCCACCCCCCCATCAGTCCTGTGATTGGATGACTTCAGTACGATCACATGTTCTGTTGGCATAAATGTCCGTCGTATCTAGGGGATGTGTTATAGGCTAAATGGGGCATCTTATGTGAGGACATGTTGGACCTAAGCTGGTTAGCTAACCTATACTTTATAATACAAAAGATCAGTTCAATTAGAACACTAGTTAACTCTTTCATGTCTAAACACACTCACTGTAAAAACTGCCTTGTTTACCTTTAGCACTTGTATTTATTTATTACTGCAGGCTAACAAGCAGCAGCATCAAACCTGTTCAACTCATAAAGATCACAAAGAGCATCAAACCACAGAGGGGTAAACAACATTTATCATATATACCTCATATCACAGTAATCACCATGCTCTTCTACTGTAGTCTCGGCACCTAATTATCCGTCTTCCTCCTGACGCTCATGTCCTCCTCTGTTCTCTGTCTGATTGCTCTCCTGGGATTCATACGGGGCTTTTTCTGTACCTTCAGCCTCTTTTCACAGTTTTTAATTACACAAATGATCTGTGTGAGCGCAGGTCTGAATGGAAGGAAGACACAGGAGCATATAAACAGGACACAGGCTCAGAGATTGATTGATGCACCCAGACAGGCAACATTCAGAGAGATGAGGTCGGACTGTGAAAATGAGAATGTGGGAGTGCTGCAGGGCGACGCTTCCTTAGATCTGCTCACTCACCTGTTTGTGCTGATTCCATTTCATCCACACAGGCCGATCCTTCATCCGTTCCAATCTTCATACCCACAGCTGTGCACTGTTAAAAAAAAAACAAAACAATAGGATTACCTTCAGGACACACAGGTGCACAGACAGACAGCCTTTGGAGCAACATGTCCAATTTGATCCAGGAGACAGCTTTGAAAGTGAAAAACAGGCAAAAAGAGGAGGCTGGAGATCATAGAGCAGAGACATGAAGGAAACGGGGACAATAAACAGCAAGAACATGTCAGGACTGACAGCATGCAGACACAGCTTTGCTGCCAGAACAATACCCAATCTCCAGCTGGTTCTCTGTCCGTTAAAGAGGAGAAGAGTTAAAAAAAAAAAACTTTTAGAGGTTGTTTCAGTGCAGAGACATAAAAAGGATTCAGGTCATGTCCTTGTGTTTCCATGTCCAAAGTCCTCCAAAGTCTGTCCATGACTGGATGGACTTTTCATCCATCCTGTTGTTTTGAATGTGATTGTTCATGTGTTCTGCAACAAATCCTTCGACTAGGATTAGAAGAGGACCATGTTAAAACCATTGACAGTTAATAAAGACAGATGAAGCTTCCATCATGGCGCCCAGAGGTTTCTGTTTCTGACACTCTGGTTGTTGCCGTCTCGGTAGTCCACCTAACTTCCAGTTTAGACTGAAAGGTGGAGTAGAGCGGAGCCGCGGTCAGTGGGTAGATCTGTAGTTGGGATCTGATCTGTCCTGATCTGTAAACAGTTTATTCCTGATGTGGGGATTGACTCCCTTTTGAAGCCAGCCCTCAAGTGGCCACTAGAGGAACTGCATTTTTGAGGAACATTCCTTTTTGCAGTTGTTATGAGGCCGATGTCCTTCATGCTTCTTCAGGGTTATCTTGCCTACAGTGGTGATAAGTCCCACCCTGACATGCACTTAACCTCACGACCACAGGGGGGTGCTCACACTGGTCATTTAAATAGTTTTAAAGATGTGATGATTTTGAGCTGTGACCAAATGATTGGTTCAAAGAGAGGCTGTGGCCACGACTACAAAGACTTCACTCTGTTTGAGCTATAAAAAAACAAGTGAGTGGTGTAACGGTTACACAATCGTCTCAGCCGATTCTTCAGACGGGTGAAGACAAAGGGCTGCATCCTAATGATAATCTGTGTGTGTGTTACAGAGAGGATCAACACACGTGTTCTGCAGTTTGTGTGTTATAGTATCCTTGCAGACTTTGGCACCACTGATGCATTGTGGGCCGTTGCACTGTGAGTCTTTGTCTCAGTGAGTTTCTCTATGGGCTCCAGTGTGTTGCATAACTGTGGAACATTTACACTCGTATTAGACTCTCTCTCTTTCCTCTGGCATCCATCCGATGTCTCTCCACCACGGTCAGGCGTCCCCCCTTCCCCCCCCTCTAACCTCGGTCGCCCTCACTTCCTCTGGCCGTCCTTCCATTTTCCTCTCTAATTCCATTAATTGCCATGTAACCCCATTACTTACCCTTTCCTCCACCTTGTCCCTCACATCTTAAACCTTGCTCATCCACTCTCTGTTTTCCTTTTTGTCTCATACATCTTCAGAGTCTTATAAATATGAATGAGGATTATAGTGTCAGCTTGACTAAGGCTGGTTTTTATTCTGCACACAGATGCAGGTTCAGCCGGCCTGACACTGGCAGAGAACCTGAGTGTTTTTATTTCACTGTGGACATTCTGTTAGTTGAATTGTGTGGATGTTTGCCACGAGACTGAGATCATTGTGCCCACTGATTCGGGGGCCTGGTGCACTTTGAGCCAGATGCTGGTAAGAAAGGATGGCTCAGGTGGATCCCCATAGCCAAAGGCTGAAGGCTAGCTGAGAGTCATCCGTGTTTGTTTACTTCTTCTTCTTTGAGTTTGTTGGTGATTAGCAAACAACAACTTGCCGCATTACTCCTTTTTCACTCTGTAGTTCATGCAGCACATTGTTACTGTTCATTCCTGTCTGTGCACAGTATGAGGCTTTCACTTAGTCTGCTAACCTAGAACTGTAAGTCAATGTGAACTTTACCTTACAGTGTGTTCATATCGTGCATTTAGATCAATTTTCACAGACTCTACCTACCTGCTGTTGACACTTCGAGTCCTATCTGTGGCCATTAAACTGAGTTGGAGCGTTCACCTTTCATCTCAGGTTTGTCATTAAAAAACAGAGAGACACCAAATCCCTGCTCCTCTCTGGACCACTTCAACCTCCACCTGCCCACATAAGGGCACTACACCGTCCTCCACACTGCACCACCACTTCTCATTACAGCCACAGATGACGGCTAACAGGCAGAGGAGTCGAGTGTGCGGAGAAGAGATTAAACCATAGCAGAGGGGGGAAAAGAAGCAGAGTAACGGATGAGGAGGGAAAAAGAAAGGAGGGGGTGATGTATGTAAAAATAAATCATGAATTGAGATTAAAAAAATGTGGTGTATAAAGAAAGAGTGGGAGGAGAGAAAGGAGGAGCAGAAGGAGGAGAAAAAAGTGAAGATGGGAGCGGGTGGATTGAGGAGAAGACAGGATGACAAATGAGTTTTTTAAAAGAGGAGAAAAGTCATTTGGCTGATGGGACAGAGGTGTAGGCCAGAGAGAAAAGCAATGAGGAGCAGAGGTGGAAAGCAGCGAGAGGAGAGTGTGTGATGATTAATACCGCCGATGATGGACAAGAGATTACAGAATAAAAATGACAGAATGAGTGCTGGATGATGGAAAAAAACGAGCAGAGAAGAAACAGGAGAAATGGAAGGAGCGGTCATAAAAGTGCCCTGCAGCAGTTTCTCCCCTCCAGCGCTCCCTCTGGACCCCTGATGCCAGACCTCTGAGCTTTTAATAAGCAGCAGTGACAAAACAAATGGTACACACACACTTTACAGCAACACAAACATGCTCATGCTCTCAGACGAGGGCGCAGGAGGCAGGCGAAGAGCACTGTGGGATGTTTAGGAACAAAATTACTGCAGGAGATTTGGATGCTTTTCTGCAATCAGTGTCAGGTCCACACACACCAAGCCTGTTTTTTTGTGTGTGAAGGACTTTGGACTTCCTGTTTTATTGTGTGGCACCTACCTGGTGGTCTGTGATCACCCACCTCCTGCTCCCTGGGTCCCTTCGCTGTCTTTCTGTATTTGAGACTCTGGCTTCCTGGAGCTCAGCGCCAGGATCATCTTGATGTACCTTCCAAGCGTTCCAGCGAGTTTATTCCCGTGTATGATCGTGTCTGTTTTTGGTTTTGATTCCTCTGCCCCACCTGTACTGTGGCCCGCAATTTGGACTTTGTATCTCAATCTGACTGCCGAGTTAGCCTGTTCCCTGTAGACACCGTCACCTGGAGGACTGCTCTCTGTTAACGGACCTTGCCTGGAACACAGACTAGAGATTAAGCCAATTCCCTGGACAGGACAGCCACTCATTACTGAACTCTTTTTTGACTACGACAAAGCTCCGGTCAAGCTCTATCTGTACTTTTATCTTTGCTGGACTGATTTCCCCCCTTTGTCCCAACTAGACCCAGGAATCTATGTTTTTGCCTGACACCACGCTCTGCATATTTGGTCCACTCTTCGGAGCCGCCCTGACAATCAGTGGAGCTTAATAACATGCTTTACTAATGGAGACAATACAGAGAATCACTGATTGGAGTGTTACTTTACAGTTACAAGTTGCATATAAATAAGTCGGTCATCAAACGCTAAACTGACATCATCAGTTTCAGCATGTCCAGCTTGTTTTTTTCTGCGTTAACATGGAGGTCTATATGGATTGACGCACTTGGGGTTCAGCCACTGCAGGTTTTAACACCTAGTTGTATAAAGGTTTAAAGTTTGGCCTAATGTAGGCCTCCAACTGGCCTGATGGATGACCCGGATCACCTCAGCTCCACTCATTCTCCACCTCTTTGCCAGTATTTTAGTTTAGGTTGACTCAGACAGCCATCAACCCAATTTATTGGCGGGTGACTTTTGTCACTTTTGTTTGGTTTGTGCTGAGGTTTGGTGATATTACTTTGTGTTAAACAGGAGGAGGACAGGCTGCATCATGATGCAGATGAAGATGTATACGTTGCAAGTGCACAGGCATGTTTGTGTTTCTGTTGTGTTTAAAAGCAAAGTTCCACACATGCTGAGTGGATTGGCGACAACAGAGTCTGCTTTAATACAAAGTTTAGGCGATTTCCTGCAACATTCGCTTGTTTTAGAAGCACCTTTCTACAGATCGATCAGAGCACTTCACTCCTCAGTCTGTGGTTGTTTGGGTTTTTGCAGTGAATGGTCCTCCCTCGCACACTCTGAAAGATGGTGAAACAAAAACGCAGAGATATAAAACCATGGCTCCACCTCCTGTTTTAGTTTTCAAGGAGATTTTTGTTACATCAAAAAGGCTGAAGTGTGTTTCACACTCCGTCTGTCATCTAAGATGTAAATATCATCTTGAGACAAACACGTTACGTAATGTCCTCCCGCTCGTCTTCCTCCCTCTGTGATGGACAGATTTAATATCTGTCCAGTCATTCTTTACTCCTCCCCCTCCTCCTTTGTCCTTCACACTTGATTAACCCTCGAGCCACTCTGTTCTTAACCCCCCCCCCTCACTTCACCTCTGTGTGTGATTGACAGGAAGTGAAAGCGTCCACTCATGCATTGGTTCTGCATCCTGAGGGATCAGGAGAAAGAGCGTTATTAGCGGTTAGTGATGTCACATGGCACCATACAGCCTGATGTTCATCCTGCAGCTGTTCCAGAAATCTTAGATCATCATTAAATTATGAAGTTACCCGACCAGGATGTAATGAAGGAGCTGTTGTTGTTGTTATTTTGGACTATTTGATGAGGTTTAGGCACAAACACTGCTCCATCTGGGACTTGAATCCTGAAAAGGAATGACTGTTACTCATAATCATAATAAGCACATCCATTGAAGTCCAGTGCAAACCAGGGTGTCCTCATTCCCATCATGTCGCATATGGATGCGTGGTCGGGGTCTGAACGTGAAGCAGAGGTTAGCGTTTTGACCGAGAGTCCTTTTCAGGCAGCGAATCATGTGGTAAAACAGCTGTAACCATGGTAACTGAGACCCAAACTAAGTCGTCCCCCAACCATTGCATACGTTGCCTAAACTCGATTAAACAGGAAGTGAATGTACAAGGTGTGAAAAAGTGGGAGGAAAGAGTGAGTGAAACCTCAGTGCTAAAATACAACCACATCCCTCCAGCGGCGTAGGAACAACTTTCGTGTGTGCACCATCTTTGCTCGACCTGTTACGACACTTTCATGTGAGGCTGACAAAGGTGGACCAATGCAGGACTCATTTCATCATTCATACCAAAGCACGGTACAGTTGTATCAACATGTACTGATTCTCCTTTGGTTAATAATACATCCCCCTGATTTATATTTATGCCAACAGGACATATAATTGCTGTCATCATCCAATTATGGGACCAATATGGCTGCAATAAACCTGTGTCAGGAGGAGAAGTCCCCCTGACACTGTGAGCTGTTTTGTTTTCACCCACATGTTGATACAAGGACCTCCATGCCCTTCCACAGTTGCCAGTTCCAGCTAGCATGCAGATGAGTCCCTGCTCCAACTTTTTCAAGCACATGTTGATGAAGCTTCTCAGTCATCCAGGTCATTTTCATTCAGAAGGTTGAGGCGAGGCATCTGGCTTAAAATCATCTTCATCAGAACTGATGAAGCTGCTTGGATGAGCAGGGAAACATCTTCAAGAAAACTACACGTCCAGATGCCTCGCTCCAACCTGCTGAATATGTTCAAGGACTGAAATATATCGACCTCATGTTTCCCTGGTGGGGACGTTGAAGCTGCAATATACCATAAGCTTGAAATATGTAGATATTCATGCTGCCTTATTCAATATTAAAACTTGCTTCAAGTGCGGCATCGAGCTGAATATTAAGCACACAGTGCTGAAGCCGATTCGGATACATACGTGTGTGTGTGTGAGCTGGTTGTGAAGGGCAAAGACAGAAGTTCTTAGACATACATATGCATGTACACACCGAAACGCTGACGTGCTGAATTTAAAGTGAACAACAAGCTGTTTAAACCCGCAGGTGAATCGATCTCATGTTTCGAAGGTGGACTCATGAATTTATTTCAGCCTGCATGACGTGCATGCGTTTTTCATCAACACATACGAACACACACTGTCTGCGTTCAACAGATTGCTGCGCTCAGTTTTTACACATGGAAGACACAGCACCTGCTGAGGCTGGCCTCACACACACACAGGTCCGCCAACATACAGTCTGAGGCCAGGAACTGTGCCGCCAACTGTCCCCATATTGGCCGTCGTCCTGATGTAGGAGGTGTGTGTGTGATTATTTGATCTCTCTGTTACATCTACATCCTGGGACTTGAGCTCAGAGCGGCGATTAAACATCGAACATAATCTGAAAACACACGCAAAGACCTTCAACAAGACAGACTGAAGATCTCTCTTTCCTTTTAGATCTCAGTGTTTTTGATCTGACATCCCAGCGGCTCGTCCAAAATATTACAAATTACAAACACTGAAGTTGTGATTGATCCAGAAAACTGCTGATAGGCAGATCTGGCAACAGCAAAATATCACAAATGGTTGGATCTGCCTGTCAGCAGCAGCTCCTCAGTATTCCGTGTGTTTGCTCAGGTCATTGTAATTAGACTCAAGTCGATTTTGGCCACGGTCTCATCAAATCATTACAAGTTGCTTATTGCTTTCTGAAGTCCTCCCTACTCCACACGCCTCCACATTGTGACTCATCACACACACACACACACACACTGCAGTGTGACCACATCAAATCCCGTCAATGACCTCTTTAAAGCAGTAATGAATGTGTGCATGTTCTTTGTGTATGTGTGTGGTTTGGCTGAACCCTGGTGTTTCCCCTCATTCTGCCCTCAGCAGCTGCTGCAGTTGTTTTAATTATTTGAGGAGTCAGAACATCGGCTCCTTCAGGATGCTGCAAATTGAGCTTTAACAAGGTTTTCTGATGCTGAGCACAATCTGGAACAAAAATCAGCCAAACACCCGGCCAGACCAGGTGTTACGTGATTCACTCTCATATTGATTAAATATTCCTTATTTTCTCTACATACACAAGAAAAACCACAGAATGTATATTCATATATTCTCTGATATTAAAGTTTATTTAATTTAGATGAAGCAAAATGAGTTTATTTTTGCTAATGATTCAGCAGCTGAGCTGTGTGTTAAACACCCTGATGGAGTGTGTATCCTGATGTTCCAGCTGTGTGGGCACTGTGAACTGATCTATTGTATTATTATGTTGTCTCTGTGGTGTGTGTGTGTGTGTGTGGCCATACGGTCATCAGTGCATCACAGCGATTAGTGCGTTATGATGTAAACATTTATCCTGACGTGACCTCTGACCTCTGCTTGTATAGAAGACCCGGCTCTGTGGTGGAAGTGTTTGGTTCCGCTTTTACCGGCTCAGCCCTGCTGGACTCACAGTGGACGCACAGTCCTGTGCATTTCTAAAACGTACAGACGGTGTGTTCTGTGCAGAGACACAGTCCATTCAGTTTGTTTTTGTAATGCCGCTCTCAGTGGATGCTATGATGAAATATTTAACAGCTACCTGAAAGGCTCAGTGTGCAGTGCTGCTGTACAGCCATAATCTGAGGGATTCCTCTGTGATACGCTGCTGCCCTGTGAGCTGTTTGTTTTTTAGCATTACAACATATACAGTATATTTAAATAAGACCCAGATGCTGCTGCTTCTTGTGGTGACTTGTGGATTTTTCTTGAAGATGTTTCTCTGCAGCTTCATCAGTTCTACCTGTTGGTGGGGAAACATGGTTTATATGTGGTGGTGGACCTCAGTGGGTGGGTCTGTGTCTCGTGTGTCTAACCACTATGAGACTACAAGGGGCTGTGGTGGGGGGACAGGTGGACAGCCCATTGTTCTTGGAGTGAAGCTTCCTGGGATGGATGGAAGCTTCATTGTCTGTGGTTCTTCCAGCTTCACATAGATGCTTCCTTGACTCCTCTTTCAGACCACCTTTCCTCTCTGTCTAAAATGTGGACATTGTTGTCCTCAAAAGAGTGTCCTTTGTCTTTGAGGTGGAGGTGAACAGCTGAGTCTTGTCCTGAGGAGGTGGCTCTCCTGTGCTGAGCCATTCTTCTGTGGAGTGGTTGTTCAGTTTCTCCAATGTACAGATCAGAGCATTCCTCACTGCACTGGACTGCATATATGACGTCCCTGTGTTTCTCCCTGGGGGTTTTGTCCTTCAGGTGGACCAGTTTTTTAGTGTTGTCATGGGTTTGTAATGGACCAGGATGTCATGGTTGTTAGATTCTGCAGAACTTCTGTGACATGTTAGGGATGTTCTTTCTCCGCCGGTTGTTGTCCTTCTTCCTGTTGTTTGAGGGTCTTGTTTTTTGTGGCTTTGATGAGTGCCCAGTTGTGATAGCCACATGCTAGCAGAGCCTTCCTGATGTGATGTTGCTCATTTTTCTTCCTCCCCTCTGAGCTGGTGGGTACAGTTTGTGCTCTGTGCTGCAGGATTCGACAAGTCCAGTTGCCTCGCTTCAACCCTTCGAATGAAAATGACCCGGATGACTGAGAATCTTCATCTACAAGTGTGAAGCCTCAGTTTGTATGCAGTGCAGAGATAGAATGAAAAAAGGTGAATGTAAACAAAACAGTTTGTTTACAGAAAAACCCTCCACAGGGTTTGTTTAGCTCATTTTCATCTTGTCTTCTCCAGGAAATGAATCAGTGAGTGTGACCTGAGGGAGCAGCACAATAAACTGAGTGAGCGAGCAGATTCTTTCTATCTGCTGTCAATAATTAATGAAGTGTCCTAAATGAGCACATTTGTACTGTGAGCCATGATGTGGCTGACTGATGTGTCATACTTTGGCCGCGTGGTTCCTCTGTGTTGGCAGACAGTTGTGCGTGTGTGTGTGTTTTTTTTTTTTTTTTTGGCTGGCGGCGGGGGTCAGAGCAGGGGTCAGCGGTTGTGGCTGTCGGGGGCGCCACTCATTGTTACCACTACTACTGCTGCTGCTGGTATTCAGCACTGAGGCTCAGTCCACACACACATCAGACACAACAGGCTCAGATTTCCTGGTGGCTTCATCATTCAAACAAAGTGTTAATAATAATAATAATAAAAAAAGACGACACCCACACAGGCACATCAAATACTTCCTCTTACACCGACACAGTCCGGCGCTGCGGGGTTCTCCATCTGCGTGTCAGCGGAGCCATTGTTGGGTTCTGCTGGGAGTATTGTGTTCAGGGTTGGCCTCTGTTATCTGGCCGCACGCCCTGATAACACTGCTGGGGGTTGTCGTCCTTTCCTGACTGGATGTGTGCGCGTGTATACGTACAGTCAGTGACCCTGCTGGTGCTCAGGTCAGAGCTGAATGGGAGATGGTTGTGTTGAACTAAGCCTTACCCTTGAACTGTGCAGCACTGTCACAGTCTTATGATGTCGACTCGTAAGTAAATAATAAACCTAACTACACCGCTTGTTGCTGCTGCTGTTTCATTCGCTGTGACATTTCCAGTGTGTATTTTTATTACAAGTCTGAGGTGACATTTTTACAGTCAGTTATAAAATGTCACAGACTGACCACCAGAGCCTGCAGTCCTGCTAATTTGTACCTGTGCAGGATAAAAATGTGGATTTTGACTGAAGGGTCCTTCGATTTATCTGCTCGCCTCCCAGCTGCAGAGCTGACAGCCCGTTTAGAGTCACAAATGAATCGGAAGATGTCTCAGCCAATTAAATTGATTAGTTAAGAAGGTGTGAAGCTAGGTTTCCATGTTGGTGAGTGAGTGTTCAATGTGTGAATGCACTGTAAAAGATTATTGTAGTTATTTATGTTTCCTCATTTTTTTTTCACAGAAGATAATTTTTTGTAAACAATCGTTGTTGTAGTCTTTGTTAATGGACGTCCACTCACCCACCAGTGTTGTCTGCAGTGGTGGAATGTAACTAGGTATTTGTACTTCGTTACTGTACTTAAGTAATTTTTTATGTATTTCTACTGTACTTAATTAAAAATAATAGTGCATACTTTATACTTTTACTCCATTACATTTTGCAGCTGTTATCTGTACTTTTTACGCACTACAAATTTTTACAGTGTCTGTAGTTACAAGTACTTTTATGAATACAGTTGTGTTCATACAGCTGTGCTGGACTGATGTGAGGTCAGACTCTGCATGGAGGTGGTGTCACGCTGCCAGCTGTGTTTCTATAATGAGCCTCAGTCATGATGCCGGTGCTCTGGCTCAGTTAGCTAACTAGTTAGCTGCTGCCTGCTAACACAGGTCCATCCATTAATGTCTGATGAACATGAATCATAACATGAATCTACAGCAGGAACACTGACACAGTAAACATGCTGAATGCCTGTTTGTTATCAGCAGCCTCTCTGTTCACTTGATGCCCACAGCCTGCCTCATGACACACAGACCTGTCCACAGCTGCTTCTGGACTGAACATGTACATTAACTACACATGGTCCATTTAAATTTAAGATGATTTCTTTGGTTATTTTAACCTGTTCAGATCCTTTGCAATGGAAATCAATCATATATATTCAGTGCGTGAGTACTTTTACTTTTAATACTTTAAGTACCTTTAAAAGTACTTAAGACTTTTACTTAAGTAGGATTGCTGATGTAGCACCTCTACTTTTACTTGAGTATATATTTTGCTGGGTATTTACTTAAGTACCAGGCTTCAGTACTTCCTCCACCACTGGTTGTCTGCAATGACGCCAGCTGCCCACATACCAGAAAACCAAACTAAGCCTGTGCAGCCATGTTAAACCAATGGGTGGGAAGTTCTGGTACCTGTGACATCATCACCAACGCTGCTTAGTGAGTCAAATATGATCAATTTTGATGGCATATCAGCTCTTAACAGTGTGAATTGTCTTTCCTCCACTGCCTGCTTGGTGCTCTGTGTAACTCTGACCCGACCTGCTTTATGGCATACGTCACTATGGCAACTTGAAAGTGTAGTTAGCTGGCAGCTAACTACAAGACTGAGCTATGTAGCTCGTTATTTGTTGGGTGGACGTGAGAAACCAAACAGGATGTGCTCATGTGATCACACTGAAGCAGAAATAGAAAACTAGGAGCCAAAATATGGTGCACCCTGCCCAACCCTACATTCAGTTCAGCTAAAAACGCACTGCGTGACGTCGATTAGACGAACACGGCTCCACAGTGTGATTTAGGCTCTGCAGTGAGAATGTTCTGGATGCAGGTGGGGGTGGGTGGAGGAGAGGAATAAGAAGGTTTCACAGGAACATACAGCAGTGTACAGTGTGCAGCATGACAAGAGACCTGTCAGCTGAATTACATGAGGAGACTTTAAAGTGTGTGTCCTCGCTGCCTGGAGGCCGCGGTGAGGAGCTGCAGACAGACAGCTCTATCTCACAGCCATTAACACAGGGTCACCTGGTGTGTGAGCGCGCACACACACACACACACACACACACACGTAAAGAGCCATTACCTGTTAACAGCTGACTAGTATTGTTTCATTTCTTCTGCGGCTATAATATTCATCCAACACACCTTTATGGCTCTTTTTATTGATATTTCATCATTACGAGATGACGTTAAATAATACTTAATTCCCCTACAGGGATTAATAAAGTAAATGGGCCTTCACTCAGTGGTCTAGAGTCCCCCCCCTCACACTGGAACCTGCTTGGTTTTTGTGGGGCCAGGACTTGGGTCACACACATGGTTTGAATCTCATTTCATTTTTTCCAATAACCAAAGCCTATCACTCTGCAATAATGTTAAAGGTCAGCAGCTTTTCTTTTCCTTGAAGCACCTGAAGTGAAAGCAGCAGGTTCAGTAAATGAAACAGTCCATCAGCTGCCATGTAAAGGTCACTATAGGAACACTGAGCACAGTGAGGAGGGGCGCAGGGTCAGGGACTGTAAATCATGATGAACACTCACAGTTTGACTAAAGAAATCTTTCAGTTGTTCTCCCTGATGTCGTCCATCTGTGACTGAGCCGACCGTAAAACATACAGGGGGTTCAGTCTACAGGTACTGTGTGTGTGTGTGTGAGAGTTCAGCAGATGTGACACAGCAGCAACACCTTCAGTCAGGTCTGCAGAGCAAAGAGACAGAAGGAGGACCGAGGGAGGAGAAAGAGACAGATTTGATCATTTCTGAGTCTCTCCTGTTTCTTTTTCTGGTTCTGTAGCGATGATGATTCTGCTGACGGAACATATGGATGTTTTGCCCAACATATGACGTTATGTTACGTTTACAGAATAGCACATCACCTGGACAAGAAAGCTGCAGAAGTCTGAGTGAGGAGGAGGTGGGTGGGACCAGGGTTTGAGTCCCCTGACACCACGAGCTGTTTTGCTTTCACCCACAGTTACATTTTGATGTGTAAACTGTGCAGGAAAGGGTATTAGATAAATCATAAATTGCCTCCTGTGTGCACGTTGGATCTACGTTTTAACTAGCACCCACCCCTGTTTGTGAATATGTCAGATCGTGTAGAGTTAAATGGTCTATTGTGGTGTTTATGTTGCAAACTGCCAGAAAGCGTTCACACAAATATCGACTTTATTTTTTTCCTCTATGCCCAGACTCTGCAGCAGGACCCCAGCTGTGCCTGCTGGCCTGTGGAGGCCTCTGTCAGTCTGAGCTCAGCTTCTCTTTCCTCTTTCACAAACTTCTTCTTCTCCATTTTTGCTGCTCTGTCGCCATTTTCAATCTTTTGAAGTCCCTGCAGCTCTGAGTGCTTGACGGTCCACTTGTTCTGTGTGTGTTTGTATTTGTGGGTTTGTCGACTCAGTGTCCCCCTCTCGTTACGTGGCCGCTCTCTCTTTCATTTCTGTCTGCTCCCTGTGGCCCTCTCCATCTCTCTCTCACTTGTTTTCTCTGTCACGCGTTCATGCCATCATCCCTCGCTTCCTTTCAGTCGGTCACGCACAACTCTAAAGGCTTTGTTTTAGAGCGCTGCAGCCTGACACTGAATGGCACTCAGCCTCTCTCTCTCTCTCTCTCTCTCTCTCACTAACACACACTGCATTTAAAATGTTTTATATGGATCAAAGTGAGGCTCTCAGTTGTTTGCAGAGGACGAATGTGCTTTAAGGATTTATGATGTCCTGGGCTAAACTCAGCCTGCACCTGGGACTCACTCACACACAGAGTGCACTCTAATGCTGCACAGCAGACCCGCTCATTATGAAGCCTTTACATGTTTACACTCGAGCAAAAAGTCAGACTGATGCTTCCAGACGCACACATTGATTCAGCCCAGGGACCTTCTCTGTGAGACGGGGGCCAGGCTGTCCTCACGCCCTGCTAACTTTCCAAATCCTGACACCAGGTGTTCGGTCGTTGTGGCTGTTTGAGCACCTGGAGGATTCCACAATATACTCCACTTTACTTTGTTTCCATACTTAGCCTACATTTGCTAATGCTAATGTTGCTACAGAGTTAGCATTATAGCAGCCCAACGACTGGGGGGAAGACTGAGGAGTACACCCGTTTCCTTAACATGATGCTAGCATGATGCTAGCTTTGTGTTGTTTGTTTTACATTTGAGTTGTGGCTTCTTGCGTTTATGTTGTGAGTTTTGCATTTGGTGCTTCTGGGCCACCATACTTACAGGATTTGTTCAGCAGAATAACTTTCACCATAGTTTACACTAAGACTTTCACATGGAAGTCTTGTGTTAGCTACAGAACTTATTTTAACCCAAAACCCAATCAAAGAACCTGCTTCAGGATGAGGCAACAGGAAGTTCCTCTGTTTTTTACTCGGTCTTAAACCCCCAGTCTGCAGGAGGCTGTCGGCTCCTGGTGAGGGGAGGCGATACAGGGAGGCAGATAAAACACACACAGTGAATCCATCAGAGCATCACCTGCTGCGGCTGTGAGTCCAGAGACCACTGCATGTGTGACACACACACACACACACGTTCATGAAAGCACAGAAAGTACGCTTGAGCAGCATTTTATTTACAGTGCAAAATTACATTAGTTAGAGTCAATAAGAGGATGTCAGTCCTACAACAGTGTTCAGGAAGGTTATCCACACACCGACTGCATTTTCTGCCTCCTTCATGGAGTGTGTGTGTGTGTGAGAGAGACAGTGTGGACACCAGCAACTGAGATAATATGCTGCTTTTTATAGATGCTGTGTAGACGTGAGATCCCATTATTTTTGCTCGAGGGAGGTGAAAATATATTTTTTGGTATATTTGGAGTGATTCCTTCAGTCATCGGGAGATGTGCAGTCCAACTTTGACAGCAGTGGAACTTAGATTAAACTCACAACACACACACACACACACACACACACACACAGCTAGATTAAACAAAGAAGCCAGTTTATTGCAGAGCGACATGCAGGTCGAGTGTTTGTGTATTTGGGTGTGTGTGCACGCAAAGAGTGTATCATATGGTTAGTTAAGAGAAAGAAACATTGCTAAGATATGCATGAGGCGAGAGGCAGGAAATCACCAGAGAACCTGCAGTTTTCTCTCACAGCCTCAGATTGACAGCCGGGGGGAGCAGAGACTCAGCCGAACTTTTATTTATGTATTTTTTACTCACCTGGGACGTGAGACGCAGAACGTGAATGTCCTCCGTCACACAGGCTCCCCGTGAGGAGCTGGCCTCAGTTCTGTGTGTGAAAAGTTCGTAAAAAACTTGAAGGCTTTATCTTAGCGTGTGTGAACCAAAGACGCTCTGCAATGTGTTGTGAGACATGCAGTTCCATGTAAGACAGAAACGTATCAGCCAATTTTCCACTTAATTAACTTCTTTACAGATCTGCATGAATGTGTTTCTATGAAGCACTGAGCTGCCACAATGCTCCCATTAATATGCACCGCATTCATACAGGGTCAGCCGTGGTGCAGTAGTTCTGTTAATGGAGCTGCTCGGATAAAAAGCTGGTGGCACTGACAGGTCCAACAGAAGCAGGAGGTCAGGAGGGAGAGAGGCGCCGCAAGCCTTAATTAATAAAATGCTTTTACAGCAGCAGGCTGCAACACACGACTCATTCTAAAGGTTCAGTGTGGAGATATGTTGTTCGCCCCGTCGCCATCTTCTCTGCTTCTGCCTTCTTAACACAAAACTGTGGATGGATTTCCACCCACCACAAGCCAAAGAGAAGGGCTGCGCGGTGGATAAGCTTCATCAGAGTGTTCCCACTCCCACTGTGTCACACGAGGACACGTGGTCTGAAAGGGTCACATGAAACCGAAGGCAGCGGAGTGTTTTTGCCGTAGAAGATGATGCTGCCCCGGTCTTCCTTTTCAGATCCTGTTCACATCATGACTCATCCTGAATGTCCCACAGCATCAACAAAGAGCGGTGGTCTCATTCTTATGGTTACCATGGTGATGATTCTCTAACTGGACCACAGAAGACTGTGACTGCTGTCACCAGGTTTATCTCATGGAGGTTTGTGTGCTTCGGTGTTGGGCTCCTGGTGATGAAGGGCTGGATTCAGATCTGCGTTGAAGTGAGCAGTTCAGTCAAAAACAGCTGCAGGTTGTACATTTATAGATTCGCTTTGTTATTTTTCTGTGACAAGTAATTAAACACGGAGGCTTTGCTTCATCCAGTGTGTAATTAAACTGTTTGCCGGGGCCTCGAACATATTGTCGATTTGTGTGTTTGTGAGGCTGCTTCAGAGAACAGTGTTCAAACTGTCCACCTCCACACTGCAGAGAAACTCCGTCCGGCTCCACATGCTTCCCTCTCATGTCCTCTGCTGACCCGTCACCGTGCTCCTGTATCCGTCACGTCTTCTGCATTTTTTATGACAGTAAAAGTTGTAGACAAGTAAGTCCTTCTGAGTGGTGACTGGTGTGGGCGATGCTTTCTGTTCTCCACAGTGAAGCAGGCGTTAATCCGGATAGTTTAAACCTGTTTGTTTTAGGAGAGGATCTTGGACTTCAGTCTTATCTTTTCCCCTTGCTGCGTCCCTGAATAACTTCCCAGCATCCTTGAGCCCTCCTTTCATCACATTGTTGTGTTGTCGCCGCACTCAGAGCTTTGCCGTGTTTACTCTTTCACTTTTGCTCTAACAAGAGTTTAGTGATGTTAAATCCATTGGTGTTAATCCTGTCATTAGCCCATTCACTGTAATGATGGATCATCTCGGTCTTTACCAGAGCGGGGACAACCTCTGCCTCAGTCTCATTACTTTAATAAAGGCTGTGTGTGTGCCTGTGTGTGTGTGTGCCTGTGTGTGCGTGTCTGCCTGTGTGTCTGTGTGTGTGTGTGGCTGTGTGTGTGTATGTGTGTGTGCCTGTGTGTGTCGGACTCTCCCGGTGAGACTGCAGGCTTCTTAGCTGGAGATAATAACAGTGCTGATGTTGAGGTTCTGGTGGGTCGGTCGTGGGTTGGTTGTTTTTATGTGTGTGTGTGATGTTGGTTTTTGGAGTAAGTGGCCCCTGCAGGCTCATTACTCCCTCTGTGTGCAGCAGGTCAGTGTTTCTGTGTTCTGTAACCTCATGAGTACATTAGCAATACCTCTGATTTGCATGTCTGAGGAGAAGCAAACTCTCTTTTTTGCCCTCTCTTTTTTCAGGCATGTGCTTAAAGGGAAACTTGAATGTGAGTGTAGTGAAGGTGAACAGTGTCTCCTCCCTCCATGCAGGAAAATCTGCCATCACACGTAAATCAACTGCTCGAAGTACGAATTGAAGTTGTAAATTTACCATTTTAATGTAAAGATTTAGTTTCCAGCTCTCCTCTGTCCATGTGTGGACCAAATCTTTCCTGTCAAATGTTGGTGTGTGGACACTGCTGACTCTGTCCCTGCCCGGTACCCTGTCCCTGCCCGGTACCAGGCGGCTCAGCACCGCTCTGCTTGCCGGCTGACCGTGCACAGCGGCTCCTCTTCCTCATACTGATGTCTGATCCCTCTGCACCCTCTGCTGCTAATTTAAGAACCCATGACCACCTTTATATTCTGCCTGTTTGCTGCTGTTATTAGAGTTTATCCTCAATTTAACGCCTCTGATCGGCTCTTTGCAGCAGCCCAGTGCATTCTGGGTGTTGAAGTTTGTATCGTTTGCTCTGGATAAAGTCAAGATACAGATACAGTGCATACAGAACCATCTGGTGTAAGATTGTTTTGCACATGTTTCCTCCTTTAAAAGTGATGTAGTGATTGTTTACTAGGTAAAGACCTGAGGTTGAGGTGGCTGGCAGGTCGCCCCGTGAAGCTCATTATTTTTAATTAGCCCCATCTTTTGTGTCTGCGCACGCTGCAGGTCTTTCCATCAGCACACACCACTGTCACATTTTAGTGTTTATACTATTTATAGTTGTGTTGTGCTGTGTCTTAAAATGAAAGCTCCGCATGTGCAGTAATCCAATTTAAATTCTGTAATTGCCTTCGGTGCTTCACATGTGCTATCATTTCTTACATTATGTGATTTGTTTGTTTTTATAGTGGGAGCAGCGCTGCTTTAATGTCTCATACAGATCCAGATAATTAAACCTTCAGCATTTACCGTGTAACTGCTGTTAATTGAAATGAAATGAAAGCCTCTCCTCGTCCTCCCTTCTTTCGTCTAATCCAGGTTAATCTATCGCTCGCACTCTGCCTGTCAGTCTGTCCATACATCCATCCACTCTGTCTTCATCCATTCACTCTTCTGTCTGCGCTCCTTTTAACCTTTGGCTCTGAGTTCAATAAAAAAAAGAAACTGTCGACTCTCTTTTTTTTTTTGCTGAGTGAGAGGATGATGGCTGGATTCATTTTCCCCTCGGCCAGATACGGGCAGTTTATTTATTAAGGGACGCACGGTGGATAAAAAAGAGCCATTAGTCAGAGAGCTTGGACTGCAGCTGTCAGCGGGGGTGATGGAGGGTGACAAACGTTAACTTTTCCAGCACAAGTGTGGCGAAGTGAGATAAGATTGCTGCAGGGATCAGACCTGTGGCCCGGCCCATCACAGCGCCTGTGATTCTTTCTCTGCTCTGCTTATTCTGCACTTATCACTTTATTCTGAAGTGGTTATCCATCCATCCATGCATCCAAGGCCCGGCTGGTAATTTCATTACTTCATTTATTCCTATTCTTTCGCGCTGACTGCGGCCAAGTCTGTTGGCTCGTATGCAGCTCTGCCGTAACATTTATCCTTTATCAGCCGTGGGCCATCTGGAAGACCTTGACTGTGGAGAGAGGGGGTCAGCGGGGAGCTTGTACTGTACGAGGGGGGTGGGTGGGGGGGTTCTATATGTGTTGGTCTGCAGCAGTTTTGGGTCATTTTCAAGCCTCAACTGGACAATTTCAGCTCCAGTCAGATCCATGTTCACCTGTAACCTGTCATCATTGCCTTCTGATGAACTTTAAATCAAAGAACATGCTAAGTGCTACTTGCTAACTTTCAAAGATCCTCAGCAGCGTCTCTGCTTTCATGATCTGATTGGCTAAAGGGAGCCAGTGATAGCTGGGATCCCCTGTCCCCTTTTTTCCTGTCTGACATGACTTTACTGTACACTTTTAATTGAACTGCATAAGGCATGTGTGTGTGTGTGAGAGAGAGAGAGAGAGAGAGAGAGAGAGAGAGAGCAGCTGGAAACCTGTTACCTGTTGTTTTGTTCATTTTCCAGAGACTTACTGCATGATAATCCAGCAGTAAACACAGCTTCCACTCATGTTTTAGTCTTGATCTTTTAATGGCTTCGAGCTTTTTACCTCTAAAGTTGTGTGTAATCGCATTCATGATCCCACGACATGACTCACACACACACACACAGTCCTTACAAATTGTATTTTAGTTTCAAGGACACAGTACAGAACTATTCAAACTGTGTGCATGAAAAATATGTGTACTTGGTTCTACACTCTTGAGTCTCTCTCTCTCACACTCACACACACACACACACTCCCAGCCATCAGGCAGCAGTATTAAAGACTTACCAGCACAGAATGTAAAGGCCCGATAAATGACCCATGTTAATTGTTCTGTCTGTGATTATCAAGCGGCGCGCTGACGAGGGACGCAGTTTGTGTCTGCCTGGGATTAAAAATTGAATCTGACTAAAACATCAGAGCAGCAGCCATCTGTCTGGCAGGGGGCGTTCGGTTTTTGGCTGGGAGTTTATTCGATTTTTATTGTTTTAATTTGGGAGCTGCTGAAGAGGGAGCACTGGTGTGTGTGTGTGTGTGTGTGTGTGTCAGTGGTGGTTTTGTAGCTAACTAAGACAACACTAATTATCATCTCTGCGTCTCATGTGTTGAATGTGTGCTCATTTTTTCCAACTCTGCCAGAAACGGAAAGGATTGTTGGACTTTCAGCTTTCTGAGGGTTCTTGAACGCATCATGGATGACCTGTGAATCTTCAGTGAGTTTTTGGCTGATCCTCCGGCTTCCTACAGCCGTGTGAAGTTAGAGTTCTCTGCTTGTAGCCATGATTGTGCTGTTTCCGTCGAGCTGCGGGTCTTTATGTTGCAGTGAGTAGTGATGGTGCATGGACTGAACAGTGACATGAGGGGACCTACTACAGCTGTAGTGTTCGTTCAGTCAGTGATCACAGCATCAATGAAAACGACCTCCTCTGGAAGGCTGAGCGTCTCTTTACATGCTCGGCTCTGGCTCTAATTTTTCTGCCTGTGCTCAGACATCATTTGAAAAAATACCTTTTTATAGCAGGCGTTGTTCACAGACACGCTTCTCTGTGTTATTACACTGAGTCATTGCTCTGTGCTGCTTTGATGAAGTCCACCGTGGGCTGCTCTGCGTAGGCCGATTGGCCTAATTAAAGGTTTCAATCACAAGTTCAAGTGCCTCAGTATCACACTCACTCTGTGGAATTTTAATGTTTATTTCTTGCAGCCGGCTCCGGTTTTTTTTCGTCTGCTCTTTATTTCTCACTTCTTACGTCCGACTGGATGTAAACACAACAGGATGGCCACACTGTGTTTGTGGGCTCAGCCTGCGTCACACTGGAACATGTGTTGCATCATGCGGCATCCTCTCCAGTGCTGGTGCAGTGGCGATATGCAGAACTGCTTCACTGATGCCACTCAGGCTGAGGAAGCGACCATCCCCACGGCCGCCGCTTGTATATCAGTGATGCAGAAGATAAGACACACACTAAAGGCCGGCTTACACTGTGATTTGTGGCCTGTTTTGAGACGATTTGTGCGACTATTTTGGGGGTCGGCCCGAGTTTCTGCTGAATCTCTGCATCGTGTAGTACACATGGGGTCGACGATCCAGATCAGCAACCGTATGGTTGTGTGAGTACATAGCGAGAGAACCTGAATCCTGACCTTTAACCCCTGCGATTCACTCGTACAGTTTGTGCAGCAGCTGAATGACGTGATTGAAAAAATCGCACACTGTATGCCTTAAGTGAATTTGCAGACCCGTCGATGCATCAGTCTGGCAGGCTGACCCCTGAAAATCCAGACTCCAGGGGAACACTTGTCTTAAAACAACACATAAACAACACAACAGGTCGATGGCCAGTGATTCCCAAAAGTACACGGCTGTGTGAAGACTGTACTTTGCTTTTTCTGCTTTTTACTGAAGTTTACAGGTTGGTCCTTTCCAGAAAAACGTCGTATGAGGTCAGTATTTTAAAGCTGCATGAAAATGAAACCTAAAAGTGAAGCGTATGGAAATTATGCTTATGGATGAGCGGGGACCTTAGGGGCTGATGATCCCTGTGCTCCTGGGTGACCTGGGTCTGGTCCTCTGGCCATTCAGCCAGACCCCACCCCCCACTTTCCTCCAAAGTAGGACACTTGGACTCATAATTAGATGTAATAGAACATAGTAGGTCTGAAAATACATCCATAGGTGTCCTTAGCAGAAACGGAAATATGAGTTGTGTGTGCAGAGGAGGTGTTAAGAGCTGACCTGCTTTATTCACACAATGAAAACACATCCGCCTCTTTTATTTTCCTTCTTAAGAAAAACCTGCCTCTTTGGGTGAAGCTGGATCTGCGTGCTGTCTGCACCACATACAAATGTGACGTATCAATGGAAAGCTGAGATTCTTATCTTTTGATTATTGTCATTTCATTTCAAGCCTCTGCCTCATGCCTCTTGCAGACCACTGGTCCATTATCGGTCCATGAAGTCCAGCAGAGCAAAAACACCTTATTACTGCCAAGAATCACTGATGTTCAAGTATTGAGCATCTTTTATCTTATTGCACCTCTGACAGGAAGCCCGAGCTCCTTTTCTTCTCAGAGGCTGAAGAAAAGTCTGAATTCTCAACTGTATCGAGTTATAAAATATTAAAGCTCAGATTTAACCACCTTCTGCTGACATGTCACGCAGATTGAAATCCATATCAGTGCCATTTGTATAAAGCTGAGGCCCCTGGAACCATGTGCATGTCCACTCATGCATCTTTATTTTTCCATTTTCCACTCCCATCACCATCCAGCCAGGATTTTTTATTCCATTCTCATCCGAGCTCCCGGGACGCTTCCTGTGCAGCCGTTTCTGCTTCTATCATTATGTTTTCTTGCTCAGGGGCACATGAGCAATTCTAATGAGTGCACAACTGCAATTGATTGCTAGAATGATAACTTTCAGGTCCCATTGAACATATGCATTAGATGTTGCACAGCTCCACAAACGGCTGCACACACAAATGCACACATGCCATAGGCCCGACGGGACCTCCAGACTGCTTCCTCCTATGGAAGCTGTTAGCCTGCAGGCCTCTGCTGCACGTGTGTGCAGTGTAGAAAAATACAAGCTTATTATTCATACAGCCAAATAAAATAGCATGTGCTTATCATTTATTAACCCGGAAGAAGAAACATATCATTTAGTTCTGTCTCTGAAGAGGAGCAGGTGAGCTCCTAAGTGTTGTTCCTGTTTGTCGATATTGATTCTTCTCTTTTTAATCAACCTAAAATATTCAAATTCTTCTAGTTACATACAGAAATATTCCGTCTAATATGAAACAGTTTGAGGCAAAAATGCTGATTAGATGAAAGGAGTTTGGCTGCATGAGAAAATCTGCTGAGGCACGACTTTCTCTGTGTTTCCTGACAGAAATGTGTGGGAGTGTGTTCTGCTGTAAGTGTGTGTTTGTGTTTGTGTGTGGGTGGGTGCGAGTGTGTGAAGGGTCAGGTCAGGTTTCTGTAATCCAGGTGGTTTCTCAGCTGGTGCCGTGTTCATCAGGATGTTTTACCTCCATGAACCACTCACCCTCATACTTACAGGTCACAGCGCATGCACACACACACACACACACACACACACACACACTGAGGGTTTGTTTCAGGTGGAGGATTAAAGTGAAGCCGGACAGATGGTGGAAGGTGTCCAGCAGTAAAAGATGTGCTGATTGTGTTTTTCTTCTTTTCGTGGGCGACCGGCAGTTTGATGTGTTTAATGGTGCAACTGGTAAAAAAACACCTTCTCACCATGAACTGTGGAGAAGTGTGAAGGTTTCTCTCACTGTCTTTGGAGACTAGACTGCAGATTTTAGGCTGGTTAGGGTGTGATTTTTCACTGTATTATTTCCATGAAATATCCATCCATCCATCCATCCATCCATCAATTCATCCATTCATCCATCCATCCATCCATCCATCAATTCATCCATTCATCCATCCATCCATCCATCCATCCATCCATCAATTCATCCATTCATCCATTCATCCATCCATCCATCCATTCATCCATCCATCCATCATCCATCCATCCATCCATCATCCATCCACCATCCACCATCCACCATCCATCCATCATCCATCCATCCATCCATCCATCAATTCATCCATTCATCCATCCATACATCCATCCATCAATTCATCCATTCATCCATTCATCCATCCATTCATCCATTCATCCATCCATCCATCATCCATCCATCCATCCATCCATCCATCCATCATCCATCCACCATCCACCATCCACCATCCATCATCCATCCATCCATCCATCCATCATCCATCCATCATCCATCCATCCATCATCCATCCATCCATCCATCCATCCATCCATTCACCCTCCACCATCCATCCATCCATCCATCCACCATCCATCCATCCATCCATCCATCCATCATCCATCCACCATCCACCATCCATCCATCATCCATCCACCATCCATCCATCATCCATCCACCATCCATCCATCCATCCATCCATCCATCCATCCATCCATCCATCCATCGACCATCCATCCATCCATCCATCCATTACAGCTGTCAGTAGTGAGAGGTGGGGAAACATCTGATGCAAATTCAGAACCTCCAGTTAACTTAACATGCACATCTTTGGTGTTTTCGAGGACGCCAGAACACCTGGGAAAAAAAAACACTGCTGCCTTTGAACCACTATGCCACCAAAACACAAACATCAACACAACAAAAAGTCAAGGAACATGCAGTACCACAGAAGAAGAAGAGTAATGTGTCTGTAAAATGAGCCCGTCTCAGCGCCTCCTGCAGGCAGGATGCAGCAGGTCGATGCAGGAACAGTTGTTCATATCTCATCAAACCACAAAATATTATTTATATTGCATAAAATTACATTAGAGAGAGAAACCCGGCGGCGAGCGCGAGCTGCACTGTGTGAGGAGGAAGAAGAGTTGATGACATGAAGGAGAGAAGAGGTCCGTCAGCTGCCTGGAGGACAGTTCAGGAGCTGGTTCCTCCCTCCTGACCAGAGTCCAGCTGGATCTGGAAGACGGGGTTACAGCATTTATGCTTCAGTTTAAGTCATGGAGGTAAAACTGAGATCTGTGGCTTTGAATGGTCTGTGATGTTACATCAGTAGTGATGAGCAGGCGGCATCAGAGCAGCAGCAGAGCAGACACATCCGTGTTGTATTAAAAAATGATGGAGACTGCTACAGTTTACATTATTGTTTCAGTGGATGCTTCTTTTGTCTGCAGCGTCCCCGGTGCCTCCTCTCGATATGAATCTCATTCTCTGCAGTCTGTTCTCATCTATATTGTGTTGCTGTCCTTATTTTTCTGTCTACATTTCGTTTCATTTTTCCTCTCTCTCTCGCTCTCCTCCTCGCCCGTCTTGTAATGTTACACGCCATTTCCCCAGATTGCTTCTGCTGGTGTCGGAGTTACACGTTGAAAGATTTATTACTGCTATTTGTTCTTTTAACCACTTCCCGGCTCTCCCTCTGTCGATCTGCCCATCACCGTATCTTTACAATTACTTATCCGGCCACGTTCGCCTGTCAGCTTTTCTCTGACTTTGCTGCATTATTTTTTTTTCTGCAGGCCTCCTGATGCCTGACGAGCCTTTCACTCCTTTTTCTCTGCTCCAGCCTTTTGATCTCGTGGCTGCCATCTGCCTTGGCATGAAGGGTCTAAATAATGGATTCCCTCAAAGAAAGCAGGCCGCGGTCGGTCAGTGAACTGTTTCACCTACTCCAGTCATTATTAAAAATCTGCCCGGTGACAGATGACAGCCTGCAGGGGGGGGGTCACAGATAAGCCGACATCTAATCCAAAGGCAGGCAGGCAGGTAGTGTAGGTGCTGTCCACAGTCCGGTCCTGGTTGGAGTGCGGTCTGTCCATCTGCAAACTGCAGCGGTTTCCATATTAATCAGATATTGATCAGCCCTGAAGTGCAATACGCCTGGACGGAGGAACGTGGCCACTAAAATGGCTGCCAGGCTGGTGTACAGTGTGTGTGTCGGCATCGGATGATCTGGCCTGCATGGCGATGCTCTGTGGATCGCTGTGCAGTAGCTGCACGTTTGAAGCCATCTGCCTGTCATGTATTGTTTCAGGCCTTTTCTGGGCCAGACGATACATTGGTGACATATTGGCACTTGATGATAGAATGATGAAGCAACAAAGGTCCACATAAGGAGGCAGACAGGGCATGGTGGTGGTTGAATAATGTGGTGTGTTTTTGCTCAAAGGTCTGGGTTTCGTGTCCCCTCAACAACATCGCTAACTGTTTTATTTTCACTCAGGTTTTTGCTTGTAGTTAGTGTTAGTCATTGAAGACTACTGGTTAAGGTTAGGCATTGAAATTCAGACTAAGAACCCCATTTACACATAGCCGGGTATTTTGAAAAACAAATATTTCCTTCCCTCCTTTTTCCAAAATAACATCGTGCACACATCGTTTTCAAAAAAGTTTCCATTTACATTAACACGCTCCCAAGAGCCGTCATGACTACACCAGGCCTGTGGGTGGCAGTGTAGGAAGAAGGAGAAAGCCAAGCAAGCCAATCAGAAGCCTCATTGACGCAGTCTGGCTCTTTGAGTCAGAAGTTGCTGAACCTGGAGACCCAACATGTCTCCGCTCCTCTACACAGTAAGAGGAGCTGTGTTTAAAATGCAAACATGTAAAAAGTGCTGACACCAACAGAAATGCAAACTCTACCCGGAATGCTTCCATTACTAGACTACAGCTGTTCTGGCAGCCGAACTACACAAAAAGGTCGCAACAACTGACGGCAGACTGCCACAAACTCAGTTTTTCTCCGTTTTTGTCAGTTCACATTGAAACGTGAATACAGCGTTTTCCAAAATCTCCACTTTTGCCGGAGAAAGATGCCAAAACTCAGTTTATGTGTAAATCAAAGGCACAAACGAAGGGAGAAGTCTTTTCAAAATACCTGTGTATGTGTAAACAGGGTTTTAGGGGTTAAATTGTCTTTTTTTCCACACACATTCAGGAAGACCGTACCTTTGTTGCTTTCAGTGCGTAACAGTGGAAACTAAAGTGGTGAGATATCGCACACTAAGGCTAAAAATGTGTTATAAAAAAACATGTGAAATGACTTGTGATGGTGATACCAGACTGGAGCCTACCTATCTGCACTCAATCCCTTCCTCTCTGTTGGAGGTTAAGCCTCCTCCTAGTGTCGTGCGTCTTCATGTGAAATCATCAGCCCAGAGGCCACAATGTGTTTAGGTCACATCGGTTGCACTTCGACTGATGCTGGATCTGAATGGATTCATAGGGATTATTTATACTGATGCATGATGGGAAACGGGGTTTAAATTAAAAATCAGCTATCGATGCTGTGACCTTTTTAAACAGGCAGATGATCTCATCTCATTATTTCAGGCTGATTTATCTTGTAATTGGATTATCATCCTTATTATTAGGCCACATTCACAATGACATTATCTTCATAGAGACCAGCTTTTTCTGTGCATTTATATTAAATTCATGCTAAATCGTCCTTTACTAATTATAATGCTAATATTACTAACAGGCCCTCCTTACTGCTCGCCTCAGCCTGAACATCATAAAATCAAAGTTAATTCATCATGTCAATACGTGACCTGCATGCTTCTGCACGCTCTCCATCATTAGACACACACAGCTTTATGCTAACGTTACAAAGTTAAAGCCTTATTACATTAGTTTCCTTGTTTGTGACAATTAGCAGCGACAGCACAGGGAGGATAATCCGGCTCGTTCTGCAGCAGGAGAAAATTAAAGGATTTCGTTTATCACTAAGAATCAAAGGCTTCTGAAGAATGTGGACACAGCTGCACTGTGGTGCTTTTATTTAAAGAGTGAAAGCTTAAAGAGACAGGTGGCCGTGAGACTGCTTACACACCTCAGCTCCGCCTCTTTGCCCATATGTCACAGATGTCACCTTAAAGATTATTATTTATAAAGTTTTTGTGTTTTGAATAAGGTCAGAGTGACGTTGCAGAAGGTAAAACAGGCAGGACAAGAATATTTTTTAATAAAAGCTGCTGGTCGCACTTTTATGGTTATTTTTGGTCAGTCTGTGGATGATTATTTATGTGGTGATGATTTCTGATACATACATCGCCAGTGTGTGGTGTAGGATTGCTGTGTAAGCATGTGGGCGTTATCGTTGTTATTGTTGGGTGTGTGTACGGCGCTGTCCACAGTACTGAAGCAGGACTGTTGTGACCTTCCCTGGTCACCCCGGATTGTCAGACTCCGTCTTCTGTAATCAGAACATTGAGTGAAAGACAATACACTTGGTTTATAGTTTCGCCTTTTGCAAATGGGAGAACACTCAGTGAACACAGGCCTTTCAGTCTGCTTCACTCCCGTCCATAAGTGTTCTGCCCCTCCCTGGACACAGGCTCGTTTTATTGAAAAGTGGAGGTACATTTGCATAATAGATAAACAGTTTTTCAAGACCTTCGTTGGTATTACCATATTGGGAAATGTTGCCCTTTTATTCCCACCTACAAATTATAATAATTGGTTTAACATATCTCTGTGAAACACTCTGCATCCTTCCTATGTTGGATGATTTATCTTGCGTCCGATGCCTCCCTATTTTTCGGCCCTCACCGCATCAAAGGGATATGACGAACATCCACCCGAACTCCCTAAAAGTAAGGATGTTTGTGTGTGAAAGAGTGTGAAAACCTCCCTTTCTTCCCTGTGAGCCAGGATGCATACGAGTAAATATGTGCTCTGTATCATGTCAGTGTGTAGTTAACCTTATATAATCCCACAGGACTAAGGTGGAGACGGACAGACAGATGGAGCAGTCTGTGCCCCATACCATGTGGCTTGTTAATGCATACTGTGACTTTTTTCTCCCCCCTGAACAAACCCCTTTATTCCACCTGATGTGAGAATAATTAGTGAGTCCATGACAAGTTGTGGAGGCACCTTCACTTTAAGGGTCGAGATGTTCCTGAGTGAGGTGTTAAATGTACCTCGCTGTGTGATGAAGTGCTGCTATCAGTGTGATTAATGTACTTTCCAGCCTCATAATGAAGTGAATGCACACACGTTCTGATTTATTTACATTCAGTGTATCAATAAGTTAAATTAATCACACCAACCAAGCAGAAAAATGACATGATTGATTTTCACAGCCTACAGTCAGCAGCACATATTTTGAAGCGTAGACTCTTCTTCGCCTTCTTCCTTCTCTGTCTCCAGTGTTTTTGGAGCGGCAGTCGTCGGAGTTCCTGACAGCAGAACCGTCAGAATTCCCTGCCGTAATGAGTTTCCCTCAGCCCTGTGAGCCCTCGTCGGGCTCACAGGGCTGAAGGTGGGCCTCTGGTAAAGTGCACTGTTTGTGGCTGTGGATGCTGGAAATGAAACTCTTGTAATGGACGTGCAGCAGGTTTTGAAAATGGACTTCTAACCGCTGAAAGGATAAAAAGCCGGCCTGTTTTTCTGCTCCGTGTGCTCCCTGCGGTGAGCTGGTAATTGACTGCTCTGGTCTGGTGTTAAAAACGACGACAGCAGCATTGGCTAAGAATACTGAAGCAGGTCTGATTCCCCATCAGCTCTGTTTGAGAAATGACGTGCTTTTAGTGCAGATCATAAATCCCTCCGTCTGTGAGGACGAGCCTCGCTGAATGAGAACCATCATCTGTGGAGCTGAATTATGCAGCCATTGTGTGCTCCTTTAATAAATCTGCTAACTAAGCTCATCTGGTTCAGGAGCTAAAAGGTGCCGTCCGCTGAGGGCTAAGGTCTGGCCCTTACCCCGACACTCTGAGTAATGAGGCCGGATGTGCACAGATAGATTGATCACTGTGAACACTCAAACGGAGGTGATGGATCAGGGTGGTGCTGGCTGGCAGTGACTGAAATTCACCAAGACAATTTTTAAGGTTGATGATGTTTCGTGTGACTAAATAGGAGCCTATAAGCTGTCTGCTTTTTATGAACCATTAACTTGATGCTTGTCACCAAACCTCTTCGTTAGACGTTCCCTCTAATCAATCTTTCTTCAGGCCACTGCTGAGGCTCCTCTGTTTGCCTGAAACTAACGATGAGTCCGTGTGAGAGCAGATTGAGAGCTACTGTGATCTATTGATCGGAACTTTTTGCATATCAAAAGCTGAAGTAGTGCAGAGTGAATGTGGAAGGTGGGATGTTGCACTTCTTCGCTGGTGCATGTTGTGTTATCAGTTCACCTTTAGACCCCGTTCACACTGGGGAAATCAATCCGGCTAGAGCGGGATTTGTATCTGGATATATCCGGAACAACGCAAATCCAGATATATCCGGATTGATCCACCTCTGGAAGGTGGATCTAGCCGGATTGGCTCAAATGTGGCCCAGGTCTGAACGCATATGCAGCTAGCGAATCCCGCTAGTGACATGATACTTCTGGTTCACAGGGACAGTGCCGTATGTAAACAACCGTCGAACTATGACAGCTTTGAGTTTATTTTCAACAGGGCTAAAAAGGAATAAACTGCTTTTTGAAACCGAAAGAAAACAAAAGAACGAGCGACATGGGACAAAAAAAACGTACAATGCATGCACACGCAGTCCTAGCGCAGCCTGAAGAGACTCTGTATATTACGAGGCGCCACCTAGTGGTTTGGAGGACAACAGACAAGCTGGGTTAAGCCGGATTGAACGCAGACATGCGTGTGTTTGAAAATAAAGCTTAAAGGCGATCTGGATTCAATCCTAGTCTAGCTGGATTGACTTTCTCCAGTGTGAACGGGGCCTTTGTGTGCAGAGGTGGATTTAAAGGATGGAGCTTCCTCTGCTGCTGCTTGTCACCAGGGTGTCCTTCTTTAAAGCCTTTTAATGGCTGCACATTAATTTCAGAACTGCGTCTCTGCCTGTGTGAGAAGCAGTGAGAATCCTCCTCCATCCATCTCCCTCCCGTATCTCAGGATCTCTCACCTGGCAGCGGCCCGCTGTGGCCTGTGAGCCGTGCTCCACACCTCTCCGCCTCCCACTGATGGACGCATGCTGCTAAAGGGATTACTTGTCATTTTGAATTTGGGTCCATTCTCTGTGTGTTTGCAGCCTCTGTGTTGTCTGTGTTATGCTGCCTCATAACACAGACACCATAATGAATGTGACCCGCAGTGTAAAGGTGACATCATGTTTCCCATGTTTCCCGCCTGATGTCAGATTTCTGTGACATCACTGCTCATCCTGCTCATTTCTCCATTTTCTTCTGTGGTATCTGATTAAGCATGGCAGCTGTTTGTGGACTCTGCAGCCCCCTCCTCAGACTCACGCTCTCTCCTCTCTTATTTAGTTTTAATTATCCTGTTATTTTAGATTTTTGGGCTTTTGAGTGAACAGGTTTGTTGTTGTTTGTTTGGAAAGCGGCAGAGAAAAATCAATAGAGTCAGATGTGCAGCCTGCTCTGGCCTGTGGACCCACATCGCATTTTAGTGCAGGTGTGAGCCGTGTTTCACTTTATTGAATTTGCTCTTTAGTGTGTGTGGGTGTGTGTCTGTGTGTGTGTGTGTGTGTGTGTTATTGCCTGGAAGGCTACAGTGTCTTGTTTACTCTTGAGCTCCAGCAATTTTATCTGCCCTGTGACGGGATGTGTGTGTTTTGTGTCGTCATGTAGGCTCCTACCTGCTGCTCTTGTCTAATACTGAAACAATATTGGTCTGGAGAAAGTGTGTGTGTGTGTGTGTTGGCAGTATAATAACAAGACAGACAGAATGTGGATGACAAATAAAAACAGATCAGATCTCTCTCTCTTCTTTCTCTCTCTTGTTCGCCCTTCTTGACCTCAATTTCATGTTCTCCTCTTTTGTTGGTGTCACACACACACACACACACACACACAGTAAAATCACACAAACACAACATGATCAGTTGCTGTGCCTCAGTTTTGCTCATTTCTGTTTTGTCGCCCACACAGTTTGTTCCCTCTGTGTACGTTTCATTGTGTTTGTTTGTGTTTTGATTCTCGGATTGTGTTGCGATCGGATTGGCTGGCAGGTGATTTTTTTTTTTAATATCAGGACATCTCACAAAACTGGCAGATGACGGCCATCTTTGTTGGTGAATACAACCAGCAGAGCACATACAGTATGCTCTGCACTTGCAGGAGAGGAAGTAACTCTCCGCACCAGCAGGGGGCAGCAGTCTGTGCTCATCATTCAAAAAGGGTTAACTGTAGCTGCAAGCTAAGCAGTTTAGCTGTTGGACCGTTTGCACATTGAAACATGCGACTCTGTCATCATCATCAGGACATCAACACATCAGAGTCTCTTTAGGGACAGTTAACCAGCCAGTCTTTATTACCCCGATCCAAGCTGTGACCAATCAGCATCCCTCTGCTGGTGGGTCCTTTAATTCACAGCAGCACCTACACATTCTCATTGAACTAAGATACTGCACTCACTGTTCCACTCCTCCTTTAATGTTAGAATAAAAATGTCTTCCGGTGTGTTTTATGACGACTAATTAGGTCTTCCCCACCGCCGCGCCATGTGACCGGACAGAATGTGAACTTGTTAATTGTGCCGCAGCTTCTGCAGGGAGCAACGATAACGAAGAGAAAAAGCTAATTAACACAATCAGAGGAAACATGCAGAGATACATGACAGCTGTTAGCCAGGAGCATGACTCCGGTCAGACGAACATGGGCTGAGAACAAACACCCAGCGGCAGCGACAGCCACATGCTTTCAGTTCATTATGCTCACTGTCAACAAACCAGAGGACTTTAGACGCCATTATGGAATATGTGACTCCTGCACCCACGTTTCCCTCCAGTGCGCCACATTAACCGGGTGGAGAGTTTTATTTTTTAAACTCAGATGCAGCCGTCACTTGCAGGAGGCCACCAGCAGCATGAGAGGGGTTATTTCTGGTCCTGGTGTCCTCACTGAGTCCAGCGTGTTTTGGAGACGGGGACGCTCAGCATCAGAATGTGTTCTGCTGTGTTTTGTCCACCTCAGACTGTCGCTCCGTGTGATGACAGCCACCCTCTCACCTCAGCACTTTAAGCTCACAAATGTAATGACGGATGACTTTTTTTGATCAAATCTGTTACAGACTCGAGAGTGTGTGATGAAACACTCGTGTCTGTCCTCATGTTTTTCCATCTGTCAGCTGCTGCTTCAGCTCCGAGTGTTTGCTGCTCTCCGAGCTGACAGGTGGAGTAGCGGTGTCAGCCTATTAGTGAGTATCTGTGTGTGTAGTTTTAGCGATTTGTCCCTCAACTGTAAATACATATGGACAAACTAGCAGCTGTTTTGAAGCTAACTATTTAATCCAAATACAGGCAAAGAGGCGGAGCATGAGAGGAGCTGAGGTGTAGTCAGGCAGCTCCACATCAGCACCACCTGGGGCTCAAAGTGAGAGACAAACAGTTTTTGTATCATCCTGTAAACATGTTTATTTCCTGCTTCCATTTTAACATAGAGGTCTAGTGGATTGAATCACTTTTGGAGCCACTAGTGGTCACTGGAGGAACTGCAGTGGATTTACAGTTACAGTTTACAGGTGTTTGGGGCGGGGCTTGTTGTAGTAAAAATGAAAAAATTCCTTGGTAAAGTTGCTGCAAAAGAGCCTTAAGCCAACCCAGAATCTTTGTTTAAAAAAACTGAAGTGTCCTTCAACAACACGTCCTCTGCAGCAGGTGAAAATGTGATGCTCACATGTTGCTGACACCACAGCTGGCCTTCGTCGACACTGCAGCAGTCCTGTAATGTTGTATTTCCTCCCTCTCATCTCTCTCACGCACACTTCCTCTTCTGTTTCTTTTGTCTGCGCTGATCAATATTCCAATCTACACGGCCAGGAGAGCAGCACTCATTCACCCGTCTCAGACACGTCACAGTGAGAGAGGAGACAGACGGGAATGAGCTTCATGCCAAGACACTGAAATTCGCCCTCAGTCTAACACTGGATAGGCTCTGCTTTAACATTTTATTCACCTGACAAGGCCCTCAAAGTTTATTTACCAAGATGTCAGGAGGAACGGCGTCAATAATCAATGCAACGCTGATGTTTGTAGGGTTTAATCTCCACTGGAGGAAAAACACTGAAAATGTGTCTTCAAGGCTGAAGCGTGGATTCTTAAAGTTGTTAATGTTTTTTTATGATTAAAATTATAATGTAATTTACACTTTAATTGACTGTATTCAGGGCATCCAGTAATTACACTTCCTTTACTGTTTCAGGGCAGCTGAACCCAGAAGACCCCATTAGTTTGGTTTGGGTAAGTCAACTTCCTTTGTTCATCACACACACACACACACACTGTACACAAAGGTTGTTGTGATCACTTGGTTTATGCATGAACAAATGTTTCATGGAGACACACACACACACACACACAGTCAGAGTGAGAGAGTCACGAAGAGGCTGCATTGTGTCTGAGGCCAGCTCTCTGGTCTCTCTGAATACTAAACACCTCCCTGCTGTGTGTGTGTGTGTGTGTGTGTGTGTGTGTGTGTGTGTGTGTGTGTGTGTGTGTGTGTGTGTGTGTGTGTGTGTGTGTGTGTGTGTCTGAGTGAATTTTGAACAATTGTTGACATAATTTTATGTACTTGCATAAGATAAGAGACGGTGAAGTGAGATATGAAGGTGTCTTTCTGATGGACAGACTGAGCATGTATGAGCAGGTGTGTGTGTGTGTGTGTGTCCCTCTGGCCTTCATGTAACAGGAGAGCAGGGACTTGTTGCTGTATAACCTCCGTGTTTGCAGCGTTTGTCTCCGGCTGGTTCTTTTTCTGTTTTGTTGTTACAAAAACTTTTTGTGTTTCATTTTTTAATTTCAATTTTACACAAGGCAGTTGCATACTTGCAGTCAGTTTGTGTCCTCTGTACCTCACTCTCTTTATTTGACGCATCATTTGAATATACTCTTTGAGTTTGCTGGTCCTTCTCTTCACCTCTTCCTCTCGCTGCCTCCCTGTTCTCGTGTTTCTTCTCCTGAATCCGGCTCATGGAGCCAGGTGAACCTCTGACTCCTCTGTCCTCTGTCCTCCTCCATCTCTGATGTTTAATGGTGACAGTAATTGTGTGCTGTCATGTTTGGGATTGGATGACTGACCTGTAATGATGTGAGTGGGATGAGCTGGTGATTAAAAACCATCCACCTCTTCATTAACACATTATTACTCCTATCGTATTACACTTTATTACACTGAGCCACATCTGCGCACACCGAGTGTGTGTGTGTGTGTGCGTGAGAGAGGTGTGTGTTTGTGAGTCATGGAAAATTAAATTCCTCTGATCGCCATTTCATCCAACTCATAAAGGTAGAATCAAATCAGAGGCGCCATAAAACTGAAAAAATGCCTTTGTCTGGTCTGATGAGTGTTTTCTGTCACATATCTTAAACATTTTATTTACTTTATCGATGTTTTTATATGCGGTGACACTTTAAGAGCCAGTGCTTCATGGTCTTATGGTGCTTTATGTCTTTATGGACAACGTATCTCACATGGCGTCCCTTTGACTTCATCAGAATATTGATCCTGACAGACACATCTGGCGGTTTATTGAATAGAGCTCCGACCTTCACCACGTTGAGAGTGTCTGACTCCACCTAAACTCCTGATTCATCCAAATACGGGCAACGAGGATTGATTTAGTTCTGTCCTCTTTGCTTCGTGATGGTTGATCTCACAGCACCCTCTAGGTGAAATGACTCTAATGACATTTTAGAGTTAAGATGTAGTTTATCCTGACAACATTTAATCGTCTTGTCCTTGAATTTTTATATTTTCGTCACGTTCTCTGTGGCCCCATTAGGGCTGTGTTCCTCACCACAGCTGCCCTTGACGCCTCTGCTCACACTGGAGACTTTCCCATTTCCCTTTGCTTCCATCTGTCTGATTGTGGCACACATATTGGTGAACTTTGCCCGATTTGAACCTGCAACTCTGTTTTTCCATAATGTTATTAACCTACAATCTGACCCCTTCCTCTGACTTTAACTAAACAGACTGATGCACACCGATAGCTTTGGGTTACAGAGTGAAAAGTGTGCTGTGCTGTGCCATGCTGAGTGTCTGTGATGTGAAGAGTCTTGAGTCCCAGAAAGGTTACGTTATGTGTGTGGCTGCCTGGATACAGTGGTGGGTGGAAGGATCGCAGTCCAGGGTGGGAAAGATGAAGAGTAGTGTGTGTGTGTGTGTGTGTGTGTGTGGGTGGAGGGTGGTGCGTTGTAATTGGCTTTCTCAAACCAGTGTCTGTCTGTGTGTGTGTGTATGTGTGAAGACACAGTGATCTATAACGAGGACATAATTGGTGATAACTTAAAGAGGACTTGAAGTCTCTCTCTCTCTCTCTCTCTCTCTCACTCGCCCCCACACACACACACACTTTATATTTCCTCTGATGAATGTGTGTGTGTGTGTATGTGGCTTCCACTCAGCTAACACATCCTAATAAGGTCAGGAAAGAGCACAGATGGAAGGATATGTTTATCTTTATCACCACTTAGCCTTATAACCTCTCCAAGAACACACACACACACACACACACACACACACAGGGTACATGAACCCCTCCCAAACTGGTGAGCACTGGATGTTTGATAATGCTGAA
Source organism: Parambassis ranga (assembly GCF_900634625.1). NCBI lineage: Eukaryota > Metazoa > Chordata > Actinopteri > Ambassidae > Parambassis > Parambassis ranga. Next base: position 21,832,038 of record NC_041033.1, read on the forward strand.
AAAGACCAACAGAGGTTGAGAGCTTCTTCCCAGGAGGAGAAAATCCCAAGTTGACATTAAACATGTGTAGAGCCACTAGTGAAGACACATGGGAGCCAGACGGTAAAGACACTCGGGACTTTACTCAACAGCAACAATGTCCCTCTTGAGGTCTTCTTGGTCACAGGAGGTGTGGTTAATCCTCAGGAGAGCTGCTGGCAGTGAGGAAATAATCAATGTTGTCCATGTTGTTCTGAACTCACACAGTGTGTGTGTGTGTGTGTGATTTTTTTTGTTTGATTGATCTGATGTCCCTGGGTTAATGCTGACAGGGCGATGCAGGTCGTTGTCTGATAACTGGTCACTGTTATTAAACAGCTGCTACCAAAAGAAATCAATAATTTAGTGCAAAATGTTTTTGTTGATCCTCCTCAGGTGTAAGAACGGTTTCCATAGCAACAGTCAGCAGCCAGCAGCACTAACATGCTGTCTGGTGTTTGGTTTCTCTGATTGGTTGTGTGTGTGTGTCCATATGTGTTCTGTGTCCGGTGGTGCTGCCACCATCCATTGTCTTCCACCCCTCTGGGGTCGGGTCGCAACCTCTCTCTCTCTCTCTCTCTCTCTCTCTCTCTCTCTCTCTCGCTCTCTCTTCCTGGCCACCTCCTCCTGCTCCTCTGGGGCATACTGAGGTGTTCCCCGGATGTCCTTTGTCACCTCCCAGAGCCCAGAGCACCTCACTAGGGACGGCAGCTCCTCGCCGAGCTCCTCACCCTGAGAACCGCTTCTATCCGTGATCTCATTCTTTCAGTCTCTACTCACAGCTCGTGGCCTTAGCCGAGAGTGTGGACATAGATCGACCTGTAAATTGAGAGACTGGTTTTTTGGCTCAGCTCTCTCTTGACCAGAGACCAGACCGGTGTTTGTACAGTGTGCAAAGACTCAAATCCAACAGCTCATCAGTTAGCTGAAGAATAAATCTGTTTATTCACTAATGAAAATATCTGTAAGAAATTTAATTTAAACTGATTCAATGAAACTGAAAGCTCAGACACACACATCTAGCGGTGGTGTGTGTGAGGGTGTTAAGTGTTATCTGATGTATCGGATTAACTTGTAATCAGAAAATTAAGGATTGGACACACACACACACACACACACACCGTCATACTAGACATTAAATGAGCTTGTACATTATTAACCATGCTAACCAACAGAAAGCGTGTGAGCGCCCCCGGCCTCAGCTCACAAAGGTGACAGCTGATGTAGAGCCTGATTACCGGGGAGCGGAGGTGCTGCTGTTTGGGTATTTGGAGAGCACACACACAGTAATGAGGGCGGTATGAGCCGGCATGGATGGAAGGAAGGACCCTTTGTAATTATAGAGGGCGGCCGGGGGTGGGAGATGGATGGCTCTCAGTCACACACAGACACACTGAGTGAACTTTGCTCGGAGATGCAGCAATGGAAGAACGAAGAGATGGATGAAAGAGAGAGGAGCTCAGTAACCAGTGTGTGTGTGTGTGTGTGTGAGGGAGGCTTTATCACACTGCTGCTTACTGTAATGCCCAGAGAGTGACAGATTAATGTACACTGTGCATTCATGCAGAGCTGCAGAGTCTAAAACCAGAGAGAACCATCGTCAGTTGTTCTTCTGGGAATCTGCCGCTCTGCACATCCTTTAACTTGACATCACAACAGCTACACTTCACATGGCCTCACACATTCCAACCGTCACATGATGCATGTAAAGCCTCTCTGCACACACACACACACACACACACACACACACACAGGCAGGTCGCTGGTTAGGATATGATGATTCAGCCACGTCAAAACTAGAGCCTGTATACAGTTATTTCAGTGGTGAAATGAAAGAAAAGTGGAAACACTCTTAACACAAACACACACTGTCTGGATTAATGAAGAGAGGAAGATGAGGAGGAGGAGGAGTTAAGGAGGAGAGCAGCAGGAAGTTCAGAACATCCTGAGGCAGAAAGTTTAAGTTCAGTCCAGGTTTTAACAGAGGTTCTGATGCTACTGATTAGAATATTATTGATGTGTCTGGATCTCAGTGGACAGCTTTGTGTTATTCTGGTGGTCACAAAACGACACCAAACAACCACTGAGACACAAAACAATCACAGGAAACACAATACAGCCACAATGATGCACAAAGTAACCACAGAGGCAACACAGCCACAGAGAAGCCTCAGATACACAAACAGAAACAAAACCCACCGCAAAGATACACAAAGCAACAACAGGATAAACACAATTAACACAAAACAACTGCAAAGAGACTAAAAGAAGAACCGGAGCAGGATCCTCTGCTGTCTCCTCCTGTTCCAGGTCTCAGTGTACATGTGGCCAGTGGAGGGGGAAGATAAAATGTCCCATCATATTACCACATATAGCTTCTGTACTGCGGCGACTTCTGCAGATGGACGATCTGTAATGATGTGTAAAGCTGGATCCATACTCCGCGAGACAAAGACATTTTTCCCCCCTGCAGACGTTACGCCCACAAAATGACGTCATTTTTTGTCTCTGACCGCCCGCTGATCCGCACTCCTGTGCACAGGGTCCGGGCCGAACTTTGTCTTTCAAGGCTGTGCGGCAACCATGCTGTGATTGGTCGGAATTTATTGTGGGCGTGATGAAAGTGGAGAAGCGCAAGAGCCTCTCCAGGTATATAGGTAGGTGTATAAACAGCACTGATTCATCAGATTTAGATAAGACCATACTGGTTTGCATGATGAGCAATAAAAGAAAGAAAGAAAGGCAAGTCAGGGTGATTTGTCACCAATAACTCCAGACTGCCATTCACACATACCAGATGGTGACTGTTACCATTCTATATACTCCTACATACCCGGGCATAACAGGCTCGTTAACAATGTCTGTATATCTTTGCTATTGTTACTTTTAATGTCGCATCTTCACAGCTCATCACCGGACAGTTTGAAGTATCGCAGGCACATTGGAACACAGTAGATGTGCAAATGTGGTCATAAAGGCACAAACACTGAATCTTTGCTATTGTTACTTTTAATGTCGCATTTTCACAACTCATCGCCGGACATCTCACGCTGTTGCAGGCACCCTCTCTGTATAATGCCCTCTTGCCATGGCACAAGTCCTTGTGGTGTGTTAAAAAACTCAGTAAAGTCTTTCCTTATAGTTTAGTGGGCGGGCCGTATGAGGAGTTCTGCACACACGCGTCTCGCGGAGTATGGTACCTCAGTGCGGAAAAGACATTTTTTTTGTATCTCTTACCACCCGTGGAGCGCGTTCTCCGCTCTTTGTCTCGCGGAGTATGGATCCAGCTTAAAGTATGTAATGGGCTGTTCCATTAACTGAGCAGAGCTTCGTCTTGGTCAGCAGACTGCTGGGATGTGTTTTAAATTTGTTGTTTGAATTATAGGCCGTGCACACCGTGTCCTCACTGGTATGAGGACCCCTTTGTCTGCTTTTGTGTACAGTTGTTCTGCACCTCCTCTCAGTTGTGTGGTGAAAATATAAAAAGGAGGAGAAGCTTGTTGCAGATCTGAGTCCGGATCAGTTTTACTCAGATGCATCCGGTCCTTCAGACCTGCTGTGAAGTGACAGGAAGAGACTCCCCTGCACAGCATGCGGATACACTGAAAATGCTGATTATAACCATGAAGGCCTGATTCAGATTGTTCTCTAAAATTTCCCAGCATGCCCCAGGCTCATTGTTGACAATCATCCCTGCTTACGATGCAGAGAGACGTCTCTTCTGATGACAGATATTATCGAGATATGAGCAGCCTAGCTGAGCCGCAGAGGGATTTACCGCCACTTGTTATTACACCTCCTGTTCTGCTGCACCGCTGCAGCCAGCACGGCTTCTTAATCCCACCTTAATGCAGCGTCTTTATATAAAACGGATACAGCCCAGTATGTTGACAACAAATTGTTTTTACCCCTCCATCGCTGCGTTTCCACTCCATCCACGCTGCCTTCCTGTGAGGTCGTCCGAGCGTCACGTCTGCAGATTACAGCTGAATGTTGAGTAAATGGTTTCCACTCAGCCATGGCATCATAATCCATGTTCCTCACAGCGCACGCAGCTATTTATTAACAAGCATGTGAGGATTAGAGCCTGTTTTATGATGCATTCTCCTTCCTCCTACATACAGCATGAAGCCATGGTGAATCTTTATAACACAGGTAACACAGGTATAACAGAGGTTTTACACAGAGGTTACAGATTAAGAAGATAAGATAAGATAGATAAGATAAAACTTTATCTTTATTTATCCCGAAGGATTCTTGAAGCTGATTTTTCATGTCTGTGTGTGTTATTTACTGATTGCACAGACTCACAGCTGAATAGATAAGAACATGAAGTGTAAAGTAGCTCCATCTTTTATCGTTTCAAGTCAAACAGGCCTTTTTGTGGTCATTGTGGTTTTGTTGGGACTTCACTGTGACTCTGTGTCAGGTCTGACGTAGGCGATCATGGATCGTGTGTTGTTTATTCGTGAGGATGTGTTGCAGAAAAAGCAGAGTTTGTTTTTAACTCACAAATCTGGATCTGTTTCTTTAAAGTGAGAAAGATGAAAATGTGAAAGTTCAGTCTCCGACATGTTTCTGTGTGGATCTCGTACCTGTCCAGAATCCCTCCTCTTCCCCAGTCCTGGTCACTCGTTATAAAAACTACAGCACCAATTAACCATTTAAGTAGGAGCTAAATAACTCAGTAAATAACTCTGTAAAATCACACATACTGCACATCTGTAGCTGATTGGACCAGAACAGCCACAGCAACATTATATTCTTCAAACATAACATTAAGGAAGCAGTACACCCATTGTTCCGGGGCCTGGACCTTCCTCTCCACTGCACATTAACTGTTGTTATGGGTTACAATGGAAGACAATCAATGAAGGTGTTTGTAGCAAAAAGAACTAAATCACCGCGGCCTGACAAACCCTATAAATCACCTCTTGTCATCAGAGTTGTGCAAAAAGGATTGATTCCATCCACTCAGCCCGCAGCCGCTGCCACGTGTTATAAATCATGTTTTTTTTTACATGCTGTCCCATAAGTCGCATGTACGGTGATTTCAATTAGCATTGATTATTTAGTGCTGCGGGCGTTGGAACGTGCTGCAGCTCGTACGTCTTTTAAATGTCAGTAATGACACTCGTCTTCAGGGCGTGATGCTGACTGCCGCTGCAGGCCGAGCCTGAAGCCGGGTGTGTCAGCACCTTTAACAGGTGTCACATCCACAGATGATTATTATCCAAACAGACACTGTAAGGATGTGTAAACAGTATATAAGAAGTGAGGTACAGCATCTCTTATGTTTTGCTGATGTGTCAGCTGCCATCAGTGACCATGGTTTGCGCACCATCAGCTCCGGCGGCTGGATGTCACAGTGCGGTTTAATTACTCCTTTTAACAGGCTGTCAACGTGTTTAATGCTGCTGTAAAGGTTTCACATGGAGGTCCGTGGAGAATACCTCACGTCTGAAGCTGCCTCTAGAGGCCGTATGTGGAGCTGCAGTTTCATTTTCAGCCCCAGAAGATGCTACTTGATCCAAACGGGTCCTCTCAGCCTGGCATCAACAAACAGGATATATGAATAACATGTAACTTGTAGTGGTCGAGGGTCATTTCAGGCCACCGTTGTAGCCCCTATGTTGGGGGTGTGTGAGCATCATGTGACCACCACCATCCTGCCTGCCCCCGCGTTCCTTCTGTATAAATCTGTTGCTTTATTGTTCCATGATGGGATGACGTGTTGGGTGATCGGCCAGTATGTCAGCAGTGTTTTGTTTTGGCATGAAATAATACGAGTAGCATTAAATCCAAGTTACTGGAGGCGACACAGCATCAAGGATGTTTTAAAATCTATAGTTACTGCACACTGAATGTCATGAAGGTGTTATTGGTCCTCTGTGCCTCTGAAAGCTCCTGATCCCAGTCTTCTAGGTCAGTCTGGAGTTACAACCTGTTCTGACATATCCAGCATGTTCCAGGTTGAAAGTGGTCTCTCTGGCTGACAGACTGTATAATTGCTTTGCTGACCTTTCTGTGCTAACTCATTAGCCGGCGTGCAGCTGAATGCTGGAGCTCACAGCGCCGCGGAACTTTCTGATACTTCATGCAAATAGACAAAACAATTCACTGCGTCACCTTATCGTGGTCTGACATCATGGTCTGACATCAGCACGAGCTGCTGCAGCCCCGTTACCACTCAAAGCGACAAACGCAGACAAGAGAGTCACATTTTAATAAGCGTCTCTGATCCACACAGGCCCACCCACTGCACTCTCCTAAACACCAGCCCGAAGACGCTGTTTACATTTGCATAAATCAGCTGACTTCACACATTTCTGTGGAGAAGTGAGAAGATTACAGGATCAGAACTCAGAGAGCTTTTTGTTTTTCTATAATCCAAAGTGCTTGTAGTGCAGCACTCATCCGGCTCTGCTCCACTCTGAGGTTCCTTATTTCTACATGATTCCTTTTTTCTACAGAAGATAATCTGCGGGTGTTTGTTTCCTCTGTCGAAGCCTCACAAACAATCAAAACATACGTTTCTATCTCCTTTGTGTTCTTTTATAAAGGATAATAATGCTAGTATATATGACACTCATGGTGTTTTTCTTGGATGAAGAATGGATGATGGATGAATCTTCAGCACTCGTCTTCCTCCTGTCATGTTTTCTCACATCTGTTAATGTGAAGAGGAGCTCTCGTCTTCACAGTGCTGATGTCATCAATCTGTCAATCAACCCAGTCCCATACCGGTCCTGATCTCTCCTCCTCCTCTTCCTCCTCCTCCTCCTCCTCAGCATCGTTCATCTCCTTGTATCTCCTCAGGCTGAATATAAACACATTGATGAGTTAAATCACATCTCTCCTTGTTTTCTGCATGTTGTTACTATATTCTCAACAAAGTTGCTTTCAAGCAGCTAAAACACTTCAAGTTTAGAACATTAGAGGTGACCCCAGGAGGATCCACTGCTCACACAGCCCCCAACATACAAACAAACAAACAAAAAACAGAGACTTCCAGGGCTGGAAAATGATGCCAGTACAGTAATTAAGTGCAGTTTCTCTAGTGGCCACATGAGGGCAGGGTCTAAAAGTGAGTCAATGCCCAGGTACGTCAGTATGGGTGAACACTAACAGGTGTTTGAAGAACTGTTGGGAGTCTGTGTGTGAGGATCCGGCGTGTTGGTAACACCTCAGTCCTCCTGAACTCCTGGTTAATGCAAATACAGGCAAAGGGGTAGAGCATGAGCAGTGAGGTAGTTTACGTAGTTTAAGTTTACAGTGAGCATCTGTTGACCTGCCTTAACCTCTCACTCTCCACACTCCTTCCTGTGTGTTAGATCAACCATCAGCACAGTTTGACAAATCAAACTTTCACCAATAAATAAGGACAGAACACACTCACTTCCTGTCACAACACCTCCTCCAGGAGGCAGGAGGAAGCAGGAGGATGCGCTCCCTGCAGGCTGCACACATGCTGAGCTGTGTGTTCTCACCTTCACATCAGTGCATCACATTATGCTGCTCAGCTGAGCCCCGCTGTCAGCCGTGATGTCACTCCCAGCTTCTGTGGTCTCTGAGGTTGTTCTTGCAGAGTTGAGAACACACACCTGTGTGTGTGTGTGTGTGTGTGTGTGTGTGGTCGGTCCTTTGAGCTGTGCAGGTCAAACTGTCCCTCTGACAGATACTCTGTGAGGAGCCGACGTTACGCCTTCAGCCTCCGAGTTGTGTCAGTCAAATCTTCAATGTGACATCTGAGCTGCTCATTCACCGTGAGGGGTTAACTGTTTCAGCACTGACAGGTCTTCACACAGTGTGTCCCACAACTGTTTTCACCGTCAGTCACTTCATAGAAAGCAGCAGTGCAGCTGAGAGGACGGTTTGCATTTCAAATGTCTGTCCTACACCTATACAGTGTGAAGAGAGGAACACTGAGCAGACTGTTTGTTCAGAGTAATCCTGTTAACATGCTTTCATTTACTTGGCTTCGCTGTCAAGCAGGAAAATTGGTCAGCGCTGCTGAAAATGAACAATGAGAAGATCTCTCGGCTTGCTTTCTCTTCATGTCCTCATCTGGAACAGCTGGAGACCAGACCTTTTCTCAGATCTAAACTTTCTTCTTTCACCCTTGCAGCCCTCAAGTGGCCAGTTGAGGGTTCCTGCTTGTGTGATCTGCTCTTTCCAGACCCTTGCTTGATGTTTGGACAATGACGGAAGCTAATACTTTTTTTAACAGTTCAGCCCACATACATCCCCTGAAGATGGTCAATGCTCGGTGCACAGAAGTGGCCATGACACTCCCATCATTTGAATGTCATTGTTAAAAGGTTCAGGTTCATGTTTCTTTGTTCTAAAACTGACTGAGAAATGTGCTGCAGTTCCTCTGTAAAGCATCTTCAAAGAGAAAGTACAACATGCTGTCTTGCATACCAAAAAATCGTTGAAGGGTTTGAGTGAGCGGATGTAGGGTGAGAGCAGGTGAAGGCCGGAGGCCGAGCGAAGCTGGTGGGAGGCAGGAAGACGAGCGGGCTGCGATACTGTGGCACCGACGAGATTAGTCCATTCATCAAACAACACCAGAGTCTCAGAATGCAGAACCCTGCAGTGGGCTCACTGTGAGAGACAGAGGCTGCTCACACACACACACACACTCAGCATGTAGATGCAGGCCACAGAGGAGGTGACGGATTAGTTTGAGAAAGGAAGTAGTAGGTGTAAATTATTAAGGTGTGTGTGTGTGTGTGTGTGTGTGCAGAAGAAAACATGGCGCTTACTGTGCAGGATGTTTGGAATCTTGACTCCCTCCTCTCAGTCCAAGTGTGTAATACTTCCATCCATACATTGATCTACACACCTATCAGCCAATAATCAATCATCAGCCCTCTCTAACATTACATTTAAATATGTTTCCCTTCCATCACCATCATGGTGATGAGCCCCGCCTCCAACAAAAGGACATGCGTATCAACGATGAGCTGGTTTGTCTATGTTCTTCCTCTGTCCTCCTCTTCCTCCTTCATTGCTGCTGGGGAAGTATTGATAAACACAGAAACAAGAAGGAAATATTTACAGTAAAATACCTCATCGACAAAACTGCCAGTTTAACATGTAGACTAATGAAGACTTAAAAGTGAACAAATGTAAGATTGATTGTCAGGACGGAGGTCAGTAAGCCTCATTTAGACGTTAAAATGAATGCAGAAGAAATCGATATAAAAATCTAAAACTACTGGTTAAAAATGTTGATGAAGAGTCAGAAGGTTGAAGCAGCTGGAAGATGTTGAAGATGTTTTACTATTTATTAATAAAGGATTAATCAGAAAAGCACTAATGAATAACATGATGGAAATAAACAGGGGGTCTCGGCCTTTATGTAGCAGGAAATGACCAGTGTAGAGCCAGAATCCAACACACACACACACACATTCACTGTGAAATGAGATCAGTGTCAACAGTGAAGAGGGGCCGATTGGAAAATAAGGAGGTGGATGCGGTGACTGCAGATAGATTGACAGGAAAATAGATTGGAAGGGACAAGAGGCCGAAGAGTCAGCACAGAGCCGAACGGAGGGAGAGGAGGAACGAGGTCAGCGAGAGAGAGAGAGAGAGAGAGAGAGAGAGAGACAAGGGCCATGCAAATAAAACACAACCAGTGTGATGAGGAGTGAGAAATAGAAGGTGATTGTCTTCCATCATATAACAGTGATGTGGAGACACGGGGGGGATTTCCCATGCATACATAAACACCACACAATTAGGAGAGGGTGAGGAAATGAAAGGAGCTGATTGAAGCTGAGCACAATTAGAAGGAAGCAGAGAGAGAGAGAGAGAATGGGAGAGAGTTTGGATGCAGTAATCTGAAATAGAAGAAATGAGTCTGTTCCCGGTTTACTGCAGAGAATAAGAACGAGGCCCTGATGTGGTTTACGCCGTCATCCCGCTTGGAATGAACTCATTGTAGCGTGGCGTTAGCCTCCAGCTCCTCACTTCTCGGCATCATGACTAACTGGAGGTTTACAGTCAGTCCTGGAGGAGGAAGGGAAGGAGGACGAGGAGGAGATGTTCAGGGAGGAGATGTTCAGGGAGGAGGCGCGAGTGTGATGGTGACTACAGTTATCACAATGTAGTTTTTCTCTTTTCCACATTGTTCAAATTATATAAAGCAACTGAGTTGTTAGCCGTGCGCCCTCCTGTGGTCATGTGATGGGCTGCATGTGGATGTTGAGGGGAGACGCTTATGTGTGTGAACCAAATCTGAGTACGAGGCTCCAACCGCCGCCATGTCGGCAGCGCTAAAGTCTGTTTACACTTAATCCAAACACAGGCAGAGAGGTGAGGTATGAGTGGAGCGGACCAGGAGGATCAAGATTCACATTTAGCGGGCTGTTAAATTTAAAATATGTCTGAGCACAGAATCATTTTAAACGACACGTTGGGTCACAACTTGCACTCTGAACAAAGCGTTTTACTGCTGTGTGCAAAAAAAAAATCAAGAAATGTAATGAAAACTGAAGTTTGTGTCACATCTGATCATGTCCTCACAGACGGCCCTTCACAGCGTAAAATAAGGCGACAGCCTGGAGGCAGCAGCAGGAGGGGGAGGGCGGTTTTTCTTCCACAAACAACCATCAGAAGCACTTTGTCACATCAGTAACGGAGAATCAGAGTTTCTTCTAAAAGATGTGGACGCCTCGGTTCAACCTCAGCAGTTTCCTCATGGTTACTGCTGTCGCCATGTTGGGGACTGTCGCCATGTTGGCGGCGCCTGAGTCTGCTTAAACTAAGAGTGAAGCTGAGGTGTCACTGTGCCTGTCACTGCATCACTCAGCCCTGGAGGTTGCCACGTGTAATAGTTGATGCTAATGATTTGTTAGCATTAGTTAGCGCTGCCCGTGCCTCCTCCTCCTCCTCCTGGCTCTGGTGTTGTTGCCATAGTTCTATGAGCTGCTCCTCTTTTTCTGCTGTCCATCTGGTTCTGGTTGCTGTGAAATAAGTACACATCTGTTTGGTGATGCTGCCCGGTGTGAGAACCGGGGGGTGTTTCATCTGAGGAGGCTTGATTCAGGATCAGGTGGGCTCAAGATCAGGGAGCAAGATCAGGGAGCAGTTAAACAAGTGTTCAGACACCACACACTTGGTCGTTTGGACAGATCATGGCTTGTGTTGAGCCAGATTTGTTGGTAGCAAACTGGTCCAAAAACCTGTGTAGAGTGTAGCCAGCCTAACTCTGCAGAGATATTTGCATAAAAAGTCTTTTCAGTGGAACAAGTTGTGTCAGACTTTGTTGTTTAATTCATGTCCATCTGGCCTTTTTAGCTTCGCTAACTGTTGCAGGGATGAGCAGGAATCTGCCAGATTGATCCACCAGACGGCAGCGAAGTGTCTGCTCTGTGAATGAGCTGCTGTCACTCAGCTGTGCACCGACTCCCTGTGTTCCTGTGTTTCAGTGGAGTTTTGTCTGATGTGTTGAAGCGCTTTTCCATTAAACTCTGCAGGCTTTACTCTGCGAGCTTCTCTCCATCACTTGATGTCAGCGCTGTTGACATTTACCACCTATGGGTCGAGGCGGGGTCACAGTGAATGCAGCAGAGTGAGCCGATTCATAAAGAGCCGATTGAGTTGTCAGAAAAATCCCTCTGAAGGATGCGGCGCTCCGCCCTGCAGCCTCACATCTCCTTAATAAATACAGTCCACAGCTCTGTGGAGGTTTCAGAGTGACACTTTATGATCATACATATATGCATGTGTGTATAGACGACCCTGTCTTTGTAGACTTCCACCACTGGACACCCCGCTTCCAGTTTACACCACGCCATTATAGAGCCATCTACATGTTGCCAGCAGGGATTTGCATTTAAATGAAAGCAGCCTTTCAGATGTGTTATATGTTCAATAACATGGACACATCGATCGCTGCAGGTTTTCCAGGTTCTCTCAGTCGGTTTTAGAGACGGAGCTGATCGCAGAACGATTACTGCTGCAGTATTAATCGCTGTCACAGAGTCTCGACTTCTCATTGATTTTCCTTTTCCTTTCCATTTGATTAGTGAATTTCTCATCTCAGTGTGTGACTGATCAGCTGATTTACTTATTGATGATGATGATGCCAATGCATGATTGGCCTGCCTCAGTGCCCTTTGTTCACCGGCCAGAGATGTAGAAGCAGCAGGACGCCAGCCAAAGTGCTGAGAAGTGACCGGACTGCACTTCTGCTCAGAACTGCAGCGGCTGCATGTATTTCTAATCAGGAAATGACCGACCTTTAATGTGGCGCCCTGCAGAAGAGTATTACTCTTTCACCCGGGGGATTTAATTTGATTACTTTTTTCATTTTATGTATTGCTTTTCAGCAGGAGGCAGTAAAAACCTCACAGTGGTGGGCAGGAATTTAAGTAGGTGATAAAAACAGTTTTTCTGCTTTAACAAATGACTCACAAATAAACGTACAATTGAAAAAGGTTCAGACAGCCCAGGATGTTTGAGCCATTCACTGATGCATGCAGCAGATATTTCATCTTCAGAGAGCAGACAGGGACCTTTGCAGGACGTTCTCTGCCCCCGGTGATGCACTGTATGAATGCGTGGTCAGCACAGGTGCTGCTTCCCAGCAGGCGAAGCAGCAAAGTGCTTAGAGCTCCACATCAGTCATGGGTCCCTGAGGGCTGACAAACTTTCAATGTACAGTTTGAAATGACCGTAGAAGACCTCTCTAAGGGGCCCTGCCTGATTCCACTCACTCGCACACAGTCGCTGCATTTAAGACTCAAAAAAGTAGGAACAGTAAGACATGTTTGTTGGTGTCGGATTGTAGTGGTGGACACTGGTTGGGCCTCTGATGGTCAGTCTGAAAGCACGTGTATACTGTATGAAGCAGGCAGTGTTGTGATTTACTTTGAACTGGACCCAGTGTAAAGACCCAAAAGCAGACTCAGTCCACAAAGGCGATGGTCCAAGAGAGTGTGAGAGGCTGGAGTGCAGGATGAGATGGGAAACAGAATCTGAGGGAGACCAAGGAGATCAGATCATATCACTGCCAAAAGGAAGTAAAAGCAGACCTACCTGGCTGAGAACCAGTTACCACAGTTAAGTACAAGCTGCCTTTAAATGGGAACTGGGTCCAGGGTGGATACGGAGCACAGAAACAGGTGTGCTGCCACAGGGAGAGCCACACACCTCCAGAACAGAGGAGGAAAACAAGGAACTAAACACTGATCCAACAGCCAGAAGCAGACCGCAGAGAGAGGAAACGGTTTAAAGAGTTTAATAACAGCAAGATGAGTCCGGGAACAGCTGTCAGGAGGGGGTCGTATACAGTCCTTGCTGAGGGGTGGATGGAGGTAAATGGTGGCTGGTGGAGGGAGATCAGCTCTCACCGTTAAGCTGGATCCATACTCCGCGAGACAAAGAGCGGAGAACGCGCTCCACGGGTGGTAAGAGATACAAAAAAAATGTCTTTTCCGCACTGAGGTACCATACTCCGCGAGACGCGTGTGTGCAGAACTCCTCATACGGCCCGCCCACTAAACTATAAGGAAAGACTTTACTGAGTTTTTTAACACACCACACAAGGACTTGTGCCATGGCAAGAGGGCATTATACAGAGAGGGTGCCTGCAACAGCGTGAGATGTCCGGCGATGAGTTGTGAAAATGCGACATTAAAAGTAACAATAGCAAAGATTCAGTGTTTGTGCCTTTATGACCACATTTGCACATCTACTGTGTTCCAATGTGCCTGCGATACTTCAAACTGTCCGGTGATGAGCTGTGAAGATGCGACATTAAAAGTAACAATAGCAAAGATATACAGACATTGTTAACGAGCCTGTTATGCCCGGGTATGTAGGAGTATATAGAATGGTAATAACAGTCACCATCTGGTATGTGTGAATGGCTGTCTGGAGTTATTGGTGACAAATCACCCTGACTTGCCTTTCTTTCTTTCTTTTATTGCTCATCATGCAAACCAGTATGGTCTTATCTAAATCTGTTGAATCAGCGCTGTTTATACACCTACCTATATACCTGGAGAGGCTCTTGCGCTTCTCCACTTTCATCACGCCCACAATAAATTCCGACCAATCACAGCATGGTTGCCGCACAGCCTTGAAAGACAAAGTTCGGCCCGGACCCTGTGCACAGGAGTGCGGATCAGCGGGCGGTCAGAGACAAAAAATGACGTCATTTTGTGGGCGTAACGTCTGCAGGGGGGAAAAATGTCTTTGTCTCGCGGAGTATGGATCCAGCTTTAGTTCATTGCTAGAAAGTCTCGTTACCAAAGTCCAGAGGGGTCATTTGAGAGCAGAGCTAAGGCACATCAGCGGGAGCCACGCCCCGGGAGCTGTTACCATGGTAACCGCGGACAAATCTGCGACTCTTTAATAAAACACAGTTTCTTCATTGTGACTTCTTCCTTCCCTCCTCTGTGAGCTGCTGGTGGATAGGTTTTATTACCGATTCCTCCCTTCTCCCATCTATTCTTAATATTTAACATTTTCCTTCATGTGCTGCTCGTTCTGAGTTTCTCAGAAACTTTTTCTCAGGCTTCTGCTTCACATCGTGCATTTAAATGTGTGCTGCACAGAGGTTATTGAACAGCCTTCTAGGAGCTGTGGAAACTAACCTGTTGAGTCTATTTGATCCTTAAACATGTATAATATGAGGCTGTTTGAGCACACACAGGGCTTCTGCTCATGTAGAAGATGAGTTCTGGTGGTCTTAATAAAATCAACATGATGTTTGACTCAACCTTTAGAAATACTGTCAGAGGAAGACAGAGATGAGGAGGCAGAGTGAGAACAAAACAGGAGAGATGATCTGATGCAGAGTGGTGCAGGAGGAGCGATCTCTGCTCGTAGAATTTTTGGCAGCGCTGAACTTTAGCGTCTTTGCTCCTGATGAATGCCTCCTTTACAGACTTGTTGGCGTCAACCTTTGGCTGAGACCTTTATGAGGAGGAGGAGAGGAGTCACAGTCAGGGTTACATCTCCTCCTATGACACGTTCACAGATGAATTTATGGGCTCCTCAAGGTGTCAATTTTCAAGCAGGCGCTTCACACATTGTCGCCTTCTCACCTCCACAGAGATCATATCATTAAGGCAGATGAGTCGACCTTGCTGACCCGAAGGTCGTCTCTCCGTCGGCCCGTGGCCGCTCGTCCCTCTCGGCAGATAAAGAGCTAATGACAAAGTGAAGACGAGGCGGCGCCTGCCTCCTAATAGAGGTTGAGACCTTGTGAGGAGGGATGGAGGGCTCTCAGTGTGATAGATGATCTGATGTTTACAACAGGATTCATCAAACACAGCCTGGGAATGAGTTCTGTAACTCAAATCAGACACGTTTATTATCAGCGCTTAATGAAGTGTTAAGTTGGAAAATATATGAGCACATCATATTTACCAGGTGGTAGCATTCAGGTGAAAACCTCATCAGGGAACATTTCAATGCCTCCACACCAGCTGCATCCATTTCTAACTTCACTGTTGGAGCTGCTCTGTCTGTGAAAAACAGCGTGTGTTTGTACATTTTTCATATTTCTTCTTCTTCTAAATGTTCAAATACTTGTATATATTCATTTTTTTTCTCATAAATGGAAATAATAATGGAAACAAAAATCAAAATTTAGTTAATTCCAGTTAATTCTAAAAATATGCTATTTATTTCTTATAAACTTTTTTGTTTTTTTAAACGCTTCATAGATTATTGTTGGACTTTTAGGGCTTCCTTATAGACAGTGCAGAAGAATTAGGCATAGACACTAGATTTCCTTCAATCCGGCTAGAGTGGGATTCGGGCCGTATCTGGATCTATCCTGATCCTTTTTTTCTGAGTGTGAACACCGCGAATCCGGCTATATCCAGCTTGATTTCAATCCACCTCTCAATGGTGGATCTAGCCGGATTGGCTCAAATGTGGCTCAGGTCTGAACGCAAATGCAGCTAGCGAATCCGGCTAGCAATGTGATACTTCCGGTTAGCGACGCCATACTTCCAGTTCACAGGGACAGTGTCCGGGTCGCATACAAAAGCCGTGTGTAAACAACCTTTGAACTACGACAGCTTTGCCCTGAGTTTATTTTCCACAAAGCTACAAAGGAATAAACTGCTTTTTAAACCGAAAAAAAATCACACAGCAACACAGGACAAAAAACAACGCACGAGGTCCTACCGCGGCCTGAATGGACTCTGTATATTATGAAGCGCCACCTAGCGGTTTGGAGGACCGCAAACAAGCCGGATTAAGCCAAATTGAGTGCGGACGCGCCTGTGATAGCCAGATTTGAAAATAGGTTTGAATGTATCCAGCTAAGTCTGTCCAGATACAATCCTACTCTAGCTGGATTAACTTTCTCCAGTGTGAACGGGGCCTTGGAAGAGGCTCCCACAGCTGAAATCACCCTCTGCCAGCTGGCTGTCTGGTTCCGGGCAGGGCCGGCGGGCGGAGTCGCTGTCTGCAGCGGTCAGTTTTTATTGACCTTTTTTCTGTGGCTGTAGTTTTGGACCGTCGTCTCCTAACACCAGCACACAGAAACATCTGTGCCACCTGCTTCTTCTCATCAGCTCTTCTACCTTCTCTTATCATGCGACTCACTGGTGGGAAAATACCACACACATGCTGAAACATGTGTGTATTAATGTTTGTGCTCATTAACCATGACCCGTCTCTGGGGATGATGGCGCACCTAATTATCTGTCATCCATATAAATGAGACCTGATCACTGACCTACATCTCTCCCTCACAAACATTCTTCTTACTTTCCTCTCCATCTGTGGGTCCCGCTCCGTCGCTCTGCGATGAGACGTGATGCTCCATATTCATGCTTGGTTTTGTTTTTGTTTTCGAGCCTGTGGGAGGCTGCTGCCGAGTTTTGAAGATGCTTTCAGGCATTGTTGCCTCTGTGTTTGCTGCAAAATGTTAAAACAGCATCAGAAGTGACAGGCTCTCTCCTCCTGTGTGTGTCTGCAGCCTGCCAGTGAGTAGCAGCTCTATGTGGATCAGGAGTTGAAGAAGGAGCACCTGAGACTGGTGGTGAGTCCCACTTTTTTTTCTCTCTCTCTCTCTCTCTCCTCCTGTTGGGAATTACAGTAATTGGGCCAGACATTGTCATGGAGGGGAGAGACAGGTGCACTGTCAAAAGTCTGCAGCATGCAGGACCAGACCAGCCACAGAGGTCACTGTGGGTGTGGAAGCATTCCCAGGCTCCTGTTTCTGCAATAAGAATCCACACTACTGCAAATTAGAGGCAAATAGCTAACATTACACTAACCCATATAGTGCTGAGCTCAGCTGTCACAGAACTTCCTGTTAGAGTTATTTTGTGCATTGCAGTCACATGATCAGAGATATATTTAACAACCAGGAACAGGCTACACTTGTGTGTGTTTGTGCTGTTGTTGGTCCTTGTGTTGTCTGTGCTGAGCAGCTTCACCAACTTCAACCTTCACCTAAAGGACTCTGATTGGTTCGGGGCAGGTGCGTCATGGGGTGCAGGAACTCGTGGTGTGTTTGTTCCTTTAATTAGTCAGCAACTGTGTTTACGAAGTGACATGAAATCACCTCTTCTTCTTCTTCTTCTGCTGCTGTTCTTTGCTGGTTTCTAGATGCTGAGTCTCATTCAGGCTGCGTCACACACAAATGCAGTCAGAGTCATATATGAAGCTGAAGGTAGCACTTTGTTGTGAGAAGTGGACTTTAATAGGAGTTCCTTAGCATCAGACCTCCTCCTTTCCTGGAGTTCCTGCAGTTAGATCCAGCAGTGGAAAAATACCTGTTGTTGTTTAGACTCATCAGACACAAACAGGTGAAGAAGGTGTGTGTGTGTGTGAGAGAGAGGGGGGAACTGTGTCGTCAGCTGTTTAAATCATTAGTAATCATTAGTGTGCTGCAGGAGGTAATTACATGTTAATGTACGTTTCTCATAATGATGGAGACAAATGTTCAGCGACTCCACACGTACAGACAAATGTCTGTTTGTGATTTTATCATTCAGCCTTCCAAGTTTTCTGACTTTATTTACTAAAGACTGCAATAACGATGCTGCTGATTGATTCAGAAAAAGCCAAGTGCCCCGAGGCGCTCACACACACAGAAGTACATTCTCCTAAACCAGTGACCAAGGGTGTGTTGAGGGCTTGAAGGGATAATGCAGTGCATTCTGGGTAACTGCAACTGTAATGGCTCATTAGTCGTATCCCACGGCAACCCAGCCAAGTGATGAATGGGTGCTGTTGGGAGGTCATTATTGTAGTACATATATATGTGTGTGTCTTTGCAGTAGTCATGTATTTATTGTCTGTGTGTGTGTGAGGGTAAAATAACTGTAAATTTCACACTTTATGGTTGTATATATAGTGGTAATTAATGTTTGAGTTCATCTTGTGAGTGCGTGTGTGTGAATGTGTGTGTTCTGGGTCTTCTCACCCTGAGATTGCTGATGAAGCTCTGACTTTGTGTCAGACACACACACACACACACACACACACACCCTCCCTCCACTTCAGCCATGACACTCCTGTTATATCTGCAATTTCTCTCCATCCTTTTCTTACACTCCAGTCTCGTTCTTCCTCCTTTATGTGGTGTCAGTTTTGAAGCAGGCGCTTCACCCAGAGTCGCCTTCTCACCTCCACAGATATCATATCATTAGGGCAGGTGAGTCGCCCTTGCTGACCTGAAGGTCGTCTCTTTGTCGGTCTGTGACCAGTCGGCCCCTTTCAGGAGATAAAGAGCTATTGACAAAGTGAAGATGAGGCTGCTCCTCTTCCTCTCACTTCTCGTCCGTCTTCTATGTCTACTCTCTGATTGGTCACCTGTTCCACCAGCAGTTTACCAGGATGTACATGGATGCAGATGTGTGTCCTTATGCACCACCCATCGTTGGTGTTCAGAGCTGAGGGAATTGGTTGATTTTCCAGAGACTTGGCTTTTTTTTCCTGGAATCAGTTTTACTTTGTGTCATTTGAGTTTTGTAGGAGAAAAAAGAGTTCAGGGACCATTACGCTGAACTCACAGCTCACAGTGAGACGAATGGGATAAGAGTATTAGGTGAGACTGATGTACCTGTAGCTGCACGAGGCTCAGGAGAGGAGAGGATCTTTTTCATGCAGCGCTTTGCTTCACTTTTACCCTGCTGCGCTGTGAAAGAATGTCAGAGGGGAATGTGCTGGAGTGTTCAGGCTGGTGACCCTGTACGCGGGGTTAAACTGTTCCTCGGAGTCGGTTCAGCAGCTGTATCTGCTTCAGGTTCTCGGTAGTTAGAACGATGCTGCCTGTGTTCACAATAAACACTTTAACTCCAAACTCAGCACGTTTAAATTCTGCTAACATCATTATTGCCGCCTGTCAACACAGGTCTGATTAAGATGGGATTAAACACAGAATCCATCCAGAGGAACTTTTGTTTTAAATTATTCATGTCGCTCCGCGCCTCTGTGTGTGCCTGTACAGGTGTTAATACTCAAAGCAAAGTGTCTCTTCGGGGATGCTGCAGAACGCATTAACAGACTCTGACTGCAGAGCAGCCGTGTTGTTTCGAAGGCCTCCCCTGGATTAAAATGAGGAAGAGTGAAGGTGTTGTAGAGGACGCGTCTGAGCACTTTATCAACTTTAAAGGCTGAACATGTGCAGCACACTTTTCCCCCATTAAACTACACACAGCGTGCGCCTGGCCAGCCATCCCAAGTCTTCTTCTGTTTTATACAAAGAACAAAAGTTTGCCTTTTTTCTAGAAACAGCAGATTACAGAATAATCTGCCTCTGGACACATGTGGACATAGAACCAATCAGAGAAATTAACTATTTAATTTATACTATTTTATTTATTAAATTAATTAATGTGATGAAGGCAGAGCGACAAACGTTCACAGTCAGAAACTATGGACGAAGCTTTTGTGATTGTCACTCAAAGTGGTCCCGCCTGTAATTATGCGTAATTTTAAGTCATAATATCCATCCATCTTCCACCGCTTATCCGGGGCCGGGTCGCGGGGGCAGTAGTCTGGCAGGGACACCCAGGCTTCCCTCTCACCAGACACTTCCTCCAGCTCCTCCCGAGGCGTTCCCAGGCCAGCCGAGAGACATAGTCTCTCCACCGCGTCCTGGGTCTTCCCTGGGGCCTCCTCCCAGTGGGACATGCCTGGAACACCTCCCCAGGGAGGCGTCCAGGAGGCATCCGAACCAGATGCCCGAGCCACCTCAGCTGGCTCCTCTTGATGTGGAGGAGCAGCGGCTCTACTCCGAGCTCCTCTCGGGTGACTGAGCTTCTCACCCTATCTCTAAGGGAGCGCCCAGCCACCCTTCGAAGGAAACTCATTTCGGCCGCCTGTATTCGCGATCTCATTCTTTCGGTCACTACCCAGAGCTCATGACCATAGGTGAGGGTAGGAACGTAGATTGACCGGTAAATCGAGAGCTTCGCCTTCCGGCTCAGCTCCTTATTCACCACAACAGACCGGTACAGCGACCGCATTACTGCGGAAGCTGCACCGATCCGTCTGTCAATCTCTCGCTCCATTTTTCCCTCACTCGTGAACGAGACCCTGAGATGCACAAACTCCTCCACTTGGGGCACCCAGAGAGGACAAACTACCTTTTTCCGGTCGAGAACCATGGCCTCAGACTTGGAGGTGCTGATTCTCATCCCAGCCGCTTCACACTCAGCTGAAAACCGTCCCAGTGCACACTGGAGGTCCCGGCTCGATGAAGCCAACAGGACAAAATCATCTGCAAAAAGCAGAGATGAAATCCTTCATCAGTTTATCGTATCGTATCGTATCGTACCTTAATAAAATTCAGCCCTGTACAGCTGACACTAGAAGGAAACTTACCAACAGAGACCAGAATCCTGTTTTGAACCGGGCTGTAAACATTTTATTATTTAGTTTATTTGTGCTGTAACATGGAGGTCTATGGGGATTGGAGCCAAGTCATCAGATTAAACCCCTCCCACAGATTATTGGTTAGTATTGGTATGATAGTGAAACTTGCTGTGAAGGAGAGGAGGAACTCCTGACCCAGTTTACAGAGAGAACTTTTACAAAGTGAGACTGGTCAGGCTGATAAAAGATGAGATGTATAAATCCTCTGGTTGTATTGTTGCATCGTTCTGTCTCATGAAGACATTTTAGTGTTAGTGTTTCCACTGTAGGCAGAATATTTTCACCCAGTCATGTTCCCTCTGCAGGGGAGTAGCTCCACTCATGCCAACAAAGCTTCATCTCCTCCTCCTCCTCCTCTCTCATTGTGAGAGTCCAATCCACACAGTAGAACCTAATCTGGGACAGTAACAGAGAAAAAGTCGCCTTGTGTTTGTATCCACTGTGGCTCACAGGTCTCCATTGTTACCCGGCTGCAGCAGACTCTCTGTACAGTGACCGTTCAGAGCGGGATTATAAGCAGAACTCAGCTCAGCTGAGCTGGAGGAGGCTTGTACCGCCTGCCTGCCTCCAGTGAGCTCTCTGACAGGATGTCATGTCAGGAATCCACTTATAAAACCTGCTCCCTGATTTAGATGGAATGCACAAATAAGAGAAAGAAAAGAAGCTAAAAACAGAGGAGAACGTGTTGGAGGGAGTCAGCTTCTGCCCCACAGATACACAAACAGACCCACAAACACACACTCAGCTGTAAGTCCCTGAATGAGGAGCTGTCTGGCTGCAGCCTCAAGACTCAAGCTGTCTTTAGACCAGAGTACAAAGGAAAACACTCAGGATGCAGAGCGGGCCCTGCTGCAGTCTTCTCCTCCTCCTCGTGACATGCTCCTTTCACGCCAAGTTTAACCTCAGTTAATACACAGATTTCACATCGGCCTTTAAATTGCAGTCATTCAGCCGATGCTCTTATTCAGAGCCACTCTTTATACGGTAAAAGAAGCCGCACCATAAGCTTCCATTCATGAATCAGACCTGCTGACATGCATGCATGGCGCAGTCAGAGAGGAGGGATCTGAAAAGCAGTGGGTGCAGTTCATCATCAGGCCTTTCTTCTTCTGTGGTTCCACACGTGCAGTGATCTACACAGAAACACACACTGAAGAGAGAACGATTGATTTCAGCAGCACACACTCTTCCTGGCTGCGTCTAATTGGACGAGCTCTTGCTCAGTGTTTAAAAATATTAACAGTAAACAGCACAGTTTATGACTCTGCCTGCATCTTTAATCCATCACGTCCATTTCTAACCTGTTGTTGGCTGAAGTTCTTTGCTTGTTTTGAAGTCGTGCCAGACACTACAGATTCACATGAAGCAACCCAAGTTGTGAATTTTCTGAAAGTGAGTGCAGCACCTCTTATCCTGCATTGAAACGCTGCCAGAATACATCTGGTGGATCTGACTCACAGATTTTAGTACTTTGGCTTCATTTTTATTTTTCATTCAGAAATGTGTTCTGTAGACGTCACTGGACGTCCTTGTGTGGTGGAGATCGATGCCATGACTTTAGTTAATCCTTGTTTATGCAGCAAATCACGTCCACGTAGAAAGGGTGGGTGTTGTAACCATGGTAACCAGGACCCAAAATGTAATCTTTAATCCAAAAATGTGCCTTCATACACCAATGCAGTGTGATCTGAAACAGTGAATGAAAATTTAACAGCAGGAACCGTGTGGTCGGTGTCACATGGGACTCAAACTGTCCTTCGGCTTCTAAACCGAGCACAGCAGAGACACAGACGTGGACCAAAGATCTGAATAAGAAATCCATCTGTTAATAGATATAATCATCATATTTTGCTGCCACACTGAGAAACGTGAAGCATCAATAAAACACGGAGCTGCAGCGTCGCTCAGCTGCTCTCAGTCGGACGTTTCTTCGCTGTGGTTTCAGGTCACACACTCATGCCGTCACAGTTTTGGGGCCACTGATTTTGAAGTCTTGTCTTTTCGGGTCGATGGATTTGAACAGTGTTCCCTTTGCCTCCCTGCGCTGCTCTGCACTGCTGGCTCTCGCTGATTGTCTCCTTGAAAAGAACGAGGCTCGGCAGGCATAAAGAAAATGATTGTTGAGAGACCAATTTGCTCCCTGATTTAGCCTCAATTCATCCTAATGAGAGAGAGAGAGAGTGTGTGTGTGTGTTATCGACTGCCTTTTTTTTTGTGCTTCACTGTGCAGTCTGGATTTATGGCAACAGGAAGCCCCCAAAGAGTCGCATTCATTGGCTTCCACAGAGAACATTTTTCTACGCTCCCATCAGTGTGAAACATCAAATCCACTCATCGGCACAAACAGCTGCTGCAGTCTGCTTCTCTTAAACAGACAGAAGTGAACTCCCCACTCACATTCAGAAACTAAATGAATTTTTTATGACATCTGGCTCCCTTACAAAAACATTAATGGTGAGCAGAGGGAACGATTTTTCTGCTGGCACACCCGAGGCTCATGGGTATTGTAGTATTTTGACCCGCTCACCCAACAGTGACAGTGGTCAAATTTTATTAGTTGTTTAAATATGAGGCTAGTGCCCTCTAGAGGCTGTTTGAATGTAGCCTGAAAAATGAGGCAGTGCAGTTCCTCGAGTGACCACCTGAGGGCTGGCTCCAAAAGTGAGTCAATTCTCACAGACTTCCATAATAACAGTGTCCGAAATTATAATAATGGCACAAAAACAGTCGGGATGTCTGAGGAAAGGCAAATAAACTGTTTTAATAAAATAAAATAGAATAAATAAAACAGATGGAAGCACTGTGGTGTAGTCAGCTGTTCCTGATATCAAAGTTAATAATGAGGAAAAACTACAGAGCTGTTATCAGCATGTAATCAGCTGCTGTGTGAGGAGAGGTTTGATTATATTTTGAATGAGAGTCTGAAGGTGTGTTTGAGTTCATTAAAAATGTAAATTAAACACAAACCTTCATGCTTCAGTGACTTTTATTGAAGCCTAAACAGAAAAACATGGTTTAAATTACAATCCAATTTACAGAATTAAAAAAAAAACACACATGGAAGCTGTTCAGCTCGAAACAAACTGCCTCATTTAGTAAAATTCGATAACAGCCCTGAGCGGTTTCCCCAAAATGCTCCTCCTCCTCCTTTGAGTGCAGCATAATTAACAATAAATGACACTGTTAAACGAATACCTCACACAGTGTGTCAGTTAGCAGGATGAGAGACAAAGATGAATGATGATGATGCAGGTGTCAGCAAACGCCTGACACTGAGAGAAAAGACGTAACAAATCCAATCAAACTAGAGCTCTACAGCGAACCTGTCATCCCGGCTCCAAGCAGTGACCTCACGCTGCTCCAACCAATCAGCAAGAAGTATGACAGTTATGTGTGTGTGTCTTGTTGTGTTTCCTCTTTAATCTGATTGGTTGGAGTAGTGATAGATGATGATCCAATCAATTACAAAGTGCTTCCATCCAGTACCAAAAACTGCAGTTCCCACTGTGGCCTGCAGGGGGCTCCAAAACAGAATCGATCCTCACAGACCTCCATGTTAACTTTACAGTAGAAATAAACATGGTAAACAGTTTTGGCCTCTGTTGATAAAATGATCTGCATGTAGAACAATTTTTATATAACTCACTCATTTTAATTCAAATTTTGTATGATCTCACATCACCAGCTTCCTGCTTCCATGACTACTCACCCACATGGGCTCATTGAGTCGCCAACATGGCGACGGGCCTCCCACAGGGACTCAGAATGGCTCATCCATAGACAGTTTATGCTGCAGATTAATCAGTTAATATAGTTTCGTCAGCTTTTACAAAGATGCTGCTCTGGTTTTTCCCGGCTCTCCGTCTTTGCTTTAATAAATAATTCACAGCGGTGGAAACAGCTCTCCGTGTTCAGGAGTGGCTGTTCTCTCCACTTCCTCACTGACTGGATGAAACGCAGGACAGCGTGGTTGGTTTTTGTTTATTGGTCGCTTAATGGAAGTTTAAGGCTTTCTGCTGGATGACTGAAATAAAAGTTCGTGTTTCAGTGAGTGCTGCAGCGCACGCTCTCCTCATTAACACTGAAATCATGAAAGCTTCTCTGGCTAATGCACTGAGTGTGTGTGTGTGTGTGTGTGTTTGCTGAATGTTGCTAAGCAGCAACTTGTTGTTTCTAAACAATGTTTGTCTTGAACTCACTAAATTTTCATGAGAGAAAGAGAGTTTTAAAGGTTGGGGGGAATTAGACAGACACACACACACACACACACACACACAATCAGCTGAGTGTTTTAAGGGAGATGTAGCACTGCAGCCTCATCACAGATAAGACACACACGCAGGGTGAAAGATAGCAGCAGATAAAGAAATACATTTAATGTGTGTGTGTGTGTGTGTGTGTGTGTGTGTGTGTACACATGTAACAGCCTCCTAAAATCAGGTCATTAATCACACTAACTGGCTGCCTGGTTGTGCTCACGCTGCTCTTCCAGGAACAGTGTGGATAAATACACAATTCATGGAGCTAACATGATCGATGGGACAGACTGTGTGTGTGTGTATTAATAACTGACTCATAATGAATGGGGCCTATAATGTGAAGGTGTGTGCAGCTGACATTTTGTATTTCATTCTGCTTTGATTTATATACAAACACGTTTTTATTTTATGAAATATCTGCCGTCACATATCTCATGTAAACGGAACAGTGAAAAGAACTGAAGAGGTGATGCTTAGACCTGTGTGTCTTGATTTATGTGTGCGTGTGTGTGTTTCGGGGTCCTGCTGGTCCCACAGATGCTTTTCTTTGTATTTTTGCCAGTTATCGGTGACATCACTTCCAAAAAGGATACCACACCCATACCCAAACACACACACACACACACACACACACACTGAACAAAAAGGTATATCTGGAAAAATTCAGTTATTCTAACTTCATGGATTCTTTAGGTGAAAGATGCAACAAAATCTTTGTTATATGAAACATAGATGTTATGATAATTATACTTTGACATTACTAATGTATTGATTCTACCCATTGGCATTCACACTTGGGTTGTTTCTAAGTAGAATCCATTGTGTCATCGTCTGGATCTCAAAATACAAAGATGAATGTCAGTAATTTTGGACACAATTCTCACAAACCGAGATGCACAACACCGTCAGTGAGACACAGCTATCATCAGTAAGCCCTAAAGTTAAATACTGGCTGCTCACTGAGCCCCAGCAGACACAAAGCGATGTCTTTACAGCGTTAAGTGAATAAAACAGAGCAGTAACAGAAATGCTGCTGGTTGTTCTTTAAAGGGTTAATGACCCACTTTAATAAGCTCATGTCACCACAGAAAAGGCTCGATGTTCTATATCCACAAAAACATCCTCCTCTTTATATGTCTGTGTCGTCGTTAAACAGGTTCAGTGTGATTAGAGGTGTGTGACAGACACACACTCTCCTTTTCCCCCTCACTACACGGACTCACTGATTCCTGCTCCAAACTCGGATTTCAAACTGTAGAATCACTTCCTTCACAATCACACCACTGACAGTATATAACTATGGGCCCAGCTTCTGTGGTGTCAGCATCATGTTAGCTCCATGAATTCTGTATTTATACAACCCTGGAAGATGCTGCTTGAAATCTAGGTCGACTGAACCTTTAATCCAGCAGCTAATAGAGAAGAATGGGAGGGTGTCTGCTGTACTGGAAGCATCAGAGAGCCTCCTCTGATGCTTCCCTCCTGTCAAGTCAACAGCAGATGGTGTGAACGTCTCTCTCTCTCTCTCTCACACACACACTCACGCTGGGTGTTGCCTTCCATACACAAAGGCTGAATCATTAGCCATCACTGTGGATGTCCCCTTGAGAAAGACTTTATAATCACTTCCTAAAAATTAGTGTCATCAGAATTTACGGCAGTGAAAGGCTTCCACCAAGCCGCGGCCAGCTGGCTCAGGCTGATGTTACGGAGGAGTCTGCTGACGGCCATCACTCTTTACATCCCCGCTCATCTGTAACGAGATGAGAAAGTGGGGCAGGAGGAGGATGCGGCAGGCGAAACCAGAGGGAATGGATGCTGCTTCCATTACAACCGAAGGTAAACTCCAACAACTCTGAAGCAGTCGGACACAACGCCGCCTCTTCAGCTGTTGGAGTTTAATCACTGAAAGATCAAGCTGCTCCACCAGACACTGTGATCACCGTGAGACCCCCAACACAACCAATAGAGGGGGTCAAGCTACGACCAGATGTTTTTCTACCAGCCCCTTCCAAGACCTGGAAGCATCAATGGTTTTCAGGCTGCTTTGATTCCATCCTGGTTAAGCAGATTTTCCACTAATCACAGAGAGACTAAGTTCAAACGCTGACCTCCACAGGTGGGACAGAATTGGACAAGTTTGCCACCTTGAGAGTCAGCCTGGCTCTCAGACAAATGATGGAGATTGGAAAAAGTCTGTGGCAAACAGAACCTTTATGTTCCCACAGAAACCACAGCATGAAGTCGTCTTAACCTCATCAGTCAGAGTGCTGTCCTGCCCCTGATCTGCAGCCTTTTAATCTAAACCACCTGATGTTTTGGCAGATTGAAGGGATCGAAGTAGTCCTTCTCACTGAAAGATGCTCCACACAAGGAGTAAGCTTCTACTTCTAATTAAATAGCTGTTTAATCTGTCTGAGTTTGAGGTTCGAGCTCTTCTTTCTCCGGCCCTCTAAAGGACAATTTTGAGTTGTGTTCGAGTCGCACAAACTTCACCTTCAGAGTGAGAGAGGCGACAGAAATAGACGTGGAAAAGCAGCAGGGACAGAGAAGCCTCTCTCCTCCTCCTCCTCGTCCTCCTGAGTGGATAACTGCCACAGCTAATACAGTCTGCAGATAAAAAGACGAGTGTGTCAGACTGCTGACTGTAAGGACCCTCTCCGCAGCAGCTGTCACTCACACACTGCTCTTTTAGGCTTTGCCAAAGGCTTCGCAGCTTTCGGCTTGTAGCCCTGCTTTAACCCTGCAGAGCCTCAACAGCATCTGTTCTTCACTCAGCACTGACACAAGTTCAGACAATGTGCTGAGAGTAACACGGAAACAAACGTGCTGCAGCGGATGATTTAAAGCTCAAACACAACATTTAAAGGTAGAGTAGGAGGTTCTGAAAACTCAGTGAGAGAGAGATTTGGAAAGTAAACACACGCCCCTTTCTCTCGGAGCTCACCCCGAAGCCACGCCTCCCAATCACATGGACGCGCATCACCTGAAGACGAGCTGCGGTCTGTGACTTCGGCCATCATGCACGTACCTCTCTGGTGCGCGCAGAGCAGGAAGAGAGTGACAACCAGCCAATACTCTGCACAGGGTCCACCCGGAGGATTGGCTGATGTTTTTAGTGTTTTATAGCTTCCACAGATGATTCATATTCTTTGTTTTAATGTGAAACTGCCGAACTAATCGGTTGCTATCGGATTGTAAAGAGAAGTTACACTAATTTAACAAAAAGTGCATCAGAATGAAATCTCCCACCCGACCTTTAAGGAGACAAGTTCCTCAAAAGAAAAGAAGCACTTCAAGTGTGATCATCACCGTCCCTCACGACATCACCAGGGAGGAGGACCTGCTACACCAAACACTGGAAATCTGTTGAGGATGTCAACAAAATGAGGGAAAGACTGGTCCACAGCAGCATCCAATGAATGAATGAACGGGGAATGGGCTCAAGTTCAATAGGATCAATAATCTGAGCAGCTTGTTAGCATGTCCAGCTGGACCTCATTCAAACCTCCACTGCAGCATCCACCAAATCCCTGACGGCCACAGAGAGCCAGCCTTATCTCTGACCTGCCCTCATGTGGGCGGTGACACACACACACACACACACACAGATAATTAACCCCTCTGGTATCAGAAGAGCGTGATGAGACGCCGCCGGCATGTTTGAATGTCACCTGAACTTTTGTCTTTGTGTAGAAACCAGCACAGTTTACAGAACCACAGCTTCCTCCGATTCATGAAGGTTAATTAAGTACTGACACACACACACACACACACACACTGCAGTGCAGTCCTTGTAGAATTAAACCAACAGAGCAGCGTCTCCTTCCAAGAATTTTAAAACAAGGGATTCCACCATTCATTTAACATCCTCAGGAGGCGCACTGCTGTGATTTCACTGTGTGAACGAGCGGCAGTATTTCAGCCAGTAAAGGATCCTACAGTATCACAAAGACTGTAATACACTTCACTTATATTATAATATGTTAGTGATTTAAGTAAGTAAATGCTTATCGATGCATGATAAATCAGAAGGAATTCAAAAAAGTAAAATCTGGAGGAAGCCTTTCATGCTGTAGTTGTGTGTACTTTGTTCTCAGATCACAGAGGGTTCACATGAAGGTGCCAAAGTGCGACCAGAGCAGAACGTTCTGAGGTGTGTGAGTGCAGTGGTGTGAGTTCCACTGGAGATAACAGGCACAGGGAGAACCAGCCTGCCGGAGGACGACGGTGTGTGACTGGCCTGGGTTTAGCCTCTTTTAGGTTGTACAGGGTGACTGCAGCCTGTAGACCAAACTCAGGGCTGATGACCGGTGTAATCATCATCAAACAGCTCCGAGGCTGCTAGGTCTAGGAGATTCTTCACATTTAAAACAAGAGAAAAATATGATATATCTGTATATAATATGTCTCCAGTGCTAATCTGAAACATAGAAAATAATTTAAAGAAGGTGTGTTCAAACCTTTGACTGAAACATTTCTGTTGTCTTAAACGGTCTCACCTCCTCTCCGGCTCCTCAGTGGAGCCTCCTCATGTGGTGGAGGTAAATATTCTCCTGCAGTCTGAGCGCTTGATGTTGTGTGAAACCTGTAATAATATCCTCAGCCTGCCCCGTTGGTTTCAACACAAATGACTTATTGATATTAGACATTGATTTGTCATTTAGCGTGTGATTTGCTCAGCGGAGAGTGAAGCTATGCTGAGAGAGGGAGGGAGGAGGGAGGACCGTGACCGAGCGGCTCTGAAACTTCAAAGGTGTGTGAATCAGTGTGAGAGGAGTCACCACAGAGTATCTGAGCTTCAGCTCAGGTGAAAACTGACTGGACAGATGTGATCAATACTTTGTTTATAGGTGCTGCTGCTTGTGTTTCATGCCTGACTGCTGTAAAATGGCAATGACCTACACTCGGCACAGTTCCTGAATGCACCATGAAGACATTATTAACAACGTGGAACAGGAGGCCTGACACTTGGTGCACTCGGAGCCGCAGTCGTCTCCCTGCAGCAGAAAACGGTTAAACCAGCGTGAAGTGTTCTGATGACGGACGCAGCAGCCGGATCCCTCCGTCGATTCTAAAGGATAATTACTGAGTCTGTGTCAGAGCAGCTACACACTAGCTTCAAAAGGAACCAGTGCAGAGAGAAAACACGTCAGTCTCACAGAAGTGCAGATATTTTTATTGTTTTTTTTGCGGCCTGTGATCATTAGTTTGTTGCTATATTCAGTCAAACAAGAGAACATACAATTGTCTCTTTGTAGAGCACACTGCTTGGTTTTCTCAATATTTTGGTTAATCTAGTCTGTAGAGCCTCGAATTGTTTTTGCACCCGGCTGTAAACAGGTTTATCCCTGCCTTAAACTCACTTTGGAACCAGCAAACATTGAGTTTGAGAAACTGCTGAGTTTCTGTGGGTCTAAATTCCTGCTTGTAATCCTTCACTATACGCTTGCATTCTGCTGTTTGTTGCTGGTCTGTCTTACCGACCTGCACCTGGATTGTAGGGAAACATTTTGCTTAACATGTGGCATGTAAATATGTTTTATTTACTCACTGAAGCTGCATTAGGTGTACTCCAGGGTTTGTTTAGTGTCCTCCTCTCCACCATTGCTTCAAAAAGCATAAGTGTGCAGGTGGTTTGACCTGTCTTGACCTCCGTTGACCCAGCCTGGATTCTAGGATCCATCCTGTGTATACTGAGCCACTGTAGAACTCCAGGCAGATGTTATATAATAAGAAAACCATCCATGGTGTCACAGCTTCATGTGTGTAGATGTGCAGAGCATTCTGCAGGTTGTTTGGTGTTACTGGTGTTTTTTTTTCTGAGTCTAATGCACCACAGTGCATGAGTGCATCATCAGGTTCAGCTGTGATTCACTCTGTGATTCACTGCATCTGATCTGAGCAGCTGCTGCTGTGTTTACTTGGTAAAATTGATCAAGTCCATACGGTGTGTGTGGAAGCTCCTCTGACACACTGCGACGTTCTGCCCCTGTAATACATTCAGCCCGGCTGCACGCACACACACTCAGGGCCACACTACATATTACAGGAATAAGCTAAAAACAAACATGTTTTCCTGGAGTTAAACAGCACGGACCTGTCAGCATCAGCAATCACTGTGAACGATGGTTTAAATGGGCCTTTGATGAGAGGAGGATTCAGTCAGAGGCTAATGAAGGCACTTGCTGTAACCTGCACGATGGGAGACGAGGGACCAGATACACACAGAGTGTGTGTGTGTGTGTGTACACTGATAAAACACAACCTGCAGCCATGTTTAGAGGGTTGTTTGTTGTTTGTTGTTTTCATGTAGGATCAGCTGTTTTGCGTTGTCCAATCAGAACCAGCGTGCCATCCTGTGACTGCTGCACGCCGTGCAAACTGCTGACAGAGCTCACCGAGTGCTTCGGGAAATAAATGTTGCTGTTCAGTTTTTGAGGTTGAACTGCCCTTTAGAGAGTTTCAAGCAGCAGAAGGTGTGTGTGTGTGTGCCCGTGGTCTCGGGCCGCCCTGGCC
Source organism: Parambassis ranga (assembly GCF_900634625.1). NCBI lineage: Eukaryota > Metazoa > Chordata > Actinopteri > Ambassidae > Parambassis > Parambassis ranga. The sequence goes on from NC_041033.1 coordinate 21,863,705, forward strand.
TCTCTCTCTGCTGGTGATGAATGAGGCCTCTCTCACCTTAACACACCCCTGGTGATCGATTGCTCACCAAATCTCTCTCGCTCTCCTGGTCGCCATGGCAACTCAGGCTGCACACTCTTAATGACGACCCTGTACGGGGTGTAGGATCCCGGCCTACGTCCTCTCCCCTTGTCCTCATCATCATTACTTTTTCATTAGCCCTCCAACTTGTCATCCTCCTTCCTCCACTTTGATCGTTTCGCATCAGAGTTTCACTGCAGCATCGAAGTGGTTTGACTGTCAAAGCAGAAGTTATAGTCGGCGACAGACGGGTTAATGTTTACATTTTACAAAGTAAATGATGAATCCCTGCTCTCATTCCTTACTTCTTTATGGACTCCTCCTTTTCTCACCTCATGGCCTTTTTATGTCTAATCCATCTCGCTGCCGCTCCTCATCTGCGCCTCCCATCACTCCTTTTTATCCACCTCCTTTTTAACTAGCACAGCTCTGCCTTTAAATCACCGCACACCCTCTGTTCCCGCATACAGCTCCTTTCTCCACAGTTTTGTGGACATATAAAGTCTTCTTTTGAATCATCAGACGTCTTCTCTGACGCAGCGATTACATTAATAACCACTTTAGTTTGTATTTTTACAGCCCGTCCTCCTGTAGTATTATACGGTGTGTGGCAATGTGTTCTATGGATCAGCGCTCGTCACCACGGGAACCAAAAATGGCAGCGAGAGATGGAGAATATCTGACCAAGAAACCAAACCAAGCAGACTGCAGCGAACCCCTCTGCAGTAACAGAGTGAAGTTGTGTGAGCTCACACACTCCACATAATCACTCAGACCTTCTGCTCTTCTCCCACCAAAAAAAAGGAAATGTTTCCTGCTTTAACAGATAGTCAGGTAGTGTCAAACAGCCCGGGGTCATCACAGCAGTAAGCTGATTTTTAGCCCCGTCGTCTGTAACGTGAGTCGTGGGTTAGAGAAGCTCCTCTTCCTCAGGTGGAGTTCGACCAGAAAACGTCGATTTCTGTGTCAAGTACACAGATAATCGACCTTCACTTTGATTCTTACATGACTGACTGCATGAGTGTATACACTATGTGACCAAAAGTAAGTGGACACCATGTGCTGGTCTGTTTTCAGTTGTAAAGGTGTTAATGTAGGTGGTAAATGTTCCATTCATTGATTCATTGTTGTCACTTAATGAGGATTTACATGATAACTTCATGTGTTTGTTTGTTAAAAAAAAAAAACCCCTGACCGAGCGTCCATATGTGGCGAGTGTGATGAGAGAATGTGTTTTCTTTCAGTCACAAAGCAAACCTAACAACAACACAACACAATGGCTTCTGACATTTTCTGAGCCTCCGATGGGCTGTTATCAGGCACAGACAGCTGGGGAGAGACCCTGAGGTCAGACTCAGACTCAGAGTAAGTGGAGAGATTGTTATCTCCCAGTGGAGCGACGTTCCAGGAGCTGTCTGCCTGTTCAAACATCACTGACTGAACAAAGAGGTTTGAGGCGGTGGTTAGAAGTTCCACCTTTAAGGTGGAGGATATGAAGAACAGAATCATCACAGAGGGGGGACAAAGTCTTCACTCCCACCCCCACAGCCAGGTCATCAGAACAAAATATGAATGAGTTAAAGCCACGAGGTCATGACTTGGTGTGTTGAAGATAGTTGTTATAAACCTCACAGCTGTGCAGCAAGGCTGTGAGAGTTTAAGATGCACAACTCTTCTGAAGTCGGGCTGAATTTCAGACTCAACACGCGTCGCTTGCTGTGAAATCTACAGGAGGCGGCGAGGAACGGTTCCCTCTTCCTGATCAGCCTGCTTATTGACCTGGAGGTCTAAGCAGGGCACAGCTCCATGTGCCGTGCCCTCTGCAGCATGTGAACAGTGTGTGTGTGTGTGTGTGTGTGTGTTTATCGTGCCATCAGAGCCGGTCAGCATCCGTCTGTGTTTGACTTTGTTTGAATATGAGCTGGGATCATCTCATCTGATGTTTCCTTTTTTCTCTTTTTGAGGACAAACAGACCTTTGACAGTGTTACCCAACATGCTTTGACTCCTGTTGTGTGTGTGTTGGCAGTGTGTGTGAGTTGTTCTGGGTTCAGGCCACAGCGGATACACAGGAGGGAGAGCAAACACAAACACCACACAAGCCGCACAGGAAATCAACACAGTGATGTTTGTCATGTCAAAACAGCGGCCAGGTTTATCAAAGTGACACTCGGAAAGGCTGCCATCAGTTTATTATGTAAATTGGATTTGGCGTCGGGACGTCGCCGCTTCGTTACAGCTGCTGGTTTCGTTCTTCGGGATCCCGGCAGCAGAGGAATCATCTGAAAAACATAAAAGTGATGTTTCTTCTGGATGAAGTGGATGATAAAGTGAGATTAGCCGCAGTGTGTAACATTTGAAAACAGACGGTGTGAGCAGGTGCTCTCCTCCTCAGGAGGAAGAGGAGGAGGAAGAGGAGGAAGATGAAGGGCTGATGCACATACTGTAACTCTGTTCTGTCCATCTGTCCATCCTTTGGTTTCACACTGAGGTTTAAATCTCACCAGTTGGCAGACATGCTCACACACACACACACACACACAAAATAGGAGCTTACCTCACACCTTTCAGCCTTGATCTGTGTGTGTGTGTGTCTGTGTGTGTGTCTGTGTGTGTGTGTGTTCTGACTGAGTGACATTTGGAGAATATTCACGTTTGCATGAGTCAAACAAACAAACATGAACCTTGTGATGTCTGGAGGACGTCATGGCGGCCGCTGCTTCTTTCTACCTTTTCTGCCAGTTCCTCCTTTGCTCTCTTCTTCTTCTCTGCTTCCTTTAAATGTCACCGCCGCTCTGCTGTCTTTGTGCATGTTGGTTTTTTTCTCCGTTCTTCTTATTTTATCCAAATGCACTAAATTCCTTTTAACGTTCTTTATTCCTTTTCTGTCTCCTCTGTGACTCACACCGTGAATAAAGCTCACCAGGGTCCATGATCACGTCATCTGCTCTGACTCACACGTTTCACCTGTTTCTTCTTTGTCTGAGTTTTCTGAGTTTACCTTGTTGGAGCTGCATCATCTCATCAATGGAGCCCAAAGAAATGGATTTAAACAGTAGATGGACGTCCTTGTGTGTGTAAATTCTTCTAGTTCACTGGACTTCTGGTGGGTTGTACAGTCCTGTTTCTGCATCAGCAGCACTCGCTCTGGCACAGACAGCTGCTTGTTGTATTTGTACATCAAAAGAAGGTTGATGGACCAAATGCAGACAACAAAAAGTACTCAACAAAACGTCAGTGAGGCACAACGAATAAAACAAAACCAGGGAAACTGACTCACTGCTTAGATTAGACAGAAGCCAAAATGTTTTCTCACACTCGAACCTGAAGGGGGCACAGAAACGACTGTACTTTACCTGATTCCTGCAGAGCTCTGCCTGTCTGACTTATTGTTTTTATTTCATTGGAAAATGGGCGTATGGGGCTTTAAAGGTTTCTCTCTCTCATGCCTCAGAGTGTTATTAAAAAGGTGTCAAACTGCATCAGGACACGGTCCAGTTGTGTAGAACACTTCCTGCTCAGGTGGACTCTTGATGAGTCTGTGTTATGTCTTTTTTGTTTGTCCTGACTTTCTGACATCGGATTTCCTAAAACACAAACACTGAAGAGGGAAGCTGCTCTGCTCTGTGTCACCTCCTGTTCAGATGTCTAACTCTCTCTCTCTCTCTCTCTTGTAGGTGACCTAGTCGCACCACCCTCTGCTCTTTCCAGCGCCTCCCTCTTCCTCAGCCTGACCCCACCATCCTCTGCCTCGTCCTGCGTCCTGTGGGATCCAAACACCGCCATGTCTCTCTTTACCTCCCCCGCCGCCTTCCTCCTCCTCTTCCTCTTCTTCCTCCACCCACTGCCTCCATGCCAGCCAGAGTCTGAGCGCGGCGAGCCTGACGTCGACCCCGTCCCACAAACGGCCTTTCCCTCCATGTTCCCCTCCTCCTCCTCCTTCCAGCCCTCCGTGTCTTACAGTAACAGCTCCCTGCCCGGCGGTAAAGATAAGTGTGACGAGGTGACGCAGTGCAGGCCCGGCATCCTGCTGCCCGTCTGGAAGCCCGACCATCCCGGGGTCGGATACCAGGTGGCCAGAGCTGTGATCTACTTTGTGTCACTCATGTACATGTTCCTGGGAGTGTCCATCATCGCAGACCGCTTCATGGCGTCCATAGAGGTCATCACCTCACAGGTATCCCTTTACTTCCTGTTCTGAGCAGTCAAGCTGTCTGTTGATAGAATATAAATGTCCTCATCAGCTTGCTGGCAATTCATTATTCTTTAAAAGCTCAGGTCCTTTCCCAACATTTCCCTGTATAGTTCCATGTATCAAACCCTCTGGAGCGTTAATGTCTGTCCAGGTGTCTGACCTCCATGAAGAGTTCCACCAGGCGTGTTTGCAATGCTTTGCAGCCTCGACACCTGCTGTCGATCGCTGCCAATTTAGTCAATACGTGTGGTTCAATCAGACGCATTGCGGCACATTTCAGAAGCATCACAGAGGCCATCGTTTACTCTCCTCCACGCAAGCTACACACAGGTCTGTCTTGGTGCTCGGTTGCCACGACAATCTGCAGCACACGGATCAAGTAGGCAGGAAGTCAGACACTAAAACAGCAGAGAGAATCTGCTTGATTTTCAAAATAAAATACCACGATTAGACGAGGATACAAGGAGAAAAGGACAGCGAGGAGCAGTCCTCCTCTTCCTCCCAGAGGTTCTTCATGTTCTAAGCTGAGGGGGCACAGTCTAAACAGGAGAGTTCTGTAATAACCTGTTGCAAACATGTGTATTTTTGGTCATTAGAAAGGATCCACCATGTCTTGCTCCGATGTCTTTATGTGACCTTCAACACGACTCAAAGTTTAACTCAAAGTTCTGGCTCAGCTGACGCTCCTTTTGTACAAGGATGATTCACATCTTACTGCTGAACAAACAGCCAACAATAGACCTCAGCGCGATTCACTGAAGGTTAATAATCAGGTCTGGTAATCAAATCCAGATTTTCATTGATGGGATGACATCCACTTGTCCTGTGAAGTAAATGACACAGACAGAAATAGAGCTGTTCTATTTGCCTGGGTCAGTGTGATGTTTTTGCAGCTCTGAGTATGTGTTATACCCGCTGGGACGTGGTTCAGGTGCTGAGGTTATACAATCACAGATAAAGAGAGGAAGAGGAGGAGGAGGAGGAGGAGGAGTCCTCTGAGGTTTGAATGAGTTCAGTGAGACAGAGGAGGACGAGGAGACATGAAGGTCAGACACATAGGGGACAACATAATGAACTTCAGCATGATGCCATTTTATTTTTTATTCATTTATCTTACATGATAGCACATCATTCCTTGTGGACAGGTGGTAACACAACATTCAGCAGAAGGATTTAGGAGTTCTGTGCACAAAGTCATGTTTGAGTTCTCTCTACTCGTGGAGGAGCAGGCGCTCACAGAACATGTGACCGGAGGAAAGAAATCCCCCAAAAAACAGTTGAGCAGTCTGAGGTCTGATTGTTCGAAGGTGCTGAAACACTGCAATGTTTATATTACTGTTAGTATGTGATGCTGTGAGACTGCCCTGTGCAGCTCTGCAGAGTTATCCCAGTGGCAGCTGGTTTATATTTTTATATTTAGTCCAGGTGAATTATTGTTAGTGGAGCCTCTCTTCACCTCACACACACACACACAGGGAAGGACAGCATAATAATAGACAGGGCAGCAGAAGGCAGAGGAAGCAAAGATGAAAGGGTTAATGGAGGAAAGAGGCTGTTCAGCCATCCTGTTCAAGGTCAGTGTAAATACACGTCTGTATATCCCACAATCCATCACTGTGGCTGTGGCCTGCATGTGTGTGTGTGTGTTCCTTATTCCACTTCCTGTGTTCTCTCATATTCATAGAGAACACACACAGTAGTGAGTCTCAGACCACCTCTTCATTACAGCGTCCTTGATGAAGACACTTATTCTCGACACATTCTTGTCTAATGTGATATTAAAAGTGTGTTAATGTGGAAGTTAAGCTGTTTATAGATGCTGCTTCTTTCTCCTCATCAAAGGCTCAGAGGTCTGACAGTAATTCATTAAAATTAATTAATGAAACAAAGGTTTGAATAGATGGTGTACGTTTATCTAGAGCCAACAGAGAAGGTTCCTGCATTTCAAACACAGTAAATGCTACTGAAAGGAGCAGTGAAGGAGGCTCTGTCTGCTTTGTTTCCTATATTTTCACTGTATGAGTTTACTTAAAGATTGTGGCTTATGTTACCGTGGTGACAGGTCCTGACCCCTAAACAACACATTTGAGGCCACATTATATCTGTTTAACGTCCCCCCTTTGACTCTGGTAAAGTGTATCAGCTCTGTTGGATTAAAGAGCTTTCGGTTGTTAAATGGTCTCAGGAACATTACTGCCATTATGTCTGTGTGTGTGTGGCCCAACAGGAGAAGGAGGTCACCATCACCATGCCGAACGGGGAGACATCAGTGGCCACGGTTCGAATCTGGAACGAAACCGTGTCCAATCTGACGCTCATGGCTCTGGGCTCCAGCGCTCCAGAGATTCTGCTGTCTGTCATAGAGGTACACACACACACACACACATTATTGTTGAGAGTTCAGTGATCACTTGGCTTCTCACACACGCTCTCTGCAGGTGTGTGGTCATGGATTTGAAGCGGGTGAGCTGGGCCCAGGAACCATCGTGGGCAGCGCCGCCTTCAACATGTTTGTGATCATCGGGATCTGCGTGTGGACGATTCCCAACGGCGAGACACGCAAGATCAAACACCTCAGGGTGTTCTTCATCACCGCATTCTGGAGCATCTTCGCCTACATCTGGCTCTACCTCATCCTGTCTGTCATGACGCCGGGCGTGGTGGAGGTGAGGGTTAAAGGTGTGGGACTGTTCACCGGTCACTGTTTGTGTTTCTGATGTGTGTGTTTGTGTGTGTCAGGTGTGGGAGGCCTTGGTCACCCTGCTGTACTTCCCCGTGTGTGTCATCCTGGCTTGGATCGCCGACCGCCGCCTGCTTTTCTACAAGTACATGGGCAAGCGTTACCGTGCCGACAAGCGCCACGGCATCGTCGTGGAGACCGAGGGGGACTTGACACCTAACAAAGGCGGGATGGAGATGATCACAGATGGCAAGTTCCCACCGCACAGGGGCACCGTGGTCCCTGCTGAAAACTGCGTTGGCGGCACTCAGGACGCCGCCACCAATAATGTCGGTGCAGCAGCGGGAGCCGCAGCCGTGGCCAACCTGCCCAACTCTAACAGCACTATGGTCAACATGGAGAGCAGCAAGGAGCTGGACGAGAGCCGCAAAGAGGTGAGAGTTAAAGTCAGCTTTATTTTATCATGTGGAAATACGGTGTTCACTGCTGGTGTTTCATCTGACGTAAACAGTGCACGCCCCCAAGTGCAGGATGAGTCATTCACCTCAGAAAACATCAGAGCCAGCTGCTGGTGCCAAACATCAAACTCAACAGATTTCACTAAACATTCACAACTCCAGACTCCAAAAAACACAAATAAAGAGATTTTACACACTGTGTGTTATGTTATAAAATAGATTTTTATGAACATGTTATCCACAGAGACAGTGTCATGGTAAGGGCTGCTGCACAGGAGGAGCTCTAACTGTTCAGGAGAAGGAGCTGTTATAAGGAGCCGTAACAATGAGGAGGAGAAAAGAGACAAGACAGAGAAATGTGGACGGTTTCATGGACAAAGCTGGAAGTATGATAATGAGGGTCAGAGACGAGGAAAACGTTAACATACTGAGAGTGAACGAAAAGGATGGAAATTTTGCACATGATGCTTCTTTTCACCTTCTTTTCAGCAGGACTCACGTTGTATGATAGTCCACATTATGCTCAGAGAGGCCTCGGTTTAGGTGAAATCAGCAGCCAAGACCTCAGAGGGAAACGTCCATTCTGCTCATACTAACGTGACAGACTGACTTTTCTCTGAGTTTTCTCTGAGTTCACTCTTCGTTGATGCCATCAGAAGTGTGTGGAGTGCACTCCACCTCTGCTTTGTGCTGTTCGGGGGAGAGTGTGTAGGCAGAAGCTGGGTTTGGAGCAGTCTGTGGGCTTCACTTCCTCTCACCGACGGCTCGTTGACTTACATTTATCCACCATGAACTGACATGATCAGCTAACTAACACACATGTGAAGCTCTATGGGGTTCTTTGAGGACCTATCATTCATTTTATTGTAAAAAAAAAAAAAAGTCTTCTGTTGTTGATGACTTTATAATTTGTGCTGTTTGTGTCCTCTCCTCTCTGCACCAGGTGATTCGTATCCTGAAGGAACTGAAGCAGAAATATCCCGACAAAGAGCTGGACCAGCTGGTGGAGCTGGCCAACTACTACGCCCTGCTGCACCAACAGAAGAGCAGAGCCTTCTACCGCATACAGGTACACACACACGTAATTCATAAACCGTCCCCGAGGTGAACACAGCAAGGTTGTTTAGACCTACAAAGAGACAGAAAGTAGTCCAAGGGCGTCCCAGAATCCGACTCCAGATGATCCATTATGAGAAGTTAAATGTGTGACTGCAGTGTTTCTGACGTTGGTCCTTCCAGGCCACTCGTATGATGATCGGAGCTGGTAACGTCCTGAAGAAGCACGCAGCCGACCACGCACGCCGTGCAGTCGTCACTGATGAGGAGGCACCAGAAGAAGAAGACGACCTGGCGATCTGCAGCCACATCTCCTTTGAGAGCGCCCACAGTCAGTGCATGGAGAACTGCGGCGTTCTGACCCTGGCTGTGGTCTGTCGAGGTGGGGAAACAGGTTTTTATGTTATCAGATATCATCTCTAAACAGTGAGACATGTGTGGTGTTCTCCTGCTGCTCAGGGGGTCTGGGAGAGAACACCTTCTATGTGGACTACAGGACGGAGGACGGTTCAGCCAACGCGGGGTCAGATTACGACTACAGTGAAGGAACGCTGGTGTTCAAACCCGGAGAGACTCGCAGAGAGATCAAGGTGAGAGGTCAGAGGAGAAAGGAGGGGTTCTGTGTGTTCATGTGAACTCTGTATGTGGACTACGTGATAAACAAGGACTGTGGTCCAAACGTCACATATGTGGGCCACATTTGGTAAGAAGGTGGCACAGTGGACCAAGAATCTGCTGGGTATCACTCAGGGTGAGTCCGTGGCCCAGCTTTCGGCCAGTTGTGGTTTATTTGGTTCATTTTTGGTGGAGATGTGTCTACGGTCTGGCCTGCTCAGATGTGGATCACTCGAGCGCCGTCATGCCACAACCGGGCTAGATATGAGCGGTGAAGTGAGCCAGATTTGGGCCACACCAGTTTTGCTCTCTGGGATGGACCTGTCCGGTTAGCAGCCATGTTTTGTGTATTTTTCTTTTTTTCTACTTTTGCAGAAACAATTTTCTAAAATACAGACAAAAACACTTTAACCCTGTTTTTATGCCCCAGCTGTAAGTGGAAAAGAGGAAGTGGCACTTCTAACTTGTTATCATTTCATGGAATTTGTGGATGTTGGCGTGCAGAAACAATAGACTCTGTTACCCTGTACTCTGAGCCTGGTGCAGAGTTGTTGTGTTGTAGTGGAGGGCTCTGTAGAGCTACACAAATAGACAACAATGTGGTACCAAAAACCAGCCCTCATTAGGAGACAGAAGGACTGTTTCTAATTATAACAATGCTTTGTTTTATATGGTAGATGAATATTAATAAAGATATTGTCATTACCAGAAAATAATAAGACATTAAAAAACATCCTTTATGACTTTACTGGCTTCAGTATGTGGAAAAAACAAAGATGGCAGCTCCACTTACTGCCTCATAACGTCAGCTTTGACAGGAAGGAACAGGCTTTTAAAAAATTAAATCAGATTTTTTTTGGGGGGATGAAACTTTAATGGCTCCTGCAGGAAATCTGTATAACTGCTCAATGACAGAATGCATTATGAAACAGACGAGTCTGAAAGCTCAAAGATTTACACACCGTAAACTCCAGCTTTGTCATCAGTGTATCTGCTGCGGGAGCTTCCCTTCACGGAGGTGCACAAACACACTGCAGGCTGCTCCACAACCTGCACAGTGTGTAGAAGCATATCAGAGGAGATCAAAGTGAGGCGGGAGAGCGATGATGAGATACATAAAGAGAGTCCCAGCAGGGGAGGCAGAGCGAGGCTGAGGAGCAGCACATGTTCAGATTCAAGGAGAGGACAGGAAAGAGGACAGGCTCAGAAACTCCTCCTGGTAATGACTGTGTGTGTTTACAGTTTATAGTTTCATACAATGATGGAATGAAGGCTGTTTATAAGTTGTCTGTGCTTAAATAGCAGGCGTTTGCGTAGCTCTGTGGCCCCCCTGTGGCTGCGACTGTGAGGAGAAAACTTGTTACGAATGGATGAAGTTTGCTTTATAACAGGAGTTTATTGAAAACCTTCGGATCCCGGCAGTTCTTCCTTTGACTGTGTGGAAAAAAAATGACCAGGAGCTCCCATCGCTGCAGAGGAGGAGTTCATTAAATCAAGAGCAGCTCCTGTTAGAGCTCACAGCGGTGTTCCCCGAAGATCAGCAGGCACATCTCAAAGAAAGAGATCAAGAAGAAAGGAACGGCTCTGACCAACTAACATGGACCACACAGGATATCTGGATTCTTTTTAATGAATAAATGAGTCATTGGCTCTGCTCTTTGCAGATGATGATGTCCTGTTGGCGTCATTGACCCGGGGCCTTCAGTGTGCACTGGGGCTGAGAATCAGCACCTCCAAGTCTGAGGCCGTGGGTCTCCACTGGAAAAAGATGGCTTCTTCTCTCCGGGTTGGAGGAGATCTCCTGCCCCAGGTGGAGGAGTTTGTGTGTGTTAGGGTCTCGTTCATGTGTGATGGATGGATTGAACAGGAGATTGGTCGGCGGCTTGATGCAGCTTCTGCAGTAATGTGGTCACTGTTCCGGTCACTGTGGTCAATGCCCCCTGGACTCTTCCCTGGGGAGGTGTTTTTGGGCATGTCCCACTGAGAGGAGACCCTGGAGGAGACCCAGGATGTGGTGTCTGTCGGCTGGTCTGGGAACGCCTCGGGAAGGGAAGAAGTCTCCAGTGTGGGTCTCTGTCTCTGCTCAGCTGGCCCCGGGGTTTGTAGATGGATGGATGGAAGTTCTTCAGTTCTCTGAACTTTAACCACATAGTAAAGATTTCATACCATGAAAGAGTATTTATTTTATTTTTTAAAGCGCTCTATGCAGTGTGAATTTAAGGCATGTGGGAGGTGAGAGGGTGGTGATCTCTGCTCAGATCCAAAGCCTGCTGAAAGATCAAAAGCAGAGCGGGAGCTGGATGAGCGGAGAGGCATGAAAGGAGCGTGCACATTACAATCACAGGCAGGATAAATGGGTCTATCTGCTGCCAGCGAATGGACGGAGAGATGCTGAGAATATTACAAAGGTCAATGTCAGATTTCATCGATCACAGCGTGGCCGTCACAGCGCGGTGACATCACACAGAAAGAGACGAATAAAAGAGACCAGAGTCGTTATCAGATTGTCTCATGTCATCTCTCGATGCTTTTTATGAAGTGTTTTTATGTAACAGGACATAAGAGTGCTCAGCATGAAGTGTGATGAGCGCTTTGTTTGAAAATGAGTGCATGAAAGTTCAATTAACTCGGCTGATTGAATGAAGATCAGCGCTGCATCCTAAGCAGGCAGACGAGCTCCATCAGTGACGCCGACGAGACAGTCAATTATAAAAACACTGCTCCGGTAATAAAGAGTGACGGGAGAGTTCCTGCTCACAGTTATTTTACATATACATGGCCTCGGTGGTTTTTCCTTCAGCAGTGCTGCGATAAAACAAACAAAAAGGCTCCAAAAGCCTTCAGACTATATGGCCCCGTTCACACTGGGGAAAAAAATGTGGCTTAAGCAGGATTTGGCCGCATCCAGATAAATCCAGATGTGTTTTTTTCCGAGTGTGAACACCTCCAATCCGGCTGAATCCAGTTTGATTTCAAGCCGGCTAGATCCACCCTCGAGAGGTGGATCTAGCAGGATTGGCTCAAATGTGGCTCAGGTGTGAACGCAAATGTGGCTAGCGAATCCAGCTAGCCACATTATTAGCCATATTACGAGGCGCCACCTTGTGGTTTGGAGAACAGCAAACACGCTGGATGAAGCCGGATTGAGTGCGGACACAACTGTATGCTAGCCAGATTTGAAAATAGGTCTGAACGTATCCAGCTTAAAGGCTGTCTGGGCTCAATCCTTCTCTAGCTGGAATGACTTTCTCCAGTGTGAACGGGGCCTTACAGACTGGGGTGTAGTGGATCATTGCTCTTTTTCCAGCAGAGCGACAGAGGATAAATATTCATTTATTTCCATCTTTGTACAGCTCTTCGCCTTTTTAGATGAACACTGCTGCTCAACAAGACATTTTAAAAACTCTAAAAAGTGTCAGTAAATGTATTTATAACATCTTTGACTTTTAAAACCTGTCGTTTATTTCAGCAGGGAGGAATCGTCTTCCCCTCGTCGCCCACCTTCGCCTCTTTATGACGCACCCAGAATGTGTTGTTTATAATCTGATCACATGACAGCGTGCGGTCTGGTTTATTGAATTAAAAATCCTCATCTGATCTGATTTAGGAGCGTTCTCCTCTCTCAGTTGCCACGATAACGATCTGACACTGCAGACTTCGGTAACTGAAGCTTCTGTTGGTGCTGAGGGGGGGGGGCACTCTGAATCCAGCTCAGCCAGACCCGGGCTGCATTCTGATTCCCTTTAAATTCAGCACGTATACAGTGAAACAGCAGCCTGCTTGATAATGGCATCTTTTCTCCTCCTGCAGAGCGTCTTATGGCAGAGAAGACATTCAGTGAATAAATATTCCACCTCCAGAGCTTCTAAAAGGATCCTACATAATAAACCATGGCACCATTTGAATAATGAATAATCACAGAGGAGTGACACTGAATCCAGCACTGACCCCCTCACCACCTCTCCCACTCACTTCCTCTCTGGTGTTTTCACGTGTCACACTGTTAAAACATTAAAAGGTTTCTCAGCAGAATGAAGTGAAAGTTGTCGACTCTGGAGCCGTTTGTGTATAAAACAAGAACCCAGACCGTCGGTCTGCTGCTGGTCTTTGAGGCAGTTATTGACACGGCTGTGTTTCTTTTACGTCACACATCAATAATGACGACACTCTGCACGTGCATGATGATCAGATTTGTGTCCATCTGGACCTGAAAGAATCAGGTCTGAGTCGCTTCAGCCTGGTGATGATCTGATGTTCACCTGGACTTATGGATAATCTGATCAGAATTTAGTGGCTAAAGGTCAAAGGTCATGGTCACTGTGGCCTCCACTGTGTGGTCATCTTTCTGGAGAACCATCTTCAGAAGTTGCCCTCGCGTCTAAAGACTCTCTTTCTGTCTCCAGGTCGGTATCATCGATGACGACATATTTGAGGAAGATGAGCACTTCTTTGTGCGTCTGCTGAACCTACGTGTCGGCGACGCCGAGGGGATGTTCGAGAGCGACGAAGTGGGCGCCACCCCCAAGTGTCGTTTGGTGGAGCCCCTGGTTGCCACGGTGACCATCCTGGATGACGACCACGCTGGCATCTTCACGTTCAGCGAACGCTTGGTGAGGGTGAGCGAGAGCGTGGGAACCATGGAGGTGACGGTGGTGCGAAACTCAGGCGCCCGCGGCACGGTCATCCTGCCGTACCACACCGAGTCCGGCACCGCCAAGGCCGGAGAGGACTACGAGGACGCCCGGGGAGAGCTGGAGTTCACCAACGACCAGACCACGTGAGACAAAGTTTATTAAGTTAAATAACAAAGCACCAATAACACACATGTGAAGGTTTTGGAGGTTTAGCTCCTCCCACAGCTGCTAGCGTTAGCTGTGGCTCCTGCGTGGAACCAAACACTCCTCAGCTTTTTATGTTTCATTCAGATGTATTTTCGATGTGTTGAGATGTGTTGCCACCACAGACTGTGTGTAACTATGGATGAAGTTTCCATGACAACACGCAGGCTTCCTGAAGAGTCGTTTTGATTCTCTGTGGGAGGCTCCGACTGTCGCCATGTTGGCAGCATCGCAGTCCATCTCAACTTCAAATACAGGCAAAGAGGTGGGCGGGCAGTCACAGCAGTGGGACGCTCATGCTGTGAGTCTGTCAATCAAGGCGGTCATAGTGATTTAAGTCTAAATATCTTTAAATGGAATGAGTCAGCTGTTACAAAAAGGGAACTTATCAATGTTTTTGACTCCATGGGAGTCTGTGGGGACTGACTCACTTTTACAAGCAGCCCCTAGAGTCTGCATCTTGAACTGCAGGTTGACCAGCCTCCTCCAGTCTTCTAATCATCAGATTATTAAATTCTATCACCTGTGGTTGTAAAAGACGAAGCCTCCTCATCCTTGTTGCCCCTCTGCTCTCCCATCTCCCCTCCTCCCCTCCACTCTTATTTATTCTCACCCCCTCACCCCCCCCCCCCCTCCTCACCTCTTTTGCTCCTTCTTCTCTGCCTTCACCTGTGTGCCGGCCAGAAAACAGTTCTATCCATTATATATAAATCTATATATACAGCCCCAAGGCTGGCCTGAGGCGAGCTGCAGTGAGTCCTCACTATATTTCTGTGTGTTTAAGTGTGTTACACACCAGGTTGTTGAGGAGAAGGATGCAGCAGAAACCAGATCCAGTTGGTGAAGTTGTTTTAAAATGTGCTAAATTAAATTATATTTAAAAAATCAACAGCAGAAGCACAAAAGGAGGCAGAGGTCTGTGTCAAATCATAAATGTAAAGTTCTTTAAAGTGCAGCTGGGTGTTAGCTCGGTGAAGTCTGTGAAGTGATGAGACTTTGGCTGTGACTCACATGGAGAGACATGGTGGGTGGCAGATCATATCAGCCGTTAGCCAATTAACATTATCTTCCGTCTAAGTTGTTATTAGGCTAAAATTAAATCCGTCAGGTTAAAGAGCTCTCTGCAGCTGCTGCCGGGTCCTTTATGAGTTTCTTTGTATAATTGAATCTGCTGCATGATTAACTGTCACATTAACTGGACATGTTTAAGGTTTTCTCTGTTTGTGGCGGTGGAACGCAGAGTTTTTCATCCCTGCAGCTCTGAGCTGATGTGAACTGGCAGGTCTTCTCCCTGACAGAGACCTGAACGAGCTGAGGCAGGCTGCTGATGGGGGGCTGGATGGATCTCAGTGTGTTTCTGTGAGGGAAAAGTTTAAATAGTTTTCACAGTCTGCAGCACTGCAGCTCTGCTTCTAAGGAGGAACTGACTCCACAATCATCCCCTGCTGGTTGATGATCGCCCGGACAGCATGGTGCTGACTGCCTTCTGCTTCCATGACTGGCCACCCAGACACCTCAGCTCCACCTCTCTGCCTGTATTTGGATTAAACAGGAGTTTAGGAAGGGGTTCATCTGCCTTTAATTACATTTTCAACACAGCTGGGCACACACATGCTTATTTCAGAGGCCTTGAAATAGCCACATCCTTCCTCTGGTGGGGACAGGCTGCACTGACAGGACTCCAGATCCAAACTTTAGATGAGAAAACTGCTGTGGCTGCAGTTCCACTCCACTTCTCACAACTCTGCAGGCGCCGCAGTCAAACTCTGTTCTGTCAGAACTCCATCAGGAGATTTGTTCTGGTTCTTCTCGACCACAGCGTCATCAGTTTATTGCTGAAATCTAGATTTGCTTCTCATAGTTCCACACTGCCCCCTCTTGTTGTTGCTTAGAAACTGGCTGCGGGGGTTTACTGATTTATTACCTGCAGGATAAACGGCAGGATACATTTCAAGTAAGTGAGTTGTATAAAAATTCTCCATTTGTACTCGAGCAGTTTTGATACCAGGCTGTAAACATGTTGATTTGTAAAGTGAACATGGAGGTCAGTTGGACTGACTCTGGAGCCCCCCAGAGGCAGCAGTGCTGCTGCTGCTGCTGTTTGGTGTCACAGCTATAATTTAGAGGCATTTAAAGAATAAAATATGTGAGCTGTTACATGAACAATGAATCATATTGTTATATAGTCCGTGCTATATAAGTCTCTTTATGTTCCCTCTGTCTGCTCATCTTCGCCTCATCTAATCGCTTTCTTTCTTCTTTTTCACACCACACTGCTCCTCCTGATTGCATCTGTCCTTCGTTTGAATGTATTTCTCTTTGCATTCCTCTTCACTTTTGCTCCTCTTTGGTTTTTACTTTGTCTCTGCAGACTGTGTGTTTTGTGTCCTCTCTCCTCTGTGTGTTGTCAGTGTAGATTTTCTTCTGCCTTTCAGTGAGCAGCTCTCTGTGGTGACATTTCAGCTCCGCAGTCCTCAGAGGCCAACAGGTCTTGTCATCATCACTTTCCTCTCTTCTAATGGCCATCCATCATCTCTCAAACCTTTCAGCTGTCCTCTGTCACTCTGCTGGAAAAGCTGTGCTGACTCATTTGTGCTCTTTTCCTTTTGACTCCTGCTTTATTTTTCTCTTTTTACACAATTAAATATTTGTGTCTTATCTGTGTGTGTGTGTGTGTGTGTGTGTGTGCAGTCAGACTCTGCAGGTGAGGATCATTGACGATGAAGAATATGAAAAACATGAAAACTTCTTCATTGTGTTGGAGGAGCCTCGCTGGCTAAAGAGGGGGATCTCAGGTATGTTCTTATGCTTTAATGTGCTTCCCTTGAACAGGAAGGGTGCATGTGTTGATATCTAGCAGGGGCGCTGCTAGGATCTGCTGGGGCTCTTTAGGGGCCCCTTCAATCACTCTTTAACACTATTATCCATCTATAATCTCACCCCATCACACAAAATATTGTCTTCTTTTCTAAATGTAAGTATAATTTACAAACTGGACCTTGTCTGCTAGCTAGGTTAGCTAATATTAAACAGCAGTAAACTGACTGAAAATGATGTGATGCAGGTGGAGGTTGAATTGTTCAAGTGTCTCTTCTCTATGGATACGGATAAACTAGCTCTAATTAGTTTGTAATTATATTTAGTTGTCATAAACTGCTCCACACTCGGGGCTCCTCTTCATTTGTTCAGCTGTTGAAATATTCACAGCCGTGTAGGTGGAGCCAGCTTCACCCACAGGGATCAATAACGTTACCTTTGACACTCAGACACACACTCAGCTCCATTCATCCATGTCATTACAATAAACACACAGACTTCATCAGCTCTTTCTTTGTCATTTAGACGCAGAGAGCCGAGTGTTCATTCAACTTCTGAGTGTTGTCAGGTGTTCACAGAGAAAAACAACAGAGGCGATACTGCTTGTGTAGTGATTACCTGAACAGCTCTTTCTGATTGACTCGATGCTGTTTCTTTTCTTTACAGCTCTGCTGCTCAACCAAGGTAAGATCATCAGATTATTCTGCTTCCTCACATCTCGCCGTCATGCTGAGTGCAGCCTCTCGATGAATACATACATACATACACCGACTGCTTCATCGTGTGCTGGGGGCAGCTGTGAGGTGACAGAGCAGGTCCATCACTCATCTCTTACACAGATATGCATCCTCCGTTAGTGCTGTGCAGAAGTGCATCCAACACCTGAAGCTTGTTGCGTGTGGGAGGAGTTCAGCCTGCAACACGTGTTTCAGGTGCTGTGACAGTAACTTAAAGTAGATTTGACGTTAAAACCAACATAACAGTGACTGAAAACGATGGCGCCATGTTTTTTTTTTGGCCGTGGACATTTTAATATGGAGATATGTGACTCACTGCAGGACTGGTGCGGTCCCTGAAAGCTCTGAATAAATATATAGATAACCGTTCGGTCCATGAACTCCCAGTGCAGGCGAAGACATGCAGTGTGAGGGGAGCCTGTTCGGCTTCATTTTTCTGTGCTTGGTTGTAGCTAAAGCAGTTATTCAAAGTGACTTCTTGTATATTTTAGATGTGTTGGATTAAAATTTGAATATAAACACCTTCAGCCCGTCTGAACAGATGGCCCAGTCAGGAGTTCCCCCTCAGGTTCTCTGCCCAGCCAGCACATTGTTTACTCTGCTCATGCTGCTGGTGTCTCCTTCGGCTCTGCTCAGGGGAGCGACGGCCGATTTGTCTGTTTACATCTGGATCACAGCAGACCCGGCCTTTGTGAGTCTCTGCACAGCACAGTACAGCCGTCTGAAAACGAATGTTTATCAGTCGAAACAGCTTGTTTTGTGTGCCGTCACTCTGCGCTGATTTATCGCCGTGTTCGTAGCCAATCAGAGCAGCTAGAGAGGAGGGGAGGTTGGCTTTTCTTCCTCACATGATGTCGCTTGTTGTCCTGTGTGTGAAGCAGGTTGCTTCAATTGTTAATAGGGATCTGGGATCTGTATCTGGGATGTGTAGCAGCTTTACATTCTGTAAATTAAAGCCCAAAAACCTGAATTTATTGCTACAACATGCTCAGCCCTCTGAGCAACATTTCAGCCAAGAAGCAGCTGAGACATGCTGAAATTTGAATAAAAATGTTTTTTCACTAAGTCTTTAAAACAATCCAGAATTCAGAACACACCCAGCTGTCACCTGGACCAGCACAGCAGAGTAACTGAAGCAAAGGTAGAACACAGAGGATAGAGGTGCTGCGAGCGCAGGGAGCCCTGTGGTCCTGATGACACTTGCTGTCCTGAGGGGAGGAGGAGGTGGTGGTGGTGGTGGTGGTCCCTGCAGGGCCCCCTTCACTGGGTAAGGCTGAAAAATGTGGATGGGGGGGGGCTGTGATCCTTCTCCTCAGAGGGCTTCTAAAACACCCAGACCAGCTTCTGTTACAGCCTCTGTCTGTAATGTGATCCCTGAGCGACTCTCAGTGATTGTGAGTGAGTTCAGTTGGTGCTGCTGCAGCTCTGCCAGCAGTGGATCAATAACGCGAACTGGGCCACGTGTCAGCATAAAGTACTCACTAACTTCTCCTTGCGTGTTGTGAGCGGCTCATGTGGGAGCCTTGAACAGCACATTTGATGTGCATTGTATTCATACATCCACAGGGGGCGCCAGATACACCTGTTGTTCAAATAGCGTGAAAATGAATGATCATTTCTCACATAGCCTGTGACCCATGACACTGTTATTAATCTATGTAGATCACACATGTCGCCATCTCCTCTCTCCTCACATCTCAGCCTCAGGGTTTGCAGTGCAGCTCTAAATAAGATGCTGACTCGCAATCTATTATTGATAGACATAGAACCTGGAAATATCTGTGGCACGCTTTTCAGTTCCAGTCCTCACTCCCTACCCCTTTTTTTCCTGCAGAGGGAGCCGAGGGGCAGATGAGTGCTGAGGAGGAGGAGGCCCGGAGGATAGCTGAGATGGGGAAGCCCATCCTGGGAGAGCACAGCCGCCTGGAGGTGGTCATCGAAGAGTCGTACGAGTTTAAGGTGCACCCTCCATTCATTCACTGACTTCCATACGTGTTTATTGCAGTAATTCAGTGGCTCTAAAATAAATGTGCTGATGGAAGTTGGTGTTACATCATCCACCTTCCTCATACTGTAATAGGGGTCATGACCCTCTCAGCAGGCCCGTCTAACACAGGCTTCAGTTATTGAAAATGCACAAGTTGCTCTGTATATACACAGAATCCAGAGCCCGTCATGTGCTCGGAGCACCGTGGGTTTCCACTGCACCCATCCGAGCTGCTGAGCCAACAGGCCAAACCTCAGAGTGAGGTTTTACACCTTCAGGGTGGAGTCTGGTTCACCTGTGAACACTGTGATCCGACCTGGACCAGATCAACCAGTTTGGAAGAGGTAGTCTGGATCTGAGTCAAGGAGTGAATCAAAAACAAGACCAAAGACAATAAGGTCACATGATCTGAAGCTGTTAAAGTCCTCCACCCTCCCTGTGTCTTCTACACTGTCACCAAGTGACACTGAATTTAATAAAAACAAAATATTTGAAAACAGAAAAGTTCGGCAGACTAACGAGCAACACTGAGCCAATTAAAGTCCAGCACAGAGAACGTCCACTTTAATCCAACATGGCCCTTCTGTCTGATTAACCTGACCGCTTGTGGTTGAATTATTGTCGTCGTCCCTTTAATGATTCTTGATTTGTAGGCGGCATGAGCGAGGTGCAGCACTAATGGAATTCAGTATGAGACTGACACTGAGATCAATGAGAAGCTGTTTCCTGCTGCACGAATAAATGAACAGCTAAAAGTTTTCTGTTGTTTTTAATGGGGTTGGTATTTTCTGGTGTTGTTTTTGTTAAACTGTGCAGTGTGGTGCTGAAGTGATGGCAGGCGGGGCGCTGAATGTGAAATGAGGTCCTCTGCAAACAAGAGTGAAAATTAGCAGGTTTGCTTTTGGGGGAATTAACCTGTGAGCTAATGCAACAGTTCAAACTGGATATTTCCAGATTGAAATAAATTATATACCTGGATATTTAGCATGCATTAGAGTTGCTGGTGGATGACTACGACAATCACGCTTCTACAAATGTGTGTGCTTCCATAAACAGTGTTGGATTCTTCCCTCCAGCCAAACAGGTTCAGTTGATTCATTGTGTGTTGTCGTAACCAGACGAATGGCTTTCTGACGTGATGAGTGAGGGAATCAACAACAACAGTGCTGCCTGGCTGACTCTGTCACCTGTCACCTGGAATGTTATTGGCTCATAATGAAGTGTGTGTGTCTGTCTGACTGGCAGAGCACCGTCGACAAGCTCATTAAGAAGACCAATCTGGCGCTGGTGATCGGGACGCACTCCTGGAGGGAGCAGTTTGTGGAGGCGGTCACTGTGAGTGCAGGTGAGCTCCGTTTGTGTGTCTGTCAGCAGAGCGTGAGACTGACGCCAGGAGAGTCTTCTTCTGCTGTGTGTAAAGGGGGACCTGAAGGAGCATTTGTAATATTTGTAATTGAATGTCGCCACCTAGTGGACGTTATATGTCACTACAGACAGAAAGCACTCTTGTGAACAGTGCACCTCTAATCTCATCCCTCCAGGTGATGGAGATGAGGATGAGGAGGGTCGTGAGGAGCGCCTTCCATCTTGTTACGACTACTTCATGCATATCCTCACCGTCTTCTGGAAGGTCCTGTTCGCCTGCGTCCCTCCCACAGAGTACTGGAACGGCTGGGCCTGCTTCATTGTGTCCATCAGCGTCATCGGCTTCCTCACAGCCATCATCGGTGATTTGGCGTCGCACTTCGGCTGCACCGTGGGGCTGCGGGACACCGTGACCGCCGTGGTGTTTGTGGCGCTGGGAACTTCTATTCCAGGTGAGAAGATATACATTTTCACTTATTCTGCCTCCTGTTTGGACATTTTGTGTTGCTTTGTAGTCCCCACTAGTCCCCAAACAGTTGTTTTGCTTTTTGGTGATTTTGTGTCTGTTTTTAGTCAGTTTTTAGTCAGTTTGTGTCAGTTTGTGTCATGTGTGGTTGATTTATGTCTCTTGGTAGTTTCCAGTCTTTGTAGTATGTTGTGTCTGATATTAGTTGTTTTGTAATGTTCTGATAGAGACGTATTCTTTCTTCCTCCCAGACACCTTCGCTAGCAAAGTGGCCGCCATGCAGGACCAGCACGCTGACGCATCTGTTGGAAACGTCACTGGCAGCAACGCTGTCAACGTGTTCCTGGGGATCGGCGTGGCGTGGTCAGTTGCCGCCATCTACTGGAAAGCGAAAGGAAAGGAGTTCAGGGTGGACCCGGGGTCGCTGGCCTTCTCCGTCACGCTCTTCACCATCTTCGCTTTCATCTGCATGGCTGTGCTGCTGTTCAGACGCCGGCCTTCCATTGGCGGAGAGCTCGGCGGCCCGAGGGTTTCCCGCCTCCTGACCAGCCTGCTGTTCCTGGGTCTGTGGTTCCTCTACATCCTCTTCTCCAGCCTGGAGGCTTACTGCCACATCAACGGCTTTTAAAGAGGAGGAAAGTTCTAGAAGAAGACTGCACAGCAACACACACTGATTTAAACTCCACACAGTCCACATGAAACAAGATTCATCTGTTTAACAGGGCTCGCTGCAGCCTCGCCGCGCCCTGACCTTTGACGCAGGGACTCTGACGTTCTACAGATACATGTTCACACACACACACACACACACACACACACACTACATGAACATGTGTAAACAGATCATTAGAGACACACGCACAGTCACTGAAATGATGAAGGATGAGAGGAAGTGTTTGTGAGGAGGGAGGAGTGTGAATACAAAATATGACTGCAGCAAGTTAGCATAGACGAAGGAGAGGGACTGAGAAGGTCAAAGAAGGTCGGGCTCAGCAGTGCTGTTTAATCCTGGTGGGTGGGTTAGATCTGTCCCAGAGAGGAGCAGGTATGTCATGATGGAGTGCGCATCCATCCGAGCATCGTTGAAGAACCCTGTCCCTCCCGCCTCCTCTCCACCGTACAGCGTGGTGTTTCTGAGGAGGTGGGGCCCTGTGTGAAAAAGGAGTGGAATGTTTACAGCAACATGACGTTTGTTTACTACTGGAGCTTCGTACAGTGGCGATGCTTGATACACAGTATTAATGAAGGCGGTTCTCCACAGGCGCTGTAAATAGTGAAACCCAGTGTACATAGAGAGCGTGGCGTGGCGTTTTCAGAGGGCAGACATGTTTAAACTGATCCGACAGGGTCAGAATGACTCTTCGTTTTTAAAACTGATCCACAGATCTGTAACATCAGAAACATTTCGGCAACGTGTTAATTAGCAACCTGAACAAACGAACGATGTGCTGCTAAAGCTGTGGATGGTGACGTTTCCGTGGTAACCGCAGCCCCTCTGGAAATCAGACTGAAGGATTATGTTTGCATGTGTAGCCCGATACCGAGCATCTTTACTCTTATATGCTATGTAAACGGGAATGACCAGAAGCCACCTGTAAATGACATCATCACGCTTGTGTGTCGGTGAACGGAACCCGTCAGCTGGTCGTCCTGTTTAAAACCTTCCTGTGTGATGCAGAGCGGGTCGGTCTGCCGGGCCAGTCCTTCACTTTAAGTGACAGCAGCATGGACAGACAAACCTAACAGTGTTAGTTTACCTTAAAAAAAAACTCTAAATTTCCTGATTCCAGTCTTGAAGGTTCAGTCGATTAATCTGCAGGATGCTCCTGCTGCCTTAAGGAAAGTCGTATTCAAGGTTTCAGCTGTACAAACTGCCCAGGCTGCACTTATGTGTATGATGTGACACGAACACGGTGTTGTGCTGTTCTCTTCTTTCTGTAGACTGACTGACTGACTCAGCTGTCACACTGGATCCAGGTGAAACATCACGTTTGTTGTCCTGTGGGGGGAAAAACACAAAAAAGACTGTTGTAATTTATTCATCCATCTCTGCTTAGAGCACAAGTTAACCACCAGACATGCTAAGAAATCCATGTATTAATGGAGGGTCTGGTGAAACCTGCAGCAGACACTTCGTATCCCTCTCTCTCTCTCTCATGGCATGTTCGTGTTGCTCAGTACTGCATGACAGACTCAAGCTACTGAAACCTACCAGCTGCTAAATAGGTCGAACACACAGACAGACAACACACAAAAAACATACGTCGCAGCAAATCTCAGCTTGATGAGGGACTGTTGGCCTCGACGAGGAGCCTGATTTAATGTTCACTGCAACACTCACTGTCTAGAATCAGCATCATCGTTCAGTATATTTCTGTCACTAACATTTCAGCCACAAATGAAAAGTGCTATTCAACTTATATTGTTGTTATAATCAGAGAGATTGGATTCGTTTACCCAAAAACTACTTTGTAAACTTTCTAAAAACCAGTTTTGTATCTTTTCCTTGCCGATATATAGCCGAGGTAGACAATGTTTTGTATTTCTAAACGATGTTTAGAATAGTATCAGTATATAACGCGTAGATTTCATGGTTGCCGAATTTAGTGGGTTAGGTTTTTGATATATTTTTTTCCACAGTGAGGACGCTCCCCTTTAACCGCTCTGTGTATCATGACCAGACGCCGCCGCCGCCGCCGCATCTTAATTCTGCCGACTCGTTCGCTTATGTATATTTCTTCTCATGAGATAATTTATATATTTATTTATTAACAGAGGATTATTTATCTAAGGATGAAGCTGTGCCGCAGGTCCTCTGGAGTTTACTTCCAGGGGGTGTGTGGTTTTCAATGTGCAATACAGGAAAACATTCAGCCGCATATTGTTTTTCATGGGTCAGTTATGAGCTCCGTTTTTACATCTTCTACTGCAGTGTTTGTCGTAAACCTTCATTTTCTCATCCTCAGGAGTGAGGAGTCTCTAGAGTGTAAGTAGCATGTTTACATACAGAAACAGTGCGGAACATTGGCAGCGTTATTGTCAGTCTCAGGCTGTCGTGAGCTGAAGGTTTGTAGTCCTGTTGAAGGTGAGGCAGGTCAGTGGTGTGTGTGTGTGTGTGTGTGTGTGAGGTGATATAACAGTGGCTGAAGTGTGTTCTACTCACTAAACCAGCAGGTGGGACCAACAGAGTACACACACACACACACAGACATGCTGCCGTGGAGGGATGGTGGACACATCCTGGATCAGTGTGTCCCGGCAGCTGCCAGAAACAGAACTGTCTACAATGTCCGGACAATGTTCCATGTTTCCGTGAACTTCTGTACTAACTGTTGGGCTCCGGCCTTTGCTGTTTTGTATCTAGATGTGACCCCCCCCCCCCCTCCTCCCCATCCAGCCTCCCTTCCTCACCCACCCTCACCCCTCACCCTCCCTCTCCCCAGTGTGTGTCTGTGTTTTGCTTCCCCTCCCTGTTCCTCTGCACATGCATGACGACCCCCTGTGTCCGTGTGTTAGCAGCATGGTCTACCGTGATGGACGCCTGTAGGCATATTTTACCGGGTCGAGTCTCCACAGTTTGAATTCCAGACACCAGAGTCTCTTCATGAATTACAGTGAGCGAGTGTGACACACACACACACACACACACACACACTGTGTGTCCGCTGCTGTGAACAGAGAGCCGGCTCTGTGCTGTCGAGACATCTGCGACGTCCGTTCGTTGGTGTGTGATATTTCTGTGTCTGTGTTGGCCCCTCTTCCTCCCTCTTCTTCCTCCTCCCTCTTCCTCCCCCATCCTCCTCCTCCTCCTCCCCCCCTGGTCTTGCTCTTCAATGTGTCTCTCTGTGAAGTCGTTTCCTGTGATGATGAAATTTTCTCTCTGCCTGAAACTTTGTAGGGAAATATTGACTGAGTTACTACATTATCATGTGATAGACATATACATTTATTCAATACTGTAATAAATTAACTTAAGATGATATTTAAGTTTTTTTATGAAATGCAGAAAAAAAATCTCAGAAAAAAAAATGACAACTTGTTTTTGAACCATGGCATGAGGTGTAATGTGTTACTGGAAGAACATGAAGGTGAAGTTGACCTTATTTAAATATAGTTTATTTATTTTCAAGGCGTAAAGTGTCCGAGTCATTATTTATGAAGATCTATGAAGACTTGTGGAACAGGGTCCTGTGGACAGATGAGACCACAGGTGAGGTCTAAATGCTCATGAGGTGGACCATGAACTCCTCTGTGTACCAGAGTACTTAGAGACACATGTGAGGACGTGTGTGACAGGTATAAAGCTTGGTGGGTCATGATAAAGGACAACGACCCACAGCAGCAGCAGCAACTCTTCATCAGAATGGCTGAAAAATAAAAGAATCAAGGTTTTGGAAATACCTGGTCCAAAAGTCCAGACCTCAACCCAACCAGCCCAAAAACCTGAAAGAATGAAGGAGTTATTACTTCTACTTCAAATAGCTGCCACAGCACTGCGGCAAATGAGGTAAGGCTACATTTTTGAATGTGACTTTTTGAACAAGTAATTGTTTTGTTTGATTGATTTCAATAGAATGAACATTTAAATGATCATAACAGGCTGTGAGTGCAGAAACCACCGACCTGTGATGATGATTTGATGGAATGTGATGGAACTAAAATGTTTTTTCTTCAAATTGACTCAAATAAATAAGCAAAAGTTCACATAGAGAAGAACGATATCATACAATAAACTTTTTGTTTCTCTTTCTGTGGTGTGTTATATTTCTATTTATATTCCTATTTGTGTATGAGCCTGGTCTCAAAGTGCCATGTCTGGATGTTATGGTGCCAAAAAATAACCACGGCCCGTTATTTATTTAGTGCACCACCACCTCCATCATTCTTTGCTACCGAGTCAGGGTTATAATTGATTTAGAAACAGACACTCACTGCATTCTGTGACGTGTTATTTAAGAATCCCAGCTGCTTAGCTAGAGCGTCATGTTACCATGGAGACAGAGAGCCGTTATACAGATAACCGGATAAACGTCTCACGCCTAATAACGCAGCATCGTGAGTATGTGACTTTAGTTTTAACTTTATCTTATTGATCTTTAGATGGAATCTGATATTATTGATTTGTGCTTGTGTTGATATTTTTTTTTTACATTTGATCGAGTAGTTATTTGACTGTGATGCCGTGCAGCGTGTGTAGATACAGATTAGATCGAGTTGTTTATAACATGATGATATTATTCTGTTAATATTGTAGGTTTAGGTTTGTTAGACAGACAACGTATGAATAATATTTTATTCAGTTTTAGTTCATAAATGCATATTGACTGTTAAAAACGTTCATTCATAGCGGTAACACACACACACACACACACACACACACACACAAACACACACTTGGATACAGTACAATCTGAAATTTTAGTGCGCATGTGCGGAAGTCACGTGGTCAGAACGCGGTAGTCGATGGTTGTTGGTTATAGTCGTTGAAGCTGCGTGAAAGACATGTGGAAGATTGACTAATATTCATGTTCGCTCCTGTGTTCGTGAGTCTGTTTGGGTGAAACGTGTCCCGGGCTGGTTACACACCGCCGCAGGCTTCAGTCCGAACTTCGAAGTTTTCGTCTTTATTCGGAGCGGAGTCAGAAAGCAGCCGAAGAAGGTAAGGCTAGCTAACGCGTGCGGCCGCCATTGTTGTGAGCAAGCGGGGGAGCAGGGCCCGGACTAATTCCTGGATTTATATATATCCCGGTAAATCAGTATTTTGGGATTATTTTATTTGCTTTATACTGTTGAAAACACAGATTTGGATTAGTTGGTGCTTAAGGCCGCGTTATTGTACTTGAAGTGGCACCGCAGGCTGTCCCAGCGTTAGTGTAACACAGATAACCGACAGGTTACTGTCGTTCACCTTCAGATTTCATAAACATCCCCCGTTTAAATCGTTCTTAAATTATTCTCATGTGCAGCGCCTGGACATTTAAACTGGGTATATGCTGATCTAGTGGACGGATTACCGCATGTTGTTAATTCATGGCGGTTTAATGGCGACCAGATTAGCGTCACTTCGTATCAGATTTAAGTGATATAAGAAATAGAGGCTATGCCGCGGCCCTGTGGGCTGATGTGATCCTACACTAAACCAGTTGATGATCGGATGGGCCTGGATGTGTGAATCATTGTGGGTTTGAATGATCTGGATCAATGGCGGAACGTTAGTTTGTTTATAATCTGTATATTAAGGTAGTTTTGGCGCGCTAAGAGGCTCCCTCATTCCAAAAACCTTTACCACAAGCCACATGCAGGGACCACAGTGATTAAACTAATCCCATGTAAATGTTTAATCAATAACGTCCAGCATGATTGCTGTGTGTGGATTTATTATGAAGTATTGCCAGGATTATTGGTGAAGTTATAAGAGGAGTTTTCAGGTCATCACTTTCTGATTCGCTTCTTTTCCTTTGTTCCAGCAGGTAGTCAGAGATGTCCTACTATTCCTCCTCCCGTAGCTCGTCTCGGGCCACCGACTGTAAAGTCTATGTTGGTGACCTGGGCAATGGTGCCGCTAAAGGGGAGCTGGAGCGAGCCTTTAGTTACTATGGCCCCCTGAGGAGTGTCTGGGTGGCCCGGAATCCACCCGGATTCGCCTTTGTGGAGTTTGAGGATCCCAGAGATGCTGAAGATGCTGTGAAAGGCATGGATGGAAAGTGAGTGAAACCTTATTCATTCATAACAATGATTTTTAAATCATCTTTCTTTCAATTGTAATGAAGACTATAAAAAAAACACATATAATAAATACTTTTAAAGAATTACAGCCTTCTGCTCGACTCATGGACCTTTCTTGTTTTCAGGGTCCTTTGTGGTTCCCGTGTCCGTGTGGAGATGTCCACTGGCCTCTCCAGGAAGGGCCGTGGGCGCCCCAGTCGCCGCCAGTTTGACCCCAATGACAGATGTTACCAGTGTGGGGACAGAGGCCATTATGCCTATGACTGCTACCGCTTCAGCAAGAGAGGACGCCGCAGCAGGTGAACACACACCGTCTGTTTGAAGCATCTGGTGCTGATGCCCACGAAGTTTGATTTGGCGATCTTGTACCGTGTGTGAAGCTGTCAACAGGCGATCAAACCCGTTTGTGTTTTTGTTTCAGGTCTCGCTCTCGTTCACGCTCTCGCTCCAGGTCCAGGTCTCGCGGACGGCGTTACCGCTCTCGCTCCTACAGCCGCAGTCATAGCCGGTATGTTGGCACCAAAACTGACACTGAATGAGTTGTAGCGCGAAACCAGATCGGCTTGTTTATTCAACCTCACCAAACCTGATCAGTTTAGCATAAGGAAGTTTATTATCAGCTCAACCTTTGTTGATTGTAGTTTTGGTTTGTGTTGTTTTTAGGAGCCGCCGCAGATCTCCATCCTATTCCAGACGCAGAAGCAGGTAGGATCGTTTGACTGAATCATGCTGCCTTGTTGTTTCCTTTGCTGTAGGGTTGTATTAAACCTCTCATTATTTCTGCAACATTAGGTCTGGTTCCCAAGCCCGATCCAAGTCCAGGACTCCAGCAAGAAGGTATGTGGCAGTGCTCGGGTTTTTACATTGCAGTTTCTGTCTGAAACTCTCCGATGGTCTTCCTGTTTTCAGCATGTGGAATTATCTCTGTTGCTAAGACTCATTCAGCTGTTACCTATGAATATCATTGTAGTTGATAAACTCATCCAGCCCATCTATAACAATCAGGGTCTGCAGAGAAATCTCAGCTCAGTGACTCTGATATAATGTATAATGCCCGGTAGGTTAGCACTATACACTTTCTGCCTACAAAGATTTTTGCAAGTGTCTCCACAAAGGCTTAAAAACATTTCTTTGTCTTTCATCAGTCGCTCCAGGTCTCGGTCTCGCTCACGGTCCGGCTCTGCACCGAGAGGGCGCTCTGTCTCTCGATCACGCTCGCGATCCCAGTCAGCCAACCACAAGAGGACCAGGTAAACTCTCAGTCCAGCAGTGTCTGTATCACTGAAAGAGTGCTTAGGCAGGCTAACAGGTTTCAAATGCTCAGAGTTGTTTGTGTTTCACAAAGATACCAGAGAGGTCTAGGTCAACTATTATAGCTGTAGGCAGGGTGTCACTGTTAAGTAAACCCTGCTTCCAACTGGGAATGAGTTGCTGCCGCCATCTGACATGACGGTGAGACGGGCGACCTCCGAGACCCCTCTACCTCTTCATCACCGAGAGACCTTCTGCCTTCGCTGTCAGCCACTAGCCGCTGCTGTTCTCAGCAGTGGAGCGGTAAAGGACTGGGAGCTGGGCTCTCTGTCTGGTCTAGATATAAATAGATGAAAGGTTGGACTTCTCTCGTGCGCTCTTTTGAAGGCTCTGTATTGTCAGCACTTACTTGTCAGTCCCACGTGATCCTGATAAAAGAGCACATGAAAGACCGTCTCTGCTCAGCTTATGAGGTGTTCAGACTCACAGCAGCTAAAAACAGTAAGATGCACCCATGTCCTCCAGTCTATTTCTCATCCATCCTAATGTAGTGCTGTTCTAAATACATGATGTTAGGCTGAAAGAGCAAGAGAGACATTTTTATCTACTGGATTGACAAGTGTTAATATCTATGTTTTTCCTTTTAAATTTGAATACTGGATTTGGCTAGATCATTTAA
Source organism: Parambassis ranga (assembly GCF_900634625.1). NCBI lineage: Eukaryota > Metazoa > Chordata > Actinopteri > Ambassidae > Parambassis > Parambassis ranga. The sequence goes on from NC_041033.1 coordinate 21,893,634, forward strand.
AATCAAGATAATTATTAGCTAACCAGACAAACGACTCCATTTGGTGCATCTTTGCAGCACAGTTTTGTTTATTTTTCATATTTTCTTTAAAGCGTGTGGTGGGAGCTGAGCACTGCACTGACACCACAGCTGATCCTAGGCCCAGGGTCTGCCAGCTGGCGGTGTGTACGTCCTGCGGGAGGGTGACTAAGCGCTGACCTGAGATCAGCCTTCGCCTGCATCTGGTGTTAGACAGCGAGAAAGAGGTCGACCTACCGACCGAACCCTGCCCACAGTGAATGGGTGACTGTGTTCAACCGACGCACACGCTCAGACGAGATCAGCCCGCGCACACATACAGTTGTTCTACTAGAGTCACCCAGCCAGCCAGCCAGCCAGCCAGCCTTCAGATGCACCAGAGGGCTGACCCACACAGATCAGAGTTCAACCTTTTTAAAACCCTAACCTACCTACCAGACCCCCTACCTACCAGAGTTCTTCGGCCTCTGTCTTAGCTTCTGAAAGTGAGAGAGCTGACGAGAGATCAGTCTTCAAGAGCCTCCCAGCGCAGTGTCTCTCCGAGTTGTAGTCATCCGTCCTACAGTCCTTTCATCCTTCGCTTCTCTGTACTTGTTGTTTCTGCCACTGTCTCCAAAGGTAACCAAAAATCAAACCCCCTGACAAGCTCTTGTTGATGGTGAAAGAAAAAAATTTTACAGGCTTGATGTAGTCTGGGGAAACTGGTGATTGTAGAGATAAGTCGAGCCTTTTAATCAGCATGCTCAGATGTACGTGTGTGTGTGTTTGCATGTGAGTGTTTGGATGAGAGGGTGAGTGCTTCGTCATATTTTTCCTGTTGCCGCATCGTTACCACTTTAAGCTGCTTCGCTGTATTTGTTGACAGATTAGGTCACAAGTTTGTTTTTAGTGTTGAGGCATTGTGAAGAACCTGCTAGCCTTCGGGGGTTCAGTTTTGTATCAGGCTTTAGACCCTGGAAAGCCGTTTTTTCTTTCAAGAAATGCGACTCATAGAAACACATGAAGACAATCCATTGACATCAGCCTGTAGTCTGAGAGGTCAGAGGCACTTAGGCAATTAGACACTATGAGCATCCATCCGGTCCTGATGTCAGGCCGTACACGCCTACCAGTGTGACATGTAGGGTTTGACTCTGGTCTTTCTTCCCTCCTCCCCTGCGGCCGCCTAATTCCTCTCTGTTTCTGTTTCAGTCGTTCCCGTTCAGCAACTCCACACCGAAGCCCCACACCAGCGGACGACTGAGCGAAGAAGACCGTAAACCCCCTTCCCCTTACTCTCCCTAACAGACAGACCCTCGGCCCCCTATGACCCTGTGTCTGCTTTTACAACCCTACAGCAGCCATTTTTTGATGTCTGTCTTGTCTCGGTCTCACAGGTTTCACTTTCTCCCCAGGACTGACGTTTTTTTTTTGTGCAGACTCGGATTGTTTAGTTAGCATAGCAGACATACGTCTGGTATCATTTGATAGGGATTGTTTCGAATGTTTCTGCAAGTCGTGTGTTGCAAGTTCAAGAAGCAATACCCATGTTAATAGTGAATGTTGCAGTTGAGTTTTAGCAGTTCATACAATAAATCGCACTGGGAGAGATGACTCGGTTAATGCAGTTGTTGACTATGAAGAATTAAGAAATACCCCCCCCCCTCATTTTTGAGAATTGGCTTTTTTTGTGTTGCACTCCGGTTTGATGCATGTGTTTCAGTGCTGTTTATTTCCCCCCTCGTGATGACGGAAACAAACACTCTCCAGGCTGCATGCCTTCTGAATATCACATTCCTGCTGATTGTTGTCCTGCTACCCTGCGCTGCCTCATACATACATCATCATCATCATCATGTGCTGGATGAATTCCACTCTCTCTTCTCTCTGTGTGTTATCTCTGGTTTGATCCTGTTGATTTTAAAATATACCGTGCTGTTGTGTTGATTTCTGTGAGGGCTGCTTTAACAGTTTTTTTCTGCTGTGCTGACTTATTGTAAGACAGTGGCAGTTTTATTTTTGAATAAACCTTCAACATACAGTGCTGGTCTTTGTTTTTTTTGTCACACTCCATGTACTGTGATGATATAAATATAAATTTTTATTTATATATATATATATATATGTATATATGTATATATATGTATATATGTATATATGTATATATATGTATATGTATATATATGTATATATATATATATATATGTATATATATATATATGTATATATATATATATATGTATATATATGTGTATATATATGTATATATATATATGTATATGTATATATATATATATATGTATATATATATATGTATATATATATATATATGTATATATATATGTATATATATATATATGTATATATATATATATGTATATATATATATATATATATATATTCCTGCTTAATTATGTATATATATATATATGTATATATATATATATATATATATATATATATATATAAATAAGTATATATAAGTATATATATAAATAAGTATGTATATATATACATATATATAAATAAGTATGTATATATATATATATATATATATATATATATAAGTATGGTTTAATAAAGTTTTATTAATCAAAATTTAATCAGTAATCCATTTTACCAGCGCTGTAAATCACACATTTACGACGCCATACGCAATAAACGCCTCCACCTCCATCCTGCGACACCAAGCCTCTCTTTACGTTTCCCGTCTTCTCATTGGCTGCTGAGTGTAGTCGCAATTTGAGTGACAGCTATCTGGGCCTATCATAGAATGTCATGTCGCTTTTGAATGGGCGTGGAAAAGCCAGTCAGATTTTTCTTGCCTTTCCGTCCATTTTCAGTTCACCGTCGCCGCCACTATCCTTTTTAACCGGGACAACATGGCTACTCAGACGAGCCGTTACTACAGCGAAGACGGCAGGGCAACCAAAAGGCAGAAAACCGACGGAATGGCCACGGTGAGTCGGATTCGTGCGGCCCACATTGGAGCCTAGTTACACTTGCATAATCAGCGCGTTTGAGGCTTTTTGTCCGAAGGATTTGAATCATGATGTACGATGGGAAGGGGGGGGGGTGAGTCACGACGCACCGCTAGCCGTAAAATCATCAGCAGATGTTATCGATAAGTCTTATTTTTCGCAGCGTTTTTAATCAAACGCTGTATATTTACGCGGAGGTGCTTAAAACCCTACGTTCGCCCGTGTGAATGAGATCACTGGAGGGCGGTTTCTCCCAGCCGGGCCTCACCAGAGCCCGGCTTTGTTCTAATACCGGTGACGTTAGCATGATGCTAGCCGGGACAAGACCACCGTCACCCCCCTACCACACACACACACCACAGAGGTTTGATCAGCCGGCGTTTGTGCAGCTGTTGCCGCAGCTCTAGACTGTAGAAAGCCTAAATAAACATCAGCCGTAAATTATAACGGAGCCTCGTTCACCTCCGCCCAACCCGTGCATGTGTTTAATTAGCATGTTGTTTTAAAACATACACGGAACACACGTCACCGCAATCCCCTAATGCTGTTTTATTAACCTGCTTTATATGGATATCATTTATTGATCAGTGCAGTTATTTCCACCGGGTTGTGTTTGTGGTTAAAATAAACATAAGTAAAGGTGTAATACACTGTTTTCCTTCCTCTTTACATGTCAACACAATGCGGTGCTTCACCATTGTGGTTGGCAGCTGGTCAGGAATGTTTAGAAAATGAATTTCCTTCCTACGCAGGGTTATGAAGATCCACATAAAACCCTTCCGTCTGTGGTAGTACACGTCCGGGGTCTGGTGGACGGCGTCACAGAGGCGGATCTGGTGGAGGCCCTCCAAGAATTCGGAACAATCAGGTAGAGAAAAAGCTGCCCTCAACATAAGCAGGGGTTACCGCTCCGCTTTGTCTGCTTTTATTCTTCTGTTCCCCCTGTTTGAATTGATGCTAATTGTTCTCTTTTTAAAGTTATGTGGTGGTGATGCCCAACAAGCGCCAGGCGCTGGTGGAGTACGAAGACATGAGCTGCTCATCCACAGCTGTTACCTATGCGGCAGACAACCAGGTATACATCGCAGGCCACCCGGCCTTCATTAACTACTCTACGAGCCAGAAGATCTCCAGGCCAGGAGACTCCGATGACTCCAGAAGTGTCAACAACGTCCTTCTGTTCACCATCATGAACCCCATCTACCCCATCACCACGGTAAATCTACATATTTGTACTTGTTTTTGTGCCAGTGGTGCACTGCAACCACAATTCTTCATTCATCTATCTTCTGTCCCCCCTCTCCACAGGACGTCCTCTACACAATCTGCAACAACTGTGGGCCGGTTCAGAGAATCGTCATCTTCAGGAAGAACGGCGTCCAGGCGATGGTTGAATATCCTTTTCCACAAATGATGCACACAGCCAACATTCCACCTGTGTTTCAGCAGCGTGACGGAACAACATGTCGCAGAATGTCTTTTTTTTTTAACCGTGACACAACAGAATGTGGGTTAAGGAAGTTTTATGACAAGAACTCGTCTGAAACGTGTCCTGCAGAACGAGACACCGTCTGTATAACATGCATAGATGTAATTAAATTACACTCCGGTAGTGGAAGTTAAGTAGAGGTTGTCTGGATGTCTGACATTCCTCAGGAGACATAAACTTTTATTGCAGTGGTTGTTGTTGTTGTTCATGTTTTGTCCACCTCGGTTTTTATTTTGTAGTGGTGTTTACAAAGAGCACCTGTTGGTTTAACACCTTTTCTTAACCCTGGCATCACATTTGATTCTGTGCAAAGCGCCCAGCGGGCCAAGGCTTCCCTGAACGGGGCTGACATCTACTCCGGATGCTGCACCTTGAAGATCGAGTACGCAAAGGTACGACTGCAAACACACACACACACAGTAACGCTGCAGGACTGAGCTGTAACACACTTGGAGCCTGGTCTATGTGCATGCTGGTGTTCATGGTGTGTTTTTTTTTTTGTTTTTTCAGCCCACTCGCCTGAATGTTTTCAAGAATGATCAGGACACCTGGGACTACACAAACCCCAACCTTGGAGGGCCAGGTAACACCTCAAGCACCAAACACACTCCCAGGCGGCTGCTAAGCGCCGCACATGCTTTGTAGATGAGAAGTCTGATGGCGTTCAGCACCCTTACTGCCACTGTGGGGAGTTGCAACAAGCATGCTCCTGGGAAAATCGAGGCAACACACTTCACTGATAATGCCGCCGAATGGATCAGTTTTAAATTGCACTCCATAAACAGGATACCAGGATTTGGAAGGAACGTGTGGCATTATGACTGAAGTGTTACTTTGGGTCTTAACATTTTTTAAATATGAACTCTAGCGAGGCATAATGTGAGTATTGCAGACTGCTGTGTGGTGGGACTGGCAGGAACACATCTGCACACAAAAACATCAAGTCTATGTAGTGAGCTGTGCGGCGTGGATCCTCTGTGGAGGCCACTTATCTGTATCCTGAGGTAGGCACGGCGTGCTGGTGGCATGTCGCCGCTCAGGTTTGTTTGATGGCCATCAACTGCTTACTTACGTACACTACAGCTGTTAAAGCATTCATACAGGCAACACAGACTTCCTCCTGTCACGGTTGTCTGCGTCCATGACGATCAACGGTCTAGTTGCTGGTTTGAGCGCAGAAGGAAACAAACTGTTATTACTGCACGTGCCATGTGCACGTAGTGTTTTCCAGTCAAGTTGTTACAGGAATGAATGCTTGGTTTTAAAGAATCTTGTTGAGCATGTTTTCCTGACGAGCACAGTGGTGGAGCCCGAGCTGCAAAGGGACTCCTGGTTTTAATATTTAATTCAACATGAGTTAAAAGGTTCAGGAAGGAATTCTGATTTTAAACTTAAAGCGTGGATGATTTTCAGATGCTCTGATTTTTAAAGCTCATCCCGTGTTCGCACTTAGTTTTTAATTAATTGTCTCAAAGCAGAGGGGAAGACTTCAGAGCAGCTGCTTTTGTTGTCTTCTGCTCATCATTGCTCCGTGCCCTGAGGTTTTTTTCTGCGTAGCTGCATTTCAAAGGGAATTCCTACAGATGTTGAACCTGCACACGCCACGACGAGTGATGGGTGGCGGTAACGGAGGATTTAACCCGGAGTGCAGTGGGTCTCTTTTTGTTTGCAGCTGCTGTTCCTGCCTTCCCTAACACCTCTGCACTGCAGGGCTATCATTGTTAACACTGTGTAACATGCAACATATGTTTGAATTCTGATTTTCAAAACAAATCTCTTTGCCACCTGGACTGATCCTGGTCTGTTCCACTGTTGGCCAAATTCTACCACCTTTGGCAGAAGAGCCTGGTTATAAAACCGTAGTGGGTCATGAGAGTCTAAAAGAAAATTGAAGCAGCGTTCTGCGTCTTGATTTGCGTTGAGAGCAGAGGCATGGACCAGCATCAGTTTACGGGCAGACTTGTCTCCAACAACATGCAGAGGGACATTGTGCTAAAAGAGAGAGAGATACATGCTGACATCACCATCTCAAGTATCCACTTCTTCAGTGAGGACACAAATCACACAGAGGGCCAAATTCCCCCTGAGACATATGGGTGTGGGGGTGGGGGGACCACAAGACACCACCCATTCAACATGACGGTGTAGGACTGATAAACCACTCATTCCTCATCTCTGCACAAGAGCTACGAAGACACTGGGAGAGTGGCGGGAGTTTTGGGCACTGAGCTACACTTGGTCCCTCCCCCCTCTCTTCTCCTTTCCTTTTCTTTCACTCTGAGACACAAGCAGGCCAAAGCTTTACATCTACAATGCCCCACTGTCGACACCCAACGGAGACTGACACCAGAGGAGACACAGCACCACTCAAAACAGAAGGTAGCGATAGGCATCTCTCACTGCAGCAGATGAAAAGCATACTGACATTTTGTAAGTCTCGCCCCTTCCTGTATGGTTCGGGCCGCATTGCTCCTCATGCTTTTTGACACGAAAAAAAAACAAAACAACATTCGATCTACACACTGCGACACTCGCTGACGCCGTACCAACTGATCCAATAGATGACTTTACACCACCGACTCGAGCTGTAGCCAGTCACACTGGAGCCAACACAAGACAACTGATGAAGACAGGACACTGCTGACAACACCATCAAGCACACTCAGAGCCCAGTCAGGCCCATTTTTCGGTTTTACCCCTCATGTTTCCCTCCCACCCCCCCACATGGAGTTCAGCTCTTTTCTCTCTTGCTCTTTCTCACCCTTTCCTCCCTCTGATTTGACTACATTCATCCCTGTTTAGCTATCCCTTTTTTTTGAGTGCAGCTTTTCTTCTAAATATATGACAGTCTCTAGAACCTGTGTAACGCCTTCCATGTGATGCAGGTTTGGCAATTTGCAGCTAAGAGGAGCCAGCTTCCCAACTGAAATGTGCTCTATGGCAGCCTCAAGGCCTACCAGTGGGCGCTAAGTGGACTATTCCAAAATGGAACAAAACGGATGGAAACACCAGCCCCACCCACCAATGGGCCTTTCAGCTTGATAAAACCAGGAATCCATCCTGAGGTGGAGAGTTGTTTCCCCAAAAGAGGAAATGGATAAGAGTATGGGATGAAATGAATTGAGTGGAACTACTGCAGCAAATGTCTTCCTCCCACTGTTTGTAAATATGCAGTAAGTAAATCGAGAACCGCCTCAGGAACATAACTGCACAGCACCACATGAACCCAACGCCCAGCAGCCAACATCGCCCCACACAAGGCAGACACAGCTCCATGTTTTTATTCCCTCACACAGGCCTGATCTTTCTCTTTCTTGGAAGAGGCTGATGGTTGTGGTTCTGTCAAAGCCTGTTTCTAACATCACTCAAACCCACTGTATGATCCTTTCCTACGTGTTCTTGCTCCCTCTGTTGGCAGTTTTACAGCCATCAGTAACCTCCTCTATGTGTGGCTCACTGGACATGTGAATCCTGTTTTTAATGGGGAGTGAGGGGTGAGCTTCATGTTAGCTCCTTTCAGATGTGCTCCACTCTGTATCAGTTACAAAGCTTCACACCTCGGAGAGCCGAGAGCTTTTCACCCATCAGCCACAGTGGCTGCTGGTGTCCAAATTACCCGGTTGGTAGCAAGCGTTCTGCTTGTACGATTCGGTCTGTATGTTTGTAATGAAAATGCTCAGTGCTGTTACTGCGTGCTCTCTGCTGACATTTAGCTGGGGTAGCTCATGACTTCATTTGCCCAGTTAAAAAAAATGTACCTGTGACTAACCTGGCTTCCATTCTGACTGTGTATGATGTGTTGTGTACCTGTACAGATGGTGATGCAGACGACAGTGGGAGCAATCCAGGTGTGTGTGAGCATACAAACTTCACTTCACTTCCTAGATCCTAGATCTTCAGCATCCACCTCATCTGTGCCATTTGTTTTCACATGTCTCTTTGGAGTAATGATTTTTAAGTCTTTCATATATCATGTCATGTGATGCAGATTCTTTTTCTTCTTCTCATAGGAGACGTGAACGCCAACCCCAACAAGCGCCAGAGGCAGCCCGCTCTGCTGGGCGATCACCCTCCAGAGTACGGTAAGGCTTTTTACGCCACTGGGAACAAGAACACACACACTGTGTGTGTGCAGAGTGTGTGGATATATTTAGGTTAGGAGGGTTTTTGACCTCCACACAGTGGCGGGTAACTGGTGCTGTGTCCTCATATACAGCAGGACTGTGTTGATTATAGGGATCTCACAGAAAGCTGTTTTTTTTTTTTTTCTGCCTCGTTCTTTAGGAGGTGGTTACCATGGCTACGACGAGAGTTACGGATCCTCGCCCTACGAAGGTCGGCGCATGGGTCCGCCAATGAGGGGGCGTGGAGGAAGAAGCTACGGACCCGGTTACGGACCTCCTCCCCCTCCTCCCGGCGAGTACGGTGCGCACGCCGATTCTCCGGTTGTCATGGTTTATGGGTTGGACCCTGTGAAGATGAACGCCGACCGTGTCTTCAACATCTTTTGTCTCTATGGCAACGTGGAGCGGGTTAGTGTCATGACACATGCGATTCATTTTACTCTGAAGTAAAGTCAGGTGTTGGCGAGCAGGGATTTTTATTATCAACACATCCATGTGAAAAACAGGTCACATGCAAATAAAGAAGCTCCACCCACAGTTGTATATACAAACACCTGTGTTCATTTTTCATGGGGCCCTGCTGCTTATGTCAGTCTCAAAGTTGCCATTGTTGGCTCTTGAGTCAGGTGTGAACTGAGGTCAAAAGAAATATTGTTAAAAAAACAGTGAAGAGAAGGGTATTGTTTGTTGCAGACGTATTGCATTATGAAACGCAGTCAGGTGAAACCATCCATCAATCCTCAGAACTTTGTCTAAGTTAGTATCTCAAATCTCACATAATGCTGTTGCAAATGAATCTTTCCCTCGGGGGCAGGGCGGGGCGCTGCCTGTCAGAAACCTGGTCAATCCTGTCTGCTGTCATGTCTCCAGGTGAAGTTCATGAAGAGCAAGCCCGGAGCAGCCATGGTGGAAATGGGAGACTGCTACGCAGTGGACCGCGCCATAACTCACCTCAACAACAACTTCCTGTTCGGACAGAAACTCAGTGTTTGGTGAGTTTCTTGTGTGTTTTATTGGCTTTGGCTTTTATATGGCTTTAAAAGTGTCATAACCTGTAACCCTCCCTTCCTCCCTCCCTCCTTGCCTCCCTTCTTCCTCCCTCCTTCCTCCTTCAGTGTGTCCAAGCAGCAGGCCATCGTCCCGGGTCAGTGCTATGAGCTGGAGGACGGCTCCAGCAGTTTCAAAGACTTCCACGGCTCCAGGAACAATCGGTTCACTTCCCCAGAACAGGCAGCCAAAAACCGCATCCAGCATCCGAGCAGCGTGCTGCACTTCTTCAATGCCCAGCCGGAGGTCACCGTGGAGATCTTCTCTCAGGTCTGTAGGACAGGACATGCATGTCATAGCTGAGGAGAGTGTGTGTCGATAGCTCTGAAGCAAGAATATTTATATGCATCCTCTTTTTTTTTTTTCTTTTTTTTTTTTTTTTTTTTACAGATTTGTGATGAGATTGGTGTCAAGAGCCCCGTCAATGTCAAAATGTTCACAGGGAAAAGTAAGCTATGATTTATTTTATATTACAGTGCTGCATCAGAGCTTTCCACATGTTTTTTGTATGCAAGCTTTCATTCTGACCGCCGCTCTGCCCATGACCCTGCAGGCGGTGCAGCTCCCAGTGATCGCAGCGCTTCAGGTCTGCTGGAGTGGGAGTCTGTCAACGACGCCATGGAGGCTCTGGCCATGATGAATCACTACCAAATGAAAAATCCAAGTACGTTCAAAACACAGTTTCTCTCATATCTCACTCCTCACGTTCTGATGTCCACACAGTGAGCTACACCCATCCGCTCAGAGGCCAGAAAGCTGTGCAAACACATGAGCGTGTTTTACTGGCAGGAAGTGGGCATGACGTTTAGTGCACCTGTCTGGAATGGTCTTCTTCAGAGAATGTGCTCATTGATTAAGAATCCCAGCGCCGAGCCAGATTCATTACCAGTCACCAGAAACTTTTTCAACCTTCAGCTGCCAATAAAAATAAAGCTTCTTCACTGCTCGTGGAACAAGGAAGCCGGTCCTGACTAGTTTGTGGTTCAGCAGTGTCGTGACACAGAGCTGTAGAATTCCTGAGGTACCGCGGATTGAATAACAGGTTTAAAGATTCTGGAGAAAAACATTTGGTAACATTAGAGTTTGTGTACATACTGATTCTCATCACATATATCTGTGTTTTTTGTTATTTGTATTACTCCACACACAGACATGTCTGGGTTTCCACAGAGGAGCAGGACTGGAGCAATGAGCCCACACTGACTCAACATGTGACTGATTTGTTTTAGTTTTAGTATTTGTTGCTTAATGTCATGTTTCTTTCCTCTTTTTTTTTTCTAGCTGGTCCGTACCCGTACACCCTCAAACTGTGCTTCTCCACCGTGCATCACGCCAACTGAGCGCGTGCACCGCGTGGGAGCGAGGAAGATGAAGATTGGTCCGCCATTCCCATGTCAACCATGACTGCTAGCTGCACCTCCTGGGGACGGCAAACCTTGATTTTCAAAAACTAAATGTCATTCAGTTTATCCCAGAAGTGAACATTCTTTGTATTAATCATACATAACAAATTCTAACATTTACATTTTGATATTTATGCCCCAGATGTGGTTTATAGAGTATTGGTTCATGTGCGTCTTCAATATTATGTTGTCCTTTTTACTTTTTGTATGATGCTTAAACAGAAGCCTGACATGACACATGTGAAAGCACTGGTTTTATGCTCAGGTGGTTCAGTAGCAGTGGACAACATCATTTTGTAAAAGTTGTCTTTTGAAACTTTTATTATATCACTTAAACTTTGTGTTATTTTAATTGCTGCCTATTGAGTTCTGCGTCTCTGTGTCTGATATACAGATGGAGGATTGTTTTGTTGTAAGAAAATAAAAAAATTAAAGATGAGTTTATGCTGGACTTCTGAATTTATTCTTCTAAATGCTGCTGTGTCCTTATTTCAACAGTGTTTGTTTCCATTGCTGAGCGTAGAACAGACCTGACGCGGCCTCCTGCAGGTACATGTGATCAACATGTTGACGGGTAACTTGAGATCTGGAAGACTTCAACTCACTAGTTAAGAGGGGAAGAGAACAAACACTTTTGGTGTGTGGAAATGGCAGCCTGATGGAAAATACTCTGTAAATGCCAGCAAAAAATCAATCAATCAATCATTTTTATTTTAGATTAGCACTAACGTGACTGCAGGTGAGAAAATAATATTTTCTCGTTTACATTTGACACATTTAAATTAACAAAATCTGGACACTGAAAGTTGGAATAATGGTTAATAATAAAGTGCATTAAACCGTTCCCTGTTGTGTTGTTGTAGTTCACGGAGTGTCCACTGTGGGGCGCTGTCACTAAACGGGTGGTTCAAGTTCAGCGGAAATGCTGCAAAGTTTGTATGTTAACCAACACACGGAGGCAGCAGCGTCTGTCTTTGATCCGTATGTTTCAATGTCGACGACGAAAACAGCCGCACTTTACAGATAAATAGTGAAGAGAAGTTAAAGAACAAGCCGCGCTGGAGCTTCCTCTGTCCGCTGGAATAAAACACGACGCGGCTCCGTGAGCAGGAGAGGAGCCAACCGGCGGAGCTTAGCTTAGCTTAGCTGGTGGAGTCCGACATGAAGCAGCTGTCATGGACTCAGAAACACGTGGTAAGTAACCTAGATTTATCTGAACACTGGTGAACGGAAGCTAGTGGTCTAGGTGTAATTAGCGCTACACTCGCTAAAGAGCGGACACGCTAGCGCGCTAATGCTAGCTGTTTGTTTACGATTTAACGTGCTAGCACGCTACTGTTAGCCGACTAAAAACCATACTAGAGCAGCGGTGAAAGAAGACAACAGGCGCCACATCACACCAGGTGGACTAGACAAGAATATATTAATTCTATTTGTGGATCTGTTGCTGATGAGTTTGTGACTCTTCTGACTCAGGATGGCCGCCGCTCGACTCCACGGACAGGTGGGACGGAACCAGGTCACTGGACGACTGCCAGGCTTCACGGTGAGCTTCACCTGTTGTGATCCTAAAGATGAACAGTTAAGATGCTTCTTAGACTTTATGACAACTGAAACATTATTGAACTTATTGAACATTTTTTGTATTGACTCCACATAGACTGATCCCAACGGCACCACTGTCAGAGCAGATTACCAGGAATTATCCTAGACCACAATCTTACGAACGAAGCAGTGTCCTTAACAGATTTATCTATGTGTACAAATAATATAAATAGATAATCAGACTGATGTTCTGTTTAACCTGAGACATCAGAGTCCAGTTAAGACATTGTCCAAGTTACAAACGCTCCATTGCTGCCCTCTGCTGGCCTGTAAAGAACACAACAGCAGCATTTAAAAATATTCTTTAACACCAGTTGACAAGATAAAAACACAAACACACAAAAACACTTAAAGATGTTTAATTTACTACTAATGCAGCAGACGTGTCAATAACAATAATTTATACTAATTCACATGCTAAATAATCAGAATGTTGTTCAGTGTATTTTACTTTTAATGTAAATAAACATTACAGTAAATCAAAGGGCAGAAATATACACAGTGGTTTTATCAAACAGTGGAATGATGTCATGTTTGTGTCAGTAACAGAACACGTGTTTGTCACAACACTTCTGTGATTTTAGGTTTTTCATTGAACATGTTATCAGGGGAGAGCGCGAACGCAGTCCCCCACTACCAGAAATTATGCAGTCGAGATTCCACATTTGGGGAATTCGCAGGGGTCAGCACAACCTAGAGTGCAATGGCTGAGCCTCGCCCTGGGTGAACCACCTTCTTGATCATGGTATCTCCCCTGCCAGGTAAGTATGAGTTGTACACGCCACCAACAGGGGGGTCTTTCACACACACACCGTTCTGCTTGATGGTTTTATATAGAACATAATATACAAGAGACTGAAATCAGGAGGCCGACTGCACATGATGGACAAACTGTACACACTCTCCAGAGGCTGATGAAGATAATACACATTTTATTTTAAACGACACTGCTCACATTTCCCATCATGCAATGCAGCACAACAAGGCTAACCTTAAAACATGTCATGTATTTACTGTCCCACAGACGACCAACAGTTGGACCCCAGATTAAAGGAGCCACGTCTACATGTTGATGTAACCACTGAGTGTTTGATCCACATCTGACATTCAGAGAAAAGAGGAAAAAACACACAAACCCACATGTTCTCTGCTCCCTGTGCAGCCACTTCCTGTTCCTTTGTTAACTCGTGGTGGACAACTGACTGTCCTCTGACTGCTGCCACCTACTGGTTGATGATGTGGGATGGAGGAACACTGCTGTAGACACAGACACAGATCAGAACTGATGAGAACTTTCTTTTAAAGTGACACTAGCATTTTGTAAAATTCAAAGCTGTCTGGGGAGGGTGCTGGTTCTGCTGAGTGGTTCACAATCATTGGTAATAACTCCCAAATACTTTCTTTCTCCACAGAGAAGCTGGGACCAATGTTCCGGGGACTAATGGGCAGATTTCGGCTAGCCAATCAACCTGTCCCAAACATCCTGTACGTGGACCGTGGGTGTTTCTGTGCACAGGGACCTACAGCAGCAGAAACTTTATTCCAGCCATGGGTGGACAATGAGGAGCTGAAAGGTCCGGCTGGGCTGGATGAGAGTGGAGTGAGTCTCTTCAAGACACCAGGTCTGAAAGAAAAAGACAAAAATGACATTTACAGCTTTGATCATGTTATAACACATTGTGCCTCTGTGTTCTCTTACAGAGGCTATAGATGAAATGTGGGCAGCACAGCAGCGCCACCTGGACCCTCCAGACATAATTATGTATCGAGTGGCACGTACCACAACCATAAATGGAATGAACCTGCCCTACTACAGATGTCTGCGTGGAGGGCTTCCATAAAACCCTACCCAGCATGATCCCAGGTGTCCTACTGTTGTCTGTAACAAATCAGGTAAAACATTTACAATGGTACTGTGCCATCAATGTGATGCTCTGATTTGGGATCTGCAGGTCCCCACTGTGCAGCACGCCCCTATCAGGTTTACCTGAGAAGCTGCATCACAGGACCTGTTCTGCACTGATCCATCGTCTCCACATGAAGAGGTGGTTCAGCCTGGGCAGCCTGATCCAGAGGAGGGTGATGAAGCCAGGGAGGAAACTTCAACTGCTCACCCCCCGGCTTTTGTGAGTAGCTTGTGTGCCTCTGCCATGAAATGAATGAAAACAACACAGTGGTTTAGAACAAACGTTTTATCTTACCGGATTTCTTCGTTATTTCCTGCCAGGAGGAAGCCTGCAGTCTCAACCCTCTTCCTGGCTTCAAAGAGCTGGAGATGTTTTGCTCTGCTCTGGTGGAGATCGGCCTGTCTGATGATCACCTGTCGCTCACTGCCGAGCAGAGAGACGAGCTGCTCCAGTTGTGGAAGCTGTGGAGGAGCATGATAAGCAGCCTCACAAGTTCAACCAGCTGTACAGGACACACACAATGTACCGCCGCACCAGGAGAGACGAGCTGGTTGAAGCTGCTGTGGTACAGAGAGTTAAGATGGACGTACGGTATGCAGCACACAACACAACATTCAGTACAACAGGAGGATGTACACACTAGGGAAGCTGTGTCTCTCTCCAGTCCAGAAGGAAAGCCAGGAGAGGATCCAGCACCAGGTTTTGTCTGAAGATGCAGTCTTGAGCAAAGCTGACGTCACCAAAACAATAACGCAGGCATTTGATGAAGAGGCTCCATATGAGGACTCTAGTAAACGGTGGACAGAGCTGACAGCAGCAGCTCCGTTTGTCCTTAGACATGATTCCCATGAAAGTTTGATCATTTGTTCTAAATCACATTGAACTTTAAGAGTTACTTAAGTCTCAATACTGTATTTATTGTTTAACCT